>NC_044388.1:88160177-89410177 GCF_006542625.1 Nomascus leucogenys
CACACAAATGATCAAATGGAGACAATTGCAACCTGAAGATCATTGGCTGCACTCTGTCACCAAGTCAGCAGATGCTCCCGGGCTTGCTCTGGGGGAGTGAAATACAAGTGCTTGGAAACAAGCAATCGTGAGGATGCCAAATATAAACACATCCCCCATACATGCACCCTGCTGAATGACAAATATGTTAAACACAAAATGCAAAATAACGAAATCATCCAGATATCTTCAAAAATTCCGTCCACTCTTTTTAAATGACAATGGGATCAGAAAGCAATTAGATTGATGCCAGGCGCAGTGGCTCATGTCTATAATCCCAGCACTCTGGGAGGCTGAGGTAGGTGGATCACCTGAGGTCAGAAGTTCGAGACCAGCCTGGCCAACGTGGTGAAACCCCATCTCTACTGAAAATACAAAAAATTAGCCAAGCATGGTGGTGCACACCTGTAATCCCAGCTACTCAGGAGGCTGAGGCAGGAGAATTGCTTGAACCCGGAAGGCCGAGGTTGCAGTAAGCTGAGATCCCACCACTGCACTCCAGCCTGGGCAACAGAGTGAGACTGTCTCAAAAAAAAAAAAAAAAATGGCAATTAGATTGAGAAGCTCTCATGGAAGCAAGTCCCTCTGACTCATATTCCCATGGGTGACGTGTCTGTCCTAGCAGGAAAAAGTAGATCAGTTTACTTACCACATATGAGATCTTGGGGTTTATTCTTCCTGAGTTTATTTGCCATCTCACACAGGTATCATTAAACACTGATACATCATTAATCTTTGTCAGAATTTCTAAAAGAGAAAAAGGCAGTCAACTCACAAAATGCATCAATGGGCTTTAGGAAAATTCTACAGGAGATCAGTCTATCTGCACAGCTGGTATCTCTGCTGGTCACCATTCATCCTCAGAGGCAGACACTGAGTCAGGCAATGCAAGCTCTCCCAAGCCAATCACCCAACTTGTCTTCATCATGAATGAGCGTGGCCCATTACCTGACTTAGAGGGAAAGGAAAGATTCCTACTTGGGTATAGGTCAGAATTCTAACCTGTGATTCACCTGACAGGCCACTGGATGCCACTGGCATTCCACTCTGGTAGAATGGAACAAGGCCCAGAGCTGGGTCCTCAGTGAGACCTTCCCTGCACCTGCACAAGTAAGACCTGCTTCCACCTTTCTCTTCCCAGCAGAATGATGGGAAACTCCTTCAAGTCACTGCTATCCCATGGGGGAAAATGACACGTCTCACCACACAGGACCACGCCTCAGAAACAGGTTGGGGCAAACTAAAGAAATTCTCTACAAGGTTCTTAGGTACTTCTGGGACTCCTGTAACTGAAGCTATTTAATCCTGGTCTATCAGGAGGCCACTGATTCCTCTGGGTTGTTCTGCTTCTTTTAAATATTCTACATATATTCCAGGTAATGAATTCAGCAATGTGGGAAATCATATGAAGGCCTTGGTTCCCTGAGGTAGCATAGTTTTCAACAGTCCCAGTCAACCCACAAGTGGTTCTTCAGACAGGAAGAACGAAAGGAGATCTAGCTTTTTATTTCTTTGAAATCAAATTCCCAGCCGAGTGCAGTGGCTCACACCTGTAATCTCAGCACTTTGGGAGGCCAAGGTTGGCGGATCATCTGAGCTCGGAAGTTTGGGACCAGCCTGGCCAACATAGTGAAACCCCATCTCTACTAAAAATACAAAACTTAGCAGGGCGTGGTGGCACATGCCTGTAATCTCAACTACTTGGGAGGCTGAGGCAGGAGAATCGCTTGAAGCTGGGAGGCAGAGGTTGCAGTGAGCTGAGATGGCACCACTGCACTCCACCCTGGGTGATGGAGCAAAACTCCATCTCAAAAATAATAAAATAAAATAAAATAAACTTCCTACAGACAAGCAAAACTATCTCTACTTGCAAATGATATGATCTTATATACTTCTATATATAAAACTCTAAGGAATCCACACCAAAACAAGTATTAGAACTGAGAAAGGAGGTCAGTGAGGTTGCGGCATACAAGGCCAATGTACAAAAATCTATTGTATTTCTATACACTAGCAATGAGCAGTCCAAAGATGAAATTAAGAAAACAATTTCATTTACAATACTATCAAAAACAAACAGGCCTGGTGCAATGGCTCACGCCTGTAATCCCAGCACTTTGGGAGGCCAAGGCAGGTTGGTCACCTGAGGTGAGGAGTTCAAGACCAGCCTGGCTAACATAGCAAAACCCCGTCTCTAATAAAAATACAAAAATTAGCCGGGCATGGTGGTGCATGCCTGTAGTCCCAGCTACTTGGGAGGCTGAGGCAGGAGAATCACTTGAACCCGGGAGGCAGAGGTTGCAGTAAGCCAAGATCCTGCCACTGCACTCCAGCCTGGGTGACAGAGTGAGACTCCATCTCAAAAACAAAAACAAAAACAAACAAAATTCCTGCAGACAGAAGCTATCATACAATTATTCCCAGAGAAAGTTATCCTCATGTCAGCAAAAAGGGATATTCCACAGCCCCAGTTCAAGCCTTCCCATTGAAGCAGACACCTCTTAAGAACTCCTCAGCCTCTCTCAGCTTCCCCTGCTCCTTGTCCCATCCCTGCATGGGTTTTGACAACATGACCAGGTCTTGCCTCCTATTCTGGGGCTTCCCTGCTGCAGCACCCACACCCCAGCACGTGCCATCTGGAAGTGCAGGGGAGTTAAAATCCCATGGGGACAGGAGCTGGTAGAGAAATCCTTCCTCCTTTCTTTCCTCTGAAGGGCTATCCAACAAAGACTTAGTTTCTTCAGCATCTAAGGACACTGTCACACAGATGGGGTAATGCCCGCCCTCTGTGGAGACCAGTACAATCAGGCATCGTATGCTGACTCTCCTTCTTTCCCTGCTTTACTGCCCTTGGTTCCCACTCCTGGTGCCTGGGATTTGATTCTCTACTGCATAATAAATATAAACCCAATGAAAGGCTCCCATCTAAGAAGAGTGAGAAAGCTAATTCTCCATCTCAGAAAATGACTCTCCACAACTCAGCTCCTGTTTCTCCCTTCTAGTGAATCTCTTCGCAGTCTCCAAGTGCAAAAGGAAGCCTGCACCTTAGACACCTGTAGGGCCAATCCTCTTCTCCTGTACTCAGAACCAATGCTAGCTTTGGATTGACCCAGATCTACTGATCTCTCTGCCCAAAGAAGAGTTTATATCTTTACTAAATCATCCCTTCAGCAGCAATGCCTACATTCTGTGTCCCACATGACCTGGTCTTGGGTAAGCCCAGGTCATCTATTAGCAAGTGAAAATCAATGGAGGCAGAGAAGGGAAAATAGGCAAACTCCTGCCGAGAGACCAGAAAGGCCACCTACGGCTGTCTGCAGCATTCCTGGATCTCCATATCAGTATTTCTCCCTAGAACACACACAACTTAAAATCAAAGAAATACTCCCCAATTGTGGGCCAGGTGGGTGCGGTGGCTCACGTCTGTAATCCTAACACTTTGGGAGGCTGAGACGGGCATATCACTTGAGGTCAGGAGTTTGAGACCAGCCTAGGCAACATGATGAAACCCCGTCTCTACTAAAAATACGAAACAATTAGCCAACCGTGGTGATACACGCCTGTAATTCCAGCTACTTGGGAGACTGAGGCATGAGAATTGCTTGAATCCGGGAGGCAGAGGTTGCAGTAAGCCAAGATTGTGCCACTGCACTGCAACCTGGAAGACAGAATGAGACTCCATTGCAAAAAAAGAAAAAAAGAAAAGAAAAAAAAGAAAAAAAAAAGAAAAGAAATACTCCAATTATGAGCATAGGTACCCTAGGAGACACTATGACCTTATAAGTTCGCCTCCTTGGGTAGCATAAAGATGATGTTGGTACCAGTCTTTTATCAGCCTGAACAAGCCCCAGATATTTCTGGCCTCTACCCTCTTTGTTGCCCTTCAAAGCCCCAGAGCTCTTGGCATCTCTGCTCACTTACACATCCCTTTGATGCTAACTCACCACCTGGTCCAGAAAGAAAAGGCACCAGCCTAGCCCTCATCTTCTCTCTGAGTTGCCAGCAAAGCGAATTTCCTTCTTACTCTCAGTTCCTTTGTCATCCAAGCAGAGATTAGAAAGGAGTTTTCTTTCTTGTCCTTCCTTCTTGCTCATTCACTATGACAACTGTAAATGGCATCTCAAAGATGCCATCTGCCTCCAGCCTGTGCCATGCTCTCTGCACAGATGGGACCCAGATCCAATTATAGGGGTGTCAGATATTTCATCCCAGGGAGCAGTTTAACAAAGTTTGGTTGCTTTTCCCTCCAGGTGCCTACAAATTAGTTGGAAAGACTCCTTTATAAATGAATCAGATATTCAACATCTACATTAATGCTGCCCTTTTAATGGAGACTATATGCCCTCATTCCAATAGTACTGATAACTGAAAACATTTCTGGAAGTCCTCTTTGGAGCTGTCCCGGGGCTCTTTCATTCCCTGCTCACTACTAACTGAGTGACTATCAAATGCCAAGCATCCTGCCATGCCAGGCACTGGGCTGTGACGATGTTATCTGCTGACTATGTAGGGAAAAAGTACTCTTGAAAGTCATGGATCTGTGAATGGTAGTTGAAGGCATGGGTGCAGGTGAGATATGCAGGTAGGACAGAGACAGTGAATGGCCCAATGGAAGAACACTGGGAAACACCGAAACCCAGGAGGGAACCAGAGGAGAAAGGCAATGCAGAAGACAGGCAGGAGGCTGGTAGAGTGACTGATGTCTAGGAAGGAAAGGAAGGACTTGAAAGAGTGTCTCTCAGCCTTCCAAGGCCAGGCACAGTGGCTGACACCTGTAATCTCAGCACTTTGAGAGGCCAAGGCAGGCGGATTACTTGAGACCAGGAGTTCGAGACCAGCCTGGCCAACATGGCGAAAACATGTCTCTACTAAAAATAGAGAAATTAGCCAGGTGTGATGGTGCACACCTGTAATCCCAGCTACTCGGGAGGCTGAGGCACAAGAATCGCTTGAACTTGGGAGGCAGAGGTTGCAGTGAGCTGAGATCGTGCCACTGCACTCCAGCCCGGGTGATACAACAAGACTCTATCCCTAAAAAATAAAAATAAAAAAAATTTTAAGAAAATTATCAGCCTTCCTTCCCACCAGTCTCCCACAGCCTCCTCATCCCCTAGCCAAAAAGGGCCTGGAGCAGGTCAAGGCAGAGGGTGCAAAGTCCATCTCCCTCTCTCCTCTCGCACAGCTGTTCTCCCCTCGTGGAGTGCCCACGGCATCAGGATTAGATGTGTGGTTTGACTTTGGGTAGAGGTGGGAAGAGCAGGCCCTTGGCCTGTCCAGCTGTAGAACACAGTGGCCTCTCTGGCTTAAAAGAAGGAGGCCCCCACAGTGTCCAGCAGAACTCTCACTGGATTTGGGGAAAGAAAATCTCAGTGGGTGATAAAGCAAGTGCCTTTGTTTTGCTTTACTCTGTGTGTGTGTGTGTGTGTGTGTGTGTGTACACACATGTACATATACATAATGTTAAGTATATATATAGATATACGTAATGTTATGTATGTTGGTATTTTGTTAGCATCTAGTATTGCTGTATGTGGTACTTAACACATTTGTAACTAAATATGTAAGTCATTATATAATGACCACCCCTCCTGAATGTAACTTTACGATGGCAAAGATCATGTTTCTCTCTCTATCCTCAGGCCCTAGTACAGTGCCTTAAATATAGATATTAAAAACTATGTATTATTTGGTTGGCTGGTTGAATGGATGGATAAATGATCAACGATGCTAAATGTTGTGGAAAGGTTGAGAAGAAT
Source organism: Nomascus leucogenys (assembly GCF_006542625.1). Lineage (NCBI taxonomy): Eukaryota > Metazoa > Chordata > Mammalia > Primates > Hylobatidae > Nomascus > Nomascus leucogenys. The sequence goes on from NC_044388.1 coordinate 88,165,973, forward strand.
GACAGCTGAAACTGGAACGTGAAGTTGGCAGTTAGGTGGTCATCAGTGACCTTGGTGAGATGCTACAGTGAAGTGGGGGTGTTCGATGCCTGGTTTCCCCCCAGTAGGCTGAGAAGAGCATAGGAGGGGAGGGAACAAGACAGTGAGCCCAGACTACTCTTTCAGAAGTCCCACTGTGCAAGGACAGGGGCTGGTCTAGTGTACTCCCTTGGTTTACAATTTTATATCCTTTTTCTTTATTTTTGGAAACAGCAAAAGGTCATGCAGAATAAATCCAGGTGACCCAAACAGATGATCAAGCAAGCTTAGCATCATTTCTAGTCAAAACAGCATCTGATTTCAAAAGGAATGTAACTGATCTTCTAATACGGCTCATAAACTACCTCCAAAGGCCATTCTCAAATAGGATTCCAAGGCAAACACATGATGATAATGGCAGCACCACAGAAATCAGGGTATGGCTTCTCACAGTGGCTACTTGAATAAATGTATGTTTGGCTATAAAAGTTTTAATGTGTTTCCTTTCTTTCTTTGAAGTCTTAGATTCACATAAAATAAGTAGGAGTAGCATGGTTTAGAGTACGTTCATATAAAATGTATTGCACACTTTGGGATGATTTTTGGTGGCATACGAATACTTTTTTTCTTTTTTGGAGACGGAGTCTTGCACTGTCGCCCAGGATGGAGTGCAGTGGCGTGTTCTCAGCTCACTGCAACCTCCGCCTCCTGAGTTCAAGTGATCCTCCGGCCTCAGCCTCCTGAGTAGCTGGGACTACAGACACGTGCCACCACACCCAGCTAATTTTTGTATCTTTAGTAGAGAGGGGGTTTCACCATGTTGACCAGGCTGGTCTCAAACTCCTGAACTCAGGTGATCTCCCCCTCTCAGCTTCCCAAAGTGCTGGGATTACAGGCGTGAGCCACCACGCCCAGCCAGGAATACATTTTTATCTGTTCGCTATGTATCGGTTTTTGTGTATATCAGAAAAATACACCTACTTCATCAAACTCATGAGATCACATATATTGTCCTTAATAAATTTGAATTAAAAATTTAAGGTTAGGTTGTTTAAGGAAACATTCTAAGTAAATAATACTCTTATTATGGCAAACATTGTGTCAGGGTGCTATACAAATAATTCAAGTTTGGAAGACACTGACGTAGGAGAAAGAATGTGGTCTTTCTGGGCTTACAGGCCTCAGTTCAAATCCTGGCTCTACCATTTGCTAATTATTGAGTGACCATGTAAAAGTCACTTAACCTTTATGAGTCTCAGACTACTCATCTATGACATGAAAATAACAAAGCTTACTTCAAAAGGGTTTTAAGAGGATGAAATGAAATCGAGCATTAAGGTCCCTAGCTGAGCCCTGGGTGTGTACATTCATGCTCAGCCAGCAGTAGCTATAATGCTTGATGGTCCAAACCTCATTCACATATTCCAATACATCCGGCCATGTGGCTATTTATGTAAATGTATCCATTTATTCCGGCTGACCTTTCTGTTCCATCTGAAATGTGTGTGGCTGCAAGTGAGCACCCAGTGGGCTGGAGAAGAGGGTCACCAGCCAAACAGAAGGGACAGAGGCCAACAGGAGTCCTGGAGGCATCAGAGCAGTGCCCAGGGCAGTTTAGAGGCACAGAAAGGATCCTAGCGATAAACAGCCTCTGTTCCAGCAGAGATGTTACCCTTCCGAGAGCGTGGAGTGAGTGAGCGTCAGCCTTATAATCATTAACTCAGATCCTAAACATGAAAAGCCAAATGGCCTGTGCAGAATGGAAGCCAGGGAAAGTCTTATCAAGAATGAATCAGTCTCTTTGATCTTGAGGTAAACCAACTCATTAACATCAAGCTTCCACCTGGGGTTTTTCCAGACACGAAAGTGATTGCCTAATTCCCAGCTGTCTGGAGTTTCCAGTCCAAACTGGCCTTGCTGGAGAGGAGGGGCCGGGAAAAAAAAAAGTCCTACCAGCTTGATAGAGCTCACACCCCATTAAAAGCACATACGATTTGTGCTACTAATCCCAAAGACTAGTGGCTTCATTAAAAACAACCCAGGTAAAGATAAATTATTCTACCCAGTTTGGAACTGAACAGGAAGATAAACAGTGAAAACAGGACAGAGGTAGGAAGCATTCAGAGAAGCAGAAAAGTAGAAAAAGATGAGAGGGGAAGCCAAAAGTGAACACGAAGAAAGGGAAATATAAAATATACAGAGACAGGAGGATGGCTTGAGGCTAGCAGTTTGAGACCAGCCTGGGCAACACAGTGAGACCCCCGTCTCTATAAAAAAATTTAAAAAGATTTAGCCACACGTGGTGGGTCATGTCTATAGTCCCAACTGGTTGGGAGGCTGAGGCAGAAGGATCGCTTGAGCCCAGGAGTTTGAGGCTGTGGTGAGCTGTGATCACTGCATTTCAACCTGGGTGACAGAGTGAGACTCCATCTCCAACAACAACAACAACAACAAAATACACAGAGACAGTTGGGATGAGGGGAGTGAAGAAATAGGTAACAAGTGAAAAACAGGGAAAAGAAAAAAGAAGACGGGTAGCTGAGCAAGAGCCATGGTAATCAGCAGCTCTCACTACATTACCAGAAGCCTCTCCTACCTACACACCCAGAGATCATCTGCACTGCACCATGAATTAATCAGCATGTAAATCATCCCCTTTATCTGCGGAAATTGAATTTAGCTGCCAATCCTGATTGAGGGCATAAAGGCCTTCTCACAGAAAGATCACAGCTCTCAGGGAGAATGCCTTTTCTTTTCTTAAATCAAAGCTCACATAAACCCATGGAAACAGCTGCAGCTGGAGCCACAGACTTTGTGAAAGGTAGCAGGCTGAGGATGGTAATTATAATTAGCAGTTACATAACATGTTTGTTCTTCAAAGTGCTCTACAAGCATCAGCTAATTAATAGCTTACTATGCCCCATGCAGATTCACTGGTTTTTCATGCGGTGACTAATTCTTATACCCCCATTGACTGCTGAATGGTGGAGGCAGAGCAGCTTGAGCAATGAAGCAAATGGCTGAGGCTCAGAAGCTATACCCAGCTCTTACCAAGTGACTCCAGCGTTTAATCTGTGTCGGGAATACTTCCCCAAACATTGAATTCAGCATTCCAGGAGGCAGCTACCTCACTTCCTCCAAATAACTCTTGGAGGTGCTTTTGCAAATGCCGTGATAGGTTGGAGTGACCATCAGTCTAGTCCAGCGTGGCATTAGCTCCAATTATTAAGACTGGAACCCTAGAGTCTTTGGTGGCAGTTACACGTTTGCCATTGCTCCTCTGTGCAGGCTGGGCAAGTCAATGAGACCTCTCTAAGAGAAGACTGCATTATATCTCTGGGTTCTCATCCAGCTCTACCCTTCTTTGTTTTTCTGATTGCAGTCTCTGGCCTACATCCTCTTGAATTCGCGATGGAGATAACCAAATATAGGAATTGCATGGCACACACAGGGCCTCAACGGCAGAGCTGAGCTTTCCATCTATCCCAAGAATGTTTTACTCAAGGATTTCAGAGGTCCAGGAACAGCTTGTTACTTGTAAAACATTATATGTGTATGTGTATGTGCATATCTTTGGGGAAAATGTCTGTTTTCCCTGTTGCACTGTAAATTCCAAGAGGGTCATGCCGACAAAGTACCTGACATATAGTGCATGCTAAATAGATATCTATTGAATGAATGGACAGATTTCCTCAAATTCCCATCCCCAACATCATTATGAACCATTGCTCTATGGACAAATAATCCCCAGGGGCCTACATGTCTTGTTTGCTCTGGCTAGACTTTCCGATGGAAAATGTTGGTGGGCAAGACCACAATTCTGCTGCTAGTCAAACCAGAGACCTAGATCAAAGCTCCTGGAGATTTCACTCTTCAGAGACTTGTCTTCAGAGCCAAGCAAGTCAACAGCCAGAAATATATTCCCAGGGACTATGTGACAACCATTTGTCATACCTTCTGATCAACCATCACAAATGGTAAGAATCATTGCCTTTTCTCACCTTGTCCCCCAGAGGCAGAGGTGTGAAATGAATCACATAGAAGTGCATGCTTCTGATTCATGAGAAGATCTTCACATGAAGCTAACAACTTTAGGAAAAAGACTAACATGTGCATGGTGCTTTTAGCTTTCTAAAATGCGCCCCACAGATTATCTTATTCGATTCCTTTTGAACACTCTCTGAGGTAAGAAAAACAGACTTTATTTCCCTCTTTTATAGATGAGGAAACGGAGGCTCCGAATGCCTTGCCTAATGACACACAGCTAATATATGGCATTGCTAGAATATGAAGTCTCAAAACTCCTTTTTTTTATTGAGTCAGAGTCTCACTCTGTTCCCCAGGCTGGAGTGCAGGGACATGATCTTGGCTTACAACTGTCTCCTGGGTTCAAGCAATTCTCCTGCATCAGCCACCCGAGTAGTGGGGACTACAGGTGTGCACCACCCCACCTGGCAAATTTTTAATTTTTTGTAGAGATGGGGTCTCACTATGTCACCCAGGCTGGTCTTGAACTCCTGGGCTCAAGCAATCCTCCTGCCTTGGCCTCTCAAAGTGCTGGGATTACAGGTGTGAGCCACTGCACCCGGCTAATTTTTGTATTTTTAGTAGACATGGGATTTCGCCATGTTGGCCAGGCTGGTCTTGAACTCCTGACATCAAGTGATCCACCTGCCTCAGCCTCCCAAAGTGCAGAGATTACAGTCATGAGCCACTGCACCAGGCCTCAAAACTCCTTTTCACTAGCGATTCCACTTCTGGATATATATCCAAAAGAATTGAAAACAGGGTCTCAAAGAGAGATTTGTACACACATTTCATAGCAGCATTATTCATCATAGCCGAAAGATGGAACATACCCAAGTGTCCATCAACAGATGAATGGATAAACAAAATGTGGAATACTCATATAACGGACTATATGAAGAAAGGAAATGTTGACACATGTTACAAATGGATGTATCTTAAAGACATTATGCTTAGTGAAATAAGCCAGTCTCAAATGGACAGGTACCATATGAGTTACCTACAGTAGTCAAATTCACAGGAGACAGAAAGTAGAAGGGTGAGGTTCCAGGGGCTGTCGGGAGGGGCAAATGGGGAGTTGTTGTTTAATGGGTAAAAAGTTTCAGTTTTGCAAGATGAAAAAGTTCTGGAGATTGGTTGTGCAACAACATGAGCATACATAAATACTACTGAACTGCACACTTAAAAATAGTTAAGATGGTGTATTCATCAGTTTCATGTTGCTATAAAGGAATACCTGAGACTAGGTAATTTATAAAGAAAAGAGGTTTATCCAGCTCATGGTTCTGCAAGCTGTACAGGAAGCATGGCACCAGCATCTGCTTTTGGTGAGGGCCTTGGGAAGTTGACCATTGTGGCAGAAGGTGAAGAGGCAGCAGGCATGTCACACGGCAAGAGAGGGAGCCAGAGAGAGAGAAGGAGGTGCCAGGCTCCTTTTAACAACCAGCTCTGATGTGAACTAAGAGCAAGAACTCATCACCAAGGGGAGGACACAAAGCCATTCCTGAGTGATCTGCCCCCATGACCCAAACACTTCCCACCAGGCCCCACCTCCAACACTGGAGACGACATTTCAGCATGAGATATGGAGGAGACAAACATCCAAACTATATTAGATAGTAAGCCAGGCATGGTGGCTCACACCTGTAATCCCAGCACTTTGGGAGGCCTAGGCAGGCAGATCACTTGAGGCCTGGAGTTTGAGACCAGCCTGGGCAACATGGTGAAACCCCATCTCTACTAAAAATACAAAAATTAGCTGGGCCTGGTGGCGGGCACCTGTAATCCCAGCTACTCGGGAGGCTGAGGCAGGAGAATCACTTGATCACTGCAACCCAGGAGGCGGAGGTTGCAGTGAGCTGAGATCGTGCCAGTGCACTCCAGCCTGGGTGACAGAGCAAGACTCCATCTCAAAAAAAAGAAATAAAACTACATTAGATGTTAAATTTTATGTTTTATGTGTGTTAACACAATTAAGAAACATTAAAAAACTATTTTTCATCATACCACCTTTTCTCTGAAAATGGTCAACAGGTGTTAAGCTAGGAGCATGCCCCTCTGAGAAAATGGTTCATGGAGAAAAATGTCTCAGCCAGTCAAGCAGAGGGGACAGGAATCACAGCGATTTAAGGTAAGTCTCAAAAGATGGATGCATAACATTATCCATCCAACTTATTTTTCCAACCCACCTTCTAAATCTTCAGGATTTAGCTGACAAATCTAAAGCCAGGTGCACAACCAGGTAAATAGCAGAGCTGGGTACAGTATGTAGAGTGAAGCAGCAATCAGATAGTTTTAGGCCCTCGGCTCCCACTGGCTGTTTTGTTCCTGGGTAGCAGGAGCCCAGAAGAACAGAATCTGTACCTGTGCATGTTAAAGTACTTTTTCTCCAGGTGCCTTTCTCTGTGCAAACAGAAGTGATCTTTCCTCCAGGGCTCTCAAAGCCCTCTTGACAGACATAGCGAGCCACACCGCTCAGCCTGGAGCTGTGATTTCCTACCAAGATGGCGTGCCGCATTTCTGGAGGGTTGCCACAGTTGATCTCTGCAATGGGAACCAACACAGCACTGGTTACAAGCCCTGACTTCCAGCCCTACAATTCATATCTTTAAAATAAATATTTAATAGTGATAGAGCCCACTCAAACAGGAAAAGAGAAAACACTAACCCCATCAAATAATCCAATATAAGTATGTCTGAATTTTAAAAAATTTCCAAACATGCACACATAGAGAATAGTCAAATTATGCAATTATTTACTTATAAAGAATTCATTGATCTATGAAATAATATATCTGAGGGTCCTTTTAAATATTACAGTTCTCTAGTACATTTTACTATGTATCTTCAGACCATCAATCCCAGAATAGATGATAATGCAATTGTAGCAATTATTGCCAACTGACTGTTAAATAGAAGATATTCAAAATCTCTGAACTTTTTAAAGCAAATTAATGGAGAAAGTATTTACCTCCTAAGGATTCAACTTATATGCACCTTTCAAAGAAAAAAATCAGTTGCATAGGAGGAGACAAACCTGGAATTACAAAATTGATATGAAATTTTTTTCTCTACAACTCTGACTACTAAAAGACAATTAAATATTTACAAAGAACTATCTAGAGGTAAAAGATTATGACATAACCATTCTAGACCCAGCCAAACTATACTTCACTTAAGAGCCCAAGAAAGTCATTTTTAGATATTTCAGAATTTTAAAAAATTGATCCGTTTATCTTTTCTGGGAAAAAAAATCGAAAAGATGAATCAGAACAAATATCATAAGAATATGTGTGCAGGGCAGACAGGTTTTAGAGAAAACACCAAGGAACAATGAAATCAGCAAGATGTATGGATGTCTCCATAATCATTTAAATGTGACTGTAGAGCTTGATATAACTATTAGTAAAGGATTCTAGAACTAAAAGTTGAACAATGTAAAATAATAATAAAAATAAAATTTCAAATTATTTCAATAAAACCAGAGCAGTGAGTTGAAGGGAAGAAGTAAAGCATACTAATGTTTCATGCCACACAATAGTGCCCATGGATACAATGTTATTCAAGAAAGTATAATAAATGTAAAATAAGATGGCACTAATAATTTCAAGTGTCACCAATAGTCCCAGTTATACCTAAACACAGAAAGAAAAAAAAAATCTGTTCTTCCATGGTAAGAGAAAAAAAAAAGAAAAAAGAAAGAAAAAAACTTAAGGCACTCATTCTGATTTGTGATTTTCTCCCCAATCTGTAGAAAGCCAAGAAAATTAAGCCCTCCTGACATCCAGGCTTTTTAAACAGAAGTCCTTTTATTGAGATAACAGCATTCAAACTACAGAAAATCATATAACCTGTTCCCATATCCCCATCAGCCATCCTTGGCCTTAGAAATTTTAAATGAGCCTCTGATACAGAATGTGTGGATTTAATGGAATTGCACTCTTTTCCATCCCATTATGGATGCTTGGTCGGTTGCCAGACTCCAGAGTTATTTCCAGGAGGGAGGTTTCCCAAAGCAGGATCTCATCTAATTTCCAACCCTGTCTATCTGTCATGTCCCATGTTTGCCCACAGAGCTTTGGTTCCCTTTTCATGCATATTCACCAGACACAAGACCCCTTGGCCCTCATCATGTTTTCCCAGCATCAAACCTTTAGACGTATTTAATGGCCCAAGGCATTCCAAGAATGAATATATTTGTGTGTACACAAGGAACCAACCAAAGAGATAGTTAATGTTTCATAAGACTGCCTAGTCATAGTCACATTGTTGACATCTGAAACATCTTCTAATTTAAGACAGAGTTCAGTTACAGCAGAAAGTAGGGAGACATCACTAAGGAGGTTGGAGGTATAGGTTCATGCACACTGAAGGTGGAAGGTTAAAGTGCTCAGTGGAGAAGTCTGGGAGGGAACCCAGTGAAAAGTCATTGGATTAGGAGAGAAGCACAAATACAAAAGGGATAAAAGTACAAAAGATAACTAGATTGGCTTCCATCTTGGACGTGACCAAGAATAATGGAAGGCATGATGACTTTGGTTGGGACTGCAAGATTTTTTTTTAATTAATACCAAATATCACCCAATTGATAAGAAATCAATAACTTGTTCTCTAGGGATTAAGGCTCAAAGGCTCAGGTGGATGCCCCGTTAGGAAGCAGCTTGGACCTGTGGCTCTGTGAGTTTCCCGTTAACAGAGCTATTCAAGTCGAACAATCCCTCAGCAAGAGACATTTAGAGAGGATTTCAGCATGGCTTGGATTAAATGCATGGTTCTAACAGCTATACATCTGAATCCCCTGGGAAGCTTTAGAAAAATGCACGTGCTGGAGTCCCACACCCACCCAGAGATAACTCCTCTGATTCAGTAGTACTGAATTGGGTTCTTGGTATTCAAATTTCTACAAAGCTCCAAATGTAATTTTGGCGCACACCCTCAGCTGAGAATCTGAATGAAATCCTGGTACAAATGGCTACCATTTGTCATCATATGCATTCCAACAGGATCCTAAATATAAAGCATTAATATTCACAATACCCATCCATGTTAAGGGTTATTGTCCCCACTGTACAGGCGAAGACAGCTCAAAATGATTGAATGATATATCCAAAGTTACACAGGCAATTATGGGATGGCCAGGAGTTGAAGGCATGTCTTTTCCCTACAACCACAGCTTCTCGAAAGTTGGCCGGGCACAGGGGCTCACACTTGTAATCCCAGCACTTTGGGAGGCCGAGGCAGGCAGATCACTTGAGACTGGGAGTTTGAGACCAGCCTGGCCAACATGGCAAAACCCCATCTCTACTAAAAATATAAAAATTACCCGGGCGTGGTGGCACATGCGCCTGTAATCCTACTACTCAGGAGACTGAGGCACAAGAATCACTTGAACCCATGAGGCAGAGGTTGCAGTGAGCTGAGATTGTGCTACTGCACTCCAGCCTGGCCAACAGAGTGAGACTCCGTCTCAAAAAGAAAAAGAAAACTGCTGTTCCAACTCTGAAATTCTATAGTCCCCGTGCCTCCCATCTCAGCTTACTCTCCTTTGCTTTTGCACTCACACCTTCTTCTGCAGGTGCACTCTTTCTCCCTTACACTGAGCGAAGTCCTTCCCCGTGCCTGATCAGATCCATGACTAACAAAGGGATCCTGTCTTCCTCTGAACTTTTAAGATCCGTGTTCATTTGTTTATTTATTCCTGTTTATTGAGTGCCTAGTACATGCTAGTCACTATAGCAGCGAACAAAATGGATAAGATTTCTGCCCTCATATGGAGCTTAGGGAGAGTCAATAGACAAAAAATAAATAAATAAATAAGTCAACACATAACTGTGATTGTGGTAAATGTTATATAGAAATAATAATAACAATTATTATTAAGTGACAGGATGGGGAAAACTTCCATTGTTGTTGTCGCTGTTGTTGCGATCTCACGCTATTGCCCAGGCTGGAGTGCAGTGGTGCCATCACAACTCACTGCAGCCTTGACCTCCCGGGCTCAAGAAATCCTTCCACCTCCGCCTCCCGAGGACCTGGGACCACGGGCATGTACCACCATGCCCAGCTAATTTTTCAGTTTTTTGTAGAGACGGGGTCTCTCTGTATTGCCCAGGCTGGTCTTGTACTCTCGGACTCAAGCGATCTTACCAGCCTCAACTTCAAAAAAAATTTTTGTTTGTTTTTTGTTTATTTTTGTTTTTGTTTGTTTGTTTTGAGTCTCACTCTGTCGCCCAGGCTGGAGTGCAGTGGCACGATCTCAGCTCATTGCAACCTCTGCCTCCCAGGTTCAAGTGATTCTCATGCCTCAGCCTCCCAAGTAGCTGGGACTACAGGCATGTGCCACCACGCCCGGCTAATTTTTTGTAGTTTTAGTAGAGATGGGGTTTTGCCATGTTGCCCAGGCTGGTCTTGAACTCCTGAGCTCAAGTGATCTGCCTGCCTCAGCCTCCCAAAGTGCTAGGATTACAGGCATGAGCCACCACGCCCAGCCTACAATTTTTTTTTTTTTTTTTTTTTTTTTTTGAGATGAAGTCTCACTCTGTCACCCAGGCTGGAGTGCAGTGGTGGTGCAATTTCAGTTCACTGCAACCTCCATCTCCTGGGTTCAAGCAATTCTCCTGCCTCAGCCTCCTGAGTAGCTGGGATTACAGGTGCCTGCAACCACACACCCAGCTAATTTAGTATTTTTAGTAGAGACAAGAGTTTCATCATGTTGGCCAGGTTAATCTCAAACTCCTGACCTCAAGTGATCCTCCCAGAAAAACTTTTTAAATAGAGTAGTAGTCAGAATGATTTGATCTCTCTGAAGAAATGACACATTCATTAGGACCTGAAGGATGGCAATGAGCAAGCCATGTTTGGGACCAAAGGAAGAATATTTCAATCAAATGAAAGAACCAATGCAAAGACCCTGAGATAAGAAAGCTCTTGGTGGGTTCCAAAAGGGGAAAAGCAACCTGCGTAGCAGGAGCCTAGTTAGTGAGAGGGAGACTGGCATGAGATGAAGGTGGAGAAAAAAGCAGAGCCAAACCACACGGGGCCTTATAAATCTTGGGCTTTATTTTAAAAGCAACTGAAGCTCTTGTTGGGTTTTAAGTACAGGAATGAAAAATCTGATTTAGGTTTTTAAAAGACCACTTCAGCTGTTAGGTAGAGAAAGGTTGGGAGAAGAATAGGAATAAAAAAAGAGACATCACGGTGAAACCCCATCTCTACTAAAAATACAAAAAAATTAGCCGGGCGCGGTGGCAGGCGCCTGTAGTCCCAGCTACTCGTGAGGCTGAGGCAGGAGAATGGCGTGAACCCGGGAGGTGGAGCTTGCAGTGAGCCGAGGTCGCGCCACTGCACTCCAGCCTGGGCAACAGAGCGAGACTCCGTCTCAAAAAAAAAAAGAGACATCAGCCAGGGTCTACAGCAGTAGTCCAACAGAGAGATGATATGGTCTTGGATGGACTTCAGAGGGGATGGAAATGGAAGGAAGAGATGGATTTGCGATGTATTCTGGAAACAGAACTGAATGTTCGTGGTGATAGTTTGGATGTGAGGGTGAGAAGGGAGGTGGAATCAAGACTATTACCTACACTTAGAGATACAGGAAGTATAGAGTATTATCTATTCTTTCTGTTGTTTCGAGGTTTTTGTTTTGTTTTGAGACAGGGCCTTACTCCTGTCGCCAAGGCTGGAGTGCAGTGGCACAATCACAGCTCACTGCAGCTTCAACCTCCTGGGCTCAAGTGATCCTCCCAGCTCAACCTCCCAAGTAGCTGGGACCTCACATGTGCACCACCACATATGGCTAATTTTTGTATTTTTTGTAAATATGGGGTTTCACCATGTTGCCCAGGCTGGCCTCAAACTCCTGGGCTCATGAAATCTGCCCCCTTCGCCCTCCCAAAGTGCTGGGATTACAGGTGTGAGCCATCACTCAGCTGAGTATTATCTATTCTTATACAAGTATTATCTATACTGTTCATATGACCTTTATTCCCTGCCTTGCAGATTTAGTGTCTTTTTATGAATACATGTCTTCCCAAATATATGGACAGTTCCTCAAGGACAGAGTCTTTGTCTTATAATTCTTGTACTCCACAAGGTCCGCTTAAAATCGTATGTTTTACACGATTGTTTATTGATAGCTTGCTGCTACTTTATCACAGTTCAAGATGCAACAAATGCTGCTATGATATGCCAACAGCCCCTCAGGAAGAAACCAGACATCAGTAGATCATAAGTCCAAATAACAGGACAGACATTACTTCTATATTTATTATCCGACACAGGTAATTCACACGTACCAAACACCAAGCAGATGAGAGCTGAGAAAAAGCCCCACAAAAACCAGTATCAATTTTGTGCCAGGGAATTATAAGAAAGTTGTTCAGGCCTCAATAATTTTAATAACAATAGCATTCAGCCAGGCATGGTGGCTCATGCCTGTAATCTCAACACTTTGGGAGACCAAGGCAGGAGGATTGCTTCAGCTCAGGAGTTCAAGACCAGCCTGGCAAACATGCTGAAACCCTGTCTCTACTAAAAATACAAAAATCAGTCAGGTGTGGTGGCGCATGCTTGTAATCCCAGCTACCTTGTAGGCTGAGGCAGGAGGATCGCTCGAACCTGGGAGGCAGAGGTTACAGTGAGCCAAGAATGCACCACTGCACTCCAGCTTGGGCAATAGAGCGAGACTCCATCTCAAAAATAAGAGAAGGGAAGGGGAGGGAACAGGAGGGGAGGGGAAAGAGGAGAGAGGAGAAGGAAAGGAGAGGGAGAGGAGAAGGAAAGGAGAAGGAAGGAAAAGAAAGAAAAGAAAAGAAAAGAAAGAAAGAAAAGAAAGGAAAGAAAGAAAAGGAAGGAAAGGAAGGAAAAGAAAGAAAAGGAAAGAAAGAAAAGAAAGGAAGGAAAGAAAGGAAAGGAAAGGAAAGGAAAAGGAAGAAAGAGAGAGAATATAGCATTCATTGAAATACTCCCAAACACAAGGTAGTCTGCTAGATATACACTACCTTATTTATTCCAACAGAAAATCCTACAAAGTAGCCAAGCGAGGTGGCTTATGCCTGTAACCCCAGCACTTTGGGAAGCTGAGGAGGACGGATCACTCTGAGCTCAGGAGTTCAAGACCAGCCTGAGCAACATCTCTACAAAAAAAAAAAAAAATACAATAACTAGCCAGGCATTGGTGGCTCATGCCTGTAGTCCCAAATACTCGGGAGGCTGAGGTGGAAGAATCACTTGAGCCCAGGAGGCGGAAGCTGCAGTGAGCCAAGATCGCACTACTGCACTCCAACCTAAGTGACAGAGACCCTGTCCCCAAAAAAACAAAAACAAAAACAAAAAACAAAAAAAGAAAATCCTTCAAGGTAGGTGGGTTTTTTTCATATAGTTTACAGATAGGAAGATGGAGGCCCTAAGAGCTTAAGTCACATTCAGAGTCACACCATTCATAAAAGAGCTGATATTCAAACTGTGGTTTGTGTGACCTCGAAGTCCAGGCCCAGTAAATCTGGGCAGCTTCACCATGAAGGGCTCCACCTAGGCCCTGACTTGGTTCTCTAACCTTACAGGTTAGCTAAAACCTAAGGAGAAAAGGTTGCCTGAATAAGCATTCAAGACAGTCTGGAAGGGTTTGATGACAACGCCTCCTGCCCAATCTTGTCTCCAAGAACTTTCCCAGAGCAAGAGAGCTGCTGGAAATAGATGTCTCTCTGTAGCTCTGTGACTCCCTGAGACCTTCTTGGGCCTGGTGTTTAACCCTATGTACGACATTAGAGTCTGGCCTGGGGCTTGCCTAGAACATGACCCCATCACAGACATTCCCAGCTACTGCCACTTCTGCTCACACCAAATGGCATCCAAGAAAATAGGTAGTTCCTACTAAGAAATACTCAAAAATCAATCCAACAGACGCCACAGTGGGAAATAAAAATATAATCCTATTTAATACATAAAAAACCCCCAAAACTCTTACTATCACAAGGAAATAAACATTTAAAAGCAGTTTATACCCCCAAGGAAGAAAAAATAAGCAGTGCAAATTTGCATTGCATATGCATAGGGGCATTCATTAAAGCACATGTTTCTCTGGCTAATTACGTTATTAAGTAACAACGTTTGCATCTGCGTCAGAAATACAGTCAACTAATTATGAGCATGGCTGGGAATTTTCCCTTACTCTCCCATTGTCTGTGATTTTATTCAAATAATCAGCTTCAAAATAGGACTCCTGGGGGAGTGAAGGAGAATGTGTTGTGCTGGTTTCAAGGCCAAATTTATAATATAACTTATATCTCATATCGTGAAGATAAAAATGTTTATCCACAGGGCTAGCTTTCATAGTCTATCAAGGAAATATTCCAGAAGGAAATTTGTTTGATGAAAGGTACAGGCAACTTACGGCATCTAATCAACAACTGACTGTATCACAAATGTCACCCATATTGGCTGCTGTTTATTATACGCATCAGCACAATAACATAGATTGATGACAGAAAGAATCTAGTAATATAAAGGCTCCATCTAAGACTGTTTAGAGATCAATAAATAACAAGCTGAGAAAGAAGAAAAGTGACCAAAGATGCCAATAAATTGAGGCAGACATTTTGCCAGCTGCCAGGGGAATGAATGATAGACCTATTCCATTTATTGGTATTGACCCCAAAATAAAATCTCCCAGAAAAATAAGCAAGTGCTATATGTAAAGCTTTGCAAAAGAGCAGAAGCAAGTGCTAAAAACTGAAGAAAATCACATTTGAGTCAGTTTTCATCTTTACCCAACAATAACAGAGGCATGGTGACCCATGCCTGTAGTCCCAGCTACTCGGGAGACTGAGGCAGGAAAATCCCTTAAGCCCAAGAATTTGAGGCTGCAGTGAGCCATGATTGCACCACCACACTCCACCCTGGGCAATCTCGTGTCTGAAAAAAAGAAAAACAAAGCCAGAGGCATTACATTACCAGACTTCAAACTATACTACAAAGCTACAGTAACCAAAACAGCATGGTACTGGTACAAAAACAGACACATAGGCCAATAGGCCAATGGAACAGAATAGAGAACCCAGAAATGAAGCCACACATCTGATCAGTCATCTTATCTTCCACAAAGAAGTCAACAATAACAAGCAATGGGGAAAGGACTCCCTATACATAAATGGTGCTGGGATAGCTGGCTAGCCATATGCAGAAGAATGAAACTGACCCCTATCTTTCACCGTACATAAAAATTAATTCAAGACAGATTAAAGACTTGAATATAAGACCACAAACTGTAATAATGCTGGAAGAAAAACTGCAAAACACCATTCTGGACATGCGCCTTGGGAAATAGTTTCTTATTAAGCCCTCAATAGCAATTGCAACAAAAACAAAAGTTGACAAGTGAGACCTAATTAAACTAAGGAGCCTCTGTACAGCAAAAGAAACTATCAACAAAGGAAATTGATAGCCTACAGAATGGAATAAAATATTTACAACCTATGCATCTGACAAAGGTCTAATATCCAGAATCTACAAGGAACTTAAACAATTCAACAAGCAAACAACAAATAACTCCATTAAAAAGTGGGCAAAAGACATGAACAGACATGTCTCAAAAGAAGACACACAAGCAATCAAGAAACATATGAAAAAATGCTCCACATCACTAATCAGAGAAATGCAAATCAAAACCACAATGAGATTCCGTCTCACACCAGTCGGAATGGCTATTATTAAAAAGTCAAAAAATAACAGATGCTGGTAAGGCTACAGAGAAAAGGGAATGCTTATACACTGTCCGTGGGAATGTAAATTAGTTCAGCCACTGTGGAAAGTAATTTGGAGATTTCTCAAAGAGCTTAAAACAGAACTACCATTCAATCCAGCAGTCCCATTACTGGGTATATATCCAAAAGAAAATAAATCATTCAATCAAAAGGACACATGCACTTATATGTTCATCGCTGCACTATTCACAATAGCAAAGACATGGAATCAACCTAGATGCCCATCAATGGTGGACTGGATAAAGAAAGTGTGATACATGTACACCATGGAATACAATACAACCATAAAAAATAAAATTATGTCCTTTGCAGCAACATGGATGCAGCTGGAGACCAATTCTAATATCCTAAGCATATTAATGCAGGAACAGAAAATTCTAATATCCTAAGCATATTAATGCATGAACGGATAATCAAATACCACATGTTCTCACATATAAGTGGGAGCTGAACATTGGGTACTCATGGACATAAAGATGAGAACGACAGACATGGAGGACAAATAGAGGGAGGAGGGAGGAAGGGGGTTGAAACACTAACTGTTGGGTACCATGCTCACTACATAGGTGACAGGATCATTCATATCCCAAATCTCAGCATCACGCAATATACCCTTGTAACAAACTTGCACATGTGCCCCCTGAATCTAAAATAAAAGTTGAAATTATTTTTTTTTAAATGTGGCCAGGCACAGCAGCTCACCCCTGTAATCCCAGCATTTTGGGCGTCCGAGGCAGGAGGATCACCTGAGGCCAGGAATTCGAGACCAGCTGGCCAACATGGTGAAATCCCATCTCTACTAAAAATACAAAAATTAGCCAGGCATGGAGGCAGGCGCCTGTAATCCCAGCTACTCGGGAGGCTGAGGCAGGAGAGTCACTTGAACCCAAGAGGCAGAGGTTGCAGTGAGTCAAGTTTGCACCATTGCACCCCAGCCTGGGCGACAAGAGCAAACTCTGTCTCAAAAAGAAAAGAAAAGAAAAGAAAATGTTATTGCAGGCATAAAAGAAAAATGGGAGGGTTATAGTTTGCCATGAAGCACATTCTCAAGAGTAGTTTATTAACTGCTCTAATGAGCTCATTAGTACCCAAAAGTCTACTTGCTCTTAAGGCAATAGAAAGAAAAACAGATTACTTTTTGATGCATTTTGTATTCTAAATTCTTCCATGAACTTTAGCCTTGACTAACAATATATTTTCTTCAGATCGTATTCATAGAGAAAGCTCACTTGGAGGAAAAAGAAATTTTTCCTTTTCATATAACACTTATCAATAAATAGTGTCTAGTATGGAAACAACTGGAATCTGAACACTTCAGAAACTGCAGAGGAGGTGGTAGGGTGCGTAAAAGCATGAACATTAGGAGAAAAAAAGGGCTTAGCAAGATCTCTTGTAAGGATCTTCCATTTGCAGAGGTGACAATAATGTTTGTCGATGCTTTGAGCTGAATGTGAATATTTCTTTTTATCAAAAGATAACATTAAAACTCTTCATTCTAATGTTCTAGTTGTAAATAGAATGTCTGAATGGAAAACAAATAAATAAGGTAAAGTAAAAACTGAAGAACTTTAGACCTTCTCATTTTATAGTAAGAAGTTTCTGAAAGACCTTACATTTTTGATAAGGACACCTGCCATTCGTCACTAGAAAATGGCCCACTTGCTCATGACCGTGACATTGAGCCACACCTTTTCTGCACTAGGCACAGGGCCAAGGGCTTTATTCATTATCCCATTAAATCTTCACAATAGCTCTAAGGGATGAACACCATTTTATTCCCTTCCACAAAAGGAAACTGGAGTTTAGAGAGGTTCAGAAGTGGTTGCACAACTAGTTAGTGGCTCAGATAAAACTTACACAGGTCTTTCTGAGCCAAAAGCTCATGCATCGTCCCCACTATTGGCAGCCTTATAACCAATGTCACCACTCATTCTGCCCACTCAAATGACTTCAACCATTTACAAATATGGAGACGTATTTTAATGGCATTTACTTGGCAAAAGTGTAACCCAACAGAGCTGTTGCATGCAATGGGTAAGTCAATGCAGTTTTTAAAAATGTGTTAAAAGATCGGTATATCGTGAGGTGCCAGAAAATGTATTTAATTGCTTTTAATTTTTATTTATTTATTTTTAAAATTTTTGTAGAGACAGGGTCTTCCCCTGTTGCCCAGGCTGGAGTGCAGTGGCATGATCACAGCTCACTGTAACCTTGAACTCCTGGGCTCAAGTGATCCTCCCACCTCAGCCTCCTGAGCAGCTAGGACTACAGGTGCATGCCATCATGCCCAGACAATTTTATATGTTTTTGTAGAGACAAGGTCTCGCTATGTTTTCCAGGCTGGCCTTGAACTCCTGGCCTCGAACTCCTGGCCTCAAGCAATCTTCCCTTCTTGGCCTCCCAAAGTGCTAGGATTACAGGTGTAAACCACCATGCCCAGTCCAGAAAATGTATTTCAAATGAGCAAACATCCTATCACCTGGAACACAGATAATACACACAAGGTAAATGTGCTCTCACTCACTCCTCCCTTACCCATGGTGGCATCATTAGTCAATCACAGCATTCATCTGTGCTAAGTCTGGATGTGGTCTCAGGATCCTTTCCACACCAGCACTAAAACCACAGGCAGCCGTGTAATGAAGCTTATCTGCTACTCTTCATCTGAATGCACTAAATTGTGGTACAATTTATGTCGAAGCTTTTTCAAACTCTTTCCACTTTTGTAGAGATAAATCAGGCTCTACTAAGAAAAATCTCAAAAGATGAAGAGTTGACTCGGCAACAATGAATGTTGTTCTAGGACCCTTCTGGCCGGGTCCTAGACCACACTGTGCATGAACGTGTGTTTGTCTTGGCACCCCTCTCCTAGGGCCCTCTAGCTTTTTCATCATCACCTCCCATCTCTGGGGCACACTGACTGGTGCTGCCTTCTAGAAAAGTGCATCAGGCTGTCATCTTGGTGCATAAGCTCGTGACATACAGTAAGTCACTTTCTTATCCTGGTCCTTAAACTCCTCTGTGAAATGGGAAATAATACCAATCTATTAACCTTATATAGCTTAAAGTGCTGGCCACCTCTAGAGAATCAGGCTAATCAGGCTCTGCTATTAATGGACTTTGGAAACCATGTCCCACCCTGTTGACCAACTCAAAGGAGAAACTCTGCCTCTGTAATCAGCCCACGATGCTGGGCCATCCACCCTATCAGGGCCATACACAGAGATAATGGGGGAAACCAGGAGTCAGCCCCAAGGCGTCTGTTTCTGCTTTATCAAAGCCTAGAGATGTCATGCCCAGAGAGAAGCAAGCGTGAAGGCCTAGAAGACAAAGCAAGGAGGTACGGAACTGGGAAAGGACATAAAGCTTGGGGACAAAACAAAAAAGGGGGCAAGGGTTTCGACAAGGCTCAGCCACATGATAAGCTGGGATGGCAGTTCAGGAGCCCATTCCACAATGCCTGCCGTCATCTGTGGCGCCTTTTGAGGGGACCTCAAGGTGTTTCCACAGGCCTTGAGTATGCCAGGCACTGTGTTAGGTCCTGGTGAGATCCTGCTAAGGAAGGCTATATGGTCTCTGGGCTCCCAGATTTACAGTCCAGTAGGGGAGACTAATGAAAGCCATGAAATCAATCATAAATAATATACTTACTTACTGGATACTAAGAAAGAGAATAATGACAGAGGTGACTTTTTTTTTTTTTTGAGACGGAGTCCCGCTCTGTCGCCCAGGCTGGAGCACAGTGGCACGATCTCAGCTCACTGCAAGTTCCGCCTCCCAGGTTCACACCATTCTCCTGCCTCAGCCTCCCAAGTAGCTGAGACTACAGGCACCCGCCACCACATCCGGCTAATTGTTTGTATTTTTAGTAAAGATGGGGTTTCACCGTGTTAGGTAGGATGGTCTTGATCTCCTGACCTTGTGGTCCGCCCACCTCGGCCTCCCAAAGTGCTGGGATTACAGGCATAAGCCACCGCTCCTGGCCCCAGAGGTGACATTTAAGCTGAAACTTGAAACATGAAAAGGAGCTTGATAAGCAGAAAGCAGAGACGCTGCACCAAGAGATGAATGGATAACATGTGATCCATCCATACAGTGGAATATTATTCAGCCTTAAAAAGGAATCACGTTCTGATACGTGCTACAACATGCGTAAACCTTGAAAACATGCTAAGCAAAAGAAGCCAGACATAAAAAGACAAGTATTATATGATTCCACATATATGAAGTGTGTAGAATAGGCAAATTCCTAGTGACAGAAAGCAGATAGAGGTTGCCAGAATCTAGAGGGAGAGACAATGAGGAGTTAGTGTTCAAAGGGTATGGAGTTTCCATCTGGGATGATGAAAAAGTACTGGAAATGGATAGTGGTGATGGTGACACAACATCATGAATGTACTTAGTGGCGCTAAATTGTCCACTTACATATGGTTAAACGGTCAATTTTATATTATGTGTATTTTACCCAATAAAAAAACTTTTTAAAGCAAGGAGGCCAGGTGCAATGCCTCATGCCTGTAATCCCAGCTACGTGAGAGGCTGAAGCAGAAGGATCACGTGAGTCTGGAGTTCGAGGCTGCACTGAGCTATGATCATACCATTGCACTCCAGTGTGGGCAACAAAGCAAGACCTCATCTCTAAAAGTACACATAAAAAATTTTAAAAATAGGCCAGGTGTGGTGGCTCATGCCTATAATCCAGCACTTTGGGAGACTAAGGCACGAGGATCACTTGAGTCCAGGAGTTTGAGACCAGCCTGGGCAACATAGTGAGACTCTGCCTCTGTGAAAAATTAAAAAAAAAAAAATAGCCTGGCATGGTGGCACACACCTGTAGTCTAAGCTATTCCGGAGGGAGGTGGAAAGATCACTTGAGCCCAGCCGTTCAAGACTGCAGTAGGCCGTGGTTGCACCACTGCACTCCAGCCTGGGTGACAGAGCAAGACCCTGTCTAAAAGAAAAACCAAAAAACAAAAAAAACCCTTTCCCTCAGCAGCATCCAAATTCATAATTTTCTAGTGTTTTTAGTGGAATTCCCAATTCCTGTGGCTTTATAACTCTGAGATAAAAATACAATGTCAGTTGGCACATGGCCCAGATTCTAGAGTCCCAAAGAAGACTGAAGGATAAATAAGAAGGGGTGTGTGAGCTCAGAAAGGAGCAGGCACAGCAGTGAGAAACCGAGGCCATGTGGTGACACAGGGGAGGAGGAGGAGGAGGAAGGTGTCAGTGGGCAGAGGGAGCAGTTATTAGAGAAGGAAAAAAGAAGCGAAGGTCTTTTAAATAACAGTTCTTTGGGAAAATGCAGCAAGCACTCTCCTCTAAATTAATTTTCTACATTCTCAGTCTAATAATCTAGATGATTGCTAATTTTCAAGGCAATCTAAATGGTTTTATATGGGGTTGCCTATGTAAATCCTTAGAGGGTTCTTTGATAGACACTATGGCACATTTTAATCTAAGTTCTGCATTTTAGTTGATCCATTGAAAGATCATCTTAGAACTAAAATGTTATCTTTAGAAATTCTTAACCCCTGAGGATGATAATTAATGATCAAAATGCATGTAGAGCCTACACAGCAAGTCAGAATATCAAAATGATTAACTTAGCCATGCACATCACTGGGGTTTCTCAACTATGCAATAAATTCAATGAAAATTGTGAGCGTTTCTCTTTTTTCCAGAATGAAAGCAGGTTTCCTTGTCTGATATGTGAAAAATTCCATCATGCTCACTTTGGCAGCATATATACTAAAATTGGAACGATACAGAGACTAGCATGATCCCTGTGCAAGTATGACATGCAAATGCATTAAGCATTCCATTAAAAAATTTCTTTCAATACAGAAAGTATATAAAATACAAAAATTGTCTGGGTGCGGTGGCTCATGCCTGTAATCCCAGAACTTTGGGAGGCCAAGGTGGGCAGATCACCTGAGGTCAGGAGTTGAGACCAGCCTGGCCAGCATGGCAAAACCCCATCTCTACTAAAAATACAAAAAATTAGCTGGGCATGGTGGCAGACACCTGTAATCCCAGCTACATGGGAGGCTGACACAGGGAGAATGGCTTGAACCCAGGAGGCAGAGGTTGCAGTGAGCTAGATTGCGCCATTGCACTCCAGCCTGGGCAACAGAGTGAGACTCCATCTAAAAAAAAATGTATATTATATATATGTATATATATGTATGTATGACTGTATATATGTGTGTGTGTGTATATATATATATATATATATGAAGTCCAGGATCCCAAACTCCCCCAGTGGAAATTATCACCATTAATATTTTGATGTATGGCATTCTAAACATTTTTCTAAGCTTATCTGTATGTAGGAACTTTTTCAAAATTAAGATTGTTATTCATAGAATTTGTAACTCTGAAACATACTATTAATACTTATCTATGTCAATAAATATTCTTTTTTTTTTTTTTTTGAGATAGAGTCTTGCTGTGTCGCCCAGGTTGGAGTGCAGTGGCACAATCTCAGCTCACAGCAACCTCCACCTCCCGGGTTCAAGCAATTCTCCTGCCTCAGACTCCTGAGTAGCTGGGATTACAGGTGCACGCCACCATGCCCAGGTAATTTTTTGTATTTTTAGTAGAGATGGGGTTTCACCATGCTGGCCAAGCTGGTCTCAAACTCCTGACCTCGTGATCAGCCTGCCTTGGCCTCCGAAAGTGCTGGGATTACAGGCGTGAGCCACTGTGCCTGGCCTGCAATAAATATTCTTTTTTAAATATTGTTTTTCTAACATAATTTTATTGGATACATAATATTCCATTTTAAGGGATTGATTTACTTAACCAGTCTCTTACTGTTAGACATTTGAGATTGTTTCTAATATTTCACTACAATAAATAGTTATAAACAAATATAACCACAGCAAATTAGAAGGCTTTACACTTCTTTCCATGCACAAATAAACTGGAAAATCTGGATGAAGTAAATGATTTTCTAGAAATACATAATTTACCAAAATTGATCTTAAGAGGGAAAGAAAAAGAGTAGACATGATTAGATATACCAGTAAGTATGGGAAGAATTTAAAAATAGTCCAAATAGTCCAAGGGCTACCTCTCCAATAGTGCCACATCCAGATGGTTTTATAGGTGAAATCTCCCAAATCTTTAAAAATTCTATTTGTAGTATTCCAGAAATAGAGAAAGAAGGAAATTTTTACATTCTTTTTTTTTAAATTCAGAATAACATTAATACCAAACTGAACAAAGATGGCACAGGAAAAGAAAATAGAGCAATTTCACTTATGAATATCAATTCAAGATTTCTAAGTAAAATTTAGCAAATATAATCCAAATGAAAGGAATAAAACACCAAAAACCCAGATCAATTCATTCCAGCAATTAGTACTGATCGTTATCAGGAAATCTAACAATATAACCCACACATTATTATTTTTTTTTTCTTTATGAGATAGGGTCTCACTCTGTCACCCAGGCTGGAGGGCAGGGTGTGATCATGGCTCACTACAGCCTCAACCTCACATGCTCAAGTGATCCTCCCACCTCAGCCTCCCAACTAGCTGGGACTATAGGCATGCACCACCACTCTCAGGCTGGTCTTGAACTCCTGGGCTCAAGCTATCTGCCTGCCTGGGCCTCCCAGAGTGCTGGAATTACAGACATGAACCACTGCATCTGGCCACATTATTATTTAAAAGAAGAAAAAATATATATAATCACCTGCCTAAAAGACATGATAAAAATAACTTATTTCCAATTAAAAAAAAAGAAATTCCTAAAAAGTGGGAATAGATTGATACTTCCTTTAGATTATGGACATATAGCCAAAAACTAGAAAAATGGTAATTTAAAAAATTTGTTTTCACTTTTCAGATGGAAACAGGCACATAAAATGATAATATTTGTAGATAGAGAAACAGAAAACCAGGTCAAGCGTGGTGGCTCATGCCTGGAATCCCAGCACTATGGGAGGCGGAGACAGGCAGATCACTTGAGCCCAGGAGTTCAAGACCAGCCTGGGCAACATGGTGAAACCCCATCTCTATAAAAAATACAAAAATTGTCCAGGCATGGTAGCTCGTGCCTGTAGTCCAGTTACTCAGGAGGCTGAGGTGGGAGGATGGCTTGAGCCCAGGAGCACCAGTGCACTCCAGTCTGGGTGGCAGAGCGAGACTCTGTCTCAAAAAAAAAAAAAAAAAGAAAAAGAGAAAGAAAAAGGAAAAAGAAACAGAAAGCCAAAATTTTTAAAAAACTAACCAAAAGCCAGTGTCATCATAAAAAAGTGGCTGAAAACAATTCTGAAACTAGAATTCCTGGGTTCAAATTCAGCTCTGTCTTTAGTTGTGTGACCTTAAACAAATTACCTTCATGCATCACTTAACAATCCGCATACATTTTGAGAAATGCATCATTAGGTAATTCCTTCATTGTGTGAAGTCACAGAGTGTACTTACACCAACCTAGATGGTAGAGCCTGCTACTCACTTAGGCTGTATGGTATACCTATTGCTCCTAGGCTACAAATTCACAAAGCATGTTACTATACTGAATACTGTAGGCAACTATAACACAATGGGAAGTACTTATATATCTAAACATAGAAATGATACAGTAAAAATACAGAATAAAAGATAAAATATGATACACCTGTAATAGGGCACTTACCATGAGTGGAGCTTGCAGGGCTGGAAGTTGCTCTGGGTGAGTCAGTGAGTGAATAGTGAGTGAATGTGAAGGCCTAGGACATTACTGTACACTTTTATGTATAGTAATGTATATACAGTAATGTACTCGCTGGCAGAGCTGTAAGTTTGTTTACACCAGCAATGCCACAAACATGTGAGTGTGATGCACTTCATTATGATAGCTACGATGTCACTAGGCAATAGGAATTTTCCAGTCTCATTATGATCTTATGGGACCACTACAATGTGGTCCATCATCATATATAAAGTGCTTAAAATAATACTTGGCACACAGTGCCATATGAGTAGACATGATTAGATATGCCAAATATCGGCCAGGCGCAGTGGCTCACACCTGTAATCCCAGCACTTTGGGAGGCCAACACGGGCAGATCACTTAAGGTCAGGAGTTCAAGACTAGCCTGGCCAACATGGTGAAACCCCATCTTTACTAAAAACACAAAAATCAGCCAGGTGTAGTGGTGGGTGCCTGTAATCCCAGCTACTCGAGTGGATGAGGCATGAGAATCATTTGAACCCAGGAGGCAGAGGTTGCAGTGAGCCAAGATCGTGCCACTGCACTCCAGCCTGGGTGACAAAGCGAGATTCTGTCTCAAAAATATATATATATATATATTATATATATGTTATTCCCACAAGACAGTATATATATATATATTTATATTATTATATATATTATATATATATATGTTCATTCCCACATGACTTCTGGGAATATATCTATTTCTATCTATCTATCTATATATATATATATACCTAATATCAAATATATATATATATATACACCTAACATCAAAAAACTAACATCACGCATGAAGAAACACCCAAACCATTTCCCTAATAGTCAGGAATAAAAAAATAATATTCAAAGGCAACACTACCATTTAAGTCTTTGTTCTAAAAATACAAAGTTATCAATCAAGAGAAAAACATAACTTTTATAAAGAAAGACTTTTATAAAGAAAAACTTTTGGCAGGCGCGGTGGCTCACGCCTGTAATCCCAGCACTTTGGGAGGCCGAGGCGGGCGGATCACGAGGTCAGGAGATTGAGACCATCCTGGCTAACACGGTGAAACCCCGTCTCTACTAAAAAAAAATACAAAAAATTAGCCGGGCGTGTTGGCGGGCGCCTGTAGTCCCAGCTACTCGGGAAGCTGAGGCAGGAGAATGGCGTGAACCCGGGAGGTGGAGCTTGCAGTGAGCCGAGATCGTGCCACTGCACTCCAGCCTGGGGGACAGAGCAAGACTCCGTCTCAAAAAAAAAAAAAAAAAAACTTTTATAAAGAAAAATTTATGAATGGAATTATCATTATTTGCAGAGGATATGATACTATTCCTGAAAATATCAAGAAAATCAACTGAAAATCTATGAGAAACAAATAGGAATTTTAAAGATTTACTTAATCATTTACTCCCTGAAACTGAAATTTAGAGAAAAATATGAAAACAGTTTCAAGGTGGTATGAACTGGGAACCTGAATTTTTTGAAAACTCACCTTGGCAATGTAATTTTGGGGACTCCCATGTGCCCAGGGCTGTGCAGCTTGAAACTGTATCTTCTGGAACACTGAAAAATCCTTCTCTGCAAGCATAACGAACCTGGCTGCCCAGCCTAGACGTATAATTTCCTATGATATAGCCATCTGGAACCTCAGGAGGGGTACCACAGTCTATTTCTGAAAATAAATTAATGTCAAATTCACTACCTTGTGAATGTAGATATTCAAAATTCACAATCTCTCTCTACCTCTACCCTATTCCTCACACACACACCCCCAAGCCATATTTTAAGTACACTGGTTCATTCCCACATGACTTCTGGGAACATTTCCAACAATTGTCTTTATTCAATCTTTTGGCCTTCCATAGGTAAAGCATCTAACCCTCACTAATTTACACTAACTAAAGAGAAGCCTTGTCCAATGAAATAAAAAATCTGAATTGCAAAATACCTTAAGATATATGTCCCTTGATGATTTTCAGGGTCACTTTTGAGATGCAGGGACCTTACCAAATCATTGGCATTTACTACCTAACATAGTAGTTAATATCGGAATATCTATTAACTGCTAATAAAAATCCTTTAAGTTTACTAATTTCAGCTTTTTTTTTTTTTTTTGAGACAGAGGTCTCACTCTGTTGTCCAGGCTGGAGTGCAATGGCATGATCTCGGCTCACTGCGACCTCTATCTCCTGGGTTCAAGAAATTCTCATGCCTCAGCCTCCTGAGTAGCTGGGATTACAGGCGCCCACCACAACACCTGGCTATTTTTTTTATTTTTAGTAGAGATGGGGTTTCACTGTGTTCGCCAGGCTGGTCTCGAACTCCTGACCTCAAGTGATCCACCTGCCTTGGCCTCCCAAAGATCTGAGATTACAGACATGAGCCACTGCCCCTGGCCTAATTTTAGCTTTTTAAACATGGCCCCCTCTAACTTGATTGTTGTTATTTGCTTTATTTCATAGCTTGTACAAAATGTGCAAAGGATCAGATCACCTCCACCTACCTCCCCAACACAGGCTTGGAGCAGAAGAAAGTCATCATCAACAAAATTTCACCTTGAGATGCTGCATTTTTTGGCAGAAACCCACCTGTGCATGATGTGGCATCGGTGGTCGGGTGGAAAGGCTCGGGTCCATTCCTTGGCAAGTATCCATCCATACAGTAGCATTCAAAGCTCCCACGAGTGTTCACGCATCGCCCTCCATGCCTGCACAGGCCAGAAACTTCACACTCATCTATGTCTTGGGACCCAATCCAAATAGAGAAAAGGAGAGAAAAACAGAAAAAAAAAAAAAAAAGGAGACGATGTTGTGACAGCCATTTTTTCACATTTTCAAGCTACTCTTATAAAAAGATGCATTTGTTTGCAATTGTATCATACATTTTATTTTATGCCTTATGGGTTCTTCTCATATATCGTTCATATCGTAGGCACTGAAAACATAGCAAGTGCTCAATAAATGTTTGTCAGTGTGTTCTGGGATTTTACAAAAACCGATAACCATCACCAGCTCCCTGACACCCAACAAAATGAACTCAAAAACATAAATATATCCAATCACTAAAAAATATCCTGACCGGGCATGGTGGCTCACACCTGTAATCCCAGCACTTTGGGAGGCCAAGGCATGTGGATCACTTGAGGTCAGGAGTTCAAGACCAGCCTGGCCAACATAGTGAAACCCCATCTCTAGTAAAAATACAAAAATTAGCCAGCCATGGTGGTGCACACCTGTAGTCCCAGCTATTCAGGAGGCTGAGGGAGGAGAATCACTTGAACCTAGGAGGTGGAGGTTGCAGTGAGCCAAGATCACGCCACTGCACTCAGCCTGGGTGACAGAGCAAGACCCTGTCTCAAAGAAAAAAAAAAAAAATCCAATCACTAAAAAAGTCCAATCACTAAAAAAATCCAATCACTATAAATATATCCAATCACTAAAAAAATCCAGTCACTATAAATATATCCAGTCACTAAAATATATCCAGTCACTATAAATATATCCAATCACTATAAATCTATCCAATCGCTATAAATATACCCAATCACTATAACAAAAGAATGGTCCCAACCTCATACTAAAACATCTAAAGTAGGGCTTCAGATAGAAAACAATTTACAGGCCTGGCACTGTGGCTAATGTCTGTAATCCTAGCACTTTGGGAGGACTGCTTTAGTCCAGGAGTTTGAGACCAACCTGGGAACAAAGTGAGAACCCGTCTTAAAATTAACTTAAAATATAAACAAAATTTTTAATGTTTTAAATAAGGAAAACAATCTCCAGGAGAGTGAAAATGCCAGCCCATGAGTATAGGATGGTGTGGCAGGTAATAAGCTGGTAATTTAATTAGGAAAGGTCTTACTAATTTTATGAAAATGAGACGGGCTTAAAACAGGCTTCTGGAAGGACAGGACATGCCCCTTTGCAGATTTTTTGCACCTGACTGAAGACTACCAGAGGCAGCAGGTACAGGGTAAAAACTGCCCAATAAGCCAGAGGCTGGAGAAGAAATCTTTCTGCCAGTTAGCAGTTTTTTCCCTCAGAACTGACTTTAAAACTTTAAGAATTCCATCAGCTGGGCATGGCTGGGCATGCCTACGGTCCCAGTTGCTCAAGAGGCTGAGGCAGGAGGATTGCTTTGAGTCTGGGAGTTCAAGGCCAGCCTGGACAACACAGCAAGACCCTCACCTCTAAAAATAATAATAATACTATTTTCATCAGAGCCACATAGATCAATTCCACTTGGAGAAAACAAAAAAGCACCCTAACTGAAATTCCTAGGACATTTGCATAAAAACATCAGGGATTGAGCAGAAGATAGGAAGCGGCATGATTGAAGAAAGTCTGTTTAAAAAAAAAAAAATTCAAAAAGTTAGTAATACCATAATTTCCTTTTTTTTTTTTTGAGACAGAGTCTCACTCTGTTGCCCAGGCTGGAGTGCAATGGTGTGATCTTGGCTTATTGCAACTGCTGCCTCCTCACTTCAACTGATTCTCCTGCCTCAGTCTCCTGAGTAGCTGAGACTACAGGTGTGTACCACCACACTGGCTGATTTTTGTGTGTCTTTTTGTAGAGACAGGGTTTCACCATGTTGGCCAGGCTGGTCTCGAACTCCTGACCTCAAGTCATCCACCCACTTGGCTCCCAAAGTGCTGGGATTACAGGCATGAGCCAATGCACCTGGCTATAATTTCTTTTTCTTAAATGACATTTTAGCCCCCAAAAGATAAAAGAAAATTATCTCAGAATCCTTGTGAACTTTTATATTCTTTATTCTTTTTCCTTTTTGGTCTTGGATCAATGAACGCCTCTCCACTCACACCAATAATTGTTTGGGAACCAGTAATTCTATTTAATTGCTGAAGGAGCCCATCCAAGTCAAACCACCCTCACACAAGAAGAAGGGCCACAGAGCTTCTTCTCCTGGGTTGTGGCTCATGGTGGTTTCCATGATTCCCAGGAGTCATTCAGGGGGCAGTTCTAAGGACCAGAACATCTGCCAGTTCTCCACGACTGGCTGGAATCATCTCACACTAGAACCCCGGCAATTCATTCCTCCTATAACATTGGTGACATTCAGAGGCCTACCTGCAACCAGCTCCTGAGCTTGATGTTGACTCTGCAAAGCACAATACAACATGGATGCAGGATTCCTTGGAATCCAGGAACTAGGATTCACATCCTGTGTTTCCAGGCAAACAGTGACTAACTGCTGATACCCCAAAACTTGCTAAGCTCTGCCCCAGCTAAAGCCCACTGATGTTTCTCTGGCAACTGTGATTCTGAAAGAAACAGTATTATCAAGAAAAGCAATTCATCAGCTTTTACAAAGTGATAACTGGAGAACTCACAAGGAAAGGTCACGGGAATGGCTGCCAGTGGACATGGTCTTCATGGTGGGGGCATGGAAATGCTCCAAAATGAGACAGTGGTGATGCTAGCACAACTTTGTGAATATACTAAAAACCACTGAGTTGTATACACCAAAAGGGTGAATTTGATGGTATGTAAACTATAGCTCAATTTTTTACAAAGAGAAGGTCATTCAATCATTGCAAGAATGGAATAAATAAAAGTAGAGCCTAGATCTGGATTTTGTTCCAGGCAGACTGGGTCTAGTTTGGCTGACACCTATTTGGCCCTTACATAAAATATTTTCTTCTCTTTCCTCTTCCCCTCTTCTTCTTCCCTCCTCCTGTTCCCACCAATCTTCTCCCTCTTCCTCCTCCTCATTCTTCTTCCTAACTTAAAAAAAAAAAAATTAAGACAAAGTCTCACTCTGTCACCCAGGCTGGAGTGCAATGGCACAACCTTGGCTCACTGCAGCCTCAAAGTCCTGGGCTCCAGCGATCCTCCCACCTCAGCCTTCCAAGTAGCTAGGACAACAGGCACATGCCACCACATCCAGCTAATTTTCTTATTTTTTGTAAAGATGAAGTCTCATTATGTTGCCCAAGCTGGTCTTGAATTCCTGGTCTGAAGTGATCCTCCAGCCCTGGCCTCCCAAAGTCCTGGGGATACAGGCATGAGTCACCATGCCCAGCCTTCTTCATAACTTTCAAAAGCTGAATTCATCTCTTGGAACCATAAATATACTGATAAATATACAGTGGTAAGTTTTCCCTGGCAAACTCCCACAGCCTAGAAAACACAATTTCGGGGATCATATTCTCTAGAAAGTTCCCCTGATTCCTTCCTCACAGCCAAGATAAGTGACCCCTAGATTCCAGTAAATGCTGTTTGCTTACCTATGACTAACACTTTATACTGAAATTAGCTGTCTGCTCGTCACCCTCCCACTAGCACAGCCTTGTCATATAAGAAGTACATGAAAGGCCGGGCATGGTGGCTCACACCTATAATCCCAGCACTTTGGGAGGCCGAGGCAGGTGAATCAGCTGAGGTCAGGACTTCGAGACAAGCCTGGCCAACATGGTGAAACCCCGTCTCTACTAAAATACAAAAATTAGCTGGGCATGGTGGCGGGTGCCTGTAATCCCAGCTACTCAGGAGGCTGAGACAGGAGAATCACAGGAGAATCGCTTGAACCCAGGAGGCGGAGGTTGCAGTGAGCCGAGATCGTGCCACTGCACTCCAGCCTGGGTCACAGTGGCTCACGCCTGTAATCCCAGCACTTTGGGAGGCCAAGGCATGCAGATCACAAGGTCAGGAGATCAAGACCATCCTGGCCAATATGGTGAAACCCCATCTCTACTAAAAGTACAAAAATTAGCCAGGCGTGGCAGTGCGCACCTGTAGTCCCAGCTACTCAGGAGGCTGAAGCAGGAGAATCGCTTGAACCCGGGAGGCAGAGCCTGCAGTTAGCCGAGATCATGCCACTGCACTCCAGCCTGGGCAACAGAGCAAGACTCCGTCTCAAAAAGAAAAGAAAAAGTACATGAGAAATGTGTATTGAATAAACAAAACACTAGATCATCATCTTATATGCTTTCTTTTAGTGTCTTTTCTTCTTAATATACAAAATTTAATACTATAACATTGTACTTCTGCAACCATGCAGCCAGTAATTTGCTACCTAAAACAACAGGATATTATAAAACGTTTTCTCTGAAGGAATGTGTTCATTCATGCCAAGAATAAATCAAATGTATCCTTTGAGAGATTCTGCCTTGGTACAGGTCAAGAGGGAGGATGAATCCGAGCATAAGAACCTATGGTTCCTGGTAGCTAAGAAGATAAAATATGTTCTCCTTTCATTTTATTTTTCCTGAAAACCTTTAAATATCACGAAGCTTTCCAGCAGAGTCATTAAGTCTATGCAAAAGCATCTTAGAACCAGGAGGCTTTTTCTGCCTTTCCTCTTCATTATTGTTCAAAGATTTTCCTAGAAAGCCAGAGAGCAACATGAAATAGCATATGCTGTTTATAGAGTTCAGATAACAGAGGAGCCGCTAAAAATTAGGAGAGTTTGTCCCACCCTGTATTCGACCCAACCTACACAGCTCCTGTGCTCCCAAAACTCGCACTCCTCACTAAGCGTACACATGTGGGAGGCAAGCCCCATCTCCTAACAGGAACAACTCTGACCTCCTGTGAGCCAACAGCCGGGTGCCAGCCCCCGGATTAGTGTGCTCTGAGCTGAGGGGTGCCACTCACCCCAAGGACCCCTGACCTGTGGTTACAGGAACCTGCAGGAGGCACACCATCTCCAGAGAGTCCCCCCTCACTATTCATTGTCAAAATGATCAGGCCGGGCGCAGTGGCTCATGACTAATCCCAGCACTTTGGGAGGCCGAGGCGGGCAGATCACTTGAGGCCAGGAGTTTGAGACCAGCCTGGCCAATGTGGTGAAACCCCATCTCTACCAAAAATACAAAAACTAGCTGGGCATGGTGGTGCGTGCCTGTAATCCCAGCTACTCAGGAAGCTGAGGCAGGAGAATCGCTTGAACCCAGGAGGCGGAGGTTACAGAGAGTCGAGATTGTGCCACTGCACTCCAGCCTGGGCAATGGAGTGAGACCCTGCCTTAAAAAAAAAAAAAAAAAAAAAAAAGTTCAAACAAAATATTACAATGAAAAAAAAGGATACTACAATGAACTCCCATAGACTCACATCCCCCCAAGATTCAATCGTTGTTTACATTTTGCCATTGAAAGTAGTTTACAGACTAAAGGAATACTGTTATAGATACATCATCATAACACCCTAGATACCTCAGCATGCATCTCCCAAAATAAGAATATTATCCTATATGCCACAATACCATTATCCCATCTAACAAAACTAACATTAATTCTCTAATATTAACAATACACAGCCCAGATACTATCCTGCCATCGCCAATTGCCAACACCGCAGCCCCCTTCTTGAGTACCTGTACAAAAGGTGCCATCGTTGGGAATGAATGTCTTGTTGTTGTTTGTGGCTCGATATCCTTCCAGGCAAATGCAATAGAAGCCCCCGGGGGTGTTGTGGCAAGACGTGTGGTTCCCACAGACAACAGTGGCTCCAAACTGGCACTCATTTTTATCTGTTGACACACAGACAAGGCACCGGAAGAGCTATCAATCCACACCGACTTCAACAGCCCAGACTGTCCTCCCATGCTATGGACTCGGGAACCAATGTTCTGTGACCACACCTTAGTGATCTATTTCTCCAGCCTCTTCTCCTTTCACGATGCTCCCCAGACTACAGGACCTGGGCCCCTCGTAGTTATGTGCCAGGAGTGTATGAAACCCCAAGAGAAACACAACACCTCAATCTGGCAATCCGTCTGATTTGAAGATTGGGAGAAGAGGGTTCTCTTTGAACTTTTCCAAGCTTAAAAAGATCTTTTCAGAGGCCCACGGAAACAAACCAGCAGAATTCCCCTTTTCCAGTTCAGCCATTCTCATGGTTTTTCATGAAAGCCAGGGTAGGGTGATTTTACAGCCAGTGATTAACTGGAAAATTTCTTCCTTCTGAACTACCAAGAGACACAATGGAATTAGTGCTGCAGCCTCATCCGGAGCAGGGCTAAGGCAGGAGCAGGAACAGCTCATGCTAATGGTCAATGACCTGTGGTGAATAATGTTAGTCCCTCAGTGCAGAGGCCTGGAACATGGATGCTCGATGAGTCCCCAGAAGCTTGCCCGGAGTGTTTTTCATTCAATAATATGACACTGAAAGATGCAAAATGAAAGTAAATCTCCCTCTCATCTCTGCCCTCTAGCTCAGGGGTCAGCAAACTTTTCTCACAGTATCTGTTGCAACAACTCACCTTGCTCATGGGCACGAAAGCAGCCGTAGACAACAGGTAAACTACCAAGCAATGCTATGTTCCAGTAAAACTCCACCTACAGAAACAGGCAGCAGGTCGAACTTGGCCCATGGGCCATAGTTTGCTGACTCTGCCTAACCCTCTAATTGAAGAGGAAACTCCTATGACCAAATTGTGCATCCTTTTATAGCTGATCTATCCAGTTAGCTTTTTTTGGGAGAAAAATCATCAACTTATGAATTTGTAGCTTGTTTGTTACTTCGTGTTTTATTTCACCAGTGGGCCCCTCATATCCGTTTAATGGCCTCTCACAATTGCACTCAATTCCTGCTCACTCAAAAGTACCCTCCAGAAGATCTGGGTGGTTTTTTTTTATTATTTTTATTTTACAGTCATATGTCACTTAATGATGGGGACACGTACTGAGGATTGTGTCATTAGGCAAGTTCATCATTGTGGGAACATCATAGGGTGTATTTACACAAACCTAGATGGCATAGCCAACTACACACTTAGGTTATATGGTAGAGTGCAGTGCTCCTAGGCTAGAAACCTGTATAGCATGTTACTGTACTGAATACCGTAGGCAACTGTAACACAGTGGGAAGTATTTGTGTATCTAAATATATCTAAACATAGAAATGGTACAGTAAAAATACAGTATAAAATATAAAAAACTGATACACCTCTAGAGAGCACTTACCATGAAATGGAACTTGCAGGACTGGAAGCTGCTCTAGGTAAGTCAGTGAGTGAGTGAATAGGAAGGTCTAGAACATTAGGATACACAACTGTAGACTTTTATTTTTATATAGAGACAGGGTCTCCCTCTGTCACCCAGGCTAAAGTGCACTGGCACGATCATAGCTCACTGCAGCCTTGAACTCCTGGGCTCAAGCAATCCTCTTGCCTCAGCCTCCTGGGGCTAGGAGCAGCTAGCACTATAGGCACAAGCCATCTGGCCCAGTTAATTTCTAGTTTCTAATTGTGGAGATCAGCTCTCACTATGTTGCCCAGGCTAGTCTCAAACTCCTGGCCTTAAGGGATCCTCCCACCTTGGCCTCCCAAAGTGCTCCCAAAGGGATTACAGGTGTGAGCCACCACATCCAGCCTTACTGTAAACTTTCTAAACACTGTACACATAGGCTACACGAAATTTATAAAAGTATCTTTCTTGGCCAGGCGTGTTGGTTCACACCTGTAATCCCCAGCACTTTGGGAGGCTGAGGCAGGTGGATCGCCTGAGGTCAGGAGTTCGAGACCAACCTGGTCAACATGGTGAAACCCCATCTCTACTAAAAATACAAAAATTATCTGGGCATGGTGGCAGGCACCTGTAATCCCAGCTACACAGGAGGCTGAGGCAGGAGAATTGCTTGAACTTGGGAGGTGGAGGTTGCAGTGAGCTGAGATCATGCCATTGCACTCCAGCCTCGGCAACAAGAGTGAAATTCCATCTCAAAAAAAAAAAAAAAGTATCTTTCTTGGCCAGATGCAGTGGCTCAAGTCTGTAATCCCAGCACTTTGGGAGGCCGAGGCAGGCAGATCACCTGAGGTCAGGAGTTCAAGACCATCCTGGCCAACATGGTGAAACCACGTCTCTACTAAAAATACAAAAATTAGCCAGGTGTGGTAGTGCACACCTGTAATCCCAGCTACTTGGGAGGCTGAGGCAAGCGAATCATTTGAACCCAGGAGGCGGAGGTTGCGGTGAGCAGAGATCGCGCCATTGCACTCCAGCCGGGGCTACAGAGTTCAAGACCAGCCTGGCCAACACGGTGAGACCTCATCTCTGCAAAAAATAAACAAAATTAGCCTGGTGTTGTGGTATGCCTCTGTAGTCTCAGCTACTTGGAGCCTGAGGTGGAAGGATCACTTAAGCCCAGGAGGCCAACGCTGCAGTGGGCCGAGATCACACCACTGCACTCCAACACAGGTAACAAAGTGAGACCCTAGCTAAAAAAAAAAAAAAAAATCCTAAGACCCAAACACACACACACACAATAGCTTAGGCCTACACAGGGTCAGGATCATAATATCACTGTCTTCCACTTCCACATCTTGTCCCACTGGAAGGTCATCAAGGACAAGAGCATACATGGAGCTGTCATCTCCTATGATAAAAATGCTTTCTTCTGCAACACATCCTGAAGGACCTGCCTGAGGCTGTTTAGTAGTTAGCTTTTTTTAATAAGTAGAAGAAGTACACTCTAAAATAATGATAAAACATATGGCATAGTAAATGCATAATTCAGTAATATAATCATTTATTCTCATTTTCAAGTATTATATACTATACTTTTTTTTTTTTTTTTTTGAGACAGAGTTTCACTCTTGTCACCCAGTCTGGAGTGCAATGGCGCGATCTCGCCTCCTGGGTGAGATTGAACCTCTGCCTCCTGGGTTCAAGCAATTCTCCTGTCTCAGCCTCCCAAGTAGCTGAGATTACAGGTGCCTGCCACCATGCCCGGCTAATTTTTGTATTTTTAGTAGAGATGGGGTTTCACCATGTTGGACAGGCTGGTCTTGAACTTCTGGCCTCAGGTGATCCTCCTGCCTTGGCCTCCCAAAGTGCTGGGATTACAGGCATCAGCCACCATGCCTGGCCTATGTACTATACATTATTGTATGTGCTATACTTTTATACAACTGGCAGCACAGTAGGTTTGCTTACACCAGCATCACTACAAACACATAATGCATTGTGTTATAACATTATGACAGCTACGACATCTCTAGGTGATAGGAATTTTTCAGCTCCATTATATAATCTTATGGGCCCACTGTTGTATATTTGGTCTATCATTAACCACAACATTGTTATATGGCACATGACTGTCTTACCTTTGTAAATTTTAATTGGCTTTGGAACATGATTCACCATATTAAAACTATCAGTGGGACCAGGTGCAGTAGCTCAAGCCTGTAATTCCAGCACTTTGGGAGGCCAAGGCAGGCAGATCACCTGGGCCTCACTGGAAGGGACATTTCGGTTTGTAGAGGAGTCTAGAATTCTCAAGACCCTAGGCTTAATACCATGTTATAGCACCTCTGGCACATGTATAACCTCGCCCGCAATCTATGTCTGGCACAGTCTCAGCAGGCCAAGCATGAGGATGCACAGTGACTGCTGTCTGGGAGCAGTACCACATAAATTAATAAAGCCCCTTCCGCCCATTAAGAGGAGTTTCTTTGTTCAAAAATCAAAGGGCAGGGCCAGGTGCGGTGGCCCACACCTGTAATCCCAGTACTTTGGGAGGCCGAGGCAGGCAGATCACCTGAGGTCGGGAGTTCAAGACCAGCCTGGCCAACATGGTGAAACCTCGTCTCTACTAAAAATACAAAAATTAGCCAGGTGTGGTGGTGCCTGCCTGTAATCCTAGCTACTCGGGAGGCTGAGGCAGGAGAATCACTTGAACTCAGGAGGCAGAGGTTGCAGTGAGCCGAGATCGTGCCACCGCACTTCAGCCTGGGTGACAGAGGGAGACGCCATCAAAAAAAAAAAAAAAAAAAAAAAAAAAAAAGTCAAAGGGCAAGCTAGCATCCATGGGAGGAGGAATTCCTTTGGTAAGGGAACAGAAAAATTTATCCATTCTTCTCAACTTCATTTCTATCTCACTGCTAGCAAGTGCGGGTGAGGAATGGGAGGGTGAGAAGCATTAGGAGAAATTCCCCGTGGAGCCTCAGACTGCAGGGTAGCCAAACTTCTCATGGGTAGAAACCTAAAAAACAAGAGTCAAAGAAGGCTTCACTCCAGCCTGCAGAATGGGCAATGGTTGGTGACTGCAAAAGCTTGTGTCTGCAAAGTGAAAGGTGACTTTTTGAAGACAAGACTACGTTGGGGTTTTTTTGTTTTGTTTGTTTTTAGTTTCTTTTTTTTATTTTTAAGAGATGGGATCTTACTCTGCCACCCAGACTGCAGTGCAGTGGTGGCCAGGTGCGGTGGCTCATACCTATAATCCCAGCACTTTAGGAAGCTGAGGCAGGAGGATCACTTGAGCCCAGGAGCTCAAGACCACCCCAGGCAATGTAGTGAGACCCTGTATCTACTAAAAATGAAGAAGAGGAAGAAGAAAAGGAAGAAGAGAAGGAAGAAGAGGAAGAGGAAGAAGGAGAAGGAGAGAGGGAGAAGGAGAAAAGAAAGAAGAGGAGGAGGAAGAAGAAGGAGGAGGAGGAAGGATGGAAGGAAAAGGAAAGGAGAGAGAGAGAGAGAGAGAGAGAAAGAAAGAAAGAAAGAAAGAAAGAAAGAAAGAAAGAAAGAAAGAAAGAAAGAAAGAAGGAAAGAGAAGGAAGAGAAGAAGAAAGAAAAACACTAGCTTAGCTGGGGGTGGCGGCAAGGTTGCAGTGAGCTATGATCATGCCACTGCACTCCAGCCTGGGAAACAGAAAGCCCTTGTCTCTACAAATAAAATAAAGATAAAAATAACTCACTGGCCGGGTACAGTGGCTGACGCCTCTAATCCCAGCACTTTGGGAGGCCAAAGCGGGTAGATCACGAGGTCAGGAGTTCGAGACAAGCCTGAGCAACATGGTGAAACCCAGTCTCTACTAAAAATACAAAAATTAGCTGGGCGTGGTGGCACACGCCTGTAATCCCAGCTACTCAGGAGGCTGAAGCAGGAGAATCACTTGAACCTGGGAGGTGGAGGTTGCAGTGAGCCAAGATCGCAGCACTGCACTCCAGCCTGGGTGACAGAGTAAGACTCCACCTCAAAAAAAAAAAAAAAAAAAAAATACTCACTGAAGCTTCGAACTCCTGGGCTCAAGCCACCCTCTTGCCTCAGCCTCCCAAATACCTGGGAGTACAGGCATGTGCCACCACATGTGGCTAATTTAAAAAAACTTTTTTTAGAGATGGGAGTCTCACTATGCTGCCCAGGCTGGTCTCAAACTCCTGGCCTCAAGTGATCCTCCCACCTCAACCTTCAGAATAGCTGGGATTACAAGATCGAGCCTCAATGCCTGGCTGATATTTTTCTTTTGGGAGAAAAAAAGCAAACAAAGATATCACAATAATGCTGTATATAACATCTATCCACAACTGTAAGGTAAAACCATCAATATTTTTAATGCATATAACAAGGTTGCTGGGAGGAAATTGGAAGATTATTGCAACATTTACTATTGTAAAGTTGTTGTGAAAGTCTCCCTCTCTCTGAATTGAGCTTGAACCTGGATATTGTCTGACTGTCATGGCATGGTGGATACCATGGGGCAAAAAATAATTTCAGATGCTTCTAACCTAAAGGGCTTTGAATTCCTTTAAGTCATCCAAGTCCCTAAAAGTATCACAACTACCAAAAATTTGGAGGATGAATTCTGACAGACATAAGACCCAAAGCAACAGTATTTTACCAGTTAACCAAAAAGTCCAATGGCGAATTGTTTTGTTTTTCCTCATAGTACTAATATAAATAGTTTTATATCAAAATAACCAGAGAAATTAAGGAATGCAATATTCACTTGAGTTGTGAAGTTAAACTTAAGACTTAAAACAGATGTCAAATTTGTATTAGGTCCCAGAGTTTCCAGAGATTCAAGTTCAATGACCTCTAACATGAGGAATACTATCTTGGAAACACTAGAGAACGAATGTATCCAAACACTAAAACAAAGACTTATTATAATTGACAAAACTTCTTATAATAAAAACATGTGAACAAAATAACAATGTTTTTCCCCAAGGACATCAACTCTTTAATATAAGAGAAGCTTGTTTCTTGATTCAGCTTTTCAACTTAACCCAGGGTTCAGAACTTACCAACACACTGAGTCCTCCCGTTCCCTACAAATCCATAGTTGCAAATACAGATCTTCTTCCCTTCTCTTTGCTGGCATGTGGCATGTTCATGGCAAGTGGCACAGACATCTAAACGTGAATCATAAATTGTATGTTTCAGAAAAAGAAAAATGCGAGATGAGACACATGTAGTTAGTGGACATTTACAATGGAGAACCAAAATTTGAAGACCAAAATAACACAGGACACACCTAGTCTCATCCTTAAAAACCTTCAGTGGCTGTTTATTTCCCACAGAATAAAGTGCAAATCTCTTCCTCTGTGTGGCAATCAATGTCTTTTTTTTTCTTTTTCTTTTTCTTTTTTGAGACATGGTCTTGCTCTGTTGCCCAGGCTGGAGTGCAGTGGTACAATCACAGCTCGCTGCAGCCTCAACCTCCTGGGAGAAGGTGAACCTCCCACCTCAGCCTCCCAAGTAGCTGGGACTATAGGCACACATCACCATACCTGGCTAATTTTTTTTTTCTGTAGACACAGGGTTTTGCCATGTTGCCCAGGCTGGTCTCAAAATCCTGGGCTCTAGCAATCCACCCACCTTGGCCTTCTAAAGTACTGGGATTACAGGCGTGAGCCACCATGCTAGGCCACAGTCAATGCTCTTAGTGATCTCACTCCAGACATACTCCTCCAGCCTCATTGTTTCCAAGCCCCAATCACACATGGTACTTGCCAGATGTCAGAGGCTAACTACTGTTTCCCTAACAGAATATCCACTATCCTACTTGCATGCCACAATCACAATACTCTCTATACCTAAAATGCCTATGCATTCTTCTCTACCTAGTTAGCACCTATTCATATTTTAAGACCCAGCTTAATGTCACATTCCCTCTGAGGTCTTCCCCACTACTCCATTTTTTTCTTTTTTTGAGGTAGAGTCTGACTCTGCTGCCCAGGTTGAAGCGCAGTGGCATGATCTCAGCTCACTGCAGCCTTGACCTCCTGGGTTCATGCAATTCTCCCCACCTCAACCTCCTAAGTAGCTGGGACTACAGGCGCACGCCACCACACCCATCTAATTTTTGTATTTGCTGTAGAGATGGGGTCTCCCTATGTTGTCAAGGCTGGTCTCGAACCCCTGAGCTCGAGGGATCCACCGGCCTCAGCCTCCCAAGGAGCTGAGATTATAGATGTGAGCAAACGCGCCTGGCCCATTCCTCCATTCTTAAGGAAAATTAAATTCATCTTCCTCTGTGCTCCCCTAACACTGGCACATTCCCCTATCGATCATGTTAATGTGTCATTATATTTGGTTCTAGCTTTGTCTTCCAAGCTCAGTATTATGAATGAGCCACTCAAGGATAGGGATGATGTCATTTGCCCATATGTTATGATGGCACAGTGCAGACACTCGATATATTTTTATTGACTGCCTGGATAGAGAAATCTGAAATCCTACTTGCTGCAACTCAAAAAGCAAATGGAGTGAAGAGGAACACAGCTGCCTATTACTCTACTCATTTTTTTTTTTTCAAAGAAAAAAATGAATGTGTTTAAGATGACAGTGATATAACAGCCAAGTCCCAGTAGGATGACCAGATCCCAATTATTGAAATAAACAGCAGAATTGTTTGAGGCTAAAACTTCTAAAACATCCAAATCTACCAGATGGTGATATATGGCCCAAGATCAAACAAGAATTTCTACCCAAGGCTATGTGGTATACTGTGTTTCACTCTCAGTGCGTCTGTAATTTCAGGAGCGACCTAGTAAAGAGAATCTTTCTAGCATTGAATTTCATGTTAGTTTTGGCTCCATTATTATCCAGGTAAGACAGCCTAGCCCTTAGGCTGCTCCAGGCATGAAACCAACTGAGACCAGGGATTTCTAAACACTCTAAGCATGCTGCTGTTCTGCATGTTTTTTGTTTTGTTTTTGTTGTTGTTGTTGTCATTGTTGTTGTTTTTTGAGACGGAGTCTCGCTCTGTCGCCCAGGCTGGAGCGCAGTGGCGCAATCTGGGCTCACTGTAAGCTCCGCCTCCCGGGTTCACGCCATTCTCCTGCCTCAGCCTCTCCGAGTAGCTGGGACTACAGGCGCCCGCCACCACGCCCGGCTAAGTTTTTTTGTATTTTTAGTAGAGACGGGGTTTCACCGTGGTCTCAATCTCCTGACCTCGTGATTCGCCCACCTCGGCCTCC
Source organism: Nomascus leucogenys (assembly GCF_006542625.1). Classification (NCBI taxonomy): domain Eukaryota; kingdom Metazoa; phylum Chordata; class Mammalia; order Primates; family Hylobatidae; genus Nomascus; species Nomascus leucogenys. Next base: position 88,207,633 of record NC_044388.1, read on the forward strand.
CAAAGTGCTGGGATCACAAGCGTGAGCCACCACGCCTGGCCTGTTCTGCATGTTTTTTTAAAAAAATAAAAGATAACACAAAAATAAGACAAACCGCTAATCATCACTAGGTAATGCCAAATTAACCACGGAATATTTACAAAATTTATTGTATCTCAGACCATAAAGACAAATGCAACAAATTCCAAACAAGTAAAAATGTTAAAGGCTAAATTATCTGACCACATAATAATGTAATAAAACTATCAAACAAAACATAAGACTGGCATCCCCAAAAGAAACATACTTGCAAACCACAGAACATTCTCCTAAATAATTCTTAGGACAAAGGGAATATCAAAACTGAAATGTTTAACACTAGGTATAAAAACATATTTACTCCAGAAAATGTAAGTTTTATGTGTTTTTATACCTTAAGAGTATACTTTTATACTTCAATGCGGCCTTTAAAATTTTTACTTTTTTCAAATTTGTTGCATTTTTCTTTATGGTCTGAGAGAGAATAAATTTTGTAAATATTCCATGGTTAATTTGGTATTACATAGTGACAATTAATGGTTTTTCTCATTTTTGTGTTATCTCTTATTTTAAAAAAGAACACACAAAACAGCAGCATGGTTGGCGTGTTTGGAAATCTCCCAGTCTCAGTTGGTTTGATGCCTAAAAAAGAGAGAGAAAAGCAGGCAGCCAAGAAAAAAAAAAAAAAAGAAACACCAGAATTTTAATACAAGAAGCCTGAAAAAAGGAAAAAATGGGGATTTAGGGATTAGTAAATAAAATTTTAAAGATGTTAAAGAATTAGAAAATATTATCGAATGCACTGGGGGGGAAATTACATAAAAGACTAGGAAGGTATAAACCCTGGGAGAGAAGATGATAGCAGACAAAAGATGCTAACAGTATTTCAGAAAATGAGAATGAGGCCAGGCGGAGTGGCTCACGCCTGTAATCTCAGCACTTTGGGAAGCCAAGGCGAGTGGATCACTTGAGGTCAGGAGTTCAAGACCAGCCTGGCCAACGTTGTGAAACCCCATCTCTACTAAAAATACAAAAATTAGCCAGGCGCAGTGGCGGTCACCTGTCGTCCCAGCTACTGAGGCAAGAGAATCTCTTGAACCTGGAAGGTTGAGGTTGCAGTGAGCTGAGATCACGCCACTGCACTCCAGCCCGGGCAAGAGAGTGAGACTCCATCTCAAAAAATAAAGTAGATGAGAAAGAGATGGATGGGCCAGGTACAGCGGCTCATGCCTGTAATCTCAGCACTTTGGGAGGCCTTAATCCCAGAAGTTCAAGATAAATCCTGGGCAACATGATGAGACCTCATCTCTGTTAAAAAAGAAAAAGAGATGGATGCATGGTAATTGCCTTAGCAGAAAGGAAGAACTAAAAGCCAATCCTAGAAAGGCCCAGGAAGCAGAGTCTCTGCAAATTTCAGAAGACAGACATAAGGAACAGGAATGAAAGTTCAAGGAACTGCTTGAAAATACCTTCAAGGAATAGTTAAATGCCCAGATTCCTTCACTGATGCTGCACAAAACAGAACTTTACAACTGGGAGAAAATGAACCAGAAGGCTCCAGATTAGAAGGACAACACGCCAAACTGAAGTGAGGATGAGTCCCCATACCTAAATGTCCATCATATGGGTAAATATATTTAACCATCTTAACACATTAACATTTTAGCACAAAACATTTTAAACCATGTGATCAGTACACTGTCAATTCATAATGACATGCAGGGCCAGGCATTGTGGCTCATGCCTATAAATCCCAGCACTTTGAGAGGCTGAGGCAGGTGGATCACTCGAGGTCAGGAGTTTGAGACCAGCCTGGCCAACATGGCGTAACTCCGTCTCTACCAAAAATACAAAAACATTAGCCAGGCGTGGTGGCACACACCTGTAGTCCCAGCTACTCAGGAGGCTAAAGCAAGGGAATCACTTGAACCCTGGAGGCAGAGGTTGCAGTGAGCCAAGATAGCACCACTGCACTCCAGCCTGGGTGACAAAGTGAGGCTTCGTCTCAAAAAAAAAAAAAAAAAAAAAAAAAAAAATTCATAATGACATGCAACCAAAATCTTGGAAATACTTTCTAAATAATGGATCCTGGGTCAAGTTCAAAAACCCATTTGTGATCAACCCTACAATGATGAACATATGAACATTCTCCCCAATTTAATTTGTAGATAGAACGCAATCTTGGCCAGGCACGGTGGCTCATGCCTGTAATCCCAGCACTTCAGGAGGTCAAGGTGGGGGGATCACCTGAGGTCAGGAGTTTGAGACCAGCCTGATCAACATGGTGAAACCCCATCTTTACTAAAATACAAAACTTAGCCAGGCTTAGTGGCGTACGCCTGTAATCCCAACTACTCAGAAGGCTGAAGCAGGAGAATCGCTTGAACCCGGGAGGTGGAGGTTGCAGTGAGCTGAGATTGCGCCACTGCACTCCAGCCTGCGTGACAGAGCAAGACTCCGTCCAAAAAAAAAAAAAAAAAGAATGCAATCTTATTAAATACCCTAAATCTTGGGTAGTGTTTCAGTTTGGGATGATGAAAAAGTTCTGAAGATGGATGGTAGTGATGGTTGAACAACAATACACAACGTGCCTCTCAATTGCACGCTTCAAAATAGCTAAAATGGTAAAGTTTTGCCTTATGTCTGCTTTACCAAAATAGTAAGAAAAAAATATTGAAAATTACATTTTTTATTTTAAAAATCAACTTTATTGAGATATAATATGCATACAATAAAACGCCCCCATGTTTAAGTGTGCAGTTTCAGTGGGTTTTAACAAATGTAGACAACCATGAAACAACTGCCTCATGCAAGATGCAGAATATATGATGCACAATTTGCGTCTGATGATAATCTGGTAATATATGGTACACAATCTGATGATAAACATTTGGTTTGTTTTCACTTGGGGGGCTAATATAATTAAAGCCTTGATGGCAAAAAGGGGGAGGGAAACACAAATTTCTATAGGGAAATCATTTTGTGTCTGGATCCCGAATTTCTCATGATGCCATCGAGAGATTGTAGATAGCAGGTACATAGCTTTAGAGAACAAGTAACTAAAGTAACCCAAGCTAAGGAAGCCTGTAAGAATTTTTCACTGAAAACCAAAGAAGCCCACTATAAGCTACTTCTCCAGTGAACAGACAATATAAACATGCTGTTCAAAGGCTAAAAACCTTAAGTAGACACTGAAATCACACATAATTGTGTGTAGTACAATAATAGACATAAATATGATTCTATTGAAACAATGAAATATGAGAAATTAAGTAATTCAAACTTAAAGCTGTTGGAACTTTAAATTATATCAAGCCTTGAGAGGAATGTGGCTATGCAGTTTGAGTCACAAAGTATACAGCTGTAACTTCTGCCTTTTTTTCTCCCTGTAAATAATTAAGCCCAAATGGCACCAGAGATAAGACCCCCTTAGATCGCTATCTCTCCTCATGGAGTAATAAAGTAATTTTCCCTGGAGTGTAGCAATCTGTAACCAACCAAATTGCTGTGGCATATGCACTGGTCTTGTATGGAAAATGTAATTCTCCTACAATTTCTACATAAATGAAACTGTAACTTCCCCATTTTTGAATGAACACTTATTCATTTGAAGTCAGTGTTTCCCAGTGGCTACCCTCAAGTTTTATGCTTGAATAAACTCTATATGTAATCATACATTCTGAATCTCATTATTTAAGGTTGGCAAATGCAAATTTTTAAAATTTTTTTCTTATATACAATACTTGTCTAGGGCAAGGTGCAGTGGTTCACACCTGTAATCTCATCATTTTGGTTTCTTTGTTTGAGACAAGGTCTCACTCTGTCGCCTTTGTCACCCAGGCTGGAGTGCAATGATGTGGCGACAGCTCACTGCAGCCTCGACCTCCTGTGCTCAAGCTATCCTCCTTCCTCAGCCTCCAGAGTAGTTAGGACAACAGGCACATCCCAACACACCTGGCTAATTTTTCATTTTATTTATTTTTTTTTTAGAGACAGGATCCCACTATGTTGCCCAGGCTGGTTTCAAGCTCCTGGCCTCAAATAATCCTCCTACCTCAGCCTCCCAAAGTGCCAGCCTGATCAACATAGCAAGACCCCATCTCTACCAAAAAAAAAAAAAAAAAAATTTAATTAGCTGGGCAAGGTGGTGCATACCTGTAATCCCAGCTACTTGTGAAGCTGATATGGGAGGATCTTTTGAGCTCAAGAGATCAAGGCTGCAGTGAGATTTGATGGAGCCACTGCACTCCAGACTGGGCAAAAGAGCTAGACTGTCTCTTTAAAAATGTTAAAAATAAAATTAAAAAAACTTGTGTTATAAAGATGTGGAATTTACATAGATCCATTTGCAAAAACTCAGCCAGGCGCAGTGGCTCACGCCTGTAATCCCAGCACTTTGGGGGGCCAAGGAGGGCAGATCACTTGAGGCCAGGAGTTTGAGACCAGCCTGGCCAACATGGTGAAACCCCGTCTCTACAAAAAAATTAGCCAGGCATGGTGGCAGACACCTGTAATCCCAGCTACTCAGGTGGCTGAGGCAAGAGGATCACTTGAACCCGGAAGGCAGAGGTTGCAGTGAGCCAAGACTGTGCCACTGCACTCCAGCCTGGGCAACAGATCAAGACTCTGTCTCAAAAAACAAAACAAACAAAAAAACTTAATATCAGCTGGAAAATGGCTATTTCATGTAACTATTGAGTAAATCTAATAAACATAAAAAATATTAAGAAGCAAAGAGGTGGGACTCACTCAGATAAATTAAAGGAACTCCAGTCTGAATTAGTGAAGGATAGAATAGAAAATGTTTTAAAAGAAACTGAATTAAGTTTAAGTTTATTTAATAAATAGTCCCAGACAAACACATGGCCTTAGAGAAAGGCAGCCAGGTATAGGGGGAAGCACTGGACTTGAAAGCTAGTTAGAGCTGGATCCTAAATCTAGCTGAGTTGAATTCACTGTGTGACCTTGAGCACACCACTTAAGCTTTCTGGATCTCAGTTTTTTCATCTTTAAAACAAGGACTTTGGGCTTCTCGAATTTTAAAGTGCATTCAAATCACCTGGGGAGGCTGAGGCAGGAGGGTTGCTTGAGCCCAGGAGTGCAAAGTTACATAAGCTATGATCCTGCCACTGCACTCCAGCCTAGAAAATAGAGTGAGATCTTGTTTCTAAAAAAAAAAAGAAAGAAAAAGAAAAGTCATATATCCCATAAATATACACACCTACTATGTACCCATAAAGGTAAAAAAAATACATACATACTAAAAAAGAAAAATACAAACAAAAAAACACCTGGGCCAGGCACAGTAGCTCATGCCTGTAATCCCAGCACTTTGGGAGGCAGGCGGATCATGAAGTCAAGAGATTGAGATCATCCTGGCTAACACGGTGAAACCCCATCTCTACTAAAATACAAAAAATTAGCCAGGTGTGGTGGCCGGTGCCTGTAGTCTCAGTTACTCAGGAGGCTGAGGCAGAAGAATCGCTTGAAGCCGGGAGGCGGAGGTTGCAGTGAGCTGAGATCGCACCACTGCACTCCAGCCTGGGTGACAGAGCGAAAATCAGTGTCAAAAAAAAAAACCTGGGGATCTTAACCTTTGTTAAACTGCAGGCTCCAATTCAGTTGGTCTGGGGAGGAGCCCTATATTTTGGATTTCTAAGAAGCTCACAGGTGGATCACATTTTGAGCGGCAGAGGATAAAGAGCACCCCGAAAGTCCTTTCTCCCTAAAGTTCTGACATTTCCTTCTTTCTTATTTTTAACTTTAACTTTTGTGAGTACATAGGTGTATTTATGGGGTAACTGAGATGTTTTGATGCAGGCATGCAATGCGTAGTAATCATGTATTGTAAAATGGGATATCCATCCCTTTCAGTATTTATCCTCTGTATTACAAACAATAGTGAGAGTCTTTTCGTTATTTTAAAATATATAATTAAATTATTACTAACTATAGTAACCCTGTTGTGGTGTTGTGCTATCAAATACTAGGTCTTTGACACTTTTTTTTTTTTTTTTTTTTGAGACAACGTCTCACTCTGTCCCCAGGCTGGAGAGCATTGGCACGATCACAGCTCACTGCAACCTCTGCCTTCCAGGCTCAAGCAATTCTCGTGTCTCAGCCTCCTGAGTAGCTGGAACCACAGGTGTGCACCACCACACCCAGCTAATTTTTATATTTTTAGCAGAGATGAGCTTTCACCATGTTGGTCAGGCTGGTCTTGAACTCCTGACCTCAAGCAATCCACCCTCCTTAGCCTCCCAAAGTCCTGGGATTACAAGTGTGAGCTACCACACCTGGCATACACTTCATTCTTAGGGTACCTGTTTTAATGACCCATTAAGAGTCATTTATTTAGATGAGATACACACATCAAAAAGAAAGGAAAGAAAGAGAGAGAGAAAGAGAGAGAAAGACAAAGAAAGAAAGAAAGAAAGAAAGAAAGAAAGAAAGAAAGAAAGAAAGAAAGAAAGAAAAGAAAGAAAGAGAGAGAGAAGGAAGGAAGGGAGGGAGGGAGGAAGGAAGGAAGGGAGGGAGGGAGGAAGGAAGGAAGGAAGGAAGGAAGGAAGGAAGAAAGAAAGAAAGAAAGAAAGAAAGAAAGAAGAAAGAGAAAGAAAGAGAGAGAGAGAAGGAAGGAAGGGAGGGAGGGAGGGAGGGAGGAAGGAAGGAAGGAAGGAAGGAAGGAAGGAAGGAAGGAAGGAAGGAAGGAAGAAAGAAAGAGAAAGAAAGAAAGGAAAGAAAGAAAAAGAAATTTAGCATAAGTATAACCCCAAAGACAGTACCTGGCATGCAGTAGAATTTGGCTCAATACATGTTTGTTCCCCACACCAGCAAAAAAACCTAAGATGGGTTCCAGGCTACCAAGGCTTCTCAGACTATCTGCAGATGAGAAGGTGGTTTCCAAAGAAATACAGGCAGGGGTGCTTATTATTCAGCCATAATTAGCCTATTCTGCAGGACTTTGCAGGACAACTCTCTGACCACACGGGTCCACTGTTCCACAGCCTGAGGGTTGGTTAAGAATCACCTGGAGATGGAGTGACTAACTCGTCCTAGTTTTAATACAAAAAGTCCTGTGTCCCGGGAAACCCCTCAATTCTGTGCAAACCAAGACAGCTGGTCATGCTTCCTGGAGATCCTGTTAAAACACAGTGTCCCCAAAGATTCTGATTCAGTAGGGGAGAGGCAGGGCCTGAGAATCTGCGTTTCTAAACTGCTCCCAGGTGGACCACACAGAGCGGAGCACTGCCAGACTAGCTCAACCTCAACCTCAGGGACTGGAGTCAGAATCCTGGGGAAAGAAAAGGCAATACTGAAAGACGTCTTTCACCAAGTCTCGATTGCCACATAGCACAGCTGTGGGACAAATGTAATAGAATAACCCAAGGGAGAGGAATTCTCCAGCCCAGAGAAGGATCACTAGGGCTTTGCTATGATCTGAGGGAGAGCTGTGTCGGGGGCGCTCGGTACCCATGTCAAGGATGGCTTTAGTTCTGTCAGCATACTCAGGGCCTGAAAGCAGAGAGGTGGTTGCCATGTAGTAACCGAGGGAACAAATGCAGAGGTGAGGGACCCTGAGGGACGTCTAGAATTACTGGCAGAGAAAGAGGAAAGTTGAAGAACCCAAAATCTAAAAGGAGAGAAAGCCTGACAAGTGTTCTTTGTTACTATTACCATATCCCCCAGCTAAGCCTGCTGAGCTAGCTTCACTACCCGTCCCAGCTCTGCAGTGACTACCCCAGCTAAAACTACACCTAACAATGAGAGGGTGAGACAGGTTTTCGTGTCTCAACCAGAGTCAGGGTTGGAGTCCTGATCCTTAGTTATGTGATTTTAGCAAGTTAAACTGTTAGTTCTCCAATTTTTTTTTTTTTTTTGTCTCCCTCTTTCACCCAGGCTGGAGTGCAGTGGCACAATCATGGTTCACTGCAGCCTCGACCTCCCACGCTCAGGCGAGTCTCCCACCTCAGCCTCCCGAGCACCTGCTGGGACCACAGGCATGCACCACCACGCCCAGCTAATTTTTTATTATTATTATTTTGTAGACACGGGATCTCCCTATGTTGCCCAGACTGGTCTCGAACTCCTGGGCTCAATCGATACTTCTGCTACAGTCTCCCAAAGTGCTGGGATCACAGGCATGAGCCACTGTGCCCAGCTAGGTCTCTAACTGTAATCCATGAGATGAAGATGTTGTGGCCAAGATTAAATGAGAAATAAAAATGCTGTATGAAGTGTAAAGCAATATGCAAATATGAGACAATTGACATGAATATTTATATCCATTTCCACAGATTTTGTTATTATTGTTAGAAACAGTCTGCAAGATGCAGTGCCTGGTATTTGGCATGGTGGTTACAAGTGCTTGGGTTAGTTACAATCCTAGCTATGCCACTTACTAGCTGTGTAATCCTTGGTGATCTCTGTGCCTCAGTTTCCTGTAAATCTGTAAAATGAGAATAACAATAAACCTACTTTATATGGTTGTTGTGAGGATTAAAAAGTAAATGAGTGTATATTAGTCTGTCTTCATGCTGCTGATAAAGACATACCTGAGACTGGGTAATTTATAAAGAAAACGAGGTTTAATGGACTCACAGTTCCAAGTGGCTGGGGAAGCCTCACAATCATGGCAGAAGGCAAAAGGCATGTGTTATACAGCAGCAGCAAGACAGAATGAGGGACAGGTGAAAGGAGAAACCCCTGATAAAACCATCAGATCTCGTGAGACTTATTCACTCCCACGAGAACAGTACGGGGGAAACCTCCCCCATGATTGAATTGTCTCTCACCGGGTCCCTCTCACAACACATAGGAATTATGGGAGCTACAATTCAAGTCGAGATTTGGGTAGGGACACAGCCAAACCATATCAATGAGTTAATACATGAAAAGCAATTAAAATGTGTTAGACATTGTTATAACAATGAATAATGTTAATGAATAAAAGAAGGTACTAACACTGGTGGTTGGCTAGCCAACTCCCAATTACACCAATGGGAAGAGTGACGGAGAAATGCACTGATGCAAAAATCAAGAGCAATATCTTTGTGCATTCAGGTGTCTACCCATTGATGGGCTGATATCCCAGAAACCATAATATTCAAATTTACATAATCACTCCCTGTCTTCGCCACATCTCCCCAGCCTTCTGGGTAACAGCTGACTCAGAAGTTGAAAGTTCAGCTGCTCACCTTTTCAGCCCTGCCCACCTCTCCTTCCTCTCCACTGCAGCCAAGTAAAGCTGCAACTCAGGATGGGAGGGAGGCTGCCAGCCTCTGAGAACCACTCTCACTCACAACACACGAGCAACAACTTCAGTGTACTTCTGAGACATTGGCTGATGGACTTTAATAGCACAGTAAAGAGATGTTCACAGTCAAGGGAAGAAGGTAGTTTAAAAGCACAAATGCAGGCCAAGCACAATGGCTCCCACCTGTAATCCCAGCACTTTGGGAGATTGAGATGGGAGGATCACTTGAGCCCAGGAGTTCATGATTAGCCTGGCCAAAAATCTAGACCACATCTCTAAAAACCCAACAGCAACAATAACAAAAAAGCACAAATGCAGTGCTTCAATTCTAAATCTGCTTTTAACCTAACCCTCAACCATTCACAGTCAGACCAAAGAAATCCACTGCACAACCTTCCTGAGATTCTGTCAAATTTGGAAAGACAGATCAAACAACGGGAGGAAATAAGCCAACGGGGCCCAAAACTCAGGAAGAAAAAGCATTCCCAAGTGGTCTCTAATACCATATAAAATTGCATTGCTCTTAAGAGATTGCACCAAATTCCAGAGGTGGAAAGAATCTGAGAAATCTCATGTTCTCTCCTTTTCAACATTCCTGACAAAAAAAAAAAATCCAGAAATGAAAACACAGACTCTGCTTTAAATCCCTGCAAGACAGAGAGCACTCTACTCTCTCCAGCAATGTAATATTTGCAGGGCTATTCAAACTGTCATGTATTTCCCACACCCACCCAAATTTAAGACTGACGTTCTCCATCAAGAACTCTCACTTGGGCTGGTCCAAAGATAGTGAGTTATCTCAGTTGATTGTTGACAGTCAGTTACAGATCAAACTTCTCATTCTACTCTTTCCCCCTTCTTACTACTGTACTTGACTAGTCAAAAAAAAATCAAAAAACAAACAACAAAAAAAGAACTCTCAACCTTTCCTCATAAAAAATGGCTCACACGACCCAATTCTGTTCACTTTCTGGTGTGACCAAGATCAACCAGCAGTGGGGCCCCCACACCTGGCCTCAGGACCAGAAACCAACCCACACTGAGTGCCATTCATTTACGCCACACCCTACGGTTCATGTCAGGCAGTCACTCACTTAACCCCTACTGGTTCTTTTCACACCTGTCTCACACCTGACTCATCCTCCAGAAGGGTGTACCCTTTTTTTTTTGAGATGGAGTTTCACTCTTGTTGCCCAGGCTGGAGTACAATAGCACAATCTCGGCTCACTGCAACCTCCACCTCCCAGGTTCAGGCTATTCTCCTGTCTCAGCCTCCTGAGTGGCTGGGATTACAGGTGTGCGCCACCATGCCCCGCTAATTTTTGCATTTTTAGTAGAGATGGGGTTTCTCCATGTTGGTCAGGCTGGTCTCGAACTCCTGACCTCAGGTGATCCATCCGCCCCAGTCTCTCAAAGTGCTGGGATTATAGGCGTGAGCCACCATGCCAAGCTGAGTGTATCCTTTTTCTTAATCTTTGCAATTCATTTTCCCTCTCTCTTCTGCAGAGCTGAGGCCAACAGACTACTTGCGATTTTGAGCTACAGAGACCTAGCATCCCATTTTAGGATTTGACCAGAAGACCAAGAATACACCCAGGACCAAGTCCCTGGAGGTGGAAGACAGGCCATGGTGGGCATCTTCAACTCTAATCCTGTGCCCTTTATTTTAAGTAACTTTAAATCACTCCAAAACAATCCACTCACTCTATTTCTCTTCTTTCCTCCTGTGGCTCACCCTGAATAGTGAATGTGCTGCTGTGATTCATTAAGACAGAGGGAAGATCAAGCATGAAATGCATGATGAGTGAAGCCAGGTGACCTTTGTATACAGCAAGAACAGCTTCCTGACCCCCAGCCAGGCCTGAGCCAACAGGCCCGACTCCAGCAACAAATGCCACAGAAAGGTTAAGAAACAGGACTAACTGGTTCTACCCCTCCTCGCCCATTCCTACCCTCTGGACTCCCCTGGGCCCTGCACCCCACCCAGCCACCAACACCCTCCTGCCATATCAATTACGTGAAACACACTTTCCGTACACTCAGGTCATCTGACTTCAGCTCTCCTCCCCAAAACATCTTTGAAGCCAATTAATGTCATTCAGCCCATGTTGCCAGTGACAGACCGAATATACAAATGGACAATGGCCAGATCATATATATATATATATGGAGAGAGAGAGAGAGAGTGAGAGAGAGAGAGAGAGACAGTCTTGCTCTGTCACCTAGGCTGGAGTGCAGTGGCATGATCTCGGCTCACTGCAACCTCTGCCTCCCAGGTTCAAGCGACTCTCCTGCCTCAGCCTCTGGAGTAGCTAGGATTACAAGTGCCCACCACCAGGCCCGGCCAATTTTTTTTGTATTTTTAGTAGAGATGGGGTTTCACCATGTTGGCCAGGCTGGTCTCAAACTCCCGACCCCAAGTGATCTGCCCACCTCGGCTTCCCAAAATGTTGGGATTATAGGCGTGAGCCACCGCACCCGGCCCATATATTAAAATAGAATTCTAACCCACAATCTGCAGCAATCATTCCAGGAACTCTGTAGCAATCAGCCCCAAATGGTCAGGCTTTAATCAGTAATGGCCAGCTACGCTAATTTTTGCCCCCAATTCCAACTTGGGACTAACCAGAAAAGCCAGATATGGCCCTCTCATCAATCACATGGCATGCATGCTGCTAGGAAACTTCTCCAGCTGGGCGTACCTGAACCACCACCACCCCCCAACCCCCTTCCTTTTTCTACTGTAAAACTTTTCCACCCCCGGCCTATCTTTGAGTCTCTGTCAAATGGAAGTGATGATGGCTGACTCCCTTGTCACAGCAAGCCCTGAATAAATAGCCTTTGCTTATTCTTGTTTGGGTGGTATTCATTTATTTGCATACCAGATTCCTAATACAAGCCACTGTCCCTACCCACAAGGAGCTCTTAGTTTAGTAAACAATGACACTGCAATATGGTATAAGTGTACAACCAAGGCATGGAATATGGTATTACTGGTGCTGTAAAGAGAAGCGGATAGCGGCAACGGACTTCCTAGGAGGACTGAGGACACCCAGGCTTGCTTTGAAATATGAACAGCACTCACTAAGTAGCCCGCCATGGGAGAAGGGAAACACAGTTCTCTAATCTTCTTCCTCGTCCCCCATTTTCAGAAACTAACCTCTCCCACTTACTGCCCAAGTTTAATTTTTGACCTGCTCCATCCATTAACTATCTCATTTATTTTTGCCTTTTCAATTTTCCCCTCTCTACTAAATAATACCCCTCAGTCTAAAATATGTTTGAGTCTGTTTTGCATTCTCTAAAAATCTTGGACTGACTTGACCAGCCCAAATGAATGCTACCTTTGTTTTCCTTCTAATTTCTTTAAAGAGTATCTACTCCGAGGCCAGGAGCAGTGGCTTATGCCTGTAATCCCAGCAATTTGGGAGGCTGAGGTGGGCAGATCACTTGAGGTTAGGAGTTCGAGACCAGCCTGGCCAACATGGTGAAACCTCGTCTCTACTAAAAATACAAAAATGTGCTAGGCGTGGTGGTGCATATCTGTAATCCCAGCTACTTGGGAAGCTGAGGTAGGAGGATTTCTTGAACCCGGGAGGCAGAGGTTGAGCAAGCGAGATCACGTCACTGAACTCCATCCAGCCTGGGCGACAGAGAGAGATTGTCTCCAAAAAAAAAAAAAAAAGAGTGTCTACTCCGTAACCAAGTTCTCTGCCCTCAATCTAGAGCCCTCACATCTAGCTCTCACTCTTTCTTCTCTGCTAGCTCTGGGTCTCTGCTGACCAGATCCATCAAATTCAAAGCCTTTTACTCAACCTCCACCTCTCGGCTTCCCATCTCCTAGTTTCCTTGACTAAACGAGCCCAGTCTTTCTCCATCCTACCCGGATGCTGCTTCTTCCTTCTAGACTTGCATCTACCATCGAAACTCCAAGAATCCTCTCCAAGAATCTGTCCTTCATCCTACCAATCTTGTCAACCTCAAGGTTTCAAGCAACCATCAAGTCTATTGATTTCATCTCTCCAAATCCATAACAGCACCTCAAATTCAGGATATCCAAAACAACTAATCATCTTTCTTTCCAAATCTTTCTCCTCCCATAGAAACATATACCAGGTCACTCAGCCCCCAAGCCTTAGTGTTATCTTTCCCCTTCTGTTCCCTTGCACCTTCACATCTGTTATTAAATCCTTCCTTCCAGTCCATTTCCACCTTACTGTCTACATTCAGTCCGTTTCTCCTGTCATTACTGTGGGCCCAGTCCTCAGAACTTCCAGGCCAGGTTTGCAACAACTTCCTCAATGGGCTTGTCCAAGCCTCCAGTCTTTCCCTACATTGTCCACTGTCAGGAAACCTGCCCTTCATAAAACCAGGTTCTCCAAGGTTGAACATGAAGGGAGAATGTCTACATAAGGAGAGGAGGCTCAACCGGGAAGCCTTGACTTCTGTTTCCCCAAATTCACCCCAAAACCTTTAGTTACAGATGACCTTAGGTAGCTACTAGCTGCGTTCAGCCATCTTAGCCTAACAATTCAATGGGACCACACTGGACAGTTTCCTACCTTAGAGAGATCACAGGAAGATCCTGAAATAGACGCCAAGCATCTACAAGTCCTATGCGCACTGTCCTGGGAGATAAGCCAAGGAAGGAATCTTAACCAGGGTACCTAATATTACAAAAATGGCCACTCCAGAAGATCAAGCCATTGAAATACCCACCAGGCATGGTAAAAGTCCCAAGGCAAAGAGAATGGGGCTGCGGGCAGCAGGCAAGAATCTCAACCACAAATCCCCCTGTGTCTCATCACATGGAAATTTCCTTCCACTTCAGGATCAGTGTTTGATTTTAGTAAGGAAGATGGGGGTTCCTTAGACCGTTTTTTTCCCCCCACCTCAAGTTTATTTATACAAATAGCAAAGGAGGACATCAGCCCCATGCAGATAGCAGTCCAAGGGGGACAATCCTTCTGTCCCCACGTTGGCAGACAGAGATCTCTACTCTGAAGCCTTTGTAGGGGCCTGGGCTCCTTTGGGAGTCTGAGCTGGAACTGAAGCTGGAGCTGCAGCCTGAGCCTTGGTTTGATCCTTGACCTTGGTCTTTGGCCGGCACAGCCTGAGCCCCGTGGCAATGTGAGCACGAGCACGTTTCCCAAGCTTGAGGCGGGCAATGTAGGCAAGAGCTGACACCCTTTGGAATCTTGGGCTTAACCTCCTTGGGGTTTATGAGGGCAAGGCCTCAGCACATGCACTCATGGCCTCGGCACTGTCACCCTGCATCTTGTTTAGGCCCTTCTTGTTGTGCTTCTTGGCAAAGCGCATGTTTGTCAGGAACTTGGGGTCCACCCCTTTAAAAGATTCGTATCTTTGTGATCCGGGTTTCTTGATGCCGTTTCTGTGCCATTTTCGGGACTGGTTGTGTGTGGTGTGGTGCTTGGATTTGGCCATGTCTGCACCATAACCTGTGGCTCCCGAAGCACCTAGAACTGGCTAGACCCACTTTTCTTGTCACTCCCTGAAACAGCTTCCAGTGGCTTCCAGGCACAGCTAAGTCCAAAGGCCTAGGTCTGCCAATCAAGGCACTCTGCCCTCTGCCTTTGGTGCCTCCGCGTGCTTCCTTCCCTTCTCCCCCAGGCCTGAATTCTGAAGGAATTCATTCATTCTACATATATTTGTGGAGAGGTGGCAGTGCCTTCTGCTATGAGCTGGATACCTTTTCCACATTTTCTCATATCCAAATATGACCAATCATTGATGGCCCAGCTCAAGGGTCACCACCGATTCCCCTTTCCCTGCCCTCACCACCCACACCTTCTCAGAGCACTCGTGGCATTCTGCCTTGTATTACAGTTATGTGGATGAATGTCACCTCCCCTGCGTGTCTGAATCCTCTGTGTAATTCCTACTCCCCTCAACATTGCATTTTGCAGAGGAGGAAAAACAACTCCCTCGATCGCTTGGAAATAGAACATTTGCTGGTCTAAATCCTCCAGACAATGAGCTCCACGAGGGCCCGCACTGCCCGCCCTCATCGCGCACAGGGAAGCTGTTCAAGGGCCATCTGTTGAATGAATGAGTGAATTAATGGCTTCATTCCTGTACTCTTCCTTAAGCGTCTTTCTCACCATATTTAGCATCCGGCTCTCTAACAACGTGAAAAAATTAAAAGTGGAAAGAAAATTGCTTCGGGTCAAAAATGTGTCATGTAAAAGCCACCGCAGAGCCGGAAGCGTGACAGCGCCGCAGAACGCCCTGGCCTCCCCGCCCTTCCCCGGGCGCCGCCCTGCCCGGGTCCGCGCTCGCGCCCAGCCCCCACCCCGCCTCCTGGGCAGTGGAGGTCCCTGGGGGCCCGGCCAGGCCGCCTTAAAACCTGCGTCCCCCGGCGACGCGGGTCAGGCAGGGGCAGGGAAGCCCGGCGGGGAGCCCCCCCCCGCTTCTCTGAGCTCCTCCTTGCCGACCTCCAACGGCCGGCGCGGGCCCCACCTGCGCCCCACGCCTCGGCACCGCGCCGGCCCGGCCCAGGGGCGGGGAAGCGCCCGTGCTCCCAGAGTCCTCGAGGCCCAGCCGGCCGCCCGTGCCCGTCCCAGCCCGCACTCACCGTCGGCGCCCGGCGCTCCCGCAGCGCCGCGGGCCAGGCCGAGCAGCAGCAACAGCGGCAGCAGGCGGCGAGACGGGCCCGCATCCCAGGGCCCCCGGCCCATGCCGCCGCCCGTCCCTCCCGGCGCGCCTGCGGCTCCTCCCGGGGCCCTCGGGGCGCAGAGATAAAGCTACAGGCGCCGCGGGGAGGGGACCAGCCGGCGGCTTCCGGCGCCGCCGAGGGAAGCGGGGGGCGCTGCGGGGTCCCGGGGAGGCCGCAGGGCGCGGGTCCTTCCTCCTGTCCGGGCCTGGGCTTGGGACACGCCCGTTCCGCGTCCGTCTCTGGCTCCGCGCGTTCACTACTTCGCGCACCTGCTGCCCTCTCGCCGCTCACATTCATTCGCAAAGGGGGACAGACACTTATCAGATAATGACACAGCTGGACGCAGAGCCCCGCAGAGTGCTGGGGAGGAAATGTTGCGGGGGATTCAAGCCACTCGAGGGCTCAAGGAGGCACCCCCGGGGAGAGGGGTGAGGGGAGCAAGGGGCGGAAATCTTCCAGGACGTGAAAGGGAGCTGGATGAGGTGACCGCAGCGCAAGGCCCAGATGAGAGGTCGGAAGACGCAGGCCCAGGCCACCCAGGGGCGACATACTCGACCAGGTGACACCTGGTCACCTGGTGTGAGAGAGAGTAGGGCAGTGATGGAGGGAGGGGTGGCATCAGTCCCCGCTGCTCTGAGGACACCCAGCTTGGGATGGGCTGATGCCAACCCCTACCTCCATCACAGCCGTACTCATCCCCAGGGAGGGAGTAAACCAAGACCCAAGCATGAGAAGGACTTTGGGGAGGAATCTGAAAGGGAGTTTGTTGTAGAAATGGGGAATGGGGACCTAGAGTGGGAGCAGAGGGTTGGAGAGAGGCGTTGAGCTGCAGAGGGAAGTTAGCCCTCCTAACCCAAGTGATGGAGGTCGCTGGGAAGCTGTCACAGTTTTCAGCAGTGAATGACTTCATCACTGACACATCTCTGTCTGTTCTGTGGCACTGGGATTGGGGTTGGGATTGGGATGTGGAAGGCAGAGAGTCCAGCCCGGAGTTGCTGCAGGAATTAGGCAATAGAAGACATGTCCTGGCCCGGTGCGGTGGCTCACGCCTGTAATCCTAACACTTTGGGAGGTCGAGGTGGGTGGATCACTTGAGGTCAGGAGCTCGAGACCAGCCTGGCCAACTTGGTGAAACCCCGTCTCTACTGAAAAAAAAAAAAAAAAAATAGGTGGGCATGGTGGCAGGCACCTGTAATCCCAGCTACTCGGAAAGCTGAGGCGAGAGAATCGCTTGAACCCAGGAGGCGGAGGTTGAAGTGAGCCGAGCTCGCACCACTGCACGCCGGACTGGGCGACAGAGTGAGACTCCATAGATAGATGATAGATAGATAGATAGATAGATAGATAGATAGATAGATAGATAGATTATAGATAGATAGATAGATAGATAGATAGATAGATAGATAGATAGATGATACATAGATAATGTCCTGCAGCTGGGCATTGACAAATGAGTGTGAAGAGGGCAGTGTTTAAGAGTGGAATCCACTAGGTTTTATGACTAGTGGGGGAGAAGGAAATAAATAAGATCCGGTTTGAAGGCTTTGAGCTTGTGTGTCTGTGGGAGAGCATCCGAGAGCAGGCACCCCACTGCTTCACCCCATATCCTCACTTGTTTACTCTCTGCCATGAGCCTGCCCTAAATCTCACCACTTTCAAACACACCCACATAAGGGCTAAAGTTGTGGAGTCTTAACAAGTAGTTAAAAATCAGCTTCAAGCTGGGTGAAGTGTGGTGTGCCTGTAGTCCCAGCTAGTAAAGAGGCTGAAGGGCAGGAGAATTGCATGAGCCCAGGAATTCAAGGCCCACGTGGGCAATACAGTGAGACCCCCTCTCTTAAAAAAACAAAAAAACAAAAACAAACAAAGAAAAAGCTCATCTTCCTAGGCTCTTTTTTCCTCTTGGGGAGACAAGGTCTGGTTCTGTTGCTCAGGCTGGAGTGCACAGGTCACCACAGCCTCAACCTCCTGGGCTCAGGTAGTCCTCTAGCCTCAACCTCCCAGTAGCTGGGACTACAGGGGCACAGCATCATGCCTGGCTCATTTAAAATTTTTTTTTGTAGAGACAGGATCTGGTTATGCTGCCCAGGCTGGTCTCCAACTCCTTGGCTCAAGCAATCCTCCCACCTTGGTCTCCCAAAGTGCTGGGATTATAGGAGGGAACCACTGCATCTGGCCTCACAAGCTCTTTTCTTAGCAGGCTTTCTTGAAAATTATTTTTGATCAACAAAGACAGGCGCCTGTTTGGGGAGCAATAGATGGATGGTGTGTCACTATTATTTAGACAAATTTTTAAAGTTCAGCTCTCCATAAACTTCAAACTTGGAAATCATGTCATTGTTTCAACAAATATACCATTCACTTAAGATTTTTAACCAACCTATACCACTTTATCCCCACTGTGGCCCCTTGCAAAATATATAAACTTAAATATATATGTATACATATACGTTTTTTATTGATAACGTCAGGAAAAATTGTCCAAAACTTGGAAATGGGCAAAAGAGATTACTGGGTATCCTTTCAGTGGGGTGCTGGGTGCACCTCCGCTGGACTTCCTATTGACTAGGCTATTTTGCAGCACTGGAGGGCTAGAATTTAACTTGCAGAAAACTGATGATAATGTGAAACATTTATGTCCATAGCAGTGAAAATGAATGTTTTCCAAGAGAAATATAAGTGATCAGTCCTTTCTGTCAGAAAATAAATAAGTTAAACCCACTAATTTCATTTTGTCCTATATGATATTAACTAGTTAACCAGTTTGGCACCTATTAGCAAATTCATGTGATCATTCCTGATGCCAGATTTTCCTTTGAACCTTAACATCTTACTAGTTCTCCTTTGAGGTCAGCAACTTACTGAGTCCTCCATTAATCAACTACTTGAATAGAATCTTAGATAGGTTTTCATCTTATAGTTGCATAAGTCATGCTTTCAACTTTTTGAAAATTATATTTCAGTACAATCCATCTTACTCTATATTCCACATTAGATTACATGACTTTCATCAATTCTTTTCATTGGCTCATTTTTAAATTTCAAATACATATTTTTGGTTAAAAAATACTTCTTACTCAATGGTGAGTTCGTTGGATCACATAGTGAAAAATTACCTTCTTATCCAACAGTATTTGTCACAAGAATTAAAACAGAATATTGAACCAGTGTTAAATTTGGAGGGACAGTGGCATTATTGCTGACAAAGTATTTGACTTAAGAAAAATGTTCTTTTAAGAGACCATGGTTAATATACCAGTATTTTCTAAAAAAGAAC
Source organism: Nomascus leucogenys (assembly GCF_006542625.1). NCBI lineage: Eukaryota > Metazoa > Chordata > Mammalia > Primates > Hylobatidae > Nomascus > Nomascus leucogenys. Next base: position 88,226,857 of record NC_044388.1, read on the forward strand.
TTGAAAGAAGCTTTCTTCTTCTCCTTCTCCCTCTCCTCCATTTCCTTCTCATTCTTCTTCCTCTTCTAATTTCTTCTTCCTTCTTTGAGACAGGAGGATCTCACTCTGTCACCCAGGGTGGAGTGCAGTGGTGCAATCATGGCTCATGGCTCACTGCAACCTTGACCTCCCAAGCTCAAGCGATCCCTCCACCTCAGCCTCCCAAGTACCTGGGACTACAAGCACATGCCACCATGCCCAGCTAATTAAAAAAAAAAAAAAAAGTAGGGTCTTGCTGTGTTGTCCAGGCTAGTCTTGAACTATTGGCCTCAAGGGATCCTCCCGCTTCAGCCTCCCAAAGTTCTGGGATTGCAGTTGTGAGCCACCATGCCTGGCTGAGACTTAGTGTTTAGTGAGTATCGACTTTCAGTTTTGCAAGATGAAAAAAGTTCTGTGGATGGATAGTGGTGGTGATTGCACAACAATGTGAATGGACCTAACACTGAACTGAACACTTAAAAATGTTTGTTTGTTTTTGAGACAGAGCCTCACTCTTGTTGCCCAGGCTGGAGTCCAATGGCATGAACTTGGCTCACTGCAACCTCCGCCTCCCGAGTTCAAGCGATTCTCCTGCCTCAGCCTCCCAAGTAGCTGGGATTACAGGCACGTGCCACCATGCCTGGCTAATTTTGTACTTTTAGTAGAGATGCAGTTTCACTATGTTGGTCAGGCTGTTCTCAAACTCCCGACCTCAAATGATCCACCTGCCTGGGCCTCTCAAAGTGCTGGGATTATAGGCATGAGCCACCACACCTGGACTTAAAAATGTTTAAAATTGGCTGGACGCAGTGGCTCACACCTGTAATCCCAGCACTTTGGGAGGCCGAGGCGGGTGGATCATGACGTCAGGAGATCGAGACCATCCTGGCTAACACGGTGAAACCCCATCTCTACTAAAAATATAAAAAATTAGCTAGGCGTGGTGGCAGGCGCCTGTAGTCCCAGCTACTCTAGAGGCTGAGGCAGGAGAAAGGCAAGAACCCAGGAGGCAGAGGTTGCAGTGAGCCGAGATCGCACTACTGCACTCCAGCCTGGGCGACAGAGTGAGACTCCATCTCAAAAAAAAAAAAAAAAGTTTAAAATTGTTTTTAAAAATTCAATGACAAAAAACGTTCATGCCCATTTTTATTTTTATTTCATCAGATAGGCAAATATTAAGGACTTTCCAAATTAGTTTTGGTCTGGCAAATCTATATGGGGTCAGGTTTACAAGAAAGATATCTTGGAAAGCCCCATTTTTCCCAATATTCCTGAGACATAAGTGAATGGGATTTCGGGAGAGCTCTGAGAGGACTCTGGGGAGCCACGGGTATGGGAAGGCGGAAGGCAGGCGAAAAATTTCATTCTGAACACTGGTTCAGTATCTCTAGGGAGATTTTCCCCCAAGCTGCTACTCTCAGTGTCGGATTCCAGTGTGAAGAGGTTTGGGGTTTGTCCAGTGGGTTCCCATCTGGCTACAAGGCCAGAAGGAGAATCGAGGAGGGAGATTGGATACTAAATATCCTGGGACTCTCCTGGAAAAAAATCCATTCTTGCTTACCACACTCCTGACCATAAATGATTACACAGACTGCTTTGGGACAGCTCCTGGCAGGCTTGCAAATTGTTATTTTTGTTTTTAATTTAATTTATTTATTTAGAGACAGAGTCTTGCTCTGTCGCCCAGGCTGGAATGCAGTGGCGTGATCATAGCTCATTGCAACTTTCAACTTCTGGGCAAAAGCAGTCCTCCTTCTGCAGCCTCCCATAAATTGTAAATAAATTGTTTATATGTGGGTATTTTAGGAATGGCTTGAATATCTAATTGTAATGAGTTTAATATACTCTGGGGTTGCACTTACTGCCTGAAGTTTGCATTAACAGAGATAATTTAAATATTTGAAGCCTTTGAAGTATATTGATTGAAAACTTGTGTGTTTGAAACAAAGTAACAGTCCCTCTGTAACAGTCTGCTCCACCCCCACCACATCTAACCCTGGCTGACTCAACATCTGTGAAAACCCCAAGGCCACCTTCAAAGAAGCCACATTGCCTCTCCCAGAATGGAGTCATCATCTCAAGCAGATCTGTAAAGGCTGGTAACAGGGACCTGTCCCTCCGGAGAAATGCCCTGCTGATGAAGTCTCTAACTCCAACAAAGGCTGACTTCTCATTTTTTGAAGCTTAATGACTCTCAGATACTTTGTTGCTATTGGAGAAACAGTAGGATTACTCTGCCTTCTCCAGCATACCTCTGCCTCCCCCCAGAAACACACATACATCAAACACCCTACCTGGAGTTAGTTTGTAGACCTTGGGCAGCGAGTGCACTATTGTCTGCTGCACAAGGCTGTGCTACAACCGATGATGTGTAATTTACCCCAAACGCTAGTATTCTCAGAAAAGCAAAACAAGCATGGGTGGAAAGGGACAGCTCAGCTTAGGGGACAAGTCCTGGACTCCCTATTTTTACAATAGTGCTCTCTCTCCTCACTGTAATGGACTCAAGAGACCCTGTGATCCCCCCAGAAGAAGCTGGAGCAGCAGCAAGATTTGGATTTGGACTTGGATTTGGGAGCAAACTTCAGACACTACAACAGACAAGTTCAAGGAGCAGCAGGCTTAGTATTCACCTATCCACCCCTGACCTCAGGTGGTTGAGACAACACCAAGTGAGACAGGCTCTGTCACCCAGTTTCTCTGTCTCTGTCACTCACACACACACACACACACACACACACACACACACACAGCATCACCTGCCTCACTTGCAAAAGCCTCAGCTGTTGGTGTTTTTATTCCACAAACCCTGAAAGGAAGCCTGCTGACAGCCCATTTCCGGACCCAGGATCAGCCACCCGCAGCCCTAAGGAGAAGCAGGCCAGGCAGTGGGGGCCAAATCAGCAATGAGCAGCACAGTTGCTGAGGAAGCCACAACAGCTGTGAAGGCGGATGGTTCCAGACCTTCACTGATAGAGAGACCAGCTCACGGTGAAGACCTGTATCACCGACCTGGACAAATAGTGCAATCTTCAAAACAGAAATACTTTACTCAATTATTTTGCAATGGACTTAGCTACAAGCTCTATTGGTTTCTTTGCTCGCCACTGTTTTTCATGTCCTATGTCTTCCTCTTTCCCCACTTTTCCTCCTCCTCCTTCATCTTCTTTGGGGACATCTTTGAGTATCTGTTTCAGAAAGTATTCCTGGGTGGTAAACTTCGAATCTTTGCAAGTCCAAATACATGTTGATTTTGCCCTCATAATTTTTTTTTTTTTTTTTTTGGAGACAGGGTCTTGTTCTGCCGCCCAAGCTGGAGTGCAGTGGCCCAGTCTTGGCTCACTGCAACCCCCATCTCCTGGGTTCAAGCAATTCTTGTGCCTCAGCCCCCCAAGTAGCTGGGATTACAGGCATGTGCCATCACATCTAGCTAATTTTTGTTATTTTTAATAGAGCCAGGGTTTCGCCATGTTGCCCAGGCTGGTCTCAAACTCCTGACCTCAAGTGATCTGCCTGCCTCGGCCTCCCAAAGTGCTGGGATTACAGGCACGAGCCACCGCACCCAACCCCATAATTTAATTATACATTAACTGAGTATAGAATTCTGGATTCAAAATAATTAGGTGATAGGTTAATGTGGTCTAGAATTCTGGATTCAGATGGAGTGTTGCAGATGGAGGGTCCTATGCTACTGTGGTTATCAACCCCTCACATGTGACATGTCATTCTCCTATCATATCTACCAAGCTTTGGGGGATTTTCTCTTTATCCTGGGAATTCAGAAATTTCATGAGGATATAATATTTCATTATTCTTGCCTAGCACTCAATGGACCCTTTCAATTTGTGGAATTAAGGCTTTCTACAGGAAAGACATTTTTTCTATTAATTATTTGATTATTTCATTCCCTCAATTATTTCTATTTATCCCTTCTGGAATGTATGGGAATTTTTTTTTTAATAGAGTCTCACTTTGTTGCCCAGGCTGTCTTCAAACTCCTAACTTCAAGCTATCCTCCCTCCTTGGCCTTCCAAATGCTGGGATTACAGACGTGAGCCACCATGCCTGGCTGGGAATTTTTTAAAACTTGCCTCTAGCCTCCATGGCTGTTAGTATTTTTCTTTGACTCTTCACTTTCTTTGCCTTCATTTACTGAATGTGGGAGATTGCCATAACTCAATTTAGTGAACTTTGTGTTCATGAATTTGATCCTTATCCATGCCGTTCTGCTCTTCAATTCATCTATTGAAATATTTTTATATCAGCAATCATGTTTTTAATTTCTAAGAGCTCTGCTTCTTTGTATAGAATGGCTTTTTTTCTGTAGTTGCAATGACTTCTGTTTTATCAGGAAGTTGTTCATTTACTTGTTGAGTTTGATGACTCTTCTTCTGCTGGTTTTCCTCAAGTGTTTCATGATTTTTGACTGTCCTTATTTCTACATGAGGGTCTCCTCTGTTACGAATTAACAGTTTGTGAGAATGAATCAGGTGGTGATATGGTTTGGCTCTGTGTCCCTACCCAAATCTCATCTGCAATTGTAATCCCCACGGTTCCAGGGAGGGAAGTGATTGGATTATGGGAGTGGTTTCCCCTATGTTATTCTCATGATAGTGAGTGAGTTCTCCTGAGATCTCATGGTTTTATGAGGGTCTCTTCTCTCTTCGCTTTCTCTTCTCTTGCCTGCCACCATGTAAGATGTGCCTGCTTCCCCTTCTGCCATGATTGTAGGTTTCCTGAGGTCTCCCCAGCCATGTAAAACTGTTAGTCAATTAAACCTCTTTCCTATATAAATTACCCAGTCTCAGGTATTTCTTTATGGCAGTATGAAAATGGGGCCAGGTGCAGTGGCTCATGCCTGTAATCCCAGCACTTTGGGAGGCTGAGGCAGGTGGATCACTAGCTCAGAGTTCAAGACCAGCATGGCCAATGTGGTGAAACCCAATCTCTACTAAAAATACAAAAATTAGCCGGGTGTGGTTGCGCCCACCTGTAATCCCAGCTACTCTGGAGGCTGAGGCAGGAGACTTGCTTAAACCTCAGAAGTGGAGGTTGCAGTGAGCCAAGATTGAGCCACTGTACTCCAACCTGGGCAACAGAGCAAGACTCTGTCTCAAAAAAAAAAAAAAGAAAAGATAATAGACTAATACAGGTGGGTTAAAAAAAATGGAATCAATAATTTGGCTGTATTTCTCCAGGTGAGAATCTCTGCTTTCTTAGAAGTAAAGGGAGATTTGGTTACAGTGGTTCTAGCTCCAGTGGTTGTGCAAAGCAGGAGGTAGGAGTGGGGAGGTAAAGAGAGTGCATTTGAGACCTCCTTCTTGGTTGCCATATTTTCTCTGGCCCCAGTGCCTTCTCTGGGAGCCTCTTTTGTATCACTATTCTCATCTTATTTGGTAAGCAATAAGCTTCATTTAAAGTTATCACTTGGGCCGGGCATGGTGGCTCATGCCTGTAATCCCAGCACTTTGGGAGGCCAAGGTGGGTGGATCACTTGAGGTCAGGAGTTCAAAACCAGCCTGGCCAACATGATGAAACCCCGTCTCTACTAAAAATACAAAAAATTAGCCAGGCATGGTGGCAGGCACCTGTAATCCCAGCTACTCAGGAAGGGTGAGGCAAGAGAATCACTGAATCACTTGAACCCGGGAGGTGCAGGTTGCAGTGAGCAGAGATCGTGCTGCTGCACTCCAGCCTGGGCAATAAGAGCAAAACTCCACCTCAAAATAAATAAATAAATAAAGAAATAAATAAAGAAATAAAATATAAATAAATAAATACAGTTATCCCTTGGGGAAAAAATTCAGAACTAACCACTTCTAAAACAGAAAATAGGTGAAGACGTTTGTAGCTCATGAATAAATTATCAGCTCACTATCCTACTGGTTCCTTTTCCCTGTCTCTGCTGTCTCTGAACCTGAGATAATTCTGGAGTTCTAATGGGAAAATGTACTATTTTGGAGAGGCTCTCTTTCTGCTTTCATGAGATTGTGGGTGCCTCCGCTCTATTGTGTTTTTATCAGTCTGATCACATCTGCTTTATGTTTTCAGCAAATCTCCTGTTTTGCTGCTCTCATAATACCATGCCTGGATCTCCAGTACTGCTTTCAAGTAATTCTGCTCCCACCTCCAGCCTCCATTAAAAAAAAATTTGAGATATAACTTTCATGCAGTGAAATATACAAATATTAAGTATATAGCTCATAAATTTGTACTTATACACACACCAAATATCCACCACTCGGGCCAAGAAACAGAGCATTACAAGCTTCCTGGAAGCTCCCTCATATATTTTATTAGTCAGTCCCCCATAAGTAATCAATGTTCCATCCTGTATAATCACCATAGGTTAGTTTTGCCTGCTTTTGAATTTTATGTAAAGTAAATCACTATTTATTTCTTTGCTTGTGACTTTTTATACTCATCATTGTATCTGTGAGAGTTAAATCCATGTCGTTATCAGTAGAAGTTCATTTTCTTCATTTCTGTGTAATAGTCCAATGCAAACATGTATATGCAACAATTTACTTACCCATTCCATTGTGGATGGACATTTGGACAATTGTCCATTTTTAGCTCCAAATAAAACTGCTATGAAACTTCTTGTATTAATACATGTTTCGGGGGGTATGTATAGTGTTTATTCTGCTGGGTAAATATCCAGGATCACAGGGTTTATAGATGGTCAGCTTTAGGGGTATTGCCAAACAAATTTCCAAAGCAGCTGCTGTTCATACTTCCATGACTGATGCAGAGAGTTCCAGCAGCTCCATGTCCTTGCCAACATTTGGTTTTGTCAGTCATTTTAATTTTAGCAACTTTGATGTGTGTATAGGGGCCTCTTATTGTGGTTTTATTTTCATTTCATTGTTGGCCAATAATATTAAACACACTTTCTTTTTTTTTTTTTTTTTTTTTAGACGGAGTTTCACTCTTATTGCCCAGGCTGGAGTGCAATGGCGCGATCTTGGCTCACTGCAACTCCGGCTCCTGGGTTCAAGCGATTCTCCTGCCTCAGCCTCCCAAGTAGATAGTATTACAGGCATGCACCACCATGCATGGCTAATTTTGTATTTTTAGTAGAGACGGGGTTTCTCCATGTTGGTCAGGCTGGTCTCGAACCCCCGAACTCAGGTGATCCGCCTGCCTTGGCCTCCCAAAGTGCTGGGATTACAGGCATGAGCCACCGCACCCAGCCATTAAACACATTTGTTTATTGACCATTTTGAAATCCTCTTTTAAGATATGCTATCACATATTTTGTCCATTTTGTAAAATTGGGTTATCTTTTTCTCATTGATCTATTGGAGGTTGTTTATATTCTGGATTTAAGTCACTCGTCAGACATATGTATTCCAAATATCTTCTCCAAGCATAAGACTTGCCTTTTCACTCTGTTAATGATGCCATCTGATGAATAAACTTAACTTTAAAGAAGGTAATTTATCAATGTTTTCTTCTATGGTTAGTGCTTTTGTGTTCTGTTTAAGAAATTTTTGCCTATTTGGAGATCACAAAGTTATTCTATTTTCTTCTAGAGTAAACTTGTAGAACTTCTTGATTATTTTACTTTTCACATTTAGCTCTAAAATTCATCTGGAATTAATTTTTATGTATAGTGCGAAGTTCATTTTTCCCCATGTGGATATACAATTGCTACAGCATCATTTATTGAAAATACCCCTCTCCCTGCCCCCCAAGAATTGCAGAGGAGGCTTCATTATGAATTAGGGGACTGGGTATGTGTGCAGTCTGCTGCTAGACTCCATTCAATTCCATTGACCAATTTGTCTATCCTTGCTTTAATACCACTGTCTTAAGTACTGTTGCTTTATTGTAATGCATATCTGGTAGGGAAAATCTTCTGGTTTTATTTTTCTTCGATATTACCTTGGTTACATTTTCAGCATTTTCCATTTTCAAATTATATACATAAAATGTAGGCTGAGGCATGATAATCACTTGAACCTGGGAGGTGGAGGTTGCAGTGAGCTGAGACTGCGCCACTACACTCTAGCCTGGGCCACAGAGCAGGACTCCATCTCAAAAAAAAGATCTCCAGCATGGTACACAAGACCCTTTATAATCAGGTCTCTGCTCATGTCTCCATATACATTTCTACTTCCAAAGTCCCCTATATGTCACATTTAGCACTTACTACGTGTATTAAACTGTCACTTACTTGTCTGTCTTGTCTGTTTTGTCTGTCTTTCCCATTAACTTATAAGTTTTGCAAGGACCTGGAGTGCACCATATTCACCAGCTATCATTGCATCTGGGCAAAATTCCTGGTAACTAGTAAGTGTTCTACATGTTTGGGGAAGGAGGAAAAAATTGGAATTGATCACTGTCAGCTCTGGGTTGCCAGTGGGTATTAATATTCAGCTCACCTGTGCATCTTTGGAACAAGCTAGGGTGGAAAAGCTTCAAATTAGTCATCCCCCTACATGTCTTATTTCCTGTTCATTCAAAGGCTTGGTTCCTGGATCATATATCCCCAGGTAACTGTCTCCCACACAGACTGTCTCCAGGGCTCCGATGATGCTTCACATTGTAACGACTTGCTCACATGGCTGTTTAAACATGGAGGCTGGGTGCAGTGGCTGATTCCTGTAATCCCAACACTTTGGGAGGCCAAGGAGGATGGATCACCTGAGGTCAGGAGTTCGAGAACAACTTGGCCAACATGGTGAAACCCTGTGTCTACTAAAAATACAAAAAATTAGCAAGGCATGGTGGTGTGCACCTGTAGTCCTAGCTACTTGGGAGGCTGAGGCAGAAGAATTGCTTGAACCCGGGAGGCGGAAGTTGCAGTGAGCCGAGATCGCGCCACTGCACTCCAGCCTGGGCAACAAGAGCAAAGCTCCATTTCAAAATAAAAATAAAAATACATAAAAATAGATATGAGTGAGAAACTTTGAATCTGTGCCAAGGTGGGTAATGGAAAAGGAAGCCTGTATTAGCCAGTTCAAAAGATTTCTTATGCTTTGATTTTCTCTAGCAGGTTTGTGGAATAAACCCTCAGCACTCATGGCTAATTTTAAAATCAAATTATTCTTTCTAATTGTGGCAGCTAATTCTTAAATACGGTTTGCTAATATTGGCCACAATACTGGACTGACAAGCCACAAGCCTTAGATCCTCACAGAAAACACAGGTTGTCACACATCATTTAAATCAAGTCACCCGCACCCGTCCAAACAGGTCAGCTGCCATCAAAATTCCTCTTTCCCGGATGCTCCTCCTTCAAAGCTCTGCTCTCTATACTTAGGAGAGTTTGGGTTCAAGTGAAATAAAATATGATGCAAAATGTTGAAAGAAAAGCTGAAATTTATGGGCACCCATGAGCCAAAAGTTTCAGTTACAAGTCCGACTTAAGGTGGCCTTGACCAGTGATTCAAAAAATGCCTCAAGAATCCAGTTTCTCCTCCTAGCTCTGCTCTGTTCTCAGGTTTTCTTCCCATTATCGTAAGATGACTGCAGCTGCGGCAGCAGTTTTTACAACCTCTCAGCTTCAAATCTGGCAGACAGAGAAAGATGCTCTTCCTACTGAGTGACTTGAACCCTTGAGCCCTCTATCTATGGGGGAAAGTACCCATAACTAAACCAACCTCACCACTGCACTGAATACTGGCATCAATAATTAGCCTCCATCCACTGGAGCTTGACCTGAGTGTGGGGTCGGCCTCTCCCAAACCCCAAGACTGAGCTGCGAAGGAGCAGTTCCCGGTGGAAACTCACAGAAATGTTTTACCAGAAGGGCAAAAGGATTCTGCACAGAAAATCAGCATGTGTGACTAGCTAGCTATTCCAAATCATACATGTATTTTCTTTTTATTCTTTATTCTTTTTTTTTTTTTTTTTTTTGAAATGGAGTCTCGCTCCGTTCCCAGGCTGGAGTGCAATGGCATGATCTCAATTCACTGCAACCTCTGACTCCCAGGTTCAAGCGATTCTCCTGCCTCAGCCTCCTGAGTAGCTGGGATTACAGGCATGCGCCACCATGCCCAGCTGATTGCTTTGAATTTTGAATATAAATGGGGTTTCACTATATTGGCCAGGCTGGTCTCGAACTCCTGACCTCAATTGATCCACCCATCTCGGCCTCCCAAAGTGCTGAGATTACAGGTGTGAGCCACCCCGCCCGGCCTGTACATGCGTTTTCACAAAGCATAACTTACTTGAGCTGGAAGTTTTTTTAAATCCCCTTTCCATGTGGCATTACTGGTGCAAAAGTAATGGCAAAACCGCAATTGCTTTTGCACCAACCTGATAGGACTTGGCTTTAGGTCTGTCAACGCTTTGGGTAACTCTTTTTTTGTTCTGTTGTTGTTAAGCTATATCTACCTAAAGAGTTATTTAAACCCCAAACTGAACACAGTTCTCTGGGCTAGTCTCACCACTGTAAAATCAAGTGGAACTTCTGTAAGTCCTGATATTAAAGCTCAGTAATACATTCAGAATATTTTTTATAACTCAAGTGCAGAGCCTTAAATGCCCACCCATTACACTGTACATTGTTCAATTCAGTCTATTCCATCTACCCTCTCTTAGCATATAACTCCAGAAAACACTAGAAATGGCTTTCCGGAGACCAACTCTCCACCCAGGAATAATGAGCCTGATGTCACCTCAGGCTAGCTCCAGGGACCTCTCCAGAAAGGTCTAAAAGGGGAGATACTGAGTAAAGAGGCTCATGGCTTGCTTCAGCCAAACATTAACAGCCTCTGCAAAGCTACAGGAAGGATTCTGGCTTCTAGATCAATCTAGTTTTTTAGAAGCAAACAAAGACCTGTCTTGTGCAAACAAAAACCTCTGGGGCCTCAGGAAAAAGGAAGAAGCTTCCAGCTGCCAAGATCAGGAAGATATTGAGGAGGAGGACCTCAAGCTAGATAGATAGGTTTTCTTTTTCTTTTTCTTTTCTTTCTTTCTTTCTTTTTTCTTAGCATCTTACTCTGTCTGCTGCCAGGCTGGAATGCAGTGGCGCAATCACAGCTTGCTGCAGCCTCTACCTCCCTGGACTCAGGTAATCCTTGTACCTCAGCTTCCCAAGTAGCTGGGACTACAGGCATGCATCACCACACCCAGCTAATTTTTTTTTTTTTTTTTTTTTAGTAGAGACAAAGTTTCGCCATGTTGCCCCAGCTCATCTTGAACTCCTGGGCTCAAGCAGTCCACCCACCTTGATCTCCCAAAGGCTTAGGATTACAGTCGTGAGCCAGGGCATCCGGCCTACAAACTTGTTTTTTTTTTTTTTTGAGACAGGGTTTCATTTTTTCTTTTTTGGTTTTTTTGTTTTGTTTTTTATACTTTAAGTTCTGGGTTACATGTGCAGAAAGTGCAGTTATGTTACATAGGTATACACATGCCATGGTGGTTTGCTGCACCCATCAACCCATCACCTACATTAGGTATTTCTCCTAATGTTATCCCTTCCTTATCCCCCCACCCCTCACAGGCCCCGGTGTGTGATGTTCCCCTCCCTGTGTCCACGTGTTCTCATTGTTCAACTCCCATGTATGAGTGAGAACATGCAGTGTTTGGTTTTCTGATCTTGTGATAGTTTGCTGAGAATGATGGTTTCTAGCTTCATCCATGTCCCTGCAAAGGATGTGAACTCATCCTTTTTAATAGCTGCATAGTATTCCATGGTGTATATGTGCCGCATTTTCTTAATCCAGTCTATCATTGATGGACATTTGGGTTGGTTCCAAGTCTTTGCTATTGTGAATAGTGCTGCAATAAACATACGTGTGCATGTGTCTTTATCGTAGAATGATTTATAATCCTTTGGGTATATGCCCAGTAATGCGATTGCTGGGTCAAATGGTATTTCTAGTTCTAGATCCTTAAGGAATCACCACACTGTTTTCCACAACTAATTGAACTAATTTACACTCCAACCAACAGTGTAAAACGTTTTTATTTCTCCACATCCTCTCCAGCATCTGTTGTTTCCTGACTTTTTAATGATCATCATTCCAACTGGCATGAGATGGTATCTCATTGTGGTTTTGATTTGCATTTCTCTAATGACCAGCGATGATGAGCATTTTTTCATATGTCTGTTGGCTGCATAAATGTCTTCTTTTGAGAAGTGTCTGTTCATATCCTTTGCCCATTTTTTGATGGGGTTGTTTGCTTTTCTCTTGTAAACTTGTTTAAGTTCTTTGTAGATTCTGGATATTAGCCCTTTCTCAGATGGATAGATTGCAAAAATTTTCTCCCATTCTGTAGGTTGCCTATTCACTCTGATGATAATTTCTTTTGCTGTGCAGAAGCTCTTTAGTTTAATTAGATCCCATTTGTCAATTTTGGCTTTTGTTGCCATTGCTTTTGGTGTTTTAGACATGAAGTCTTTGCCCATGCCTATGTCCTGAATGGTATTGCCCAGGTTTTCTTCCAGGATTTTTATGGTCCTAGGTCTTATGTTTAAGTCTTTGATCCATCTTGAGTTGATTTTTGTATAAGATGTAAGGAAGGGGTCCAGTTTCAGTTTTCTGCATATGGCTAGCCAGTTTTCCCAACACCATGTATTAAATAAATGGATAAGCTTTTTGATGTTCTGCTGGATTTGGTTTGCCTGTATTTTATTAAGGATTTTTGCATCGATGTTCATCTAAAAATAAATGTATTGGCTGGGCACAGTGGCTTATACCTGTAATCCCAGCACTTTGGGAGGCCAAGGTGGGTGGATCACCTGAGGTCAGGAGTTCAAGACCAGCCTGGCCAACATGGTAAAACCCCATCTCAACTAAAAATACAAAAATTAGCCAAGCATGGTGGTGGTTGCCTGTTATCCCAGCTACTTGGGAGGCTGAGGCAGGAGAATCGCCTGAGACTGGGAGGCAAACGTTGCAGTGAGCCGAGATGGTGCCACTGCACTCCAGCCTGGGTGACAGAGTGACACTCCATCTCAAAAATAAATAAATAAATAAATAAATAAATATGTATCACGACAGAGCAAGACCCTGTCTCAAAACCAAACAAAAACAAAAAAAAGTATTAATGCACAAAATAACACTTTTTGGTTCATCATCTGGCTATAAAAGCAACACAAGTGAATTATGGAACATTTTAATAAAGAAAAATTACAGAGAACAAAATAAAGACTTGTCATGAACATTAAAAATTACACCTGTAGTCCCAGCTACTTGGGAGGCTGAGGCGGGAGAATCATTTGATCCTAGGAGGCAGAGGTTGCAGTAAGCTGAGATCGCACCATTGCACTCCAGCCTAGGCAACAGAGCAAGACTCTGTCTCAAAAAAAAAATAAAAATAAAAAGAACTGCCTGAGACTGGGTAATCTATAAACAAAAGAGGTTTAATAGATTCACAGTTTCGCATGGCCGGGGAGGCCTCAGGAAACTAACAGTCATGGTGGAAAGGGAAGCAGGCACCTTCTTCACAAGGCAGCAGGAGAGCGAGTGAGAGCACAAGCAGAATTACCATTTATAAAATCATCAGATCTCGTGATAATTCACTATCACAAGAACAGCATGGTAGAAACGACCCCAATAATCCAATCACTTCCCTTCCTTGACATGTGGGGATTACATTTTGAGATGAGATTTGGGTGGGGACACAGAGCCAAACCACATCACCAGTTAAATTTGCATTTCAGATAAACAATGAATAATGTTTCAGTATCAGTATGTCCCATGCAATATTGTAACAAATACTGCATCAGATATACTTAAACTGTGACATTATTTGTTATTTATCTGAAATGCAAATTTAGCTGGGCATACTGTATTTTATCTGGCAACTTCAATTTCACCTCCATTCATCATGCCAAGATGGTCCTTACCTATGCTACAGTTTCAAGAATACAGAAAAAGGTTTCCAAGCATGTCCCACAGCTGCCGATATTCTGGCCTAAAATTTTACTCATAGATGATGGGGGTTTTTTTTTGTGTTGCCATTGGTTGCAGATTTTATTTCAGGGGCTGTACAGAAAACAAGGATCTGATGGAAAGGAGGATGGAAAATGATGAAATTATGAAAAACCCTAAAAATTAAGTAGTACTTTCTCCATGCCAGGTACTTTTCTGAGCACCTTACACAATTTTTTTTTTTTTTTTTTTTTTTGAGACGGAGTCTTTCTCTGTCCCCCAGGCTGGAGTGCAGTGGCTCAATCTCGGCTCACCGCAACCTCCACCTCCTGGGTTCACGCCATTCTCCTGCCTCAGCCTCCCGAGTAGCTGGGACTATAGGCTCCCGCCAACACGCCCAGCTAATTTTTTGTATTTTTAGTAGAGACAGGGTTTCACCGTGTTAGCCAGGATGGTCTCGATCTCCTGACCTCGTGATCCGCCCGCCTCGGCCTCCCAAAGTGCTGGGATTACAGGCTTGAGCCACCACGCCCCGCCCCACCTTACACATTTTAACTCCTGTAATCTGTACAACCACTTAATAGCAGCTACAATTATCCTGATCTTACAGATGAGGAAACTAGATTACAGAGAAGGAGAATGATTTGCCCAAAGTCTCAGGTGGCAGAACTAGCATTCAAACCTGAGCAGCCTAAGTCCCAGATTGATGCTTTCAGCCACCCTGCTATGACAATTCTCAGAGGCAGAGCCAAGGTCTAGAGGCCAGGGATGGCTCAAAATGAGTCTTGCTGAAGGTCTACGGGGGCTTGCTAAAGGAATGGGGCTGGAAAAGACCTGGACGAACGCTACATCACTGCTTGTTTAGTGGTCCCCCAGTTCCAGGAGGTGAAGTTCTAATTCCTTAGCCTAGCATTGTATCGGTAGTCTTCACCACACCCCAATTCCCACCTGAGGCCCAATCTAGCCTCCTATCTAGCAGGTACTTGGTGCTGCTCCCCAAACCTCCCATTATTCCTTATTCCAAACCTCGCCCTTATTCCTCTTCCTTAGCATATTCTCTTCCCTCCCCTCACTCTCTTCCATGTGAATGCCAACGTATCATCTGTTTAGAGAGAGTGCTCACCAAATATCTGTTTGCTCCTCCACCTTCCCCAGCCTCCCTAGCAATTAGGTTGGGACCATATAATTCTGGCTAGTGGATCATGAGCAGAAGTGACACGTGCCACTTCTCTGACAAGGTATTTAAGAGCTCGAGTATCTAAGAACCAGTGGTCTCTTCCCTGCGGAGGAGACTTTGGAGGCTGTGTTTTAGATGCGGCAGCAGCAAGGTGGACGGCAATAGCCCAACCCATAGAAATGAACTTTTGTTGGTGATAAGCTGTGGATTTTCACGTTTATCTGCGGCCACAACATCATCTAGACTATTCTGACCAGGATATCATTCAAGACCCTGTCCAGACTGCACTCTGGCCCCTGTCCCTTCCACTGTGCTCCCCTGGTTTCTTTTTTTTTTTTTTTTTCCTTTCCTTGGAGACAGGGTCTTGCTCTATTGCCCAGGCTGGAGTGCAGTGGTGCAATCACAGTTCACTGCAACCTCAACCTCCTGGGCTCAAGTAATCCTCCCACCTCAGCCTCCCAAGTGCCAGGACTACAAGTGCACGCCACCATGCCTACGTTTTTTTATTTTTTGTAGAGATGAGGTCTCACTACATTAACTAGGCTGCTCTCGAACTCCTGTGCTCAAGCGATCCCCCCACCTCGGCCTCCCAACATGCTGGGATTTGAGGCATGAGCCACTGCACTGGGCCTCCCCTGGTGTTTTCTAAACCCCTCCCTTAGTTCTTAGTAAAGCTTAGTAAATGCCTGCCTGCTTAGTTCCTTTTCTTCCACTAATCAGGGCTCAGGAGCCTTGTCTCATTTGACTTTGTGACTGCAGACATTTACATAGAACTTTAGCATGTGCTGAATGAACGAATGAGCCAATGATTTACTGAGTTTAGACCAAGACTTCTCTTTAAATTCTTTTCAACCTAAAGATACTTGTGGAATTGCCCTGCTCACGCAAAAGACATTACCTCTCCAGGTGTTACCTCTGCTATTACTTAAGAAAAGGACGGCCTCCCTTTAAATAGGTCTGAAGTCTTTGGAAATTCAATTACATGTAGCTGTGTTATTTATATAGTGGCTGGTAACCAGAAGAGAAAGAGACTGTGGGTGATGACATTCATTCTTAGTCACAAATTAAAAGGGAAACATGACAATGACATTCCCAGTGTGAGAGAAAAGGTCACCGGGCATTGAGAAGCCCTAATTGCAAGGCTGTGTTCACATTCTAATCATCTGTACTTCCTGGGGATGTCACTACCAGTGATGCAGAAAGGCTAAGTCCATCGTCTACTTAGCAGAAAGAAGGAATGTTATTTCCCTAAACATTTGCTGTCTTGAGATCAGTGATTCTCAACCAGGAAAGGCAGGCAGACATCCTGAGCTCAGGAGTTCGAGACCACCCTAGGCAACATGGTGAAACCCCATCTCTACTAACATACAACTTAGCCAGGCGTGGTAACACGTGCCTGTAGTCCCAGCTACTCGGGAGGCTGAGGCACGAGAATCGCTTGAGCCCAGGAGGTAGAGGTTGCAGTGAGCTGTGAGATTGCTCCACTGCACTCCAGGTTGGGCTACAGAGTAAGATTCTGTCTCTAAATAAATAAATAAATAAAATAAAGTTTGTAAGTGGCCAAAGAAATATTCACTTGACTAAATTTAGAAACTGTTGCCCTACTTTGGGACCAGACTAACATTTTCAAACTTTTCAAAAAAGGCTAATGTACAATTGAGCTTGTTTTGTTTGGAATATAGAGTTGAAGTTCTGAAGACATTTAATCTGAAACACGAAAGCTCAAATACCAACTGTGTTGTTCCTTTCAACATTTATTACAAAAATCTATTTCTAGAGTCTTCAAGTTGATATTAAAATGTCTTTTCTTCACAGTTTACTGGGAGCAGAAAAAAAAAGTCTTTTCATTTTCTAATCTTGATGACGCTCTAAAAGACAAGGATTTTGAGATTGGTTACCAAGAAAAACAAACTCCAACCTCCTCCAGCCCAGCTGCAGGATAAATTCAAGCTATCAGTTTTCCTTGTGTCAGAGGTGGACCCAAATTTTCTCTGTGAAACTCTAAGGGGAAACTCTTTCTTCCTGATATTTTGTCTTTGCCAGAAAAAGCCTCAAGAAGGGTTTAAGTAACACAGCTTTGAGTCAGTTGCGTAAGAAAACATTTAGAAAAGCACTTTTGGAAATTCAGAGATAAAGTAGTTCCCTGTTTACCAAAAAGAAGAGAACCAACTTCATACGCCATTTTATCAGTTCCATCAATGTACATGTGCTAAGCTGATCTGTCTGTACTTCCAGCTATGTCAACCAAGCAGTGGAGGGCTTGACTTTGAAAAAGCTGTGTCTGGCTGGCTACAGGCTCATGCCTATAATCCCAGCACTTTGGAAGGCCAAGGTGTGTGGATTGCTTGAGCCAAGGAGTTTGAGACCAGCCTGGGCAACTGGAGAAAACTTGTCTATACAAAAATTAGCCAGATGTGGTAGTGAGAGCCTGTAGTCCCTGCTACTTGGGAGGCTGAGGTGGGAGGATCGCTTGAGCCTGGAGGCAGAGGTTGCAGTGAGCCAAGATCATGCCAGAGCAAGAAGACCCTGTCTCAAGATAAAAAATATATATATATATATAATCCCAGCACTTTGAGAGGCTAAGAGGGGCGGATGCCTTGAGGTCAGGAGTTCAAGATCAGCCGGGCCAACATGGTAAAACCCCATCTCTACTAAAAATACAAAAATTAGCTGGGTGTGGTGGCACATGCCTATAGTCCCAGCTACTCGGGAGGCTGAGGCAGGAGAATCACTTGAACCTGGGAGGCGGAGGTTTCAGTGAGCCGAGATTGTGCCACTGCACTCCAGCCTGGGTGACAGAGCAAGACTCTGTCTCAAGGAAAAGAAAGAAAGAAGAAAGAAAAGAAAAGAAAAGAAGGAAAGCAAGCAAGAAAGAAAGAAAGAAAGCAAGAAAGAAAAGAAAAGAAGAAAGAAGAAAGAAAAGAAAAGAAAGAAAGAAAGAAAGAAAGAAAGAAAGAAAGAAAGAAAGAAAGAAAGCAAGAAAGAAAAGTAAAAAGGAAAAGAGGAAAAGCTGTGCCTTCCCCACAACATAAGGTTTAAAACAACCCAGTATACTCAGTGCTCACTTTGATACCACACTAGTAAGGTTAAAAAAAACATGTATTTTTTTTAAAAAAATAGAATATATTTGTTCTCAAAAATTGTCATTGCTTTATTTGTTTTGGGCCATGATGTTTACATTATTTTGAACCTTCTAATGATCTTAAAGGGAAGTAGTGGATTTATGTTTATCAAAGGAAAATAAAAAAGAGATGAGAAAAACTGCTGTAAATGGAAAAAATCGTATTGAGAATGAAGATGCTGGTAGAGGGATAAGGAATGGCTGTCTGCGGAGGGTCACTCATGCTGGGGTTTAATTTAAATTCTTGTCTGACGTCGGAGGGCATATATGGCCCCTTGAGGAGGGTGACTTGCAGATGTGCAACACTCTAGGCTTTGTAGATCCCAGGCTTTGATTCTGAGATGGACATGCAGATTTTCGCTCCTCCACCTGACTTTTTGATAATTCAGATTCCTTCCCATGCCTTAGAGACCCTCTGCAGCTTGCCCCGATGTGAGTGGGGCAGATAATGCCACGCAGCTCCCTCCAGCTTTATGCTCATTTCCATCACTGTCTGGCCATTTGGCCCAAACTACTGTTTTGACCTGCTTGACACTTCTCTAAGCCGATGGCATCTTTGAGCTCATACGCCTAGTTGAAGATATCTTTGACTTCTTCTAAACACCTAGCTGAGGTCTAGGCATGGTGGCTCACGCCTGTAATCCCAGCATTTTGAGAGACCTAGGTGGGAGGATCAATTCAGCCCAGGAGTTTGAGACCAACATGGTGAAACCTGGTGTCTACAAAAAATACAAAAATTAGCCGGGGGTGGTGGCACATATTTGTAGTCCCAGCTACCCAGAAGGCTGAGGTGGGAGGATCGCTTGAGCCCAGGAAGTCGAGGCTGCAGTGAGTCATGTTCACACCACTGCATTCTAGTCTGGGTGACAGAGTGAGATCCTATCTGGAAAAAAAAAAAAAAAAAAAAAAAAACTAGCTGAGACAATTATCTTTTGGGGCAGGACCAAAGGAACATGGCAACCTTTCTCCCCACTGCATTCTCTGCCTTCATCTCTGTATCAAGGCTACATCCTTGGGAATTCCCGGGAAAGGGAACTGTCTACCCTCAAGGAAAATTCAGAGCTTCTGGGTCTTCTCCTTATGGGGAATGAAGGTCAAACATAAAATTTGAGGACCCAGACTGTTAGATAACTGTTCAATAATGCATAACTTTTGGATAACATTTATTGTGTGCCAGGCACCATTCTAAGAGCTTCATATATAGCAACTCATTTATTCCTCACGACAACTTCATAAGAAATATTTTATTATGATCTCCATTTTATAAAGAAGTAACCAAGGCACCAAGTGCTATGGACTGAATTGTGTCCCTTGAAACTTCCTATGTTGAAGCCCTCACCCACAATGTGACTGCATTTGGAGACAGGCCCTTTAAAGAAGAAACTAAGGTAAAATGAGGTCATAAGAGTGGGTTCTGGCCAGGTGCAGTGGCTCACGCTTATCATCTCAGCACTTTGGGAAGCAGAAGCGGGTGGATCACCTGAGGTCAGCCTGGCTAACACAGTGAAACCACATCTCTACTGAAAATATAAAAAAAATTAGCCGGGCGTGGTGGTGGGTGCCTATAATCCCAGCTACTTGGGAGGCTGAGGCAGGAGAATCGCTTGAACCCAGGAGGCGGAGGTTGCAGTGAGCCGAGACTGCACCACTGCACTCCAGCCTGGGTGATAGAGCCAGACTCTGTCTCCGGAAAAAAAAAAAAAAAAAAAGAGAGAGGGGTCTTAATCTAATAGGACTGACGTTCTTATAAAAAGAGGGAGAGACACCAGGTATGCACATACACAGAGAGAAAAGGCCACGTGAGACCACAGCAAGAAGACAGCCATCTGCATGCCGAGTAGAGGGCTCGGAAGACACCACCCCTGCCAACACCTTGACCCGGGACTTTCAGCCTCCAGAACTATGAGATAGTAAGTGTCTGTTGTTTAAGCCACCCAGTCTGTGGTACTTTGTTATAGCAGCCCCAGCAAATTAATACACCAAGAAGCCAAGAAATAGGCCCAGGATCACACAGTTCTTTTTTTTTTTTTTTTTTTTTTGAGACGGAGTCTCACTCTGTCGCCAGGTTGGAGTGCAGTGGTATGATCTCGGCTCACTGCAACTTCTGCCTCCTGGGTTCAAGCGATTCTCCTGCCTTAGCCTCCTGAGTAGCTGGGACTACAGGTGAGCACTACCATGCCCAGCTAATTTTTGTTTTTTTAGTAGAGACAGGGTTTCACCATGTTGGCCAGGATGGTCTCGATCTCTTGACCTCATGATCCGCCCACCTCAGCCTCCCAAAGTGCTGGGATTACAGGCATGAGCCACCGCACCTGGCCTAGGATCACACAGTTCTTAAGTGGTAGAGCTAGGATTTGAACCCAGGCAGTCTGGCTTCAGAAATCATGCTCTTGACCACTGCACTCTTCTGTCTTCCTCCAGTGGTTTAAAGCAGCACTTTCCAATAGACACATAAGGTAAGACACAAATTTGAGCGTCATATAGACTTTTAAATTTTCTAGCAGCCACCTTTTTTAAAACAGGTGGAATTATTTTTAATAATATATTTTACTTAACCCAATATACTAAAGCATTGTCATTCCAGTGTGTAATCAATAGGAAAGGTTATTACTGATGTATTTCACATTCTTTCTTTTGTACTAAAGTCTTGGAACTCAGTGTTTATTTTACACTTACAGCACATCCGAATTTGGAGCAGCCACATTTCAAGTGCTCAGTAAGCTGTGTTAGACAACCATATTAGACAGCACAGGTTAAAGCTCTTTTATGGCTCTCTGCTGTGTACAAGATAGAGAATTGACACTTCCTGAACTGCCTGCCCTTTAAGGCCTGCCCTGATGTGGCTCCACCCCTGTTTTGAGCTTCATCTCATGTCATTCCTAGCACCACACTTTATGCTCCTTCAACTGGCAATACTTCAATGCGAGTCCTCTGCTCACACCACGCTGCTTTTTTTTTTTTTTTTTTTTTTTTTTTTAGACTGAGTCTTGCTCTACCATCCCAGCCTCCCGAGTAGCTGGGATTACAGGCATGTGCCACCACGCACGGCTAATTTTTGTGTTTTTAGTAGAGATGGGGTTTCATCATGTTGCCCAGGCTGGTGTCGAACTCTTGACTTCAAATGATCTGCCCACCTCGGCCACCAAAGTGCTGGGATTACAGGCATGAGCCACTGTGCCTGGCCACCATGCTGCTTTTCATCTTGGCATCTTCGCTCATGATTTGCCCATTGTCTGAATGTCCTCCCTCTCATTCATCCAGCCTACTCTTACTTATTCTATGACACCCACTCAGGTTTCCCCTCCTCCAGGAAGACTTCCTGATACCCCACACTGAAGGGGATACCCCTCCTATATATGCCTGTAACGCTTCGTCCTAATCCATCCTGACATGGGGCTCATTTTATTATAACTATTTGCATATGTGTCCCTCCCTGATTAGACTATGCACTCAAGAGCAGAGGATATGCTTTGTTAATCTGTGCCCAACACAGAATCTAACACATAACAGGCACCAGTAAATGTGTGTACAATTAAACTGAACTCAACATACGTGCTTTGGTATCCAGGATTGCTCGTCCAGGTAAAGCAGGTTCCTGAAATCGTGAGGACACTAGGCACAGGCCTCGTGGAGGGGAAACATGGGTGCTACCAAGAAGTGAATTGTTTTGGTGTGTGTGTATAGACTGTCTGTATTGTCTCTATTAGACTCTTAAAATAAAAATACAATCTAAGCAAAAACAATGAATATTCTATGCAAAAGCAGCATCAAAAGCTGTCTCTCCAAACCAGCGACACCTGTTAAGATAAGCTGAATGTATTGCCCAATACAAATAGTTATAATAAAATTAGCTCCAGGATAGATTAGGATGAAGCTTTATGAGCATATGTAGGAGGGTTATCCACTTCAGTGCGGGGTATCCAGAAGGCTTCTAGAGGAGGGGAGACCTGAGCAGGTGTCATAGAATGAGTAGGAGGCAGCTGGATGAATGAGAAGAAGGACATTCAGACAATGAGAAAATCATGAGTGAAGAGGCCAAGATGAAAAGCAGCATGGTGGCTGAGCGCTGTGGCACACACCTGTAATCCCAGCACTTTGGGAGGCCGAGTTGGGCGGATCACGAGGTCAAGAGATCGAGATCATCCTGGCTAACACGGTGAAACCCCGTCTCTACTAAAAATACAAAAAAAATTAGCCTGGCGTGGTGGCGGGCACCTGTAGTCCCAGCTACTCGGGAGGCTGAGGCAGGAGAATGGCGTGAACCCGGGAGGTGGAGCTTGCAATGAGCCGAGATCTTGCCACTGCACTCCAGCCTGGGCGACAGAGCGAGACTCTGTCTCAGAAAAAAAAAAAAAAGAAAAGGAAAGAAAAGAAAAGCAGTGTGGTGTGATCAGAAGGCTTACATTAAAGTATTGCCAGTTGAAGGAACATAGAGTGTGACGCTGGGAATGACACGGAAAAGCTATATACATTCCCAGCCTCCCTTGCAGCTGGCCATATAACACAGTCCTGGCCCATGAGCTGTAAGGAGGATCTTAAACTTACATGGAGAGATGGGCAGACACAGCTGGCAGGGCCCTTTCTCCCTCTTTTTTGTCTAGAATGTGCATGAAATGCCAGAGCTGGGGCAGCCATTTGCAATCATGAGGGGACACGCCAAATGCTAAGGATAGTGAGGTGGTCAAATCCAAGAAAGCTAGCTCTTTGTTAGTACTGTGGAGCTGCCACACCCACTCTGGTCTTGCTACCAGGAAAATTTATGTAAATACAAATCACTTTATTGCTTAAGCCACTGTTATTGGGTGTCGGTGACTTGCAGTGAAAAGCACTTCTGATTCACTGCTTCCATTTGCAGATTTTGTAGCCACTACTTCAGGCAGAAATGGAGATGGAAAAGCCATCCAAACTGAATAAGCCTAGGCAACAGTCGTCGCAAGGGAGCTGAATGTCTTGGTGTCACTACATAATTAGAATCATCAGATAAAAACGTAGGCTGGGAGGTGGCATTTACATTGGGAGAATCTCTAAGCTTTGAGGACAGTGGGGGGTGGGCAAAAAAAGGATATTTCTGAGTTTAGAACTATCTACATACAAGTTAGCCCTGGGTAACAGAAACGTTTGCCACTAAAGCAAAACCAAACAAATCTGATAGTTGTGGTCCTAGCCATGGGGTCTGCTTAGATCCCCCAGGGCTCCCAGATTCTAGGCCATGATTTCAACCATTAGGATCTACTCGTTAACAGACAAAACTATACAGGCCTTAACATCCAACAGTAGTCCAGAAAGGGAATTGTAACAAGGCCTGGGCTAGGTGGATAGAAGACAGATCTGCATATTTGTAAATTCAGAGCCATTTATAAATTGAAAATTTGTAAAAAAAAAAAAAAAAAAAAAGAGGAGGCATCTATTTTCCCCAGAATATCCAGGGTTTTCTGGGCTTCATGGGCCATGGCCATTGCCCCTTCCTCATTCCATCGCCTCAAGTGCCCCATTTATGAATCTGACAAAAGACAGTTTCTATATTTTTTGTTATAAAAGTTATACATGGCTGGGCACAGTGGCTCAAGCCTATAATCCCAGCACTTTGGGAGTCCAGGGCAGGCAGATTGCTTGAGCCCAGGAGTTGGAGACCAGTCTGGGCAACAAAGTGAGACCCTGACTGTACAAAAAATGTAAAAATTAGCTAGGCATGGAGGTGTGCGACTATAGTCCCAGCTCCTCCTGGGACTGAGATGGGAGGATCACTTGAGCCTAGGAGGTTAAGACTGCAGTGGGCTGAGATTGTGCAACTATACACCAGCCTGGGCAACAGAGTGAGACTCTGTTTCAAAAAAAAATTATGTTATGGAAAAAACTGGAAAATACAGGAAAGCACAAAAAAATCCATCATCTCACCATTCAGAGATAGCTGTTGTTAACATTTTCAAAAACGTCTTCGAATCATTTAGGATGCTTCCAATTGTAAATAAATGGAAAACCCAACCCAAAATGGTTCAAACAATGGAACACTTTATTATATCACATTACAAAGAGTCAGTGATGGGCCCTTCCAGGATTGGTTAATTCAGTAGTTCACCGAAGTCATCAAGGATCCATCTTTCCATCTCCCTTCTCTGCCACCCTCAAGGTTTAAGATGGCTGTTGCAGTTCTAGACATTATATCAAGATTCAATATTCATAGAAAGAGGACTGTTCATTTCTTTCCGAGAAGATTCTCCCATATGTCACGTGTCTATGCCTAAACCAATCACTACTAAGGGGAAATTGACCTACAACATTTGGGTTAGACTAATCAAATTTACCCTCTGAGTTAGGGATAGAGTCAACTTCTACGAGCATATGGCTGAGCCAAGGATAAGCATTCTGCCAGCAAGAGAGGGCATAACAGGGGTGTGGGGTTGGAGATAGGAGAAGAATATTCAGGCAGTAACCAATAATGTCTATGATCTTTTTAGTCTATTTTTGATACTTATATACATACCTAGAAAAAGTTTAAATATAAAACCATGTATATACTGATGATCTTTTTTCAAGTAGCAATACACATGGCAAATATTTCTCCATTTCAAGAAATATTTTTCTATAAGGTCTTTTTTCTTTTTTAGACAGGGTCTCACTCTGTTGTCTAGGCTGGAGTGCAGTGGTGTAATCTCAGCTCACTGCATGCTCGACCTTCCAGGCTCAAGCAATCCTCCTACCTCAACCTCCCAAGTAGCTGGGACTACAGGTGCGTGCCACCATGCCTGACTAATTTGGTGTATTTTTTGTAGGGAAGGGGTTTTGCCATGTAGCCCAGGCTGGTCTCAAACTCCTGGGCTCAAGCAATCCTCCCACCCTGGCCTCCCATAGTGCTGGGATTACAGGCATGAACCACTGCACCCCGCCATCTTTTTTTGTTTCTACTTTTATTTTAGATTCAGGGATACATGATACATGTGAAGGTTTGTTATAAGGGTATATTGCATGATGCTGAGGTTTGGGGTGCGATTGAACCTGTCACTGAGGTAGTGAGCATGGTACCCAACAGACAGTTTTTCAATTCTTCCCTCTTTGCTTCTTATAATACCCAGTGTCTACTGTTCCCATCTTTATGTCCATGAGTACCTAATATTTAGCTCCCACTTATAAGTGAGAACATGCTGTATTTAGTTTTCTTCTTCTGTGTTAATTCGCTTAGGATAATGGCTTCCAGCTGCCTCCATGTTACTGCAAAGGGCATGATTTCATTATTTTTATGGATGTGTAGTGTTCCATGGTGTATATATTCCATATCTTCTTTATCCAATCCACAGTTAATGAACAACTAGATTGATTCCATGATTTTTCTATTGTGAATAGTGCTGTGATGAACATACGAGTGCCTGTGTCTTTTTGGTAGAACAACTGATTTTCCTTTGGGTATATACCTAATAATGGGATTGCTGGGTCAAATGGTAGTTCTACTTTCAGTTCTTCAAGAAACCTCCAAACTGCTTTCCACAGTGGCTACACTAATTTACCTTCCCACCAACAGTGTATAAGTGTTCCCTTTTCTCTGAAGCCTCACCAGCATCTGTTATTTTTTGACTTTTTAATAATAGCCATTCTGACTTGTGTGAGATGGAATCTCATTGTGGTTTTGATTTACATTCCTCTGATGATTAGTGATGTTGAGCATTTTTTCAAGTATTTGTTGGATACTTTTATGTCTTTTAAGAAGTGTCTGTTCATGTCCTTCACCCACTTTTTAATGGGGTTTTTTGCTTGTTGAATTTTTAAATTTCCTAACAGATACTAGATATTACACATTTGTCAGATGGATAGTTTGAAAATATTTTCTCTCATTCTGTAAGTTGTCTGTTTACTCTTTTGATAGTTTCTTTTGCTGTACAGAAGCTCTTTTGTTTAATTAGGTTCCCACTTGTCAATTTTCGTTTTTGTTGCAATTGCTTTTCAGCTTGATATCCAAAAGGATGTTTCCTAGGTTTTCTTCTAGAATTTTTTTTGTTTTAGGCCTTACATTTAAGCTTTTAATCCATCTAGAGTTAACTTTTGTATATGGTAATATGTAGGGATCCAGTATCATTCTACTGCATATGGATCGACAGTTATTCCAGCACCATTTATTGAATAGGGAACACTTTCCCCTGTTTATTTTCGTCAACTTTGTTGAAGATCCTTTGGTAGTAGGCGGGTGGCTTTATTTCTGGGTTCTCTATTCTGTGCCATTGGCCTATGTGTCTGTTTTTCTACCATATTTTTTGGTTACTGTAGCCTTGTGGTATAGTTTGAAGTTGACTAAAATGATGCCTTCAGCTTTGTTCTGTAGCTATTCAGGCTTTTTTAGGTTCCATATGAATTTTGGAATATTTTTTTCTAATTCTGTGGAAAATGACATTGGTAGTTTGATATGAATAGCACTGAATCTGTACATCGCTTTGGGTGGTATGGATATTTTAATGATATTGATTCTTCCAATCCATGCACATAGTGTCTTTCCATCTGTTTCTGTCGTCTGTGCTTTCTTTCAGCAGTGGTTTTTGTTTTGACTTTTCTTGAGATGATGGGGTCTTGCTCTGTCACCCAGGCTGCAGTACAGTGGTGAAATCTCGGCTCACTGCAACCTCCGCCTCCCGAGTTCAAGTGATTCTCCTGCCTCAGCCTCTTGAGTAGCTGGGATTAAGGCGTGCACCACCATGGCCCACTAATTTTTGTATTTTTAGTAGACAGGGTTTTGCCATGTTGGCCAGGCTGGTCTTGAACTCCTGGCCTCAAGCGATCCACCTGCCTCACTCTCCCAAACTGCTAGGATTATAGGCGTGAGCCACTGTGCCTGGCTGAGTGTTTATTATTTAGTTCTCCTTTTAGAGATCTTTCATCTCCTTGGTTAGATGTATTCCTAGGTATTGTGTGTGTGTGTGTGTGTGTGTGTGTGTGTCTATTGTAAATAAGATTGCATTCTTGAATTGGCTCTCAGCTTGAACTTATCGGTGTTTAGAAATGCTACTGACTTCTCATACATTGATTTTGTATCCTGAAACTTTACTTTAGTCATTTATCAGATTTAGGAGCCTTTTGGCAGAATCTTTAGGGTTTTTCTAGGTATGGAATCACATTATCTGTGAAGAGAGATAACTTTTTCTTTTCCTATTTGGATGCCTTTTATTTCTTTTTCTTCCCTGATTTTGCTTCTGGCTAGTACTGTGTGTTGAATAGGAGGGGTAAGAGTGGGCATCCTTGTCTTGTTCCAGTTCTTAAGGGGAATGCTTCCAGCTTCTGCCTGTTCAGTATGATGTTGGCTATGGGTTTGTCATAGACGGCTCTTATTATTTTGAAGTATGTTCCTTTGATGCCTAGTTTTTTGAGGGTTTTTTGTCATGAAGGGATTTACATTATTTTTTAAAGGCTTCTTAGTTTTCCATTACAAAGACATAATTATTATTCAGTTTCTTATTGCTGGATGAAATAGTTGCTGGATATTTAAAGTCATTTCCAATTTTCCATTATTGATACCAATGTGGTGATGAATATTTTTTGGCTTTTGATATACAGTTGGCCCTTCACATCTGTGGGTTCCACGTCTGTGGATTAAATTAACTGCAGATCAAAAGTATTTGGGAAAAAAAGTGGATGGCTGCATCTGTACTGAACATATACACACTTTTTTCCTTGTGATTATTCCCTAAATAATACAGTACAACAACTACTTACATAGCATTTACATTGTATTGGGTATTATACATAGTCTAGAGATGATTTAAAGTATATGAGAGTGTGGCTAATCAGCACCAAGCCCAGACTCTGGGCATTCCTTCTAGATGAGGCCCATGTTGGTAGACTTGCAGCAAACTCACAAGGGTGCTGAGCTAGGCTACTTTATAACCTCATTTTTTTCCTCTGGATGTTTGTGTGTTTACTGCTTTGATGTACGAACGGTTAAAGAGATCCATCTAAAAAAAAAATCTGTGATTGGCCAGGCATAGTGGCTTACGCCTTTAATCTCACAACTTTGGGAGGCTGAGGGGGGGCAGATCACTTGAGGTCAGGAGTTCAAGACCAGCCTGGCCAACATGGTGAAACCCCATCTCTACTAAAAGCATACACACATACACACACAAAAGTTAGCTGGGCCTGGTGGCACATGCCTGTAGTCCCAGATACTTAGGAGGCTGAGGTACAAGAATCACTTGAACCCGGGAGGCAGAGGTTGCAGTGAGCCAAGATTGCACCACTGTACTCCGGCCTGGGTGACAGAGTGAGACTGTCTCAAAAAAAAAAAAAAAAAAAAAAAAAAATCTGTGCTTTAAAAGGAAAACCACCTTAAATGGAATCCTTTCTATTACATTCTGATATGCTACTATTACATTCATAATTTTGGAAGGTGAAAGAAATAAAGTACATAGGAGGATGTACGTAAGGTATATGCAAACACCATACCATTTTATATGAGGAGCTTGAACGTGTGATTTTCATACCCCAGGGGGTTCTGGAATCAAGACCCCATGGATACCAAGGTATGACTGAATATTACCAAGCTGCTTTCCAAAAAAATAGTACCAGTTTATACTTCTATCAATGGAGCGTGGCAATGTTTAGTTCACTTAATCCTTATCAGCATTTTAAAATATACCTTTTTAATTCATTACTCATTAGATAAATGTCATCATTCTTGAAGAAAGCATGTGGTTGCTCTATAGGGAAAGGCATTATTGGAAATTCAGCCTTGGCCCACACGTGCTTTCTGATTCTGAAGGCAAGTGAGTTCAAATCAGAACTGTAAGCCCCAGGTCTCTTTTCAGTGGGTTCTCAGAAAAGTAGGGATGCTGTCCTCTCTTCCCTGATCCCACCCATATGGATATGCATATGCATACGACTACAGGTCCGAGAAGACTCCTGCTTCCCCTGGAAGCTGGAACAGAGGGGTTGTACAAGGCTTATAATTTTTCTTCCACTCTTCTTCTGTTGTTTTGTTTTGTTTTAATCTAAATCAAGTTAGTTACCTTGGCAAGCCATTTCTTTTAATTGGGTGATTTAAGCCATTTACATTTAATACTATTCTTGATATACCATCAATTCTTATGATTCACAATTCCTTATTTGTGAATTTTTCCTACTTGCTAGAAGTTTGTAATTCTTTTTTTTTTTTTTTTTGAGACGGAGTCTCGATCTGTCGCCCAGGCTGGAGTGCAGTGGCGCGATCTTGGCTCACTGCAAGCTCCGCCTCCCGGGTTCACGCCATTCTCCTGCCTCAGCCTCTCCGAGTAGCTGGGACTACAGGCGCCCGCCACCATGCCCGGCTAATTTTTTGTATTTTTAGTAGAGACGGGGTTTCACCGTGGTCTCAATCTCCTGACCTCGTGATCCGCCCACCTCGGCCTCCCAAAGTGCTGGGATTACAAGCGTGAGCCACCGTGCCCAGCCAAGTTTGTAATTCTTAAATCAACACTTATGGTGTTTTCACAGTTATTTGCAACATGCACACAGTGGCAAAAATATTTGAATTGCTCAACATACGTGTTCCCAGCTGAGGCTGAACAAGGTGACACACAAACCTCTTGTACCAGCTCTCATACTGTAAACAAGTGTCCTTCTTGTGGTCTATTTAGTGCCAGGTTTTTTGTATTTTTCTTGGTGATTTCACAGTTTACAATGGCCCCCAAGAGCAGTGCTGCAGTGCTGTCTACTGTTCCAAAGTGCAAGAAGGCTATAAGGTTACTTGCTTTTAGCCTGAACTTCCTTTAGTATTTCTTCTAAAGAAGGGCTGCGAACATTAAATTCTGTTTTATTTTTCTGGGGAAATCTTTATTTTATCTTCATTTTGAATCACAGCTTTGCTGCAATAGGATTCTTGGTTGATAGTTTCTTTCTCTGACACTTTGAATGTTATCCCACCATCTTTTGGCCTCCATTGTTTCTGCTAAGTCAGCCACTAATTCTACTAGGGTTCCCTTGTAAGTAATGAGTTATTTTTTTCTTGCTGCTTAAAGATTTCCTCATTGTCTTTGACTTTCGACATTTATCCTATGCTGTGTCTCACATTTCTAAGGTTCTCTTCATTCTTTTTTCTCTCTGTTCTTCAGTGTTTCTAATCTCTATCAGCCTGTTATTCTTTATTCTCAGTTCAAATCTATTGTTGAGCCCTTTGGTGAATTTTTCAGTTATTGTGCTTTTCAGCTCCGTAATTTCCATTTGGCTCCTTTAATAATCTCAAATTTTTGTTGATATTGTCTTACTTGATGTGACATTGTCATCCTACCCTCAATTACTTCTTTAATCATGGCTCCCTTTAGTTCTTTGAACAGGTCCACAATGGCTACTTTAAAGTCTTTTCTGATAAATGCAACATCTGGTTCCTCTTACAGTCAATTTCTGTTGTCTGCTATTTTTCTGCTGTTCGGGTTGTATTTTCCTGTTTCCTTGTGCTTTGTAATTTTTGGTTTAAAACTAGATATTGAAAATCATATATTGTAGTAACTCTGGTTGCTGGTCCCCCCTTCTCTGGAGCTTATTATAATGTGCTTATTTGTGTAGTAAATGACTGGATTATTTTAGTGAAGTCCATTTTCTCCAAACTGTGTTGAGCCACTAATGTTGTTCCTTCAGGAGGTACAGCACTGGCTATGCCCACAGTCATTCTGGAATCAGTGGTTTTGGTGGGTCTCTCCTCCTCTTTTCACTGACCCCACCTACCTGCTAAAACCACACTATTATCAGATGATTGCTCTAGTGTTTTCGACAGTACCCTGAGAGCACAAATTGCTCTAGAATTTATACAACTGAATTCTGGCTTCTTCAACTGAACAATATTTTAGGTTAGTGTTTGATTTTTGTTCTGACCCCAGGAGGACTCTTCCAGCTTATTCCCAGTTCTCTCCTGCAAACCAGCCTTCTACAGTTTAACCTGTAACGTGAATATTCTCCCAGTTGCCTTTTATCACACCTCACTGACCTTGAGAGTGCTTTTAGACTTCAAATTCTTCACTCTGCTGCAATAAGCTAAATTCCTTCTGAAAGAGATGAAAAGCTATCTGTTTTATGGTAGGTTTCTCCCCACAGGCACAATCTCTGAGCCAGGGCACTGGACCTGGGGGAGGGAACGACGGTAAGCTTCTCTCTGAGTGACATCCCCACTCTTAAGGGCTAAGCCCTTGATTGTGAGGGAGGTGTTAAAGAAAAAATTATTCTGACACTTGTTAAGATGAGAAAGAAGACTTTATTCAGAATGATCCTGATAGGTGTCAAGATATCAAGATAACTGAGGCTGGGTGCAGTGGCTCACGCCTGTAATCTCAGCATTTTGGGAGGCTGAGGTGGGTGGATCACTTGAGGTCAGAAGTTCTACACCAGCCTGGCCAACATAGTAAAACCCTGTCTCTATTAAAAATACAAAATTAGCCAGGCATGGTGGCAGGCACCTGTAATCCCAGCTACTTGGGAGGCTGAGGCAGGAGAATCACTTGAACCTAGGAGGCAGAGGTTGCAGTGAGCCAAGATTGCACTACTGCACTCCAGCCTGGGTGACAGAGCAAGACTCTGTCTCAAAAAATAAAAATAAAAAAATAAAAAGATTATTGAGATAGGAGAGATCAGTCTCAATTACAAACTCACGAGGAACAAGTAGGGATTTATAGGCAAGGAGTAGGTTGGAGAAGGGTTGTCAGTAGATGGAAAATTACTAAGAGGAGACAGAAATGAAGGGTAAGGGAAATTCTTGCTACATTTACCAAACAGGATTCTTGCTTAAGTCAGGTCAGGGTGATCAGATATAAAGGGTCAAGGGGATTCTTTTTAAACTGCCAGGATTCTTGCTAAAACTGGGCTCTTGAGGACAAGGTCCAAGAATGAGGCCTAGCCTAAAAAAGTTTCTAAGCCTGGCCAGGCGCAGTGGTTCACACCTGTAATCCCAGCACTTTGGGAGGCCGAGGTAGGCAGATCACAAGGTCAGGAGATTGAGACCATCCTGGCTAACACGGTGAAACCCTGTCTCTACTAAAAATACAAAAATTAGCCAGGTGTGGTGGCAGGCGCCTGTAGTCCCAGCTACTTGGGAGGCTGAGGCAGGAGAATGGGGTGAACCTGGGAGATGGAGCTGGCAGTGGGCCGAGATTGTGCCACTGCACTCCAGCCTGGGTGACAGAGTGAGACTCTGTCTCAAAAAAACAAAAAGTTTCTAAGCCTGACTAAAGTTTGGGTAAGGAGAGAGCCTCTGTCAGTGCAGAGCAGCTGGGGTCCTCTCGGCTTGCCTCTCTTGCCATGGAACCACCACCTTGCAAGCCAGGACCAAGGCCCCATTATCTTAGCATGTCATGCCTAAGGAAGCCTCCAGTCCATGAGTGGGGTCTGGGTGGAATAAGAGAGCCTCAGCAACAGGTGGCTATGGGCAGGATGAGAAAAGCTGTGGTTCTGCTATTCTCAGGAAGAAAGCACTCTGTAAGGGGATGTTCTTGGCTGCAGCAGCCTGTCTAGGGGCCTGGATAGAACAAAAGCGCAGAGGAAAGGCAAATTTCCTCTCTCTCCTAGAGCTAGGACACCATTTTATCTCCTGTCGTTGGTCATCAGAACTCCAGATTCTCTGCCCTTTGGACTCTGGGACTTGCACCAGCAGCCCCCTGGGTTCTCAGGTCTTTGGCCTTGGACTGAGAGTTAGACCAGTGGCTTCCCTGGGTTTTGAGGCCTTCAGACTTGACTGAGCCACCCCCCCTACTGGCTTCCCTAGCCTGCAGATGGCCTGTTGTAAGACTTATCAGCCCCTACAATCACATGAACCAATTGTATCTACCTACCTACTTATTTTTCTATCCTACTGGTTCTGTCTCTCTAGAGAACCCTGACAAATCCAAAGCCCTAGTCTACAGCACCTCAAAATCTGACTGTATTTGGGAATAGAGCTTTTAAAGAGGTAAAGTACAATGAGGCCATATGGGCGGGCCCTACTCCAATATAACTGGTATCCTTTAAGAGGACATTGGGACACGGACTCACACAGACCAAAAGATAACCAACCACATGAGAACATAGGGAGAAGGTGGCCATCTACAAGTCAATGGGAGAGGACTCAGAAGAAACCAAACCTGCTAACTGACACCTTGATCTCAGACTTCTACCCCTAGAATTGTGAGAAAATGAGTATCTATTATTTAAGCCACCCAGTTTGTTGTATGTAATTTGTTATGGTAGCCCTAGTAAACTAACACAATGTATACGGGACTATTTTGGCCTCCTTCGGACTGCCCATATATGGGCAATCTGTGCTTCTGGGGAACATGATGGAAGAAGTTATGGTTATCACAAAAATGTACAGGTCAGAGGCAATAAACTTTGGTGAGGGTATGGATCTTTGAATCCATACACTCAAATACAGTTGTGCTGTTGGAGTTTGTCACTGAATTCCCGAAGCCCTATATAGACAGCAGATGTTTTTGTAGGTTGACGCAAGGCTCCGTTTTCCTTCTGTGTATGTTCAGCTCTCTGGGTATTTCATTCATCAGATGGCAGCTTGGCTTAGAGAAGGTGTTGGTCTGTATTAACGCAATAGCTGCCACCAAGTCACTACAAGCACTAGGGTTCTATCAATAATGATCTATCTCAGTGGCTTTGTCATGGGGACTGCCAGGGGAAAGAATTTGGGGCTGGTTCCGTCAGAAGCTCCTACCAGCTGAAAGGAAATGGCAGATATTCAAGAGACAATCTACTGTATGCTGGTCTCTGCATGGGCATTTTATTTCGTGTAAAGAAGATCCTACTTCTTAAGGGTTGTCACTAGAACCCTGTAATCTCTTCAATCTTTATGCCCTTATTTAAAAGAGTTTAGAATAAATTCATTCTAACAGTGAGCTAACATCATAGACCAAGCGCACAAACTAACAGTTAATTCTACAGCCCTGGGAACATTTTTTTTTAAATGACAGAGTCCCGCTCTGTCACCCAGGCTGGAGTACAGTGGTGTGATCTTGGCTCAATGCAAACTCCGCCTCCCGGGTTCAAACGGTTCTCCTGCCTCAGCCTTCCAAGTAGCTGGGACGTGAGCCACCACGCCTAATTTTTTTTGTATTTTTAGTAGAGACAGGGTTTCACCCATATTAGCCAGGCTGGTTTTGAACTCCTGACCTCAGGTGATCCGCCGGCCTTGGCCTCCCAAAGTGCTGGAATTGCAGGCATGAGCCACCGCGCCCAGCCAAGAACTATTTTTTGAATAAAAAAGCTGGAAGTGTTCTGAAAATACAAGGATAGTCTGCCTGTTCTAGAAAATCTGGGGCTGGTAGCTACTATTCTTGGACCATATTGAGAGATGGTTAAAAACATTAGATGTTCAAAAAATCAGGTAAATTATTTAGATTTAGTTTGTAAGCTAGTCCATGTTGCAAGAAAGGACATACCAGTGCTTTCCATCTTTATTATAATGTTCCTTGATGGCATGGCTAGACTTTTACAACTTTGGATACTCTGGCAACGCACATATCTGTCAAATCAGCCCACAATAAAGCATAGCAATAAGAGGCATGGGGGTGAGGGAGCCATCAGGACAATCCTAAACCTTGGCATTTTTTCCAGATGAGATCGGGTGCAGTCAGGGTAGTATGGCTGCAGACATTTGTGTTCTTTTCAAAGTAATTCCTACCTAAGTAAGTTTTTATTCCTACCTAGTTACATTTCATTCTCAAGTTCATATATACTGTTTCTGTCATAAAGGATAAATGTGCATTGAAAATTCATAGGATATATAGGGCAATCTAAGCAGACAGCTATGATTAACATATCAAGTCACACAAAATAAGAAGTATAAAAGCAGCACAAAATAAAGTTAAAAATGAAACACTAATAAATGAAAAAACAAATATTGGGGAGGATCAAAACACATGAAAAACAGGTTATTTGAAACTACTTCTGCAAAATGGCTCAAGAAAAGGAGAAAAGGCACAACTGAAAGACAGTAATATGGATACTACAGGCCAGGCGCAGTGGCTCACGTTTGTTATCCCAGCACTTTGCAAGGCTGCGGCGGGCGGATCACTTGAGGCCAGGAGTTCGAGACCAGCCTAGCCAACAAGGTGAAACCCTGTCTCTACTAAAAACACAAAAATTAGCCAGGCGTGGTGGCACACGCCTGTAATCCCAACTACTTGGGAGACTGAGGCACAAGAATTGCTTGAGCCTGGGAGACGGACACTGCAGTGAGCTGAGATCGTGCCACTGCACTCCAGCCTGGATGAGAGAGCAAGACTCTGTCTCAAATAATAAGTAAATAAATAATAAATATAAATATAAATAAAAATGGGTATAGGCCGAGTGCAGTGGCTCACTTCTGCATACTCAGCACTTTAGAAGGCCAGGAGTTTGCGACCAGCCTGGGAAACACAGCAAGACCTCATCCCTCCAAAAACAAGAAAATATAATTACTGATAAGGCAGAGATTTAAAAACATTATAAACTTTAACCAATACATTTGAAAACTACTATATAAATTAAGAGTTAATAATCTACCCAGTAGAAAAGGAGACGGGCAGGAGTATAGAAGACACAACACAGAATATGAATCATGTAAGTTAAGTGACAGAAACAAAGTTTCATTATATCAGTCTTTCTATTTTTACAAACGTTTGTGTTTCCATAAAAACAGGCTTTAGAAAAAGGCAAACTTTTGGAGAAGAACAGGAAACAAAAAAACCCAAGCATTTATTTTGCCTTTTCTATAGAAGCTGTACCTCAAAGTAATGAAATAGTTGATATGGGAGTTTCTCTTATATAGAAGAAATCCAACTAATATAAGCAAAAGGAATTAGAATTACAGCTTTACCATTTTGCAGTCCCTAAAAATTAATGGATCTAGGCAATGATCAATGGATACTGCCATCAAAAGAAAAGCCACATCATGGAAGTATCCAATGCCATCAATGAAGTATTCTTATAAAAAAAAAAGGTGGGGGGAAGGGGAGGCAGGGAGAAAGAAGAGAGGAAAACAGAATCTAAATGAGCTCTTCTCGATTTGCATGTAATTGGCAAAATTCAAAGAGCTGTTTCTTCAACAAATAAATTACAAAAAAAAAGATGGAGAGGGAACCTGTAAAAGCCTTTATCAACTGCAATGTATGTATGGACTTCTATACTGAAATGTTTACAGATGAAATTATATGATGACTGGGATTTAAAAGAAATCCTAGGATAGCCAGGTGTGGTGGTGCGTGCCAGCTACTCAGGAGGCTGCGGCAGAATTGCTTGAACCCGGGAGGCGGAGGCTGCAGTGAGCCAAGACCACACCACTGCACTCCAGCCTGGGCGACGAGAGACTCCATCTCAAAAAACAAAAATGAAAAACTAAAAGTAATCCTAGGAGTGGGGTGAAGAACAGATTAAACAAAATTGGCCACTAGTTGCAGCTGGCTCTGGGTATATGGGAGTTCATCATAGTAATACTTGTGTATTACAAATCTTAACTTTTGGCCGGGCAGTGGCTCATGCCTGTAATCCTAGCACTTTGGGAGGCCAAGGCAGGTGGATCACTTGAGGTCAGGAGTTCGAGACCACCCTAGCCAGCATGGTGAAACCCTGTTTCTACTAAAAAATACAAAAATTAGCTGGGCATGGTGGCTCATGCCTGTAATCCCAGCTACTTGGGAGGGTGAGGCAGGAGAACTGCTTGAACCAGGGAGGCAGAGGTTGTAGTGAGCCAAGATTGTGCCACTGCACTCCAGCCTGGGTGATGGAGCAAGACTCCGTCTCAAAAAAAAAAAAACTTTTATAAAGTCCTCTCTTAGGATGCTAGAGATCTAGACAGGTCTTTCTGGCTTCTTTTGATAAAATATATTAGGAGGCCAGGTGCAGTGGCACACTCCTGTTATCTCAGCATTTCAAGAGGCTGAGTGGGGGTAGGATTGCTTGTGTCCAGAAGTTCGAGACTAGCCTGAGCAACATACTGAGAACTCGTCTCTACAAAAAATAAAAAATTAGATGGATGTGGTGGTGGGTGCCTACAGTCCCAGCTACTACTTGGGAGGCTGAGACGGGATGATTGCTTTGAGTCTGGGAGGTTGGCTGCAGTGAGCTGTTGATGGCCCCACTGCACTCAGCCTTGCCAACACAGTGAGACCCTGTCTCAAAAAACAGAAGGGAAATATATTAGGGGTTTAGATGTCAAATAGCTCACCAGATCAGTCACAATGGCAAAACCAAAACTAAAACACATTAATTAAATCTTTCTGAATCTAGTTGGATGTAAAACTGTTTGGAAGGGTAAATTTTACTTGAAAACCTGTTTTTTTGTTTGTTTATTTTGGTCAGTGAAATATTTTTCCTACAGATATGCCATGGTCAGGAAAATGCAATATATGCATATGTAGGAGAGTTTCACGTTGAAACTCAGTCCATGGTATCTTGGGTTCTTTATAAGAAGGCCTTACTTATTGGCTAGAATAATCTGCTGACTTAAGAAAAGAATTGGTTGATAGCTCCTTGCTCAATTATAATAACTTTTAAAACACTCCTGGGTAACTGGTACAACATACATTAACCAGATACCAGAAACCCCTCCGCATACTCTCTCAATTACCTCCTTCCCAAAGGTAACTATCCTGTTTCTGAACTTGATGTACATAAAATTATACAGTAAGTGTTTGTGCATGGCTTCCTTTGTTCAGCATCACATCTGTGAGATTCTTCCATGTAGTGGAATGAGCTTCATTTCGTTCAGTTGCATTACTATATTCTACTATAGAACTCTATCATTATGAAATCTATCCCTAATAATGCCTTTTGCCCTAAAGTGTACTTTGTCTAACATTAATGTAGTTAATAGCAGTTTTATTTTGAAGACAATCTCTTAACAGGTTAGAATGTGACATTTCTATTCTGCAGGAATAAGGACTGAGCAGATGATTCTCTAATTTTAGGCACAGAATAATGATAGAGATGCTTATCAAGTGATCAGAGGGCAATTTATTCCAAAAGAAATACTGAGTTTTTCCTGTTACCCTGTCTATATCCTTAGAACAAATATAGGGATAAAAAAATTGAGAAGGCTGGGCACAGTGGCTCACCCCTGTAATCCCAGTGCTTCCTACTGTGATCTGAGAAGGGAGGATCGCTTGAGCCCAAGAGTTCAAGACTATCCTAAGGAACAAAGTGAGATCCAGTTTCTACAAAAGTAACAAGTAAAAAACAGCCAGGCACATACCTGTAGTCCCACCTACTTGGGAGCCTGAGGCAGAAGGAAGGCTTGAGCCCAGGAGTTTGAGGCTGCTTCAGCCTGGGCAACACAGTGAGACTCTGTCTCAAAACAAAACAAAAACAGAAAGAAAAATAAAAAAATAGACATATGAATCTGCTAGGAACATTAGAATCATTACTTTTCTGGTTTCTTTATACTAGTAGAGTTGGAAACTCTACATCAGAACCCAGTGGTTCCAGAACGTGGTAATTCCAGCAAAATTACTACTAGAGTTTTATCACTTCAGCATAAATTGTTTTGATAAAAAACACATAAAGGAAAGTGATGAATTCCCATTATAGGTTGAAATAGACAACAGGAAAAAAAGCTTTGATGTAGAAACAGTAAGACTACAAATAGGTCTATCACTCCTAAGTATACCTAACCCGGCATCCCAGTTCATTTATCACAAATGTTAGACATTAAATATTGGGCACAGCTTGTTTGACGATGT
This sequence comes from Nomascus leucogenys, assembly GCF_006542625.1. NCBI lineage: Eukaryota > Metazoa > Chordata > Mammalia > Primates > Hylobatidae > Nomascus > Nomascus leucogenys. Next base: position 88,265,641 of record NC_044388.1, read on the forward strand.
CCTCTTATTTCTATAACTGTTAAGTAATGGCATTTGTCTTAGAAATAATCATTGCTCTGATATGGCTATTTATCTCTAAGAGTAAAAAGGAGAAATTATGGCAGGGTCTATATTCCTACATATTCACAACTAGCCGTAGGATAGTTATAGCCATATGTATTCTGAGAAGTGCCTCAGAGAGGCCTCGTGATCCATTTTTGGGGATTCCTATTGAAGGCAGGAGTTCAAAAGTAATGTGTTTTATTTGTGGCTTTAGGCTGACATTTCTACTACATTACACATTTCTAAAAGGTAAGTTACCATGTGCTTAACTGTGTATTTTTCCCAACGCCTAGCTCAAGTGCTGGTACAATCAGTACTCGGTGAACTGAATGAATAAAACAGAGCTATGGGGCTGAATTTTGTGTCCCCTACCCCAAATTCCTACGTTGAAGTTCTAATCCCCAGAATCGCAGAATGTAACCGCAGAGACAGACTCTTTAAAGAACCCAGCACTTTGGGAGGCCGAGGCGGGCGGATCACGAGGTCAGGAGATCGAGACCATCTTGGCTAACATGGCGAAACCCCGTCTCTATTAAAAATACAAAAAATTAGCTGGGCGAGGTGGCGTGTGCCTGTAATCCCAGCTACTCAGGAGGCTGAGGCAGGAGAATGGCATGAACCTGGGGGGCGGAGCTTGCAGTGAGCCGAGATAGCGCCACTGCACTTCAGCATGGGCGACAGAGTGAGATTCCGTCTCAAAAAAAAAAAAAAAAAAAAAGAATTAGGGTAAAATGAGATAATATCAGTAAGCCCTAATCTTTGACTGATGTCCTTATAAGAAGAGATTAGGACACAGACACACTCAGAAGAGAGAGCTTGTGGAAGGCACAATGAAAAGACAGCTATCTACAAACCAAGGAAAGGCACTGGAAGAAATCAACACTGCTGACACATTGATCGTGGCCTGCGAGCCTCCAGGAACTGTGAGAAACTCATTTCTGGTGTCTAAGCCACCCAGTCTGCGGGACTTTTTTATGGCAGCCCTAGCAAACTCGTACAAACAGTAACTACATTTTTTGTTAGTTTTCTCAAATTTAAAATGTGAAATGACATTTAAAAAATTTTCAGAAGTAGATAAGGCATTTTTACCCTTCATCAGAAACACTCTCACCACTTACTCAACGTCTTTACGTTGCAATGAGGTATGATTGTGTGGCTTTTAGGAGAAAACATAAGCACTCCAATACTGTGTACAGATCTTCAAGATCATACCTTAGCAGCACTTGGTAGTATAAAACTGCAACACCTGGGTGCAATAGAGTGCACTGGACCAAGTCACAGAGACCTGGGCTTCCTTACTGTTAACTGGAAATTGAACTAGGTGGTCTCTTGGGTCATTGCATGACTTAATGATGGTTATAACCCCTCTGCTGAGTAAATAAGCATTTTACAGTCAATCGAGTTTATAAAAGCCTCATACAGTCATACAGTTATTTTATCTTTTCCTGATAAAAACGCCTCATGCAAAAATACCTATTTTTCTAGTATTTATGGAGACCACAGATTTTACACGTAAGCCAGCAAAGATTAGTAGTGATTACCTAATTTTCTATTCCATTCAGACTAAATTCCTACTTCCAGGAGACTAAAATATACAATGAATGCTAAGTCTAGACTTCTACAATCCAGCAATTCTTTAAAGATCTGAGAAGTAAAACGTTTGTCTAAGGAAAAGGAATGTAGCATCAGCTGTCATCTGTGTTACCTTTTTAAAAAGGACACAAATTTGGTTTGAGATCACACCTTGTGTCTCAAAGTGTATGTATACTAATGCGGTAGGGAAGCCAAATACTGAACAAAACTGGAAATAGTGTTCCAACTGTAGTTTGGCACTGCACATATGGGGAGAAAGAGAGAAGGAAAAAGGAGAGTGAGCGTGCAAGCAAGAAAGCATGCTACCATGCCCCTGCATTACGGGGCGGTGCCAGACAAGGTACATCACAGGAAGATTAGGAAAGCACTTTGCTCCTCAAAATGAGAATTATTCCTAAATGAAGACAGAAACAGTTAGTAGATTTTGTGTTTTTCCCATTTTGAACATTGTTTGAATATGTGCTCGCTATTCTCTAACCATGACACGTTTAGATGGATGGCTATGGAAAAGAAAAGAAAATAGGACATCATTAGAATTACAGGTAAGACAAAGGGAAACCCAAAGTACAGACAAGAACACAGAAAAATTTTAAGAGAGTACAGATGTCATGACATTTATTAAAAGGCATGCTACAATGCTATATTTGTTAGGAAAAGAGATTAGATATATCAAGTAATAGTCAGCAAATATACAAACTGAATGAAAATGGAATATACTGTAGTGTACAGAAGCTTGAATTAACCATGCACTACGCATTTAGAAAATATGTTTTTTAATATTTTATCTTCTCTTTGCATTTATAACATAATTCACTTCAACAATCACAGAATCCTTTTTTTCCAATGCCACAAACTCTGTTACAAATGAAAGCTGGTACTGCTGCTTATCCAAAATATACAAGACAATTGATGTTTTATATAAAACCACTTTATAAGTTCACTTGTTCCCAAAAACCTTTTTTTCTTTTTTGGCCTTGTTAAAAAAAATGTTGTTACAAATATTTACAGCATTTTCTTCTGTTAGACGAACATTCTTACAAACTGAAAAGGGGAATTTTGATGAACAGACCACGTAAAACACCAGACAATGTCAGAGGCTCCTAGCTGTGCTATTTTTTTTTTTTTTTTCTGAGATACAGTACTGAAAATGCCCATCAAACTCGTCATCCTAATCCATTCTGTTCACACTGAAACTCACATTTTCTCTAAGTAGTCTATTCAGCAGTAGACATTGAAAGTAAAGGCCGCTCTGCACTGGGTCTTCTTTCAGAAAGGAGCTTGGGGAAAATGCAAAATGCTTCACAGAGAGGAGTTAAAACCACAACAGTCAGTCTTTGGTCAGAGCAATGAGGTGACATTTTGATGCAAAACTTTGCTTGGTCAGCAATCTTTATAACTGGTACTTTCTGGATATGGGATGAATTTTTAAAAGATCTGGGAAACAATGGTAAGGGGGAAAAAAGGCCAGAGTATGATTTTTTTAATGGCATCAAAAAAATAGCTATTTAAATATCTGTTATTACAACTACTACATAGATCCAAGAAATGAAAATACAACAACAAATCAGTTGACAATGCTGATTTAAGCATGCCATAGGCATCTTTCAATTATGACTAGGATCACCAAGGTCACTGGACCAGACAAATATCCCTGTTCTCTGGAACATATGCCTCAGGTTACAAAAACTAAGGAAACTACCACAAAGATTTTGAGCAGCTCTATTCTTGGACCTGCACAATGCTCTGTAATGAATATTATGTGATAAAGGCAAAAGTGTAACTGAGACTTTATTTATACAGTTACAATTTTTGCTTGGATGAATAGTTGGTGGGACAACATTCTTTTAAAACTATATAGTACATATTTCCTGAAAACCAGAATACTGATACTACTTTAGTCTCAAATAGGAAGAAAAGGTCAATTAAGACTACTGAAGAAGGCACATAAACTTTGGTCCTGTTTTTTCTCCCACTATAAAACCCCTCAAACTAAGATTTTAATAATTTTCTATATTTTAAACCACTCGCAACTAGCTGTTAAAATTTGCTCTGAAAAAAGACTGCTAATAGTCTTGTAGATAACAACACAACTCTTTTAAAAGACAGCTGAGTTATATTTTCAAATTTTGTGCAATCTAAGTTGTGTTTCTTTTAGCAAAATAGTAGAGTATTTTAAGTCTGGCAGTTTTGTTCTCATTAACAACAGATCAAGACAAAGGAAAGGCTAAGAAATGCTTTATGCATCGTCACGCTGTCTCTTTTTGGTTTTAAAAATAGCAGTACACATTAGGTTTTCTAAGAGATAGGTGGGGAAAAACACATGTACTTCTGTCAATTTTTTGTCCAAAAATATCTTGTGGGAACAGAAGAGAAACTGCATGACAATATGCTAAACATATAAGCATTGCTGACTGATGGCACAGAGACATTGAAAAGAACCGAGAGCCAGGCGTGGTGGCTCATGCCTGTAATCCCAGCACTATGGGGAGGAGGAAGCAGGAGAATCACTTGAGTCCAGGAGTTGGAGACCAGTCTGGGAAACACGGCGAGACCCCAAAAAATAAAGTAAAGTAAAATAAAAAGAAATTGAACAGAGGCATTCATAGGAGCCACTTCTCATCAACTAAAACTGAACCCATGATCATACTAGGTGGAGCCAAAGAAGGCCTCACTCTCATAAGGAAACACGCAGGCAGAAATGATATCTCCAAAAACTGAGCTCGGCAACTTTTAACAGTAAATCAGAAACATTACTTCAAATAACTGATTTCAGTATTTAGTCTTAAAGAATTTATGGCATTCTGTAAGAGCTACTGGGTAATCCTGATACTCTCCAGTAAGTATCAGTTAAGACACTGGGTCATTTTTCTATTTGTATGTTACACAAAACACATTTTACTGCTATGCAAATTATTCAAATCTCAAAGCAAATCATTTTGGTGTAATTTGCTACTGTTAAATGTGTACTGCTATTTTTTAAAGTCCTGAATATATATACTTTGTGTAGAAGTCAAGACACCTTAAAAAGTGATGACAATACTCCTTAAAAATAAAGTAAATAAACTTAAAAATAGGATACTACAGTAGATCAACAGAGAAAACTTAACCATTGCTAGAAGATACTGAATAAATGCATGCCAAAACAGAAATACACAGATCTAGTTTTTCCACCATCCTGATATTTTTTAATCTTTTTTTACAAAAACTATGCCAACACAAATACTGTAGACCTCTATAATTCAAACAGCAAATAGCTTAATATGGACAACATCCATGTGCTACAGTTAATTTTAGACACAAACTGATGGTTTCAAACATGCTATTTTAAAACAAGAACATCCCACATCTCCAAATCTTAATTTGGTTAATTTTGTCAATAAATTAAAATGTATGTAATGTGCATATGTATATACAACTTTAGAAGAGTGTATTTATGTATATACACTTATCTACACACACACACATTCACACACACACACAAACACACCCCTACACAAATCCCTGAAAAGGATTCAAATGTTCTCTCTCAGACTTAAAAGGCCATTCCCTACTTCAAAATTACATTCAACACCACTATGATCCCTTTCCGTTATTAGCAACTCTGCTACACTTATGCTGAATGTTCTGAGAATCATGAATTAATAAATTACACAGTAATTCCTAACTTAAAGTAAATGAAATAATCCAATTTAACATGGCACTGAAAATTATAATAGTGCCCGTGTGGAAGGGAAAAAAAAGCAAATTTGGGGAGATTTTGCAAAGAAATTTTTTTCCTCCTTCATATACCCCTTGTGTCTAGGTAAAAATTTATTTCATAAGTGAAAAAACAAAAAACAAAAAACCCCCACAACTACATACATGATCATATCTATCTATTCAGCCAAACTGATCCATTTGAAAAGTCTTAACTTAGTATCCCTCCTTTCTATTCTACCAACTAAGTGTTGCTCAGTGGTGAGTGAATTCTGCTTTTTAAACAATCTGTATCATCTCTTGCAGTCTCTATTTTTTGGTAAAATTTCTTCTGTAAAAACCTCCCTATGTTCAAATTAATCACTGGAATACAGCAAGGAGATTGAGATTTTCTTAATTTTTACTTTTAAGAGAAAGGGTCGCACCATGTTCCAGGGCTGGAGTGGAGTGGCTATTCACAAATGTGATCATAGCACACTGCAGCCTCGAACTCCTGGGCTCAAGTGATCCTTCTGCCTATAGCCTCCTGCCTACAGGCTCAGCCTGTAGCCAGGACTACAGGCGCACACCACCATGCCCAGCAAGATATTATTTATTCTTTTAAAAGTTGAGATGAGACACTCTGAGAATCTGAAAAGTGTAAAAGGGGTAGACAAAAAAATGACCCTCTTGACAAATTCTGCTTTAAAAAATTCTGATCAACAATTGAAGAAATAGCAAAGTTTCTTATTAAAAAGAAACAATTTTACATTATACAATCACTGAAGCAACATTAAAATGTACTCTTACATTCAACGAAAAAGAGAGGGGCAGAGTATGAGAAATAACCCACGTTCTCATACTCCAAATACGTGGGTACTCAGTAATGAAGTCACATTAACAAAGAAAAGCAAGTTCTTGCTTAAGGACTGAGAAAAACCAAGTAATCCTGAGACAAATTCTGATGGGTGATAAAGATGAAACTGAGATTGCACTCTACAGCCCCAAATTGATATGCAATAACCCCTATCAGTCACAATGTAAAGAGGCCTACAGGTGTGCACTGAACTATTCCCAAAACCATTCACCCTTCCCCACACCATCTCTGCACCAAGCACCAAAAATTTGATAAAAACTATTACTTATTGAAAACCACTTAAAACTGCAATGAAAAAAATTTTAAATCCTTACCAAAACAGAGAAAGAAAAAACAAAATGCTTACCAAGCCCACAATATAGCTTTCAAGATATTTAGATTAAATTCTAACCTATTGTATCTTAAGCACATAATAAGGCACATAATAAGAAATTAAGTAAATACACAGTAATTCTGAGTAAGTATTAGAGATTATAGTGGTACAAAAAACCCTTGAGATCAATTTTTTTCTAAAAGAAGACCTTACCAAAAATAACTTTTAAAAAATCTGTCAAACCATATGATAGACCTGAATATTTTCCTTAAGACTGTAAACTTTTTTCTGAAAACAACTATAAAAAAGTAGTTTATAAGTAGGATTATTTTTCTTTAAAATTTTCCAAGATCATATTACTTGACAAATAAGTGTCATTTTGAAATTTAAAACATGATTTTTTCCTAACAAAATTATTAGCTATTCTGACATCTTCTTAACAGATCTTAGTTGGATTCCACTTAATTTCCCTGGGGACAGCTGAGACACCGCATTTTTCCAAATAGTCTTCAAAAGTTAAAGATAGGCATTATTTAAAGGAGTGTCTTACAGTGAAAAAAAAGAAATCATTCAAAGAAAACATGCAGGTTTATAAATCTGCTTCCAACACAACTCAATGTGTTTATGCATAATAATCATCAATATATGGCAAAGATCTGATGTACTTTATAAGTGAATATAATTTCCTACAAGGGTGAGACTTCTGATTCATAAGGTTAATAACCTGGTCATAAGTGATTTAAATTACTTACATCAAGTACTTTTAGAAGTCTGTGTTTAAATTTTTTAAAAGTACAAATGAGTTTAGAAACGTTGTATAAGGCTGATCTGGACCCAAACTAAAACAAAGTTAATCCTCTTCAAATCTAATTTAATATAGGGAATAAGATTATTAAAAAAAAATTTTTTTTCCTGATTTTCTTTTTCCTGAAAGTTATTTTTGTAGAAACCATGGTAAAAAGGGAAAAGAAACCTTTGACTGGCAGGGGCAGGGGGAATAAAAAAAAAAAAAAAAATCCCTTGACTTTTAAAATATACTTGAATATCAAACTCAGAAAGAGTTATTTTTGTGAAAGAGGCAAAATTGGTCTTGAGCTGCTTCAGTCTATGTCTGAAGGTTTTACTGAAATTATGGTCCAGTTTTAGGAGAAAAATTCACAGAAAAGTCAGATTGTAGATTTTGAGAAGGAAACTCTGAGGTGGTGATTTTCTCCAAGGTCATGGTTATGAAGCTCAATGAGGGCCTGAATTGCTTCTTCCACAGATCCCAATTGAATGAGCGCCATTTTGCGATCTTTCCTGAAAATGGTATAAGAAATACAGAAAGTATTTAGAATGAATTTTGCTTCCAAACTCCTTCCTCCACCAGAAGACTTCACTGAACTACCTTTAAAATTTGCATACCATATTAAATAATTTTAATGTATTTGTTGGAAGCAAAGACTTACTGAAAGAATTTAAAAGCCTTCACTGAACATCCAGCTTCTATGAAAAGGTTCTTCAGATCATCCACTGTAACAGAAGGGCTGTGAAAACATCAGAGGGAGTCAACTACCTGGGCCGCATTCTCAAGTGAAGCAGATTAACTCTTGCAATCATCAAATCTCTAGAGTACATTTCAAACAGAATTATTAAGCCATATGACAAAGACTTGATTTGGAAGTTCCCTGAAAGATGTTCAAAAACTGACATGTATCCTCAAGCAATGGAATTTTGTCTCAATCCTTGCAGAAGACATACACAGGTATATAAAGGGCAAGACAAATATTTCTACATTCTTTTTTCTTTTAATGCAGCTGTGCCTGGAATCTATATTTATTCTTATTAGTCATACCACTGGCTTCAGTAATCAACTGTAGTACTTCCAAAGTTTCCTAGCTCTGACTTGTCTGCTACAGTCTGGAGTTCTACATTTTCAACTGTTTGCAGGGTAATTCTGAATGTGTGTATGTGGCTGTCAGGCTCTAAGGTGGCCCCCAATTACTCTTGCCTGCTCATATGCATGCCCTTGTTTATTTCCCTCCCATAGAAAACACAGGTATCCTCTGTAAACACTTAGGATACTGTAGAAATGACAATGTGTGACTTTTGAAGCTGAGAGACGTTGTGGTTTCTACTATGTCCTCTCCTGAATCATTAGCTTTGGAAGGACACCATGAAGACACTATGGAGAAGTCCTCATGACAAGGAACTGGGGCCTTCGGTCAACAAACAGGCACATGACTAAGCCATTTTGGAAATGGATCCTCTACCTCCAGTTAAAACCTTCAGATGACCACATCCTTGCCTTGCATCTTGATTACAACCTTATGACAGACAGCCAAAGCCACCCAGCTAAGCCACTTCTAGATTCCTGACTCACAGTAACAGTATGAGATAATAAACATTTACTACTGTGTTACGCTGTTAAGTCTGGGGTGATCGCTTATACAGCCGTACACAACTAATATAGTGGTCTATCATATGACAGTCAACTGACTAAAAGTAGATTCATCTCACAACTGCCAACAAGGACAGTATAGCAGAACAATCATTAGCTCTGTAGGAAGACAGACCTGAGTTCACATTCTATTCCTCACTCACTTGTATATCACTTAGAGTAAATTATTTAACCTAAGTCTCAGTTTCATTAATACAATGAAAATACTGACCTTACTTCAAAGGTTATTATGGATAATAATGCCAACAACAACATGGAATAGTGGATACCAGGAGCTGGGAGTTAGGAGGAAAAAGGTGGTTACTGCTTAATGGGTACAGAGTTTCAGTTTGGGATGATGAAAAGGTTCTATAGATGGCCAGAGGTGACAGTCGCACAATAATGTGTAAAGCAATTAATGTGAATGTATACTGGACTGTACACTTAAAAACAGTTAAAACTGTAATTTTTACATTATGTGTATTTTATCACAATTTTTTTTAAAAAAGGTTGTTATGGAGATTAAATGAGGCAACATGTGTAAAGCACCAGTACAGTACCCAGAACTTGGAAGAATATTAATATCCTTTCTTCTTCTTCCTACATGTCCTATGTAGGTTGCAACTGGAGCCCAGCTCCTGCGTGATGTGGTATATTTAAAAAGCTAACAACAGAGCTGGGCACAGTGGTTCATGTCTCTAATCCCAACACTTTGGGAGGCAGATTGCTTGAGCTCAGAAGTTAGAGATCTGTCTGGGCAGATGGTGAAACCCTGTCTCTACAAAAAAATACAAAAAAATTAGCTGGGCATGCCGATACCTGTAGTCCCAGCTACTTGGAAAGCTGAGGTGGGAAGATCACTTGAGATTGGGAGGCAGAGGATGCAGTGAGCTGAGATCACACCACTGCACTACAGCCTGGGCAACAGAGGGAGTCCCTGTCTCAAAAAAAAATCTATTAATTTAAAAAAAATTATAAGCTAATGATGACAGGTGCCTGCCTCAGTATCTAATTGTTGTCCATTTACCCTACACTCCACAGTAATGAGCTGCTAAATTTCTCAGTCCATGTAATCTACTTTTAATCTACTTTTTTTTTTTTTCCTTGACTCTACCAGTTTCCTGGCTGGTATGAGGTTTGATCCATTGCCCAACTTGGATTCAAGGTTTCTCCATGCAGCCTAACTGGAGACCAGCAGGGCGGCTGGATATTCAGCATTCTTCTGAGTAATTATTCTCTATTCCTATTCACTTCCCATTCTCATTCTCAATAATGTTCCAGACTTCACCCCTCTCTATACCCTCAAGTTTTTAAATTTTTACACACATACACACACATCCCCCACAGCTTTTACCTCTTTTCCAAAGCTTATAGCCTCCTTTATGTATTAGCTCAAATTATACAAAACTGCCATTTTTTTGTTTTAACAATTTCCAAAGTCCATGAACAAAACTGCCATTTTTGTAGATTAAGGACTTCAACAATTAGGACAGAGATTGCCAGATATTTTCTTTAAAGGGCCAGACAGTAAATATCTTAGGCTGTATGGACCATATTGTCTCTGCTGCAACTAATCAGCTTTGCTGTTGTAGCTCAAAAGCAGCCATAAATAACACGTAAGTGAATGAATACAGACAGCTATGTTACATGAAACTTTATAAAAGGTGAATTTTGAATTTTATATAATTTTCTCATATCACAAAATATTTTGCTTCCATTTTAAAATGTAAAAATCATTCTTAGCTCATAGGCCATACAAAAACAGCCATAGGCTACAGGTTGTCAATCCCTGAGTTTGAAGATAACTAAAGCACACATACAACACTGGTTAATAAAGAGACCTGTACAGTAGCTACAGGAAAATAACTTTTAGCTTTTAAGTAATTAACATATCTATGGCTTTACAGCTTGTAGATAAAAAGTATGAAATCCATTTTTACCAAATTCTTAGATATACAATTTATTTGATTTTGCCATATTGGTTAACATAAGAGTCATTACTTCTACAAACAGATGGACAAATACGTGCCAATGGAATACTTCTGCCTAGAATTATTTTTTAATGACCTTTGATAACTGAAAAATAACTAGTTGTGAATTCTCTATTTGAAAAGAAAATTTTAAAACAGGTATCTTTCTATTTTAGAGTGTAGGATTGGAGATAACCTTCTGAAGGCATGATGGCAAATAAATAATCTTATCAGAAATTGTTGACCAGGACAACTGCTAGGTTAGAACAATTTCAGAGGTTTTAACCTCTCCCAAATCACGTATTATAGATTACTGATCATCTAAGTGATTAATAACTTATTAGGTACATACGGAATGTTGGAAAGATGCAGAGTGGCTGATGGTGGAAAGATATTCTGGAAGTTTTTAGAGCCCGGCTTTTTAAAGCGATGCAAAGGACTATTGCTGAAATCCTTAGTCAGACCTTGGTCTTCTTGTCCCTCTCGAGGAAGCTGTACTGCTTGATGTTTGGACAGTGTAGCACGAAGCACTTTCCCATAAAGTCTTTGACCACTTAGATGGTTCATTGCTAGTGCATGGGAAGAAAATTTTAAAGTTTGGGTATTAGGATAGATTTCTCAGTAGTATCTGTCAACATTACCATAAATTATTTTTATGTAGTTATTTAAAACTGTATTGTCAGTTTGAGGGTGAAAAGGTTTCAAAATCCAAAAACCCTCAAGGAAATATATTAAATGACTTCATTTCACTATAACAAAAGCAATTTAAAACAAACAAAAAATATTTTCTGAGCAGAGTGCTATGAAGTTTCAGAGTGCCTGGAACACAGTAAGTATTCATGAAATGGTTACTGAATATATTAGTTTTATCTCAAGCAAGGCATTTTTATAAGAAATTTTGAGTAATACTTTACAGCTTTTATAACAGTGAAGCCATGAATCCTTTCTTGTATCATCATTACAAAGTGTGCCCAAACTTTTAAGCCACTCAATGGTTACAGAAAACTTAATTTGGAAGGAAAATAAATAAATAAAATGAAATAAAACAAATCATGCTTATTAAACTTAATGGAAAAACCCTAGGGTCAAAGCTCTAGAAATTAACAATATGTTAAGTAGACAAATGAACTTCAGACTTAAGAGTGATGAATATTTTTTAATCTTAACATACAGACAGATGCAAATAATAATGAAGGCATTATCACAAGGAGGTGTTCTTTTGTAAAATCATATTCCTACTAGCTGTGTTTATTTTGAAGGAAAATTCACACATAAAAGGGGCAAGTTTGCATTATTAATAATGATTAATCATTAGTACCTAGCTGAGCTTGATTTGCATCTGCCATCTGAACCAAGGCATTTTCTTTCTTATTAAACATAATCTTCACTCGATGTACATCACCATAGACTCCTAATTAAAACAAAACAAAACACTGTGTTTAACGTCTGATTGTGTTGTGTTTAATTAATTTTACTAATATACTTAAAGAAGGCATTTCTTATACTATATACTCTCCCTTGGCAATTCCATACATACACTTGCCAATTTTTATCTCTTCCAAGTTCCAGATCTATTCATGTACTTACTCTTTTTCACTTGGACGTCCCATAAACACTCTAAATTTATTATGTCCCAAAATGATTCATCCCCCCTTTCCTCTCCCCACTCCCAGTGCTCACTAAAGCTGTAGATAAATACCATCATTCACACAGTTGCTCCAGTGAGACACCTGGGAATCATCTTTTGACTTCTTCCTTTCCTCAAACCCTGACACCCACCCAATCAATCACCAGTACCCATTGATTCTATGGTCTAAATATCTCTCATATTTGTCCACCTCTCCCAATCCTCGCTACCATTAAAGCTATCCACATCATTTCATACTGGGACTACCACAACCTAACTGATCCTAACTGATCTTATTACTCTCGATTTTTCTACCCTAGTGTTCCCCCAAAGTGGGTCCCATATCCTAAAGGATGGGTAAAATGATTCACTGGGGGTATGGAAAGATAATAATCAAACTCTTATGTATACTAATCTGTTCATATAAACCAGTATTAAAAAACTACAGTTTTTGAATTTTCAATATATAGATAAAATTAAAGCCAACAGGTTCTACAAAGTCAATTCCAGTCTCACTCGATTTTTTCATTCAGTGTATTACAATATATTTCAGTTTATGTGCTACAGAGTATCATTAATATTGTAAAAATAAGATCTTTCAGCAGGGCACAGTGGCTCACACCTGTAATCCCAGCACTTTGGGAGGCCGAGGTGGGTGGATCAGTTGAGGTCAGGAATTCGAGACCAGCCTGGCCAACATGGTGAAACCCTGTCTCTACCAAAAAATACAAAAATTAGTCAGGCCTAGTGGCGCACACCTGTAGTCCCAGCTACTTGGGAGGCTGAGGTGGGAAAATTGCTTGAACCTGGGAGGTGGAGGTTGCAGTGAGCCAAGATTGTGCCACTGCACTCCAGCCTGGGCGACAGAATAAGACCCCGTCTCAAAAAAAAAAAACAAAAACAAAAACAACAACAACAACAACAAATCTTTCAATAGTTACATCATTATCATACTAATGGCACTTTAAAAATTTAAAACAGAGACAAGTATTCTGAATTTGCTACCTTTCTCAGAAACAACAAGATGGTAATGTAACTACTCTTTAAAAACTAAACATATACAATTTGTTTTACAAAATGTGGGTGTTTATTTTTTGTAGAGATGGGGTCTATCTGGTCCAGGTTGGTCTCAAACAATCTGATCCTCCTGCCTTGGCCTCCCAAAGTGTTAGGATTACAGGCATGAGCTACTGTACCCAGCCGTTTTTTAAATGAGTGAGAAATTAACTACTTTTAGTATGAAACATGTTTTGGCTAGAAAAGAGTCATATATTAAAATGTATTATTAACACATGATTTTATTACTGAAAATTACATGCATCAATCATTAATAAAAACTTTTACAGTGACTGCAAATGAGCACGAGGAATTTCTCTGGGGGGTTGAAAATTTTCTAAAATTGGACTGTAGTGATGGCCACACAACTGTGAATTTACTAAAAATCATGAGTTGTAAACCCAAAGCAGGTAAACTGTATGGCTGTAAATTACATCTGAAAAAATTCCATTAAAAAAACCTATCAGCCTGGTGTTGTGGCTTGCACTTATAATCCCAGCTACTCGGAAGGCTGAGGGAGGAGGACTGCTTGAGCCCAAGAGTTTGAGACTACAGTGAGTTATGATCACGCCATTGCACTCCAGCCTGGGAAACAGAGACCCTGTCTCTAAAACTATCACATTCAAAAAATTTGGAAACAATTTTCTATCTTATTTTAAAAATCTTACAAATGAAGCATATCAGTGAGTTTTAACTATTTGTTAGACATATTCAAATACAAGTTTTCAAGACCCACTGATTTAAGGGGAAAAAATCTAACTTTTCTAGATAAAATATGACAAAAATTGGTGGATTACATGAAAAATTTAATGAAATAATTATTGAAGTACAGCAACAATGAAACCCCTGCATTTAGATTATATTTATGATTTATCTTCTTCAGCTATGACAACCATTAAAATCAAGTAGTGAAATAATCTATCCTTGGAATACTGAATCAAAATGAAAACAAGGATTTTTAGTAATATCAAGGCATATTAATCATACTGCTCATAGATGTTAATCATGTTTTATGGAAAAATAAACTCATTAATAAAAATCTTTAAAATAGTAAATATTGCTTATTTCATTGTTCTCATATTTCTATGCTGTTCGAAAGTTTGGAGACTATTTTTAAAACCTGAATCGCATTACGCCACTCTCTTGCCTTAAAACTATTCAATGGCTTCCGATTGTTCTTAGGTAAAAACCAAATTCCTTAACAAAGCTTTTAACAGCTCTTCACGATTTTGACCCTCCGCAGCTGTCCACCTACACCAGGTCTCCGTTATGCTTACCTATGCTCACCACTGGGCTTCCTTCACTTCCATGCACCAGGACCCATCTCTCCCCTCTCCCCTTCGCTGTGAAGACATTGTCCTCCCTTTCTGCCTGGCTGATTCTTACTCATGTTGAACAACTCAGCTTAACTATCACTTCTATTGAGTCCCTCTGCTAGGTTAGGCCTCCCTGCGTTACACTCCTTTTACAAATCCTCTATTTCCCATACTATAAATCATCATTGTAATTACTTACTAAGTCTTATTCACTGTTTTATCCTCAGTGTCAGCACAATACTTGGCACACAGAAGTAATCAATATACATTACTAAAAAAGTGAAATGTGCTCAATTCACACCTGTAGACAATATTAAAATAGCAAAAATGAACTTACCAAATAGGATAAAAAGCCCATGTGGTGTGATAAGCTGTAAAGGGTAACACAAAGTAAGTGTCTGACAATAATTTAAGTAAAAATTGAAAATAAATTTATTTATACTGTAATGGCAGTTGATTTTATTTTAAGGCATGGTTTTATATGCTTCTTCTGTATATACTTAGTGATGAATTTTAATAAAAGTTCTTAAAACAAACTTAAGCATTTTAATTTGAATACAACCCTGGATCAGAAGCTACCATGGCTGGGCATGGTGGCTCACACCTGTAATCCCAGCACTGTGGGAGGCTGAGGTGGGTGGATCGCTTGAGCCCAGGAGCTCGAGACCAGCCTGGACAACATAGCAAGATACTGTTTCTACAAAAGAATTAAAAAAAAAAATTAGCCAGGCGTAGTAGTGGGCGCCTGTAGTCCTAGCTACTTGAGAGTCTGAGGTGGGAGGATCACTTGAGCCCAGGAAGCAGAGGTCGCAGTGAGTGAATACTGCACCACACTCGAGCCTGAGTAACAGAGTGAAACCTGGAAAGAAAAGAAAAGAAAAAAAAGAAAAGAAAAGAAAAGAAAAAGAAAAAGAAGTGCTACTATACCTTCTCCTGAAAGACTATTTACATATAATACTTTTCAACTCACATCAGGATTGAGATTTGTGACGAGCAGAACAGAATTTCCTGGTATACCACCAGCCCCAGGAATGGCCATCCTTCCAGTGACAGCAGAGGAGGTGATTGTGAGAGGACCAAGAGCTCCAGGAACAGCTGGAACTGATAGACCTTTTAAAAATACCAAAAGCATTTCATATTCTAATTATTTGAAGAATTGTAACACTTGATAGAATATAAGTAAATAAAGAGGAAAGGAAAAATACAGAAAGAAAATGTGTCAAGGCTACCATAAAGATACTGAAGGCCAATTTTCTGCCCTACAGAGTCTGTCTGCAAGCTGAGCTCCTCATCTGCTGACATTATTATACTTAGTGCTCTATTATCCACACAGTACTCTGCAGAGTAACTGAACTCACTGGGCCTAACGCTATTAGGCTTTTCAGAGGGTCTATCAACTACAAACACTCCCTCTGTTTCTTACAATAGATATATCCTAACACCCTTCTATCAAGTGTATATGCTTTTCATACTGACTTCTACCATAAAATCAGATATGTATTTTTTTACAGTCCTTCAGCAGAAGTCAAAAACATGCATGCTAGGTAGTGCTATATGACATTTTACATGGGAAAAACATTTTGTGACTGTATAAAATGCTATATTAAATATTATTCTGACCAAAATAGATATTTACAGAATTCAGTATTCTTTTGTGGCAGAAATGTTCTGAGCTCTCTACTTCTCTAGGTACTATGGAAATCCTGAAAGCTCAGTTAACACCAGAATACTGACACTATACTTAAAACAGCACACTTTCCCACTATTTTGTGTTCTCAGTTTAAAAACTGTCTCAGGTAAAACCCCTAGTTTATGCAAAATGAACCAATTCCTTAATTTAATGACTCTTTAAAATAAACAGTCTGGCCACTTCACCACAAATCATGTAATTAAATTATAATATATTTTACATTCAGCCTATTCTGCTTGATAGTCTAAGAAGGTCATAACTGCCATCATCCATACTGCTTGATTTTAAAACTGTGCAGACCACATTCTCAGGCTGAATACTACTGCATGAAATCAACAGCCCTCACATGACATATTCCCATGCCCCTCCAGTCCAACACTGACTTTTGCATAACTTTTGCTGTTTGTATGTCTGTTATTCATGAGCTAAGAGCACAGTTGAGCTACACTGTAGGATGTGTGTGTGTGTGTGTGTGTGTGTTTATCTTCTATCAGCTTAAAAGTCTTATCAAGTCAGAAGCCCTCTTTTATTCACTTTTCATCTTTCTTAATATTAATTAATATTTATACATAGAGTATATCTAAAAGAAATATTCAAAATGAGGGAAAACATATCAAAATGTCCACCAATTATTAAACCTTGAGGAGCTTCAAATACATAAAACTATGTTTTTAACATAATAGGTAGAATATTTACTTAATTAAACATATGTTAAGATATATTAAAAACCACCAAGATGGTAAAATTTAAAACCTCAACCTTCATATCACTCTTTCTGTTAACTCCATCCTCTCCATCAAAAAGAGAGTAGTTATTGGCCAGGTGCAGTGGCTCACCCTTTAATCCCAGCACTTTGGGAGGCTGAGGCAGGCCAATTACTTGAGGCCAGGAGTTTGAGACCAGCCTGGCCAACACGGTGAAACCCCATCTCTACTAAAAATACAAAAATTAGCTGGGCATGGCGACATGCACTTCTAGTCCCAGCTACTCAGAAGGCTGAGGCATGAGAATCGTTTGATCCCAGGAAGTGGAGGTTGCAGTAAGCCAAGATTGCACCACTGCATTCCAGCCTGGGCAACAGAGCAAGCTATCTGCCCCAAAACAACAACAACAACAACAACAACAACAACAACAACAAAAAAGAGAGTAGTTAAAATTCCCAGAATTCAAAGGTTAGACTATAAAGATTACTGCCAGAAAGCAGCTATGTTGCAATTTAAAATGTAGTTACAATCACAAATCAGTTTAAGTTGGAAATACGTGGAGTAGGCTTACCACTCTGTCACTCCCCTAATCACCAACCTCAGTGTTTTCTTTAGACACCAGAGATAAAACCATAAAGTAATATTGTCTCTTTTCCTTAAATTATAATCAAATTCATTTTGCTTACTATTTGGAAAATAATGGGAATCACTATCAAAGTATTAATCAACTCCTATCTCTTAATTACCTCCATTAGCTAAAGAGACAAAATATATATCCCCTGAAATAAACAGCATGCATACCCCTATATCGTAATCGTCAAAACGCATTAATGACAAAAGGTTTTCCGAAGATGAATAGTGAATGTATAGCATGACTGCATATTATTTGTTGAGTACTGTCAAAGGCATTGAAGGCCCAAAGATAAGACAGGTCTGTTCAACACATAATTGATAAGCTTATCAGTAAAGACAGAAGCAGCTTATACATTTTATGTAACAACTGGAAAGGCAAATCTAAGGTTATTTAATGTAGTTAGCCTATAGTTATTTGTGCCAAAAGCAAACATAAATGATGCAGAACACATAATGGATTATTGGAATTAAAAATGGGACCAGAGAGAATAATTTGTAAATAACAAGGAGGCTATGTATCATACAAATCACTACACTTCTACAGCTGATATGTATAATGCTTTATGTTAAATTCTTCAAATATGATAACATTCTTCTTCTTAAGTTCCTAGAAAATATACAACTTCATTAAAAGTCATTTCAAATCCAACTTAAAAGAATCACCTGTAGCTTGAGGAAATCCAATGGCTGGGGCAAATCCAGCAGCCCCTGCATATGGTGAAGAAATTATACCTGGTGCACCTAATGGGAAACAGAAGCTAAAGTAAACATACTACCTTCTATAAATATCGTTATCAAAGCAATATAAAATGGCTCTATGAAAGTATATTACTAACAAAGAGATTCTGTTACGGAGTAAAGATCTGTTCAACAAGTGATCTTTAACGTATAAAGAGCCTCTGCCACTTCCAAAGGCTAACCCCTTTCAACTGGGTTCAAGGACCAAGAGTACAGTTTAGCTGTAATTTAGTTTTGGACTAGCCTGAGATTCTTTCTCTTATTTAGAGCAATATTGCTCTTATTAGAGCAATATTTCATAACAAAAAATCACTTACTAAATGTTATTAAATCTGTATCTGTGGGGTAACTATGCTGATTAAAAAAAATGAGTTAAAATCCTTGCCTTTGAGAGGCTTACAAACTAAAAGTACGAATCATAGGAGATTCATGATGAAGGTCGAATGGTACAAATTCAAATATATTACAACTGGAATAAGAAGTGATCACAGAGGATTCGCTGTGACTGGTCAGAGAAGTTTTCACTGGAGGTAAAACCTGAGCCAGATATTATGTAATCAAAGAAGCACAGTAGTTAGTGTGTACTAAATGCTAAACAAATGCTGGTCTTCTCTTTCCTTTAAGAAGCGTGGTGACTGTGTATCATCAACAAAAACGGGAGTTAGTTCCAATGGAGAGTCAGTTTTAGTAGACAAATGATTAATTTGGTTTGGGGGAACATCAAATTTAAGATGATGATGAGATATTCAAATAGAAATGGCCAAAAGTGGAAATAAGGGAGCAAACTCAGATTATTGTAAGTAAACACATAAATTTGTGAATTACCTATGTAGAAATAAATGTGAAAGCCATACAAATGAAAGCTCCACTAAAAAGAGCACGAGACAAGAAATGAAGAAGGCTAAAGATACAGCCTGGGGGTATTGGTACACTTAAGCAATAGAAGGAAAGGGAATATCCTACAGAAAAGAGAAAGAGACTAGCTCTAGAAACAGGAAAAAAACAAAGAATTACAGTACCTCAATCTAGAGGAATAGTTTCAAAAGGGGGATGGGGAGGACCTTCAATATAGGGCACAGAGAATGAGAAATGAAAAAGGTAAAACAACAGTATTACAGAAATAGTGAGAGGTTGGACTGCAAACCTCAAAGGGGGGAGTTTGCTTTTTCAATGATAGGGAGATGACTATATTTATAGGCACAAGTATGTAGGCTCTATTTTCCAGGAGTTAAAAACTCATATAATTTTATTTTCTTCATTAAAAAGAATTATTTAATATAATTTATTAAATATGTAACTAATTATAGTAATTCAAGAAAATACAGTCACAAGAGACTGCAGGGATAGATTTAGCACAGAGAACTGACATTGAGATCCAAAAAATGAGTAACTTGACAGAATAATCGATGAAGTAAGAAGGGAGAGTGAAATCCATTTAACAAATACATATTGAGAGCATATCATGAGCTAAGCATTCTAGTGAGGAGTCTGAACAAAGCAGACAAGATTTTGTCTTTGCTAAACTTACACACAAGCAAGCTCAAGATCATAGGTAAAATGATTCATTTTTACAACAGAAAACACTATATTAAAGGCACAAAGGAAGACTTCACAAAGAGGCCTCAAGATAGACACAAGCAATTATGAACATCTACACTAGAAAGGCTAAAAACAAAGTTAAACATAAGGAGAGATACAGTGGATACTGTATTATTGTTGCCAAATATTCACTTGCCCCCTTCTATATAACTGGCCAAACATGACCTGCAATGCCTTTAGGCGGAAGAACACACATTTCCATGCGGTTCACACCAGGCTTGATCATGTCATGTTTTTCCCAAAGAATACTGGTGGAAATGACACGTTACTTCTACACAGAGCCTTTAAGTGGCATTATGGGTTTATACCTGCTCCCTTATTCTTGACTCTGCCCCAAGAATGCCATGTCTCAAAAAGGAGTGGATTTTTAGCGTGGGCCCTAGATAAAAAAGACAAGTGGAGGATGGCTGCAAGAGCTTATTCACAGCTGCCGAGGCATGGGAGAAAAACAAACATTAATTTCTATCAACCACTGATGAGGGGGAGCAGTTGTAAAGCACAGCAAAGTGGCTAACACAGATGGCTACAGAAGGGGTGAGCAGAGAGAGCTCTAGCAAGCAGTAGATTTGAGAGAAATGAGGAAAGATTTTGAGATAACTATCATAGAACATTAACTAGAAATACATAAAAGGACTGACAAACAATTATCAAGACCAAATTTGAATAACTGTTTCCATGTAAAATAAGATTAATAAGAACATTTGCTAAAATTTGACAAAACACACATTTTTCAAGTGTCTATATAATCCACACTCCCTAAATGAGCAGAAACAGAAACATTATATAGCAAAGTAACCTGTTAGACAATGGATTCATATCTTCATTTCAGAATGAGGCAATTACACAAATCTTTAAGAAAAATGTTTCAGATCTGAATAAGAACAGATTCTTCACGTTTGGAAAATGTACCACCATGATAGCAACCAAGGCAATACGAGTTAATACATAAGATAACATTTTAACCTATGAAATCAGTTTATCACAGTGTTATCTGAAATAGCAAAATCCTAAAGAAACAAGCTTAATGTCTAAATTGGAGAATAATTAATATAAAACTAACCTTACTGCAGAAAAATGCTCAATGAACAAGTATAAAGACTTTCTTTAAAAAACCTTAAAGTTGCCAAGATTATAAGGAGTAACTAGGCCCAAACTCTAACCCTGTGACACTGAGCTTTGGTTTGATCAGCTCAAGGGGTAGCATGCCAGAAGCAAATCCCAGGGTTAGCCCACGGTGGGAAGTCAACAGAATACTCTCACTGCATTAACCTATTAATGTAAGCTGAAAATAACCTACCCTATCTACTATTCCTCCCATCTTCAAAAGACTACGAGGAAGGTTTGCTTTGTGACCAGCAGAGAAGGGAGAAAAGTCCCCTGAAAAGTTCTAACCAAAAGGAAGCTTTCACAAAAATTTACAGACCAAATTTACATTTCTTGGAAGTCCAAAGGAAAATCAAGCTATGAATTTAGGTTGAAATGATCCTGAATGTAGAGCCTTTAATGCTGCAGGCAAGCAAATTCTCTCTGGAGGAACAAACACCTTAATCCTGGGCTTCAAAGGACAATCATAATTAATTCTTCAAGTAAAGTGAATAACTCATCCCCACCCTCCCCCACAAAAAAACCCAAAAAGTCAGAAATATCTAAGCAGAAAAAAAATTGTCAAAAATCTGAGATACTAAATTAAGCAGATGAAGATTTAAATAGTATGGTTGAAAAAAGACATACAAAAAAAATCTGTAGTACAAGAGACACTTTTTAAAAATGAACCAAATAAAATTTCCAGAAATGAAAGCCACAATTGCTAAAATCTAAAATTACAGGACAGATTTAACAACAATTAAACCAAGTTGAAGAGCGTCATCAGTGAACTGAAAGTTAGGTCCTAAGAATCGTTCCAAATGTAGCTCAGAAAGAAAAGTAAGTTTGACACACTGAGGACAGTATGGGGGTATAACATGTCTAATCAAAGCTCCAGAAAGACAGGAGAGAAATAGTGTAAGTGGGAATATATGAAAGGATAATTTCTAGAACCACTAAAAATAACAATCCACTGACTGAAGAAGCCCAATGAGCTCCAATTAAAATAAAAATAAATCCTTAAATGAATACATCATACTGAAACGACACAAAAGAAAAAGAACACCAAAGAAAAGGAAAATCCCTAAAGAACAGCCAGAAAAAACAGAGCAGTAGGTAGCTTGACAACTGACTGTCTAAGAGCAACAATGGAAACCAGAACACCATGGAATGGTATCTTTAATACGCTGAAAGAAAAAATACCTGTCAACCTAGAATTTTATACTCAGCAAAAATGACTCTTAAAATTGATAACAAATGAAAGATATTTTGTGGCAAATAAAAACTTCAAATACGTTACCATAGAACTTTCCTAAGTGAAATACTAAAAAGTATCCTTCGGGCAGAATATAAGTGTTTTCAGATGGCATGTCTGAGTTGCAAGAAGGAATGAAAAGCCTAAAGAGTTATACATGGTTTAATCACTGATTGTACAAAACAATAATAACAAATTGCAAGATTAAAGTCAAATAATGTAAAAATATAATAACATCACAGGTAAGAAGGAGGTAAAAGGAGTCCAAGTATCCTAATATTCTTCTATTACGTAAGAAAAGGTACAGCTATTAATTAACATCAGATTTTGGTAAAATGTTTGAAAGTTAAAAATCTAGATAAAAACAGAAGCAGTGCTAAACTTCAAACCAGTAGTGGAAAAAACAGAATAATAAACATTTATTCAGCAAATATTGTTTGCATGGTTATTTTGCTTCAGGAATTAGGAAATATTAAACTAAATGGGCATCCTACTCCCCAACTCTGCCCTGCTGAAGTTTAATAGAGATTAAAAACAGAATAAACAATACACAGAATATGCAATACGTTAATTGTATAGTGCGTAAGGTAACAATTACTATGGAAAAAAACAGGCTGGGCATAGTGACTCACACCTAGAATCCCAGCACTTTGGGAGGCCAAGGTGGGTGGATCGCTTCAGGCCAACAGTTCAAGAGAAGCCTGGAAAACATAGTGAGATCCCCCTCTCTACAAAAAACTTTAAAATTAGCCAGGCATGGTGGTGCCTGCCTGTATTCCCAGCTACTCAGGAGGCTGAGGTGGAAGGATTGCTTGAGCCCAGGAGTTCCAGGCTGCAGTGAGGCATGATTGCACCACTGCACTCCAGCCTGGGTAACAGAGTGAGAGAGATCTGTTGAAAGAAAGAAAAGAAAAAGAGAGGAAAAAGAAAACAAGAGAGGGAGGGGAGGGGAGGGGAGAGGAGGAAGAAGAAAAGGAAGGAAGGAAGGACGGAAGAAAGGAGGGACGGAGGGAGGGAGAGAGGGAGGGAGGGAGAGAGGGACGGAGGGAGGGACGGAGGGAGGGGCGGAGGGAGGGAAGGAAGGATCGATCAGGAGAGTTCTGAGGAAGACCTTGTCAAGACAGGTCAAAGAAGGCAGATGAGAAAAATCTCTCTCAGTGTACCTGGGAGAAAAGCACTCCAGGCAGAAGAAATAACCAGTGGAACGATCTGGAGGTTGGAACATACCTAATATGTTTGACAAACAATAGGGATATCAGTATTGAGGGGTAGAAGGATGAAGTAGGGGAGCATGAAAAAAGATCTGTCAAAAAGAAAAAAGATGGTACAGGGCCTTGTAATCCAAAGTAAAGATGGGGGCATCCACTCCGAAAGAAATAGAAACCTTTGGAGGGTGGTCACCATTAGAGTAAAATGATTTGACTTAATTTCTTTTCTAACTTATATACAATACAATGTACATATATACATGTGTATGTACTATATTATGTATATCTATGTACAGTGTGATGAGTTTTGATATATCGTCATGCACAGCAGTCAATAATGATCCACATATACAATGGTGCTCCCATATGATCATAATGGAACTGAAAAATTCCTATTGCCCAGTAATGTTATAGCGATTATAACACTGTAGTGCAACATATTCCTCATATGTTTGTAGTGATGCTGGCATAAACAAACTCAATAATATAAAAGTACAGAAAATAAAATTGTGTACAGTATATAATACTTGATAATAAAGAATTATGTTACTGGTTTATACATACTATACTTTTATTATATAGTATATACTATACTATACTTTTTATTGTTATTTTGGAGTGTACTCCTTGTTTTTTTTTTTTTAAACTTAACTGTAAAACAGCTTCAAGCAGGTCCTTCAGGAGGTATTCCACAAGAATGTATTGTCATTATAGGAGATGACAGCTTCATGCATGTTACTGTCCCTGAAGACCTTCCAGTGGGACAAGATGTAGAAGTAGAAGACAGTGATATGAACGATCCTGACCTTGTGTAGGCCTAGGCTAACGTGTGTATGTGTCTTAGTTTTTAACAAAAAACTGAAAGTTGAAAAAAGTTTAATAGAAAAAAGTTTACAGAATAAGGATACAAAGGAAAAATATTCTTGTACAGCTTGTAAACAAAAATATCTTCTACACAATGTGCTTGTGTTTCAAGCTAAGTATTATTATAAAAGAGTCGAAAGTTAAAAATAAAATTAAAAGTTTATGAAGTTAAAAAGTTATAGTAAGCTAAGGTTATTTTATTTATTTATTTGCTTGTTTTTTATTATTATTTTTTAAATGGAGTCTCACTCTGTCGCCCAGGCTGGAGTGCAGTGGCACAATCTGGGCTCACTGCAGACTCTGCCTCCTGGGTTCAAGCAATTCTCCTGCCTCAGCCTCCCGAGTAGCTGGGATTACAGAAGCCCTCCACCACGCCCAGCTAATTTTTGTATTTTTAGTACAGATGGGGTTTCATCATGTTGGCCAGGCTGGTCTCGAACTCTTGACCTCAAGTGATCCATCCGCCTCGGCCTCCCAAAGTGCTGGGATTACAGGTGTGAGCCACCATGCCCGGGCAAGCTAAGGCTAATTTATTATTAAGGAAAGAAAAATATTACTTCCAGTCCTGCAACCTCTACTCATGGGAGGTGCCCTATACAGGTGTACCATTTTTATCTTTTATACTGTATTTTTACTGTACCCTTTCTATGTTTAGATACACAAATACTTACCATATGTTATAGTTGCCAACAGTATTCATTACGGTAACATGCCATACAGTCTAGGTGTTTAGTAGGCTGTAACATTTATGTTTGTTTAAGTACACAACAAAACCACCTAATGACACGTTTCTCAGAACGTATCACTGGTTAAGCAATGCATGACTGTTTATTTAAAGCATGTGAAATTATCATCACAATCAAGATAACAAATATTCCCATCATTCCTGAAAATTTTCTCATGTCTCTCTGCAATCTCTCTCTCTCCAAACCTTGTCCTCAGGCAACCACTGATCTTTCTCATACTATAGATTAGTTTGCATTTTATAGAAATATATACAAACAAAATTAAACAATAGGTGTTCCTGTCTGGCTTCTCTTGTTCAGCATAATCCCTTTGCCTTTATCACTACTTTATTCCTTTCTATTTCTGAATAGTACTTGATTGCATAGAAGGACCACTTTTATCTATTCACCTGTTAGTAGAATACTTCTAGATTTTGGCTATTATAAATAAAATTGCTATGAACATTTGTGTTTAATTAACACTTAACATTAAGTCACATTTTAATTAATTTATTTATATATTTCTTAGAGCTGGGGTCTGACTGTGTTGCCCGAAATGGAGTACAGCAGCTATTCACAGGCTTGATTAGAGCACACTCAAGCCTAAGCTCAAACAATCCTCCTGCCTCAGCCTCCCACGTAACAGGGACCACAGCCTCCCACTGGCCACTGCACCCAGCAACATTTTTAAATTTCACAAATCACCAGGCTAGGTAGGAGCCAGAGGTTTTGCCAACTTGGAGTGAGTGATATTTGCCTTTTGGTTTTCTTGATGTATCTTTCAAACAGCGGAGCACTAAAATTATGATGTACAATATGTAAATTATTTCCTTTTATGGTTTGTGCTTTCTGTGGTCTAATAAACTTTGCATATCTCCAGGTTACAAAGATTTTCTCCTATGTCTTCTTCTGGCAATTTTATAGGTATAAGTGTATTAGTTTTTAAGAGCCAGGGTCTTGCTATGTTGCCCAGGCTGGAGTGCAGTGGCTATTCACAGGCACACTACCACTACTGATCTACATGAGAGTTTTGACCTCCTCTGTTTCTGACCCAGACCAGTACATCCCTCCTTAGGCAATCTTGTGGGCCTCCTCTCCTGGGAAGTCACAATATTGATGCTGAACTTAAGTGTAGACATCTGATCAGCACAGAGCACTATAGCCCAGAACTCCTGGGCTCAAGTGATCCTTCCACCTCGGCCTCCTGAATAGCTGGAACTACAGGTCCACGCAACAAATTTTACATACAGGACTAAGATCCATTTCAATTTAATTTGTCAGTATGCCACAGGATAATGGTTAGTACTTTTTATCCCATATACCAATATCCACTTACACAAAACCCACTTGTTGAAAGATTTTCCCTTTCCCTAGTGGATTAGATTAGCAACTTTGTTGAAAATCAATTGACCACATCTGTGGATCTATTTCTAGCCTCTCTAATATGCTCCATTAATCTATATATCTATCCTTCTGACATTACCAAACTGGCTTGATTACTGCAGCTCTATATTAAGTTTTACAGCTTAAAAAGAAAAAAGTTTTCAGCAGCTCTATTCTAAATGCTTTCTTTTCCCATTTCTATATTAATTTTAGAAGTTTGGTCTATCTTACTTAAGCAAGAAAAAGAATTAAAGTCCCAGGGATTAGGCCAGGTGCAGTGGCTCACGTCTATAATCCCAGTATTTTGGGGGGCTAAGATGGGTGGATCACTTGAGGTGAGGCATTTGAGACCAGGCTGGCCAACATGGTGAAACCCCATCTCTACTAAAAATACAAAAAATCAGCTAGACGTGGTGGCAGACACCTATAATCCCAGCTACTCAGGAGGCTGAGGCATGAGAATTGCTTGAACCCGGGAGGCAGAGGTTGGAGTGAGCCAAGATTGTGCAACTGCACTCCAACCTGGGTGACAGATCGAGACTCTGTCTCAACATATAAAAAAAGCCCCAGGGATTAGAAGAAAGGATATAAACTGACATTATCTGTAGATGATATGACTGTGTATATTGAAATGTAAAAAGAATCCACAGGTAAATTATTGGAATTCATAAGAATTTATCAGGGTTTCTGAGTTATGAAATCAAGAGATAACAATGTTGTATTTCTATCTTACCAACAGTTAGAAAACAAAACAATAATGATACTTCAAACTTACATTGGGCTTATGTTAGGTATCATTTTAAACTCTTCATGTACGTGAGCACATTTAATATTCACAACCCTACCAGTTAAGAACTGTTACACATTACACATAGAAAGAGAAATGCAGAGTAGTTAAGTAACTTGCCCAAGATTACACAGCTCATAAATAATAGGTCCAAAATCAGAATACAAAAAGTATGGTTCTTAGACACCACACTATGCCATGTAAAATAAAAGTAAAAGTAAGAAGTTCTCAGGAATAGCCGGGCACAGTGGCTCACACCTGTAATCCCAGCACTTTGGGAGGCCGAGACAGGTGGATCACGAGGTCAGGAGATCAAGACCATCCTAGCTAACACGGTGAAACCCCATCTCTACTAAAAATACAAAAAATTAGCCAGGCGTGGTGGCATGAGCCTATAGTCCCAGCTTCGGGAGGCTGAGGCAAGAGAATTGCTTGAACCTGGGAGGCGGAGGTTGTAGTGAGCTGAGATCACGACACTGCACTCCAGCCTGGGCAACAGAGTGAGACTGTCTCAAAAAAAAAAAAAAAAAAAAAAAGTTCTCAGGAATAAATGCAACAAAAAACGTGCAAATCTTTAAGGAGAAAAGTCACCCAACTTTACTGAAAGACATTAACAAACATCCAGGCTGCAGTGGCTCACGCTGGTAATCCTAGTGCTTTGGGAAGCAGAGGTCAGAGGATCACTTGAGACCAGGAGTTTTAGACCAATCTAGGTAATACAGAGGGACTCTACCTCTACAAAAAAATTTTTTTTTAATTAGCAGAACATGGTGATGTGTGCCTGTGGTCCTGGCTACTCAGGAGGCTGAGGTGGGAGCATTGCCTGAGCCTGGAGGTCAAGGCTGCAGTGAAACCATGATTGCACCATTGCACTTCAGCCTAGGCGACTGAGCAAAACCCTATCTCAAAAAAAAAGTCCAAATGAATGGACAGATGCACAATATTCAAAGACTGGAAGATTCTATTGTAATGATGTCAATTATCTTCAACTCATTTGTAAATTCAATGTAATCCCAATCAAAACCCCAATAGCTACTGTTGCTGCTTTTTTTTTTTTTTTTTCTTTGGAACTCAACAAGCTGATCTTAAAACGCTTAAGAAATACAAATGGTCAACAATTGCCAAGATAGTCTTGAATAAGAGTAAGATAAAAAAGACTTTAGCAGAGATTCAAACTTCTGGTAATGACAAACGGGGACAACCAAACCAATGTAGCAATGCCCAGAAAAACAAGTCTTGTAAGTATTAAGCTCGGCCGGGCACAGTAATCCCAGCACTTTGGGAGGCCGAGGCGGGCAGATCACTTGAGGTCAGGAGTTCAAGACCAGCCTGGCCAACATGGCAAAACCCTGTCTCTACAAAAAATACAAAAAAATTAGCCGGGTGTGGTGGTGCACATCTGTAGTCCCAGCTACTCAGGAGGCTGAGGCATGAGAACTGCTTGAATCCGGGAGGCAAAGGTTGCAGGGAGCCCAGATTATACCGCTGCACTCCAGCCTGGGCAGAGCGAGACTCTGCCTCAAAAACAAAAACAAACAAACAAAAACTCAAGTTAGTAGTATGTGTCTGCAATTCCGAAACCACTTCTGTGTAATCTAAGATTAAGCAAATAAGTGAACATGTTAAGGCTAATGGGAAACAGATTTCTTATTCTTGGAGAGTTATCGATATGTAAAGAGTGACGGATTGGAATCAGGGTTTTCAGTTAAAATTTGTTTTTTAAAATACACACACACACACACACACAGAAACATATTTATGAAGCAAACATAGACACATGTCCTAGTCATTTCCATTTAGTCATGCCGTATTATCAAGGAGCACATCTAATGTTTAGGTATTGATTTTTAAATACCATTTTCCCCTAAAAGAAACCAGGGCTCATTGAAGAAATGAGTGATTCCAGTGCCAGGTTGGGTAAAGAAGATCTGGAATATCTGGTGCCAGAAAGAAAGGGAGTGCTCCAATTATGATGGTGTCATGTCAAAAGGCCACAGAGCCAGTGTGAACGGGATCCTACTGGCCAAATCAGGGGCAATTTGAAAAAAATGAAAAACGATAGTAAGAAATTATAACCTGTAGAATAAAGTAAGAATCTATGAGTCCTTATTGACATGAAATAAATGAATGAAAGTGATGGGCCGGGCGCAGTGGCTCACGCCTGTAATCCCAGCACTTTGGGAGGCCGAGGCGGGTGGATCACAAGCTCAGGAGATCGAGACCATCCTAGCTAACACAGTGAAACCCCGTCTCTACTAAAAATACAAAAAAATTAGCCGGGCGTGGTGGCGGGCGCCTGTAGTCCCAGCTACTCGGGAGGCTGACGCAGGAGAATGGCATGAACCCGGGAGGCGGAGCTAGCAGTGAGCTGAGATTGCGCCACTGCACTCCAGCCTGGGAGACACAGCAGGACTCCGTCTC
The DNA here is from genome assembly GCF_006542625.1 of Nomascus leucogenys. NCBI lineage: Eukaryota > Metazoa > Chordata > Mammalia > Primates > Hylobatidae > Nomascus > Nomascus leucogenys. The sequence continues at coordinate 88,295,619 of NC_044388.1, forward strand.
AAAAAAAAAAAAAGAAAGAAAGAAAGAAAAGGTGAAAAGTGGTAAGAACGGTATTTTTATCGCCTCAACCAGTAAATTCGTTATAAAGGGAAAAATAGTAACGTTACAGGGAAGAAACTTGCAAGACCACTTTAATAAGTGATCAAAGCTAACACCATAAGAAAAAGGATAAATTAACATCATGTGTCTCCTAATGTAATGAGGTAGGAAAAACACAAAATTATTTCTACAGTATTTCTGCTCAAAAATGTATACAATGATGAGGAAAACCAAGACATCTATATTGAAAGATGTTCTACAAAAAATACCCTCCCTAGACTCTTCAAAAATCCAACAGTCCAACCTGGGCGACACAGTGAGACTCTGTCTCTACAAGAAAATAAAAATAAAAATAAAAATTAGCCAGGTATGATGGCAAGTGCCTGTAGTCCCAGCTACCCAGGAGGCTGAGGTACAAGGATCACTTGAGCCCTGGAGGCTGAGGTTGCAGTTAGCTGTGATCACATCACTGCACTTCAGCCTGGGCAACAGATTAAGTCCCTGTCGCAAAAATAAATAAATAAATAACAATAGTTATGAAAAATACAGAATAAAGAAATGTTCTGAATTAAATGACTCAAAAGAGACATGACAAATAAATTAGCCCAATACTTGTTTGGATCTTTACCAGAAAAAATTCTGTCATAAAAGTCATTATTTTCACAACTGGCACTTTGGGAGGCTGAGGTGGGAGGATCACTTGAGCCCAGGAGTTTGAAACTAGCCTGGTTGAAACAGCAAGACTCCATCTCCACAAAAAACGAAAAAAAAAAGCCAGATGTAGTGTTTCTCGCCTACAGTCTAGCTACTTTGGAGGCTAAGGCAGGAGGATCGCTTGAGCCCAAGGTCAAGGCTACAATGAGCTATGATCATGCCACTGCACTCTAGCCTCGATGACAGAGAAAGACTATCTCGAAAAAACAAAAAGTCTATGGATTAAAGGACTGTATAGATGTTAATTTCCTAACTTTGATAAGTAAACTGTATTTAGTAAGAATGTCCTTGTTCTTAGTAAATACACAGTGATTAATTTAGACATAAAGGGACACCATATCTGCAACTTAAGTGGTTCGGAGGTGGGGGAAAACAAATATACACACACATGCATACACAAATATAGGTAGTGTATATATTATATATGCATATACATACATACATACACATAAATACTCAGATGATAAAGTAAATATGGCATGATGTTAATAATAGGGCAATCTGAATAACAGATACATAGAAGTTCTTTGTACTACTCTTGCAACTTAATTTCAGACAAAATTTAATTTCAAAGTTTAAATTATTACTAAAACACCATAAACTTTAGAATATAAGTAAACATATTTATGACCTTATATCACAAAGGAGTTCTTAAATAAGACACACAAAAAAGCACAAATATAAAGGAAATAAGAAATAAACTTGACTACATAAAAGTATCATTAAGAGAATAAATCAACAAGTCAAAACTGGGAGAAACTATTTGCAACCCATATAACAAACAACGGACTAGTATCTGGAATACATCATGAATTCCTACAAGTAAGTAAGAAAAAAAGGATAAATAAAACACAAAAATAGACAAAAGAATTGCACAGGGATGGGGGTGAGAGGTTAAAGACTACACATTGGGTTCAGTGTACACTGCTTGGGTGATGGGTGCACCAAAATCTCAGAAATCACCACTAAAGAACTTATTTGTGTAATAAATAATAAATAAATAGAACAGAAAATTTATGAGGATGAATAATAAACAAAAATATGTTCAACCTCATTAGTAATTAGGAAAATGCAAGTGAAACTATGTTAAGATAACATTTACCATACACTAAAATAAAAAAAATTTTTTTTAATCTCACTCCTTTCAGTAGGAGATGGCTTAAAAAATTTTTTTTTAATCTCACAATGCAGTTATAAACTGGTGCAATCACTTTAAAAACTGGCATTATGTAATAAAACTGAAGAAATATGTTCTCTCTGACCCAACAATTCCTTTCCTATGTACTTCTCAGAGAAAAGTCTTGTCCAGCAGGAAAGAATGTTCATAGTAGCATCAAACTAAAACAACCAAAATATTTATCAACAATAAAACGGATAAACAAACCATGATATGTTATTCTTCCAATGGGATACTATAGACTTGACCATACTGAGAATGAATGAGCAATAGCCACATGTATGAATATGGATGAATCACCAAAGACATACAGGGCAAATAAAGTCACAAAAGAAAACCAGCATGAGTCCATTTATGTAAAGTTCTAAATACAGCTTTAAAATTTTTTTAATGCTTTAAAGTATTGAATGCTTTAAAAAAATTTTAAGTTGCATTTAGGGATATATAATGAGTGGTAAAAAAACAACAGGAAAACAGAAAAGCAAGAGAATAATCATCAAATTTGGGACTGTGGTTATCTTGGGGGAAGAAGAGTCAACAAAATTGATGAAGAAAGGTACACAGGGTGCTTCTTCAGTATGTATAAATATTTTATTTCTTAACCTGGGTGGTAATCACATGGGTGTTTATATACTTATGTGTTTTATAAGCTTTTCTATAGGTAAAACAAATGTCACTAAAAGCAAGGACATAGTGCTTATGACTCAGCCCTAGAAACTGTAAAGGGAAACCTTTAAAAGAGAAAGAACAGCCAGTGAAGTAGGAAGAAAGTAAGGAGACTGGTGTTTCAGAAGCCAAAAGAAAAAAGAAGGGAATAGTGAAACTGTGTCAAATATTAGTGATAGGCAAAGTAGAGAAACTTTCACACAATATATAAAGTGCATTGTTCTCTCTCTGATGAATCACTTTTTTAGGATGTAGACATTATTTTCCAGTGACTAAGGATTTATTAGTAACATTAATGAGAAAGGATATGAACATTCTAATATTTTATATTCAGAAATCAAAATTCTTAACATATTTTTTAAATGTCCTCCTCTCATAATACAGAACATTAATTGCACCAACAGTATATAATCAATTATTAGAATAAGTGAATTCTTACATTTGACAGCTGAGTTCTGGCAAACTTTAATTTGCCCCAGTATTTTTTTTTTTGCCCCAAATATTTCTATCATTTGTTATTAAAATGGTAATGACAAAGACCTTTGTCACTGCCAAATCAGATAAGTAAGTTAGGGGCTGGTAACAAATACAAAACACAAAAATTTGGTCAAAGAAGCCAAAACGGACATTTTGTCAATATTAGAAAGATGCATTGAATCATTCCCTTGGCTTTTTAAATTACAAATAATAAAAAAGCTTTTAACTTTAAAGTAATGAACTATTTTTTAGAAGAGTTTGGACAATCATTTGGTTGTCTTAATTTTATAATTTGTTGTCTTAATTCTTTTAATTTTTTCACCTATAAAACATGATGAACTAAATACTACTTAAAGTCCCAATTAGCAATATTTTATGGTGTTATTTGGGAAAGGAAAAATCAATCACAAAAGGTAGTAATACTTTATCTAAATAATAAACCACACTTTTGAGAACTGTGAAACCAAAAGTAGCACACGCTAACCTAATAAGATATTCAAACTGGGCCATTCATTGCTTTTTCCTTAAGAGGTTTACTTTAAATAAAAGAGGGAGGCTCTTCAAAGCTACAATTTGCAGAGACAATTTAGAAGGCTGTATTTTTACTAATGCAAAATGCAACTTCACACAAGCTTAAGATACAGCTGGAAGTTCTAAAGTTTAGGAAACAAAACAAAATAAATCCTCTTCTTTGAATAAAAGATCACACTATTCATTTAAGCTTGATATAAAATATCACTACTTAAAAAAGGAAAAGTATTTTTCTCAAGAGCATATATGGCAAAATTATTTTGGCTATAAACTAGCATATTTAAATTAATGTTAATAAGACTACTAATTTGAAGCAAATGGTTTGTGGCTTTTAAAGAATGAGTAGTATCAATGTTAGAAAATAAATTTGTAACTCTATTTCAGATATTCATTTGTCAACAGAACCTCCTAATATTAATATTTAATTAATGGGAATACTTTATTCCAGGATTCTTGCTTTCCTTTATAAATCCTGGGAGAATTCAAGAAGAAAAAGGCTTATAAACATATATGGCTTAATAAATGAAACTTGTAACTTCAGAAAATTTGCTTTGTGACCCAAAAAAGAACTACTCACCAAAAGCTGCAGCCATAGGGGGTTCAAGGGATGGCTGGCCATCACCAGTAGGAAGGTCTAAGCGAGTGAAGTCTCTGCTTTTGTCATTATTATATTTCACATTAAGGCTGGTGAGCTTGGAGAAGTCAATGCGCAGAGTGCAGCACGCATTATAGATATTCTGGCCATCCAGAGCCTAAAGCATGTAAGAAAGGGACTGGTTTTGGCAAGACAACAACACTGATAATGAAGAAGCCTATACTTTGACAAAGAGTGGCAATCAGGTGTAAGGCAGAAAGCACTGACTAAAAAGCCAAAGTCTTGGGTTTACTTTTACCTCACAGTCATTAACTATGAGCCTAAGAGAGAAAAAGAAAATCTCTAAGTCTCAGCTTTCATCTGTAAAATAAGACTGTTAATATTTATCTTGTCTGTGGTAAGATCAAATAAGAGGAGAAATGTGAAAGATTGGAAAACTACTGTCTATCATAGAAATGTTCACTATTATTATGATTATTTTGCCTATACCAAAAGTTTTAAGATACTCTGATTTTACATTCCATTTTAATTCATTTTAGTATAATTCACATTACACTAGCATGTATAAGCTTTGTTAGGATGAAACAAAGCTTTTGTAAATGGTACCTGTCAGAGCCACAATATATAAAATATTACCTACCACTTATTTTTTTCTCTTGTAAATTTACTTTGTAATACTTTAAATAATAAACTGAGGAAGATGTGGAGTCAGTTGTGACCAAAGATTAGCAACCCCGCCGGGCGCGGTGGCTCAAGCCTGTAATCCCAGCACTTTGGGAGGCCGAGGCAGGCGGATCATGAGGTCAGGAGATCGAGACCATCCTGGCTAACACGGTGAAACCCTGTCTCTACTAAAAATACAAAAAATTAGCCGGGCGTGTTGGCGGGCGCCTGTAGTCCCAGCTACTCGGGAGGCTGAGGCAGGAGAATGGCATGAACTCGGGACGCGGAGCTTGCAGTGAGCCGAGATCGCGCCACTGCACTCCAGCCTGAGCGACAGAGCGAGACTCCGTCTCAAAAAAAAAAAAAAAAAAGATTAGCAACCCCTTCCTTTGCAAGAATAAAAATTTACCTAAGGGTATTTGTGGCCACTTATGACTTTTACAAATGCTTGAATTTATGAAAATAGATACCAGAAAGCAAAGCACATAAAAATAAAACATATATATATATCCTGATTTATAATAATGGTAATTAACAAGTATGCCATCATAAAGGTACAAAATAATATATCCAAGTTCACGGTACAGCAAATATAAAGGCTGTACTCCCAATCGAGTGCCAGACACTGTGTGCTACACAAAAGTACCACAAGCCTTAGTCCTCATCTTTGACCAAAAACTAGAAATGACTAGCAAAAAGTGCTACAAGATGAAATTAGTGTCAGGGATAGATATCAACAGAAGGTATGTCTAAGATAACTGAACTGAATGTCAAGCTTTGTATCTTGTCAAAATAGGCTTTCACGTACTAAAAAAAAAAAAAAAAGACAACATGAATTGACAGCAGCATATTTCCTAAGATTTAGTATCTCCACCAATTTAGAGCTCAACAGGAATAAACATTGAATACAGCTGCAAAAATGGTGAAATCAATCTCTGACTGATTTAACAGAAGTAAATGGTCTACAGCCATACCACCCTGAATGCACCTGATCTCATCTGAGCTCAGAAGTTAAGCAGGGTCGGGCCTGGTTAGTACTTGGATGGCAGAAGTAAATGAAAGCACGAGGGTAATGATGGCTCTATTAGCTTATGTGAGGAGTACTGTGTTCAATTCTAGACTTTAAACATGACAAACGGGACCTGCGTCTCAGAGATGTGAGAGGTGACAGGAGATTTGAGATCATTTCATATGAAGAAGTAATGATTTTTAGCTTAGAAAAAAAAATACACAGAATCATACACTTTAAAACGACTAAAATGGTAAACATTATGTATATTTTGCCACAATTTTTTAAAAAAACACATGGTAAAGTGGGGCACAAGAGAAGGTATCACTGGAGTGATTAATAATTGAAAAATGAAACAAAGATCATAATTACCATTTTGGCATAATGTGCATTTACTGGGTCAGCATACTGAAGCAAGGCTTGAAACTGATTATTCTTTGTAAAGGTGATAATCTTCAAGACTGTGCCAAATTTAGAAAATATCTGGAAAACAGTTCACATTAGGTTAAATGTAAAAGAAAAGTATTAAACTAATGTACCTTTATAAATACAACTTGTTCATAAATCCTTTTAAATGAAAATTTTCTCTTGAAAACTTTGGTACCAAAATGACTTAAGCCTAAAACATTAACATTTCAATACCCATGACTATCTTAGAACAATGCCCAGTACACAACAGGCACTGGCCTATTTTATGGCATACATAAATGGTACAGTATTAAAATAGGAGACTACAATAATCAATAGCATGAGATGTGTGACAAAGCATATGAATAAAAGTGGGAGTCATGGACCAACTATTTCACCCTGTGAAGAATCATCTACTTTTTGAGATTTCTGTAGCCACTAGAAGATGTTCAACTAGAGGCTGCTTCTATTAATTCACCAAATATTTGGAAAGACAGCAGTAAACAAAACAGAGACAAAAGTCTATGTCCACATGAAGACAGACAATAAACATTTGACAAATATCCTAATATCTGGTGATTTTTAGAAGTCTTATGAATAAAAATAAAAGGGAAGGGGTGAGCATGAATCAGAATGCAAGTTGAGACAGTGCAAGAGTGGCGGCCAAAGAAGGCCTTTCTGAAGTGTCTTTTGAGAAGAAAAGAGTGAGGGGAAGGCTTCCTGACACCAATATCCTCACAATACGTGTTCTACCTCAGCACCACAGGGCTCACAGCCAGGGTTACTATTAATAGTAACTCATTTCTGAAAGACTAAATAGGGGGGATAAAACAACAACATATTTAGTTTTCCTCTGTTGATATGGTTTGGCTCTGTGTCACCACCCAAATCTCATCTCAAATTGTGATTCCCCACATGTCAAAAGCGAGACCTGGTGGGAGGTGACTGGATCATGGGGGCAGTTTCCCCTTTGTTGTTCTCGTGATAGTGAGGGAGTTCTCAAGAGATCTGATGGTTTAAAAGTGGCAGTTTCCGGCCGGGCGCGGTGGCTCACGTTTGTAATCCCAGCACTTTGGGAGGCCAAGGCGGGCGGATCACAAGGTCAGGAGATCGAGACCACGGTGAAACCCCGTCTCTACTAAAAATACAAAAAAAATTAGCCGGGCGTGGTGGCAGGCGCCTGTAGTCCCAGCTACTCGGAGAGGCTGAGGCAGGAGAATGGCGTGAACCCGGGAGGCGGAGCTTGCAGTGAGCCAAGATTGCGCCACTGCACTCCAGCCTGGGCGACAGAGCGAGACTCCGTCTCAAAAAAAAAAAAAAAAAAAAAGTGGCAGTTTCCCCTGCGCGATCTCTCTCTGCTGCCACCATGTGAAGAAGGTCCTGGCTTCCCCTTTGCCTTCTGCCATGACTGTAAGTTTCCTGAAGCCTCCCCAGCCATGCAGAACTGTGAGCCAATTAAACCTTTTTTGTTTATAAATTACCCAGTCTCAGAGAGTATCTTTATAGCAGTGTGAAAATGAACTAATATTCACTCCATTTTAAATTTGAATCTTAAAACAAGAATTTGTTCTGCTTCTGAGATTTAAAAAGTTAAGTATTCCCTAGGCTGGTAAGATTTTGTGGTTACCAACCACTATGGTACAATCATGGCTCACTGCAGGCTCCACCTTCCCAGGCTCATACGATCCTCCCATCTCAGCCTCCCAAGTAGCTGGGACTACATCACACCTGGCTAATTTTTTATTTTTAAGGTTTTATAGAGATGAGGTCTCACTATATTGGCCAGGCTGGTCTCAAACTCCTGAGCTCAAGTTATCCCCCCATCTTGGGCTTCCGAAGTGCTGGGATTACAGGTGTGAGCCACCATACCTGGCCCTGCTTTTTGATTCTCAAAAAGTATGCTCAAGAATAACTATCCTTCCCTGGTAGTCTAGTGGTTAAAAAAACATGAAAGAAAGAATATTCTAAAGCACAGGTAATGAAAGAAAAAATAGATAAACTGGACTACCTCAAAATCAAAAACTTTTGTGCATCAAAGGAAACTATCAACAGAGTGAAATCAATTATGTATATGATAATGGGTTAAGATCCAGAACAGATAAAGAACTCATGCAACTCAACGACAATACAAACAATGCAACCCAAAAACAGGCAAAGGACTTCAATAGACATTTCTCCAAAGAAGCTAATCAAATAGCCAATACTCCCACAAAAAGATGCTCAATATCACTAATCATTAGAAAAATGCAAATCAAAACTACATATCACCTAACTTGCATTAGGATAGTTATAAAATTTTTTAAAACCCATAAAATATTGGGGAGGATATGAAGAAAATGGAACCCCTGTGCACGTTGGTAGAAATGTAAAATGTTACAGCCACTATGGAAAAAGTATGACCTTTCCTTAAAAAATTAAAAATAGAATTACCGTATGATCCAGCAATTTTATTTCTAGGTATATAGCAAAAAAATTGAAAGCAGGGACTCAAAGAGATATGCATATACTCACGTGTATTGCAGCATTACACAAAATAGCCAAAACAGGAAGCAACCAATGTGTTCATCAATGAATAAATGGATAAACAAAATATGATATATACATACAACTTAATATTACTCAGCCTCAAAAAGGAGAAAAATTCTGAATATGGGTGAACCTTCATCATGCCAGGTGAAATACGCCAGTCACAAAAGCACACATACTGCATAGTTCCACTTACATGAGGAACCTAAGGTGTAGTCAAACTCACAGAGACCGAAAACAGACTGGTGATTGCTGGGGGCTAGGAGAGTAGATGAATAAAAAGTTCCATTTAATGGGTAAAGAAAGTTTCAGTTTGGGAAGATGAAAAAAATTCTGGAGACATGGTATTTGGTGATGGTTGAAAAACAATGTGAATATACTTAGTGTCACTGAACTATACAATTAAAAAGAGTTCAAACAGTAAATTTCATGTTATATATATTTTGCCACTTAAATCACTTATGGCAAGACATGAATCAATGTATGTATTATACATGCATCAACTCAACGTTTTCTCTCAATAAGGGAGTAATGTTAGACTTTTAAAAAGTTGGGGGTGTAATATAACAACTGTCTGACCTCCCTTCTTCATTACTACAGCCCAGGCGGCGTTCTAAATTATAAGGCAGATTATATTTTCCCGTGCTTAAAATCCTTTACTACCTCCCCTTTATATACAGGGTAAAATCCAAGCTCCTTCATATAACATAACACTCTTGCCCTGGTTTATCTCTCAAACCTCACTTCCTGACACTTCTTGTATAACACTACAGTTCTCCAAATTTACCAAGTGATTTCAGACCTCTATGCCCATATATGAGGATTTTCTGTTTTCCTAGAAATGTGTTTTAACAGCTAGTAAGCCTTCATTTATCTTTTCCAAAACTCAGCTCAGGGAACAATGCCACCATAAAATTCTCAGCCTCCCCCAAATCCCTATAGAATTATTTTTCCCGAGTTGTATCTATTTCTTGGTTTTATATAAATATTTATCAGGCGGGCGCAGTGGCTCACGCCTGTAAATCCAAGCACTTTGGGAGGCTGAGGTGGGTGGGTCACCTGAGGTCAGGAGTTCAAGACCAGCCTGGCCAACATGGTGAAACCCCATCTCTACTAAAAATACAAAAATTAGCCAGGCGTGGTGGCGCATGCCTGTAATCCCAGTCAGGAGGCTGAGGCAGGAGAATCGCTTGAACCTGGGAGGTGGAGGTTGCAGTGAGCTGAAATCAGGCCATTGCACTCCAACCTGGGCAATAAGAGAGAAACTCCGTCTCAAAAATATATATATATATTTATCTTGCTGTTGTACTTCTACTCTACTATACATTTATTTATATAACTGTCTCCTTTAATTAGACTGAAGGCTCCTTGAAGGAATATACCTTGTCTTAATCATTTCTGCATCATCAAGTACAATTCCTGGCATGTAAGAGATATAGACTAGACTAAAATGCTTATTATTAATTGATAAAGAATTATATCTAGACCTGGTTGGAGAATTATAGCAATATGCAATTTTTTTTCCTTTTTAAGAGACAGGGTCTCACCCTGTCACCCGTAATGGTGTGCAGTGACACCATCATAGTTCACTATAACCTTGAACTCCTGGGCTCAAGCAATCCTCCTGCTTTAGTCTCCAGAGTACTACAGGTACATACCACCATGCATGGCTAATTTTTAAATTTTTTTAGAGATGGGGTCTCGCTACCTTACCCAGGCTAGTCTCAAACTCCTGACCTCACAGGATTCTCCTACCTTAGCCTCCCAAAGTACTGGGATTATAGGCATGAGCCACTGTACCCAGCTGGCAATATGTAATTTTTTTCCCTTTTTTTAAAGCTTTTCTTTCATTTTTTCTTTTTAAAAAAATACTTCTTTTCACCCCAAGGGAAGTCAGCAATTTCAAAAAATAATAAATATTCTTGATGTAAAATATCTCATTAGTGAAGGAATAAGATAATTTGCTCTAACATTTGGAAAATTTTTATACTAAATTATGCTATAAAACCTAATTTCCACTCACCTTTCAGATTTTGTTAATGTTTACATTCCTTTTCTCATTTAACTTCAACAATGGCCTAAAGCACAACCTGGGACAGCTTGGTGTTTTGCTGTGTGGTTTTTATCTGAATGTGCTAAGAGAACAGAACTTGCCTGAATGGGCTAACCAGCAATAGCACTCTAGTCCCCTGGATTCTATTCACTGAGAGAGGAGGTACAAAAAACAATATGATACTTCTGAATAAAGTAACTGGGCACCAACATCAGGGGATCCAGGAATGCCTGAGGTGTGATTTTTAACACCTTTTCATAATTATCAAAATAGTAAATTTTAAACAGATTTGATATCAAAAATTAAAATTCAGGAAGGTTTGATATATGAATCTATTTTTATGAATTATAAGGTCTTTGACTCTGTTTCCCTAATATATTTTGCTGTCAAAAATATGGACAAATACTCAACTCTAGATATCTCCTGTGTATTTTAATATTTTCAGACTGTAACACAGGACTAAGAAGATACTAAAGATCAAATTCTGATAAAATTCATCTTCAGAGGGATTTTTTATAAAGGTAGAATTTGTCAGAAACTGAAAATGTCCACTTGCAAAAAGTGTATTCATGGCCAGGCTCACGCCTGTAATCCCAGCACTTCGGGAGGCTGAGGTGGGCAGATCACCTGAGGTCAGGAGTTCAAGACCAGCCTGGCCAACATGGCGAAACCCCTTCTCCACTAAAAGTACAAAAATTAGCCAGGCGTGGTGGTGGGCGCCTGTAAATCCCAGCTACTCAGAAGGCTGAGGCAGGAGAATTGCTTGAACCCAGGAGGCAGAGATTGCAGTGAGCCAAGATTGCACCACCACACTCCAGCCTGGGATATAGGAGTGAGACTCCGTCTCAAAAAAAAACAAAAAAGTGTATTCACATTAGAATTTTTTTTTAATATCAAGCACACTGGCCACAAGTTGTTTATAATAGTTTTTGTAGCCAATGAAATAATATGATTTAAGAACCAGAATTTTGTATCACTAGGATTGATTCTTTTATTTAGTACCATAATGCCTAGCTTTTATAAGTTATTTATCTTTATTACAATTCAAAAAGATTGGTCCTTTGTCCAGAAGAGATTCATCTATTGGACACTCAAAAACCATTCCCATGTACAACAGTACTCAGAAGTAATGGATTACATGAGAACATCGTTATGAGCTACTTCTTTCATACACAAAGACACTTTTTAGTATGCAGGATTGAGCATTTACATAATGAATCAGTTGATGAATTCTATCTACAAATATTCTGAGATGATGTCATCCAGTCCAATGACTTTAAGTACCACACCTACGCTGAAGGTTTCCAAATCTCAGCCTGAATTCTTTCCTGAATCCAGACTTTATTCCCATTTATCATCTCCCACTTGTATATCTAATAGGTATCTTAAGTTAACATGTTCAAATCAAACTCTTGATTCCTGCCTACCTCCAACCCCTGCCCCAAATCTTTTTTTGTCTTTGTCTTTTTATTATTACTATTATTTATTTACCTCAGTCTTTACATCTTAGCTCCATTTTACCAGAGGCTCAGGTCCAAAATCTGGGAGGCATTCTTGATTACTCCCTTTCTCTTCAGAACCACATCTAATCAATCTATCAGCAAATCTTTCAAAATATATCCACAGAAGCCTGTATAGGTGGCCCGTAACTATAGCCCCAGCTTCTCATAGGGTGGAAGGATCTCTTGAGCCCAGGAATTTATTTAAGGCCAGTCTGGGTAACATAGTAAGACCCTAACTCTAATTGTAAAAAAATCCATAATCACCACTTCCAGTGCCTATGCCCTCACCCAGGCCACCATCATCTCTCACTTGAAGTAGGACAAGAGCCTCCACTTAACCCTATACAGCTTATTTTTTTTGGAGGATGGGGAGGCAGGGTTTCACTCTGTCATCCAGGCTGGAATGCAGTGGTACAATCTCGGTTCACTGCAACCTCCAACTCCTGGGCTCAAGCTATCCTCCCACCTCAGCCTCCTGAGTAGCTGGGACTACAGGTGTGTGCCACCACCCTTGGCTAATTTTTGGTATTTTTGGTACAGATGGGGTTTTGCCATGTTGCCCAGGCTGGTCTTGAACACCTGAGCTCAGATGATCCATTGGCCTCGGCCTCCCAGAGTGCTGGGATTACAGGCGTGAGCCACCACACCTGGCCACAGTTTATTCTTAATACAGCAACAAGAGTGATTCTGCTAAAACATAAATGATATAATCTCACTGTTCCATTCAAAATCCTCCAAAGGTTTCCCATCTTACCTAGTATAAGAAATTATAAAAAGCTTTGAAACATCACTGCTCTAATGCCCTCTCGCATAGGGCTTTCTTACTCTCTCCATTCCAGTGACACCAGCCTTCTTTCTGACACTTGAACACAACAAGCATACCTTAGGCACCTTACATCTGCTGTTCTTTTGGACTGGATCATTATTTCTCCACATACACACATAACTTATATCTTCACATCCTATAAGCCTCTGCTCAAATATCATATTGCAAAGACTTTCCCTAACTTCTTTCATCTAAAATAGCATCAATCCCATCTCAGTCACTCTCAATTCCCTTACCATGAGCTAAAGGAACACTAGTTTCTATAGATGTTAGATAGCAGTTGAGCCAGGACCAATTTTCAGCATATAATAAAATAATTTGCTAAATAGTTATAACAGGTACAACCAACTCCACACTTCTGTATATTCCCCTACCATAATATTCATCACATTTTATGCCATTATTTATGAAATTAGTGTCTTACCCACAAGACTACAAGAGAAAGAACCAGTTTCTTACATTGCTCTTTACTAGCATTTGATCATTAGAGCTAATACTTCTTGCGCACTTAGATGGAGTCTTGCTCTGCTGCCCAGGCTGGAGAGCAGTGGTGCGATCTCAGCTCACTGCAATCTCAGCCTCCTGGGTATAAGTGATTCTCCTGCCTCAGCCTCCAGAATAGGTGGAACTACAGATACATGCCACCACACCCGGCTAATTTTTTATATTTTTAGAAGAGATAGGGTTTCACCATGTTGGCCAGGCTGGCGTTGAACTCCTGACCTCAAGTCATCCACCCGCCTTGGCCTCTCAAAGTGTTGGGATTACAGGTGTGAGCCACCACACCCAACCCTTTCTTGGGCACTTAATATGTATCAGGCCCTGTTCTATTTAATGAGTACTTTAAATATATTAACTCATGTAATCCTCGCAATAAAAAAAAAAAGAGAGAGAACATCATCTTCATTATAAAAAATAGAAGGGGTAAGTTACTTGCCCAAGGCTATAGAGGCAGTAGAGTCAGGATTCAAACTAGCTCCAGACCTTGCATCTGTAACTGTTATGCCAGACTGGCTCTTAGTTGGCTGATGGGATAGAATGCCAGGGGGGAGGGCTTGCTTAATGTAATTAGATTCAGGCTCCCTGAGGAGGTAACATTTGAGCTGAAAGTTGAATGACGTCGATCCTGCCAGGTGACTACCTGGGTAAAGAGTGTTCCCGGCCTAAGAAATACAAGACAGAAATGGACTAAGTACAGAACTAAGCAGGGGAACAGGGAAGGGAGGTAGGGAGAGAGAGACAGTGCCAGAAAAGACAGGTGTTAAATAAGCAGAAGAGTATTAGGTAATGAAGATAAAGAGATGGGAGAGAAGTCTGCATTTGGGGGCCTTCATAAGGAGTTGGTTTTATTTCAATAGCACTGGAAAAGAGGGTTAAAAAAGTGAGTGCTGTAACTGAAAGGCTGAGAGTCCTACCCCAGCACTTGCTACTGAGGACACTCAGAATTAGTCCTCTTCACCTGAAGGTCACCATGATCTCTTGAGGGAAAAACAAAATCTGCTACTGTGGTTAGGGAGATGATAAATGAAATGATAAGACAGGACCACATGACTGTAGCTAAACTTGCTGCTGGCTGATGGCAGTGTTGGGACATAGGCATAAGAACATCTTTTATAAAAGCAATAGCTACAACGTTACAGTAGCAACCCTGGAACAAACACTGCTAAAGATCATATTAGTCTTCAATGCCACTTTCCAGGATAAACAGAAGAGAAGAAAATCCACAAGAACAATGAAACCAATCACTTAAGCAACAGCTGAACCCTTTCAGAGAGCAACCGTGGCTCTGGATACCACTGCTAGAGTCCTGCTTAGGACATGCTTCACAAATGCATATGTTTTAAAAATGGTACTCAGAAAACTCTCAAAGGGGAAACCCAGTAGGCCTACTCAATGGCATGTTTAATATATACATGCAGGCACAGCACTTTACTGAGAAATGTGTCTGAGCTCTATCGCCAATTGGTATAAGGACTGTGGGAAAGTAAATGGACTTCTAAGGGCCCTAGCTTCTTTATTTGTAAAATGTGAGCCTAGAGTAAGATGCATTTTAATTCTTACATATACAAGCACACACACACCTCTATGACTCTGCACATACTACAAATCCAAAGGCATGACTCTGTTAAATGAAAATAAGCAAGGGAAGTGTTGCAGTATTTTAATATGTGGGTTAAGTGTAATGAAATGAAATCAACATATTTAAAGAGGACAAATGCTGACTAAATTTTGGGGCTATATGTCAAATATTTATATACACAGATTACCAGATAACTGTATGTTACATTCTTAGGATATGTATATATGAAGTATTAGTTAAAAATGTAACAACCATTCAAAAACAAAACATGGGAAATTACATCAGGAAGCTTCAATTCTAATTGGCTCTTCAATTACGCTCTACAATATTCTATACTTATCAATTATTTGGGTTTTGGATTTATTCACTACAAAATTATGAAACTAAGTAACCTTCAATTCTTAAATTCTACATATTACTTGCCATGATTTCTTTTATCAAGACAACTTAGATATAGCAATGGGTAGTGTATGAAGCTTAGGTTGGGCATCAGTCAATATTTAACATGGTATATTCATATTACACGTGAAGACTTTTTGAACACTTTCCCTTTAGAATTTTTAAATCAGAAATACTCAAATGTAAGAAGTTGTCCAGAAATAAATTGGTTGTACTCAACGGTGACATTACTTTCTAAGGAACAACTACTTCCTGGACTTCTCACAGTATTCTATGCTTTGTTCATTGTCATGCTTACCTACAAGAAAAAAAAAAATCGAAACTTTTTACACCCTTTTTAATTATGTATTCAAGTTAGAAAAAGGAGGCTGTCAAAAAATTACCTCTAATTTCTATGAAATTAGATAAAGATTTTTTCATTATTTAAACAAATATATCAACAAAACCAATAAGCTAAACAACTTAGATATAAAACATCAAAAGTTTCAGAGGCCATATTTAACTTAACTTTCTTAAGGGTATTTATTCCTCCTTACCTGATGAAGAACTTCCAGGGTAACAGGGTAAAAGAGGTTTTCAATAATTATTCGAAGCACAGGGCTCTGCCCAGGTAGGACTGTGCCTTCATTGGAAGGACCTCCAGAAAGGGCCAGGCTTCCTGATTGGACGGCACTGACAGCCTGCAGTGCAGCTTGGGCTCGCTATAGAACAACCCAAAATGAGAACTTTTGATTATACAGATGCATTATATGAATCCTAAAATTTAGTTGACATAAAACAGTATGAAGCAATATAGTTAAGTAAAACAAGATTTATCTACTCTGGAGATACATATCCTAAATTTGTAATCAGTCAACAGTCAAACACCTCCCTGCATACCACAATGACACAGTATTTTTAAAAGGTGCTTAAATTTACTTGAAGAATAAAAACACATGGAGAAAAGGAGAAAATGTGGATATAATTTTTATTTCCTAATTTTTAAAAGACAATGGGGGAAGAAATATGAAAGCAACATTAAAGACTATGGCATGGGATGTTTACACCCAAGCAAGGGTAGTCAAGACAAGCTTCTAAATATTCTCCACTAAAAGAAACCAAGGCACTCTAAAAGAATAGCTGATTCCAGAACAGGGGCCCAGAAATCACAAGAAGACTATAAAATATTTTTGTTTTGGGGCAGGGGGAGGGAGCGTTGGTCAGAATGCAAGGAAATGTTCAAAGAATGATAGGGATACTCCAAAAGGACATAGAAACCAGCTTGAAGGGGCCTGCACTGGCCAAATCTAGGACAATCTGTGTATCAAAATAATAACAACTGTTAAAAACAGAAAATCCATCAAATAACATAGGAAACCTTTAGTCCATACTGATATAAATAAACAGCTGATAAGGAACAGTATATTGACATAGTCTTAAAGTACCTGCCCACAAAATACTACTCTTCCCCCTTGTAAGTAACAACTTTACAGTGGAGAAGGCTGGCAAACACCACTCTAATCAAGTGATCAAAGAGCCCATCATTACTAACACAACAAATGGAAATTTTATAATGCAATGAAAAGAGCATTACTTCTGTGATGTTCTGTCAAAGACAGATACTCTGAATTGAATCACAAGGAAACATCAGACAAACTCAAACTGAGGGACATTCTTGAAAATAAATTGCCTATAATTTTCAACGTGTCAAGGTTATGAAAGGCCCTAAAGGAGACTAAAAAGACATTACAATTAAATGGAAATGTGATTCTAACTAAATCCTTTTGCTATAAACAAACATTATTGGGTCAATTGGCAAAACATAAATGGGGTATGAGGAATGGAGGGAACTTATGTATCAATGTTAACTTCCTGATGTTGACTGCTGTATTCTGGTTGATAGAAGAATGTCCTTGTTTGTAGGAAATGCAGACTAAAAATATTGGACAGGAAAGAAGGACCAGAGTGGCAACTTATTCTCAAAAGGCTCAACAATCAAAAGTCCTTTGTACTATAATGGAACCTTTTTTCTAAGTTTGTGATTGTCTCAAAATTTTAAGCAACTATTATTACTTTGGGGCCACAGAGCAAGATGCTGTCTCAAACAAAAAAAAGTGTGTCTGATGCTAAAAATTATGAAGGAGCAGAATTCCTATTATGGGAAATAATTTTAAAATGTTTGGGTAACAAACTCTCTGGGATAGTTAAATTAATAAAGGAAATAATAGCAGTAGTATGATCAGGAAAACAAATTTAATGTGGGATAAGGAGAAATGTATACTTCATGTAAAATATAAAAATGCCTGGAAAATGTAAAGAAGATATTTCTCAGATTGAGAATATGAAAATTAACATACAATAAAAATGCACAGATCTTAAGTGTTAAGTCTGATTGTTTTTTAGAGAAAATCCTTCTATGGTCATCTCATGGCAGATTTATAAACTTTCATCCACAAGGTCAAGAAAAGCTGCATACAATAATGACTCCTATTAACACAACCATTTCTCAAACGCTGTTATCTCAGAATATGACCTAAATTTTACAGTTGTGATTTTAGTTTAAATCAAGGAAACAAAACACTTAACATTCACCTGACCTGCTGGCAAGTACAATCATAAACTGGAAAAGTAAAGTGCATATTTTGGGATAGCTTGCTATTCAGAGAACAAAAAGGAATGAAACACTCATCTATCAGCTTTCTGGGAATGTCAGAATAAAAAGATACGATAGTACTTTAAAAATATCAAACAGGTATCTGCAAGTTGGACATTAGGTTTGATGTAGGACTTTGAATTTTAAAAAAATTATTGTATTTTATCAAACATCAATGCATAAAAGTTGTACAAAAGCAACAAGATGGAAAAAGTATTGGGAAGAAATGAAGGCTATCTCAGAATAAACTAGGTCATTTAGGCTGGCTTTGGTTGCCAAGCAACTGGGATTTCTCACTGTTTCTCTTTGGAATAATCCAATCTTTAAGATTTATTAAATTGTTTTTTCCCTTCAAGGTTTATAGTAACATATTCAGGAATCACACTAATGAGAAAACTGCAGGATTTACATGAAGGAAAATTAAAAACTCTACTGAAAGACATAAAAGAAAACAAACAAAATATAACTTCCTCCTTAAAAAAATCAGAGTAATATAATTAATGTGCATAATTAATTATCTCAAATTAACTTACAACATCAACCCAATTCCAAGTGTGTTTTTTGGGGGACAGGAGTTATCAAAATAATTCCAAAATTTATCTGAAGAAATAGGCAAGATATATTAATCAGTTAATTTCTGAAAAGAGAGTAAGAAATAAGGTCTCGCTCTGCAATATATTAAGTCTTAGGAGCCGGGCGCAGTGGCTCACACCCGTAATCCCAGCACTTTGGGAGACAGAGGCTGGTGGATCACCTGACGTCAGGAGTTCCAGACCAGCCTGGCCACCATGGCAAAATCCTGTCTCTACTAAAAATACAAAAATTAGCTGGGCATGGTGGCGGGCACCTATAATCCCAGCTACTCATGAGGCTAAGCCAGGAGAATCGCTTGAACCCGGTGGGCGGGGGGTGGGGGTGGGAGCAGAGGTTGCGGTGAGCCAAGATGGCTACACTTCACTCCATCCTGGGCAAAGAGCAAAATTCTGTCTCCAAAAACAAACAAAAAACAACAACAACAAAAAATTAAGCCTTAAGGCACAGACACAGAAATGGAATCCAAGCTTTTGGAATTCAAAAGGTAGTAAAGGTTAAACATGGAATGCATAGCATGTGAGCAACACACACGTGGGTAGAACAAGACATGCAAGCAGAACGTATAAGCATGTTAGACAAGACTGTGCGTGAGTGTGTGTACATATGATCAGTAGGCATAGAGTGTGTACAGAAACTAATATATGACAAAGGACAAGTTTCACATTAGTAGATAATAAATGAGTTATTCAAAAATAATGCAGGAGAAACTGGTCTCTGGGAGTAAAAAAAAGACTGAATCCTTACCCTCATTCCTACATCCAAAAAATTCCTAATAGAAATAAGAACAACTACAACATAAAAGTATTAGAAGAAAACATATGTAGATTCTTTTTTTAATCTTGGTGTACTAGATCTTTCTGAGCATGGTACTGAAGTCAGAAAAGATTGTATTATGACATCCTAAGAGATTTGACCATATATTCATAGAGACTGAAGGTAGAATGGTAGTTGCCAGAGGTGGGAGGGAGGAAGGAATAGGGAGTTACTGTATAATGGATAGAGTGTTTCAGTTTGAGGTAATGGGAAATGGCATCTAGAGACTAAGTGTGGTGGTGACTATACAACAATGTAAATGTACTTAATGCCATTAAACTGTACATTTAAAAATGGCTGAAATGCTAAATTTTATGTCATGTATATTTTACTACAATAAAAAATGGAGAAAATGGCACTAACAGAAATCAGTATAAGTATTTTACAAATTATCAAACAAAAGTAAAACATAAGATATAATTACTCATCTATCTATCAACGAAGACTGGAATGCCATTTGCTCATCCATTATACTGGTGGCACTCTAAGCACATAATCTCTACAGAAAGCAATCATGCAACATATACCAAAATTTAAAATATGTACATGCTGTGTCCCAGCAATTTCATACATATACATTGGAATACACATTGTCTTGCATGGCAATATACATTGTATTGGATTGGAATATGCTGTATTGGAATATACACAGGAAACAACTTCAGTGTATATCAAAAAGAAATTGGACGAATTATAATTCTCCTATAAAAGGGAGTATTACAGTCATTAAAAGCTGATGAGGTAATGCTATATTTGTTATAATAAACCCATGTCCATAACATTACACAAAAAAAGATTTCAAAACATTTTGTGTAAAATTAGATATATAGACATCTGAATACACAACGAACATTACCACTAGTTATTAGTTATCTCTGGGTAACTGGATTGGTTTTAGTTCTTTTCTCTTTTACTTTTCTTGATTGAATGGTGTACCAAAAGCATGTATCCTATGTACAACTTGTAATGACAATTTTTCATTTTAAAAAGTCTATTCTGTTCATCCAATATTGTATTTATTGTAAGTTTATATAGTTTATTATATGCCATTAATATTGCCTAAAATAAGTTAAGGATTACATGCAGTAAATGTCGCTGTTTCAAACAATGTGGAAAACTAATCTCACCAGCTAACATTATACTGCCTTTCAACACAAAATCAGAGAGCTGGAGGAGTTCTTTGCCTAGAGCAAGAATACAGAGGCCAAACACGCCCTTAAAATCATAATTTAAAAAAAACCCACTTTCTTTTTTTTTTGAGACAGTGTCTCGCTCTGTCGCCCAGGCTGGAGTACAGTGGCACGGTCTCAGCTCACTGCAAGCCCCGCCTCCCAGGTTCACGCCATTCCCCTGCCTCAGCCTTCTGAGTAGCTGGGACTACAGACGCCCGTCACCACGCCCGGCTAATTTTTTTTGTATTTTTAGTACAGACGGTGTTTCACTGTGTTAGCCAGGATGGTCTTAATCTCCTGACCTCACGATCCACCCGCCTCAGCCTCCCAAACTGCGCCTGGCCAAAAACCACTTTCTTAAAATGTATTTACTTTGTGTATAAAGATTTTCTGTCTTTAAATAACTCCAAATTATTATACTATTTTTAACCACTTAAAAATCAACATGGAAAGACACAAAAGACTCAATGTGTGCTACATCAAAATAACAGAAAAATGGGTAAGAAATGTTGCTATGCTACATTTCACATTCATCTTGAGGAGTCAAAAATCATTTAATAAACAATTCTAAAAACTGTTTATTAAGGTGTTAAATTCTGTTACTTAATTCACTCAATTTCTCAATGCTTTTGTTAGAGTCTGAAAAAGATGATTGAAATGAATGATTAAGTAAGTTCCTTTCAGATCTGAGATTTTAAGATGTATATAACAATCAATATTTTTTCTCCTTTTTTACTGTGAAAACAGTTTCAAGAGAAAAAATTACTTCTAATATATTTCTAAATGGCACTGCTTTCTTATTCTTAAGAATTGGGGGAAGAATTTACATATACAATTATGACTAGTAAAGTATCCTAAAATGAATAAAAGCACATAATTTTTCTTCATCTGTAAAGTATGTAAGTTATCATACCATGTGTTCCCATACCTATTTTTTAAAACACCTTTAATACTTACAGCTTGATTAGGTAGATTGTCAGTCTTAAGTTCTCTGTGATTGGAATACTGAATATAAACAGGCTGGCTTCGAAGGTGAGGAGTAATAGGAGTGTAATAATTCACCATAGTAACAGCAGCTTCCTCAGAAGCCATTTCTAAGAAAGCCTGCAATAAACACAAGAAGGTAAAGTGAAAGCTCATCTTTTTGAAAGACAGTTAAGAGATATTTTGCCATTCTAGCTTGCTCTAAACCCATGCATTCTCAAGTAAAATGACATTACCCCCAAGGGGAGAAAAAAAAAAACAAAAAAACACCTTTGCTTCAAAATATCATGGATGTTAATTAGAAACATCTAAAAAGTTGGGTTCACTGAAGAACTTGAGAAGCCAGGCATGGTGGTTCACAACTGTAATTCCAGCTACTTTGGGAAGACAAGGTGGGAGGACTGCTTGAGCCCAGGAGTTCAACAGCAGCCTGTGCAACACAGCGAGAACCCATCTCTACAAAAAATTTTAAAAATCAGCTGGGCATGGTGGCACATGACTGTGGTCCCAGCTACTTGGGGTCGGGGGGGTGAGGGAGGGGCTGAGTAGGAGGACTGCTCAGGCCTATGAGGGTGCAGTGATCCATGTTTGCATGACTGCATTGCAGCGTAGGTAACAGGAGTGAGACACCGTCTCAAAAAAAAAAAGGATTTAACTGCCAGCTGATTAAGAGCTTTTATGCAGTTTTTGGTTTTCCTTTTATTTCTGTTTCTTTTAAAATCTAGAAATAATTAAAAAGATGAAAATAAATGTGTACATCACCATTGTAAACGGATGCTTTCAGCGGCTGTGATTTAAGTTTATCATTAAAAACAGTGAGGCTAAGGCTGGGCACAGTGGCTCAGGCCTGTAATCCCAGCACTTTGGGAGGCTGAGGCAGGTGGATCACCTGAGGTCAGGAGTTCAAGGCCAGCCTCGCCAACACAGTGAAACCCTGTCTCTACTAAAACTATAAAAATTAGTCGGGAATGATTGTCAGGTGCCTGTAATCCCAGCTACTCGGGAGGCTAAGGCAGGAGAATCACTTGAACCCAGGAGGCGGAGGTTACAGTGAGCTGAGATCGCGCCATTGCACTCCAGCCTGGGTGACTGAGCGAAACTGTGTCTCAAAAAAAAAAAAAAGACTGATGCTAAAAGGCTACAATACATAAACAGATACTAAATTTAATGGGGGCAATTAGGGGGTAAAAAGGCTAAAAACCGTCTTTAGGGGAGGAGAAAGAAAAAAACAGAGGAAAAAACATTGAGAAACACTGCTTTAATAACACCCAGAGTCTTAAACAGAGATGGGGCAAAATGGTTTGTTCTCCTTTTACTCTTTTTAAAAACAGCCGTTTACGAATAAAATTAATAGAGTATTCACTTTTTTTCAGTAAGAGTTTTATTACCTCATACATTACCAACATATATGATAGCAAGAAATGAGAACTAGCATGATATGGTAGAAAGGGAACTTGATTAAAATCTATGCCTGGCTATGACACCTTACTCATTAACACCTCTGAGCCTTAGTTTCCTCATCTAAAACATGAAGCACTGCCTAACAGGATCTTTAAGTCTCTTTGTAGCTCTAACATGAGATGATTTTTATTTGAGATCATTTTTAATTCCTGTTAGTTGGACTGTATGGGATTTTTCAGAATAAAACTATTAAACTCAGCCTCTGAAAAGCATCCTTGTAAAATGATGATCAATACTCTGGTTTTTCTTCAGATGGTATAAATCTTTCACCTTCTACTCATATGATGGTGCACACTTTAGATTTGCCTTTTTAAGTATTTCTAGGAAGAAACAAGAAAAAAACCAAGAACCACATAAAACCAGTTAATTAAGTGGCAATTTTCCAATTCCAAATCTTTTTTTTTTTTTTGAGACATAGTCTCACTCTGTCACCCAGGCTGGAGTGCAGTGGCGTCATCTCGGCTCACTATACCCTCCGCCTCCTGGGTTCAAATGATTCTCCTGCTTCAGCCTCACAAGTGGCTGGGATTACAAGCGCATGACACCACGCCCCCAGCTAATTTTTGGGTTTATAGTAGAGACAGGGAGTCGCCATGCAGGCTGGTCTCGAACTCCTGACCTCAAGCGATCCACCCCAGTCGGCCTCCCAGAATGCTGGGATTACAGGCGTCACCAAATCCTTCTCCGTACTCAATGTTTCAAATGCTTCTAATTAACACCCATGTTACATTTTGAAAAAAGGTTACATATAAATATGTAAAGGTATTTCCTGTATTTTACATGTTTATATACATACATGTGCACACACGTATCAACACGGTATTTACATCTTCATGTCACATTTACTTGTATGTATGGAATCACACTAAACTGGCCAGAAAAGAGTGCTGTTTGGGGAATATCAAGTTTTACTTTAAATAATTCTACGCTTTTGAATTTAATAAACATATGAAGCATTTTTAATTTTTTAAAGGTTTCCCAACATAAGAATCATGATTCTTAAGCATTCCTTAAAAAGGCATCTGAAATTCCAGTCTAAAATGATGGTAAACCACGTGTGCAGCATTGACAGACAGCATTATCTTAAGCCACCAAGAATTTTCCCCATGTCACACCCTCTCTCTATCCCTCAACCCTCAAAAAACATTGTGAAGAAAATTTTTCAGTGATCTCCTTACCATATTACCCACCACTACCACCAACTGCCCCCAACTCAGACTCACATGGCTTTAGTGTTCCCAGGGCTTAGGTTCCTTTTTTTGTATTTGTTTTTTGAGTAGGAGTCTTGCTCTGTAGCCCAGGCTGGAGTGCAGTGGTGCGATCTTGGCTCACTGCAACCTCCGCCTCCTGGGTTCAAGCAATCCTCGGCTCACTGCAACCTTAGCCTCCCGAGTAGCTGGGATTACAGGTGCACGCCACCACACCCGACTAATTTTTGTATTTTTAGTAGAGAAGGGTGACCATGTTGGCCAGGCTGGTCTTCAACTCCTGACCTCAAGTGATCCGCCCACCTTGGCCTCCCAAAGTGCTGGGATTACAGACATGAGCCACCGCGCTCAGCTTTAGGTTCCTTTTTAAGTACTGAGGCATTCATTAGAACACAGACATGCACATATATGTCGTATTTAATTCTGAGGCACAGTCTGAGTATCCCTTATCCAAAATGCTTAGGAACAGAAGTGTGTTAGATTTCAGATTTTGAAATATTTAATATTTGCCAAAGATACTTACTAGCTGAGCCTCCCCTAATTCAAAAATCTGGAATCCAAAATGCTCCACTGAGCATTTCCTTTGATTGTTATGGTGCTCAAAAAGTTTCAGATTTTAGAGCACCTCATTTTCAGATTAGGGATATTCAACCTTTATCATAAAATAAGGCCAGGCGTAATGGCTCACGCCTATGATCCCAATACTTTGGGAGGCCGTGACGGGCAGATCACTTGAGGTTAGGAGTTTGAGACCAGCCTAGCCAATGTGGTGTAACCCCTTCTCTACTAAAAACACACACAAAAAATTAGCCAGGTGTGGTGGCAGGTGCCTGTAATCCTAGGTTCTCAAGAGGCTGAGGCAGCAGAATCACTTGAACCTGGGAGGCAGAAGTTGCAGTGAGGTCAAGATCACACCAGTGAACTCCAGTGTACTCCAGCCTGGGCAACAGAGCGAGACTCCATCTCAAAATAAAAAAGAAAAAGAAAATAGTTTATCATCTTCAAATATAGAATACTTTTTAAAAATAAGGGACAAAGGATCAATTATTCAAATTATGGAAATCTGAGAACTTCCTACAGAGTCAATATTGATTTAAGTCATTCAAGTGACTTGCTATCTGTAGTCACTGTACTAATAGTAGATACCTGAAGAATGACTCAGGAAAAGCTGAGCTGGCAAAAGCCTCTTGACATTTACATTTTATAGTATATATAGTTTCCTCTTAACAGGAATAAGATACTTACAAAGCTCTAAGGTGGTAGATTTTGTCCCCCATCTCACTTTTTTTATTTCATTTTTTTTTTTTTTTTTGAGACAGAGTCTCACTACACTGGACTGCAGTGGCGTGATCTCAGCTCACTGCAATGTCCACTTCCTGGGCTCAAGCAATCCTCCCATCTCAGCCTCCCAAGTAGCTGGGACTACAGGTGGGTGCCACCACACTTGGCTAATTTTTTACAGTTTCTGTAGCAATGAGGTCTCACTATACTGCCCAGGCTGGTCTTGCACTCCTGAGCTCAAGTTATCCTCCTGCCTCAGCCTCCCAAAGTGGTGGGATTACAGGCATGAACCACTGTGCCCAGACTTTGTCGCCCTATTTTAATGATTAGTTATAAACTATAGACATTAACCGTTCTGAGTCCTCAAAATACTGGTAAGAACATCTCAAATTTAAAATGCAGGAACCACTCCTGATCCAAATCAACACAAATTTCTAGTTAGACAATCCAATTCTTTTTTTACTACAAAAGAACATATTTATTTATTCATCCACCCATCCATCTATCCATCCATCCATTTTTTTAACAGATAGGGGTCTTGATATGTTGCCTGGGCTGAAATGCAGTGGCTATTCACAGGCAAGATACCACTACTGATCAGCACAGGAGTTTTGACCTGCTCTGGTTCCAGTCTGGGCAGGTTCACCCCTCCTTATGCAGCCTGGACCATACTGATGCCAACTTAGTGTGGATACCAGATCGGCTTAGTACACTACAGCCCAGAATGCCCAGACTCAAGCAATCCTTGAGGCAAGTGCCACCATGCCCA
Organism: Nomascus leucogenys; assembly: GCF_006542625.1. Classification (NCBI taxonomy): domain Eukaryota; kingdom Metazoa; phylum Chordata; class Mammalia; order Primates; family Hylobatidae; genus Nomascus; species Nomascus leucogenys. The sequence goes on from NC_044388.1 coordinate 88,322,198, forward strand.
GGCACAGGAGCATTTAATTAGCAAGCATGTATCAACCATTTCAACTTATGTATAAAATATTTACAATTTATAAAATACACATTTGTTAATAAAATTTACTGAACACAGGAAATGGCAAGTATCTCTAAATCAAACTATTTCTTTGTTTATAGTTAGCCTACTTGTCAAATGTTTCCACACAAACTCTAGAAAAGCCGTATTAACTGGACAGATGTTAAACATGATGTATAACTGTACCAACCAAATGTAACAACTGAACCAATGAAATGCTCCAAATGAACTACCAATGCTCTATGAAACAGTGATGTTAGTTAGCCATGTGACAGTGGATGAAACATCACAAATCAACCCACAATAAACAAATAAAACTCCCCAAATAAATAAAAATTGCACGATCTTAAAAGAGCAAAACTGACTTCAAGTCATTTATACTATTTAAAAGGTAAAAATGTCCATGATGTACTTTGAAACCATTATCCACTTGCGTCAGTAATATATTTTTTCTAATTTTTCTAAGACACGATAAAAATGATCAAGGTAGGAAAAACAGCTATGGCAACTAGCTTATTTCTAACTGTTTTTAAATCATCTTTCAACAAACAATTTGTAAACAGTAATATCCACTTACGGACATATTTCTGCAAACTCCTTTCTAAATGTTAAGAACATACTCAATTTCTAACAGCAGTCACATAAAGGAAAAGCTAAACAATATATTTGGAATATGATCCTTGTCACAGGATTTTCTTTAAGTATATAGAACCTAAAATTTCATGTGCTAAAATAATTTTTTCCACAGAGTCCAGTAATTACTTATATTTTATTTCAGTATCTAGTCAAAAAGTCCAATTTTCATAGTACAGAGTGGAGAGACAGCCAAAAGTCACTACCCAGAGGAAGGCTGGTAAAAATAATCCCCATTTGGCCCCCAACACTCCACCCTCCAAATGCCCTGAGAAAAGTTATCACTCAACGAGTGGATCTAGTGACTCAAATTAGAATCTCCTGCTCAAGTGTATTTACTAAAAAGATACTTTCTAAACAGGATTTGTGATCAAAACACAAGCAATTAACATAACACTTACGGTTAGCTTACCGATAAAAATAAACCCAGAATCAGTAGCAGAGACAAAGAAAATTATGATGTTGCCTGCTCAGCCTTTCACAGGCAATTAGCCATTAGACATGGCCATGTGGTCTCTGTTCAAATCATGCAAACCATACTATTCTCAGTAGTAGCAATTGTGTTAAAATAACGATCTAACTGGCAGGGATGCGCTGTCTCCAAAGGATTTAAGACAAATGTGGAAATACAACAAGGGCCAAATATTAAGGCATGTTACTTAACTTCTCCAGATCTTAGTAACCTCATGTGAATTAAAGAGGATATTAAATAAGTGATTTACTAAATATAGGGAACTCAGACATCATCATCCAACCTCTTTCATGCCCAATGCTTACTAATCTATTTATTTATAAATGTATTTACCATGTGTTTCTTAAACCTATTATTTATCAAAAGCAGATGAAACACAGTAATACATCACAATGTACTACAAAATACCTAGGGCCTAGATTTGTTGTCCTCTTCTTTACAGTAATAAACAATATAAAAAATTTTTAGAACAGCCAAAAACTTGCAAAGAACTAAAGAATTCATTCCAGTGGGGTCTGAGTTGGAACAAGAGGACATACAATTACTAAAATCAACATGACAAGTATTATATTTTTTGTCATGGTCACCACAGAAACAAGTTTCCTTATTCATCTTAAGAATAACCTGTTACCTTCTCAAATGAAGACTCTTTACAGTCTCTTCTGAATTATGAAAGAAGCCACATATTAATTCTATACCTAAAATAAACTGTTAGACTTTTTGAGAGGACATTATTTTGGACTAGCCTCCTGCACTACACCCCAGCAGACCAGTCCAAATTAAAATGGAGTCACTCATGCAAAGTAAAGCAGGTAAATCCCCAAACAAACCAGTTTTTCCTGAAAACAGGAGACTCGCAGCAACCAATCAGAAACAGCGTGGCCTATCTGAATCACACAATAAGTTCCTACTGCTTTGACCCTTACGAGAAAAGTAAAATGCAATAACCAGATGTTAACAAATTCACTTTTTAAACAATTGTCACTTCCTTGTTCCCACCTTATAAAAACCAACTCCACCAACTGTTCTGTTTTGCCCAGTGGAACATTCATTCTATTTTAAAGAATGAGGTGCTGCACGGTTCTAGAATCACAAATAGAAGCCAATCAAATCATGTTTAAATGTGTTGTGATTTTGTCTTTTGACAATACTATACTTCTTATTTTTTGGTGAGACAGAGATTTACTCTTGTTGCCCAGGCTGGAGTGCAATGGCACGATCTCAGCTCACTGCATTCTCTGCCTCCCAGGTTCAAGCGATTCTCCTGCCTCAGCCTCCCAAGTAGCTGGGACTACAGGCATGTGACACCACGCCCAGCTAATTTTGTATTTTTAGTAGAGATGGGGTTCCACCATGTTGCCCAGGCTGATCTCGAACTCCTGACCTCAGGTGATCCTCCCGCCTCGGCCTCCCAAAGTGCTGGGATTACAGGCGTGAGCCACTGCACACGGCCGACAATACTATACATTTTTATCTAGATTTTTGAAAACTTAACTGTTCTTTAATTTGACAAATGAGGTATAATTTATATCCTATCAGCGTTTTCTGCTAATCACAGGACATTTGATAAACCACTGTGTAATACAAAATATAAATAAAATTAAAAACAAATTAACTAAAAATATATATAAAATTTGTGTCTTCGGAAGAAGAAACATAAGTCAATGGATAAGAGAAATCCTGTTTCCTGTGTTACTACTGTTTGTTGCTTCCTGTTACACCCCCCCCCAAAAAAATCTACTTTTAAAACTAATTTATGTTCATAGTATGAAATTTTAAAAATACAGAAAAGCTCAAGAAAATAAAAATTATCAGTAATACTAACATCTGGAGATAATCACTCTTTGTCAATCTTTAAATATTACATACCTGGCTTTTTCCTTTCAACATCAAAAGATTAGTTACTTTGCCAAATGGTAGACCTAATGATATGATCTCTGCTTCGGTGACATCACATGGAATTTTTCGAAGATGGAGAACACGGGAAGGCGAACAGGGAGGTCTATCTCGTTTAAATTTCTTGCTGTCATTCCCATTAGCTAAAAAACATAAGATTCTTTTTTAAATTACTGCAACTAATTTGGGTTGACATACCACATTAATCATGTTGTCACATTTAATCCTAAATGAGTTTTGGGTTTTAAACTTCAGGGAAACATGGGGCTGATGGGGGTAGGTGGAAAAGGAGAGTAGAAAACAAAACCAACTACCTTTTAATAAATAGGTGCTTTTGGTTTTTCACTGTGGGTATTAAATTTTTTTAAACTGAAGTCTGATTTTTAACTTCAAGGAAAAGTATAAGGGTAAATCAATTATATTATTTCAAATACCTATAAATACTCAACTTTTAGTTATGAATACAGAACACTATGATGTCTTTAATGTATTTTAAGGACATTTTTCTAGTTTATTCTATTGCTAAATAAATTAGAACAATAAAATTTCAGGAAAGACTATGATAAAAATCTGGTATTTATCACATCCTAAGGAGATATGGATTTGAGTTGTATATTTATTAAAATAAAGTTTATTTCTTAGGTGTTAATAGTCTTTATTTTTTAGAAGCTAAATTGTGGTTTCCTATGCTAATCTTATTCCTTATTATACAACAATAATTCTTAACATTAAGTACTACCTTGCTGAAAATGCAAATTTCCAACCCCACTCAGACCTACTGAAGCAGAAGCTCCAGGAGTGGAACCCAACGATCTGCTTTATAACAAGCCCTCCAGGAGATTCTATTTACCCTGAAGTTGGAGAATTACTGCTGTAAAGTAAAAAAATTCATTATCTAAGCTAAATTTATTTAAATACTATTGTTTCAATACTGAGAATAACTAGAATTGACAAGCCTGTAAGGAACACTTAAGTTTATGCAAGTTAAGATTCAGAAAGGTTTTTCTTCCAGAAATAGAACCAAAAGACTAAATACAAATTACTTAAAAGCTGAAAGTTCATTGCAATGTTGTTTGATCACTAAATACCCTATTTGCCACTACTCGGAGAAAAACATAATCTTTCCAAATGCCTAAAAATATCCTTTCTCTAAATACTAATGAAACTTTACAATCAAATGTCTGTAATCCTAAACAAATTTCATGGGGACCAAATAAAAATTAATATAGCCATATTTCATATCCATCCATATCTGTGGCACAAAACTCAACTTGTTTACAACTAGATAGGTTGACCTAATACCCAAACTAGCACTTGCTCCCAAATTCTCTATGTTCATGAATGCAAGCAGCATCCTCCCCAGACCTAAAAGACTAACAATACCTAGAGGCCCATACAGGTCTGAGTACCTTTATATAGCAAATGCCTATGTTGGATTATGGAAAATAATTGGCACACAAATGTTTATCGGATTAATTAACCTGGAAGGCAAGAGATTCCATCTATTCCTCTCCCTTATCAATCACCAAGAAATACTAATTTTCCCTCCAAAATGACTACCGATTATATTCTTTCATTTCCACTCTCAAAGTCACCCACCTCACCCTGATCTTGCCCCCACTTCAGCTCTCCCTTACTCTAATTTCACTCTCCCTGCTTCCCATATTCTGGGGATCCAGTATCATATCAACGTTAACTAAAATAGTGTATCAGGCCCGGCACAGTGATTCACGCCTGTAATCCCAGCACTTTGGGAGGCTGAGGTGGGCTCATCACCTGCAATCAGGAGTTCGAGACAAGCCTGGGCAACAGGGCAAGACCCCATCTCTACCAAAAAAAAAAAAAAAAAAAATTAGCAGGATGTGCTGGCGTATGCCTATAATCCAGCTTCTTGGGAGGCTGAGGCAGGAGAGTCACTTGAACCCAGGAGAAGGAGGCTGCAGTGAGCCGAGATTGCACCACTTGCACTCCCTGTCTCAAATTTTGAGACCCTGTCTCAAAATAACGTAACATAACGTAACATAACGTAACGTAATGTAACATAACATAACATTACGTATATCATGTCATTATTCTGCTCCAAAAACCTAAACAGGCACCAAATACCTAAACAGGCACCAAATACCTAAAACGTCATTTCACTTCTAACTTTCAAACTGTTTTCACTTACACTGCCTCATTTGAGTCTCATAAATACCCAAACTAAAGTGTAAAGGTAATTTCTTTTTTTAAACCACAAAAATTTCAAAGTGTCTTACTATTCCTAGAAAAAGGTAAGTAACTTGACACTGACAATGTAAATTTACAAAGGCTTACATGGATTGAGAATAACAAATGATAACACTAGAAATGATATCACTAGAGTAAAATAACAAACATCAGAGTTCTGGACGGGGGCGAGAGTTGAACAGGGAATGTCTTTTTGGCACCCTCCCTGCGGGCATAGAGAGCTAAACAATACCACCACCAACGTGGCCTTGCTCAACCGGCACAAGGAGTTACAGGACTGGAGAAAAGGACTGGAGAAACTTTCTAAAGGCATGAGGCTCCTATCAGTTTACCCAGAATATTCCAACAAGAATGAAAGAACACTAAGAAAGCTGTTTCTTTAACAGAGGTATTCTATGTTTGAGAAAATGTGAATACCGAACAAGTTACCTGAGCTCCCATTCGTGTTGCACTATCAAATAAAGACCTAAGATGACAAACTTTTACCAAGAAATTTGCAATTATAAATCACCATTTTAGGGTGTTAATTGTTCCATATTATAAAATACCTGGGCTATGTTAAGAGCGCAGAGCTATGAAATCAGATATCCTGTTCTGAGCAAGTTACTTAACGTTACTAAGTCTCAGATTCTACTCCTGTAAAACCGGTATAACAAGAATATTTGGAAATTTTAATTTGTTTTTTTCAATATATTTTAAATGGTCAACACAACATCTAGTACAATGTAATCAATAATACGTCTAGCGTTTCTTAAGAATGACTGTTTTGCTTGGAAATTATGTTCTATTTTTTCCCAATCAAAATGGTAATTGTAAATGACAGCGATTTTTTGCACTTGATGTCCTTATTTGCCATAATTAAGAATTTGCCCCAAATTAACTGAACATATTACTACATGAAATCTCAAAATCTAAGAACGACTCATTTAGGTGACTGGGAAAGGGTTATATGTAAAGATTTGATAAATAATCTGAAGATGAAGAATGTATACCATTATAAGCAATTGTATGGCCATGATTTAAAAGCCAACAGGAAACAAGGAAATTCAAATGTATTGGACACATAAATTTAAATAATTATTTTCTGTACAAAAGGACAGACTAGTTTCCAAAAATCTTAATATAAAAATAAGCATTCAAAATACTTTGCTTGTATAAATCGTGTTGTATTTTACTAAACTAGATATTAAAAACTACAAAATGCCCACTACATATTAGTCACGCTTCCAAAGAGCTATGTGGAAGAGGGTTTTTAAAAATTCATAATATTCCCACCTCAAAACTAGAAGAATCTGTCAGGAAAACTACTTGAGAAACATGGATTCGTTTTTTAAAAATCAACTTCATGAGGGTTTACTTTAGATAAAGACATCCATCCACATTTTAATGCAGGGTTTGATGAGTTTTGACAAATACAATCCATATAACCACCACAAAAATCAAAACATCCCAAAAAGTTCCGTAGTATCCCTTTGCAGTTAGTCCTCCCTACCAAACCCCCAACCCCCACCCTGGGCAATCTGAACCCTACAGATTACTACAGCTTTATCACCATTCTTGAAATGAGGTACCTATTTGGGGAGAATTCACATCTTAACATTTTTCTGAGTCATCTAAACCATAAACATCATGACATTTCTGCATTTATTTAGATCTTTTTAAATTTCTCTCAGTAAAGTTCTGTAGTTTTCAGTGTAATGGTCTCACACATATTTTGACACCTTTATCCCTAAGTATTTCATACTTATGGATATGGACCAGTAACACTTTAAATTTTTTGTCATAATTAATAATTGATAATATACAGAAATACAACTGACTTTGATATCTTGATCTTATATCCTACAGCCTTGCTAAATTCTTTAGTATTTCTACATACACAGTTTTCTTACTCTCACATTTATATGCCATTTATTTATTTATTTATTTATTTATTTATTTATTTAGAGATGGAGTCTTGCTCTGTCACCCAGGTTGGAGTGCAGTGGTGCAATCGGCTCACTGCAACCCCTGCCTCCCAGGTTCAAGCAAGTCTCCTGCCTCAGCCTCCCTAGCTGGGATTATAGGTGCACACCACCATGCCCAGCTAATTTTTGTATTTGTAGTAGACACGGGGTTTCACCAAGTTGGCCAGGCTGGTCTCGAACTTCTGACCTCAGGCAATGTGCCTATCTTGGCCTTCCAAAGTGCTGGGATTACAGGCATGAGCCACCGTGCCTGGCCTGCCGTTTATCTAGTTTATTTATTTATTTTTTTTTACAGCTTTACTGAACTAGCCAGGATTTTCTGTCTGTAAAATGTTGAACAGAATCAATGAGACTGGGCATCCTTGCCTCGATCTTGATATTAGGGAAAAAGCATTATCTTACACTATCGAATATAATAATGCTAGCTGTAGTTTCATGCCTTTATCAAGTTGAAAATGTTCCCTTCTATTCCTAGTTGCCTAACAATTTTGTTTATCACAAAAGGAGTTGAATTCTTTCAAATGCCTTCTCCAGATCTCTTAAGGTGAGCAGATTTTATTTTGTATTCTGTTACACTGATTTTCAAATGTAAGCACTTTGTAGAAACCCTACTTGGTCATGACACATGTACCATGATTTTTTTCCTCACTCTTCATACATGTGTGTGTATGTATGTGTGTGTATATATATACATAATGAATGTAATTTTTTTTAGAGATCACTAGTTTAAGAGATATGGCAATTATTTACACAATGAAATATTTCAGAACTTCATTATTTTAGAAATAATGAAAGAATTATTTCCATGATGAAAGATTTCAGTGGGATGGACAGGTTCATGTTGATGCCATTTCAATGATGATTTATTTCAGTCTATACACTTTCCAAGAATGTCTAAATAAGAAAAAATCCTTGTTGCTGGGCACAGTGGCAAGTACCTGTAGTCTCAGCTCAGGAGACTGAGGTGGGAAGATCACTTGAGGAAGAGTTTGAGACCAGCCTGGGCAACATAGCAAGACCCTGTTCTCTAATGAAAATTATTAATACATAATCTCTATCATTTAGAATTACTTTAGTGCCTCCATATTTTGGGAGTACAACTTTATCTCCAACTTTCATGCTAACTGGTTGAATCTCTCCATTCTTTCCTTCAGAGCCCAATCCAACAGCTACCAACTATTGCTAACAATACTTTTCCTTGAGATTTTTCTGTAAGCATAATGCCTATGGTTTTAGTTCTATTCTTTTCAACCAATACTCAAACAGAAGAAACTTACTAAATGCTTGTCCTGCCATGACTTCCACCGCTGCAGCTTGTACTCTGCTCTCACACTGCTACCACAAGGAAAAACTCCTGACTTTAATTTAATATTTGCTAAACATTTTTATGTCAATATTCATGAAGGATATTAAACTGTAGTTTTCTTTTCCTGCAACAGCATAATACTGGCCTCATAAGAAAAACTGTAAAGTGTTCCCACTTCCTTTATATTCTGTACAGTCTGTGTAGGATGGGTATTGTTTATTCCTTATATGTCCGATAGACTTCAATAAAGCCATACGGGACTGTAGTTTTCAATAACTAATTTGATTTTTTAAACAGCTATATGGCTGAGTTTTCTAATCCTTTTGTATCAGTTTGGTAATTTGTGTCTTTCAAAGAATTTGTCCACTTCATCTAAAGTGTCAAATTTGTTAGCTTAAAATTTCATAATATTCACTTAATCGACTTAGTCTGCTAAGGCTACCATACAAACTACCACAGACTGGGTGGCTTAAACAAGAAAAATTTACGGAGGTTAAAAGCCCAAGATCAAGGGTTTCTGGTGAGGGCTCTTCCTGTCTTACAAACGGCTGCCTATTTGCTGGCTGACTTTTCACGGTGTCCTCACACAGCAAGGAGAGAGGACATGCAAGCAAGCTCTCTAGTGTCTCTAAGGACTCTAATCTCCTCAGGAGGGCCCCACCCACCTTCATCATGTAATCTAAACATTATTTCCCAAAGGTCCCAGCTCTAAATACCATCACATAGCAAGTTAGGGCTTCAACATACCAAATTCTGGGAGGATACAAACATTAAGTCAATAATAATATCCTTTTAGTGACTGTAGAATCATTCTTGATACTGGCAATTTGTATCTTTTCTTTTTTTTAAGTCTATTTAGAGGTATCATTACTAATTTTATTTACCACATAAACAACTACTGGTTTCATTAATTTTTCTGTTTTCTGTCACTGACTTTTGCTTTCATCTTTAATATTTCCTCTTTTATATCTACTTGTAGGGTTTAACATGTTCTTTTTATTCTAGTGATAGCTGGAAGCCTAGATGATTCACTTTAGACATTTTTTCTTTTCTAATATAAACATTTAAAACTACATATTTCCTTCTAAGAACTCTAGTGGAACCCCACAAATTTCATTAAGTTACGCTTTCATTTTATTTCTGTTCAAAATAGCTTCTAATATCCCTTGTGACAACTTCTTTGATCAATGGGTTTGTTTTTTTTTTTTCCATTTGGGAAATTTTTCCCCCAAATATTTGAAGATCTTGTTTTGATTTCTAATAGAATTCTAATGGAGTCAATTTATATGATTTTAATCACTGTTTAAAGGACTAAACTTATTTTAGGACCCGGGATACAGCCTGCCTGTCTTGGTGATATGGTTTGGCTGTGTCCCCACCCAAATCTTATCTAGAATTGTAATCCCATAATCCCGATGTGTTGAGGGAGGGACCTGGTGGGAGGTGATTGGATCATGGGGGTGGTTTCCCCCATGCTGTTCCTGTGATAGCAAGGGAGTTCTCACAAGATCTGATGGTTGTATAAGTGTTTGAGAGTTTCTCATTCACACTCCCTGTAACCTGCCACCATGTAAGACTTGCCCGCTTCCCCTTCTGCCATGATTGTAAATTTCCTGAGGCCTCACCTGCCATGTGAAACTGAGTCAATTAAACCTCTTTTCTTTACAAATGATCCAGTCTCAGCAGTTCTTTATAGCAGTGTGAGAACAGACTAATACAGTAAATTGGTACTGGCAGAGTGGGATACTGCTATAAAGATACCTGAAAATGTGGAAGTGACTTTGGAACTGGGTAATGGGCAGAGGTTGGAACAGTTTGGAGGGCTCAGAAGACAGGAAGATGTGGGAAACTTTGGAACTTCCTAGAGACTTGTTGAATACTTTTGACCAAAATGCTGATAGTGATATGGACAACGAAGTCCAGACTGAGGTAGTCTCGGATACAGATGAGGAACTCACTGGGAACTGGCACCAAGGACACTCTTGCAATGCTTTAGCAAAGAGACTGGCGGCATTTTGCCCCACCCCAGAGATGTGTGGAACTTTGAACTCAAGAGAGATGAATGATTTAGAGTATCAGGCAGAAGAAATTTCTAAATAGCAAAGTGTTCAATAGGTGATAGAGCATAAAGGTTTGGAAAATTCACAGCCTGACCATGTGGTAGAAAAGAAAAACCCATTTTCTGGGGAGAAATTCAAGCTGGCTGCAGAAATTTGTGTAAGTAACCAGTAGTCAAATGTTAATCGCCAAGACAATATGGAAAACATCTCCAGGGCATGTCAGAGATCTTCATAGCATCCCCTTCCATCACAGGCCTGGAGGCCTAGGAGGAAACAATGGTTTCACGGGCTGGCCTGGGCCCTGCTGCTCTGTGCAGCCCTGGAACTTGGTGCCCTGCATCCCAGCTACACTATCTCCAGGAGTGGCTAAAAGGGGCCAAGGTACAGCTCACCGGTTGCTTCAGAGGGTGCAAGCCCCAAGCCTTCGTAGCTTCCACATGGTGTTGGGTCTGCAGGTGAGCAGAAGACAAGAGTTGAGCTTGGGGACCCTCCACCTAGATTTCAGAGGACGTATGGAAATACCTGGATGTCCAGGCAGAATTCTGCTGCAGGAGTGGAGCCCTCATGGAGAAACTCTACTAGGGCAGTGCAGAACGGAAATGTGGGGTTGGAGCCCGTACATACAGTCCCTGCTGAGGCACTGCGCCTAGTGGAGCCGTGAGAAGAGAGCCACTGTCCTCCAGATCTCAGAATGGTAGATCCATTGGCAGCCTGCACCATGCGCCTGGAAACACCACAGGTACTCAACACCAGCCGCTGGCACTGAACACTGCCACAGGGGCTGAACTCTGCAAAGCCACAAGGGCGGAGATGCCCAAGGCCTTGGAAGCTCACCCTTTGCAAAAGCATGCCCTAGATGTGAGATGTGGAGTCAAGGGAGATTATTTTAGAAGCTTAAGATTTAATGACTGGCTAGACATGGTGGCTCACGCCTATAATCTCAGCACTTGGGGAAGCCGAGGCAGGCAGATCACTTGAGGCCAGGAGTTCAAGACCAGCCTGGCCAACATGACAAGACCCCAAGTCTGCTAACAGTACAAAAATTAGCCAAGCATGGTGATGTGCACCTGTAGTCCCACTACTCAGGAGGCTGATGTGCAAGAATCACTTGAACCTAGGAGGCGTAGGCTGCAGTGTGCCAAGATCGTGCCACTGCATCCAGCCTGGGCAACAGAGCAAGAATCTGTCTCAAAAAACAAAAAACAAACAAAAAACACAAGATTTAATGACTGCCCCACTGGATTTTGGATCTGCTTAGGAGCCTATGGCCCTTGCGTTTTGGTCACTTTCTCCCATTTGGAATGGGAGCATTCATCCAATGCCTGTACCCCCGTTGTATCTTAGAAGTAACTAACTTGCTTTTGATTTTATAGGCTCATAGGCAGAAGGGACTTGCCTTGTCTCAGATTAGACTTTGGACTTGGGACTTCTGGGTTAATGTTGGAATGAATTAAGACTTTGGGGGATTGTTGGGAGGCATGATTGGTTTTGAAATGGAAAAAGGATGTGAGATTTGGGAGGGGCCAGGGGCGGAATAATATGGTTTCACTCTGTGTTTCCACCAAATCTCATCTGGAATTGTAATCATCATGATTCCCATGTGTTGAGGGGGGGACCTGGTGGGAGGTGGATGGATTATGGGGGTGGTTCCCCCCCACGCTCTTCTTGTGATAGGAAGTGAGTTCTCACAAGATATGATGGTTATGTAAGCGTTTGGCGGTTCCTCCTTCACACTCAGTCTCTCATCTGCCGCCATGTAAGACTTTGCCTGCTTCCCCTTCTGCCATGATTGTAAGTTTCCTGAGGCCTCCCCAGCCACATGAACTGTGACACAATTAAACCTCTTTTCTTTATAATTATCCAGTCTCAGGCAGTTCTTTACAGCAGTGAGAGAAAGGACTAATACAATTGGTGACTACTTTATATTAACTTGAAAATAAAGTATATTATTCTGGTGTCGGCAAGACTATTCTATATTGTCAATTAGATCAAGCTGGTTAAAAATTTCTATATTAGGGATCTACCAACTTTTTCTTAAAGGGGCACAAAAATATTTCAGATGTTGTGGGCCACAGGATCTCTGTCAGAACTACTCAACTGTGCAGTTACGGCATGAAAGCAGCTATAAACAAATCACATAACTGTGTTCAAATACAATTTTATGTATGGACACAGAAATTTGAATTTCATGGAAGTTTCGTGTGTCATTTAATCTTATCCTTTAGTATTTTTCACCATTTTAAATTTTAAAAACCACTCGTAGCTCACAGGAAATTTGAAAGCAGGCAATGGGATGGATTTGGCCCACAGGTAAGAACCTGCCAACCCCTGTTCTATACCTTTACTGATTTTCTGTCTACTATACCATCAATGACTGACAGAGGAGTGCTATCTCTAAATATACTTGAAGATTTATCTATTTGTTTCGTTCTATTAGTTTTCACGTTACGTATTTTGAAACTATGCAATTAGATTAAATAGATCTATATTTAGATTACGTCTACTCAGTAAGTTGACCTCTTTATCATTATGAAATGTCTCTCTTTATCCCTGGTAACATTTTTTTGCCCAAAGTCAACTTTTCCTGATATCAGTATAGCTAGCTACTCCAGTATTTTTATGATTAGTGTTTGCATATATTTTCTTTCCCAACCTGTGGCTTTTTACCTAAGATTTCATATTTAAAATGGGTTTCTTATACATATCAAGTAACTCAGTCTTCCTTTTATCTAAACAATCTGTCTTTTAATTGAATTTTTTATCGTATTCCCACTTCATATAATTATTAACATGGTTGGGTTTAAAAGCCCACATCTTAATTTTTTTTTCTATTTGTCCCATTTATTTTTTTATTCCTTTTTTTCCCTTCTTTCCCGGCTTCCTTTGGATTTTATTTTTTGGTATTCTATTTCATTTACATTATATGCTATCCCTTTTTACTTTTTAAGTGACTGCTGTGGAGTAGACAATATACATCTTTAATTTATCACAGACTACCTTTAAATAATATTAAAACACCTCAGCACACTGCAAGAACCTTCCAAAGTATATGTCTCTTTCCCTCAAGCTATCATTTGTGGTACCGTTGTCTATTTTGCTTTTCCCATATGTCATAACCGCCAAAAATATATTATCTTACTTTAAGTAGTCAATAATCCTTTAAATTAACAACAAAAAGGAGGGAAAAGTCATATATCCACATATTTATCATGTTGTATAAAACTCAAGTTTCTAACTGGTATCATTTTCCTCATGTTTAAAGTATTTCCCTTATCATTTCATGAAATGGAAGTCTGCTGCTAACAAATGCTCTCAGCTCTTGTGTGCCTGAAAGAAGATTTTAACTTCATTTTTAAATTCCATATAGAATTCCAGTTTGATTTTTTTTTTCCAGCACTCTAATGATGTTTCATTAAAGTGGTCCCTCATCGTCTGCCTCCGCCAACCCCCACCCCCGCCCCGCTCTGGCTACTTTTAAGATTTACTCTGCATTCCTGGTTTTCAGCAATTTAATTATGATAAGCCTGGGTGTGGTTTCCAGTGTGTTTAACCTGCTAAAGTTTCACTGAACTTCTTGGTAAGTGGGTTTATGTTTTCCAACATATATGGAAGATTTGGGATAATTTCTTGAGATGTATTTCTGCTCCCTGCCCCAACCATTTTTTTCCACAACTTCGGTTATACATATGTATGTTTAGACTGCTTGATTTTGTCCAGAAGTTACTAAGGCTCTGTTCACTTCTTTTTCATTTTTTTTTTTTTTTTTTTTTTTTTTTTTTGAGACAGAGTCTTGCTTTTTTGCCCAGGCTGGAGTGAAGTGGTACAATCTCGGCTCACTGCAACCTCCGCCCCCAGGGTTCAAGCAATTCTCCTACCTCAGCCTCCTAAGCAGCCGAGATTACCGGTGCACGCCACCACGCCCGGCTAATTTTTGTATTTTTAGTAGAGGAGGGGTTTCGCCACGTTGGTCGGGCTGGTCTCGAATTCCTGACCTCAGGTGATCCACCCGCCTCGGCCTCCCAAAGTGCTAGGATTACAGGGGTGCCCCACCATGCCCAGCCTTCAGTTTTTTCTGTCTGTGTGCTTTAGTTTCTTTTGCTATCTTCAAATTCACTGATGTTTTCTTTTGTAGAAGATAATGTGCTATGAATGCCATCACGTATTTTTTTCAGGTGTCTTATTTTTAATCTCTGTAAGTTCTATTTGATTTTTTCTCCTTCCTATGCTCATATTCTCCTTTAAATACTTGAACATACTTTTAGTAACTGTTTCAAAGTGCACAGCTGATAATTCCATCATCTCTGTAATTTTCTAGGTTTGTTTCTGTTGACTGATTTTGCACTTGTTTATGGGTCACATTTTTGTGGTTCTTAACATGTCTGGCAATTGGTTGCTCCACATTATGAGCATCAGAATTTGTTATTCTGTTGTTTTGTTATATTTGTTATTTCTTTTAAAGTGTTAGACTTCATTTTTAGAAAAACATAAGTTACTTTCAGATTAGCTACACTGTTTTGGAGTTTGTTTTTAAGTTTCATTAGGGTGGATTTGGATTTGCCTTCATGCTGGAGCTAGTTCAGTCCTACTGTCAAGGCATGTCTCCTCTGGTGTCAGGTGCCCTTGAGTGTGCTTCAAGTATTCAACAAGGACTCTCTATTGTAGTTGGCTATCACTCAAATATCTCTCCCAGGCCTGTGTGAGTCCTGGAAAGTTAAGCTTATAGCTCTCTGGTTGTTCTATGCCTGACCTCACAGGCATATGTACTGTGTATACGTGGCTTAATAATATTCAACAACAGATCCAAAGGTATTATTTCTGAAGCACTTTTTCTACACAGGCCCTTCTCTCTCATACTCTGCTCCCATACCTCCCAGGTAACTCAACCTTCCCAAACTTCAATCTCTTTCTTCAACTCAGCAATTGTGCCATGTCTGCTTGGTTCCCCCAACCCCCACAGTCTAGAAAGAAAACTAGGGTGACAATAGGGTTACCTCAATTGTTTCCCTTCTGAGAGCACAATCGTGTTGTATTTGTTGTCCACTGTCTAAAAACAACTGACAGTAAGTCCAGTCCCAGTTACTCTATCATGGTTGAGAGTAGAAATCTATAGATCTTTCACATATTAGAAAAATTAAATCACAAAATTTATATGGATGAGCATTAAGACTGCGGGTGAGTTTTCTTTAAACTTACTAATTCTTAGAGCAGCTTTAAGCTATTGCTTAATTATTTGATGGATTTAAGATTTATAAAGTATGGAGATTAATGTTCACAATTCTTCACATGGTTTTATTTAAAGCAATCTGAATGCATTTCTTGCTATGAAAAGCCAAGTACTCAAATTAACTGATCAGAGAAACTAGTGTTTATTATTAAATCATAGCCTTCAATACCAGTGGCAGAGAATGCAAATTTGTTTTCCAACATTTGTTTTCTACGTAAACCCACCTATTTTTAGCTAAGCACATGCCTATCAGAAAAAAGGACTACATTCTTAGCTTCCTAAGTAGCTAGGTGTGGCTGTTGAGACTAAGTAAACAGGATGTAAACAAAAATGATACGTGCTGCTTTTCCCTTAAGTGTCTTTATAAGGAGGGGATATGTTCTTTTCTTTTCTCTTTTTCTCTTCTTTTTGTACGAGCTCCAATAACCTCTAGGATCATTTGCTAAACCTGAAAATAGACACCATATACCTTGGAGCACTGACTACTTCAGAATTTGTTGAATGTGATGAAAGTAAATTTCTATCTTCTATATTGCTTATACCATCTTTGCAGCCAAATTTAATACTGAGTTCTTTAAAAAGAGGCCATTTAAGTTTGATTTGATAAAAGGAATTTCAAGAAGACAAAAAGAAACCTAGCTATTTGCAAACCAAACGAGCACATTAACAGTTTATAAGTATTTTGGTCAACAAAAGTACCAGGGGGCCAGGCGCCGTGGCTCACACCTATAATCCCAACACTTTGGGAGGCCAAGGCAGGAGAACTGCTTGAGCCCAGAAGTTTGAGGCCATCCTGGGGAACACAGGGAGACCCAGACTCTACAAAAAAATTAAAAAATTAGCTGGATGTGGTGACATGTGCCCATGGTCCCAGCTACTTGAGAGGCTGGGGTGGGAGGATCTCTTGAGCCTGGGAGGTCGAGGCTGTAGTGAGCTGTGATTACGTGATTATGTGATTACATCTACACACATATAATACTTACTGTGTGTGTGTATATATACATATATATAAAAATACAAATTATTCAGTTTGTTAGCAGTGGTTTCCTGCTTAGGAATATTATTAACCCATATCATTTTTATTTGTAAATCAATTAGATTTCTTTAACGTTCAGCTTCATAAGACTTCAATAATTGTATATACAATGGTTTCAAAAGACTTCTTAAGCTGAGAAAAAAATGTTAACATTAATCAATTTGCAGACAATTGAAGTACACTTCTAATAAGATGTAAAAATTGGTAGCCATTAAGGGAAAAACATGAAGTATTCTACAAGAAAAAGAACAACCTCTGTTTAACAAAAGCCATCAAGTATAAATTTGTAAATTATAGTGTCAGAGGGTATCTGCATACATGTATAACAAAGTATTCATATTCAGAATATATAAAAAACAAGTTAAAGAGAAAAAAGCAAACAACCTAATAGAAAAGCAGGCAAAAGATCTGAGTAGCCACTTCATTAAAAATATCCAAATGATCAGTAAGCATATGAAAATATAATCAATTTCATTAATATTTATGCAAACAAAAGTCACAATAAGCTATCAATATATACTTACCAGAACAACTAAAATTAAAAATACACAATATCGGCCAGGCATGGTGGCTCACACCTGTATTACCAGCACTTTAGGAAGCTAAGGTGGGATCACTTGAGGTCAAGAGTTTGAGACCACCCTGGCCAACAAGGTGAAACCCTGTCTCTACTAAAAATATAAAAATTAGCCATGTGCAGTAGCATGTGGCTGTAATCCCAGCTACTCAGGAGCCTGAGGCATGTGAGTCGCTTGAACCCAGGAGGCGGAAGTTGCAGTGAGCCGAGACCATGCCACTGCATTCCAGCCTGTGTGACAAAGTGAGACTCTTTCTCAAAAAAAAAAAAAAAAATATATATATATACACACACACACACACACACACACACACACACACACAATCAAGTATTGACAAAGTTCTGGAATAACTAAACTGACATAATTTCTGGTAAGAGTATAAAATCACTTTTGAAAATTAGTAGACTCTACTAAAGATAAGCACCTGCATATCCTAGGACCCAATAATTCCACTTCTAGACACATACTCAAGTAAAATGCACACGTGTCCACGAAAAGATTTGTCAAGAATATCCATAAATGTGGCCGGGCACAGTGGCTCACACCTATAATCCCAGCACTTTGGGAGGCCAAGGTGAGCGGATCACCTGAGGTCAGGAGTTTGAGACCAGCCTGGCCAACAAGGTGAAACCCTATTTCTACTAAAAATACAAAAATTAGCTGGGCATGGTGGCAGGCGCCTGTAGTCCCAGCTACTCGGGAGGCTGAAGCAGGAAAATCACTTCAACCTGGGAGGCGGAGGTTGCAGTGAGCCAAGATTGTGCCATTGCACTCCAGACTGGGCAACAAGAACAAAACTCCGTCTCCAAAAAAAAGAAGAAAAGACATCCATGTTCATGGACTGGAAGACTTGAAATTGTTTAAATGTTCATAATATTCAAAGTGATCTACAGGATCAATGCAATCCCTATCAAAATCCCAATGGCATTTTTGCAGAAAAAAAAATATCCTGACATTCATATAGAACACAAAGGATCCCAAACAGCCAAAGCAATCTTGAGAAACACAAAGCTGAAGGCCTCACGTTTCCTAACTGCTACACATTACAAAGCTATAGTAATTCAAACAGTATGTTACTGACATAAAGACAAACATACAGACCAATGGAACAGATTAAAGAATCCAGAAATAAACTCTCACTTACACGTTCAAATGATCTTCAACAAAGATGCCAAGGCTACAGGATAGGAAAAGAACAGTTTCTTCAACATATGGTGTCGGTAAAATGTATATCCACATTTATAAAGAATGAAATTGGACTCTTACTTTACACCACATGAAAAAAATTAACTCAAAATGAATTAAAGGCCTAGACATAAGACCTGAAACTATAAAAGACCTAGAAGAGACAAAGGGGGAAAGCTTCATGACCGTGGATTTGGCAAAGATTTCTTGGATATAACACCAAACGCACAAGCAACAAAAGAAAACATGAACAAATGGGGCTAATATCAGACTCAAAACCCTCTGCATAGCAAAGGAAATAACAGAGTAAAAAGACAATGCAAGAAATGGGAGAAAAAAATTGTAAACTACATATGTGATGGGGGTTAATATTCAGAATACATAAAGAGCTACTACAACTCAACAACAAAAACAACCCAACCAAAAAATGGGCAAATTGAAGTCTGGGGACAGTGCTTATTAGAGAGAAATTTTAAAATTAGTAAAACAAAATAAAAAATAGGTAAAGGACTTGAATAGACATTTCTCTGAAGAAGATATACGAACAGCCAACAAGCACAAGAAAAGATACTCAGCATTACTAATCATCAGGGAAATACAAATCAAAACCACATATCACCTCACATCTGTTAGGATGGCCATTATTTGAAAAAATTTAAAACCCAAAAAATGAGTATTCACAAGGATGTGGGAAAACTGAAACCCCTGTGTACTACTGGTGGGAATAACGGTGCAGCCACTATGAAACACAGTATGATAGTTCCTCAAAATAATAAAAAACAGAATTACCATATGATCCAGCAATCTCACTTCTGGTATATCCAAAAGAACTAAAAACAGGATCTCAAAGAGGTATCTGCACACCATGTTCACCATTGTGCTATTGTGAGTCAATAGCACAATAGCTAAGAGGTGGAAGCAACCTAAATGCCCATGGACAGATGAATGGATAAATAAAATGCGGTATATACATACAATTATTCATCCTACAAAAAAGGGAAACCCTTTCATTTGCTGCAACATAAATGAACCTTGAGGACACTATGCTAAGTGAAATAAGCCAGTCACAAAAAGAAAAATGCTGCATGATTCCACTTACATGAGGTATCTAAAATAGCCAAACTCTTGGAAACAGAAAGCAGAATGGGCTAGAAGAGAAAAGGAAGAGTTGTTGCTAAATGGATAGAGTTTCAGTTTTGTTAAGATGAAAAACTTCTAGCGATCTGTTGTACAACAATGTTCCTATAGTTAACATTACTACACTGTATACTCAAAAATGTACAAGATGGTAAATTTTGTATTTTTAACCAAAATGAGAGATAGAGGGCACACAAGCAAACACAATGAAACACACAAAAAGGGAATATTCATAGCAACACTACATATAAAATGGAAATAATTCAAATATCCACTGATACAATAAAATAGTATATAGAAATGAGAAGAACAAAAGGGGCAATACACAACATGAGTTACTCTCACAAACATAATGTTGAATGAAAGAACCCAGACAGGAAGGAGGATATACTATATTTATTGGCTTATTCATATAAAGTTTAAAAACACAAAAAAATAACTTATGATATTAGAAGTCAGGCTAATGAATACACTTGGAAGGAGGAAATGAATGAAAAAGGAAAGAAGGACTCCTGCGAATATTAGCAATGGCCTGTTTCTTGCTCGGGATGCTGATTATATGGTATATGTATGTCATGATGTTATGGTAACAGTAATACTAACCAATTAGAGTACAAAAAGAAAGCAATGAAGAAATATTTTATTAATATAGCTGTAAAAATTAAAAACATACACAAAATACAGTATATATGTGGTTGAATACATGTGATTGAGTGTCCCCTTCAATATCTCTATTCTCCTTCCCTTGTAAAGTAACAGAATCCCTCAATTATGATTAGACAGGACACACCAGAATAATGACCAATTTCCTAGACCCTCCACCCTCGCCCCCTTGAAGCTGGTGTGTCAATGTGACGAAGTTCTAGCTAACAGAGTTGAGAAAAAAGTGCGACTTCTCGGTCTTGTCCCTATAAGGGACTCAGCCTCCGCTTCTCAACTCTCACCCTTAGTGTGTAATTCTCATCATTATGGCCCAAGATGGATGAAAAAGTTCAGCTTCAACTGTCTTTGTTACCCTTCCTGTGGGTACGATGGAAAGAGAGTACTATTTTAGATCTTGAGAAGGTAGTCATGTTGAGGATAAAAGAACAAAAGAGAAAAAGTCTGGTCCCCAACACAATTCAAGAAACTAAGTAAGCCCCTGACTACTTACCCAGACTTCAGAAGAACTTAGAAATAAACTAAAATCTGTATTTTTAGGTCTGTATTACAGTTCTATTAGCCATCTAACCTATAACTAAATATAGCATATCAAAATAATACCCCATGACCAAGTTGGTTTATTCCAGGCATGCAAGAATGGGTCAACATCAGGAAATCGTATTTCACTACATCAAAAAATTAATGGAGACCAAATATTACAATTAACAGAAGCACAAAAGATGATGGTAACATTAATAGCCATTGATAATAAAAACTAAGTAAAATAGAAAAGGAAGGAACCGATTAAAGTATGATGAAGGATTATTATCAAAACCCAGCAAGGTGCAGTGGCTCATGCCTGTAATCCCAGCACTTTAGGAGGCTGAGGAAGCAGGACTGATTGAGCCCAGGAGTTTGAGACCAGCTATGGACAACATAGTAAGGCCCCATCTCTACAGAAAATAAAAAATTAGCTGGGTGAGGTGGCACACGCCTATAGTCCCAGCTACTTGAGAGGCTGAGGTGAAAGAACTGCCTGAACCCAGGAGGTTGAGGCTGCAGTGAGCAGTGTTTGAGCCACTGGACTCCAGGCTAGACAACAGACCAAGACCCTGTTTCAAAAACAAAACAAAACAAAAAATCCCAACAGCAAACATTATATTAAAAGATCAAATAATAAAGCCACCTCCATTGCAATTAAGAACAAGACAAAGATAATCACAGTTACCACTGTTATTCAACTCATTTATGGAGGTTCCAGTGAATACATAACAAGTTAACAAAACAATCCATATATTTATATACTTGAAATTATCTTTATTTGAAGACACATCATTGAATAACTGCAAAATTCAAAAGACTAATAAAAAATTACTAAGACATTTTATTTAAAGTAAGTATACACAAAATAAATATTCAAAAATCAATAGATCTTCTCTGTACTAGCAGTATCCAGTTAAAAATGAAAACAGGAAAAAAAATTCCCACTCAATAATAGCAAAAATACTAAATTAAGTTTAGCTGTATATAACAATATTTGAAGTAATAGTTACTTAAGAAGTTAATCTCAGGCTCATGCCTGTAATCCCAGCACTCTGGGAGGCCAAGGCAGGTGGAACACTTGAGGTCAGGAGTTCGAGACCAACCTGGCCAACATGGTGAAACCCTGTCTCTACTAAAAATACAAAAATTAGCCCGGCATGGTGGCAGGCGCCTATAATCCCAGGTACTCAGAGGCCGAGGCAGGAGAATCTCTTGAACCCAGGAGGTGGTGGTTACAGTAAGCAGAGACTGCGCCACTGCACTCCAGCCTGGGCAAGACAGAGCAAGACTCGGTCTCAAAAGGAAAAAAAAAAAAAACAAAGAAGTTAACCTCTTGCTCACATGAAAAGTCTAAATGTAGGAATTCCAGATCTGGAATGGTGACAATGTTATCAGGCTCTGGCTGTCTCTGTTACAGATGCCTGTCATTCCCATCATTATCTAAGAAGCTGGAACACCCACAGGCAATAAAATTGGAGGGAAAAAAAAAAGGAAAAACAGTGTACCTGTGTAGAGATGCCCTAAAAGTTTCATATTATACTTCCACTTACACCTTGTCAAGACTTAATTACATGACCACATCTAGCTATAAGAAGAATAGAAAAGTAGTAGTGTCATCTGGGTAGCAATGTGTCAGATAAAAATTGAGGTTCTGTTGGTTAAAAAAAAAAAATGAAAGAATAGCATTGGGGTACACAATAAACAATCTCTGCCATTAATTCCTAAGATACATTTTAAAAGAAAACTATGTGACTTACATGGAAAAGCGTGGAACTTTTTCAAAATTGTCAATGGACATAAAATAGAACCTAAAAACATGGAATTATAGGTCATAGTCCCAAATGGAAAGATAGTACCACAAAATGATCAACAATTCACATTAACATATAACTCTAACATAATTCTTATCAGAATCCCTAAGATATAGTAGGTAAAGGTTCGGGGAAGAAGGATTCTTTGTTTTAGAACTAGATCAAGTTTGTCTAAAATGCAGCCTGTGCACAGCATGCAGCCCAGGACAGCTTTGAATGTGGCCCAAAACAAATCCATAACCTTTCTTAAAACGTTATGAGATTGTTTTGCGATGGTTTTTTAGCTCATCAGCTATCATTAATGTTAGTGTATTTTATGTGTGGCCCAAGATAATTCTTCCAACGTGGCTCAGGGAAGCTAAAAGATTGGACGCCCCTGAACTAGATGAAATAATTTAAAGCTGACATGGAAAAAGACATGTCCGCATTAAGCTAAGAGAATTTTTTAAAACAACACCTAAACAGAATTTTAGTGTTAAGTGACAGAATCAGATGTTAACTTTTTAATAACAACACCTAAACAGATTGACTGTTAAGTCCTAGTTTGCCTGAGGCTGTCACAATTTCGTACCATTGTTCTAGTATCCTGTATGCTTTAACGCCTTCATTTTTAAAAAGAATTATTATTAATAGTTACATTAAAGTAAGCTAGAATGAGCTTGGTAGATCCAATTCTTTTCATTCTGTCTCTACACTTGTTCACTTTCCCGAACATCTACGTTCCCATGGTCCCAAACACCATATAAGCTCCTGGTCTGGAAAAGGAGGTCCATTCATCCCCACCTCCCTACAACTCCAAAAACATCTGGATAAAGAAATCCTCCCTTCTCTGAAACTCTCCATGCCCATGGCTTCAGTTGTCATCTGTGTATGATACTATCAAATTTCTTTCGTGATGTTGAGACCAGGGACCCACTTCCTATCTGTCATTTCCATTTAGATGTTCCAAAGGAACCTCAAACTCAATATATACAAATCTGAACCTGCATTGTCCAACTCTGTTCTTCCTACATGCAAATAGAAATGAATGGCACAAACATTCATTACCATTCATCTATCCAATTATCTAAGTCCAAGTCCAAAACCTGGAAATCAATGATGATATCCCTTATTCAAACATTCAATTAATCATCAATTACTATCAATTTTATCTTCTGTAAGTTATTCAATTTTCTTCATCATACTACACTGCCACAGTGCCAGTTACCATCCTTTATTAGGATTACAGCAATAATCCTAAGGATAATAATAATAATAATAATAAATCCTCTTCACTGCTCACTCTTCACTGCTTACTCTCTTTCCAGTACTGCACTGCTTCAATTCACTTTACAGCCACTAAATTTCAAGAATATTTATTTTTAAATCATGTGGTACCTTACGGTAGGTAAATTACTTCAATTTTTAAAACATATTGTCTTATACTTTAATACTTCTATTCCAAGTCCATCATCACTCAACGCAAGTTTTGTTTTTTGTTTTTGAGATGGAGTCTCACTCTGTCCCCCAGGCTGAAGTGCAATGGCACATCTCAGCTCCCTGCCACCTCCGCTTCCCAGGTTCAAGCAATTCTCCCTGCCTCAGCCTCCCGAGTAGCTGGGATCACAGGTTCCTGCCATCATACCTGCCTAATTTTTGTATTTTTAGTACAGAGGGGGTTTCGCCATGTTGGCCAGGCTGGTCTTGAACTCCTGACCTCAGGTGATCGGCCAGCCTCGGCCTCCCAAAGTTCTGGGGATTACAGGTGTGAGCCACCACACCTGACCTCAACCCAAGTTTTAGATCTAGCTCTTTTACTCAATAGTTCTGGGTCACCAACTTATTGACAGTATTTTTATCAAAATTATGTAACACAAAGAACATCAATCAAAAAACCAAATCATCAAATTAGATCCAAATGAATCCTTAAAATTTGAGAGGTATAACTAGTGATTTCATCTATGTAAACAGTATATAGTACTTTACCAAAACAAATTTTGGCTTTTGTTATAAACAGTGGCACTTCAACATGATATAAGATAAGCAAAATAAGAGCATTGTAAAAAAAAATTTGAAACCCATAGAAATAAAACATTAAAAAAAAAAAACTCACCATACACACCTGTAGAAGGAGTAGAACTATTCATGGTAAAAGGTCCGTTAATGATGCCAGAAGAAAGAAGCTCATCAGATCCCCGCTGAAAAACAAAACCAATGTTTGGTTAATAAACCAAGTTTTAGATAATGGTCCATATTTACTACTAAAAGTATTAAAAGCTAATAATATTACTTCATCTTTGTATGAAGACATTGAAGGGGGAACTCCTCAAGAATCACAAAATCAAATGAACTGCACAGCAAGAAAAAATTACTGCAAATCCACAACTATATTGTTAGTTATTAAAAACAACACAACTGCCACCACAGAAATGGGGGCATAATCTTGAAATTCTTTCTAACCAAACACAGGTTTCCAAAACAACATCTGAAAGTGCCAAACCATATTTAGGGGGTTGATTATGACATTGTTTTTGTAGTATATATTTATATGCAAATAGTTTGTATAGTCCTCCCTAAGAATCCTGACTTTTCAATACCAATGTATTTTTTTAAGTAGAAAATATAGTTCATTTCCATATTAGCCAAATTCTTTATAATCAGTAACTTTTTATCCATTAATCCTTAAAATCACCTTTAAAGCAGACTATTTCTTAAACAATTGTTTAAGTAATTTACTCTTTTTTTCAGGTAAGAGTTTTGATCAACTTCCAAATCTGAACTGGCAACACTAAAAAGTAAGTCAGAGAAGTCTTTTCATTGTAACGTAAGATCTATCACCAACATTTAAAAGACTACTTTTAGGAAGGACAATAAATACTATGTACAAAGTTAAAACCAACCTATTTTAAATATTACTATTGGTTTAGCTTGGCCAATTTTTAAGAACAAGTGTTTTGATCCATTGGGTAATAAAAATTAATCCCCAAACAATCCTACAAGTATCAGAATAGCAATAGTGCTACAGCACATATTTAATGTTTAAGTGTAGGTGCCACTTCTATAGGGAACAACTTCAGCCTTTGCTGAAGAAAGACAAACCACCAATATGTCTACATAATAGAAATACAATTATTTAAACAAGTCTTGCATTAAACATCCAGAAATTACTCCCTTTGGATCTTCATCGGAAGTTTATAGAGACATCTGGGAACAAGAAGAAGGAATTAAGTAAGCAGGATAAAAGAAAACTGAAAATGTCAACTCCCAGAAAAATTAAGATTAAGGCCTCACTTAAAGCACAGGTCTTCCTAATAAAATCTGAGATGTAGATATTATCAGGCTACATATGATAATTAACAGACTTTGTGGTTTGCTGGCTACCTGCAGATAAAGACACATTTTTGCAGCTTTAAATGTATTAGTAGTATAAATTAAAACATACTCAACATGGTTTTTATATATGAGGAATTTGGTTAAATGTATTACTAACAGATATGTCTTCCACACATATGAGTTAGCATCAATATGTTTCTACCTATAAATCAAGTTAATATAATGTTAGAAACCACTTGAAGGTGGTCACTTTAGCTCTTTCGAGATTTGCAGAAACATATTTTTTCAAGAATAACGAAAAGCACAAGTATAAAGCAAAAATACTGATAAGCTAGATAACATTAAAATTAACAATTTTATTTAACAAAAGACATCATTAGGAGAATAAACAGACAAGTCATGGAATAAGAAGGTATCTGCGATACATAAAACCAACAAAGGGTTTATATCCAGCACGTACTAAGAAAAAGAAAAAAGGAAAAACAAAACACTAGAAATCAGTAAGAAAAAGCCAAGATAACAGAAAAATGACAAGAGACTTGAACAGTCATCTCACAAAGTGGTGGACTATGTCACTGTTCCAGAGTATTTGTACCCTCACCTTTTCCTGAACAAGAATTATTCCTCCCCATCCATGGCCATGTGACTTGCAATGCCTCCAGTGGGAGGAGTATAACTCCCTCCCCCCATTGACAATGAACACAGTTTTGTAATATCCTTTGGCCAATGGAACATGAATGGACATGACCTATACTTAAGCCAAACAGTAACTTCAAAAATATCAGTCATTTCTGCCAGGTTTTTCTCTTTCCCTCTGAAATAAGAGCATGTCTCAAATAGGAGGTACTCTTTCAGCCTGATTCTCAGAAGAACAAGTGTAGCTCCATAACAGCTACCACCACGGTAAGTGAACAAGAAATAAATGTCTTCTTAAACAACTTATAAATGACTGATACCATATCCAGTCAAACATAAGATATTTGACCGCATCCTCATTGGTCATCAGGGAAATGCAAGTTAAAACCACAATGAAATACTGTAAAATTAAAAAGATTGACAATATCATGTTAGTAATAATGTGGGGTGACAAAAACTCTTACATGGGAGTTAAGTATAATTTAGTGGGAGTGTAAACTGGTACCACTTGGAAAACTGTCTGATCCAATCTATTAAAGTCAAATATATGAATATCCTAGGATCCTTATATAGTCTACTCCGATGCATAAACCCCAAGATATTGCCTGCTTGTGTGCACCTAGACATATAAGACTGTCTTCAGCAGCATTATTTGTACTCGTCAAACTGGAAACAACTAAATGCCATCAACTGTAGAATAACTGAGAAAATGTTTGTAAATGCATGCAATGACTATACAACAATGAGAATGAACTACGGCTCCACGTAACATAGATAAATCTCACAAACCTAAAACGTCAGTCACGGCCAGGCGCGGTGGCTCACACCTGTAATCCCAGCATTTTGGGAGGCCAAGGCGGGCAGATCACGAGGTCAGGAGATCGAGACCATCCTGGCTAACACGGTGAAACCCCGTCTCTACTGAAAACACAAAAAAATTAGCCCGGCGTGGTGGCGGGCGCCTGTAGTCCCAGCTCCTCAGGAGGCTGAGGCACGAGAATGGCATGAACCCGGGAGGCAGAGATTGCAGCGAGCCGAGATCACGCCACTGCGCTCCAGCCTGGGCAACAAAGCGAGACTCTGTCTCAAAGAAAAAAAAAGTCAGTCACAAAGAATACAACGCTATATTGTTGCATTTATATGGGGTACAAAAAGCTGGGCACAGTGGCTCACACCTGTATTACCAGCACTTTGGGAGGCCAAGGAGGGAGGATCACTTGAGGTCAAGAGTTCAAGACCAACGTGGGCAACACAGGGAGGCCCCATCTCTAAGCAAATAAAAATAAAAACAAAAAAATGGATTATCAAAACCAAAAGCACAAATGGCAATAAATAAATAAACTGAACTGAACTTTCTCAAATATAAAAACTTTTGTATTTCAAAGAACACCATCAAGAGAATAAAAAGACAACACGGAGAATGGAAGAAAGTATTTGCAAATCACGTATCTCACAAGAAATGGGTGCCTAGAACACCTAAGATCCCTCAAGATCAATAATAAAAAAAGACAACCCATTGGATTTGAAAAGGTATTTCTCCAAAGAAGGCCAGTAAGTACATGAAAAGATGCTCAACCTAATTAGTCATTAAGGAAATGCAAATCAAAAGCCACTTCAAGGAAAAATTAAGACCATGATACTACCACTTAACTATCAGAACACCTAAAATAAAAAGTTACAGTATCAAATGCAGACCAGCATGTGGAAAAAATAGATCTCTCATACATTGCTGATAGCAATGTAAAATGGTACAGACACTCTGGAAAGTAGTTTGGTGTTTTCTGAAAAAAAAAAAAAAAAAAAAAAAAAAAAAAACTAAACATACACTTAGCAACCTCAAAAGATAATATGCTCTATGATTTCACCTACAGTATTCTCAAAATGACAAAAATTATAGAGATGGAAAACAGATTAGTGGTTGCCAGGAGATAGAGATGGTTAGGTGGAGGTGGTAGGTATGATTATACATGGTACCATAAGGAGATCTTTGTGGTGATGGATTAGTTCTATATCTTAACTGTGATGGTAGTTACGTGAATCTACATATGCAATAAGATCAAACAGAACTATATACAGGCACTGTGCCAATACCAATGCTCCTGTTTTGATGGTGTACTATAATTATATAAGATGTAACCACTGGAGGAAACTTAAGTGAGGGGCACACAGGACCTTTCTGTAGTATCTTTACAACTTGCCATGCATCTCTAATTGTTTGAAAAGTTTAATAAAATTAAAACTAAAAAATAAAATATAGGACAACAGGTACTTCATTCTGAGCCAAAGGATTCCTACTGGCTTGAGTCTTGCTCTCTTCACTAACAGTCATCACTAACACCTGTGTTCAACCCTGCCACAGCCCGCTATTACAGATCATCCTCAACACTGTGCTTCTGTACAACAGTGGTCCAGAAGGCATCCCTTCAAAGATAAGCAGAACAAAAAGAAAAGAAACATTACAAAAGGCAGATAACATATACCAGAAACTACACAAATTTCAATTGACGGCAAGTAGCTTTTTGTAAAATGAAAAAAAAAGAAATTGACCTAATATCCTCTCTAAAACAAAACTATAAAGGGATACAACAGCTCAAGGGAAAGGCAAATAAGAAATCTACCAAAAGAGTTAAAGGGAAAATTGACGAGAAAAAAGGAATAAGACAGTATCTTGAAAGTCAAACATTTGAGAAGTCAAAAGCACAAACACCTTTCTGCCATCCAAACAAGTTACCTGCTGTGAGGAACCAACTCTTTTTATATTTTTGACATAAAAAAACTGGAAAGAAGAAATGTACAGGAAAGCACTTTCTTAGAGACACTTGAGATTACCAGAAAGGCACCTAGAGGTGTTAAATTGTTAACACAGGCCCCAGACAAGGGCTAAGAATCCCAAAAGCTGACTATATTCATCTTCTTTTTTTTTTTTTTTTTTTTTTTAAGACAAGGTCTTGCTCTGTCGCCCAGGCTGGAGTACAGTGACACGATCTTAGCTCACTGCAACCTCCGCCTCCCAGGTTCCAATGATTCTTGTGTCTCAGCCTCCTGAGCAGCTGGGATTACAGGTGTCTGCCCATAACGCCCAGCTAATTTTTGCATTTTTAGTAGAGACGGGGTTTCACCCTGTTGGTCAGGCTGGTCTCGAACTCCTGACCTCAAGTGATCTGCCAACCTCGGCCTTCTAAACTGCTGGGACTACAGGCGTGAGCCACCACACCCGGCCTGACTATATTCTTCTTAATGCACACATGCCATTTCAGTTTCAATTTGGGGAGAAAAGTAAGTTACTCATGTTTTTTTTCTATTTCTTTCTCATTCAATAAACTGTTACCTAGTTTCCTATCAAATAAATTTCCAATCAACCATTAATGTGAAATTATTCCGTTGGTTACTGAATCAAGCCTAAACATCCTGTGATGGCAATGAAACAATCTTTCTAATCTGGATCTCTTCCTCACAGTAACACTCCCCTGTCATGTAATTTTCTCCAAATAAATCATACTCTGCATCTTTTTATGATATTATCCTGCTTCAAGCACTATCCCTTTGCTACATATCCAATCCTATCTACTAGTCACAGATAAAATGGCACCACATCCTTGAGAATTTTTCTATCCCAAGTGAAAAGGTTCAACCTAATTTTTATCATCTTTCAACATTAAAATGTGTATGGTTCTAGACTGTTAGTTCAGTTCACATGATATATTCTTCCTGTATGCATAATTATAAGTAACATAATTTTGTTAAATATGTACACAAAGTTAGTTCTCAGATACCTTGAGGTCTATTATTTGTGCCTTATACTAGATTATATTCTTCCAGAGCCTATAGCAGAGTATCAGGTACAAGATTAACAGCCCTCTGCCTTGGCTACTCAATACAATCGCATGGGCAGCTTAAAAATAAATACTACAGGCTGGGCACAGTGGCTCAAGCCTGTAATCCCAGCACTTTGGGAGGCTGAGGCGGGCAGATCATGAGGTCAGGAGTTCAAGACCAGCCTGACCAATATGGTGAAACCCCGTCTCTACTAAAAATACAAAAATTAGCCAGGTGTGGTGGTGTACACCTGTAGTCCCAGCTAGTCAGGAGGCTGAGGCAGGAAAATCGCTTGAATCTGGGAGGCAGAGGTTGCAGTGAGCCAAGATCGCACCATTACACTCCAGCCTGGGCGACAGAGCGAGACTCCATCTCAATCAATCAATCAATACTACAGGCTGGGCACAGTGGCTCACGTGTGTAATCCCAGCACTTTGGGAGGCCAAGGCAGGCAGATCACCTAAGGTCGGGAGTTCAAGACCAGCCTGGCCAACACAGTGAAACCCTGTCTCTACTAAGAATACAAAAATTAGCCAGGTATGGTGGTGCATGCCTGTAATCTCAGCTACTCGGGAGGCTGAGGCACGAGAATCACTTGAACCCAGGAGGCGGAGGTTGCAGTGAGCCGAGATTACACCACTGCACTCCAGCCTGGGCAACAGAGTCAGACTCTGTCTTGGGAGGAAAAAAAAAAATGTATCCATTTTTAGTACCAGAGTCCAACTGTACAGAATTGTACGGGACATTTATTAAAGTCTCATTTATGGTTAATCTTTCAGAAAAAAAATAAAGCATGTATCTGCCTATGCATTTGAATTTTTCCTGCAAACACTGTGATGAGATTTGTTTAGAAAAAAAAAAGCAAAATTTTTCACTGTAATCACCTTATTTAAGCATCTTTGCTTACTAATCCAGTTATCTCAGAATAAATCTATAAATATGAAATAGCTGGATCATATTTCATTTTCATAAGTCATTCATCTTAATATGTATTTTACGAAGTTATAATATGAATCTATGCTCTGCTCTATTATCCTTTTAACTGATAAGCTTTCTCCATGTTGTTAGTCTGTCACTATTCATTTATTTATTTTTGTGAGACAGAGTCTCATTCTGTCACTCAGGCTGGACTGCAGTGGGATGATCATAGCTCACTGCAGCCTCAACCTTCCAGGTCAAGCAATCCTCGCACCTTGGCCTCCCATGGAGCTAGGACTAGAGGCATGCATCACTTTGCCTGGATGATTTTTTAATTTTTGTACACAGAAAAAATTTTTTTATTATACTTTAATCTACTGATTGATCACTTATTTTTTATTTTTTTGTAGACTCTTGCTATTTTGCCCAGGCTGCATCACAATTATTTTTAGTAGATTATTAAAATTCTATAATAACATCCTTAACTATTCCCCTATTTTAAATTATAGTGTTTTGTCTTTAATATAGCATTTTTTCAGGATAAATATTCAGAAGTGAAAGAGACAACTTTTCTTTTTTGAGGAAAAGATAGAACTACAAGAAATCTCAAATTCCTACAGCAAAATGTAGGGTAACTTCAAGTTACTACTGCACTACAGATGACTAAGAAGCATTTTTACAGGAGTCTTTCAAATACTGTTAAAATTAGCAAATGACTGCCTCATTTTAATATGGCCCACAGTTTGTGTAGTAAAAAACTTACTTTGTCCAAAGAAAGGTGTGGCTTTTGCCCTTTCCTTCTTAGAGGTAATATCTAAGTCCTTGAAATATCATGCCTGAGAGGACTTTTTTTTTTTCCGCCTAGTGGCCTTGGGTCACCAGACAGTCATAGGGTAAGGAATAGCCATGCCAGAAAGATCGACAATGTGATTTAGGGTAGGAGCTTTGAGTCACACCTGAAGGGGCTGAAAACTAGACTGAAATCAGCCTCGTGAACAATAAATTATTTATGCCTACATAATAGGGTTCCAACAAAAACTGTAAACACCAAGGCTCCAGTGAGTTTCCCTGGTTGATAATACTCCTTGCCTACTGCCACACACTGATGCTGGGAAGTAATGTGTCCATGGAGGTGGGACAACAGTACTTCCCAGGACCCTGCCTTAGGCATTTCTTCCCTAGGCTTGATTTTAATCTGTGTCCTTTCCCTGTAGCAAACCATGCTGTGAGTATAAGAGCTTTTGGCTGGGCACGGTGGCTCACGCCTGTAATCTCAGCACTTTGGGAGCTGATAACGAGGTCAGGAAATAGAGACCACCCTGGCTAACACGGTGAAACGCCGTCTCTACTAAAAATACAAAAAATTAGCCAGCCGTGGTGGCGGGTGCCCGTAGTTCCAGCTACTCGGAAGGCTGAGGCAGGAGAATGGCGTGATCCCAGGAGGCGGAGCTTGCAGTGAGCCGAGACCACACCACTGAACTCCAGCCTGGGCCACAGAGTGAGACTCCGTCTCAAAAAAAAAAAAAAAAAAAAAAAAAAAAAAAAAGGTTTCAGTGACTTCTGTGAGTCTTTCTAGCAAATTATTGAACCTGTGGGTAGCTTCGGGAATCCCCTACACTTGCAATTGGTGTGAGATGTAAGGGCAGTCTTGCGTGGACCTTGTCTCATAACATCACAGTTGGCTTAATTCTTCACATGGTTAAATAAACATAACAAATTTATTAATTTGCTTAATATTTTTTAAACTTTTTTTTTTTTTGAGACAAGGTCTCACTCTATCGCCCAGGCTGAAGTGCAGTGGCATGATCACAGCTCACTGCAGCCTCAATCTCCCAGGCTCAAGCGATCCTTCCACCTCAGCCTCCTGAGTAGCAGGGACCACAGATGCACACCACCATGCCCAGCTAATTTTTGTATTTTTTTTGTAGAGACTGGGTTTCACCATGTTGCCCAAGCTGGTCTCCTGGGCTCAAGCTATTTGCCCACCTCGACCTTCCAAAGTGCTGCGATTAGAAGCCTAAACTTACACTGTGCCTGGGCAAAAAAAAAAAAACAAAACTATTCTTAACCTTTGAATTACCATTGGACTTCCATCTGTAAAGAAAAACAGTAGTCTGAAAATACGATCAAATACTCAAGTATAGAAAAACCAGAAAATTAATTTAAATTTGTATAATTTTTTTTTTTTTTTTTTTGAGACAGAATCTTGTTCTGTCACCCAGGATGGAGTGCAGTGGCGCTACTGGGTTCACTGCAATCTCTGCTTCCTGGGTTCAAGCGATTCTCCTGCCTCAGCCTCCCGAGTAGCTGGGATTACAGGCACACACCACCATGCCTGGCTAATTTTTATATTTTTAGTAGAGACGGGGTTTTGCCATGTTGGTCAGGCTGGTCTCGAACTCCTGACCTCAGGTGATCCACCCACCTTGGCCTCCCCAAAGTGCTGGCCAAATTTGTATTTTTTAAATGAATGCAACATCTTAACTGTCACATTCAGAATATAAACTCTATTTATAAGGATATGGTGAAAGTTGCAAAGTCTTCAAAATAAACAATTACATTTGATAATTCTACTTCAATTCTACTTCAATGATAATAGGAAGAGCTTTTTGAAAAGAATAAAACATGCCTAAAATAACACATAAGTAAAGGGGACCCTAGTATCAACTGAAGTGTTGGAATAGCTATTTTTATTGTCTTATTACACATCAAGAACAACTAAAATATAAGATATTTGCCAGGTGTGGTGGCTCATGCCTGTAATCCCAGCACTTTGGGAGGCCAAGGTGGGGGGATCACTTGAGCTCAGGAGTTCGAGACCAGCCTGGGCAACAGAATGAGATCCCATCTCTACCAAAAACACAAAAAATTAGCCGGGCATAGTACCACGCACCTGTAATCCCAGCTACTTGGGGGGCTGAGGTGGGAGGATTGATTGAGCCAGGAGGTCGAGGTTCAGTGAGCTAAGATCATGCCACCGTACTCTGGCCTGGGTGACAAAGGGAGACCCTGTCCCAAAATAAAAAATAAAAAAGATAAATAAGATCATAAAGTTTCATTTCGGGAAATGTTTTATCATTCTTCATATAAAATAAACAAGACGTTTCTCAAGTAATTATGACACTTTTAAAAGCTGGTAACTTTCTCCCCCTAATAATTTCAGAATATGACAAACAAAAGACAGAACAAAAGAAACTTATATTTGAAAATTAGTCATAAAAAATAATTCTGATAACCACAATTTTCTAGCCAATTTTTTTCCCAAGAACTCACTTTCAAATTATGGAAAACAAAGGCTTTTTTGATATTATAAAGCCTAAATCCCGAGTCACATTACTTTGTAAAACACTGTAAAAGGTGAGAAAAAGAGTTATTAGTTCTGTATTATTACTTTAAACCAACCTTGTCCAACATGCAGCCCATGGGCCACATGCGGCACAGGATGGCTTTGAGTGCCGCCCAACACAAATTCATAAACTTTCTTAAGACATTAGGATATTTTGGTGTTTTTTTGTTGTTGTTGTTAGCTCATCAGCTATCGTTAGTGTATTTTGTGTGTGGCATAAGACAATTCTTCTTCCAATGTGGCCCAGGAAAGCCCTGCTTTAAACATTCCCTTTTTTTTTGAGACAGGGTATTGCTCCATCACCCAGGATGGAGTACAGTGGCATAATCAGGGCTCAAGCCATCCTCCTGCCTTGGTCTCCTGAGTAGCTAGGACTAGAGGCATGCACCACCATGCCCAGCTAATTTTTTTTTATTTTTTGTAGGGATGTGGTCTCCCTTTGTTGCCCAGGCTGGTCTCAAACTCCTGGGCTCAAGTGATCTTCTGGCCTAGGATTCCCAAAGTGTTGGAATTATAGGCTTGAGCCACTGCACCTGGCCAACGTTAAACTTACTCCTTTTATTTAAAAAAAAAAAACAAACTTTTCTTTCCTAGACATAAATTCTTTCTCCTGAACACATATCACTGCATTTAATTACCGACTGCTTCAATACGAAATGAAAAGGATTTCTCAAAATTATACTTAATATTTATATCCTAAGTGTCTCAAAAGCAATTTTCCGTTAAGGTTTGACTGCTATGATAACAGATTACAGTTTAAGGGAAGAATGGAAGATAATCAAGCAGAATGAAGACATTTTTAAAAGGAAGGAAAACTTGGACAAGTGTATGCAGACGACTAAACGAAAAAAGACTGTACCACGGGTAAACAAATTAATGTATACAAAAAAAGGCCTTAACAAGCCAAATGTGAAGACATGGGGGAGTGGCAGGGCAGGTGCTGGCTGCAAACAACTCTGTGTGTTTCTAAGGACAGTCTCCTTAGAAACACACAGCAAATTTACATAAGTCCAGCAGTTGCTCTGTGGACTTGTCAGCTCTCTGGCTAAGTCAGCACACGAATCAGCTTTACTGGCTCAAGTATCAATTACTGAAGCTCTTGCCTGCTGATGCATAATTCACGGGGCAAACAAAGCAAAGAAATACTGTAATTAAACAGCACAAACAAGTGTCTCATCATCAAATTTGATAGGAATTGGTTTTATTTAGCATTAAAGACATTGAAGTAACATGTACAGATGATTCTGAAAATAAACCATTAATTCATGGTTAAACTTCATATCTAAAATGCATATGAAATTCAAGAAAAAATATTTGTTTTAATCTATCAAGATACTACATGACTATACAAAAGAGGCTATCAAAAAACTACTTCATAATTTTCCAGAATCCTAGGCCTTTTTTTTTTTTAATTAATAGCATCTTAAATACTGAAATACCCAAGTCCTGCCTTTTTCTAACAGATAGTCTAGTGACCCCATGTGAACACTTCCCAGGACAGAAAACTCATATTGGTTCTGCTCTAAGTTTTTCCAAAAACAGAAATAAAAGTGATATTTATATGGAGTCTCACTATAGTATATGCACGTATTGATTATGGTCTCCTGATTACTTACCTTTATATACTCCTCTACAGAACCTACTACAATGTTTCATGTATAATCGATGTTCAAAACTTTTTTTCTTAAAAAAATAAGTAACAGGCCGGGTGTGGTGGCTCACTCCTGTAATCCCAGCACTTTTGGGAGGCCAAGGCAGGCGGATTGCCTGAGGTCAGGAGTTTGAGACCAGTCTGGCCAACATGGTGAAACCCCATCTCTATTAAAAATACAAAAAAATTAGCTGGGCGTGGTGGTAGACACCTGTAATCCCAGCTACTCGAGTAGCTGAGGCAGGGGAATTGCTTGAACCAGAGAGGTGGAGGCTGCAATGAGCCGAGATTGTGCCACTGCATTCCAGCCTGGGTGACAGTGCAAGACTCCGTCTCAACAACAACAACAACAAAAATTGAGTAGTAACTATAGAGATAAAGGAATAAACAGAACATTCAATAGGGGGTTTGCATTCATTGTGTGTCACCACATGAAACTCCAAGGGTTTTGTTTTGTTTTAAACATTTAGCCTTTTAACATTCACCCTTCCATAGCCTCCTGTAACTATAAACACATCTAAACCTAAAGACATTTGTTATTGGTAACTCTACTGACTGACCCATTTGAATGAGATCATACTCTCACATACACTGTGGCCCTATCAACACCTTTCATCTACTGAGTGTGATTATCCCTAAACATTCTCTAAAGAATAGTTACCAAATTGTTCATTTGTGACATTTTCATTCCAAGGCTGCCACTGTTGAGATTCTAGGGCAGTGGGAATAAAAAAGATAATGGTAGAGGAAATTTTTTCTATGAGCAGCTGTGGCAGTGTTTAAAAACTACTGTTTGGACAGAGTTTCAGTAAAATGATTCTGACTGCCTTCATTTTATATGGACATCTTAACAACAAAATATCAACACTTTTTTTGAAGACAGCACATTGAATACTTTCTTCAATGTCTGCAAGTAATTCCTCTAAAAAGCCTTCTAATTCATGACATCCAATCAAAAGGCCATTCATTTGAATATTTATTCAGTTCTTACCATATAGGTATAGCCCATACATATTGAATTCAGTATGTATAAATATGTTAACAATAATATTCATTCATTCAACAAATTCGATAAATATTTACTGAGCCACCAGCTACGTGCCAGGC
This sequence comes from Nomascus leucogenys, assembly GCF_006542625.1. Lineage (NCBI taxonomy): Eukaryota > Metazoa > Chordata > Mammalia > Primates > Hylobatidae > Nomascus > Nomascus leucogenys. Next base: position 88,359,754 of record NC_044388.1, read on the forward strand.
CTTTAACCACTGGGCAAGATTAGGGAACAAACGAAAATCCCTGCCCTTACCTTAATGGAGCTTACAATCTTGCACAAAGAAACATAATAATCAAAGTAAGTAAATTATGTATTATGTCTTAAAGTCGTAAGTGCTTCTTAGAAAGTAGGAGAAAAAGCATCAGGAGTGCCAGAGGTGAAAAGAATTTCAATTTCAAATAGGACAGCAAGGTATGACTTAAGAGAAAAAGGCATTTAAACAAAGTCTTACAAGTGGTAAGGAGTAAGCATGTAGATATCTGAGGGAAGAATGTTGTAGGTAAAGGAAACAAAATGCCTTGCATGTTCTGGAAAAACAGTAAGGAGGCAATTATGGCTGAAAGAGAATGAGCAAGGGGAGAAGTAAAGAGATTAGAGAGAAGGTGTGTCATAGCATGCAGGGCCTTAACGGCCATTCTAAAGAATCTTACTCTGAGCGAAATGAGGGAAAGAGAGTTTTGAACAGGAGTGAAAAGATCAGTTTGCTTTTTTAAAGGATCACTCTGGCTGCTGTGTTAATAACAGCCGTTAACAAGACAAAGAGGGAAGGACTCTGGTTAGGAAGCTGTGATGATAATCCGGATTAAGGGCCAGGGCAGTTGCAGTTATGGTGGAAAATGTTTTTTTTGTTTTTTTTTTTTTTTAATATACGATCAGCCCACCGTATCCATGGGTTCCACATCTGTGGATTCAAACAATCACAGACTGAAAATATTTGGAAAAAAACTGCATCTGTATAAACATGTACAGACTTTTTTTGTCATTATTCCCTAAGCAATACAACAACTATTTACATAGCATTTAAATCTTATTATAAATAACCTAGAGATGACAAAGTATTCAGAAGGAAGTCTGTTAAGTTATATGGAAATACAGTTGACCCTGAACAACATGAGTTTGAACTGCCCGAGTCCAAATGTGGATCAAAAATACAGTATTCCCAGGATGCAAAATCCAGTTACATGAAGGTTGACTTTTTATACATGCAGGCAGACTTCACCTATACGGAGCCAACTGGAGAACTTGGGTATGCATGGATTTTGGCCCCCCACAGATACTGAGGGACAACTGTACTCTGAAACAGATTTGCTAGCCAGGTGCAGTGTCTCAGGCCTGTAATCCCAGCAACTTGGGAGGCTGAGGCAGAAGGATAGCTTAAGGCCAGGAGTCTGAGACCAGCCTGGACAAGAGCAAAACCCTGTCTCTGAAAAAAAAAAAAAAAAAAAAAGTTTTTTTAATTAGCAGGCTGTGGTGGCTCATGCCTGTAGTCCTAGCTACATGGGAGGCTGAGGCAAGAGGATCATCAGAGCCCAGAACGTTGGAGGCTGCAGTGCTCTATGATCGTGCCTGTGAGTAGCCACTGCACTTCAGCCTGGGCAACATAGCGAAATCCCACATCTTTATTTTAAAAAGAAAAAAAGAGTCCATGTAATGAAACAAAAAGACTGCGGACCTATTTCAGATTAATTTCCTGATTTTGATAAATGTATCACAGTAATCTATGGGAAATTCTTTGTTTATAGGTAACGCACTCAGAAATATTTAGGGTTTAAAAAATAAACTACAGTCTCAAAGCATCTTCCAACAAATTATTGATTACGAAAAGAAAACTCCTAACTTTACAATGGAAAAGCCTGGCAGAAAATCACCTTAACCAAGTGATTAAGATACAAAAAAAACGGCCGGGCGCGGTGGCTCACGCCTGTAATCCCGGCACTTTGAGAGGCCGAGGCGGGCGGATCACAAGGTCAGGAGATTGAGACCATCCCGGCTAACACGGTGAAACCCCGGCTCTACTAAAAAGCACAAAAAAAATTTAGCCAGGAGTGGTGGCGGGCGCCTGTAGTCTCAGCTACTCAGGAGGCTGAGGCAGGAGAATGGCGTGAACCTGGGAGGCAGAGCTTGCAGTGAGCCGAGATTGCGCCACTGCACTCCAGCCTGGGCGACAGAGCGAGACTCCGTCTTAGAAAAAAAAAAAAAAAAATTAGCTGAGTGTGGTGGGGCACGTCTGTAGCCCCAGATACAAAGATACAAAAAAAAGTGGCGAAGCTAAGACAGGAGGATCACTTAAGGCCACGAGTTCGAGACCAGGCTGGGCAACATAGTGAGATCCTATATCTACAAAACAACAACAACAACAATTCACTGGGCATGGTGGTGCATGCCTGTGGTCCCCAGCTATTCAAGGATTGAGACAAGAGGATCACTTGAGCCCAGGAGATCAAGGCTGCTGTGATCTGTGTTCATACCACCGAATGAAAGAGACCTTGTTTTGTTTTTTTTTTTAAAAAAAGGATGTGTGCATGTGCATTTACACCTATAGAAAGACTATATACGGAAGGGGAAATGGTAAGACAATTGGGGGAAATGATAAAAAAATGAAAAATGCTGCAAATATGAACTGGGTAAAGGATATGGGAGTTCTTTGTACTCTTCTTATAATCTTTCTGTAATTTTACATTAAAATAGTTTTTTAAAAAAATAATAAATCAATGAAATTCACCACATTAGCACACTAAGAAAAAATAAACTGTTAAAAAGAAAAAGCAGGTTGTCACATTGGCTCATGCATGTAATCCCAGAACTTTGGGAGGCCAAGGTGGGCAGATCGCTTGAGTCCAGGAGAGGGAGACCAGCCCAAGCAACATGGCGAAACCCTGTCTCTACAAAATATACAAAAATTAGCCAGGTATGGTGGTGTATGCCTGTATTCCCAGCTATTCAGGAGGCTGAAGTGGCAAGACTGCTTGAGCTCAGGAGGTCAAGGCTGCAGTAAGCTGAAATTGTGCCACTGCATTCCAGACTGGGTGACAGCGAGACACTGTCTCAAAGAAAAAAAAAAGGAAAAGCAAAATCAAAGTACATATGTGGTTTCTACACACTATGGTAGGCTATCAGATAAAAATAACATGATCATATAAGAAAGTCATACTCATAGTAATTTACAACAAAAGAGTACTTGCACTTACATAATCTTACTCTGACATTAGTAAGACTTTTTTTCTTTTAAGAGACAGGGTCTCACTCTGTCACCCAGTCTGGACTGCAGTGATGTAACCTCCTCTCATGGGCTCGAATAATCCTCCCACCTTAACCTACCAAAGCACTGGGACTACAGGTGTGTGCCACTACACCCAGCCTAGTAAGTTATTTTTATATTCATTTCTTCGATATTTATTCACCATTGTGAGTAGGCAGCTGTATTGTTTATCCATGCCTGGATAACTAATTACTCCAAAATTTAGCAGCTGGAAAAAACAAATATTTTGTAACTTAATTTGTGGACGTCAGAAACCTGGACATGGCTTAGCTAGGTCCTCTGAAGAGTCTATCACAGACCAGAATCATCTCAAGGCTTAACAGAACAAATGAAGGATCCACTTCCACACTTACTCAAGTGGTTGCTGGCAGGATTCAGTTTGTACATGCGCCTGTCCATAAGATAACTTACAACATGGCAGCTCGCTTTTATCAGAGTGAGTAAAGAGAAAGTGAAGCCCGAGTCTTTTGGAAGCTAATCCTTTTAAGTGGATTTAAGTCCACCATCTTGCCATTTGTTGTCTTTGGCTCAACTGTTCTTTAACCTATCTTAAACACAGACAGATTAAAAGAAAAGGAAAAGGAATAGTAAAAAAATACAGTAAGCTCTCCCTACCGATGAGTTCATCCATGGATGAACCAAATGATGATGGAAAACATCTGGGAAAAAAAAGTTCCACAAAGATACAAAAAGCAAAAGTTCAATTTGTCATGTGCCAAATACTACCTTAAATGAATCCACGCAAATGAGGTTATGTTTAAGCACTGTATTAGCCATTCTAAGTAATCTAGAAGTGATTTAAAGTATACAGCAGGATGTGCTATATTATATGCAAATACTGCTCTATTTTATATAAAAGACTTCAGCCTCAGCATCCACAGATTTTGGGGTCCTTGGGAAGTACTAGACCAATCTCCCAAGGATATAGAGGGACAAATGTATACCACACAAATACCAATCATAAGAAAGCTGGAACGGCTACATTAACATTAGACAAAGTACACTTCAGGATAGGAACTATTACTAGAGATAAAAATATATATTTCGCAAGGAGACAAAAGGTCAACTCATCAAGATATAACACTCCTAAATGTGAATACATCTAGTAACTGAGCTTCAAAACACATAAAGCAAAAACTGACAGAACAGCTAGGTGCAGTAGCTCATGCCTGTAATCCCAGCACTTTGGGAGGTCAAAGTGGGAGGTTTGCTTGAGCCCAGAAGTTTGAGATCAGCCTGCACAACAAAACAAAGACTCCTCTCTACAAAAATTTAAAAATTAGCCAGACACGGTGGTGTGTACCTTCAGTCCCAGCCACTCAGGAGGCGGAGGCAGGAGGATCCCTTAAGCCTAGAAGAGCCTGGGCTAGAGAGCCAGACCCTGTCTCAAACGAAACAAAACAAAACAAAAAAGAAACACCTCACAGAACTACAAAAAGAAATACACAAATCTACAATTGCAGATAGAAATTTCAATATTTCTCCTCTTTAATTAACAGAATAAAAAAAATCAGTAAAGATACAGAAAACCTGAATTTCAACCAGTCTGTCCCACTGACTTTTTTTTTTCTTTTTTTTTTGAGACGAGTCTTGCTCCCTCACCCAGGCTGGAGTGCAGTGGCGCGATCTCGGCTCACTGCAAGCTCCGCCTCCTGGGTTCACACCATTCTCCTGCCTCAGCCTCCCGAGTAGCTGGGACTACAAGCGCGTGCCGCCATGCCCGGCTAATTTTTTGTATTTTTAGTAGAGACGGTGTTTCACCATGTTAGCCAGGACGGTCTCAATCTCCTGACCTCGTGATCCGCCCGCCTCGGCCTCCCAAAGTGCTGGGATTACAGGCATGAGCCACCACGCCCGGCCCCCACTGACATTTAAAAGGCACTACACTCAACAAAATTAGACTACACATTCAAGTGTACACAGAACATTCATAAAGACAAACCATGTTTAATATAAAACAAACCTCTGGATACATAAAGGGACCTAAATGATACAAAGCATCTTGTCCGATCAAAGCAGTAAGCTTTAAAAAAAAAATCAATAACAAAAAGATATCTGGAAAACCAAAATATTTATAAATTAAACACATTTATAAAAAATCATGGGCCAAAAGTCCCAAGGAAGAACAGAAAATATTTTGAACTAAGTGAAAATTAAAGCCCACCCATATCAAAAGTTGTGGGATGCAGTTAAAGAAATAGAAAAGTTGTACTCAGGAGGCTGAGGAGGAGGATCACTTGAGCCCAGTTCAAGGCTGTAGTGAGCTATGATAGCGCCACTGCTTCAGCCTGGGTGACAGAGTGAAATCCTGTCTCAAAAAATAAAAATAAAAAACTATTTTAAAAAAGAAAGAAATAGAACATGTGAATAACATGGTTTCAAAAACTTAATTCATAATTTAAAACCTTCCAACAAAGAAAATACACTCACAAATAGCTACACTGATGAATTCTATCAAAGAGTTTTAAAAGAAATAATACCAATCTTACACAAATTATTTCAAACAGAAGGGAACACTTTCCAACTCATGTCAGTTGTGGTCATCTAACAGTTCCTTGTCTTTCAAGGAATTTGTACATTTGGTCTAGGTTACTCATTATTTCCTTCCTTCTACTTTCTTGGAATTTAATTTTCTCTGAATAAAAATGAAAACAGGGTAAAATTTTGAGATAGCGCTAAAGCCGTGCTTAGAGGGAAGTTTATAGCATTAAATGATTACATTCAAAAAGATCTCTAGTCAAAATAGCAAGTGTTGCCAATACATTGTAACAATGGTAACTCTACATTAATAGACAGTACTCTGGAACTATCTAGTAAAGTTAAGCATATGCATTACACCTGGATCATCCAGTCTCTCTTGTGGCATGGTAGGCAGACTTCTAAGGTGGTGCCAAATGATCCCCATCTCCTAGAATTCATGTCCAAGTGTAATTCTCTCTTCTAAAGTATAGGTTGCACCTAGAGACTTGCTTCTACTGAACAGAATACAGCAAAAATGATGGGATGCCACTTCTGAAATTAGGTTTCAAAAGACTTTTACCTCATACTCTTTCACTCTCTTTTTACATATTTATAAGAAGCAAGTTGCCCTAAGGAGAGAAACACATGGCAAGAAATTGAGTGTGGCTTCCAGTAAGGCCTTTAGCTCAAAGGCCCAGGAGATGACTCCTGCCAACAACCACACAAGTGAGCCTGAACATGGATTCTTCCCTGGAAGATGACTGCAGCACCCATCAACACCTTGTAAAAGTTCTAGAACCAGAAAACCCAAGTAAGACATGCCCAGATTCCTGACACACAGACACTGGCAGATAACAAATCTTAATACTAACAAATAAATGTTGTTTTAAGCTGCTTAAAAAGAAGGTATCAGGCTAGGCACAGTGGCTCACGCCTGTAATCCCAAGACTTTGAGAGGCCGAGGTGGGTGGATCACTTGAGGTCAGTGAGTTAATTAATCATTTAATGCTAAGGTCAGGAGGTCGAGACTGGCCTGGCCAACATGGCAAAATCCCGTCTTTACTAAAAATACAAAAATTAGCTGGGCATGGTGGTGTGCACCTGTAATCCCAGCCACTCGGGAGGCTGAGGCAGGAAAATCGCTTGAACCTGGGAGGCAGAGGCTGCAGTGAGCTGAGATCATGCTGCTGCACCCCAGGCTGGGCAACAAAGTGAGACACCATCTCAAAAAAAAAGTAAAGAAAAAGGCCAGGAACAGTGGCTCATGCCTGTAATCCCAGCACCTTGGGAGACCAAGGAAGGAGTATCACTTGAACCCAGGAGTTCGAGACCAGCCTGGGTAACATGACAAAACCCCATCTCTACAAAAAATGTTTTTAAAACATGAGCTGGGCACGGTGGGAGGACTGCTTAAACCCAGGAGGCAGAGGCTGCAGTGAGCTGAGACTGCATCACTGCACTCCAGCCTGGGCAACAGAGTGAGACCCCATGTCCAAAAAAAAAAAAAAGAAAAAGAAAAAAAATTTGCGAGGCACAATGGTACATGCCTGTAGTCCCAGCTACCTGGGAGCTGAGGTGGGAGGATCACTTGAGCCCACGATCCACCACCACTGCACTCCAGCCTGGGCAACAGAGCAAGACCCTGTCTAAAAGAAAGATATCGAGTCAAGAAAAGCAAATTAAAGTAAATGTAAATAGAAAGAAGGAAATAAAGAGTAAAACCGATGAAATTTAAGAGTCAATCAACACAGGAAATGAATAAAACCGAAAACTGCTTTCTCAAATAGACCAACAATACTGAAAGCTAGACCAATCAGGAAAAAAAGAAAATATCAATTATGAATATTGGCACTGAAAAGATGAAAATTACTACAGATCCGACAACATTAAGAGGATAGTAAGAAAACATTATGGGCCGGGCACAGTGGCTCACACCTGTAATCCCAGCACTTTGGGAGGCCGAGGTGGGTGGATCACGAGGTCAGGAGTTCAAGACCAGCCTGACCAACATGGTGAAACCTTGTCTCTACTAAAAATACAAAAATTAGCCGGGCATGGTGGTGTGTGCCTATAATCCCAGCTACTCAGGAGAGGCAGGAGAATCGCTCGAACCCGTGAGTCAGAGGTTGCAGTGAGCCGAGATCGCGCCAATGCACTCCAGCCTGGGTGACAGAGCTAGACTCCGTTCTCAAAAACAACAAACAAACAAAACTTTTATGAACAACTTTACATCCATAAATCCCAACAACTTAGTTGAAATACAAAAATTCCTTGAAAGATACAAATCCAACACCCATTAATGTCACCAAAGAACAACAAACAAGAAATAATAAGAAATGTTTTCAACCTAAAAAAGGGCATCTAAGAAAAATCTACAGCTAAGAAAGACTGACTGCTTTCCCGTAAGGAGCAGCAGTAAGGCAAAGATACATAGAAGTCAGAAAAAGAAATAAAGGTCACCCAGATTAGAAAAGAATAAAACTGCATTCTCAGATGACATGATCATGTACATAAAAAATCCTAAGAAATTTACCCAAAAAAAGATAATAAAGTTTTTATAGCAATATCACAAAAAACAAGATCAATATGCAAAGTATTTCTATATATTGACAATAAAACACCATTTACATTAGCAAAACAAATGAGATACATGTGCAAAACCTGTACACTGAAAACAACAAAACAACATTGAAAGAAATTAAACACGACATAAAAGAATTTGAAAGCTAGGTGCAGTGGTTCACAACTATAATCCCAGCACTCTGGGAGGCCAAGGTGGGCAGATCACTTGAGGTCAGGAGTTCAAGACCAGCTTGGCCAATATGGTGAAACCCCATCGTGACTAAAAATATAAAACTTAGCTGGGCATGGTAGCACATGCCTGTAGTCCCAGCTACTCAGGAAGCTAGGGCAGGAGAATCACCTGAACCTGGAAGGCAGAGGTTGCAGCGAGCTGACATCCCACCACTGCTCTCCAGCATGGGGAACAGAGTGAGACTCTGTCTCCAAAAAAAAAAAAAAAATTGAGATATTGTTTCATAAAAGACTCAATATGCTTGATATGTCAAAAAGAAATTAAGAAAATGTCATCTATGGGCTGGGCACAGTGGCTCACGCCTGTAATCCCAACACTTTAGGAGGCCAAGGCGGGCAGATCACCTGAGGTCAGGAGTTCAAGACCAGCCTGACCACCATGGAGAAATTCCGTCTCTACTAAAAATAAAAAATTAGCTGGGTGCAGTGGCGCATGCCTGTAATCCCATCTACTCGGGAGGCTGAGGCAGGAGAATCTCTTGAACCCGGGAGGCGGAGGATGCAGTGAGCCGAGATCATGCCATTGCACTCCAGACTGGGCAACAAGAGCAAAACTCCGTCTCAAGAAAAAAAAAAAAAAAGAAAATTTCATTCACAATAGCTACAAAAAAAAACACTCAGAAATAAATTTAACCAAGAAGGGTACATTGAAAATTATAAAACACTGATGACAGAAATTGAAGACACAGCCAGGAGCAGTAGCCCACACCTGTAATCCCAGCATTCTGGGAGGCCAAGGCAGGAGGGTCACTTAAGCCCAGGAGTTCGAGACCAACCTGGGCAACACAGAGAGACTGCGACTTTACAAAAATAAAATAGTCAGGTGTGGTAGCATGTGCCTGTAGTCCCAGGTATTCAACAGCCAACAGGTATATAAAAACATGTTCAACATCACTAATCAAGACACTACAAATTAAAACCACAAGGAAATATGACCTCACATCTGTTAGAATAGCTATTATCAAAAAAGGAAAAAAGAAACCCTTGTACACAGTTGGTGGGAATGTAAATTAGTACAGCCATTATGGAAAACAGTATGAGAGTTTCTAAAAATATTAAAAATACAACTACCATATGATCCAGCAATCTTTTTACTGGGTATATATCCAGAGGAAATGGAGTCAGTATGTTGAAAAGACACCTGCATTCCCATGTTCATTGCAGAATTATTCACAATAGCCAAAATATGAAACCAATCAAAGTGTCCCTCAGTGGATGAATGGATAAACAAAATGTGGTATACATGTACAATGGAATACTACTCAGTCTTTAGAAAGAAGGAAATCCTGTCATGAGACAACATGGAGGAACCCAGTGGACACTGCGTTAAGCAAAATAAGCCAGGAGCAGAAAGTCAAATGCTGCATGTTCCCACTTATATGTAGAATCTAAGAAAGCTGAAATCATAGAAGCTGAGAGTATAATGGTGGTTACCAGGGGCTGGCGGTGAAACTGGGGAGATTTTGGTCAAAGGTCAAAATTTCAGTCAGCAGAAATAAGTTTGAGAGATCAATCATTTAACATGGTGACTATATACTTCAGTTTTTAAAATTAGCTGGGCATGGTGGCATGCACCCTATAGTCCTAGCTACTCAGGAGGCTGAGGTGGGAGGATCACTTGCGCCCAGGAGTTCAAGGCTGCAGTGAGCTGTGATTGCACCACTGCAAGACAGCCTGGGCAACAGGACGAGACCCTTTCTCTTAAAAAAAAAAAAAAATATATATATATAGATATATATATATTTTAAGTGTTATCACCAGAAAAAACAATAAGTGAGATAATGCATATGTTAGCTTAATTTAGTCACTGCACAATGTATATTACAAAACATGTTGTATATCATGAATATATACAATTTTTGTCAATTAAAACTTAAAAAAGAAAAACACATTTTAAAAAATAAAATGTCAAATGTCAAATGACCTGTATATTTTAATCAATGCCAGGGAAAATCACAGCTTAGTCTATATAATATGACAAGCTGATTTTAAATTTTAAAATGAAATTCAAATGATCTAGAATAGCCAAAGCAATTCTGACAAGAACAAAACAGGAACACCTACTCGATTTTAAGATACACTATAAACCTACGTGATATTAACATAAGAATGGAAAACTAGATCAAGGGATAAGAATAGAGTATGCAGAAACAGACCCACTTACATATGGTAAGCTGATTTTCAAATAACAGTGCCAACACAATTCAGTCTGGAGAGGAAAATCTTTTCAACAAATGGTGCCGAACTACCTGGACTGTTTACTCACGCCATACACAAAAATAAATTTGAGATACATCTGAGACCTAAACCATAAAAGCTAAAACTACAAGGCTTCTCAAAGCAAATAAATGAGAAAATCTTCCTTCTCATCTTTGAATAAGCAGATTTCTTATATGAGACATACAAAGCTATAACCTAAAAGGAAAAGAAATTAAATGTGTCAAAATTAAATTCTTTTATTTATCAAAAGACACCATTAAGGAATGAACAGACAAGCCACAGACAGGAAAATATTCACAATACACACACCTGACAAAGGACTTATATTCACAATATATAAAGAATTCTTACACTCAATAATAGAAATATAAACCCTATTTGAAAGAAGGGGTAGGACTTTCCTAGCCAGCTTGGAAGTTGTCACTTTTGCCTTTATAAAAAGAAAATTGGCCAGGCGTGGTGGCTCATACCTGTAATCCAGCACTTTGGGAGGCCGAGAGGGGTGGATCACGAGGTCAGGAGTTCGAGACCAGCCTGACCAACATGGTGAAACCTTGTCTCTATTAAAAATATAAAAATTAGCTGGGCATGGTGGCGTGCACCTGTAATCCCAGCTACTCAGGAGGCTGAGGCAGGAGAATTGATTGAACCCGGGAGGCGGAGGTTGCAGTGAGCCGAGATTGCGCCACTGCACCTCAGCCTGGGCAACAGAGAGAGACATAGTCTGGAAAAAAAAAAAAAAAATCACCTAACAAACTAAAATTCATCAGCTATTCTTGGACCCATCAGGAAAGTAAGGTCATGAGGCAAATCACCACATCAAAATGTAAAGACTGCCGAATCCAGAGTCACAATCGAGGTATCCTTGTCTGGAGCAGAATCTGCTGGAAGTATAAATTGACAGGACTATTTAAATGGTAACTCTGACAAACTGCTGAGTATGAACTAACGTACAAGTAAGAAACCCTCAGAGCCTGTAGTCCTAAGGGGCCAAGGCGGGCGTATCACAAGGTCAGGAGATCAAGACCATCCTGGCCAACATGGTGAAACCCCGTCTCTACTAAAAAATACAAAAATTAGCCAGGCGTGGCAGCGTGTACCTGTAGTCCCAGCTACTTGGGAGCCTGAGACAGGAGAATTGCTTGAACCCAGGAGGTGGAGGCTGCAGTGAGCCGAGATCGTGTCATTGCACTCCAGCCTAGGAGACAGAGCGAGACTGTCTCAAAAAAAAAAAAAAAAAAAAAAACGGCCCTTTCCAGTCTCTAGCAGGAGGAGGTGGAACAGTAACCACTGTGAAATACACCCAAGAGCAAGAGCTTCCTCCAAAATTATAGTCTTATCCTGATGTTTTCAAAAAACTTTACTTAGTCCAATCTAGGGAATGGGGATTTCCTAAACTCCAGCCCCTTCTGGACTACTTGGCCTACCTAAGGGGGAAAAAAAACTGTGAAACACTTGTGAAAGTCACATATCAGAGGCACAGGCACAGGCCTGGGAAACAGCTGATACTAATCAAAAGGCTACGGAATGCTTCCCCTCCCAACACCTTACCGCATCTCAGGGCTCTAGTATAACAAAGGATTATAGCTCAAAGAGCTGCAAGGCTCAGACTCTAAAAGAGGGGGCAAAAACAAGGACACGGAAGAAAATCCTAGCCAGAATAACACAAAACTCACACTAAAGGCCTTTTACCTCAGTTTCTATTGTCTGATACAGCACGTCTGGCTTTCAACAAAAAATTACAAGGTGTGTTTAAACCTTTTAAGAAAAAACACAGACTAAAGAGACAAAAAAGCATCAGGACCAGATTCAAACAGGATACAGATTTTGGAATTATCAGACATGGTTTAAAATAACAACTTTAACCACAAAACCAACCCAACTTGGTCCACCTTTGTGTAATAAGATGGTGAGTTGTTTTTCAGTTGCCATGGACCCCGAGGTGGTAGGTCACATAACATGGACATGTCCAGGTGAACCAAGCTTGCAACCATGGGTGGAACCCAAGAGTTGGGACCAAGGAATGGAGACTGAAATAAAAAGAAAATATCTGAACAGATGTGGTGGCTCACGCCTGTAATCCCAAGACTTGGGGAGGCTGAGGCAGGAAGATCACTTAAGGCCAGGCATTCAAGACCAGACTCAGCAACATAGAGAAACCCAGTCTCTTCAAAATTGTTTAAAATTAGCCGGGCATGGTGCCATGTCCGTGTAGCCCTAGCTACTGAGGAGGCTGAGGCAGGAGGATCACTTGGACCCACACGTTCAAGGCTGCAGTGAACTATGATTCATGCCACTGCACTCTAGCCTGGGCAACAGAGCAAGATCCTGTCTCAAAAAACAGACAGCACATGGGAGGATCCAGTTAAATCATGCCTCCTGGAATCACCTCGTATCATGCCTCATTACCCAATGCCTATAAAACCAATGCCATCCCCCACCTAGAGGAGACAGGTTTAAGCATTTCCTTCTGTCTCCTTGCCATTCAACAACAATAAAGCTTTTCTTTTTCTCAAAAAAGAAAAGTGCCACGGTATTGGCCTCTGTGCACATCAGACAGCAAACCCACTGATTGCTTAGCAACATGATGGTCAATATGTCACTGGCTGCAATGGAAAATGTAGATAACATGCAATAAAAACGGATAATATACCAGAGACATGAATGCTCTATAAAAGAACAAAAAGCAAACGCTAGAAATAAAAAACACTATAACAGAAATGAAGAATACTTTCAGCAGGCTGGACACAGCTGAGGAAAGAATCAATGAGCTTGAAGATATTTCAACAGAAACTTTCCAAACTGAAATGCAAAGGAAAATAATTACAGAGTGTCCAAGAACTGCGGGACAACTTCAAATGTGTAACACAGAAGTAACTGAAATATTTTCTGATATTTTCTAGAAAAAAGAGAGAGCGTACAGGGCAGAAGAAACACGTAAAAGTAATGACAGCCAAGAATTTTCCATAATTAGTGATAGCCAAACCACAGATCCAGGAAGCTCCGAGAAAACCAACCAGGACAAACACTAAAAAATCCACACCTTGGCATATCATTCAAACTGAAGAAAACAAAAGAGAAAATCAAGAAAGAAACCAGAAGAAAAGCCACCATACCTATGGAGGTACAGGGACAAGAATCACAGGAGGTTTCTTTCTCATCAGAAACCATACAAGCAAAAAGAAAGTGAAGTGAAATATTCAAAGAGTTTTTTTAAAAAAAGGAAAAGAAAAAAAAAGGCAACCTAGAATTCTGTATGCAGAGAAAAAGCATCCTTGGAGTAAAGGAGAAACATAAAACCAAGAGAATTCATGTCAGTGGACCTGCGAAAAGTTTTTTAAAAGTTCTTTAAGGGGAAGGAAAACATTATAAACTTAGTAAATGTATACGCTACAATGTATAAAGCAACCACTAAAAAAAAAGTTAAGGGAAGTATAATTAATATGTATGCTGAGGGACTGGTGCAGTGGCTCACATCTGAAATCCCAGCACTTTGGGAGCCCGAGTCCGGTGGATCACTTGAGGTCAGAAGTTCAAGATCAGCCTGGCTAACATGGTGAAACTCTGTCTCTACTAAATACAAAATTAGCCAAGCATGGTGCTGCACACCTGTAGTCCCAGTTAGTCGGGTGCCTGAGGCACGAGAATAGCTTGAACCTGGGAGACGGAAGTTGCAGTGAGCCAAGATCGCACCACTGCACTCCAGCCTGGGTGACAGAGCGAGACTCCCTTTTTAAAAAAAAAAAAAAAAAAAACTTTAAAAGAATAGACAAAAGACTTAACATTCACAAAAGAAGATAAGTGAATGCCTACTAAGCACATAAAAAGCTCACCACCACCAATCACTGGATCAATAACTTAATGTAAATTAAAATTAAAATGAAGAAATACAGTCCACAAGAATACCTAAAATTAAAAACTGACCCAGCATGTTGTCAGTTTGGCTGACACACGAGGCAACTGAACTCTAATACAAAGCTGATCAGAGTGTAAGGTGGTACAGCACTTTGAAAAACAGTTGAACAATTTCTTATAAACATATACATATCCTATCACCCAGCAATTCTGCTCCTAGTCATGCATTGAATGAAACATACATATACCCAAAGACTTACACATAAATGTTCGTGGTAGCTTTATTCATAATAGCCCCAAACCGAAAAGTGCCCAAATGTCCCATCAACATGAGAATCAATTTTTAAATACTGTTATATATTTGATAGAGTCCAGAGATAGCAAAATGCCTAGGCAAAGAGGGAAGGGTCCCCGGAGAACCTTCGACCTGCCCAGGTCATCATGCACAGGGGGCTTGCCTAAACATGCCCACGGTGAAAAATTCCATCACTTAACATATGTGCAGTAAGGGAAATAAATCAACGTGGAGCAGCTCAGACTAAGGGCCTGTATGCACACTGGGGGAAGGGGGTGGAGCCACCAGGAATTCGCGCCTTAGGCTAGGGAGTGTGGTGGCCTGGTATTCAATCTGAGGTGGGAGCCAGCTGGCGGGAACCCTCTCTTTGCTGAGAGCTCCCCTTTCACTTAATAAATTCCACTCTCCTCACCCTTCAATGTGTCCATATGCCTAATTTCTCCTGGTTGTGAGACAAGAACCTGGATTTAGCTGAACTAAGACGCAAAAACCCCTGCATTATATTCACATAGTGGAATTCTCACAGAAATAAAAAAAAAAAAAGGAACTACTGATATATGCAAGAACAAGGATGAATCTCAAAACCATTTTGCTGAGTAAAAGAAATCATGCTTTTTATGATTTTATGCTCTATGATTCCATTTACATGAGGTTCAAAAACAGGTAAAACTGGACAAGCACGGTGGCTCATGCCTGTAATCCCAGCACTTTGGGTGGCCGAGGCAAGCAGATGGCTTGAGCCCAGAAGACCAGCCTGGGCAACATGGCGAAACCTAGTCTCTACAAAAAACACAAAAATTAGCCCAGAGTGGTGGAGCGCACCTGTAGTCCCAGCTACTCAGGAGGCTGAGGCAGGAGGATCGCCTGAGCCCAGGAAGTTGAGACTGCGGTAAGCCTTGATCACACCACTGCACTCCAGCCTGGGCTACACAGTGAGACCCTGTCTCAAACAAAGAAACAAAACAGGTAAAACTAATCTCTGGTGATAGAAATCAGAACAGCTGCCTAAACTGGGTCTGGAAAGAGGCAACAGGGAACTTTCTAGAGTGCGTGTTCTATTATCTTCAATGAGGTATACAGGAAACACTAGTGGATACAAGTGTCAAATTTCACTGAATTGTACCCTTAAGACATGTGCATTTCATTCTATGTAAATTACAGCTCAGTTTAAAAGGAAAAGGATTACAGCAAATGCCTTCTACATTTCCTATAGCTCAAGCACAGCAGCAGGCAAACGTTTTCTGTAAAGGGCCAGAGAGTTAAGTATTTTAGGCTTTGCAGTCTCCACTACAACTACGACTGCCTTTGTAGTGTGAAAGGAGCCACAGACAATATGAATGAGCACAGCTGTGTTTCAGTAAAACTACAAAAACAGGTGGCAAGCCAAATGTGGCCCACAGCCATAGTTTGCCAACCCTTGGTCAAGCAAACAGAAAACTAATCCTCAAAATTAATTTAAATATGCTATATTGTTCTCTTCTATATAGTGACAGGCATGATAATTACTAGAAGTCCTTCCCATATATGAGTTTTTCATACTCAGCTTCTCACTTAAAACAGGAAAACCCAGAAAAAGTCTAAAACATATTTGCTATGTAAGACCATCATTTCTTAAAATCATACTCTATTAGCTACTACAGTATTCTGAAAAAAAAAAAAAAAACCAGGATTATGAGGAATATTTGAGTTTAAAATAAGCCAGCTAGTTAGTAATTAAAGTATAAGCTGGACACACACAAAATGCTATGTTATCCACAGTCTCACACTTTGATTTATCTGGTATAATCAAGTTCTTAAAACATGTACAGTTATCACTCATTATCATCTAGTTGGTTCTTCATTTAAAAGAATTCAAAATTAAAGACAGCAATTACGCTTGGGTGTGGTGGCTCACACCTGTAATCCTAGCACTTTAGGAGGCTGAGGCAGGAGAATCACTTGAGGCCAGGGGTTCAAGACCAGCCTGGACAATATGGTGAGGCTGCGTCTCTACAAAAAAACTTAAAAATTAGCAGGGTGTGGTGGCATATGCCTGTGGTCCTAGCTACTCAGGAGGCTGAGGTAGGAGGATCACTTGGGCCTTAGAGGTGGAGAATGCAGTGAGCCATGATTGTGCCGCTGTACTCCAGCCTGGGCAACGACAGAGGTAGAGCCTGCCTTCAAAGAAAAAAAAAAAATAGCAAATACGTCTCAGTTTCCCAATAAGCATTTCAAAATACAAAAATTACATGAAGAAGGCCAGGCGCAGTGGCTCACGCCTGTAATCCCAGCACTTTGGGAGGCCAAGCTGGGCAGATCACAAGGTCAGGAGTTTGAGACCAGCCTGGCCAATATGGTGAAACCCTGTTTCTACTAAAAATACAAAAAAAAAATTAGCCGGGCATGGTGGCATGTGCCTGTAGCCCAGCTACTCAGGACGCTGAGGCAGGAGAATCACTTGAACCCAAGAGGTGGAGGTTGCAGTGAGCCGAGATTGCGCCGCTGCACTCCAGCCTGGGGCAACAGAGGGAGACCTCCCTCTCAAAAAAAAAAAAAATTACATGAAGAAATAAAACAAATTTTTCATGAAAGTAGTATTAAAAACTAATTTTCTTAATTTTGGCAAGGCTCAAAAAATTGTACCACCACAAATAACATCCAAGGTATACACCTAGGTATAACATGAGACAGCCCTAAGCCGCCTGAAAAATGTTACCTGTCTTCAAGAAAATTCCAATTTAAAAAATGAAGTGATTTCTTTCTCACCATAGTATATGACTAATAGAGGGAAAAAAAAAACACTAGCAAAATGAGAAAGCTTAAGTTCCTGTATGCTACCTAACTAGCCATGTGACAATTTGGCATTCATTCACTCATCAAGTATTTCTGAGAGCTTATTATGTGACAGACACTGGAAACACAGTAGTGAAGAAAACAGCAAAAATCCCTGCCCTCATGACACATTCTGGTGAATCACTTAATCTCTAAAAACTCAGTTTTCTTTCTCTAAAACGATGGATTTTATACTACAGAGTATTTTCAATTCTTTTTTTAAAAGTCCACATTACTCTTCTGAATCCAGGGAAGCAACTTACGGAAGATAACCTGAAATCCACTCTTGCCACTGGCTGAAACCATTTGTTGTGTCATCATATTCAGATGGCATAGAAGGGAAATTAAGTAACTGCTAGATTATCTTTCACACAATCTAGATGAATTATGAGCCTTATTGGCCTCTTAGTATTTACTTGGTAATTAAGCTTCCTTGGATAGAATCCAAAAAGAACAATCTTAGAGAAATTTCTCCAGATAATGCATAATTTTACATTCCCAGTATCTAAGTCTACGAAAATATAGATTGCTACTGAATCAACTAATAAGCTTATCCTCTCTTCAGAGTAGGATCTGATCTTTGTTTACAAAGTGCTTGCTAAAAGCAGGTAGTCAGAAGGCCAAATCTTGTATTCAAATATGGTTCCTGCATCTAACATTCAAATCTTCTTTCACTTATGAAGACATATTTTTAGGGCAGGCACAGTGGCTCATGCCTACAATCCCAGCACTTTGAGAGGCCAAGAGTTTGAGACCAGCCTGGGCAACACAGCAAAATCCCAGCTGGGCAACACAGCAAAATCCCAGCTGGGCATGGTGGTGCACGCTTGTAGATTTACTAGCTACTCTGGAGGCTGATGTGAGAGGATGGCTTGAGCTCAGGAGTTCGAGGCTGCAATGAACTATGATCATGTCACCACTGCACTCCAGCCTAGGTGACAGAGTTAAAAACAAACAAAAAACCATGGAGGAACACCACTGTCAGGTCCAACAAATGCAAATAAAGTAGGAGCACTGAAATTTGCTAGCAAGAGGAGATGATGAACACAGATGGACCCAAAGTGGTGGAACAAATTTACATAAGTCAATCTATAATGTGTAAGATACATACAAACAAAGAAGAATTCTTTCTTTCTACCATAATCTGAACTGTAAGTGGCTTCTAGAACTAGATTCTCAACTCAGCTATATCAAATATTAAATTACTAAGGGAATCTTTAGAACACCCAGATATTTTAAGTCTCATACAGATGAGCACTGTTTACTTAATTTATATTTAAAAATCCAATAAATGGGCCGGGTGCGGTGGCTCACGCCTGTAATCCTAGCACTTTGGGAGGCCAAGTAGGGCGGATCACCTGAGGTCAGGAGTTGGAGACCAGCGTGGGCAACGTGTCGAAACCCCGTCTCTATTAAAAATACAAAAAATTAGCTAGGCATGGTGGCGTGTGCCTGTAATCCCAGCTACTCAGGAGGCTGAGGCAGAAGAATCACTTGAACCCCTTCGAAGGCAGAGGTTGTAGTAAGCCGAGATTGTACCACTGTTCCCCAGCCTGGGCAACAGGGAGGCTCCGCCTCAAAAAAAAAAAAAAAATCCAATAAATGAAAAGACTTTGGTAAAACTGAAATGATTTAGAACCTAGAAAAATCATTATTATAAAATACTAATTATCCAGCTCTCTGGATGTTTGCCTTTTAGACAGAACTCTCGTTGCTGACAGCTACGTATAACGAAAAAAAAGTCAGGCTTTGGTACCTGGAAGACAAGAGTTTGAACACTAGTGCACCACATCTTGGACACAAACTTTCTAAAGCTATTTTTTCTTTTCTTTTTTTTTTTTTTTTTTGAGACGGAGTCTTGCTCTGTCACCCAGGCTGGAGTGCAGTGGCACGATCTCGGCTCACTGCGAGCTCCGCCTCCCGGGTTCACGCCATTCTCCTGCCTCAGCCTCCCGCGTAGCTGGGACTACAGGCGCCCGCCATCACGCCCGGCTAATTTTTTGTATTTTTAGTAGAGACGGGGTTTCACCATGTTAGCCAGGATGGTCTCGATCTCCTGACCTTGTGATCAGCCCGCCTCGGCCTCCCAAAGTGCTGGGATTACAGGCTTGAGTCACCGAGCCCGGCTAAAGCTATTTTTTCACCTCTAAAATGGGAATACCGATTACCTATCTTGAAGGATTGCTATGATTAGTAAAAATACATGTAAAGCACCTGACACATAGTAGGCACTGAAGAAAGAAGTGTCAGCTGCTTATTCTCATAAGCACATCCATGAAAAGAGGATATAAGAAAGGACATGGTAAGCAGATAAATCAGAGCCTATGCTACACTTTTTTCTTTTTTTTGAGACAGTTTCTCACTCCCATTGTCCAGGCTGGAGTGCAGTGACACGATCACACTCACTGCAGCCTTGACTTCCCGGGCCCAGGTGATTCTCCCACCTCAGCCTCCCAAGTAGCTGGGACTACAGGCACGCACCACCATGTCCGGCTAATTTTTTTATTTTTATTTTTAATAGAGATAGGGTTTCACTGTGTTGCCCAGGCTGGTCTCAAACTCCTGGGCTCAAGCAACCCGCCCATCTCAGCCTCCCAAACTGCTGGGATTACAGGTGTGAGCCACCGCAACTGGCCTAAGCCTAGGCTGTATTTAACTGCTAAATCAAAGCAAACAAAAAGCATCCTGATAATTTAAGTGAAACTTTGGGCTAAATTTTTTGTTCACATTTTATATACATAATACTATAGTTCCTCCTTATAAATACGTAAAATCCAAAATTACCTCAGGTCTACTTATTTTGGAGCTAAGTAAAAATGAAAGACTATTACACAACAAAGCAGATAATTTTATCAACAGGTGAGACTGAAAATATGCCAAAAGTAAGATATAAAAATGTATATGAAAGGATAGTAAAAGATTCCTACCTTTAAACCGACTGTTATAAGATCTGTAACAACACTGTATGGAAAAAGTAAAAAGAGAAAATGGAAAACAAAGTTAGAGAACAAGTTTTTAAAAGACAGAGATAGTAAGAACAAAGGGGAAAAAAGCATTATAATAACAAATAATAAAAATAAGAATGTGATGAGTTGTGAAATATTAATACAAAGAAAAATGATGAGACAGTCTAGCAACAGCAGAGTGTAAAAGCAAATCCTTACTACCAATGCAAGAAACAAATCCTAAGTTATCTTTTAGTATTTAGGAAAGTATAGTCATACTTAAATAAAAATGAGTGTTTATCCATTTACCTCTATTTAACAAGGCCAAACCAAAACTTAAAATCACCAAAGTTTGTTCTTTTAAGTCACTGGCATGAATAATCGTGTCTGAGGTTTTAAATGAAACAAAACCAGTGCTTGGATTTTACAGAAATAGAAGGCATCTTGCAAATCTGCATTTACCACCCAAAATTGCTCACCAAAATATAGTTAAGACAGTCTCTCAGAACTAAAATAAATACAAACATCACATTTCAGACATCAAAATTTTCAAAGATTTGCTTTTTAAAAATATTCTATCACGTCAAAACTGTGTTTAAGTATAAATTATCTGTTAGGAGGAAATGAACACACACACACACAAGAGACAGTTGGGATTTGAGGAGGAACTAGAAAGATATGTTGACTGGTGGCTTGTGGTTTGTTTTTTAACTACCCAAATAAGGAAAAAGGATCTTTTTCAGGCTGTTGGAAAATGTAGAAATTTAATTAGTCTCCTGAAGGCATAAATGCACTGTATTCTTAAACCACATCCCTTAAGACCAGGGTGTGAAAATCCCCTTTAAAGTCTTGCCATACAAAAACTCTTCTTTTCTAAGCCCCAAGAAACTGTCTTCGATTAATGTTTTTCTTCATATCTCCTAGAAGAGAGCTACAAATACATTCTACATATTGTTAATAACCTATGTCATCATTACCTCATGAAAGTCAACAAATAAATGACTCTAGATGATGTAAACTGTTTTTAAAATACCACGTAGATTTTTTATTTTTCCTTGTAAACTTCTGAAACTTGAAATTCATTTGTCTAAAATTTAAATGTGATAAGTAACTGGACGCTTGCTGCATAAAAAACAAGATTGTGTAACACTATGGTTATTGGTTCTGATACAAAGGGCAAATCATGCTCCGACTTGAACTTCCAAATGAACTTACCTTCCAGTCAGTATCTGTTTAACTACCTTGCATATTCAAACCAATAAACCCATTACTACCTTAAAACCACAAATAGGGTGAAGGAAGAGTTAACTTCCTAAACACTATCAAAAAGTAAGTTTGCACTTCACAGTTATCCTAGAGTTTAACAGCAAAGACGCAAAATTCGAGTCCTCTTTATTATAACTATAAATTTTACGACACAAAAAAAATCCTGCTTCCATATTTAAGTCAAACCTTCCAGACAATTAACTACACATAATGAAATGCTAATTTCACAGCCTGCCTGAACCAAAATATTAGTATGACACAAATCTTTACGACCACAAAATTTTTCAACATATAAAATGCAACTGAATAAGGTAATGTGAAATAAGTTTTCAACAATGTTCTCGAAGAAACTTCAAACAATAAAAACAGCTTCAATTCCCCCCCAAATATATACACCTACTGTGTACCCAAAAAAGTTATAATTTTAAGAAATTTTCTAAAGCTTCAAATAAAAATAAAGAACATCACAATCATGAATAAAATCTAAAACTCCACTTTGATGTCTGTAGCAGTGTGCAATCTGCATTCAAATGAATCAATCTGAAATGTCATATACACTTAACATTGTGAAACTAAAATAAATGAAATCTAATGAGGTCAAAACCTGTTGGAAAATTTCATCTTCTTCAAATAGCATATCAGCAACTATATGGCAACATGTGAACGACTTTTACTGTTCTAGCAAGCTGCATATATTCCACAACCTTACAGAAATCTTGTCAACAAAAGTAGGTAACAAGCCAAACAAAACCTCAAATACATAAAGGGAATAAACAGAGTTGGAGATTTTTTTTAATCCGTAGGTACAGATACTATAACCTTCAATTAATTCACCAAAATCCTAACATAGTTGTTACTTTAGTTACCAAAATATGTCAAGTCCCACCCTATATCCCTGAGTCCCCAGAGAACAGTTTACATACATAGACTCTAAATCTTTTTATTTTGGTCACGGACCCCCATTAAATTTTTGAGCATTAAAGGCCCCCGAAAATCGCTCGTACATATTTTACATACACGGGCAGAGAATTCATTTAAGTTTCTTGAGGAGAGAGAATGGTGAGGGGGAAGCGTCCATGGTCACTAAGTCCAGACCCCGCTGTCGAGAAAGCGTTAACGTATCTCACA
This sequence comes from Nomascus leucogenys, assembly GCF_006542625.1. NCBI lineage: Eukaryota > Metazoa > Chordata > Mammalia > Primates > Hylobatidae > Nomascus > Nomascus leucogenys. Next base: position 88,382,605 of record NC_044388.1, read on the forward strand.
GCACAAGTCGGGAGACCTCGGCCAAGTCCCGCGGCGGCCCCGGGACCCCGCGTGGGACCATGGCTTGGGACCAGGTCGCCGCCCAGACGTGTACCGACGCGTGTACCCTCCGTCGGCCGCTCGCCCCACCTCGCCGGTAAACAGCAACTCCCCCGGCAGGAGGACGCCCGCCCCACGCGCCGCCTCCGCCTCCCCCAGCGCCGCGCACCATTTTCTGAGAGGAAGTGTCGAGAGGCCGAGCTGGGCTCCCCGGACTCGGGGCGCGCAGGGCGGACCCCGGCACCGCGGCCGGACCGGGCTTTCCTCCGCTCCCGGGTGTGTCGAGTAAGGCCGGGAAAGAGCGGACGTGTCCGGGGCGCCGCGTGGGGAAAGGAGAGCCTGCGGCGGACGGCGCCTCCGCGATTCCGGGATCCCCACCGAGACGCCCGGAAGCCCCGCCGTCGGGCTTGGCCGGAGCCGCTCCTCCGGCCGCCGGCGCCACGCACGGCTCCCCAGCCCTTACGCGGTCCGCGGAGAGCCGGGTGGAAGCGGCGCCGGGGCAACCCGGTGCGGCCGCCGCGCCGCCTAGTACTTACCCATCCATGGCCCAGATGGAGGCGCGCACAGAGCAGGGACTGACGGGCTAACCGCGAGCAGAGGAAGCAGGCGGCGGCAGCAGGGCGGTTCCGGGGACAAGCGAGCGTACGCTCTGCAGAGCCCCGGCCGGTCCGAGGTGGAAGGAGAGTGGGAAACAGGGGCGGGGACCGAGCACGCTCCCGCCACCGCCGCGCCCCCGCCTTCCCCACCCCGCGAGCGCGTCCCCGCCTAGCCCGACCCCGCCCCCTCAGCGTCCCCGCCCTCCCTCGGGGCCCGCCCCTGCGCTCGCGCCCACCCTCGCCCCGCTGGCAGCCGGCCTCCGGCTCAGCTCTGGGGCGCCCTCTTCCCGCGGTCGCTGTAAGACCCCGCCTCTGTGCCCCTGGTCCCGGCGCGCGCGCGTGCGCGCGCGCCCCCAGCCTCCCTCCTGAGTTCGCGGGAGCGCGCGCCTTGTGCTTCCCGCTTCGCCGCGTACCCCGCCCGCCCTCCCGCGGCCCCGCGGGCCTTCCGGCTTCGCAGACCCGGACTGCCAGGTTTGAATGCCTCCCTCCGCCGGCAGGAAAAGCCTTGGGGACCTGACTCCCAAGAGTAGGCAGGAATGTCCCACGAGGACCCCAGAAACGAGGTGGAATTGCCCAGGGTGCGCGAGGCTGTAGATGGCATGTCCAGAGACCAGCCTCTGGCGGCCCCGCGCTGGAGTCGACCGCTGGGACCGACACCAGCCCCATAGGTGTGGCTGGGACGATGAATGAGGTGAAAGAGGCTGCCCGGACTGGAATTTGTATACAATTTAAGTATCTGAGTGCATTTCGACCTGACCGTCTAGTATTGAATTTATATGAAAAATTCATTGTACAAACATGGAATGGCTATATTTCCAGCATTTTTTAAAAGTTTACTCATTATTCCCTTTTTTCAGATGAAAATATATATACAAAGAGTGATTTGCTCACAGTTTCACAACCAGGAAACGTTTGCACCAGAGCCCTTTCCTCTGGTCTCAGCAAAAAGTATATATATAACGAGTGACAACACGCTTGCTTTTTTCCCTTTTTAGTGTGAAATTGAGTACTTTTTCAACTCACAGATCACCAAAACGTAACCCACTAAACTGTTAAGCCAAATTCTTAACCTCCTGAGTAAAAAAGAGCGGGGCTCCTCCCCGTGGCTTCGTCATTTGAGAAGCAACTAACAAGAACCTCAAACATCTATCCTTGCTAATTTCCTGCTTTCAGATCAGTAGGTGCTACTAAAAAGATCTAAACTGTGGACTCATTCATCATTCAGTCAGTATTAACCTACTATGTACCGGGCACTGCATGGATACACAAGAAAATAAGGTTCCAGCCGTCACTGTTGAATGGATACCTCAGTCCTTTTATGTATATTTTTGGCATAAAACTTTCCAAATAAGTAGAATAATTCGGTGAGGTAATTCTTAAAGTACTGTATCTAACCTCAGTCCCTCTTCCAAAATGTCAAATATATTTTGTTTTGTATATTAAATCTAAATATTAAGTTGCATTTGTAAACATTGCCAGATGGAAATGTAGAATATCAACAAGATAAGCAGCTGATGCAGTCTTTCTATCGCTGTATTTGGGATATATTCTGTTGATGAAATTTCCTTAACACTTTTTTTAGCTACACAAGTAATATCAGCATAAATGCTTATTTTGGAAAATTCAAGCAATATAAAATATTGAAAAGTTATCATTATTATTTTTCTTCCCAAACCACCCCCTGCCTATGACTACCACTGTAACAATTCTGCGTGCATCCTTCTAGACCTTTACCTTTTTTTAGCTTTGTTTTGTTTTTGAGACAAAGTCTTGCTCTGTCTCCCAGGCTGGAGTGCAGTGGCACAGTCTGGGCTCACTGCAACCTCTGCCTCCCGGGTTCAAGTGATTCTCCTGCCTCAGCCTCCAGAGTAGCTGGGATTACAGGCGCCCGCAACCATGCCTGGCTAGTTTTTGTGTTTTTAGTAGAGACAGGGTTTCACCATGTTGGTCAGGCTGGTCTCGAACTCCTGACCTTGTGATCCACCCACCTCAGCCTCCCAAAGTGCTGGGATTACAGGCGTGAGCCACCACACCCAGCGACCTTTACCATTTTTCTTTTTTTTTTTTCACCTAAAAATCCTGGATTATAGCCAGGCACGGTGGCTCACACCTGTAATCCCAGCACTTTGGGAGGCCAAGGCGGGCGGATCACTTAAGGTCAGGAGTTCGAAGCCAGCTTGGCCAACATGGTGAAACCCCCCCGTCTCTACTAAAAATAGGAAAATTAGTCTGGCTTGGTGGTGCACGCCTGTAATCCCAGCTACTTAGTAGGTTGAGACAGGAGAATCTCCTGAACCCGGTAAGCAGAGGTTACAGTGAGCCGAGATCACACCACTGCACTCCACTCTGTGTGACAAAGCGAGACTCCAGGCTGGAGTGCAGTGGCGCAATCTGGGCTCACTGCAACCTCCGCCTCCCAAGCTCAAGCAATTCCCCTGCCTCAGCCTCTAGAGTGGCTGGGATTATAGGCACCTGCCACCCTGCCTGGCTAGTTTTTGTATTTTTAGTAGAGATGGGGTTTCACCATGTTGGCCAGGCTGGTCTTGAACTCCTGACCTCAAGTGATCCACCCACCTCGGCCTCCCAAAGTGCTGGGATTACAGGCGTGAACCACTATGCCCAGCCTCAATTTCATTTCATAATTTAACGTTTTCCAAAACAGTGGAAATTACGTTGTTTCCAAGTATTCAAAATAACTAACACTATTGCAGAAAATATCATGAATGTATGAATATCTTTGCACACATATTATTACATCTGAGGAATAGATCCCTAGAAGTAGAACTGAGAAACAAAGGATATAAGCCTTAATATCCTTTATATAATTCAACAATCCTTTATATAAAGCCTTTATGGCCTTTATAATTCAAATTTGATAAATTTTTTGAAAATGATTCCAAAAAGGCTGTACCAATTTATTTATTTATTTATTTAATTTTTTTTTTTTTTTTTTTTTTTTTTTTTTTTGAAATGGAGTCTGGCTCTGTCGCCCAGGCTGGAGTGCAGTGGCCCAATCTCAGCTCACTGCAAGCTCCGCCTCCTGGGTTCACGCCATTCTCCTGCCTCAGCCTCTCCGAGTGGCGGGGACTACAGGCGCCCGCCACCACGCCTGGCTGATTTTTTTTTGTATTTTTAGTAGAGACAGGGTTTCACCGTGGTCTCGATCTCCTGACCTCGTGATCCGCCCACCTCGGCCTCCCAAAGTTCTGGGATTACAAGCGTGAGCCACCGCGCCCGGCCAGGCTGTACCAATTTATTTAAAATATATATATATATATATATGGCCGGGCATGGTGGCTCACACCTGTAATCCCAGCACTTTGGGAGGTCAAAGGGGCAGCATTGCTTGAGCTCAGGAGTTTGAGACCAGCCTGGGCAACATGGTGAAACCCTGTCTCTATATTTTTATAAAAATAAAAATAAATTATTAAAGTTATGTCTCTGTTACCCTATGCTTTAAGCTAACAAATTTTAATGTGAAAAAATAGCAGAGCATGACCCCTATCTTTGCTATTCCAAATTTCAATTTTTAAAAATAATACAGGAAGACCCCATCTCTCAATAAATAAAGGTAAATATGAAGTGTGTCTGAAATTTATTGTTCATACTAACAATAATTCTGAGAAGTCTGCAATGTAAAAACAATGCACCTGACTGAAATTAACAAAACTTTGGCATTTCCTAAATACTCAATGTCCAGCTTTACAACAGAAGCCTAGATATAAGAAAACAGAAAACAGTTTACAACAAAAAAGGTGAAGCCTTAACTCTTTCCCCTGCCCCTTGGTTCTAAATTCAAAGAACTTTTTGTTTGTTTGTTTGTTTTTTGGAATCAGAGGCTTGCTCTCACCCAGGCTGGAGTGCAGTAGGGCGATCTCAGCTCACTGCAACCTCTGCCTCCTAGGTTCAAGCAATTCTCCTGCCTTAGCCTCCTTGGTAGCTGGGATTAGAAGCGTGCACCACCACACCTAGCTAATTTTTGTATTTTTCATAGAGATGGGGTTTCACTATGTTGGCCAGGCTGGTCTCAAACTCCTGGCCTCAAGTGATCTGCTTGCCTCAGCCTCCCAAAGTGCTGGGATTACAGGCGTGAGCCACCGTGCCTGGCCAATTCGAAGAACTTCTTTTTTTTTTTTTTTTTTTTGAGACGGAGTCTCACTCTGTCACCCAGGCTGGAGTGCAGTGGCGCAATCTCAGCTCACTGCAAGCTCCGCCTCCCAGGTTCATGCCATTCTCCTGCCTCAGCCTCTCCGAGTAGCTGGGACTACAGGCGCCCGCCACCACACCCGGCTAATTTTTTGTATTTTTAGTAGAGATGAGGTTTCTCCGTGGTCTCGATCTCCTGACCTCGTGATCCGCCCACCTCGGCCTCCCAAAGTGCTGGGATTACAAGCGTGAGCCACTGCGCCCGGCGAAGAACTTCTTATAGATTAAGCTCCATGGGTTTGTGAGTCACTTTGATTCAAAAATAGTAGGTAGCACAGAGTTTAGCTCCTCAAGAACCACTTTGAGAATCCTAGCTGTTCCCATAGCCTACATGACATGACATGGAAGAGCCATGGCTTTCTATCATCTCCACAGAAGTTTCTGGAATCAGATATCTCAGCTATCACCCACATGACCTGGTTTGACCTGAAACTGATAGGTTCTGTATACTGCCTTGTTGATAGTGAAGAGAGTTACATTTTCTCTATTTGCTAATTGCTCTGTGCTTTGAAAAGGAAGACAGTTAACAAATAATTTAGTTTATAATTTTTCTAACATTTTCTCTTGTGTTTTCGTTCTAATTTGACTAAGAAATTCCCCTGAAACACCTTTTTCTGATGAGAGACACCACCCCCATCACTATTATGTTTGGACAACATGTAACCTTTGAACACTTGCCTTAAGGCATTCCGGTAGGCAGTGGTTAGTTAACATTTAACCAACATAACCCTATTTCTGTTTACAGGTAAGACTTCTTAATATGTAAAATAATACAAAGATGCCAAATAAGTCAGAAATAATACCAGCTATTAGGTGAATCTAGGAAGCTGGACATTTTAATATCATTTTATCCCATGACAAATACAAAATCATCATAATTAACATTGCATTTCCCAAAACAGAAACATCCAAAATTATACTAAATGAAGAAAGCCAATCTCAAAAGGTTACGTGCTGTATGATTCCATTTCTATAACATCCTCAAAATGACAAAATTATAGAGATGGAGAACAGATTAGTGGTTACCAAGGGTTAGGAAGAGGGTGGGAGCAGATGGAAGAGGATAAGAGACAACTGTGACTACAAGGGAGTAACAACGGGGATATTTGTGGTAATAGTTCTGTATTTTGATTATGGGGTGGTTATACAAATCTACACATGATAAAATTGCGTAGAACTTTAGATACACACATGCATGAAAAAGTGACAAAATCTGAAGAGAAGTTATGGATTGCACAGTGTCTGTGTACTGCTTTTAATAGTGTAATATAGTTACTAAGATGTTACTATTGGGGGAAACTGGTTGAAGGGTACACAGGACCTCTTTGTACTTATTTTTTAAACTTCCTGTGAATCTACAATTATTTCAAAATAAAGAAACCTTGGCTGAGTGTTCCCTTAATATTTGTTGTTATTTGTTCAATAATTAAACAATAACAAACATCAAAGGCTTAAGCAAGATGGCATGTGAGTATAATTTATAGTTTTCAGGCTGTATCACCTTGGTAGTCAAATAAGGTTATAACAGCTGACACACACTGACTCTGACCGACTCTGCCCAATCTGTTGAATTATGAGCCTTTCTTCAAAGTCCTTCCCAACTATTTGAAGAGGCGGCATGTAAGTGTCTCCTACATGCTCGCTGACTTCTCAGCAGCTATGAATCACGTCCATTTTTGTCATCTCATGCCTGGCCCTGATGTAATCATCTCCACATGAAGTTCTTAATATGGCCAGTGCCTGGCACAGAGGACTCATGTCTATGCTGAAGGTGCTGTCCCTTGTCACTGTCCTATAGTATAATTTGCCAGCCCATGCCAAGTTGCATTGGGCTTTCTGGAGCACTTTTCTGAAAAGGGGAGGATTTCTTTCCCTGTCTTTTGTCATACTATATCACCTAGGACCCAGTGTCTCCCAGAATTTTTAATGAAACAGCCCTTTTTATTTTAATTCACAGAAAATCATCCTTTAAGATTTAGGCAAGGGTGAAATGCCGTCTCTACTAAAAATATAAAAAATTAGCCAGGCATGGTGGCTCATGCCTGTAGGCCCAGCTACTCAGGAGGCTGAGGTGGGAGGATCACCTGAACCCAGGAAGTTGAAGCTGCAGTGAGCTGAGATCGCGACACTGCGCTCCAGCCTGCCTGACACAGCAAGACTCTGTCTCAAAAAAAAAAAAAAAAAAAAAAAGATACAGGCATGAATCCTAAGGGGCTAAGAAAATCTGAGGGATAATCACTACAGTGATCTAAGAATCATCCTTGCCCTTTAACATTGACTTCTTTTTGTCCTTAAAACTGTTGTCCCCCACTCTCTAACCTGAGGATGAATTTCTTAACCTAGAAGTCTCACAGACCCCACTTAGAAGTAAATCTCTTGGATTGTTATTTTTTTCTTTACCTTTATTTACTTGCCATTTTTATTTTTTTCTTTCTACTCTTTTTTTTTTTTCTTTTGAGACAGTCTCGCTCTGTCGCCCAGGTTGCTATGCAGTGGAATGATCTCGGCTCACTACAACCTCTGCCTCCCAGGTTCAAGCGATTCTCCTGCCTCAGCCTCCCAAGTAGCTGGGATTACAGGTGCACCCCACCACACCCAGCTAATTTTTATATTTTTGGTAGAAATGGGATTTTGCCACTTTGGCCAGGCTGGTCTCCAACTCCTAACTTATCAGGTGATCTGCCCGCCTCGGCCTCCCAAAGTACTGGGATTACAGGTGTCAGCCACCATGCCCTGCCTACCCAGCCCAATTTTTAAATGATATAAATTTCTGTCAAGATTATAACCATGACACTAAATGTTATAAAAATTCATATTTATTTAAACATGTTTATTTTTTATTTATTTTCTTGAGACAGGGTATCGCTCTGTCACCCAGGCTGGAGTGTAGTGGTGCAATCGTGGCTCACTGCAGCCTCAACCTTCCAGGCTCAGGTGATCCTCCCACCTAAGCCTCCTGAATAGCGGAAACTGTAGGCATGTTCCGCCACCACACCTGGCTAATTTTTGCTGGTGTGTTCTTAGCGACCAGAACCTACTACATAATAGGCAGCCAATATTTTATTAATTGAACATGTGAAACAGGTTGTGCCTTACAAAGACAATCTTCCTTCTGTTTCAGAAACTATTTATTGTATTAATACTAAATTTGTATTTCTGGTAAACTTGCCCTATACTCTTCCTCAGCATTACCAATTAGTTATTTATTAGATCTTCGTTCTATTACATATTTTTCTTTAATGTCATGTGTTTGTTTTTTCTTAATATTTTATATGATTTTCTCAAGTCTATTCTCTCCAATCATAGTTCAGATTTCTGCAGTATCAGTTTGATTCCTTGCTATTTTAACGTGTTTTTAAATAACATAATAATTTTGTTTTCTCCTCTTCTCTTTCATTAGTTCTGCCAGCTTTTTTAAAATGTCATATTATTGTCTTATCTATGTTTTAAAATCTCTTGTTTCAGGCTGGGCGCGGTGGCTCACGCCTGTAATCCCAGCACTTTGTGAGGCTGAGGCCGGTGGATCACCTGAGGTCAGGAGTTCGAGACCAGCCTCAACATGGAGAAACCCCATCTCTACTAAAAGCACAAAATTAGCCGGGCATAATTAGTGGTGCATGCCTGTAATCTCAGCTACTCGGGAGGCTGAGGCAGGAGAATTGTTTGAACCCGGGAGGCGGAGGTTGCGGTGAGCCGAGATCGCGCCATTGCACTCCAGCCTGGGCAACAAGAGCGAAACTCCGTCTCAAAAAAAAATAAATAAATAAAAAATAAAATAAAATAAAATAAAACATCTTGTTTCATGGACTCCATATTTAATTACCCAAAGAGGATAAAGAAGTATTTTGTCTAATGTTTTCTTCTTATCCATATTTGTTCCTCTTTAAAAGTGGAATTTTCATGTTTTTACATATTATATTCTTCTACTTCATTTGGGTGTTTTTGTTTTGGTTTGGATTTTTTGTGGGGTTTTTTGTTTTTGTTTTTGGCAAGATCTCCACTAGAATTGTTTTGTTTTGTTTTGTTTTGTTTTTGTTTTGTGTTCTGTTTCGTTTGTTGAGTCAGGGTCTGTCTCTGTCGCCCAGGCTGGAGTGCAGTGGCGTGATCTCAGCTCACTGCAACCTCCGCCTCCTGAGTTCAAGCGATTCTCCTGCCTCAGCCTCCAGAATAGCTGGGACTGCAGGCGCACACCACCATGCCTGGCTAATTTTTGTATTTTTAGTAGAGATGGTGTTTCACCGTGTTGGCCAGGCTGGTCTCGAACTCCTGACCTCAAGTGATCTGCCTGCCTTGGCCTCTTGAAGTGCTAGGATTACAGGCATGAGCCACCATGCATGGCCTCTGCTAGAATTTTTTTCCCTTGGCCGGGCGCGGTGGCTCGCGCTTGTAATCCCAGCACTTTGGGAGGCTGAGGCGGGCGGATCACGAGGTCAGGAGATCGAGAACACGTTGAAACCCCGTCTCTACTAAAAATGCAAAAAGTTAGCCAGGCGTGGTGGTGGGCGCCTGTGGTCCCAGCTACTCGGAGAGGCTGAGGCAGGAGAATGGCGTGAACCCGGGAGGCGGAGTTTGCAGTGAGCCGAGATCGCGCCACTGCACTCCAGCCTGGGCGACAGAGCGAGAGTCTGTCTCAAAAAAAAAAAAAAAAAAAAAAAGAATTTTTTTCCCTTGTTTGTATCGGGCAAGAAAAGTGTTTTTGTTTTTTGCTGTGTGTGTGTGTTTTGTTTTTGTTTTTGTTGTTGTTTTTGAATGATGGCAGTACTACTTTGATCTGCAGTTTACTAAAGAATAGTGTGAGTTGAGGGCTCACAAATCTCATCTCGGCTTGTCTGTGCATTATTGATTTTTTTGTTTTTGTTTTTAAGTCACTTGAAGGGCTAGATATCAATGGTTTATATTGTTGTTTCATCTTTCAATTACTTGGTAGGGATGGTGAAGTGGGAAGTGACTGTGAAGTGACTCCAATAAGTAGATAGCCATCAAGTAAGGTGTGCTTTCTCTCAGAAACTTCACAAAATCCTTTATGTAGTTCTGCTAAATATCCACATTTGGTTTGGTTTGTTTTCCCTGAATTCCTTTAGAATGACTAGGTCCCTGTGATGGCTAATTTTAGGTGTCAACTTGCCTGCTTTAAGAGACAACCAGATAGGTGGTAAGGCATTATTTCTGGGTATGCTGTGAGGGTGTTTCTGGAAGAGATTGGCATTTGCATCAGTGGACTGAATGAGGAAGATCTGCCCTCACCCAATGTGGGCGGGCATCATCCAATTGGCTGAGGGCCTGGATAGAAAAAAAAGGCAGAGGAAATGCAAATTTTCTCTCTTCTGGAGCTGGGACACTGTTCTTTTCCTGGCCTTAGACATCAGAACTCCAAGTTCGCCAGCCTTTGGACTCCAGGACTTGCACCAGCGGCCTTCCAGTTTCTCAGGCCTTTGGACTTTGACTTAGACAGAGCCGCGTTACTGGCTTCTTGGGTTCTCCAGCTTGCTGATGGCCTACCACAGAACTTGGCCTCCATAAGTCTCCTCTCATATGTCTCTGCGTGTGTGTGTATCCCATTGGTTCTGTCTCTCTAGAGAGCACTGACTAATACAGTCCTCCTCACAGAAGCCTGAATATACTCTATAACATATAATATAAGAGGTTAGACTGGGCACAGTGGCTCACGCCTGTAATCCCAACACTTTGGGAGGCCGAAGCGGGCGGATCACTTGAGGTCAGGAGTTCGAGACCAGCCTGGCCAACAAGGTGAAACCCCGTCTCTGCTAGATATACAAAAAGTAATCAGGCATGGTGGCACACACCTGTAATCTCAGCTACTCAGGAGGCAGAGGCAGAAGAATCGCTTGAACCCAGGAGGCAGAGGTTGCAGTGAGCCAAGATTGCACCATTGCACTCCAGCCTGGGTGACAAAGCGAGACTCCGTCTCAAGAGAAAAAAAAAGAAGAAGAAGAAGAAAAAAGAGAGAGATTAAAAATAAACATGTGTAGGCATGGGCTGGTATATATACTTATGTTTACAAGTTCTACCTATTGAGAGGATCAAGGATCAAACAATGACATCACAGTAACTTTTTTTGTGGGGACGGTGGGGGGCAGTTTCACTATGTTGCCCAGACTGAACTCAAACTCCCATGCTCAAGTAAATCTCTCACCTCAGTCTCCTGAGTAGCTGGGACTACAGGTGTGCACCACCATGCCCAGCATTGCCCATATTTTAGTTTCTAGATATCATTGGCTAATAGAAAAGGAACCAAGACTCCTCAGAGAAGTTGTTGGTTCCAGGGCTGGATCAGGGAAAATGCAGAATGAGCCTAGAGTATCTTGAGGCTCATTTTGAGGACAGAAAGTAAAAAAGTTACTCGCATGCAAAATGTTAACATTAGGGGAATCTGGACAGTGGGTATTCAGATACACTCTGAATAATTTTTTTTTTTTTTTTGAGACTGAGTTTCACTCTCGTCATCCAGGCTGGAGTGCAATGGTGTGATCTTGGCTCACTGCAGCCTCCGCCCCCTGGGTTCAAGTGATTCTCCTGCCTCAGCCTCCCCAGTAGCTGGGATTACAGGTGCCTGCCACCACGCCCGGCTAATTTTTGTATTTTTAGTTCAAAGTGCTTTTTACCAGTTTTCACTACCACTACAAGCGTTAGCTCATATCCTCAATTGGTATTATCCAACTTTAAAAATTTTGTCAAGCAGTCAGTTTAAAATATCTTACATGCGGCTGGGCGTGGTGGCTCTCACCTATAATCCCAGCACTTTTGGAGGCTGAGGTGGGCAGGTCACCTGAGGTCAGGAGTTTGAGAACAGCATGGCCAACACGGTGAAACCCCGTCTCTACTAAAAATACAAAAAATTAGCTGAGTGTGGTGGTGGCGCCTGTAATCCCAGCCACTTGGGAGGCTGAGGCAGGGAAAATCGCTTGAACCCAGGGGGCGGAGGTTGCAGTGAGCTGAGATCAGGCCATTGCACCCCAGCCTGGGCAACAGAGCAAGACTCTATCTCAAAAAAAAAAAAGAAAAAAGAAAAAATCTTACATGCCCTCAATTTTCATTTCATTTCATTAATGCAATTTAATTTCATTTCAGATGTTATTGGCCATTCATTGATAAATCTCCTTCAGTAAAGTACCTGTTCATATATTTTACCCATTTTTTTCATATTTGACTATATTTTCTTTACTTATTGGTTTGCAGGAGTTACACACACACATTTTTTTTTTTTCTGACAATATTTGCAGACAGTTCTTCATCCAGTATGTTGCTTCTCTTTTGCTTTTCTTTATGGTGTCTTCTGATAAACAAAAACTTTTCATTTTAATTTTAAAAGGTAAAATTTATCAATCTTTTTTTATTTATGTTTTGGGCCTTTTGTTTAAGCTTCTATTAAGTATTATACCTTAGTTCTTGTGCAGTAAGACAAGAAATGGAAATAAAATATATATGCTACAGTTTAAACAGTATTTGTCCTCTCTGAAACTCATGTTGAAATTTGATTATCATTGTGGTAGTGTTGGGAGATGGGGACCTTTAGGGGGTGATTAGGTCATTAGGGGGAATTAATGCCATTCTTGTTGTAGCCAATTAATACTCAGGAATCCGTTAGTTATCACAAGAACAGATTGTTATAAAGCAAATTGGGCTTCTTTGGCTCTCTTTTGCTTCCTCTCTTGCCACGTAATTCCTTTCCTTTTCTGCCATGCTATAAAGGAGAACAAAGCCCCCACCAGATGCAGCTGTCCAGTCTTTGACTTCCCAGCCTCCAGAACTATACGCTAAATAAATCTCTTTTCTTTATAAATTATCCAGTCTCAGGTATTCAGTTATAGCAACAGAAAACCTGCTTAGACAATATGAATATTAGAAAGGAAAAATAAGTTGCCATTATTTGCAGCTGATATGATTATCTATGTAGAAAATTCAAAAGTATATGAAAAGTTTTAAAATTAATGCAAAAGAAAAAATTAATGAGAGAGTTTAGTAAGAAGTCTGGGTATAAGATTAATATATGAAAATTAGTTGCATTTCTATATACCACAAAAACAATTAGAAAATATTATTTAAAAATAGCTGGCTGGGCATGGTGGCTCACACCTGTAATTCCACACTTTGGGAGGCCGAGGCGGGTGGATCACCTGAAGTCGGGAGTTCAAGACCAGCATGATCAACATGAAGAAAATCCATCTCTACTAAAAATACAAAATTAGCTGGGTGTGGTGGCACATACCTGTAGTCCTGGCTACTTGGGAGGCTGAGGCAGGAGAATTGCTTGAACTGGGGAGGCGGAGGTTGCGGTGAGCCGAGATGGCACCATTGCACAGCAAAAAAAAAAAAAATAATAAAAATAATACCACTGCTACAGAGCTATATGCTTTAAAATGGTAAACTTAAATGAGCTAAGCATGGTGGCACACACATGTAGTCCCACCAGCTACTCCTTGGGAGGCTGAGGCATGAGGATTACTTGAGCCCAAAGAGTTCTAGGTGACAGCAAGTTGTGATTGTGTGCCATTGTACTTCAGTCTGAGAGACAGAGTAAGACCCCCATCTCTTAAAAAAAAAAAAAAAAAAAAGGAAAAAAATTTTTTTTTTTTTTTTGAGATCAGAGTCTCACTCTGTCGCCCAGGCTGGAGCGCAGTGGAGTGATCTTGGCTCACTGCAGCCTGCACCTCCTGGATTCAGGTGATTCTTGTGCCTCAGCCTCCTGAGTAGCTGGGACTGCAGGAGCACACCATCATGCCCAGCTGATTTTTGTAATTTTTTTTTTCAGTAGAGTTAGGGTTTTACCACTTGGCCAGGCTGATTTTGAACTCCAGACCTCAAGCGATCCGCCCACATTGGCCTCTCAAAATGTTGGGATTACAGGCGTAAGCCACCACATCTGGCCAAAAAAAAGTAAATTTAAATACAAAAATTAAAAATAAATGACTCCTAGAATAGCTAAGACAATCTTAAAGAATAATAATGTGGGGACCAGCTCTATCTAATATTAAAATTTATATATCATGAAGTCAAATAATCAAGAAAAAATGTAGTATTGCCATAGGAATAGACAAATTTTCTTTTTCTCTTTTTTCTTTTTTTTTTTTTTTTGAGACAGAGTCTCGCTCTGTTGCCCAGGCTGGAGTACAGTGGCATGATCTCGGCTCACTGTAACCTCCACCTCCCAGGTTCAAGCGATTCTCCCTGCCTCAGCCTCCCAAATAGCTGGGAGTATAGGCGCCCGCCAGCACGCCCAGCTAATTTTTGTATTTTTTTAGTAGAGACGGGGTTTTGCCATGTTGGCCAGGCTGGTCTCAAACTCCTGACCTCAGGTAATCCGCCCTCTTTGGCCTCCCAAAGTGCTGGGATTACAGGCGTGAGGAGATCTTGGCAAATATAAAAACTTTCTTTTTTTTTTTTTTTTTTTTTTTTTTTTTTCTGAAACAAAGTCTTGCTCTGTGGCCCAGGCTGGAGCACAGTGGCGTGATCTCGGCTCACTACAATCTTTGTCTCTTGGGTTCAAGCGATTCTCCTGCTTCAGCCTCCCAAGTAGCTGGGACAAAGGTGCGTGCCACCATGCCCAGCTAATTTTTGTATTTTTAGTAGAGACGGCATTTCTCCATGTTGGCCAGGCGGGTCTCGAACTCCTGACCTCAGGTGATCTGCCTGCCTCAGGCTCCCAAGGTGCTGGGATTACAGGTGTGAGCCACCGCACCTGGCCGGCAAATATAAAAACTTGATGTAGGACACAGGAAGCATTTAGGGGAAAAAAATGGAAGTTATTTTCTTCTTCATTCCGAATACAGGTACCAACCTCATCATGCCCATATACAATGAGCAGCTCCAGATGACTTACAAATTAAAGGGAAAACTTTTAAGGTTTTAGATGGTTTAGGAGACTATATGACTTTAGGATATAAAAGGTGTTCTTAAACACAATTTCAATTTAAGGTTAGAGACATATACACTTTAGCAATTCTTTGCTTGCATGTTTGTTTGTTTTTTCCTGAGACAGGGTCTCTCGCTCTGTCGCCCAGGCTGGAGTGCAGTGGCGCTTTCTCAACTCACTTTGCCTCCCAGGTTCAAGTGATTCTCCTGCCTCAGCCTCCTGAGTAGCTGGGACTACAGGTGCGTGCCACCACACCCAGTTAATTTTTGTATTTTTAGTAGAGATGGAGTTTCGCCATGTTGGCCAGGCTGGTCTTGAACTCCTGACCTCAGGTGATCTGCTCACCTCATCCTTCCAAAGTGCTGGGATTACAGGCCACTTTAGCAATTATACTCCTAGATGTATATAACCTAGAGCACCAGATGTATATAACCTTATTCACCAGAAGATGTATGAAAAAATATTCATAACATCACTGGTTGTAATGCAATATATAAATAGCCTAATGCTATATATAAATAACATAATTTATCTATTTCATTGCAATATATAAATAACCTAAAAGCCCATCAACAAGAGAAATGGGCAAATAAATTGTGGCATATTCACACAATGGAATACTATATCACAGTGGAAATGAATAAAATACCATAGGCAATGATATATAGAAATCAAAACAAAATATTGAATTAAAACTATATGTACTAGGATACCTTTTTTTTTTTTTTTGAGACAGGGTCTCACTCTGTCACCCAGGCTGGAGTGCAGTGGTATGATCATGGCTCACTGCAGCCTTGACCTCCCTGGGCTCAAATTATCCTCCCACCTCAGCCTCCCTAGTAGCTGGGACTACAGGCATGTGCCACCACGCCTGGCTAATATATGTATTTTTTTGTAGAAACAGGGTTCTGCCGTGTTGCCAAGGCTGTTCTCAAACTCTTGGGCTCAAGTGATCCACCTGTCTTGGCCTCCCAAAGTTCTGAGATTACAGGTGTGAGCTACTGTACCATTTTTATAATGTTAATAATCAAGCACAACTAGGCAAAATTCATCAATATATTGTGTATGTATGTGTATCTATACATAAATACATACACATATGTATAGACACACACAATTTTATAAAACATGACAAGGGATTAATAAAAAACTCAGGATAGGGGTTACTTCAGGGAAGGAGGCAGGGAGACGGAATCAAGAGAAGTACAGGATTTCACCATCTCTAGTGCTTCAAGCTGGTTGTTGGTTTCACAGGTGTTTACTATTATGCCTCATAATTTATATATATTACACATATTTTGAATGTATCAAGTATTATGCACACACATGTCCACAAAATTTAGCCTATTTTTGTCAGCACTGACGTATGTCCCAAGACCTCATGCCTCAGAATAGGGTTTCTCAACCTCAGCACCACTGACATTTTTAATTCTTTGTCATGGAGGGGAGGGACTTCCCAGTGAATTATCGGATGTTTAGTAGACAGTGTATTATTGCGTATTTAGACTCTATTCACTAGATGCTAGTACTGTTAGAGTAGGTAGGCAGGCATGAGCAGGGCAGGAGAAGGTGTCCCGTCCAAGGAATGTCAGGCGGCCATCAGATGGTCAGGCGGTTGTTAAATTATTTCTCTAAAATGATAATTGGTCGCAGCCAGCGCCAGGAAAAGGCAGTTTCTCAAAAGACAGAAAACACCTAAAACTGGTGATCAGCAGCTTCTTGATTAGATATACGGAATAGGGCCAGTGGCCTCGAGCATGTGCACTAAGAGACAAAATGGCGGAGCTTAACTGGTATATGACCCTTCTCTACCAACAATGAACTGTTAAGAGAAAAAAATGCCTCAGATGAGCATGTGCACAACTTCGGTAAACACACGGTGCATGTGGCCCCTCCCAAGTGTCAGCAAGCCACTGCGCATGCGCACAGCCCACTCCAAAGGAAGAATCAGGGGAGAGCAGAGGCAACTGCCCGGAAGCATGACAACTTATAAAAACCCCAAGTCAAAGATCAAATCATACACTTGAATCTCTCAAGTACCCGGCTTGGCCCTCTTCCAAGTGTACTTTACTTCCTTTCATTCCTGCTCTAAAACTTGCCTCCGTCTCTCCCTATGCCTTATGCCCCTCGTTCAAATCCTTTTTTCTGAGGAGGCAAGAATTGAGTTGCTGCAGATCCGCTAACAATACCACCTCCCCTCCAAGGTGTGACAACTAAAAAGGTCTCCAGACATTCGCAAACATCTCCAGGGAAGCAAACTCCACTCACGGGTTGAGAATATTGCCTTAGGGGATTTCCCTTATTTTCTTCCAAATTCATTCAATCATTTAAAATGGTGTTGTGGTATAAGAAATATATTTAGTCTTTGTCCCTGGTTCCTGTCACAGACTTCCTAAAACCCTGGGAATTTCCTGAAGGAGAGGAGTGTCTTTTGTTATTTATCATGAGTCTCTTTCATAACCCCTGGGTTTATGCTAATAGGGTGATTTAGGGTAGATCCTCTAGGTAGCCTCAGTCTGGTGTCAGTAGGAAAGGAGGGGGCTGGATATTAAGCTCTATAAAAACTCTTGAACAATCAGATTTGATGAGCTTCCAGGTTGCTAAACACATGGAGGCGCTAGGAGGTTGGTATGCCCAGAGAGGGTATGGAAGTTCTGTACCACCACTCCTCATACCTTGCCCTATGCATGTCTTCCATCCGAGTATTCCTGAGTTGTGTTTGTATAATAAGCTGGTAAATGTAAGTAAAGTGTTTTCCTGAGTTCTGTGAGCAAACTGTCAAACCTGAAGAGGGAATCACAGGAACCCCCCAATTATCATAACCAGTTGGTCAGAAGCATAGGGACTTGCGATTGGTGTCTCAAACAGGGCTGTGTTATGGGACTTGAACCCTTAACCTGTGGAATTTGACACTATCTCTACATATAGTGTGCAATTTACCAGGCGCGGTGGCTCACACTTGTAATCCCAGCACTTTGGGAGGCTGAGGTGAGTGGATCACCTGAGGTCAGGAGTTCAGGACCAGCCTGGCCAACATGGTGAAACCCTGTCTCTACTAAAAATACAACAATTAGCCAGGTGGTGGGTGCCTGTAATCCCAGCTACTCGGCAGGCTGAGGCGCGAGAATTGCTTGAATCTGGGAGATGGAGGTTGCAGTGAACCGAGATTGCGCCACTGCACTCTAGCCTGGGTAATAGAGTGAGACTCTGTCTCAAAAAAAAAAAGAAAAAGAAAAAATTCAGCTGAATTACAGGACACCCAGTTGGAAATTGCCTGTTGGAGAATTGTTTGTCTGTGGGGAAAAACCCCCACACATCTGGTCACAGAAGTGGTCTGCGTTGTATGAAAGTGTAGAGATTATGAGTGTGTTTTCCTCAGATGGTTTTTTTAAATTTATGTACCATTTAAAGATTTTTAAATTGAAGACCATTATTCTAAGTGAAATAACTCAGGAATGGAAATCCAAACATCCCATGTTCTTACTTATAAGTGGGAGCTAAGCTATGAGGATGCAAAAGCATAAGAAGATACAATGGACTTTGGGGACTCGGAGGGGGAAGGGTGGAAAGGGGGGTGAGGGATAAAAGACTATACATTGGGTTCAGTGTACACTGCTCGGATAATGGGTGCCTCAAAATCTCACAAATCACCACTAAAGAACTTATTCGTGTACAAAAATAAATAAGAAAAAAGATTTAAAAATTTTTTAAATAAAACTTATTTTTTTAATTAGCCGGGCGTGGTGGCAGGCGCTAATAAATAAGTTTTTTTTATTTTTTTATTTTTTTTTGAGACGGAGTCTCGGTCTGTCGCCCAGGCTGGAGTGCAGTGGCGCGATCTCGGCTCACTGCAAGCTCCGCCTCCCAGGTTCACGCCATTCTCCTGCCTCAGCCTCTCCGAGTAGCTGGGACTACAGGCGCCCGCCACCACGCCCGGCTAATTTTTTGTATTTTTAGTAGAGACGGGGTTTCACCATGGTCTCGATCTCCTGACCTCGTGATCCGCCCGCCTCGGCCTCCCAAAGTGCTGGGATTACATGCGTGAGCCACCGCGCCCGGCATAAACTTTATTTTTTATGGCAATTTTAGATTTATGGAAACATTGTGATAGTACAGAGCATTCTTCCACGCCCAGTACCCAATTTTTGCTATTAACATCTTACATTAGTAGAGTACATTTGTTAACGAACCAATACTGATAACGTTGTTGAGAAGAGTGGAAATATTTTAATAAAAATCATTAATTGTTACAAAATTTCCGGGGAAGATGGTAGCCTAGGAAAATAAAAAATGAACCAGAACCAGAAAAGAAATTTCTCTTCTTTTTTTAATATGTTGTTGTTAATTCCCTCTCACACTCTGTCTCTCTCTCTGTTTTGGCATAAACAACAAACATTTATTATCTCACACTGTCTTTAGGTCAGAAGTTCAGAAATAGCTCAGAGTCTCTCATGAGGTTGCACTCAAGTAATTCTTTTTTTTTTTTTTTTTTTTTCCTGAGACGAAGTCTCACTCTGTTGCCCAGGCTGGAGTGCAGTGGCACAATCTCAGCTCACTGCAACCTCCACCTCCTTGGTTCAAGTGATTCTCCTGCCCCAGCCTCCGGAGTAGCTGGGATTACAGGCACCCGCCACCACACCCAGCTAATTTTTGTATTTTTAGTACCATGTTGGCCAGCCTGGTCTAGAACTCCTGACCTCAAGTGATCTACCTGCCTCAGCCTCCCAAAATGCTGGGATTACAGGCATGAGCAACCATGCCTAGCCCAAGTAATTCTTAATTTATTGTTATTAATTAAAGTCCATACTTTATTAAGATTGGATTCATTTTTACCTAATATTATTTTTCTGTTCCAGGATCCCCTCCAAGATACCATATTACATTAAGCTATCGTGTCCTCTTGGCTGTGGCAATTTCTCACTTTCCTCGTTTGTGATGACCTTCACAGTTTTAAGGTGTACTGCTCAAGTATTTTACGGAATGCCCTTCAAGTGGAACTTGTTTTTCTCATGATTGGACTAGGGTTATATGTTTTTGGGAGAAAGACTACAGAGATAAAGTGCCACTTCCATC
Source organism: Nomascus leucogenys (assembly GCF_006542625.1). NCBI lineage: Eukaryota > Metazoa > Chordata > Mammalia > Primates > Hylobatidae > Nomascus > Nomascus leucogenys. Next base: position 88,402,390 of record NC_044388.1, read on the forward strand.
ATGTCATATCAAGGGTCCTATTGTTAACTTGACTCATGATGGTTAATGTTGACCTTGATCATCTGACTGAGGTAGTCTGTCAATTTTCTTCACTCTAAAGTTATTTTTCCTTGCTTGTACTCTTTGGAAAGAAGTCATTATGCACAGCCCACACTTAAGGAATGGGGAGCTATGCTCTACTTCCTTGAGTAAGCAGTGTTTACGTAAATTATTTAGAATTCTTCTGTACAGATGATTTGTCATTCTCCCTCATTTACTTATACGTTCAGTCATTTAATTATATCAGTATGGACTCATGAATATTTATTTATTTTATACTTTGATTATAATTCAATATTGTTTCATTTTGTTGCCCAAATTGTTCCAGCTTTGGCCATTGGGAGCTCTTACAGTTGACCTATGTGCTCCTTTGACATACACCCCATCAATGTGGGGGTTTTTTGGTTTCGTTTTTTGAGCGCTTTCTTACTTTATGGCACAAGATGCTCCAGGCTCATCATGTACATTTACTACCTCAGTCCTAGAATCAGCCATTTCTCAAGGAACTCTAGTTCCTTTTTTTTTTTTCGAAGACAGAGTTCACTCCGTTATCCCACAGCCTCAACCTCCAAGGCTCAAGTGATCCTCTTGTCTCAGCCTCCTGAGTAGCTGGGACTACAGGCAGCTGCCACCACTCCCAGCTAGTTTTTAAATATTTTTTTTGTAGAGAAAGGGTCTCACCATGTTGCCCAGGCTGGTCTCCAACTCCTGGGCTCAAGCAATCCTCCCACCTTGACCTCTCAAAGTGCTGAGATCACAGGTGTGCCACTGTACCCTGCCTGGTTCCTTTTATTAAAGTATAGTATTTGAAAGTAAAATCTAGGTACTAGGAGTTCTCATTCTTACTGGAATTAAGATTTAAAAATTTTTTTTTTTTTTTTTTTTTGAGAGTGTCAGGAGGTCTGGCCTGTCATAGGATTTTCATCTTCTACTGCTCAGTTTACTTTGGTCAACAGTTGCAGATCTGCCTTGCAGGTCACTGTTAACCCTTCAGCCTCCCTTCACTTTCCAAGTTTCAGTCATGGGTCAGCAAACTGAGTCCTGAAAATAAATAAAAATGCAAGACACATCTTCTCTTCTTCAGTCCTACCTTCCTTAACGTCTGAAAATGAACCCCAGGGTGTATTTCTTAATTTTTCTGTGGTGCACCTAGGTCCCAGTTCTTATTTCTTCACATTTCAAATTGCTTCTGGGCCTTCAGGAACATCTCATTTGCTTACTAAAAATGGCACTGAGTTACTATTTGGAGGAAATGCTTGTCAAATCTCACTGCTTTCCTTGATTTGGGTACAAATTGAAATTATTCTTCATAGTCTGTAACGGGTCATGTCAGTTGCATAGTTTGACTATAGTTGAAATTTCTTTTTTGGTTCTGGTTCATTTTTTTGTGTATTTTCCTAGACTGCCATCTTCCTTTGAAGTTAAGTACCAACTAATGACTTTCTTTTTTTCTTTTTTTTTTGAGACAGAGTCTTGCGCTCTTTCCCAGGCTGGAGTGCAGTGGTGTGATCTCGGCTCACTGCAATGTCCACCTCCCGGGTTCAAGCGATTCTCCTGCTTCAGCCTCCCGAGTAGCTGGGATTACAGGTGCCTGCCACCACGCCTGGTTAATTTTTGTATTTTTAGTGGAGACAGGTTTCACCATGTTGGCCAGGCTGGTCTCAAACTTCTGACCTCGAGCGATCCACCTATCTCGGCCTCCCAAAGTGCTGGGACTACAGGCGTGAGCCACCACCCCCAGCTGATGACTTTCATTAAAATATTTTCACTCTTCTCAAACAGCCATGGATTCTCTCCTTTCACCAGCCGTTAACATGATTCTCCTCTAACTTACCTAGTCCCAACCAGTTCACTAGCTTGTGATTTACCCTAATCTTTTCAAAGAAGTGAAGGTGAAAGAAACAGCTGTGAGTAGCAGAGAAAAAGGGACAACTCTCTTTCTTTTCCTCTTTTTTTTTTTTTTTTTTAAGTTTTTCTAGAGGCAGGGTTTCACCATGTTGGCCAGGCTTGTCTCGAACTCCTGACCTCAGGTGATACACCCGCCTCAGCCTCCCAAAGTGCTGGGATTATAGGCATGAGCCACCACGCCTGGCCTCTTTTCCTTTTTTTCGCCTCTTTTCCACTTAACCTGTTATGTATAACTCTTTCTCCCTGACCTGAAGTTAGCCTTCTGTGCTAATAGAGTTGATTTACTTTTCCTGTCTTGGCATTCTATTTGTCTACAGATATTTGAAGTAAATAAATATAATACAGATGCTCTTTGGGAGGCTGAGGCGGGCGGATCACCTGAGGTCAGGAGTTGGAGACCAGCCTGGCCAACATGGTGAAACCCCGTCTCTGTCAAAAATACAAAAAAATTAGCCAGGCGTGGTGGCTGGCGCCTGTAATCCCAGCTAATCAGGAGGCTGAGGCAGGAGAATCACTTGAACCCAGGAGGTAGAGGTTGTAGTGAGCCAAGATCGCGCCACTGCACTCCACCCTGGGTGACAGAGCAAGACTCTGTCATAAAAACAAAAAAAATTATAGATGCTTATAATATTGTAATTGTTATTATAACGGACAAAATAGTTCCTTTTCAGGTATCTGAGATCACATCACTAATAGGAACCATACATTTTATTTTACAACTACAACAAAGCGTTCATTTTGGCCACAAATTCAAACCTCTCCCCTAAATCTTTTGACATTATCTGTTCAACAAGGAGCCAGATAGATTGGTTAGGGTATATCTGTTTTATGTTTCCTGATTTGTCTTTAGTGGAAAGAATAGCCCTGTGCAAAAAGCAAACCACAGCCCACAAGGTCAGTGGTAAAGCTCTTGGGTTAGCAAACAACTGGGTCAAGCTGTTGTTCTCCCGTACCAATATGGTTCTGAAAAATATTTAACTGCAGATGATCCCACAGGGCACCGGCAAATGTTCAGCCTTGAACAGGCAAACAAGCAAAAGGTCAGTAGCAGAAAAACAAAACAAAACAACAAAATACAGCCTGGAAAGCTGCTCTGTGAAGAATATGTTATTTATGTAACTGGAAAAGCAAACCTCCTCTCCACACCACCCTCCTGGGGGTGGAGGATTACTTGTATCAGAGGATAATAAGTCCTCATACTGCCTCTGTTCTGCAGCAGTGGGAGTACGAGACCTTAATCAAGAATTTAATTTAGTAGAGGGTAGTAGGAGGATGACACCTACAAAAATTTAATTTGGCACAGAATAAATACATGGGGTATTTCCAAAGCTCGATCTTGGTGTAGCAAAGCAGTGACAAGAAAGAGAGATGGATAGCTCATTTTGGGGTCCTGATTTTTAAGCTAATTTCAAACATCTTTTTATTTTTTTTAATGCTTGGTTAGAAACAGTCTGAAAACTAGAAGACAAAAAAGAGCTGACATTGTTCTGCAAAATAAAATCCTATCTTGATAGTGAGCAGGGCTAAAGTTACATTGATTATAGGAGTCAAATGTGTTTCTCTTTCTCAGCGTGGAAAACGTACATGTACTCACAGTATAATACCGTTTCTCAGAATTAATGCCTGTCTTTGGGAGATGTGGGTGTGTTTAACATAATAGTTATTTACTGGGCACCAGGAGGAATTAGGTGGAAATGTCTCCAAGGGAACTGAACTTGGACTACCCACACCCACCGTGGATTTTCTTGCTAGAGCCATATTTTAAATCAAATGAATAATTCAGACCTGAGAAAATGTTTGGCTTGGGAAAAGAGGATGGATCCTGGTATGAGATCAACCCCTGTGAGTGGGACCTGGAATCTACTGAAAGGAGGAGGGAGATATTAAAGGAAATGTTGAAGAAGGAAATTTGAACATCAATGCTCCGAGAAAGAAATGCAGATGTGAAGACAAGGGGCAATAGTAGGGATCTGGGTGTGCTCCAGGCCTTTGCGATGGTTTATATTCTTGTGATAATTTTATCTTGAGACTGAGTATCATTTAAGAGTTAGGTCCAGCTGCATACAACAGAAAACTCAGTAAGGAGATAAACTAGATACAAATGTATTTCTCATGCAAAGGAAGTTCAGAAGTAGTGGTTTCAGGGCTGATATGACACTCCATTTCATGTTCATCAAAGACCAGTCTTCTTTTGGTTCCATTATGTAAGCATATGGCTTTCATCATTCTTAAGATTACAAAATGGCTAGGAACTCTTTTTCTTTTTTTTTTTGGGGGGGGGTGTGGGGGAGTTGCCCAAGCTGGAGTGCAGTGGCGTGATCACAGCTCACTGCAGCCTTGACCTCCTGGGTTCAAGCAATCCTCCCACCTCAGCCTCCTGAGTAGTTGTGATTACAGGCATGCACCACCACGCCTGGCTAATTTTTGTATTTTTTTGTAGAGACAGGGTTTCGCGTTGGCCAGGCAGTCTTGAACTCCTGGACTCAAGCCATCTGTCCGGCTTGGGCTCACAGAATGCTGGGAATCCAGTAGCCACCACACCCCACCTGGAAATAAAAGTAACTTACTTTCTTTCTTTCTTTTTCTTTTTTTTCTCTTTCTCTTTTCTTTCTTTCTTTTCTTTCTTTCTTTCTTTCTTTCTTTCTTTCTTTCTTTCTTTCTTTCTTTCTTTCTTTTTCTTTCCTTCCTTCTTTCATTCTTCTTTTCCTTCTTCCTTTCTTCCTCCCTCCCTTTCTCTCTCTCTCTCTCTTAGATGGATTCTCCTGCCTCAGCCTCCCAGGTAGCTGGGATTACAGGCGTCCACCACCATGCCAAGCTAATTTTTTGTATTTTTAGTAGAAACAAGATTTCACCATGTCGACCAGGCCAGTCTAGAACTCCTAACCTCAGGTGATCCACCCGCCTCGGCATCCCAAAGTACTGAGATTACAGGTGTGAGCCACAGCACCGGACTGGAAACTCTTTAAAGAAGCTTTCCCAGAAGTCCTTCCCAGCATGTTCCACATATGTCTCATAAGCCGTAATTTGGTCATGTGGCCATCCCTGGCTGTAAAAGTGGCTGGGAGATGCAGTGTTTTTGCTGGTTATATTGTCACCTCTAAAAATAATGTTGGTAAGAAGTAGTGGGTAAGCCACTAGCAGTCTGTGTGACATAGCAGTTGTCATATAGTCAAGATTTTTTTTCTCTTACGTAATAATTCCACAACTCTTTGGTGAAGAGTTATGTGGGGCTGGTGTGGCACATAAAGCAACAGAGCAAAAAAAAAAAAAAAAAAAATGGTGAAATACAGCTTGATCCACGTACTCACTCCGCTGCTTGTGCTCATATAAGGGAGGAGTTGTCTACTGAGGGAATTGTTTTCTAGAATTCCAGGTATCTAGCTCCAAGTTGAGGAAAACCCACAGTGTACTTTGGAGCAGTGGCATTGTCAGAGATATAAGGGAAAGACTCAAGAGGCTTTTGAGACAACTGCGCGCGCACACACACACACACACACACACACACACACACACACACACACACACACTTTAGCCCCAGCCATTTCATTTCAGTTTCACTCTTGTTGCCCAGGCTGGAGTGCAATGGCGTGATCTCAACTCACTGCAACCTCCGCCTCCCAGGTTCAAGCGATTCTCCTGCCTCAGCATCCTGAGTACCTGGGATTATAGGCACCCGCCACCACACTCGGCTAATTTTTTTGTATTTTTAGTAGAGACAGGGTTTAACCATGTTGGTCAGGCTGGTCTCTAACTCTTGATCTCAGGTGATCCGCCCACCTCGGCCTCCCAAAGTGCTGGGATTACAGGCGTGAGCCACTGCGCGCGGCCTCCCTCTACCTTTTAATACTTCATACTAAGACACGGATATTCTACTGCATAACCCAGTAGAGTTGTCAAATCAGGAAATTCATTATTGATACAATAATTTAATCTCTACCACATATTCCCATTTGTTAATTTCCAGTAGTGTTCTTTTTGTGTTGTTGTTGTTTTGTTTGTTTTTTCTGAGCAGGGTCTTGCTCTGTCATCCAGGCTGGTGTGCAGTGGTACAATCACAGCTCACTGCAGCCTCGACCTTCCTGGGCTCAGTTGATCCTCTTACCTCAGCCTCCTGAATAGCTGAGACTACAGGCACAGGCCACCATGCTTACTAATTTTTGTATTTTTTATACAGACAGGGTTTTATCATGTTGCCCAGGATGGTTTTAAACTCCTGGGTTCAAGCAGTCTGCCAGACTCAGCTTCCCAAAGTATTGGGATTACAGGCGTGAACCACCGCACCCAGCCTGCCAATAGTGTTCTTTATAGCAATTTTTTTTTCTATACAGGAACCAGTTCAGGATTATGTGTTGCATTGAATTGTCATTTCTTCTTTAATCTATTGCAGCTTCTTAGACTTTCTTTCTATTTTTTTATGACATCGACATTTTTGACTTCTTATTCACCTTGGAGAAGGTGTAAACAACTGGAGCAATTTTGCCTCCAGAGGACATTTGGCAATTTCCGGAGACATTTTTGGTTGACAAAACTGGAAGAGTTGGAGATAGATGGGGTGATTGTTGCACAACAGTGTAAATGTACTTAATGCCACTGAACTGTACACTTCAATACAGTTAAAATGGTAAATTTTTTTTTTTTTTTTTTTTTGAGACCGAGTCTCGCTCTGTCACCCAGGCTGGAGTGCAGTGGCGCAATCTCGGCTCACTGCAAGCTCCGCCTCCCGGGTTCACGCCATTCTCCTGGCTCAGCCTCTCCGAGTAGCTGGGACTACAGGCGCCCGCCACCACGCCCGGCTAATTTTTTGTATTTTTAGTAGAGACGGGGTTTCACCATGGTCTCGATCTCCTGACCTCGTGATCCGCCCGCCTCGGCCTCCCAAAGTGCTGGGATTACAAGCGTGAGCCACTGCGCCCAGCCTAAAATGGTAAATTTTATGTTAGGTATGTTTTACAAAAATAAACAAAAAAATTTGGGCAGGCGCGGTGGCTCACGCCTGTAATCCCAGCATTTTAGAAGGCCAAGGCGGGTGGATCATCTGAGGTCAGGAGTTCAAGACCAGCCTGGCCAACGTGACGATACCCTGTCTCTACTAAAAAAACAAAAAATTAGCTGGGCGTGGTGGCAGGTGCCTGTAATCCCAACCACCCAGGAGGCTGAGGCAGGAGAATTGCTTGAACGCGGGAGGCAGAGGTTGCAGTGAGCAGAGACCATGCCACTGCCCTCTAACCTGGGAGACAGTGAGACTCTGTTTCAAAAAAACAAAAACAAACTAGAAGGAGGGTGCCACTGATGCTACTGGCATGTAGTGGGTACAGGCCAAGAATGTTGCTAAACATACTCTAATGCACATGACAGCCTCCCACAAAAAATGATTATCCAACCCAAAATGTCAATAGTGCCACGGTTGAGAAATCCTGGTATGAATTATTAGCACAACCTTGCTAAAGGGTATTAAGTGTGTATATCCTCTGAGCAAACAGTCCCAGTTCTAGAAATGTATTCTATGGAGATACGACTAGTGAGCAATGGTGTATACACAAAGGCTTTTTATTGCAAATACCATTTATAATAAAGACAAATTTTAAAACCACTTAAATGTCTGTCATAACAGCCAGGAAAGTTGGCATGAACCTGTAGTCCCAGCTACTCACTTGAGGCCAGGAGTTCAAGTCCAGCCTGAACAACATAGCAAGACCTCATCTCCAAAAAAAAAATGTCAATCACAAATGAGGATGGTAAAATCAATTTGGAGTACATTCTTAAAAAGGAAAACGATGCGTCTTCTTTTTTGGGGGTGCTGGAGCAGGGACAGAGTCTTGCTCTGTTACCCAGGCTGGAGTACAGTGGCACAATCACTATGGCCTCGACCTCCTGGGCTCAAGCGATCCTCCCACCTCAATCTCCTGAGTAGATGGGACCACAGGCATGTGCCACTATGCCTAGCTAAAATTTTTATAATTTTTTGTAGAGACAGTCTCCCAATATTGCCCAGGCTAGTCTCAAACTCCAGGACTCAGGGAATCTCCCATCTTAGCCTCTCAAAGTGCTGGGATTACAGGTGTGCGCCACGGCACCTGACCGCATCTACTTTTAAAAAAAGCTTTAGGCTGGGCGCGGTGGCTCATGCCTTAATCCCAGCACTTTGGGAGGCGGAGGTGAGCGGATCACCTGAGGTAAGGAGTTCGAGACCAGCCTGGCCAACATGGTGAAACCCCATCTTTACTAAAACATAGAAAAAAAAATTAGCCAGGTGTGATGGCGGGCACCTGCAGTCCCAGATACTCGGGAGGCTGAGGCAGAGAATAGCTCGAACCCAGGAGGCAGAGGTTGCAGTGAGCCGAGATCACGCCACTGCACTCCAGCCTTAGCGACAGAGCAAGACTCTGTCTCAAAAAAAAAAAAAAAAAAAAGTTTTAGATGTAAACGTGGAAAGATGTTTATAATATACTAGGTAAGCCAAAGACAGGTTTCAGGCCAGGCACGGTGGCTCACGCCTGTAATCCCAGCACTTTGGGAGGCCTAGGTGGGTGGATCACTTGAGGTCGGGAGTTCAAGACCACCCTGGCCAACATGTTGAAACCCCGTCTCTACAAAAATTCAAAAATTAGCTGGGCATGGTGGCAGGTGCCTGTAATCCCAGCTACTCTGGAGGCTGAGGCAGAAGAATCGCTTCAACCCGGGAGGCGGAGGTTGCAGTGAGCCCAGATCGTGCCATTGCACTCAAGCCTGGGTGACAGGGAGAGACTACATCTCGAAAAACAAAACCAAAACACCAAAAAAAAAAAAAAAACAAGTTTCAAAACAATACAGTATACATAATCTCCCCATGCTTAAAAACTATAAAAATTAATGTAAAGATTTCAAAGTCTTAGACACATGCCAAATTGTTAACAATGATTATCTCTGAAGAGTAGTATTAAAGAGGAACTTTCAGTTTCTGTAGCTTGTTGGAATCATGAATCAGAAATATATAGATATTAAAATACAACAATCAGGTTAATATCCAACAGTTACTAATTAAATAATGACTGGCAATAATTCATGGAGCAAGAAAAGGCACAGCTCAGAGTTCTACACAGAAGGCTTGGTACGTTATCAGGAGCAACTGCCACCCCTCAAAACCCAAAGGAATTTTTTTTTCCAAGACAAGGTCTTGCTCTGTTGCCCAGGCTGGAGTGCAGTGACGCACTTATAGCTCACTGGAGGCTAAAACTCCTGGGCTCAAGCAGTGCTCCCACCTCAGCCTTCTAAGTAGCTGGGACTATAAGCATGCACCACCACACCTGGCTTAATTTTTAAAATTTTTTTGTAGAATCGGGGTGTCACTGTTGCCCAGGCTGGTCTCAAACTCCTGGGCTCAAGTGATCCTCCCACCTTGGCTTCCTAAAGTGTTAGGATTACAGGCATGAGGTACAGTTTCTGGCTCACAAGGATTTCTCAGAAGGTGATTCTGAGACAGGGTGAGCTGTCTTGTGGGTGAAGGAAATGGAAATTTTCAAGGTATCTGGGACTCTCTCAAAGCCATTGAAAGCATCTGCTCTTAGTCACATTATATTGTTGTTGGCCTCTGACCATCAATTTGTAACATTATTTTTCACTGGAGAAGCCTAAAACATCTTAAAAGTCAAATGGAAAAATTTCAATGGCAAGTTATAATACGACTAACAGTAGGTTACGATCCATTAATGAGTCACCAAACTTATTTAGTAGGTTAGAATCAACTTTTTTTTTTTTTTTTAACAAGACAGACAAGATTCAAATAAAATAGAATAAAAACTTTGTCTGGGTCTGAATAAATAATTTATTTCCTTTTGTGGGTTGTGGTCAAGAAATTGGAAGGTTACTAAATTACACACTTTAAAAAATGGATTATTATGCAAGCTCAGGGTTAGGAGAGTCCTTATTTGATAACTTAAGCTTAAAACAGTGTCATATCCTTTAATATTTCAATTTAATTAGGCATTTCAATCTCCTATATACTTGAAAATTACTTTTTAACATTGGAGAATTAAACTTCATAGACTTTATTTATTTATTTGTTTTTCATTTTTTTGAGACAGAGTCTCACTCTGTTGCCCAGGCTGGAGTGCAGTGGTGAGAACTTGGCTTACTGCAACCTCTGCCTCCTGGGTTCAAATGATTCTCGTGCCTCAGCCTCCCAAGTAGCTGGGATTACAGGCCTCCACCATCATACCTGGCTAATTTTTTTGTATTTTTAGTAGATTCGGGGTTTCACCACGTTGGCCAGGCTGGTCTTGAACTCCTGACCTCAGGTGATCTGCCCATCTCGGCCTCCCAAAGTGCTGGGATTACAGGTGTGAGCCACGGCACCCAGCCTGAACTTCACAGACTTTAGAAGCCACAAAACAAGGGAAGATAACTTTGTCCATTTTATGGTAATTTTAAAAGCGTTAATAATATAAAATGGATTGGAGTATCATATCCTATTTTAATGACTCAAAGCATTATTTTCATTAAGACATTTAAATTTCTACCTTCTCTTATTTTCCTCTTTTGAGAGCTTAGAAAACTTTATGTTATTTTTGCCTTAATCCAAGTCTATTATAATATATCACAATATTGTTAATAAATTAACATTTTGTATCATTATACAATTTTGAATTTTAAAATAACAGTGCCACCTGGTGGTGACTCTAAATGTTTTTATTTCTCTCTGGTATACATACCTAAAAGTGGAATTGCTCTTTTGACTGTGGACATTCAGGAACTGGTAAGTGTGTTTAACTTGAGAGACTGCCAAACTGTTTTTCAAAGCTACTGAACCATTTTACATTTCCACCAGTAATGTATGAGGGTTCCAATTTCTCCACATCCCATCCGACACGTTACTTTCCATTTTTTTTTTTATTATAGTCATCCTAGTGGGTGTACAGTGGCATCTCATTGTGGTTATGATTTGCATTTCCCTAAGTAATGCTATTGAGCATCTTTTCATGTGCTTGATGCCATTAGTATGTCTTCTTTAGAAAATTATCTATTTGGGGCCAGGCATTGTGGCTCACGCCTGTAATCCCAGCACTTTGGGAGGCTGAGGCAGGAGGATTGCTTGAGTTCAGGAGTTTGAGACCAGCCTAAGCAACATGGCGTGACCCTGTCTCTACAAAAAGTACAAGTCTGTAGTCTCAGCTACTCAGGAGGCTGAGAGGGGGAGGTTGAGGCTGCGGTGAGCCATGGTTGCACCTGAGCAACAAAGCAAGACCCTGTCTAGAAAAAGGAAAAGAAAAAATATCTATTCAAATCGTTGCCAATTTTTAGTTGAGTTGTTCATTTTTCTGTTGCTGTTTTAAGAATTCTGTGTATATACTGGATGCTGGAGCCTTATCAGGTATATGATTTATAAGTATTTTTTCTCATTCTCTAGGTCTTTTCACTTTCTTGATAGTGTCCTGGGATGCACAAATTAATTATTTTAATTCTTATGAAGTTCAATGTGTCTTTTTTTTCCCTTCTGTGGCTTGTGCTTTTGGTGTCATATTTAAGAATCCATTGCCAAATCCAAGGTCATGAAGATTTACCCTTATGTTTTCTTTCAAGAGCTTTATAATTTTAGCTCCTACATTTAAGGTCTTTGATCCATTTGGGGTTAATTTTTAGAGCCATCTCTAACTCACCATCATGGCCACCATCAGATCCCTCATGAAGCCCAAGATCATCAAAAAGAGGAGCAAGAAGTTCATTCACCACCAGTCAGAACACTATGTCAAAATTAAGCGTAACTGGTGGAAACCCAGAGACAGACAACTGGGTTTACAGAAGATTCAAGGGCCAGATCTTGATGCCCAACATTGGTTATACGGGAGCAATGAAAACACAAAGCACATGCTGCCCAGTGGCTTCTGGAAGTTTCTGGTACACATTGTCAAGGAGTTGGAAGGGCTGCTGACATGCAGAAAATCTTCCTGTACTGAGATAGCTCACAATGTTTCCTCCGGAACTGCAAAGCCATCATGGAAAGGGCAGCCTAGCTGGCCATCAGAGTCACCAGTCACAACGCCAGGCAGCACAGCAAAGAAAGGGAATAGACAGCTCATGTGCATGTTTTGTGTTGAAATAAAACCAAAAAACTGTGAAAAATTAATTTTCCTATAACTTTTGAGATGGAGTCAGGGGGTGGGTCCAAACTCATTCTTTTGTGAATCAGAATATCTAGTTAATACGAATATCTGAGGCTGGGCTTGGTAGCACACGCTTGTGATCTCAGAACTTTGGGAACCTGAGGAGGGCAGATCTCTAGAGCCCAGGAGTTCAAGACCAGCCTGGGCAACATGGTGAGACCCGTCTCTACAAAAAACACCAGCCTGTAGTCCCAGTTACTTGGGAGGCTGAAGTGGGCCGATTGTGTGAGCCCAGGAGGTTGAGGCTGCAGTGAACCGAGATCCACACACCAATGCACCTCAGCCTGGGCTACAGAGCAAAACTGTCACACACACACAAAAAGGCTATTCTTGCCCTATTAAATGGTCTTGGTATGCCTGTTGAAAATCAATAGACCATAAGTGTATTGGTTTATTTATTCTATTAATTGATCTATATGTCTATCCCTATGCCAATACCACATTGGTTTTTGCTTTTGTTTTGTAATTATTAGACTTTATTTTTTAGAAGAGTGCTAGATTCACAGAAAAACTGAGCAAAAAGTACTGAGAGTTTCCACATACTCCCTCCTCCACCATTAACAGCCCCAGTTGGTATGGTAAATTTGATATAATCAATAAACCAACACTGACATATCATTATCAACCAAAATCCATAGGGTTCACTCTGTGTTGTACCTTCTGTGAATTTTGACAAATATATAATGACATATCTGTAACATTATGGTATCATACAGAATAGTTTTACTGCCCTAAAAATCTTCTGATCCCTACCTATTGATCCCTCCCTCCTCACTAACTACTGGCAACCACTGAACTTTTTTACTATCTCCGTAGTTTTGCCCTCTTCAAAATGTCATATATTTGGAATAATACAGTGTGCACCCTTTCCAGACTGGCTTCTTTCACTTAGTAATATGCATTTAAGTTTCCTCCATGTCACTGTGGCTTGCTAGGTCAGTTTTGTTGTTTTTTTTTTTTTGAGACAGGGTTTCACAGTAGCAAGATCTTTAAAAACAGGCAATAAAATTTTAATTTGATAAGAGAATTTCAGGAAGACAAAAAAAAAAAAAAAAACCCCTAGTTATTTGCAAAGCAAAAGAGCATACTAACCCTTTATAAGTATTTTGGTAAAGAAAAGTACCAGGGGGCCAGGCACCGTGGCTCATGCCTGTAATCCCAGCACTTTGGGAAACTGAGGTGTGTGGATCATTTGAGCCAGGAGTTCAAGACCACCTTGGGCAACACAGCAAGACCCTGTCTTTACAAAAACTATAAGCCTGTAGTACCAGCTACTCGTGAGGCTGAGGTGGAAGGATGGCTTGAGCCTAGGCGTCCAAGGCTGCAGTGAGCTATGATCATGCCACTGTACTCTAGCCTGTGCAACAGGGCAAGACCCTGTCTCTATTTTTTAAAAATTAAGAAATTAAAAAAAGAAATATTGTGAGAATTAGCAAAATATGACACAGAGACATAAAGTGAGGACACACTATTGGAAAAATGGCACCAATTGACTTGCTTGACACAGGGTTGACAGAAATATTCAATTTGTAAAAAATGCATTATCTGTGAAGTACAATAAATCGAAGCTCCATAAAACAAGGCATGCTTATATACATTACCACTAACTAAGTCACTATGTTGTATATTAGATTTCCAGAACTTACTGACCCTATCTAACAGTTTCAGTACCCTGTAATCTACATATCTCCATTCCTCCACCCCCATGACAACCCAGCCTCTGGCAGCCACCCTTCCATTTGCTGCTTCTATGTGTTTAATATTTTTAGATTCCACACATAAGTGAGATCATGCCTTTCTGTGGCTGGCTTATATCACTTAGCATAATGTCTTCCAGGTTCATCCATGTTGTCACAAATGACAGGATTTCCTTCTTCTTTAAGGCTTAATAGTATTTCATTGTGTATGTCTATCTATCTATCTATGTATCTATGTATGTATGTATCTATCTATACATATGTCACGTTTTCTTTATCCATTCATCCATTGACAGACACTGATATGGTTTGGCTCTGTGATCCCAGGCAAATTTCATCTTGTAGCTCCCATAATTCCCATGTGTTGTGGGAGGGACCCAGTGGGAGATAATTGAATCATGGGGGTGGGTTCTTCCCATGCTGTTCTCATGAGAGTGAATAAGTCTCATGAGGTCTGATGGTTTTAAAAATGGGAGTTTCCTTGCACACACTCTTTCTCTTTGTCTGTTGCCATCCATGTAAGACGTGACTTGCTCTGTCTTGCCTTCCTTCATGACTGTGAGCCTTCCCTAGCCATGTGGAACTGTAAGTCCATTAAGCCCCTTTCTTTTGTAAATTGCCCAATCTTGGGTATGTCTTTATCAGCAGCGTGAAAATGGACTAATACAGTAAATTAGTACCAGTGGAGTGGGGTGCTGCTGAAAAGATACCCAAAAATGTGGAAGTGACTTTGGAACTGGTAACAGACAGAGGTTGGAACAGTTTGGAGGGCTCAGAAGAAGACAGGAAAACGTGGAGAAGTTTGGAACTCCCTAGAGACTTGTTGAATAGTTTTGATCAAAATGCTGATAATGATATGGATAATGAAATCCAGGCTGAGGTGGTCTCAGATGGAGATGAGAAACTTGTTGAGAACTGGAGCAAAAGTGACTTGGGTGCTGTTACAGGCATTCCATTTTATAAGGGAAGCAGAGTTCTGAAAATTTGCAGCCTGACAATGCGATAGAAAAGAAAATCCCATTTTCTGAGGAGAAATTCAAGCCAGCTGCAGAAATTTGCATAAGTGGCTGGGCACGGTGGCCTGTAATCCTGGCACTTTGGGAGGCCAAGGTGGGTGGATCACAAGGTCAGGAGTTCGAAACCAGCCTGGCCAACATGGTGAAACCCAGTCTCTACTAAAAATACAAAAATTAGCCGGGTGTGGGGGTGCATGCCTGTAGTCCCAGCTACTCAGGAGGCTAAGGCACAATAATTGCTTGAACCCAGGATGCGGAGATGGCAGTGAGCCAAGACATGCCATTGCACTCCAGCCTGGGCAATAGAGTGAGACTCTGTCTCAAAAAAAAAAAATTGCGTAAGTAATGAGGAGCTGAATGGTAATTCCCAAGAGAATGGGGAAAATGTTGCCAGGGCATGTCAGAGGTCTTCATGGCAGCCCCTCCCATCACAGACCTGGAGGCCTAGGAGGAAAAAATGGTTTCATGGACTGGGCCCAGTGTTCCAAAGCCGTGTGCAGCCTAGGGCCTTGGCACCCTGCTTCCCAGCCACTCCAGCCATGGCTGAAATGGATCAATATAGAGCTTGGGCCATGGCTTCAGAGGGTTCAAACCCCAATCCTTGGCCACTTCCACATGGTGGTGAGCCTGCAAGTTCACAGAAGATTTGGGGTTTCTGAACCTCCACCTAGATTTCCAAAGATGTGTAGAAATGCCTGGATGCCCAGGCAGAAGTTTGCTGCAGGGGTGGGCCCTCATGGAGAACTGCTGCTAGGGTAGTATGGAAGGGAAAGGTAGAATCAGAGCCCCTACACAGAGTCCTTAGTGGGGCACCACCTAGTGGAGCTGTGAGAAGAGGGCCACCGTCTTCCAGGCCCCAGAATGATAGATCAACTGACAGCTTTCACCATTCACCTGGAAAAGCTGCAGACACTCAATCCCAGCCTGTGAAAGCAACCAGGAGGGGGGCTATACCCTGTAAAGCCACAGGGGTGGAGCTCACTTCTTGCATCTGCATGGCCTAGATGTGAGACATGGAGTCAAAGGTGATCATTTTGGAGCTTTATGATTTGACTGCCCTGCTTTCTTTGTGGTTACCATGAGCCTAACATAAAATATCTTATCACAGTCTATTTTAAGTTGACACTAGCTTAACTTTGATCACAAGAACTTTGCATTTTAACTTTTCTTCCCATATTTTATGTTATTCATGTTACAATTTATATGTTGTCTATCCATGACCAAATTATTATAGTTATATTTTAATACATAAAAAACCTTCAGACTACAGTTAAAAGTGATTTATGTACCCCCATTACTATATTAGAGTACTCTGAATTTGACTATTTTTACCCTTACAGTGAATGTTATACTTGCATATGTTTTCATTTTGTTAGTTATTATTCTTTTGTTTCAATACAAAGAACTCCCTTTAGCATTTCTTGTAAGGCAGATGTAGTGGTGATGAACTCCCACAGGTTTTTTTGTGTTTTGGGTTTTTTTGTTTTGTTTTGTTTTGTTTTTTGGCTAGGTTCTTATCTCTCCTTTATTTCTGAAGGACAGCATTACTGACCTTCAGAACAGTATAGTATTGTTAGTTGGCAGGTATAGTATTCTTAGTCAGGTATAGTATTTTTAGTTGGCAGGTTTTTTTCATCTTTCAACATTTTGAATATATTCCCATGGTTTCCTGGCCTGCAAGGTTTCTACTGAGAAATGCACCAATAATCTCATGATGGTTCCCTTGTATGTAATGAGTTAGTTTTCTCTTGCTGCTTTCAAAATTCTTTCTATCTTTGACTTTTGATGATTTGATTATAATGGGCCTCAGTGAAGATCTCTTTATATTTAATCTATTTGGGATTCTTTGGGTTTCATGGATTTGGATGTTCATTTCCCTTCTAAATTTGGGGAGTTTTCTGTCATTGTTTCTTTAAATAAATTTTCTGCCCCCTTCTCTTTCACTGTTCCTTCTGGAGCTCCCATAATGTATATATTAGTTTGTTTGATGATATCCCATGATTCCTGTAGGCATTCTTCAGTTTTTTTTCTTTTTGTTTTTTTTCATTGTTGTTGTTGAGACAAAGTCTCACTCTGTCACCCAGGCTGGAGTGCAGTGGCACAATCTTGGTTCACTGCAAACTCTGCCTCCCAGATTCAAGCAATCCTCCTGCCTCAGCCTCTCTAGTAGCTGGGACTACAGGCACACACTACCATGCCTGGCTAATTTTTGTATTTGTATTTTTTATTTTCTGAGACAGAGTGTCGTTCTGTTGCCCAGGCTGGAGTACAATAGTGCAACCTCTGCTTACTGCAACCTTTGTCTCCCAGGATTAAGCGATTCTTGTGCCTCAGCCTCCTGAGTAGCTGGGATTATAGGCATGCACCACCACACCCAGCTAAGTTTTGTATTTTTAGTAGAGACAGGGTTTTGCCATGTTGGCCAGGTTGGTTTCGAACTCCTGACCTCAAGTGATCCACCCACCTTGGCCTCCCAAAGTGCTGGGATTACAGGTGTGAGCCACTGTGCCCAGCCCAGGTACCTTATTTTCAGGGAGCACACTGTGAAAGGAATTCTTTATCAAATCTCGGCTTTTTTTTAAGGTGATAAATGAGTCCCTCACAATATTACAATATATCTCCCTTGAGAAAAGTTGGATTGGTTATTTTCATTCCCATACACATAGGCCTTCTCATTATAATTTCATAAGGGGACAATTGATGTTTTCCCAAAGGGATGGATTGGAGTGTATGCAGCACTAGTGGGAGTGCTTTGGGCCAGAGGAGGTGAAATGCCTCTGTGAACTTAGCCAATTTGCATAAGTAACGAGGAGCCAAATGTTAATTATCAAGACAATGGGGGAAAATGTCTCCAGGGCATGACAGAGGTCTTCACGGCAGCCCCTCCCATCACAACCTGGGAGGCCTAGGAGAAAAAAATGGTTTCATGGGCCAGGGCCAGGGCCTTGCTGCTTGGTGCCCTGTGCCCCAGCCATGGCTAAAAGGGGCCAATGTACAGCTCAGGCCATTGCTTCAGAAGGTCCAATCCCCAAGCCTTGATGGCTTACAAGTGGTCTTGTGCCTGCAGATGCAAAGATGGCAGGAATTAAGGATTGGGAACCTCCACCTAGATTTCACAGGATGTACAGAAACACCTGGATGTCTAAGCAGAGGTGTGCTGCAGGGGTGGAGCCCTCATGGAGAACCTCTGCTAGGGCAGTGTGGAAGGGAAATTTGGGGTGGAAACCCCTACACAGAGTCCCCACTGGGACACTGCCTAGTGGAGCTGTGAGAAGAGGGCTACCATTCTCCAGGCCCTAGAATGACAAACCCACTGACAGCTTGCACCTTGTACCTGGAAAAGTCACAGACACTCAACATCAGCCTGTGAAAGCAGCTAGGAGGGAGTCTGTACCCTGCAAAGCCATGGAGGTGGAGCTGCCCAAGACCATGGGAACTCACCACTTGCATCACTGTGACCTGGATGTGAGACATGGAGTCAAAGGAGATTATTTTGCAGCTTTAAGATTTGACTATCCCACTGGATTTTGGACTTGCATAGGGCCTTTAGCTCCTTGATTTTGGCCAATTTCTCTCTTTTGGAATGGGTATATTTACTGAATGCCTGTACTCACATTGTATCTAGGAAGTAACTAACTTGCTTTTGATTTTACAGGTTCATAGGTGGAAGAGGCTTGCCTTGTCTCAGATGAGACTTTGGACTATGAACTTTTGAGTTAATGCTGAAATGAGTTAAGACTCTGGGAGACTGTTGGGAAGGCATGATTGTGTTTTGAAATGTGAGGACAGGAGACTTGGGAGGGGCCAGGGACAGAATGATATTGTTTGACTGTGTCCCCACCCAAATCTCATCTTGAATTGTAGCTCCCATAATACCCACATGTTATGGTATTACGGGAGGGACCCAGTGAAGGTAACTGAATCATAGGGGGCCAGTTTTCCCATGCTTTTCTCATGACAGTGAATAAATCTCATGAGATCTGATGATTTTATAAAAGGCAGTTCCCCTGCACACACTCTCTTGCCTGCCACCATGTAAGACATGCCTTTGCTCCTCCTTTGCCTTCCGCCATGATTGAGAGGCCTCCCCAGCCATGTGGAACTGTGAGTTTATTAAACCTCTTTTTCTTTATAAATTACCCAGTCTCAGGTATTTCTTAACAGCAGTAAGAAAATGGACTAATACAATGTTTTTGCAAGGGAACAAATGCTGGAAAATCCTCTTCCACCATCTTGCTGATGTCACTGCTCCCACTTTTGATTACTGTAACTTTATAGTAAGTTTTAAAATATGCCTGCCTGCCTGCCTGCCTGCCTGCCTGCCTGCCTGCCTGCCTTCCTTCCTTCCTTCCTTCCTTCCTTCCTTCCTTCCTTCCTTCCTTCCCTCCTTCCTTCTCTCCTACCTTCCTTCCTTTTTCTTCCCTCGGTGGCCCAGGTTGGAGTATAGTCGGCTCGCTGCAGACTCCCTGCCTCCGGCTCCCGTGATTCTCTTCCCTGGCCTGCGGGCTGCCTGGGATTGCCGGCACGTGCCACCACCCCTGCCTGGTTTTTCTCCTTTGGCTGAAGGCACGGTTTTGCCACGTTGGCCAGGCTGGTCTCCAGCTCCTGACCTCAAGTGGTCTGCCTGCCTCGGCCACCTGAGGTGCTGGGACTGCAGACAGAGTCTCGCTCACTCGGTGCTCGGTGTTGCCCGGGCTGGAGTGTGGTGGCATGGTCTTGGCTCGCTGAAGCCTCCGCCTCCCAGCCACCTGCCTTGGCCTCCCAGGGTGCTGGGATTGCAGCCTCTGCCTGGCCGCCACCCCGTCTGGGAGGTGGGGTGCGTCTCTGCCTGACTGCCCATCATCTGGGATGTGAGGAGCACCTCTGCCCGACCGCCCCGTCTGGGAGGTGAGGAGCACCTCTGCCCAGCCGCCAGCCTGTCTAGGAAGTGAGGAGCGTCTCTGCCTGGCCGCCCATCGTCTGGGATGTGAGGAGCGCCTCTGCCCAGCCGCCCATCATCTGGGATGTGAGGAGTGCCTCTGCCCGGCCGCCACCCCGTCTAGGAAGTGAGGAGCGCCTCTGCCCGGCCGCCCCGTCTGGGAAGTGAGGAGCGCCTCTGCCCAGCCACCCCATCTGGGAAGAAGTGAGGAGCGTCTCTGACCGGCTGCCCCGTCTGGGAAGTGAGGAGCGCCTCTGCCCGGCGCCCATCGTCTGGGATGTGAGGAGCGCCTCTGCCCGGCTGCCCATCGTCTGGGATGTGAGGAGCGCCTCTGCCCGGCTGCCCATCGTCTGGGATGTGAGGAGCGCCTCTGCCCGGCCGCCCCGTCTGGGAAGTGAGGAGCGCCTCTGCCCGGCCGCCCCGTCTGGGAAGTGAGGAGCGCCTCTGCCCGGCCGCCCCGTCTGGGAAGTGAGGAGCCCTCTGCCCGGCCGCCCCGTCTGGGAAGTGAGGAGCGCCTCTGCCCGGCCGCCCCGTCTGGGAAGTGAGGAGCGCCTCTGCCCGGCCGCCCCGTCTGGGAAGTGAGGAGCGCCTCTGCCCGGCCGCCCCGTCTGGGAAGAAGTGAGGAGCGCCTCTGCCCGGCCGCCCCGTCTGGGAAGTGAGGAGCGCCTCTGCCCGGCCGCCCCGTCTGGGAAGAAGTGAGGAGCGCCTCTGCCCGGCCGCCCCGTCTGGGAAGTGAGGAGCGCCTCTGCCGGCCGCCCCGTCTGGGAAGAAGTGAGGAGCGCCTCTGCCCGGCCGCCCCGTCTGGGAAGAAGTGAGGAGCGCCTCTGCCCGGCCGCCCCGTCTGGGAAGTGAGGAGCGCCTCTGCCCGGCCGCCCCGTCTGGGAAGAAGTGAGGAGCGCCTCTGCCCGGCCGCCCTGTCTGGGATGTGAGGAGCGCCTCTGCCTGGCCGCCCATCGTCTGGGATGTGAGGAGCGCCTCTGTCCGGCCACCCATCGTCTGGGATGTGAGGAGCGCCTCTGCCCGGCCGCCCATCGTCTGGGATGTGAGGAGCGCCTCTGCCCGGCCGCCCATCGTCTGGGAAGTGAGGAGTGCCTCTGCCCAGCTGCCACCCTGTCTGGGAAGTGAGGAGCTTCTCTGCCCGGCGGCCCCGTCTGGGAAGTGAGGAGCGTCTCTGCCTGGCCACCCCGTCTGGGAAGTGAGGAGTGTCTCTGCCCGGCCGCCCCATCTGGGAAGTGAGGAGCGCCTCTGCCCGGCCGCCCCATCTGGGATATGGGGAGCGCCTCTGCCCGGCTGCCCCGTCTGGGAGGTCTACCACGGAGGCCAGAAGCAATGTGGGGGCTGGACGTGGTGGCCCACGCCTGTAGTCCCAGCACTCTGGGAGGCCGAGGTGGGTTGATCACTTGAGGCTAGGAGTTCGAGACCAGCCTGGCCAACATGGCAAAACATATGAAAAATACAACAGACAAACCAACCAACCAACCCAGCGACAACAAAACAGGTCTACCCTGGAGTCATACTCTAATTTTTTCTATTTTCCTCCCTTTCTGATCCTTTGTCCCACTTTCTTTTTCTTCCTCTTCCTTCTCCTTCTTCTTTGTCAAATAGAGGATTGAGTTATTATCATTGATCCATACAAAGTCCCTCTCTCATTTATTTTCTTCAATTCCCACCCCCCATTTCTACTCCCCGTCTTCCCATGTGCAACCTTCCTAATATGTTTGATATGCATCTTTTTGTTTGTATGTATTTTTAGAAAATGTTTATTGTTTTGTGTGCAAAAAAAAAATTAATAAAAAAAGAAAATAAAATATGGAAGTGTGGGACAGGTACAACGGCTCATGCCTGTAATCCCAGCACTTTGGGAGGCTGAGGCAGGTGGAGTACTTGAGCTCAGGAGTTCGAGACCAGCCTGGACAACATGGCAAAACCCTATCTCCACCAGAAATACAAAAAAACAGTGGTGTGGTCATGCATGCCTGTGGTCCTAGCTACTCAGAAGGCTGAGATGGGAGGATCACTTGAGCCCAGGAGGTGGAGGTTGCAGTGAACCAAGATTGCGCTACTGCATTCCAGCCTGGATGACAGAGTAAGACCCTGTTTCAATTTAAAAAAAAAAATCCGGAAGTATGAGTCCTCCAATTTTGTTGTTTTTCAAATTGTCTTAGCTATTGGGGATCTCTCACAAGTCCACATTAATTTGAGGATTGGCTTTTCCATTTCTATGAATAAAGCTATTATAATTTTGATAGGGATTGTATTGAATTTGTAGATTGCTTTGAGGAGTATTGTAATTTGACAATTTTAAGTCTTTCAACCCATGAACTGGAATGCGTTGCCATTTATTTAGGTCTTCCTTAGTTTCATTCAGCAATGTTTTGTAGTTTTTGTATAAATCTTGCATTTTTTGGCTAAATTTATCCCATGTATTTTATTCATTTTGATGTTCTTATAAATGAAATTTATTAATTTCCTTTTGGATTATTTATTACTAGTGCACATAAATAAGGTTGCATTTTTAATATTCTGCCTCCTACAACCTTAGTAAACTCATTTATTAGCTGTAATAGTTTTTTTTTGTGGATTCCTTAGGATTTTCTAGATATAAGATCATGTTATATGCAAGTAAAGATAGTTTTACTCCTTCCTTTCCAGTCTGGGTGCCTTTTTTCTTTTTCTTACCTAATTGTTCTGGCTATTGCCCCCAGTATAATGTTGAATATAAGTACCCAAAGTAGACATCTTTGTCTTACTCACCTGTTTTGGGTATAGCACCTAAAATAATCATATGAATCATTTCCTAAAGACTGCAGTTCTCCCCAACCTCTATGGTTAATGACCAACTATTTATTGTCCAGATTTCAACATATTTCTTACTGCTAGACTCCTTGCTGCCTCATTCTACATCCTCGACCTACTACTTGCTGTCTTGTTTTCTCAATACTGGATTGCTCCTATTAACTGCACTTGGATTTTTCACGTGAACCCCTAATTTATCTGTTTCAACTCAATTATGAAACTGCTAGAAGAGGTTGGTGGACATTCCACATGGACAGATATAAAATTATCACCTTGGAGAATGCAAAATAAACTTATTAGGGCACTCTCCTCCCCACATTGTTCAAGAGCTTTGGTGTATTTCTCAATTCATAGATTGGTTCTGCTTCCAAAATCCAAGGAGAATGACAACTGGAGAAGTTTTTAGTAGATTTTTTTTTTTTTTTTTTTTACCAGATCCCACTGGTGCTCAAGGTAGTCATAAAAGTTACACCTTTATTTCTTAGTTCACAATTCATTCATTTTTGTTTTTTGAGACAGCATCTCACTCTGTCACCTAGGCTAGAGTGCAGTGGCATGATCATGGCCCACTGCAGCCTCAACCACCCAAGCATAAGGGATCCTCTTGCCTCAGCCTCCCAAGTAGCTGGGATCACAGGCATGCACCACCACATCTGGCTAATGGCTATTTTTTTTGTTTTGTTTTTTGTAGAGATGGAGTCATGTTCTGTTGCTTGACCCGGTTTATTCTTCATTGCTTAGCTATTGTTCTCCAAAGCACGACTGTAAAAATGGGGCCGGGTCTTGAAGAGTTTTCTGCATCAGCCACGCTCTGTTAAAAATTTTTGTTCCATAAATTTTTTTTCCTTTTCAGAGACAAGGTCTTATTCTGTCACCAAGGCTGGAGTGTAGTGGTGCGATCATAACTCACTTCAGCCGCCTCAAGCTCCTGGGCTCAAGTGATCCTCCCTCTTCAGCGCTCCTGAGTAGCTGGAACTACAGGCACATGTCACCATGTCCAGCTAATTAAAAAATTTTTTTTTGTAGAGACAGGGTCTCACTATGTTGCCCAGGCTGGTCTTGAACTCCTGGCCTCAAGCAATTCTCCTGCCTTGGCCTCCTAAAGTGCTGGGATTACAGGCATGAGCAACTGCACCTGGTTTTACATAAATTTTTTTATTTAAAAAAACAAGGTGTAATTCACATATGAAATTAACAATTTTAAAGTGAAATTTTCATCGACATTTAGTATAAGTACTATGTTGTGTGACTACTACCTGTATCTAGTCCCAAAACATTTTCACCACCCCAAAAGGAAACTCCATACCAATTAAGCAGTTACTCTCTATTGCCCCCTTCCCTTGGCCTCTGGCAGCCCCCAATCTGCTTTCTATCTCTACAGATTTACCTATTACAGACATTATTTATAGAAATGGAATCATAAAATAGGTGACCTTTTGTGTCTGCCTTCTTTCACTTAGCACAACGTTTTTGAGGTTCATTCATATTTTAGCATGTATCAGTACTTCATTCCTTTTTATAGCTGAATCATATTCTATTGAATGCATATACCATATTGTGTTTATCCATTCATTAGTTGATAGACATTTGGTTTCCACCTTTTGGCTATTATGAATAATGCTGCCATGAACATATATGTACTTCCTTGAATTCATAGGCTTTCTTTTTTTTTTTTTTGAGATGAAGTTTCACTCCTGTTGCCCAGGCTGGAATGCAATGGAGCGATCTCAGCTCACTGCAGCCTCTGTCTCCCAGGTTCAAGCGATTCTCCTGCCTCAGCCTTCCAAGTAGCTGGGACTACAGGTGCCCGCCACCACGCCCAGCTAATTTTTTTTTTTTGTATTTTTAGTAGAGACAGGGTTTCACCATGTTAGCCAGGATGGTCTCGATCTCCTGACCTTGTGATCTGCCTGTCTCAGCCTCCCAAAGTGCTGGGATTACAGGAGTGAGCCATTGCGCCTGGCCTATATGAGTTTATTAAGTATTAACTCACATGATCACAAGGTCCCACAATAGGCCATGTACAAGCTGAGGAACAAGGAGAGCCAGTCTGAGCCCCAAAACTGAAAAACTTGGAGTCTGATGTTCAAGGGCAGGATGCATCCAGCTTGAGAGAAAGATGTAGGCTGGAAGGCTAGACCATTCTAACCTTTTCACATTTTTTCTGCCTGCTTTGTATTCGCCAGCAGCTGATTAGATGGTGCCCACCCAGATTAAGGGTGGGCCTGCCTTCCCTATCCCACTGACTCAAATTTTAATCTCCTTTGGCAACACCCTCACAGACACACCAAGGATCAATACTTTGCATCCTTCAATCCAATCAAGTTGACACTCAGTATTAACCATCACAAGTCCATCCCTTGTCAACTTGAACCCATACACATCTCCTGAGATCATACGTAATCTTCAAATAAAGAAAATAAGATCAGAATTCCGCCTAACATAATACAACTATCCTTCCCCAATCCAAATGCTATTACATAAAGTTAACAATACTTAAATGCTGCCATGAAGTCAATAAATCTTAAGTCACATAATAAAGGAAAAAGGAAATAAAATGAAGATATTTTCTTAGTACAAGTGTATACCTGTACAAACATGTTTTTAACAAAAGAAGGAAATACTCATGACAATTACAGTTCTTGTTTCTGCAACTGGTCACGTGGTCATAGCTGGTATTGATGACGGTCTTCTTCTGCTACCCATTCTGTATTCCCTTTGCCTTCATCAAGCAGCTCAGCAGGTCATGGTTTTTTTTCCTGGTGGGGTGACCCAAACTTTCATTTCTGAAGGGTCTGGGCCATTTATAGTCCTGCTTGGATTGGGCTGCTGTAGTTTCCCATCGACCTTAACCACAGGGTATGATAATACTGAGGCGTCCTAATGGATCTCCTGTGAATACTGTGGAGTACTAGACTGATTTCACCTTGATAATCTGGTCAATCACACCAGCCAACACTAACTCCCTTCTTAGGCTGTTGACTTAAAGGTAGGAGAAGCACAAAATGTCCAGGTGGCAATCTTAACTTCCCATTTAATGGAATCATTGTTGTGTCTCCTGGTGGCAGCATTCCTCCCTCTGGAACTAAGACCTCTAGGCCATCAGAACATAATGTCACAGGAACAGGAAGCAAATATTTGCTAGTGGATCATTAGGCGTTATGGTGAGTAGTGCCACTTCCACTTCTACCCCTTGATTCCTGGACCCATGAATCCTGGCTATGGGAGAAACAGTACCATATATTAAACACTGATTCAGAGCATACACAACCTTCTGGAGAACTTTGCCCCAGCCCTGCAAAGTATTGTCACCTAGTTGGCATTGTAATTGTGACATCAAAAGGCCATTCCATTGTTCTATCAATCCAACTGCTTCAAAATGATGGGGAACATGGTAAGACCAGTGAATTCCATGAGCATGAGCCCACTGCCACACTTCTTTAGCCATAAAGTAAGTACCTTGTTCAGAGGCAATGCTGTGTGGAATACCACGATGGTGGATAAGGCATTCTGTGAGTCCATGGATGGTAGTCTTGGCAGAAGCATTGTGTACAAGATAGGCAAACCCATATCCAGAGTAAGTTTCTATTCCAGTGATGACAAACCTCTGCCTTTTCCATGATGGAAGAGGTTCAGTATAATCACCCTGCCATCAGGTAGCTGGCTTATCACCCTGAGGAATTGTGCCGTATCAAGGGCTCAGTGTTGGTCTCTGCTGCTGGCAAATTGGGCACTCAGCAGTGGCCGTAGCCAGGTCAGCCTTGGTGAGTGGAAGTCCCTGTTGCTGAGCCCATGAATAACCTCCATCCCTCCCACCATGGCCACTTTGTTCACGGGCCCATTGGATGATGACAAGGGTGGTTGGGAAAAGAGGCTGAGTGGTGTCCACAGAACGAGTTATCCTATCCACTTGATTATTAAAATCCTTCTCTGCTGAGGTCACCCACTGGTGAGCACTTCACAGTTTTTGACCATTCAGAGAGGTCCATCTACGTACCTCTTCCCCAAATTTTATTGTCACCAATTTTCCAATCATGCTTCTTCCAAATCCTTGACCATCCAGCCAAACTACTGGCTACGGCCCATGAATCAGTATATAATCACACATCTGGCCATCTCTCCTTCCATGCAAAGCGCACATCCAGGTGCACTGCTCGAAATTCTGCCCACTGGGAAGATTTCCCTTTATTGCTGTCCTTCACGGATGTCCTAGAAAGGGGCTGTAGTGCTGCAGCTGTCCACTTTCATGTGGTGCCTGCATATCATGCAAAACCATCTGTGAACCAGACCCTAGTCTTCTCTTCCTCTGTCAACTGATCATGATCATAGGGAACTCCCCATGAGGCCATTGGTGCAGGCTAGGGGAAAGAAGGAAGGGTGGCATGAGTGGAGACCATGGGCATTTGAGCCACTTCCTCATGTAACTTATTCCTCAGGTGCCTTCAGGACCTGCTAGAGCCCGATCATGCATATACCACTTCCATTTGATGTTGGAATGCTGCTGTCCATGACCCACTTTATGGCTAGATGGGTCAAAAAGCACCCAGTTCATGATAGGCAGTTCAGGTCACATGAACTCAAATGTTCAGTTTCCACCAAAGCCCAGTAACAGGCTAAGAGCTGTCTCTCAAAAGGAGAGTAGTTATCTGCAGAAGATGGCAGGGCCTTGCTCCAAAATCCTAGAGGCCTCCACTGTGATTCATTTATAGGGCCCTGCCAAAGGCTCCAAATAGCATCCCTATCTGCCACTGACCCCTCAAGCACCATTGGATCTGCTGGGTCATATGGCCCAAGTGGCAGAGCAGCTTGCAAAGCAGCCTGGACTTGTTGCAGCGCCTTCTCCTATTCTGGACCCTACTTCTGGTACCAAAATCCGTATTAGTCAGGGTTCTCTAGAGGCACGGAAGTAATAGGATATATGTATGTGTGTGTGTGAGTGTGTGTGTGTGTGTATTTGTGTGTGTGTGTGTAGGGGAGTTTATTAAGGTTTTTTTTTGTTTTTTTTTTTGAGACAGAGTCTCTGTCACCAGGCTGGAGTGCAGTGGCATGGTCTCGGCTCTCTGCAACCTCCGCCTCCTGTGTTCAAGCAATTCTCCTGCCTTAGCCTCCTGACTACGCACCTGTAGTCCCAGCTAATTTTTGTATTTTTAGTACAGACGGGGTTTCCCCATGTTGGCCAGGATGGTCTCCATCTCTTGACCTTGTGATCCTCCGAGTACCTGGGATTATAGGCGCCTGCCACCATGCCGGGCTAATTTTTGTATTTTTAGTAGAGACGGGGTTTCACCATGTTGGTCTGGCTGGTCTCTAACTCCTGATCTCAGGTGATCCGCCCACCTCGGCCTCCCAAAGTGCTGGGATTACAGGTGTGAGCCACCTCACCTGCCTATTAAGTATTAACTCACATGATCACAAGGTCCCATAATAGGCCATCTGCAAGCTGAGGTGCAAGGAGAGCCAGTCCAAGTCCCAAAACTGAACCTGGAGTCTGATGTTGGAGGGCAGGAAGGGGGTAAACACACAGGAGAAGGATGTAGGCTGGGAGGCTAGGCCAGTCTCATCTTTTCAGGTTTTTCTGCCTGTCTTATATTCACTGGCAGCTGATTAGATGGTGCCCACTCAGATTAAGGGTGGGTCTGCCCTTCCCAGCCCACTGACTCAAATGTTGGCAATACCCTCACAGACACACCCAAGACCAATACTTTGCATCCTTCAATACCATCAAGTTGACAGTATTAATCATCACCAGCCCTATGAAATAAAAAGTTTCATGATCCCTTTCTTCCCAGAATTATGAATGCCAATTTACTTGCTCTACATTTACACAACTTCAATGACCTGGGGTAGGTAGGTATGCAGTGTTTTGTCACTTCCCCATTGTCCATATCCACTTGTGTCCCTGGCCATGGCCAACTAATTTACAGGTTGAAACATTTCCCAGCACTTTGGAAGGCTGTGTGGTGGGAGGATTGCTTAAGGTGAGGAGTTCAAGACCAACCTGGGCAACACAGTGAGACCCCTGTGTCTATAAAAAGTAAAATTAGCCAGGTGTGGTGGCACATGCCTGTGGTCCTGGCTACTTGGGTGGCTGAGCCCAGGAGGTTGAGGTTACAGTGAGCCATGATCATGCTGCTACACTCCAGCCTGGGTGACAGAGCAAGATCTTATCTCAAAAAAACAAAACAAAACGAAACACATTGTACTAGACTGTCTTAGTATTTGAAGTTTGAACAGATACACAGAAAAGACAGGGAAGCCACCTACAATGCATTCTAGAAAGAACATCATGCTGCTGAGGATCATGGAAGTACCCTGGTTCCCATTGTCAAGCTTAGTTGTTCAGCTCTTCCTTAAGTTATATAAACTATCCCAGAATTCTTCTAAATTCCCCAACCCCTTTAATTTGGTTTAAATTAGCCAAATTAGGTTAATGTTGCATATAACCAAAACTTAAGGGAGATAAATCGGTTGGGAGAATGTGTTGTAACCAGCAGTCTGTCAAGAAACTGTTGCATTTTTAGGTAGTTTTATCAAGCTGAGAAGGGGTGAAATGAGTGAGACTTACCTGACTTTCAAGACATCTATTTTTCAAACCATTTGTTTTCACTTCTTTACTGTGTTATCACCATCCTCCCAGGACTTTACACCAGAAATCTGAAGGTCACCACTGATACCATCTTCCCCCTTTGCTCCTACATCTAATCATTAGTTACATCTGCCAGGTTCCATATCTTGAGTATGTCTTTTCATTCCCACTATTACTGCCTTAGTTCAGGTTACTACTTTTCTTACACATTACATTACTATGGGCTTTTAAATGGCTTCTGTGCCTTTATCTACTCACAAACTATTCTTCATGCTGCAGTTAGAAGTGTTCTAAGCCAAAAATATTCACCTTCCAAAATGAAGATCTAATTATGTTCACAAGTCCTCTCCTTCTTCACCCATTCCTCACCTCTAGCATTAATCTAACACTAAGTTAATCAAGGTAATGGGGTAGAAGGTTATGGGTAACTCCAAATCACACTTTAAATGAACTCTAGTCAAAGTACTGAATACAATGGATTTAAACTTGCTTAGTAAAACTACCTCTAATAATTTAGGAATAAATTTGCCTTCTGTGAAAGCCATCCCAAAGTATAAAAATAGTATAAGTACAGGTATTTAGGCTCACAAAATATCGTTATGACTGAAAAACTGGCAAAGGTTTTTAGTTTGTTTTGCCTCTTAGTTGAGCTCTCTTTCTGTAACAAATGGAAAGAGAAGCACACAAATTCAAGAAAGGAGACTCTAACAGACTGAGGATATTGTGGCTTTCAAAAAGGACAGAACATTTTAGACGATATGAAGGAAATGTACCCCATTACTAAGAATTCACTCTATTCGACAGATATATACACCCTTCAGCAAGTGCTCCTAAGGATGAGAGGAGAGTAAGTTTTTTTCATCTAACAGTCTCTATCAACACTCTTCCTAAATGCTTAACAACATGCTTCCTAATGCTTAACAACAGTCTAAAGAACACACTGGCTACTCATACCTCCCAT
Source organism: Nomascus leucogenys (assembly GCF_006542625.1). Lineage (NCBI taxonomy): Eukaryota > Metazoa > Chordata > Mammalia > Primates > Hylobatidae > Nomascus > Nomascus leucogenys. The sequence goes on from NC_044388.1 coordinate 88,432,447, forward strand.
AGGCAGAGATCTTGTCCTTTTTGTCCTGCTGTATCTCAGGTAATCAGCAATCACTTAGCGGATGCTAATATATTTGCGAATTCCTCTGGAGCCTCTAAAGACCATATCATGAATCATCAATTCAAATGCCTACAGGAGTCGGGCAGGTGATATGCAGGAGGAAATAGAGTCATTTAGGGCCCATAACAAAGGGGAGAGAGGCCGGGCGCGGTGGCTCACGCCTGTAATCCCAGCACTTTGGGAGGCCGAGGCAGGCGAATCATTTGAGGTCAGGAGCTCGAGACCAGCCAGACCAACATGGTGAAACCCCGTCTGTACTGAAAATACAAAAAAATTAGCCGGGCGTGGTGGTGCATGCCTGTAGTCCCAGCTACTCGGGAGGCTGAGGGAGGAGAATCACTTGAACCCAGGAGGCGGAGGTTACAATGAGACGAGATCGCGCCACTGCACTCCAGCGTGGCCGACAGCGAGACTGTCTCAAAAAACAAAACAAAAACAAAGGATAGAGTACATAAGCCATCTCCAGGCTAGTTTCTTTAACTAGTCTTCATATAAAGGGTCCTGTTCTATCCCTACAAAATACAAAACAGTTCCTCGTGTCTTCCTTCAAATATACTGCAGTCTTTAGCTCATCAGAGTAGCTGAGTTAGTCCAAGGCGTAATCCCAAAAGCGAAACTGAATGTCAGAATTGATCTCATTTCAACACTCATTCCAGAAGTAAAAACTTCTGCAAGTTCAGCTTTTGACTATGAATTCTTCAGCGCGACTTTTGCAGAGAGCTCTGTTCCAAGAAGCTGGCGCCTTAACACGAGCTATCTACCGAAGCACAAGGGGAGGCTGGCTTGGGTCCAGATTCGGCGGGAGAGTGGAAACGCGACGCTGGCCGACTTCAGCCACAAAGGCAATTTCTGCCCAGGGATAGCGTTCCTAAGAGGGAGACGAGACAGCGCCAGGCTCGGGCGTAGGGGCAAGAAAACCCAGAGCTAAAGCACCTCTCGGAAGGCCCAAGCTCAGGGCTCAGTCACCCTCCCAGCTCGGAGCCGGCGCTGGAACACAGTGGCGCGAGGAGAAACCCCTAGAGACCGGGAAAAGGCAGACGTAGCGGCTGACGCTGCCCAGATGCTAGGCGCCGAGAGGATTCTGATTGTCACCGTAGAACCCGTGAGGGGGCGGGGCGGAGCTGTGCCTCAAAGCGCCTGCGCGGAGAGCCAGCTCTCAGGGACCAGGCTGGGAGGCGCCAAAGAGGAAGGCGGGGCGCGGGAGACCCAGTGCATACGCAGGCGCACTCGGCGATCCCGGCTTTTCAGCGCGCAGTTCTCTCACAGGCCTCGGGAGGCCGGGGCGGGGATAAATGCGGAGGGACGGTACAGCTTTAGCTCTCTGCTCGCCGCCGCCGCTGTCGCTGCCACCTCCTCTGATCTACGAAAGTCATGTTACCCAACACCGGGTAAGGGGGTGGGGGCGGCGCGGGGAGAGACCCGGTCGGGCGAAGGGCGCGTCTCGGTGGGGCCGCTGCTGATCGCCCGGGCTGGCTGGCCCGGCGGTGGGAGGTCAAGGATACTGCCTGGGCACCCTCTGAGCTCTGTTCCGCGCTGGGCGCTGTGCACCGAGAATCTGCGGTAACACGTGAAAAGGAACACAAAGTTTTGTATTATAGGATGGCAGCAGTGTAGAAACCTCTTCCACGGGTAAAGGGCCGAGGGGGAGTCACCACGCCGCCCCCAGTGCCGGCCCTCCCTGGGTTTAGCAGGAGTGCGTGCCTGGCCGAATGCGTGTGACTTCTAGGTGAAAGGTCGCAGGAGCAGCTCCAGAGTTTAAAGAGTTTTCACTTGTTCCTGACGCTCAATTCTAGAGTAATAATGGAGTGTTTAAAAAATGATTTCCAAATTAGAAATAAATTAAACCGATCTTAAAACATAGGTATCTTTGGGGGATTTTTTTTCACCTTAAATTGTGTTAAAATACGTATAAAATTTGCCATCTTAACCATTTTTAAAGTGTACACTGAAGTAGTGTTAAGTAGATTCATATCGTTGTGCAGTCAATCTCCAGAACTTTTTTCATCTGCAAGCTGAAACTCTACCTATGAAACAACTCCTCTTCCCCACCTCCGCTTGTACACTGGCAACCACCATTCTACTTTCTGGTTTATGTAAGGTCTGGGTATCTTGAGTTGAGTGACGTGTTGTCAGATTTTGTAATTTGCCTGAAACATGCAGGCATATAGCCAAAGACTTAAAACAGTTCAAAGAGTATAGGGTAAAAAGTGAGTCTTCCCATCCCTAAAGTCTAGTTCCCCAGTTACTTATGTTTCTATTTCGTGCACGTGTGAACATATTTTGTATACATCCGGATACACACACACACACACACACATACACCCTTTCTTAAAAATGGCAGCAGACTCTATTCTTGGTCTTGCTACTTTTAGTTGGTATGTCTTGGGACATTCTTTCTTTTTTTTAAAGACAGGGTCTCCCATGTTGCCCAGACTGGCCTGTAGCCTCGAACTCCCAGGCTGATGTTCCTCCCTTCTTAGCCTCTGGAGTACTTAGGATTACAGGCATGCACCCCTGTGCCCAGGGACATACATTTTTAGTACATGCAGATCTTCCGCCTCCTTTTTTTTTTTCTTTTGAGATGGAGTCTCGTTCTGTCTTCCAGCCCGGAGTGCAGTGGCGTGATCTCCTCCCACAATTCTCCTGCCTCGGCCTCCCGAGTAGCTGGGACTTCAGGTGCGTGCCACCACGCCCTGCTGATTTTTTTGTATTTTTAGTACAGACGGGGTTTCACCAGGATGGTCTCGATCCCCTGACCTCGTGATACGTCCGCCTCGGCCTCCCAAAGTGCTGGGATTACAGGCGTAAGCCACTGCGCCTGGCCCCTCCTTTTTAATGGTTGCATAATATTCTGTAACAGTTTGAGTATCCATTACCCAAAATGCTTGGTTCCAGACGTGTTCGGATTTCAGATTTTCAGATTTGGTTTGCTCAACCTGTATATGAATATACCTTTGTTTATTTAACCTGTTCCCTATTGTTGGATACTAGACTGTTTCCCGTTTTTTGGATACTCTTTTTGCTTCCATAATTATACTTGTATTTATCTATTTGCACATATGTAAATGTATATGTAGGATAAACTCCTGGAAGTGAAATTGCTGGATCAAAGAGTAAATGTGGCTGGGCACAGTGGCTCACGCCTGTAGTCCCAGCACTTTGGGAGGCCGAGGCAGGCGGATCACTTGAGGTCAAGAGTTCGAGACCAGCCTGGCCAACATGGTGAAACGCCGTCTCCACTAAAACTACAAAATTACAAAAATTACAAATACAAAAATTAGCTGGGCCTGGTGGCAGGCACCTGTAATCCCAGCTACTCAGGAGGCTGAGGCAGGAGAACCTCTTAAACCTGGGAGGCGGAGGTGACAGTGAGCCGAGATCATGCCACTGCCCTGCCCTCCACCCTGGGTGAGAGAGTGAGACGCTGTCTCAAAAAGAAAAAAGAGTAAATGCACTTTATATTTTGATAGATATTGCCAGATGACCCTCCAGAAGGGTTGCACACCCAAAAGGATAAATGAGATCCCCTAATCCCACTTGTTGGCTAACCACAAAATAGTTAATGATGAAAATCTAATTAGAGAAAAAAGTGTCACCTCATTATTATTAAAATTTGCATTTATTTTATCACAAGTGTGGATTTGGATCTCTTTGTGTATTTAAACCAGGGACAATTTGATCCCCAAAGGACATTTGGTAATATCTGAGGACATTTTTGATAGTCACAATTGAACGGGGATGCTAATGGCATCTCGTGAGTAGAGTACAGGGATGCTGGTGCACATCCTACAATTCACAAGCATTCTGTACAACAAAGAATTATGTAGTCCAAAAGGTCAGTAGTGCAGAGGTTGAGAAACCCTGGTTTAAAGCCATCTATATATCTTTATATTTGTCTGGCTTGACAAATGAGGTTTTTGATTAATCTCTGAGGGCCCTGTGTATTTTAAAAATTTGTCTTTTATCACATTACAAATATTTTCCACAGTTTTTCATGTTGCATCTGGACTTTGATTATACTATTTATTTAACATGGAAAACATGTTTTTGTGAAGCCAGAGTTACCAGTCTCTTAAGGCTTTTGCATTTTTGTGATAAGCCCTTTGAGTTAAACCAAGATCTTTTTTTTTTTTTTTTTTTAAGATGGAGTCTTGCTCTGTAAGCCTTTGAGTTAAACCAAGATCTTTCTTTCTTTCTTTCTTTTTTGAGATGGAATCTTGCTCTGTTGCCCAGGCTTGAGTGCAGTGGTGCGATCTCGTTTCACTGCAACCTCTGCCTCCCAGGTTTAAGTGAGTCTCCTGCCTTAGCCTCACAAGTAGCTGGGATTACAGGCGCACACCACCATGCCTGGCTAATTTTTGTAACTTTAGTAGAGATGGGGTTTCACCACGTTGGCCAGGCTGGTCTCAAACTCCTGACCTCAAGTAATCCTCCTGACTTGGCATCCCAACATGCTGGGATTACAGGTGTGAGCCACCGTGCCTGGGCAGATCTTTTTATAATTAGTTTTCTTCTAATATTTTTATGGTCTTATAGTTTTGTATTTTTCAAATATATTTGTATTGTCTATATTTTTTATAGTCAGATTTTTTATTCCCCTGAGATTTGTTTCAGGAAGTGAGTTAGGAAGCCCACTTGACTTTTCTTCAGATGGCTGCTCATTTGTCCTAGCAGCATTGACCTAATAGTTAATCTTTTCTCTTCTGTTCGAAATTCTACCTCTGTCGTATATTAAATTCTTGTACATATAGAGGTCTGTTTCTGGACTTTCTGCTCTGCTACTTTAGTCTCTAGTCATGTACCAGTACCAAACTGTTTAATTAATTAATTAATTGAGACATCTCTGTCACCCAGGCTGGGGTGCATTGGCACCATCATAGGTCCCTGCAGCCTTGATCTCCTGGGCTTAAGCAGTCCTCCCAGCTCATCTTCCCAATTAGGTGGGACTACAGACATGCGCCATAATGCCTGGCTATTTAAAAAAAAATTTTTTGTAGAGGAGTCTCACTTTGTTGCCCAAGCTGGTCTCAAACTCCTGGGCTCAAGTGATCCTCCTGCCTCAGCCCCCGAAGTGCTAGGATTACAGATGTGAGCCACTGTACCCATCCCAAACTATTTTAATTGCTCTAGTTTTAGAAAATGTTTTAATATGTGGGAAAGCTAGTTCCCACCACATTTGGATTATTTTTCAGAATTTTCCTGGTTATACTTGGGTATTTATTTTTCTAAATGAACTTTAGAATAATTTGTATAGTTTTTTGGAAACAATTGTTCTTCCTTTTTAAAATAGTAAAAATTTCAGCACTTTTATCTGATTTTGGGGTACCAGAGAATTTTAGTAAATTAAACTGTAAGTTAGCTCTTCATTAGCAAGTTTTACCTGTCTATCAATAATACTAAGAAATTTGGAGCCTTCTTTGAAGTGCTCTTGCCTTCTATATTCTGGCACTAATGCTTTGGAGCTGGAGGACTTCCTTACTGGCACAGATCAGGGTTATGTTTGCTTTTTTTTCTGCCAATGCCAGAGGCTCTGAGTGAGGAAGAAAATGCTCTTTCTCCTACTGGGAATCAATCAAGCTATACTCAAAGCAAAGAGATATGGCTGTTTTTACAGCAATAGCTGGGACATTTTCTTGTAAATATTTACATTAAAAATCACTTTAGCCTGTGGTCCCAGCTACTTGGGAGGCTGAGGTGAATCACTTGAGCCCAGGAGGTTGAGGCTGCCATGAGCTGTTGAGGCTGTTGTGGTAAACTGAGGACCAGAGAGACCGGTATTGGGAAGACAGGAGGATGTTTATTTAAGGTACGCACCTGCTCAGTGGATTCACATCCAAAAAGCTGAGCCTTGAACAAAAACAGTTTAGCTTATATAGGCCAGCACACAAGATCAAAACAAAGGCAGTAAATTTTACAGTGACAAATCACGTAATCCATAGCATAACTGCTTACCTGGCACTAACCTGTGGCCTTGCATAGCTAGTGGCCTAGCAGCTGCATCGAAAGAAAAACAGGAACTTTGCAAATCTTACTAAATACAAGCATTGGCAAACATAGTCGTAACTAATAGTACAAGAGAGACAGTAAAGGAAATTGTTTTTCTTCTTTTAACCTTGCTCAGGGGTGTCTGGAGTTCGTTTCTGCAGGCTAGGTCACCACGACCTATCTATAGCCTTGCTTGCAGTAGTGAAAAACTTGTGCAAGACTGTCAAAAGAAAAACACAACAACAACAACAAAACCACTTTAATATTTTATGTATACTACCTTTTGTATAAAGAAAGGAAGGGATAATTTTTCACATACATAGAGTGTTTTATATATATATATAATATATATGTATGTTTGCTTATGTTTATATATATAATATATATATATATGTATGTTTGCTTATGTTTGAAAAAAGTACAAAAATGATAGGCCAGAAATTAATGAAGCTGGTCACCTATAGGTAAGAGATCAGACTTCTTTTTTAAAAGTTTTTAAGTTTTATTTATTTATTTGTTTATTTTGAGATGGAGTCTAGCTGTGTCGCCCAGGCTGGAGTGCAGTGACGCGATCTAGGCTCACTGCAACCTCCGCCTCTCAGGTTCAAGCGATTCTCCTGCCTCAGCCTCCAGAGTAGCTGGAATTACAGGCGTGCACCACCACACCTGGCTAATTTTTTTTTTTTTTTTTTTGATGGCGTCTTGCACTGTCGCCCAGGCTGGAGTGCAGTGGCAGGATCTCAGCTCACTGCAGCCTCCACCTCCAGGGTTCAAGCAGTTCTCTTGCTTCAGCCTCCCAAGTAGCTGAGATTACAGGTGCCCGCCACCACGCCTGGCTGATTTGTTTTTGTTTTTTTTTTTGTATTTTTAGTAGAGATGGAGTTTCACCATGTTGGTCAGGCTGGTCTCGAACTCCTGACCTCGTGATCCGCCCACCTCAGCCTCCCAAAGTGCTTGGATTACAGGCGTAAGCTGCTGCACCTGGCCAATTTTTGTATTTTTTTAGTAGAGACGGGGTTTCACCATGTTGGCCAGGCTTGTCTTGAGCTGACCTCAGGTGATCTGCCCACCTCGGCCTCCCAAAGAGCTAGGATTACAGGTGTGAGGCACCGCACCCGGCCAATTTTTTTCATTTAACTTTTTTTTTTTTTTTTAAATAGATACATGGTCTTGCTATGTTGCCTAGCTGGTCTCGAACTTGGGCCCAAGCAATCCACCCACCTCAGCCTCCCAAAGTGTTGTGATTACAGGCATGAGCCACCATGCCTAGGCCTCACCTAATTAAAAAAATTTTTTTGGTAAAGGTGGGGTCTCACTATGTTGCCCAGGCTGGTTTGTAATAATATATTTTAATTCTATCTTTTTTAACCCCACAAGTATTATTTTATTATTATTGCACTCTTTCTAAAAAAGATTTCTGTACTTATTTACCAATATCTTTGGTTTTCCTATTTTCTTGAATTTCGGACCTTCCATCTGGAAACACTTTTCTTCTGACTGACGTGTAACCTTTAGTAAATAAGGTATAAGACAGAAAGAAAAAGTATTTGGATTATAATGAAATAAATAATGCTGTCATTATTTGCCAATGATATAATGATCCTGCACAGAAAACCAAAATAACATATAACTGAATTATTATAATTAATAAAAGTTTAAGAAAATTGCTATATATAAAAGTCAACAAATAAAAATAATTTTGAACTTGGCATGGTGGCTCATGCCTGTAATCCCAGCATTTTGAGAGGCCAAGGTGGAAGGATCGCTTGAGCCCAGGAGTTCAAGACCACCCTGGGCAGCACAGTAAGACTCTGTCTCTACCAAAAAAAAAAAAAAAAAATTAGCCAAGCATGGTGATACACACCGGTGATCCTAGCTATTCAGGAGGCTTAGGTGGGAGGATTAGTTGAGCTGGGAAGGTCAAGTCTGCAGTAATCTGTGATTGTGCCATTGCACACCAGCCTGGGTGACAAAGGGAGACTCTCTCAAAAAATAATAGTAAGCAATGGCAACAAAAGCCAAAATTGACAAATGGGATCTAGTTAAACTAAAGAGCTTCTGCACAGCAAAAGAAACTATCATCAGAGTGAACAGGCAACCTACAGAATGGGAGAAAATTTTTGCAACCTACTCATCTGACAAAGGGCTAATATCCAGAATCTACAATGAACTCAAACATATTTACAAGAAAAAAACAAACAACCCCATCAAAAAGTGGGCAAAGGACATGAACAGACACTTCTCAAAAGAAGACATTTATGCAGCCAAAAAACACATGAAGAAATGCTCATCATCACTGGCCATCAGAGAAATGCAAATCAAAACCACAGTGAGATACCATCTCACACCAGTTAGAATGGCCATCATTAAAAAATCAGGAAACAACAGGTGCTGGAGAGGATGTGGAGAAATAGGAACACTTTTACACTGTTGGTGGGGCTGTAAACTAGTTCAACCATTGTGGAAGTCAGTGTGGCGATTCCTCAGGGATCTAGAACTAGAAATACCATTTGACCCAGCCATCCCATTACTGGGTATATACCCAAAGGACTATAAATCATGCTGCTATAAAGACACATGCACATGTATGTTTATTGCGGCACTATTCACAATAGCAAAGAGTTGGAACCAACCCAAATGTCCAACAACGATAGACTGTATTAAGAAAATGTGGCACATATACACCATGGAATACTATGCAGCCATAAAAAAGGATGAGTTCATATCCTTTGTAGGGACATGGATGAAACTGGAAAACATCATTCTCAGTAAACTATCGCAAGGACAAAAAACCAAACACTGCATGTTCTCACTCATAGGTGGGAATTGAACAATGAGAACTCATGGACACAGGAAGGGGAACATCACACTCCAGGGACTGTTGTGGGGTTGGGGGAGGGGGGAGGGACAGCATTAGGAGATATACCTAATGCTAAATGACGAGTTAATGGGTGCAGGAAATCAATGTGGCACATGGATACATATGTAACGAACCTGCACATTGTGCACATGTACCCTAAAACCTAAAGTATAATAAAAAAAAAAAAGAAATTAAATTAGCACATGTGCACATGTACCCTAAAACTTAAAGTATAATAAAAAAAAATAAAATTCAAAGTAAATTAAAAAAAAAAGAAAAACAAACAAACAAACAAAAATAGTAAGTTAGATTTCTACACGAGCAAAAATCTGCAAGAAGTATATTGTACATGGCAATAAAAATGAGAAGTTCAAAATCCCAGATATAGACTCCACTACAGGACATATGATGTATATTCTTCAGCAAATAAATGGCATAACAAGTGGAAGGGAAGCTGGCAGTGATTAAAAGAGAAACTCTGAAGGTATAACAGCCAGATGTAATGTGAGGTCCTTATTGGATCCTGATTTGATCAGGCCAACCATAAGAAAAACTGAGATAGTTATAAAAGTTTGAACATAGATATTGAGTGATATTGAGAAATTATTGTTAATTTTCTTGGGTATAATAATGACATTGGTATTTTAAAAGTTTTTATCTGTTAGAAAAGTAAATGCTGAAGTATTCATAGGTGAAAGTTTATAACCTCTGGGATTTGGTTTCTTTTCTTCTGTTTTTTTTTGAAACAGGGTCTCACTCTGTGGTTCAGGCTGGAGTGCAGTGGTGTGAAATCAGCTCACTGCAACCTCCATGTCATGGGCTCGGGTGATCCTCCAACCTCAGCTTCCTGAGGAGCTGGGACTATGGGTGCGTACCACATGCCTGGCTAATTTTTTCTATTTTTTAGTAGAGATGGGGGTTTCTCCATGTTGCCCAGGCTGGTCTCAAACTCCAGGGCTAAAGCGATCTGCCCACCTTGGCCTCCCAAAGTGCTGAGATTATAGGCGTGAGCCACCATGCCTACCCGGATTTGCTTTCTGATGATTGCTTTCACAATTTAGTAGTTGAATAAACATGGAAGCTTATTATACTCTTTTCTGTTTTTTTAAGTGTATTTGAAAATTCCATAATAAAAAGAGTCTTCATTTTTGCACTGATTGTTTATTGGTTGCAAGGGAAGGAATAGTAACTGTGCAGTGGAGAAATATGGTAATACTATGGTTAGATGATAAAAATTAACATTATAAAGTGAGTATGGATGGACGTTGTATGCTGCCGTATGGGATATACTGAGGAAAACACAGTATCACATGTTCTGGTTGGAAATGCATAACCAGAATCTAATCATGAAGAAATATCAATTGAATCCAAAATGAGCATTCAGCCAGGGGTGGTGGCTCATGCTTGTAATCCCAGCACTTTGCAAGGCCAAGGCAGGAGAATTGCTTGAGCCCAAGCGTTCAAGACCAGGCTGGCCAACATAGTGAGACCCTGTCTCTACAAAACATAAGAAAATTAGCCGGGCTTGATGATGCGTGCCTGTAGTCCCAGCTACTCAGGAGGCTGAGGTGGGAGACTTGCTTGAGTCCAGGAGGTCAAGGCTGCAGTGAGCTGTGATTGCACCACTGTACTTCAGCCTGGGTGACAGGGCAAGACCCTGTCTCAGAAAAAAAAAAAAGCCAGGCGTGGTGGCTCATGCCTGTAACCCCAGCACTTTGGGAGGCCGAGGCGGGCAGATCACAAGGTCAAGAGTTCAAGACCAGCCTGAACAACATGGTGAAACCCTGTCTCTACTAAAAATAGAAAAATTAGCTGGGCATGGTGGCGTGTGCCTGTAATCCCAGCTACTCGGGAGGCTGAGGCAGGAGAATCACTTGAACTTGGGAGGCAAAGGTTGTAGTGAGCTGAGATCACGCCACTGCACTCCAGCCTGGGAGACAGAGCTAGACTCCATCTCAAAAAATAAAAATAAAAATAAATAGGCCAGGTGTGGTAGCTCACACCTGTAATCCCAGCACTTTGGGAGCCTAGGTGGGTGGATCACAAGGTCAGGAGTCCAAGACCATGGTGAAACCCTGTCACTGCTAAAAATATAAAAAAAAATTAGCCAGGTGTGGTGGTGCATGCCTGTAATCCCAGCTATTCAGGAGGCTGAGGCAGGAGAATTGCTTGAACCTGGGAAGTGGAGGTTGCAGTGAGCTGAGATTGTGCCACTGCACTCTAACCTGGGCGACAGAGTGTGACTCCATCTTGGAAAAAAAAAAGTAAGGATCATATTTTTTAAAAAAGGAGTACAGACTGTATTTTTCAAAAGGTCAATATCATAAAAGACAGAAGAGGCTGCAAAAATGTTCTAGATTAACGGAGACTAAAGAGATATGTCAATTAAAAGCACTACCCTAAACCAGGTCCTGTAGTGGAAGGAAAAAATGCTCTAAAGGGCATTATTGAGTCAATTGACAAAAATTAAAATACTGTGAAAGTAGATACATGAGAGACCAAGCTTCGATGTATTCCCATCCCTTTTTTTGTTTGTTTTTGAGACAGGGTCAGTCTCTATTTCCCAGGCTAGAGTACAGTGGTGTAATCATGGCTCACTGCAGCCTCAACCTTTGGGCTCAAACAGTCTTCCTGACTGAGCCTCCCGAGTAGCTGGGACTACAGGCGTGCACTGCCACACATGGCTAATTTTTTAATTTTGTAGAGACAGGGTCTCACTATGTTGCCCTGGCTGGTTTCGACTTCTGGGCTCAAGTGATCCCCCTGTCTTGGTCTCCCAAACTGCTGAGATTATAGGCATGAGCCACTGCACCTGGCCTCAAATCACTCTTAAGTGGTTTGGAGAAAATAAGATATAGAGAAGGAGAAAGGGAGAAGGAGAGAAAATGAGCACAAGTGCTAAATCATTGGGGTAAAATATTAACAATATATGAATCTGGGTGAAGGGTATGTGAGTATTTTTTTTTTTACTACAATTATTCTTGCAACTGTAAGTTTGAATTATTTACAAATAAAAAGTTGGAAAAAGTTAAAAACAATGGAGTACCTAGGAATAAAGCCAACAAAAGATGTATAATACCTTTCTGCAGGAAATTATATCATAACGAAAAACATTAGAAAGACCTAAATAAGTGAAGTTATACCATGTTCATGGATTAGAACATTCACTGTCACAAAGATGTCAATTCTTTCCACTTTGAATTATAGACTTAATATAATTTCTATCAAAATCTCAACTGATTTCACTTGACCAGTTAGATAATGAAATTCTAAAATATATGTGGGCTGGGTGTGGTGGCTTATGCCTGTAATCCCAGCACTTTGGGAAGCCGAGGCTGGTGGATCACTTGAGGTCAGGAATTCGAGACCAGCCTGGCCAACATGACAAAACCCTGTCTCTACTAAAAATACAAAAAATAGCCAGTCGTGGTGGCGCATACCTGTAATCCCAGCTACTCAGGAGGCTGAGGCAGGAGAATCACTTGAACCCAGGAGGCTGAGGTTGCAGTGAGCCGAGATCACGCCACTGCACTCCAGCCTGGGCAACAGAGTGAGACTCTGTCTCAAAATAAATAAATAAATAAATAAAGTAAAAAAATAAATGTGGAAAATTAAAAGTCCAAATATAGACAAACTCTTGAAGAAGGATAAATTGGAATTACTTGCCTTATCAGTTATTAAGACTGATAAAGCTGTTTTAATTAAGGCAGTGTGGTCATGTACATTAGTGGAACAGAATAGAGAGTCCAAAAGCAGATATATATATATATTTATGGACATTCAGTTTATGACAGAGCTGATACTGAAGAGCTGTGGGAAAGATGGGCATTTCAGACTTGGACAGTTGGTTATATAGGGAAAAAAATGTATTAGTCCCTTACTTCAGTTCATACACAAAAATTAATTCCAGGTAGATTAAAGACCAAACTTATTAATTTATCTATTTAGAGACAGGGTCTTGCTCTGTCACCAAGCTGGAGTGCAGTGACATGATCATGGCTCACTGCAGCCTCAACCTCCTGGGCTCAAGGAATCCTCTCACCTCAGCCTCCTGAGTAGTTGGGACTACAGGTGCACACCACTACACTGGGCTAATTTTTAAATTTTTTGTAGAGACAGGGTCTCACCATGTTGCCCAGGCTAGTCTTGAACTCCTAGGCTCAATTGATCCTTCCATCACGGCCTCCCAAAGTACTGGGATTATAGGTCTGAGCTACCACACCCGGCCTCAAGACCAAACTTTAAAGGGTAAACCATAAAACTTTTGAAATACAAATTAATACATTTACAGGAAAAAAATAATTTCTTAAGATTCCCAAAGCCCTGGCCATAAAAGAAAATAATTATAAATTCTTTAACATTAATGAATTTTCTAGGCTGGACACAGTGACTCACGCCTGTAATCCCATCACTTTGGGAGGCCAAGGTGGGCAGATCACTTGAGGTCAGGAGTTCAAGACCAGTCTGGCCAACATGGTGAAATCCTGTCTCTACTAAAAATACAAAAAATTAGCCAGGCATGGTGGCACATGCCTGTCATCCCAACTATTTGGGAGGCTGAGGCAACAGAATCACTTGAACCCAGGAGACAGAGGTTGCAGTGAGCCGAGATCACGCCACTACACTTCAGTCTGGGTGACAGAGTAAGACTCCATCTGAAAAAAAAAATAATTTTCTATAATCCCAGTGCTTTGGGAGGCTGAGGCAGGAGAATCGCTTGAGGCCAGGAATTAAAGATGAGCCTGGGCAACATAGCAAGACCCTGTCCCCCCGAAAAAATAAAGAAAATTAAATCAACCAGGCATGTTGGCATGCACCTATAGTTCCAGCTACTTGGAAAGCTGAGACAGGAGGATTGTGATCTCAGGAATAGGAGGTTATACTGAGTTGTGATTCAGTCACTGCACTTCAGCCTGGGTGACACAGGAAGACCCTATCTCTAATGATAAAAAATTTCTGCTAATCAAAAGACACTATAAAAATAGTGAAAAAGCAAGCCACAAATGAAAAGATACTGAAATGTATGTAATTTATAGACTTGTATGAGTCAATAAGAAAAAAGTTAACCTTATTTATAGAAAAACGGGCAAAACCAGCCAGGCTTGGTGGCTCACGCCTGTAATCCCAGCACTTTGGGAGGCAGAGGCAGGTGGATCACCTGAGGTCAGGAGTTCAAGACCAGCCCAACCAAAATGGAGAAACCCTGTCTCTACTAAAAATACGAAATCAGCTGGGTGTAGTGGCACATGCCTGTAATCCCAGCTACTTGGGAGGCTTAGGTACGAGAATCGCTTGAACCCAGGAGGTGGAGGTTGAAGTCAGCTGCAGCCTGGGCGACAAGAGCAAAACTCTGTCTCAAAAAAAAAAAAAAAGAAAAGAAAAATGGGCAAAACCAATTAATAGGAACTTTGCAAGAGAAGGTATTGGGGGAACCTGCCCCCAATATTTCAACATAGGTTCTTTCCATTTTCCATGTGTCGGCTGGCTGAGAAATAAAGAGAGACAGTACAAAGAGAGGAATTTCACAGCTGAGCCGCCAGGGGTGACATCACATATCAGTAGGACTGTGATGCCTGCCTGAGATTCAGACCAGCAAGTTTTTATTAAGGGTTTCAAAAGAGGGGGAGGTGTAAGAACAGGGAGTAGTTACAAAGATCACATGCTTCAAAGGGCAAAAAGCAGAACTACTAATAAGGGTCTAACAAAGATCATATGCTTCTGAGGGAACAGGACAAAGGGAAAAAGCAGAACCACTGATAAGGGTCTATGTTCAGCGGTGCATGTATTGTCTTGATAAACATCTTAAACAACAGAAAACAGGGTTTGAGAGCAGAGAACCGGTCTGACCACAAATTTACCAGGGCAGAGTTTTCCCTCATCCTAGTAAGCCTGAGGGCACTGCGGGAGACCAGAGCCCATCTCACTCCTTATCTCAGCCTCATTAAGACAGACATTCCCAGAGTGGCCGTTTATAGACCTCCCCCCAGGCATGCATTCCTTTCCCAGGGTATTAATATTAATATTCCTTGCTAGGAAAAGAATTTAGCAATATCTCTCCTACTTGCACATCCGTTTATAGGCTCTCTGCAAGAAGAAAAATATGGCTCTTTTTGCCCAACCCTGCAGGCAGTCAGACCTTATGGTTGTCTTCCCTTGTTCCCTAAAAATCACTGTTATTCTATTCTTTTTCAGGGTGTGCTGATTTCATGTTGTTCAGACACACGTTTTACAATCAATTTGTACAGTTAACACAATTATCACAGTGGTCCTGAGGTGACATACATCCTCAGCTTACGAAGATAACAGGATTAAGAGATTAAATTAAAGACAGGCATAAGAAATTATAAAAGTATTATTTGGGAACTGATAAATGTCCATGAAATCTTCACAATTTATGTTCCTCTGCCGTGGCTCCAGCTAGTCCCTCCGTTCGGGGTCCCTGACTTCCCGCAACAAGAAGGAACACAAGTGACCATTAACATGGGAACAAAAATATATTCCACCTCATTAGTAACTGGAGAAGTGCAAATGAAAATCACATTGGGATATCATTTCATAATACTGAATTGGCGAAAAAACTTTAAGGTCAGAAATTACCAAGTGTTGGGGAGGTGGTGGAGCTACGGCAACTCTTATACTCATTCACTGCTGCTGGTAAGGATATTGTCCTCTTTGGGGCAGGGCGTGGTGGCTCACAACTGTAATCCCAACACTTTGGGAGGCCGAGGTGGGCAGATCATGAGGTCAAGAGATCAAGACCATCCTGGCCAACATGGTGAAACCCCATCTCTACTAAAAATACAAAAATTGGCTAGGCGTTGTGGCACATGCCTGTAGTCCCAGCTACTTGGGAGGGTGAGTCAGGAGAATCACTTGAACCTGGGAGGCGGAGGTTGCAGTGAGCCAAGATCGTGCCACTGCACTCCATCTTGGTGACAGAGTGAGACTCCGTCTCAAACAAAACAAAACAAAACAAAGAAACAAAACAAAAAAACAGAACCACAAACTGGGTGGCTTAAAACAAAGGGATGCTGTCACTGTTCTGGAAGCTAGAATTCTGAAATCAAGATGTCAGCAGGGCTGTGCTGTTGTAGTTCTGGGTAGAATCCTTCCTTGCTTCTTCCCAGCTTCTGGGAATGGCCAGCAATCCTTGTGTTCGGGGCTTGCAGCTGCATCCCTCCAGGCTCTCTGCCTTTGTCATCACACATTCTCCGTGTGGCTGTCTTTACATAGTCTTCCCTCTTAGAAGGACACCTGTCTGATTGGAGTAAGGGCCTACTCCAATATGACTTCATATTAACTAATTATGTCTTCAGCAATCCTGGTTCCAACTGAGGTCACATTCTGAAGTTAGGACTTCCACATGTTTTTTGGGGGACACAATTCAATCAATAACAGGGAGATAAGGCCGGGGTTATCTTCCTGTTATTGATTGATCACATCCCTTGCTGTTATCTTAATTTTATTCTTTTATTCTTTTTTAATGAGTTCACCAGGAAGTTATTTTAGATGTCTCCTTCTCTCTTAGCAAGTGAGTAAGTAAAAAGTTTAAATAAACTTAATTTAATGCTAATAATCCCAGCACTTTGGGATGCCAAGGCAGGAGGATCGCTTGAGCCCAGTTCAAGACCAACCTGGGTGACATAGTGAGACCCTGTTTCTACAAAAAATTAAAAAATTTTCAGGTGTGGTAGTGCACACCTGTAGTCCTAGCTACTTGAGTGGTGAGGCAGAAAGATCACTTAAGTCCAGAGGTGCAGGTTGCAGTGAGCCGCACTCCAGACTGGGCGACAGAGCAAGAACCGCTCTCAAAAAAAAAAGTAGCAGAGAGATAATGTTTTACCTAATTGGGATTCAAAATTAGCATTCCTTGTCATCGAATTGATCACAAATGCTCATCTGTAACAATCAATCTTAGCTCCAGGGCCACACACAAACAGGTGGTGGGTCAGATTTGGCCTGGGGCCATAGTTTGCAGACTGTTGATTTAGACTCAGAGACCTAGGTACTAGGAATAATGAAAAAACAAGGTAGTGAATAACATTTAAGGTAGTTTTCGTTCTGTGGGGTGGGGGAAGGAAGGAGGATAGAGTTGGAGAGGAATATACAGGCTGGTTTCTGGGGTACTGGTAATATTCTATTTCTTGCCTTGATACTACTGTTCATTTTAATTTTGTTCATTAAACAATACACATTGTTTTACATGCTTTTTATATGTGTGCTATATTTCATGAAAAATAATTTCCACCTCTCTGACTCCTCCCCACTTCTCCACTCTCCCACCTTCTTGCCAAACCAATTATTCCTTATTTTAAAACTGCTTCCCACTTTTACCTCTGATCTCTTACTTCTGGAGTGTAATCCTCTGGGTCGTGCAAGAGCTTTATGTTCCTTTATTAACAAACCTGTTAATCTATCACCAATCTCAGGTCATCCCTTTTTCTTTGTCATTGTCACTTTTGCTCTTCTCTCTCCATTCTTTTCCTTAAGCAGACTTTTAAATTTGTCCTTAGAAAGTAAACAAGAAAGCGGGTTTCCCTTGCTGTTATCTTTATTTTATTCTTTTAGTTTTTCTTTTATGAGTTTACTAGGAAATCATTTTAGGTGTCTCCGTTTCACTTAGCCACTGAGTAAGCAGAAAGTTTAAGTGAACTTAATGAAATGGGGGGAGGCCAGGGTGGGAGGATCACATAAGGCCAAGAGTTTGAGACCTGCCTGGGTAACATACCAAGACCCTGTCTGTACAAACAATTTAAAAAAGTAGCTGGGTATGGTGGTGTGTGCCTGTAGTCCCAGCTACTTGTGAGGCTGAGATGGGAAGATCACTTAAGTCCAGGAGTTCAAGGCTGCAGTGAGCCATGATTGTGCCACTGTACTCCAGCCTGGGTAACAGAGCTGTCTAAAAAAAAAAAAAGCACATAGGAGTTCAAGACCAGCCTGAGTAAGATGGTGAGACCCCATCTCCATTTAAAAAAACAAAAAACAGGCTTGCCGGGCGCGGTGGCTCATGCCTGTAATCCCAGCACTTTGGGAGGCCGAGGCGGGTGGATCACGAGGTCAGGAGTTTGAGACCAGCCTGGCCAACATGGTGAAATCCCGTCTCTGCTAAAAATACAAAAATTAGCTGGGCGTGGTGGCACATGCCTGTAGTCCCAGCTACTTGGGAGGCTGAAGCAGGAGAATTGCTTGAGGCTGAAGCAGGAGAATTGCTTGAACCTGGGAGGCAGAGGTTGCAGTGAGCTGAGATTGCGCTACTGCACTCCAGCCTGGGTGACAGAGCGAGACTATGTCTCAAAAGAAAAAACACACACACACACACACAAAGAATGAAATGGGCACAGGGACCCGTCCGTACATTTGAATCAGAATATTTCAGATCAACCTGCAGCAATTTGTGAGCGTTTGTTTATTTAACAGCTCTTTTGAGATGTGATTCACGTACCCCACTATTCACTCATTTAAAATATGCAATTCATTGCCTTTTAATATATTCAGAGTTGTGCCACCATCGCCACAGTCAATTTTAAAACCTTTTAATCATCCCAGAAGGAAACCCCTCAACCTTCCGTTGTCAGCCTCCAACCCCTCCCACTCCCAGCTCTAGGTAACCTCTGATCTTTATGTCTCTATAGGTTTGCCTATTCTGGACATTTCATATAAATGGCACCATATGTGGTCCTTCATGACTGGTTTCTTCCTCTTAGCAGAATGTTTTTGGTTCATCCATGTTGTAGCTCATAGCAGTACTTTATTGTGGAACATTATTTCATTGTATGCATGGCTACACCACATTCTGCTTATCCGTTCATCAGCTGATTGACGTTTGGGTTGTTTCCACCCTGGCTATTATGAGCATTCATTGAACAATTGTTTGTTTTTAGGTAATTTATTTTAAGTGGTATGTAGTCATTGTGGAAAATTTGAAAAATATTAAAGAATATAAAGAGTATGATAAAATTTACTCATAATCCCACCACTCAAAAAAAAAAAAGCTTTATTAACACGTTTTCTGTGGGGAAAAAAATGCATGTTTATGTAATTTGTTTTATAATTCTTCATTTCTCTTGAAGATTTGCTTTGCATTTGAACAGATTTTGTTTGTCAAATCACAGCAAGACTGGCCAACTGCAGTTGTCATAAATAATTTATCAGTCATTGTGCAATGGGAGTATAGTGGAGTTATCTGCCATCAGATGGGCATGGGGAGGGTTTAGAGAAAATTTCACAGAGGAGGAAACATATATTATGAAAATATGCCTGAGGTTCTGATACCTGTTAGTAAATAAAACATTGGGTCTTCTAATAAGGTCGTATTTGTTCTGTTGTAGGAGGCTGGCAGGATGTACAGTTTTTATCACAGGTGCAAGCCGTGGCATTGGCAAAGCTATTGCATTGAAAGCAGCAAAGGATGGAGCAAATATTGTTATTGCCGCAAAGACCGCCCAGCCACATCCAAAACTTCTAGGCACAATCTATACTGCTGCTGAAGAAAGTGAGTGTGACAGTGCCATTTGATAAAATGTCTTTCTAGTGGTTTCAATACATAGAGAATTTGCTGGAAAGTTTAGTTAAAGTTATTTGAAAGCCACCCTGAAAATAATTTTATCTAGTTAAAGAAGTGTTTATGTTGTCACCTTGGGGCAGTGCTTCTGACCATTTTTCTCCTCCAGCACTTTTAAGCAATGTGAGAGACTCCAGTCAAAAATCTTATTTCATGGCTGGGCGTGGTGACTCACACCTGTAATTTCAGCACTTTGGGAGGCCGAGGCGGGTGGATCACCCGAGGTCAGGAGTTTGAGACCAGCCTGGCCTACATGGCAGAAACCCCATCTCTACCAAAAATATAAAAATTAGCTGGGTGTGGTGGCGCACGCCTGTAGTCCCAGCTACTCGGGAGGCTGAGGCAGGAGAATAACTTGAACCTGGGAGGTGGAGGTTGCAGTGAGCCAAGATCACGCCACAGCACCCCAGCTTGGGTGACAGAGTGAGACTCCGTCTCTTAAAAAAAAAAAAAAAAATCTTGTTTCATGAGGGCAGTGGTTTCTTGGATGGGAGGGGGAGTGGGGAAGTGGAGTAGAGAGGAGAGAATTTGATTGGTGAGTGGCATGAACTCTTTGAGAAAGCTTTCTGTGTTATTTATTCTCTGCACAATTTGCAAGTCATCATTTTAATACTTTTAGTTGACAAATAATTATCACATACTTCTATTTAAGGCATAGCGCTAGGCACAGAGCCAGGAGAGAGGGCTTAAAAATTCAACTTCAGTTGACATTGCTAGCTTTGTTAGTCATGTTCAGAGCACTATGGTTATGTTAGAGGAATGCATGTGAAGTGTTTATGAATGAAATGATGTCAGGGATTTGCTTTAAAACACACCAGCAAAAAATAAAATAGAGGAAAGGAAAGATAAACATATTAACTGACAAAACTAACAATCGTTGAAGATAGGTGATGGATTCCTATTAGTTTATTACAGCATCTTTACATTTTTGTATACTTTAGAATATTTCCACAATAAAAAGGTTTTTTTTGTTTTTTTTTGTTTGTTTATTTTTTTGAGACGGAGTCTCGCTCTGTCTCCCAGGCTGGAGTGCAGTGGCACGATCTCGGCTCACTGCAAGCTCCGCCTCCTGGGTTCACGCCATTCTCCTGCCTCAGCCTCCTGAGTAGCTGGGACTACAGGTGCCCGCCACCACGCCCGGTGAATTTTTTGTATTTTTGGTAGAGACGGGGTTTCACCGTGTTAGCCAGGATGGTCTTGATCTCCTGACCTCGTGATCCTCCCGCCTCGGCCTCCCAAAGTGTTGGGATTACAGGTGTGAGCCACCATGCCCAGCCTCACAATAAAAAGTTTTTAAAAATTACTTTCAACTGGGTGAGGTGGCTCATGCCTGTAATCCCAGCACTTTGGGAGGCCAAGGCGGGTGGATCACTTGTGGTCAGGAGTTCGAGACCAGCCTGGGCAACATGGCAAAACCGCATCTCTACAAAAAATAGAAAAATTAGCCTGGCGTGGTGGTGCACGCCTATAGTCTCAGCTACTTGGGAAGCTGAGGTGGGAGGATCCCTTGAGCCTGGGAGATTGAGGCTGCAGTGAGCCTTGTTTGTGCCACTGCACCCAAGCCTGGGCAAGAGAGTGAGACCCTGTCTGAAAAACAAAAACAAACAAACAAAAAACTTTTTTTTAGCTTTTTAAAAAAATTACAAAGAAACCCCCACCAGACCTTCATTTTTGTTTTTTAATAGTGTTAGCCTAGCTAGTCTGTCCTACTATATGGTAGAGTCACTGGTGGTAAGATAGAATTATTTATATTGATTTTCTGAAAACAGGGTACTTTTTTCTTTTGACTATGATATCGGAATTAAAGGTATAATATTTAAATGCTTTAACGCTTTTTCGTTTTGTATCCTTTATATAAGTTGAAGCAGTTGGAGGAAAGGCCTTGCCATGTATTGTTGATGTGAGAGATGAACAGCAGATCAGTGCTGCAGTGGAGAAAGCCATCAAGAAATTTGGAGGTAATACCTTCATTCTGAAAAAATTATTGGATATTGGTAAAATAAAGGTATAACTATAATGTTAATTTAAAAATTTGTTTTGAGTTTTGAATTTTCTGAGTCTCTGGAGAAATACGTATTCGCTCACACAGAACATGGTTTAAAACCATCTGATAAGGCTGGGCATGGTGGCTCACACCTGTAATCCCAGCACTTTGGGAGGCTGAGGCAGGCAGATCACTTGAGGTCAGGAGTTTAAGACCAGCCTGGCCAACATGGTGAAAACCCGTCTCTACTAAAAATACAAAAATTAGCTGAGCATGGTGGTGGATGCCTGTAATCCCAGCTACTCAGGAGGCTGAGGTGGAAGAATTGCTTGAACCTGGGAGGTGGAGGTTGCAGTGAGCTGAGATCACACCACTGCATTCCAGCCTGGGTGACAGAGCAAGACTCTGTCTCAAAAAGAAAAAAAAAGAAAAAAAGAGTGTGGAGTGATAGACTGTGGAGACTGGGAAGAAGAAGGGATGGAAGGGGGGTAGATGAAGAGAAATTACTTAATCGGTACAATGTTTGCTGTTTGGGTGATGGATACCCTAAAAGTCCTGGACACTTCACAATCTGTGTATGTGAGAACATTGCACTTGTGCCTTATACATTTACTTTTGAAAAAATTCTTCCTTTATATGGTTAAATCTCATCTTCTTCACAAAGTCAGTTCCCTCACCATGCCAACTAATCAGAAGTATATTTTTCTTTCTCTGATTTCTTTTTTTCTTTTTTCTTTTCTTTTTTTTTTTTTGAGACTGAGTCTTGCTCTTTGTCACCCAGTCTGGAGTGCAGTGGCACAATCTCGGCTCACTGCAACCTCTGCCTCCCGGGTTCAAGCGATTCTCCTGCCTCAGCCTCCCGAGTAGCTGGGATTACAGGCGCCTGCCACCACGCCCAGCTAATTTTTGTATATTCAGTAGAGACAGGTTTTGCCACGTTGGCCAGGCTGGTCTCGAACTCCTGACTTCATGATCCACCCACCTCAGCCTCCCAAAGTGCTGGGATTACAGGTGTGAGCCACCGTGCCCGGCCTCTCTGATTTCTTAAAACATTCATTTGATCCTTATCTTGTACTATTTTAGATCTTAGTATTTCTTTTCTCCCCAATTAGTTCAAAAGTTCCTAGAAGAAAGGTGTTGGGGATTGAGCTAAGGCTTTCATGGTATTGTAGTAGGGCACTTAGGTATGTCCAAATCCTGCCTAAACCATTACCACTCTCCCCGCTAATATTCCGGAGGACCATATGTACATGTGAGGGACAATGGCCAGTGGAAAATAGGTAATGTTTCAGTGTTATCAAGGCTGTACTTATAATCCCAGTGCAGAGTGCTGTGGGGTGCTGGACTGAAGCATGGAGCTTTGGCTCAAGTGGGGCCTCTTCCCTTAAATCCAAAATCTTACCCCTAGCCGGCAGCCTTTCCCAAAGAAATGTGAATGCCTGTGTCAGAAGAGGACAGAAAATGCAAAATGATGTTTGTCCAACTGATAGGGCCCTAAATGTGAAATGTGCCACACTCAAATGCAGGATATTTTATCTAAAATGACTTCACCTAGTAGTAAAAGTGGTTAACTAGTGCCACTTAGGATTTGATGTAATTAGTTTATCCACTAATTTTTGGAGAGGAACTAAGGGGAGAAAGCTGAGGCTTTTCATTCTCCCATATTCATTCAGTTTTAGTTCTTTTTTTTTTTTCTTTGAAACAGGGTCTCATTCTGTCACCCAGACTGGTATGCGGTGGCAGGATCGTGGCTCACCACAGCTTTGGCCTCCTGGGCTCAGATGATCCTCCAACCTCAGCCTCCCAAGAAGCTGGGACTATAGGCGCCCACCACCAGGCCTAGCTAATTTTTGTATTTTTAGTAGAGATGGGGTTTCACCATGTTGGCCAGGCTGGTCTCAAACTCTTGACCTCAAGGGATCCATCCACTTCAGCTTCTCAAAGTGCTGGGGTTACAGATATAAGCCACTGTCCCCAGCCTTGAATTTATTATTTAATTTTTAAAAATTATGGTAAAATACACATAACATAAAATTTACCATCCTATTTTTAAGTGTACAGTTCAGTGACATTGAAGTTTATTATATTGTTACACAACCATCATTAAGTGCACTTTACAAAGAATAATGAAGACCAGGTAGAAACAAAGAAAAAATGTTTGACATAGTTTTTGTATTTTTACCATTTTCCTTTAATGTTATTTCACTAGGCATATAACTATAAACAAAACTTGTTGGTTATAGGTAGAAACTAGATAGAATTTGCAGAAATAGTAGTTACTCTAGGTTTATTTTTTTTTGTGTGTGTATGAGTCACTAAAACAAAATTGATCCACTTTAATGATCTGCCTGGGATTGAGACAGTAGGTCTTTCTCTTTTCTCAGTTCTCAAGACCAGAAAGGAGCCTTTCCCTTTAAGTGAGGGGCCTTGGGGGAAGGGAGACTACTATGCTTGGAAGGAGGACAGGCCTTTGAAACGTCATGCTAGAGAGGAAGGAAGACTTTAAGGAATTTGATCCAAGGTTTATGGAGACAGGGAGGGACAACCAGGAGGTAAGAGAACAGATAAGAGTGGAAGCTACAAACCACCAAAGACTAAGCCTCCTTGTAGTTTCACGTGGAGCTCTGGCGATTGGCTGTATCTCCCTTGTGCTAGTGACAATCATGCAGGTGCTATTTTGAAATAGCTACCAGTCTTGCATTGGTAGTGGTTAGTCATATTATCTAAAAAAAGTACAGCCATGCATTGCTTAATGATGGGGATATGTTCTGAGAAAGGCATTATTAGGTGATTTTATGATCGTATGAACATAGAGTATACTTACACAAACATAGATAGTCTAGCTGACCACATACCTAGGCCGTATGGCATAGCCTATTTTTTCCAGGCTGTAAACCTGTATAACATGTTACTGTACTGACTACTGTAGGCGTTTGTAACACAACAGTAAGTATGTATCTGAACATACTTAGACAGAAAAAAGATAAAATAAAAAAACAGTATTATAATCTTAAGGGACCATGTTGCGTATATGGGCCATTGTTGACTGAAATGTTAGATGTGGTACATGACTGTATTTGTGAATCAACTGAGGGTTCAAAAGAGAGTAAATGCTTTTTTTGTGTGTGATAAAAAGTCTTTCATTAAAATGAAATTGATTATTTTGAAAACAGGAATTGATATTCTGGTAAATAATGCCAGTGCCATTAGTTTGACCAACACATTGGACACACCTACCAAGAGACTGGATCTGATGATGAACGTGAACACCAGAGGCACCTACCTCGCGTAAGTTTGCAAGAAGCGTTGTGTGGGAGGATGTTGCAGTGTTTTCTCAGGGAACTTACTTAGTTGTAAACAGATTTGAGCCAAATTAACAGTGTAGTTCAAAATCTGGTCAATCCTTATAAAGACCTAGAAGTCCTTCATTCAGTCAATAGTATTTTATTTTATTTTATTTTTTATTAACTTATTTTTTTGAGACGGAGTTTCATTCTTGTTGCCCAGGCTGGAGTGCAGTGGCACAATCTCAGCTCACTGCAACCTCTGCCTCCTAGGTTCAAGCGATTCTCCTGCCTCAGCCTCCTGAGTAGCTGGGATTACAAGCGCCCACCACCACGCCCAGTTGATTTTTTTGTATTTTTAGTAGAGACAGGGTTTTACCATGTTGGCCAGGCTGGTCTCGAACTCCTGACCTCAGGTGATCCACCCACCTTGGCCTCCCAAAGTGCTGGGATTACAGGCGTGAGCCACCATGCCCAGCCCAATAGTATTTTAAATAGCTTTATTTGGAGCTCCTTTTCTCTATGAATTTAGGAAAGACTAAAGTAGGCTGACTGCAGTGGCTCACACCTGTAATTTCAGCACTTTGGGTGAGGGGAGTATTATTGGAGGCCAGGAGATTGAGACTAAGATGCAGAAGATGGCAAGACGCTGTCTCTACAAAAAAAAGTTTTTAAAATCAGGCGGGCATAGTGGTGTGTGTGCCTACTGAGACCGTGGTGGTGGTCTCGTCTACTCAGGAGACTGAGGCAAGAGGATCCCTTGAGCTCAGGAGTTTGAGGCTACAATGAGCTGTGATCATGCCACTGTACTCCAGCCTGGGTAACAGAGAAAGACTCTGTCTCCAAAGAAAAAAAAAAGACTAAAGTGTAGCTTAAGCATTTTCTCAAATATTTGCATGTGTAAACACTTACATGTATACTCTGTCTTTCATTGGACACAGTCCTTTCATAGGACTATTTCTGATTACTGAAGCCAGCAATAGTCTCCTTCATCTGAAAAAGACCTGGTGTTAAAAAAAAAAATAAAAGATGTAGGTTTTAGTTATTTAAATAACAGTAAGGTCATTCTCATTATGAATCACCCTGTATTGTAACCAATAAAAAGACTAATACTTTCTTGGGCTTTGCCGGGGAAATGTAGACTATCGAATGAAACAACATAGTCTTGATCTGTTCTGGATTCATCAGACAACCCGTCTTATTGTCCATTTATTTATTTGTTTATTTACCCTCTGGTTCTATATTTTCCATGTGGATATCAGGATACATGAGGTTAGAACTTGCCTCTGTACCTTACGTGTATCTTGTTACACACGGAACAGGTGGTTAGGAGCTTAGGCTCTGGAGTAAGACTGCTTGGATTCAAATCTTAACACTCACCCCTCATGACTTTCTATTTTGTGACCTTGGACAAGTAACTTAACTTCTTGCAGATTCAGTTTCTTTACTTTTAAAATGGCAATAATACAGTAATATGTTATAGGGTTGGTCATGAGGGTTAAATGTCTAAGTTATTAAGTTAGAGTCCTGAATTTTTCCCTCAGGTATGTTTTGTTGGGTCTGCAAAACTTGGCCCAGACAGTGTTAAAACAAAATTGTTTTCATTAGTTACCTACATTCAAAGTTTTATTAGTTAGGGCCAGGCATGGCGGCTCATGCTTGTAATCCCAGCACTTTGGGAGGCTGAGCCAGGCAGGTCACTTGAGCCCAGGAGTTCGAAACCAGCCTAGACAACATGGCAAAACCCTGTCTCTACAAAAAATAGAAAAATTAGCTGGGGATAGTGGCACACCTGCCTGTAGTCCCAGCTACTTAGGAAGCTGAAGTGGGGGGATTGTCTGAATCTGGGAGGTGGACGTTGCTGTGAGCTGAGATCATGCTACTGCACTCCAGCCTGGGTGACAGAGCGAGACCCTGTCTCAAAAACTTTATTGGTTGCTTATGTTGAAAAAATTAGAAGATTTATACAAAAGTCCAGATTTCTAGCTTTTCTTGAAATCTTAGAAGATCTGGCCACATTGAGAAGCATTACCACATGGCAATGGTTGCTGTAGCTGAGTGGCAGGGTTATCGACTGACTCATCGGATGGGGCCAGAGCTCTGTTGTCTTCTGGATGCTGAGGACAGGCTAACAAGTTATAGCATTGCGTTTACACTGTTGTTTTTCTTATATGAAAGAGGAAAGTGAAATATTTCTCATAACCACATCTCTCTCTGAATTGGGAAAATGAGACTTATGCCAAGAGGGCCGTATGTTCAAGTAAAATGGGCGAAAGCTTACTTGTTTGTAGATATGAGGCATATTTCTATAAATTCCATATGTAAGGTAGGTCTCTATTGAATGAAACCATATCGAATCCAACCGTAGTAAGAATTATGGCAAATGGCTGGGCGCAGTGGCTCATGCTTGTAATCCCAGCACTTTGGGAGGCCAATGCAGTCAGATCACCTGAGGTTAGGAGTTTAAGACCAGCCAGGCCAACATGGTGAAACCCTGTCTCTACTAAAAATACAAAAAATTAGCCAGGCGTGGTGGTGCACACCTGTTACTGGACTACTCCGGAGGCTGAGGCAGGAGAATCGCTCGAACCTAGGAGGTGGAGGCTGCAGTGAGCCAAGATCGCACCACTGCACTCCAGCTTGGGCGACAGAGTGAGACTCTGTCTCAAAAAGAAAAAAAGAATTATGGCAAGCATATAGATTGTGATGAAAAACTTGAACTAGAAAAGGAATTCATTTTTCAAGAGTTTGTGTTTATTTTCAAATAAAATAGGCAATGTTGCTATGTGATACTATCATGGTACTAGAAAAAATTATATGGGAATAAAAATATTTTACAGCTGGCAACTTTGTGAAAGAATTTCAATTGAATGTTAAGTATTTGTTTAAACAAATGCTTAAAAATATAAACCTAACCAGGAATACTATTGCTCAACATCTTGAACTAAGGCTTAGTTAAGGGAGTGTTGTGTGAATAAGTTTAATGATTTCTGGCAGTTTCTATTATAGATGATGAAGCCACAGATATACATATACAGGTTGAGTATCCCTGGTCTAAAAATCCCAAATCCAGAATGCTCTGAGATCTGAAACTTTTTGAGTGCTGACTCGATGCTCAAAAGAAATGCTCTTTGGAACATTAAGGATTTCAAATTTTTGGAGTAGTGATGTTGAACTGGTTAAGTATAATGCAGATATTTCAGAATGAAACCTGAAACAATTCTGGTCCCAAGCTAAACTTGTACCACACACCTAGGTATATGGCATCAGGAGAATTTTGACGTGATTAAAAAGGTTTTAGACTGGGTTTTCACGACATGAAGTGACTTCTAAGGTATTGACAAATATCTTGGCAAGTTTAAGGTAGATTTATCAAAACTAGTAATCATAACTATAGACAGTGCTGTAGCAGTGGTCAGTGTTAACTTTAGACTTATTAAAATCTAAACAAATGGAGGTATATGTTTTGCAGGGGTGCAGACATTGTTTGCTCATTGTATCATTCACTAGGAATTGCTCCCTACTAACAAAGTTAAAAATATACATGTTTTCTTTCCAAGAGATGATCAATACAAGTAAAGCATTGAATTTTATGTAGATTTGTAAAAATTAGTAATCATAACTATAGACTTGACCTTTTAAACTGACATTATGACTGATGTGTACATAAATATATGAGTCTCTTTGTTTTTTCCTTGTGAAATTATGTCTTTGGAAGCCCATTTGGCAAAAATACTTTGGTCCACTTTCCTATATTGAGGTCATTTTTCAAAAATGAAAGTGATGTCTTAACCCACATTTTTAGATGTGAAGGTTCAATTAAAAACAAAACGGACCAGGTAGGGTAGCTCACGCTTGTAATCTCAGCACTTTGGGAGGCCGAGGCAGGCGAATTACTTGAGCCCAGGAGTTTGAGGTCAACCTGGGCAACATAGTGAACCCTGTCTCTGTTTTAAAAAAAATTAAAGTTAAAATTTAAACTCTTGCACAAAGATTCTATTCACTATTGAAAGTTCCTACCTTTATAAATAGCTACTTTAAAAAAAAAACACTAAATAAAATTAAATATTGCTCCCAGTTAAAAGCAGATCACAATGCCAAATGAAAGACCTCACACTGACCTTTGGGTCAAAGAAAAGTGTCAGATTTTTGGCCTTCTATGAAAGGTATGTCATAAAATGAAAATTCATAATGAAATATTTCTATTTTGGTCGGGTGTGGTAGCTCACGCCTGTAATCCCAGCACTTTGGGAAGCCAAGGTGGGCGGATTACCTGAGGTTGGAAGTTCGAGACCAGCCCGACGAACATGGAGAAACCCCATCTCTACTAAAAATACTAAATTAGCCGGGTGTGGTGGCACACGCCTGTAATCCAGCTACTCGGGAGGCTGAGGCAGGAGAGTTGCTTGAACCCAAGAGGCAGAGGTTGCGGGAAGCCAAGATCACACCATTGCACTCCAAGAGTGCAACAAGAGCAACAAGAGCAAACTTCTGTCTCGAAAAAAAGAAAAAAAAGAAAAGAAAAGAAATATTTCTATTTTATTTTTACTTCCCTGGTAACTCACAGAACATATTTCTTTTTTAATTTGTAATTTTCAATTTTAATTTATTATATACTCTCCAGTATTACATTGTTTGTATCATGTTAAATGCTTTTAGAAGCTTAGTAGTAAGGTTCAGTTGTATCTCTGAACAGCTGATTTTTCTTATTCCCAGCTGTTTGAAATGCTTGTTCCCTGGTGCCGTAAAGAAATAGCACTTGAACATAAATTTAATTTACTCAGCAAGGCCGTTTTTATACTTTCTGCAGAAAGGGTATACTTGCCAGCAGTTTTGCCACAAGAGTACACCGATCAAAGGAGACAGGGTCATTTATAACCTGATGCGTCCACCCGACTGCTGTGCCCGGTTTCCATTGGCTGGAACGGGACCTCATTTCTGTATTTGTCCCGGTTGGCTAGCAACTTAGAACTTTTTTTAAAAAGAGGCAAAGGCAGAGAACAAAGTGTCTCCGGAATTGGTGGGTTCTTGGTCTCACTGACTTCAAGAATGAAGCCGCGGACACTCGCGTTGAGTGTTACAGTTCTTAAGGTGGCGCGTCTGGAGTTGTTCGTTCCTTCTGATGTTCGGATGTGTTCGGAGTTTCTTCCTTTTGGTGGGTTCGTGGTCTCACTGGCTTCAGGAGTGAAGCTGCAGACCTTCGCGGTGAGTGTTACAGCTCATAAAAGCAGCGTGGACCCAAAGAGTGAGCAGTAGCAAGATTTATTGCAAAGAGCAAAAGAACAAAGCTTCCACAGTGTGAAAGGGGACCCGAGCAGGTTGCCACTGCTGGCTCGGGCAGCCTGCTGTTATTCTCTTATCTGGCCCCACCCACATCCTGCTGATTGGTGGAGCCCAGTGGTCTGTTTTGACAGGGTGCTGATTGGTGTGTTTACAATCCCTGAGCTAGACATAAAGGTTCTCCATGTCCCCATCAGATGAGTTACATACAGAGTATGGACACAAAGGTTCTCCAAGGCCCCACCAGAGCAGCTAGATACAGAGTGTCGATTGGTGCACTCACAAACCCTGAGCTAGACACAGGGTGCTGATTGGTGTGTTTACAAACCTTGAGCTAGATAGAGTGCCGATTGGTGTATTTACAATCCCTGAGCTAGACATAAAGGTTCTCCACATCTCCACCAGACTCAGGAGTCCAGCTGGCTTCACCCAGTGGATCCTGCACTGGGGCTGCAGGTGGAGCTGCCTGCCAGTCCCACGCCTGTGCTCGCACTCCTCAGCCCTTGGGTGGTTGATGGGACTGGGTGCTGCGGAGCAGGGGGTGGCGCTTGTCGGGGAGGCTTGGGCTGCACAGGAGCCCACAGAGGGGGTGGGAGGCTCAGGCATGGCGGGCTGCAGGTCCCGAGCCCTGCCCCACGGGAAGGCAGCTAAGGCCCAGTGAGAACTCGAGCGCAGTGCCGGTGGGCTGGCACTGCTGGGGGACCCAGTACACCCTCCGCAGCTGCTGGCCCGGGTGCTAAGCCCCTCATTGCCCGGGGCCGGCAGGGCCTGCTGGCTGCTCCGAGTGCGGGGCCCGACAAGCCCACGCCCACCCGGAACTCCAGCTTGCCCGCAAGTGCAGTGCGCAGCCCCGGTTCCCGCTGGCGCCTCTCCCTCCACACCTCCTTGCAAGCTGAGGGAGCCGGTTCTGGCCTTGGCCAGCCCAGAAAGGGGCTCCCACAGTGCAGCAGTGGGCTGAAGGGCTCCTCAAGTGCCGCCAAAGTGGGAGCCCAGGCAGAGGAGGCGCTGAGAGCGAGCGAGGGCTGTGAGGACTGCCAGCACACTGTCACCTCTCAAAAGGAAGGAGGAGGTAACTTGTGGAGTGCTGAGAAAGGTAAAAACACCTTCAAATAAGGAAGAGGAACAGGCTGTGACCTAATGCTTGCTTGGACCAGTATATGCATGGCAGGGCAAATATTTAGGCTAAATTATGGGAGCTAAGAACATAAAGTACATTGATTTCTTTATCATGGCTAGCAGATATTTAAGAATGTTAGTACAGGTCTTTGAATAAATTTTGCTTCCAAGAGAAGTTACTATTTATTCCTAATTAGACAGGGAGGAAAGTCTTTGAAGAGGAACCTCTACTTTACTTTTGACACCAGCTCACTTTATTCATTTACTCAAATGCCTTACAGGCCTTTGAGTTTGCAACCCCAAGTAAGTAAAATAATTCATGAAAGGTAATAAAAGCAGAGTCTGGCAC
Organism: Nomascus leucogenys; assembly: GCF_006542625.1. Taxonomy (NCBI): domain Eukaryota; kingdom Metazoa; phylum Chordata; class Mammalia; order Primates; family Hylobatidae; genus Nomascus; species Nomascus leucogenys. Next base: position 88,463,926 of record NC_044388.1, read on the forward strand.
ATAGTTAAGTTTTCAATAAATGTAACTGTTTTATTAGGCTGAAGGTATCAGTATCTAAGTGTGGTGCTAAGAGTTTTCAATGTAATATATAAGAGGGCATGCTACTGTGACAGATGCACTTGATGTAGGATTAGCAATGTTGAGGTCCAGGCCAGCAAAGTGCAGATGGAAAGGTTTTGTCCCATAGATCAAAGGAAAGCTCATGTTTAGAATGTAAATGAAATGAGCTCTTTCCTTTGAGTGTAAAATATGGTCTTATTTACTGGAGTATATTTAGTTTGTTTCTTCTTAATGCTTCGAGTTGCAGTTTCACTGTTTTAATGAAACTCAGCTGTAATATTGTGTGCCCCACCTCACCTCCATAAAAGTGAAGCACCTTTGGAAATGAAAACAGTGTCTACCAAAACCCCTCTAATGGTATTGATTATATTTGGTAAGCTTGGTAAGATGTTGCTGTTGTTAACACCAGTATTGTACATTTGGTAATTAAAAAACTGACTTGAAAGAAGAATGAACTAGTTCATTCACAGCTCCTGGCTCATGGTAAAGAAAAAAAAAGAATGGACAAGTTCAGAGTCGTAAAAGTCCTAGAAGTCATTGAATGTAAACGAAAGCTAAATTTATAGCTAAAATAAAGCTATAAATTAAGCTATACTATATTTAGCTGCTGACATTATATAAAAATTAACATTTTAGAAATATTGGATCTGGGCCGGGCGCGGTGGCTCACGCTTGTAATCCCAGCACTTTGGGAGGCTGAGGCGGGCAGATCACGAGGTCAGGAGATCGAGACCACGATGAAACCCCGTCTGTACTAAAAATACAAAAAATTAGCCGGGCGTGGTGGCGGGCGCCTGTAGTCCCAGCTACTCAGAGAGGCTGAGGCAGGAGAATGGTGTGAACCCGGGAGGCGGAGCTTGCAGTGAGCCGAGATTGCGCCACTGCACTCCAGCCTGGGTGACAGAGAGAGACTCCGTCTCAAAAAAAGAAATATTGGATCTGAATTTTAAATAAATTACCTACCTTAATGAGTGACTTTTTAAAAATAAAGCTATGTATTGCACCCAAAGGCATATTTTATATTGGTGAAAATTAAATTTGGGAATGTAATGAAAGTTATATTACTAAATTATAGTTCCAATGTAGTAGAAATACTATGCCTATTAAGATGAAATAAATCAGCATACATAATACTAACAACAGCAATTGTTTATTTCATGTTTAGTATATACATTGTCCTAAGTATCTCATATATATCATCTAATTTTAATCTCTTGGTCAATCATAGAAGGTAACGAGTATTACCAACATTTGCAGAGGAGAGAGCTGAGCATTAGAATGCTATACAATTTTCCCAAGGTCAACAATGAAGGGGCAGAAGCAGAATTTGAACCCTGGTCTGTCTGACTTGAACACTTATATTATTTACCATTGTGCTGACCAACAAGTACATTAACTATCTCTGAAAATTACATATGTGTTTTTGGGAGGCAGAATTTGGGATGGTTGTGGTTGCAGATAACCTCAGTTGGGCTTAAGGCTAGTATGTCAAGGATTTGTTTTTTTCCATCAAGCAGATCATGTTGTCAGGCCATTAAGCAGAATTTCAAAGGATGAAAATTAGTTGCTTTTTCTGTCTTAATTCTAGAAAGCAAACAAAAGTACCCTATGAACAAAACAAACAAACAGTTCCCTACAGATTTCTGAGCAAGTTCAGTTACTCTGTAGGAGTCGTTTAACATGTATCTTGGCCGAGCGCGGGTGGATCACGAGGTCAGGAGATCGAGACCATCCTGGCTAACATGGTGAAACCCCGTCTACTAAAAATACAAAAAATTAGCCGAGCGTGGTGGCGGGTGCCTTGTAGTCCCAGCTACTCAGGAGACTGAGGCAGGAGAATGGCGTGAACCTGGGAGGCGGAGCATGCAGTGAGCCGAGATTGTGCCACTTCACTCCAGACTGGGCAACAGAGCAAGACTCCGTCTCAAAAAAAAAAAAAAAAGTGGATTGGCCCGGCATGATGGCTCACACTTGTAATCCTAGTACTTTAGGAGGCTGAGGCAGGTAGATCGCTTGAGTCCAGGAGTTTCAGACAAGTCTGCGCCACATAGCAAGACCCTGTTTCTAAAAAAAAGAAAAAAAAATTACAAAAACTATCCAGGTAGCTGGGGGTGCTGGCACATGCCTGTAGTCCCAGCTACTCAGGAGGCTGAGGTGAGAGGACCACTTGAGCTGGGGAGGCAGAGGCTACAATGAGATGTGATCATGCCACTGCACTCCAGCCTGGCAACAGAGAGACCCTGTCTTAAAATTAAAAAAAAAAAAAAAAGGAGAAGTTGGCTGGTCACAGTGGTTCACACCGGTAAACCTGTAATCCTGGCACTTCGGGAGGCTGAGGTAGGAGGAGTGCTTGAGTCCAAGGGGTTCAAGACCAGCCTGGGCAACAAAGCTAGACCCTGTCTCTAAAAAAAAAAAGGAGAATTTGGCTGGTCACCGTGGTTCACACCTGTAAACCTGTAATCCTGGCACTTCGGGAGGCTGAGGTAGGAGGAGTGCTTGAGTCCAAGGGGTTCTAGACCAGCCTGGGCAACAAAGCTAGACCCTGTCTCTAAAAAAAAAAAGTACAAAAATTAGCTGGGCATGGTGGTGCACACCTGTAGTTCCAGCAACTCAGAAAGCTGAGGTGGGAGGATTGCTTGAGCCCAGGAGCCCAGGGGCTCAAGGCTTTAGTGAACTGTGATTGAATCATGCACTCCAGCCTGGGCAACAGAGCAAGGCCCTGTCTCTTAAAAAAAAAAATGTGGAGAAATTGTTAGAAAGCTATTAAATTTGGCTTGTATTTTCTTTTGCTTTCAGATCTAAAGCGTGTATTCCTTATTTGAAAAAGAGTAAAGTTGCTCATATCCTCAATATCAGTCCACCACTGAACCTAAATCCAGTTTGGTTCAAACAGCACTGTGGTAGGTGGTAGGGTGAGGGGATGGTTTGTGCTTAATTTGTTTTGAATTAAATCTGTGTAAGTCTGATGTAATCACAATCTGCACATAACATTCAGCATTGAATTTTCTATGCCAAATCATTAAGTGGCATTTGGAAAGTAGATTCTTAATCTTTTATCTGTAATTTAAAAAATTGAGGCATAATTTACATTCAATAAAATGCACAGCTCTTAATGGTTCAGTTTGATGAGTTTTGAGAAATGTGTATAACCAACATCCAAATCAAGATACAGATTTTTACTATTTCAGAAAGCACTTTCATTTCCCAATGAGTGTGTTTTACCGTGTGTAATTTATTCATCTATAAAGTTGGTTAAAAACTATCTATGAGATACTTTGTTTTTCTTAGCCAGGTATGCACCTGTAGTCCTAGCTACTTGAGAGGCTGAGGTGGGAGGATCGCTTGAGCCCAGGAGTTTGAGGCTGCAGTGAGCTATTATCATGGCACTGCACTCCCGCCCGGGTGACACAGCGAGACCCTGACTCTAAAAAAAAAAAAAATGACAAAAAAACTCTATTACCTTTCATAGCAAACTAATGGTTTAAGGTAAATATGCTAAGCAACAAGATTTACGTATAGGTGCCTCCTTTAAAATAGTTGCATCAGTTTTTATTTCAGCACAATTCACTAACATTTGGAAAGGCGCTTGGAATGGGAACCCACAGAGCAAAACTGAAAGAAGTTCCACTTTAATTGACTAGGTTAAATACATTTGCAGCCGTTTTTTTAAATTGTTTTACTAGCAGTAGTTTCCCTTTAAATAAACACATTCATTCTTAAAAAAAAAAAAAAAGCAGCCAGGCATGGTGGCTCACATCTGTAATCCCAGCACTTTGGGAAGCCGAGACAGGTAGATCACTTGAGGTCAGTAGTTTGAGACCAGCCTGGCCAACATAATGAAACTCCATTTCTACTAAAAATACAAAAATTAGCTGGGCATGGTGGCACACACCTGTAATCCCAGCTACTTGGAGGCCGAGACACAAGAATCACTTGAACCTGGGAGGTGGAGTTTGCAGTGAGCCAAGATTGCACCACTGTGCTCCAGCCTGGGCAACAGAGTGAAACTGTGTCTCAAAAAAAGAAACATATTAAGAGATAATAATGTAATTTACCCTCATAGTGTTAAGAAAAATGAAAGTTTATTACTGTCACTTTTATTTTAATCAAATATTAGGAGGGAAATATATAAAACGATTTCATCTCTGTTCACTTCTGTAAAACCTGTTCTTTAGAAAATAGTACATTTAAAAGTTATATTTTATATATTTTATATTATTGAAAAGAATTCTCAAAAATATATCGGAGGCTGGGTACGGTGGCTCATACTTGTAATCCCAGCACTTTGAGAGGCCAAGGCAGGTGGATTGCTTGAGCCCAAGAGTTCAAGACCAGGCTGGGCAACATGACAAAACCCTGTCTCTACAAAAAATTGAAAAATTAGCCAGGCTTGGTGGCACACACCCATAGTCCCAGCTACTCGTGAGGCTGAGGTGGGAGGGTTGCTTGAGCCCAGGAGGTACAGGCTGCAGTGAGTCGTGATCACACCACTGCACTCCAGCCTAAGTGATAGAGTGAGACCCTGTCTCAAAAAAAAAAAAAGAGGCCGGGCGCGGTGGCTCACACCTGTAATCCCAGTACTTTGGGAGGGCGAGACGGGCGGATCACGAGGTCAGGAGATCGAGACCATCCTGGCTAACACGGTGAAACGCTGTCTCTACTAAAAATACAAAAAATTAGCCGGGCGCGGTGGCAGGCGCCTGTAGTCCCAGCTACTCGGGAGGCTGAGGCAGGAGAATGGCGTGAACCCGGGAGGCAGAGCTTGCAGTGAGCCGAGGTCACGCCACTGCACTCCAGCCTGGGTGAAAGAGCGAGACTCCAACTCAAAAAAAAAAAAAAAAAAAAGAGTATGTGTGTATATATATATATATATATGTGTGTGTGTGTGTGTGTATATACATGTGTGTATTACTATTTTCTTCCTGATATATATGTGTGCGTGGGTGTGTTGTATGTATATACATATATACATACATGTATATACACATGTATATGTATATACACATATAGATATATATGCATATTTATGTATATATACATGCACACATATATCAGGAAGAAAATAGTAATAGAAAAATTAGTTATTTCTACTCACAAGTTAATCAAATTAATTTCTCTTATAATTAAATTATTATTTTTTGTGGTTCTTTCAGCTTATACCATTGCTAAGTATGGTATGTCTATGTATGTGCTTGGAATGGCAGAAGAATTTAAAGGTGAAATTGCAGTCAATGCATTATGGCCTAAAACAGGTATGTATTTTTAAAAACTTCATTTGTTAGATTTTCATGTATTGTCCTTGACACTTATTATTGTTTTTTTTTTGACAGAATCTCGCTCTGTCACCCAGGCTGGAGTGCAGTGGTGTGATCTCAGCTCACTGCAACCTCTGCCTCCCAGGTTCAAGCAGTTCTTGTGCCTCAGCCTCCCAAGCAGCTGGGACTATAGGCGCACACCACCATGCCTGGCTAATTTTTTGTATTTTTAGTAGAGACAGGGTTTCACCATGTTGGCCAGGCTGGTCTCAAACTCCTGACCTCAAGTGATCCGCGTACCTCGGCCTCCCAAAGTGCTGGGATTACAAGCATGAGCCACCATTCCCAGCCTGTCCTTGACACCCTTGAGGTGCCTCTCGGGTATGATGGGGTGAGAGTATGTAGACTGTTAACACTAACTTCAATCGGTTGGGAAACAAGTTCAACTTTTTATTGTACAACATAAGATCCTTTTCAATCATCTTCCAGCCTTGGCTTAGACTACATGAGTGACTCTTCAGCCAATAGCCTTTGTAGGAACATTGACCACTGGAGCACTTTAAGAGTCTTTTGAAGGCCAACAGGAGAAGCTGCTGTTTCTCCATCTTTGTTTCTGGAACGTTCCTAAATTCTGCAGATTCTCATACTTTTGTTTTCTCCTCACACGTTCTAACAAATGCTTTTTAACATTTTTGTATTCTTACTGCCCTTGTCTTTTTCCTTTAGAAAAAGCAGGATTATCTTTCCTTTCACATGAATTCTTCTGAATTCACAGAGTACCTGGAACCCTGTGAGATGACAGAAGAACCTGTGTATGCCTGGGCTTGGTGTGCAAATTTACAGTTATGATATAACAGAAGTTGATGGCTTCCTTGCTGGGCAATAAGAGATATAAAAATGAGAGAAAACCAGCAAAAATGAGAAAAAAGGAAAGCCTGTCTTTCTTATAGGTTCTTACCCTCTGCTTCTGTATCAAAGTAGCTTAAAGGAAGAAAAAGAGACTATAACATTTCACTATACATTTTTCCATGTACTAATGGGTAATGCCCATGAAAACCTTAACTTCTTTTCATCTTAAGTGTAAATGGTGCCAGCTGTGGTTACAGATGGCTCACGCCATCCCAGCACTTTGGGAGGCCGGGGTGGGCAGATCACTTGAGGCCAGGAGTTTGAGACAAGCCTGGGCAGCGTAGCAAAACCCTGTGTCTACTAAAAATGCGATAAATTAGCCAGTTACTTGGGAGGCTGAGGCATGAGAATCACTTGAACTTTGGAAGCAGAGGTTGCAGTGAGCCGAGACTGGGTCACTGCACTCCGTCCTGGGCAACAGAGCAAGACCCTATCTCAACAACAGCAACAAAATATGCAAATGGCAATCACATCCCAGAAAAGTATGTCTAATGATAAAGAGTACGTAGAGGGACTGGGTGTGGTGCCTCACTCCTGTAATCCTAGCACTTTGGGAAGCTGAGATTGGATGGGAGGATTACTTGAGGCTAGGAGTTTGAGAGCAGCCTGGGCAACATAGTGAGGCCCTTAAAAAAAAAAAAAAAAACTAGCTAGGTGTAGTGGTGTACACCTATAGCCTCAGCTGAGATGGGAGGATCACTTAAGCCCAGGAGTTCAAGGCTACAGTGAGCCGTGGTCATGCTGTTGCACTTCATCCTCGGCAACAGAGTGAGACCCTATCTCAATTAACCCACTTCCCATTTGTCCCGAGAATCCTCTTGTCTCTAATTCTAATGTAACATCATATACATTTCTGTTACATTAGGGTTAGAGGCAAGTTCTGTTTAGAAATAACTCAATTACTTTTATGTTTTCACATTGAAAATCAGTCAGATTTGCTTCAGCCTCAACGTGTGTGTTTATGTAAAATTAAATGAGCACTGGCAGCGAGCTGTACTTTTTTTTTTTCCTAAACAGGAAGTGGGTTAAAAAACAAACAAAAAAAGAGAATGCATAGTGGGAACCACTTTTTCATTTCACTCTTTAAAAATTTAACAGGCCAGTTGCAGTGCTCATGCCTGTAATCCCAACACTTTGAGAAGCAGAGGCAGGAGGATCTCTTGAGGCCAGGAGTTCAAGACCAGCCTAGGCAACATAGTGAGACCCCATCTCTACAAAAAATTAAGTTAGCTGGGCACAGTGGAGCATGCCTGTGGTCCCAGCTTCTCGTGAGGCTAAGATTGTAGGATTGCTTGAGCCTGGGAGATTAAGGCTGTAGTGAGCCGTGATCATGCCACTGTACTGCAGCCTTTTGAGACAGGACAGAGTGAGATCCTGTCTCAAAAAAACAAACAAAAATTCAACAGAAACTTGATTATACTCACATTGGAATTTAAACAGGAAATCAACATGGCCCCTCTACAAGGAACCACCTTAGGAATCAATACTGGTGTTTCCACTCCTAGGGTAGTGCTCTGCCCGTAATAGTCACTCAGATCTTTGTAAATGCATATTTTTGGATTCCTTTGGAAAGTCTTCATATTCTTCATTACATTTAAACAAAAAATTTTGTAGTTTTTTTTAGTGGAAAGGGAGTTTTGCCATGTTGGCCAGGCTGGTCTTGAACTTCTTGCCTCAAATGATATATCCTCCTCGGCCTCCCAAAGTGCTGGGATTACAGGCATGAGCCACTGCGCCGGCCTCATTACGTTTTTGAAAACATTTCTGCTGATGGCAGATTGGAATCTTTTTCACTGAATTTGCCGGCAGAGGGGGTTTCTAGATGACTACTGGAATTCATGTCCCTGCTGTCCCTCCCTTTCCCCTGATTGGAGCTAGGGTGGTGGGCAGGTAGGACTAGGAAGGAATGAGTAAGACTTGATTCTGTAAGAGAAGGAACTTGAGAAGCTTGTGAAAGCCTGTTCTTTCCGAGCTAGAGGACAGAATGGAGCCAGGTGAGAGAACTTGAGAAAGAACAGATACTCAGAAGGGCTTTGACCATGGAGATCTGAGGATTCAACAGGGTGACTCAACAGGCAAGATAAGTATTTCCTATCCTTGAGGAGTAGAAGTGAGGAGACCTCAGAGACTTCTTCAAGTCCCAAAATAGATTCAGTGACTGGTATATCTGATATGATAACTTACTACTGCTGGCAAAGCTGGCATCAATTTAAACTATCCTGGGCGACAGAGTGAGACTGTCTCAAAAAACAAACGAACTATATAAGGGTGAACAGTGCTATTAGGAAACAAAGAAAAATTGCAGTACAGCTAAGAGGACCCAATATCCAGACATAGAAAAAATAAACAGAACACCCAGAATAGCAGTTTTCAGTGAAATAAAACTGCTAAAGAAACAGAAAATATCTCAATTTAAAAACAAAAATCCCGACATAAGAGATTGAATTATAATATGAAAAATGCTTTCTGGAACTAAAAATAGATTGTGTTTTTAAAATATATATATATATATATATATGTATATGTATATAATAGTTGAAGGGTTGGATGTTGAGTAACACCTGAGTAAGCAGCTTGGATATTCTAGTGCAAGAAATATCTCAGAAGAGCAAAAACACCCTGAAATAAATGGAGAGAGACTTAGAGGACACATCCGGGGAACTTCACATGCAACTATCAGGAGTCCCAGAAGGAGGTCTGGAAAGAGAACAAACAGAGGAGAAACAATAATTGAACGAATAATAGGAAACAATTCCCTTGAGCTGAAGAAAGACCGATATGGATGTAGACTAAAAGGTTTATCAAATTTGAGGCTGAATTTATGAGGGGAGAAAGACATCAGGGAGAACCTCAGAGTTTCAAGGATAAAAAAATCTTCCAAGCCTTCAGGCAGAATATATGTTACTTACAAAGGAAAATGATGGCAGACTCTTTTATCTTCAATGCCAGAAACTAGAAGGCAGTGGAATAACATCTGTATATGTTGCTGATACAAAGGGACTCAGCCAAGATAGTTATTTATTGACAAGATGAAGGGAAGATATGTGGATATGCTACCACACTTGAGAAGAGTCCTGTAGAAAGGGCTGTTAGCCAAGCAGCAAATCTGTCAGAACAGAGTTTTCAAGACAGGAGTCAGAAAAAAAGAGGAGAGAAAATAATGGCTAGCAAATAAACCTGTAGTATATTTAATATATGGTCAAATGTACATGGATTATATAGAATAACTGGGAATATGAAATACAGGTACCAAATAACAACTCTCTATATTGAAGAGATAGGATAAGAGAAAAGTTTAATAATTGTCTCTGGCCAAAAGCACTACACTGTTTTCAAAACCTAGAATTTGGGGAAGAGGGAAATGTGGAAGTCATTGAATTCTTTTCTGTTTTTTTGAGATGGAGTTTTGTTCTTGTCACCCGGGCTGGAGTGCAGTGGCGCAATCTCGGCTCACTGCAACCTCTGCCTCCCGAGTAGCTGGGATTACAGGCGTGCGCCACCATGCCCAGCAAATTTTTGTATTTTTAGTAGAGAGGGGGTTTCACCATGTTGGCCAGGCTGGTCTCAAACTCCTGACCTCAGGTGATCCACCTGCTTTGGCCTCCCAAAGTGCTGGGATTACAGGCATGAGCCACTACACCAGGCCAGAAGTCACTGAATTCTAAAGGACTCATATAAGCATGGGAAGATTAGGGAAGGGAATGCTTTCTAACCGTCTTGTTTTGAGGCAGCTACAATTCTAGATGGTATCTTTGTTGTTGTTGGTTGTTGTTTGTTTTTAGAGACAGAGTCTCACTCTGTCGCCCAGGCTGGAGTGCAGTGGCACAATCGGCTCACTGCAACCTCTGCCTCTGAGGCTCAAGCTATTCTTGTGCCTCAGCCTCCTGAATGGCTGGAATTATAGGCACTCGCCACCATGCCCAGCTAATTTTTGTATTTTTAGTAGAGATGGGGTTTCACCATGTTGGCCAGGCTGGTCTCGAACTCCTGACCTCAGATGATCCTCCTGCCTCGGCCTCCCAAAGTGCTGGGATTACAGGCGTGTGCCACCACACCCGGTCTAGATGGTATCTTTTTAAAAAATTAGGCTGGGCGCGGTGGCTCACGCCTGTAATCCCAGCACTTTGGGAGGCCAAGGTGGGTGGATCACGAGGTCAGGAGATTGAGACCATCCTGGCTAACATGGTGAAACCCTGTCTCTACTAAAAATACAAAAAAATTAGCCGGGCATGGTGGCGGGTACCTGTAGTCCCAGCTACTTGGGAGGCTGAGGCAGGAGAATGGTGTGAACCCAGGAGGCAGAGCTTGCAGTGACCTGAGATCGTGCCACTGCACTCCAGCCTGGGTGACAGAGCGAGACTCCATCTCAAAAAAAAAAAAAAAAAAAATTATATTTTCTGTTTGGTGCTGGGGTGTAGAAATGTTTTTGCATTTAAACGTTATAGGCAGCTATCTTTCTAAACTTTCTTGTTGAGTCTAATAATTTATCTAGAGTCTCTTGGATTTTCTGTGCAGGTAATAATATAATCTATAATAACATTCCAATTTTTACATCCTTGGTTTCTTTTTTCTTGCTTTACTGCACTCTCCTCTCTCCTCCTCTCTAGCCTTCACCAGTAGTTTTCTCTTGACATATTGAGAGCCCAGCAATGCTTTTAAAAAATGTTTATTGCTTATTTATAGTTTTATTGTAATAAGACAGCCCTTTAGAGTATATAAGTCATCATATAGTTGATCCATGAACAATGTGGTGTTAGGGATGCTGGTCCCTAGCAGTGAAAAAAAGAAAACATATTTCCAGAAGCAGAAGACTAGTCCTATCCATTTTTAATTAAATATATTACTAGATATTTTATATTTTTGTTGTTTTCAATATATTTTCTAGTTTGTTAAAGTATATATTAATATAAAAGCTATATATCTTTGTAACAAATATACTAGTAAACTGAACTCTGTTAGTACTAAAAAGTTTTCTGCAGATTCTCCTAGATTTTTTTAGGTTTAAAGTCTTATCACAAAAAGTGACAATTGTGTTTCTGCCTTTTTGTTATATGTTAAATTATTTTTCCATTTCTTATTAGATTAGCTAATCCTTTTAAAACAATGTTGAATAGTAACAGTGATGGGACCTATATTTGTTGTGTTCTTGTCAATAATGAGAATGCTTTTCTTTTCATCGTTATGTATATGCAGTTTCTTCCCTTTTTTTTAACTTCAGTTCTTGCATCCTTTCTACTACTTAATGCTGTGTTGGTATTAAATGTGACAGTTAAAGCATTAAGGTCTTACTTGATTTGCTGGAAATTTTTGTGTAACTTTCCTATCTACTAAGTGGACTTGATAAGTTGGTAACTCATACTGAACTACCATAAAATCTCCATGTAAGTTTTTAAATGCTTATTAAAATTGAAATATTACTTTTTAGTCATATCTCAAACTTGGAAATATATGAGAATTAAGCAATAACATTGTTTCTGCTATTAGTGGTTTACAAATTTTGTTAGGGCAAATAAATCATATAAATATAATGCAACCAGAGAAGTAATCTACCTAGATACTCTTCAAATGTGTGGACTCTTGACTGTAAAGTTCAAATAGATTTCCATAATCTATTAATTATGGAAATTAATTCCATCTGTATCTTTTCTTCTGTGAGAGCCTTTGAGCTTTCATATTCTCGGTGTCACATTTTGTTTAATTTTCTTATTAGCACACTTATTCTGTATTCCAGATTCTCAATTAACCATATAATATAGTTCATGTAAAGAAATGATAGAACTGATTTTTATTTATTTATTTTGAGATAAGATCTTGCCCTGTTACCCAGGCTGGAGTGCAGTGGCATGATCACAGCTCACTGCAGCCTTGACCTGGGCTCAAGCCATCTTCCTGCCTCAACCTCCTAAATAGCTAGGACCACAGGTGCATACCACCATGCCCAGCTAGTTTTTCAGTTTTTTTTTTTTTTTCTTGTGGAGATGGGGTCTTGCCATGTTATCCAGGCTGGTCTCGAACTCCTGGGCTCAGGAAATCCTTGCACCTCAGCCTCCCAAATTGTTGGCATTACAGGCGTGAGCTACTGTGCCCTGCTAGAACTAATTTTGATAAAATATCCAAACGTCACATTAGTATTTAAAATTATTCAGTTTCTCTTTGCTTCTTTGGGTTTGTGGCACCCTGGCCACCCCCATCTGGCTGTGGTAGCCTCTGTAGTCTGTGGGCTGGCAGTTTGTTCTTCTTTTAAAGTTTCTTTCCCTACCCAATCCCCACTTTCAGGTAAGGCTTCTTTTTTTTTTTTTTGAGATGGAGTCTTGCTCTGTCGCCCAGGCTGGAGTGCAGCGGCATGATCTCAGCTCACTGCAACCTCCGTCTCCCAGGTTCCGGCGATTCTCATGCCTCAGTCTCCCAAGTAGCTGGGACTTCAGGCGCCTTTCACTATGCCTGGCTAATTTTTGTATTTTTAGTAGAGACAGGGTTTCGCCATTTTGGCCAGGCTAGTCTCGAACTCCTGACCGCAGGTGATCCACCCACCTTGGTCTCCCAAAGTGCTGGGATTATAGGCATGAGCCGCCACTCCTTGCCCTGGCAAGGTTTCTATGAGGTCTGTTAGGTGTACATCCTGCAGCTTATTGGTTTAAAATGTACTAGCCTTTGATGTGGTCTCTTTGGGGCCGATTGGGAGAAAGAAAAATCAATAGTGCAGCAGTTTTGATACTGAATATTGACAAGTGTCTTTATGAAATGAAGAACCAGTCCCTCGAAAAAATAAAAATAAAGTAATTCAGTTTCTATATTGCACATATTCTTCTTAGCTGTGTGAGCTGCAGTAGCTGTCTGTACCTAGTTTCCCCTTATATAAAATTAGGTATTATAAATAACCTCTAAAGCCCTTTGTTGCATATTTTTCAAACTTTTAATTATGAAAAAAGTCAAACATATGTACAAACATGTATACAAGTAGGGAGAGTAGTACATCATGTACTATTCTGCTTCAGCGATTTCACCACATGGCCAATCTAGTTTTACCAGCCCTCACACCTCCATCTCCCTTTAACCCCACTTCTAACCTCACCAGATGATTATTATATTACTAATTAATCAATTAATTAATGGTTTTTTCGAGACAGAGTCTCACTCTGTCACCCAGGCTGGAGTGCAGTGGCGCCATCTTGGCCCATCGCAGCCTCCACCTCCCAGGTTTAAGCGATTCTCCTGCCCCAGCCTCCCGAGTAGCTGGGATTATAGGCGCCCACCGCTGTGCCCGGCTAATTTTTGTATCTTCAGTAGAGAGGGTGTTTTGCCATGTTGGCCAGGCTGGTCTCGAACTCCTGACCTCAAGTGATCCACCCGCCTTGGCCTCCCAAAGTGCTGGGATTACAGGCGTGAGCCACTGCGCCCGGCCCTCACCACATTATTTTTAAGCAGATCTCAATCATAGCATCATTTCATCTGTACATACTTCAATATGTATTTTTAAATGATTAGGGCTCTTTAAAAAGACAAAATTATTATCATAGCTAACAAACGTACCTTAATATCATCTAATATCTAGTCAGTGTTCAAATTCCCTCAAGTGTCTTATAAATGTTTTCTTTGCAATTGGTTTATTTACATCAGGATCTAAATTGTTCCATACATTGCATTTGTTTGATAAATCTCAAGTGTTTTTAATCTAAAGAAGTTACACTCATTTTTTTTCTTGCCACTTATTTCTTGAAAAACCAGGTCGTTTATCTTATAGGATTTCTGTCATTCCAGATTTTCTTGATTCTCCCAGTCGTATCATTTAACATCTTTCTGTATCCTGTAAGGACCCTTATATTAGTATATGGTTTATTCCCATTCTTCTTTCTTCTGGCATTATTTTATTTATTCATTCATCATCCAACAACTATTGATTGGACGGTTATCACACAGCAGACAGGGGTACTGGGGATACTTCTTTGGCCTAGTGTATATGTAGGTTGGTAGAAGTTAGGTTTTAAAAGCATATTTAATCCAGCATTTATGCAAAGTATTATTACAGCCCTGGTGGTACTCTTGAACCGAACTGCCGCATGTAGCTGTGTGAAACATATCCAGAGTTCTAGTTTAGGAACAAATGAAGGATTTCTTTTCATTGTTGCTTCCTATCTGCTATGTACTGGATAAAGGGAGTTCCCCAGCTCCAAGCAGTACTGAAGATTCTATGGCCTGTGGTGTAGACGATGGGAAACAAGGGACTATGGGTGAGAATTTACTGAGTACTGGGGCATGCTGCTGAGGTAACTCTTAGGAATATTTGACGGTTGCAGCCAGCTTTCCAATCACCATCTTTCTTTTTCTTCTAAGTAGTCCAGGAATCAGTTTGTTTAAATTCCTTTCTTCTGCAATTTGACCAAGACTCCTTTCTTCCCTGGTCCCCACTGTGGGACCAAAACCATGTTTTATTGCTTCTTTGTTTCCTTTATGTTTCTGTAGCAGACAATTCTTTTAAGATTTTCTGAAGAGTGTTGTTTTTTGCAGTGGGGAAAAAGATGAGAGTGAAAAAGGCACTTCTTCAATATTTCTCAAAACTATATGTCAAGACTCATTGGTGAGGCATGAAATCAATTTAGTGGATTGTGAAATTGATTTAGTAAGTAGCAGCCAGAGTTGTTTTGTTGTTGTTTTGTTTTATTTCTAGTGGAATCGAATAGAAAATATTAGAGTGCATTGCATGGAGGAAGGGTCAGTATTGTTTCATAAGCTTTTGTTTCATATATGAAAATGTTACTTATTATGGTCACAGCCAAAAAACTTAAAAGCTCACACTTTATGGTGCCTCTCTTTTTCAACTTCTTTGCCTTTTCTCACCCTTTCTCAATCACCCTCCCTCACATCATTGTTGTCATTAAAGTTGATACAGAGAGTTAGGAAGTTAGAAAGGGAGGTCTCTGAGGTAACAAAGTTCTAACACGTTATTTTCCCTCTTTGTACCTCCCTTATGTTACTTGTCACTTCTCTGTTTTAATTTTTGAGACAGTCTTGCTCCGTTGCCCAGGCTGGAGTGCAGTGGTGCGATCTTGGCTCACTACAACCTCTGCCTCCCGGGTTCAAGCAATTCTCAGGCCACAGCCTCCCAAGTAGCTGGGATTTCAGGCGCACACCACCATGCCCAGCTAATTTTTGTATTTTTAGTAGGGATGGGGTTTCACCATGTTGGCCAGGCTGATCTTGAACTCCTGACCTTAGGAGATCTGCCTGCCTTAGCCTCCAAAAGTGCGGGGATAACAGGCATGAGCCACTGTGCCCAGCTGACTTCTCACTTTACATTCATTCATTTTCCAAACATTCATTTTTACATACCAGGCACAGTTCTCTGCACTATTCACTTGTTATGCATTTGACAGATCATTTATTAACTAGCTACTCGGTGCAAGGCAGCATGGGTATTAAGATGAATGTGACACAATCCTTACCTTCAAGGAGTTTACCATTTAGTGTGGGAGATTTGAGAGTTTGTTGCCACCATTTGTACTTTGTCCTCCCCCCTGCCCTTTCCTCTACTTCCCTAACCTGTAGGTCTTTGGGATCCTGGAGTAACAAAGTCAGAAAAAGCCTTCTTTGACTCTTAAGAATTTTAAATTTTATTCATACAATAAACATTCATCAGACACTTATTTTGTGCCAAGCTGTGCTCTGTTTGCTGAAGATAACATCAGAGAACAAAAGAGGTAACACTCTCTGTCCTTATGGAACTTATCTAATTGGGAGAGATATAATAGACAACATGATGAATGGCAAAGTATATAGTATGCTAGAAGGTAATATGCTACGAAAAATAGAACAAAGGAAGGGGGATTGGAGTCTCAGCCATTGAGGAAGGAAGGTGGCGATTTAAAATAGAGTAGGAAGGTTTGGCATTAGGCCAGGAGCGTTGGCTCCTGCTTGTAATCCCAACACTTTGGGAGGCTGAAGCAGGCCGATCGCTGGAGCCCGGGAGTTCGAGACCAGTATGAGCAACATGGCAGAACTCCGTCTCTACAAAAAGTAGCAGGGTGTGGTGGTGTGTGCCTGTCGTCCCAACTACTCAGGGGGCTGAGGCAGGAGGATCACCTGAGCCTTAGGAGTTCAAGGCTGCAGTGAGCCGTGATCGTACCACTGCACTCCAGCCTGGGCAACAGAGTTAAACCCTATCTCAAAAAAAAAAAAAAAAAAGGAAAGAAAAGAGATGTTTGGCCTTTCTGAGAGTGCCAAGTCCTAACTGTCAGACCACCAGGGAAGGTAGGTTTGGCCTTTCTGAGAAGGTGACATTTGAGCATAGACTTTGACATTTGAGCATACCATTAGTCTTGGGGGTAATACGGTTAGCCAAAGGTTATCTGAGGGAAAACATGCAAGGCAGAGGAAGCAGCAGTGGATAGGTCCTGTGGACTAGTATGGCTCGCATGATGCAAGAGCAGGGAGAAGACCAGTGTCGCCAGAGTGAGGGAAGAGGAGTAGAAAATGAGATGATGTCCATAAGGAAACGGGGGTCAGATGTTTTAGGCCCTTGCCAAGACTTGGTCTTAGATTACTCTGGGTGAAATGAGGAGCTGTTTCAGGTTTTCAAGCAGAGAAGGGACCTGATCAAACCTCAATGTTTAAAAAAACCTCTCTGGCTGTTCTGATGAGCCTAGATTCTTGAGGGGCAAAGGAGGGTACAGTTAGGAGGCTATTGCAGGAACTGAGGCACAGATTTTGGTGGCTGTGATCAGGATGACAGCAGTAAAGGTGGTGGAGAGTGGCCAGATTCTGATATATTTTCAAGGTAGAACCAACAGTATCTGCTGATGGATTGCCTTTGGGATGTAAGAGAAAGAGTCAAGGGTGACTCCAAGATTTCTGGAAGATAGCCAGGTGCGGTGGCTCACGTCTGTAATCCCAGCACTTTGGGGAGGCCCAGGTGGGTGAATCACCTGAAGTCAAGAGTTCAAGACCAGCCTAGCCAACGTGGTGAAACCCCATCTCTACTAAAAATACAAAAAATTAGCCTGGGGTGGTGACATGTGCCTGTAGTCCCATCCACTCGGGAGGCTGAGGCAGGAGAATCGCTTGAACCCGGGAGATGGAGGTTACAGTGAGCCAAGATCATGCCAGTGCACTCCAGCCTGGGCGACAGAGTGAGACTCCAACCCAAAAAAAAAAAAAAAAAGATTAAAAAAAATACAGATTTCTGGCTTGAGTTACTAGAACAGTGGAGTCGCCAGGAACTGAGATGGAGAAAGCTGCAGATAGAGCAGATGGAGGGCAAACTTAGGAATTCAGTGTGGGGTGTTGTGTTTGAACATCCAAGTGGGGACAGTCATTAGGCAGCAGGGCTTGTGAATGGGGGTCAGGAGAGCGGTCCAGGCTGGAGATAAAAATCTGTGGGTTATCAGCATATAGAAGGTATAAAAAGCCACAAAACTACATGATACCATCTAGGCAGTGAGTACAAGAGAAAGGACCATTGCCCATTTCAACATTGAAAGGTTGGGAAGAAGAGGAAGACCCACATAGGAGAGAGTAAGGTAGGAAGAAACCTAGAGGAGATGAAAGCTGACTGAAGAAGGAGTGTGGGGAGTGATACAGTTTGGATGTTGTCTCCACCCAAATCTCATGTCAAAATGTCATCCCCAGTGTTGGAGGTGGGGTCTGGTGGGAGGTGACTGGATCATGGGGGCAGCTTTCTCATGAACTAGGTTTAGCACCATCCTCCTTGGTACTGCCCTCACCATAGTGAGTGAGTTCTCATCTGGTTTTTAAAAGTGTGTAGCACACCCCCTCGCTCTCTTGTTCCTGTTTTTGCCATGTGACGTGCCTGCTCCCTCTTTACCTTCCACCGTGAATACAAGCTCCCCAAGGCCTCCCCAGAAGCCAAGTGACGTTGGAGCCATGCTTGTACAGCATGCCGAACTGTGAGCCAGTTAAACCTCTTTTATAAATTACCCAGTCTCAGGTATTTCTTTCTTTTTTTTTTTTTTTTTTGAGACGGAGTCTTGCTCTGTTGCCCAGGCTGGACTGGAGTGCAGTGGCGCGATCTCAGCTCACTGCAACCTCCACCTCCCAGGTTCAAGCGATTCTCCTGCCTCAGCCTCCTGAGTAACTGGGATTACAGGCGTGCGCCACCACACCCGGCTAATTTTTTTGTATTATTAGTAGAGATGGGGTTTCACCATGTTGATCAGTCTGGTCTTGAACTCCTGACCTCAGGTGATCCACCCACCTAGGCCTCCCAAAGTGCTGGGATTACAGATGTGAGCCACCGTGCCCAGCCTCGGTATTTCTTTATAGTAATACGAGAACAGACTAATACAAGGAGTGATCAGTTGTGTCCGATTATGCTGATAGTTCTTACAAAATTGGACTGATCATTGGGTTTAGTAGTCTGTACATCCCCTTCACATCACTTACAGCGTTTGTAATTATTAATTTATAATTATGGTTGTTCAGTGTCTTCTTTGCTAGAACGAAAACTTCTTGAGGATAGGGACAGTGTTTGCTTTGTTCATTTTATTATAGTCATTGTAGACATTCAATAAATATTTGATGAGTGAGTAAATGAGTGAATGAATGTGCAATATGATTACCTTCTGCCTAGCTCCAAAATATATTCTGGACAAAGCTTATATAATAGGCAGAATCTGTATCAGGGAATATAGAGGGCATTATCAGGTCCAGCAGGAAAAATCAGCTCATTACTGAGATCTTTGCTTTAGCTTCGAGATACTCATTTTAGAAGGTTTACTAGACATCTTGGAGCCAGTGATGTTATTTGGTCCTAGACTTGATGACACACTAAATCCAATTTACAGTCATGTTCTTTGTGGTGCATGGTGTGATGAATTATGTATTGGGTGTTTTGTTTTTTGTTTTTTTTCTTTTGAGACAGAATCTCGCCCTGTCACCCAGGTAGGAATGCAGTGGCGCCATCTCGGCTCACTGAAACCTCTGCCTCCTGAGTTCAAGTGATTATCCTGCCTCAGCCTCCTGAGTAGCTGGGACTACAGGCACGTGCCACCATACCCGGCTAATTTTTGTATTTTTTTTTTTAGTAGAGATGAGGGTTTCACCACATTGGTGAGGGTGCTCTAGAACTCCTGACCTCAAGTGATCCACCCACCTCGGCCTCCCAAAGTGCTGGGATTACAGGTGTGATCCACCGTGCCTGGCCTACAGGGTGCTTTTGAGACATAGTAGCTCAGGATAAAGGATCAGAGCAGTAGATTTTCAAAAGCAGGTAAACAATTGAAATGAGATCTCAAGGGGATGTTGGAATGTTTCAAAAAGGAGAACTGGGAAAGACATTTCTTGGCAGAGGGAGCGACGCATGCAAAGATTGCAGTTTGGGAAAATACCGTCTGTGTGGTGGAACTACAAGGTTGGTGTATGTATGATAGGGTGTGGGCTTGTTATTTCCCACTGAACTGGAGCAACTCGAGTTGTACAGGTCGACTGGAATGTTGGGTGAGTGTGAGGGTGTGGGGATGGACGAGATGGATGGTCTTGTCTGCCAAGTTTAGGAGCTTGAATTTTAACCTATATTCAGTGGAGAGCCACTGAAGAATCTTAAAAGCAGAGGATTCATAATAAACTGGGGAAAATAGGAGCAGTGAAGTAATATGGTTGCTGATGAAGTTTAGGAAGTTTAATCTGGCATCTGAATATGGGATGGCTTGTAAGATTGTAGAGAGAAGAGGCAGGAAAGCTAGCTAGAATATTACATTATTCATGAGTGAGGCAATGAAAATGGAGGAGTGAAAATGGATTTGAGAGGGTGTTCAGGCTCTTGGCTGTTTGAGAGGCCTCTATTTAAAAGAAAACACGCATCTCCTCATCTTAGACGACAGCGTAGAGTGACACTCTCTATGTCAGCTGGAACCAGAAGTAATCTCCCAACATTATTGCCTTTCAAGAAAAAGGAGATTTATTGTGCTTAACGGAGTGGGTACAGTGTAACATATATTATCCTCAATCAGAGCAGTGTCCCGGTCTGCCACTTGGCTTCTCAGCTGTGTATTTTTCTCAACACTGACTTCATTACTCCTCCTGGTTTTAGCACTTCCACCCTGCTGAATTCAGCACATCCAGAGAAAGGATCAGAGGGCCGGCCTCTAGTTGTTTCATAACATGGAATTTCAGGCTTCCAACTAGGTCACCTCCAGAATTGTAATTTTTTTTCTTTTTATAAGACCTGTTTCATGGTTCCTGCTGAAATGGAGGGTGGGGAAGGAGAGCGAGATGATGGCTGCTATTCACAATGCCTACTCTTACCTCATGACTGGTCTGGGCAAGTGTGGTAGAAGCAGGAAAGTCCACTTTTGGGTGGATTTGATTTGGGCTTGGGGTGGGGAGTCTGGGAATGGCAGCTACTGATTTGGTAATGGCTGCAGAGAGGAAGGCAGCAGAAGTATCACAGAGCAGCTGCAAACTTCTATCACCTGGACTATATTACAAATAGATTTGGGAACTCAGCTAACCAGGGAGGGTGAGGTGACAAGGTGGCCGCTCACCTCCTTCCTGTCTGGTGCTAGAAATCAAAACCTGTTCACTAACTAGGTTAAACAGTTTATACCATTTTCTTTTTTTTTTTTTTTTGAGACGGAGTCTCGCTCTGTCCCCCAGGCTGGAGTGCAGTGGCGCAGTCCCGGCTCACTGCAAGCTCCGCCTCCCAGGTTCGCGCCATTCTCCTGCCTCAGCCTCTCCGAGTAGCTGGGACTACAGGCGCCCGCCACCACGCCCGGCTAATTTTTTGTATTTTTAGTAGAGACGGGGTTTCACTGTGGTCTCCATCTCCTGACCTCGTGATCCGCCCGCCTCAGCCTCCCAAAGTGCTGGGATTACAAGCGTGAGCCACCGCGCCCGGCCTATACCATTTTCTTTGATTCCGACATGCCCATGCTTTATATTTGTACATCTCTGATCTCAGTCTGTATCTTACAATGGATGATATATCATAGTTTAATTGGCAGCTTTTTTCTTTCTTTAGTGGTCCCTAAGGTAATGGTGCGCTGTATAATCGGTGGTATCATTGGTTCAGTGGATACACACACGAGTGTGTGGATATGTTTGGTGGTGGCTGACAGGTGTCAAAGAGGGGAAACAAGCTCTCTTCCCAGAGAAGGAGTCATCACAGGCAATGCTGATATTTTAAGCCTCATATGCACTCCATATGTTTATGTGAAAGGAAATCTTTGATTGGTCTTAAGACTGTTCGTACTGTCTGTTTTCAGGCAGTAATCTCTTAGCTGTTATCAGGAGAATCAATTGGAAGCTATTAGATGTCTCTTCAGTTATTTCTTAATAAGACAAGTTTTCGGGTCGATGTTGTGACTCTTGTGATCCATGGCTTACCTGCTTTCATCATAAATCTTGCTTATTTTCTTTCCCAGAAATCATCAGTGAATTTCATTTGATTTGATCCTGTTAACCTGCTTTTATTGTTACCAGTTTTTTCTAACCTATTGGGTTAGCTTGTTGGCATTGCAAAATCTGTGTTGAGAAATACTCAATGGCCCACTTCTTGATTTTTGAGTGCCTAGTTGTACCTTCTTTGTATCTTTCCTAGAAAGATTGTTAAAGTAATGATAAGTTGGAGGAATATTTCTTATTCTATAGATACACACACACACAGCATGTATATACTTATACATGACATATTTTTATTAGACTTCTAATTTAGAGTTTTTAAGGATTCTTGTACAATTCATGTAGTTTACATGGAGACTAGAAGTGTGCATGTATGCATATAGTCTCAAAATAGATTATACTCAATTATGTACAGAAAAGTTCTGCAGTTTTTGGGAGTGAGACGATAACTGAACTCCAAGAACTTTGGCTAACAAGGTTAACCATTTAGTTGCATTATGGATGAGAGCCTGGCTCTGAAGTCAGGCTTCTGGGTGTTTGAATTTTAGCTTCTGTGACCTTGGGCAAGTTACTTAACTTCTCTGTGCTTGAGTGCTCCTGTCTATAAAATGGGAATAACAACAGGACCTACCTCAGGGTTCTAAGAATTAAGTAAGATAATGTATGTAAAGTAAGTAAAAGCATGCCTGGCACAGGGTACACTTAATGAATGGTAGGTGCTATTTTTTATTTTATTTTATTCATTTTTAATTTTTGTGTTTTTTTGACAAACAAATGGGGTCTCACTGTGTCACCCAGGCTGGAATGCAGTGGCACAGTCATAGCTCACTGCAGCCTCAAACTCCTAGGCTCAAGCGATCTTCCTGCCTCAGCCTCCAGAATATCTGGGATTATAGGCTCTAGCCACCACATCCAGCTGCTATTTTTTTTTTTTTTATTATTAATAAAGGATCAGTTCAAGGGTGAGACCAGAGCTCTTGCTCTTTATCTGTTGGTTCAGGAAAAAATTATTTCTAGGGCTGGACACGGTGGCTCACACCTGTAATCCCAGCACTTTGGGAGGCCGAGGCAGGAGGATGGCTTGAGCCCACGAGTTGGAGACCAGCCTGGGAAACATAGCAAGACCCCATTTCTACCAAAAAAAAAAAAAAGCTGGATGTGGTGGGAGGGTGAGGTAGGAGGATCGTTTGAGAGCCCAGGAGATCAAGGCTGCAGAGAGCCATGATCTGACCATTGCCTTTGGCCTGCGTGACAGTGTGAGACCCTATCTCAAAAAAAAAAAAAAAAAAAAAAAAAAAAAAATTATTCCTAGTAAATGATTTTTAGTTATGAAGTAGAAAAGTGTCTTCTAACTCAATGCTTTCAAGAAATTCCCTAAATTAATTGAACATTAAAAAAATAGGGATGTAAGTTCCATGAAGGTAGATGCCTTATATCTGTTTTGTCAACATCTGTGTCCTTAATATCTAGAATAGCGCCTGACTCATGTATAGTAAGTGCTTAATAACTATTTGTTAAATGAATGAAAAAGGGCCAATGGCTATTAAAAGCTACAGACATTTCATCTTATAGACCAAAATATGTAATTTATCCTAGTATGTAATAATTTAAAATTGTATTTTAACAATATATGGAAATAAGTTTTATCTAAAGTACTAGAAACTCGCAAACCTAAGTACGTTTAAATAAGCTGACTTTCTGTGAGCCTATTAATTATGTTGGAAAATAAATAAATAAATAAAGACTTTTCTTGTTTGATGTAAACTAGGATATATGTAAGAAAATTGAGATGTTACTGTTGACAATGTATAATTAATAATGTACTGTTAATTGTAGAGTTTAAAGTTATTTCATATAAGAAACATAATTTTAAAAGTACACCTAACATGGTAAAAATTTTATGTAAACATTAACAGCAGTTATCCCTGGATAGGGAAATTATAATTAATTAAGCAATTTTTTCCTTTTACTTCTCTTTATTTCCTCTTTTCTTTTTTTTGAGACAGAGTCTCACTCTCTCACCCAGGCTGGAGTACAGTGGAGTAATCTCAGCTCATTGCAACCTCTGCCTCCCAGGTTCAAGCAATTCTCCTACCTCTGCCTCCCAAGTAGCTGGGACTGCAGGCGCTCGCCACCATGCCTGGCTAATTTTTGTATTTTTAGTAGAGATGGGGTTTCACCATGTTGACCAGGCTTGTCCCGAACTCCTGACCTCAAATGATCCACCCACCTCGGCCTCCCACAGTGCTGGGATTACAGGCGTGAGCCACCTTACCTGGCTATTTTCTAATATTTTCTACAAAACAGTGTTGTGTGAATTTAAAAAGGACCCCCAGAAATCCAACCAATATTTATTGAGTGTTTTTCAAGGAACCTATTCAGTGACTAGGTGAAAGAGTTTATACCACTTTCATTGATTCTGAGATGCCCATGTTTTATATTTGTACATCTCAGATACCAGTCTGTATCTTACAATGGGTGATATATCATAATTTAATTGGCAGCTTTTTTGTTTCCTTAGTGGTCCCTAAAGTAATGGTGCACTTTATAATCAGTGGTATCGTTGGTTCAGTGGATACCACAAGAATGTGTGCATGTGTTTGGTGGTGGCTGACAGGTGTTAAAGAGGCGAAACAAGCTCTCTTCCCAGAGGAGTCATCACAGGCAATGCTGATGTTTTAAGCCTCACATGCACTCCATATGTTTATGTGAAAGGAAATCTTTGGCATTAAGACTGTTGATACTGTCTGTTTTCAGGCAGTAACCTCTTAGCTGTTATCAAGAGAATCAATTGGAAGCTATTAGGGGTCTCTTAAGTTATTCCTTAAACAGGCATGCAAATACTTGAGCATTCTAAATGAGAAAGTTCATTGAATTTTACTTTGAGTCTTATGGTTTGGTCTGTAGTATAAGGCAGTGTTGCACAGAGTAAGGAACGTGTGTTTTCCACCCAGTTCTTTCTGTAGAACATTTGGTAAATCCTGGGGCCAGGCGCGGTGGCTCACACCTGTAATCCCAGCACTTTGGGAGGCCGAGGCGGATAGATCACGAGGTCAGGAGTTCGAGACCAGCCTGGCCAACATGGTGAAACCCCGTTTCTACTAAAAATACAAAAAAATTGCCAGCTATGGTGTCCCATGCCTGTGATCCCAGCTACTCAGAAGGCTGGGTTCAATCACTTGAACCCAGGAGGCGGAGGTTGCTGTGAGCGGAGATCACACCATTGCACCCCAGCCTGGGCGACAGTGCAAGACTGTCTCAAAAACAAAAATAAAAACAAAAAACAACAAAAAAAATTTGGTAAATCCCTTAAGCAATCTGGACCTTGTTTTCATCATCTAAGAAATGAAAGGATTAGCCTTGATAATTGTGAAGGGTGGTGCTCACTTGTTACTTCCATAGTTGTATTATTTGATTTGGAGTTACGAGTGTATGTGTGTGTGTGTTTTCTCTACAGCCATACACACTGCTGCTATGGATATGCTGGGAGGACCTGGTATCGAAAGCCAGTGCAGAAAAGTTGATATCATTGCAGATGCAGCATATTCCATTTTCCAAAAGCCAAAAAGTTTTACTGGCAACTTTGTCATTGATGAAAATATCTTAAAAGAAGAAGGAATAGAAAATTTTGACATTTATGCAATTAAACCAGGTAATGCTTTTATAGTTTTTAAAAGTAGCAATATGTTTTTCCATATTTTCTGCAATGAACACATCTGTCTTTTGTGTGTGTTTGTGTGATTGTAAAATGAATGTGTTCGTTTAAAAGCTGTCTTCCCAATGAAGGAAAAAAACCCATACAAACACAACTTAAAAAAAAAGATGAATGAAAAATAGAGGTGAGTTGAGGGCTTTTGAAGTGATATATAAGCACAGAAAGTCAGATCAGTTACTAGCCACTTCTAAATCTCGAAATAAGAAATGAAAATTATTTTTTAAAATTGGTCTTAAAATCACAGAGTAAAGATTTTGTTCAAGAATATGTGGTAACAGATGGTACAGTAGTGGGTTATGTATTTATTTATTTATTTGAGAAAGGGTCTCACTCTGTCACCCAGGTTGGAGTGTAGTGGCGCAGTCTCAGCTCACTGCAACCTCCACCTCCCGGGCTCAAGTGATCCTTCCACCTCAGCCTCTGGAGTAGCTGGGACTATAGGCGTGTGCCACCACACCTGGTTAATTTTTGTATTTGTAGATGTGGGGTTTCACCATGTTGCCCAGGCTGGTCTTGAACTCCTGAGCTCAAGTGATCTGCCTGCCTTGGCCTCCTAAAGTGTTAGGATTACAGGTGTGAGCCACTGCACCTGGCCCAGTAATGAATTTTTTTGTTTAAAATAATTTGTGATTGTGGAATCTCTAAATATTTGTCTCTTAAGTGCGGTCTTTTAGAGTAGCTTAATGACAGATGGTGTAGATGAGTGGGCAGGCTCTGTCTGATGGACAGTAAAGTGATCTGAGAAGCTTCTAGAAAGCCCTCTTGTTAAATAACTCTCCCTCTCTGAAATTGGGGATGATAATGATAATAATGGATTTTTACCATATAGAATATGATGTATTCTAATATAGCCATACATAGGGGTTATATTTATTTGTGCTAAGGTATATTTTAAATATTATTCATTAAACTGAGCTTCTAAATGACACAAACCATGTTTATATTTGTATCATCCCTGCTCACCTCTGCAGTTCAAACTAAATAGCGGATTATAGTTTTACAAAGTACTCTTATATGCATTATCTATTTAGCCTGCATAACAATTCTGTAAGGGAAGTAATGCTTAGTGATTAAGAACACGGAATTTGGGAGAAGACAACCCAGCTTCATATTGCAGCTCTGCTGCTCACTGCTATGCAGCTTTGAGCATGTCACCCAGTTTGTCTGTCTCAGCCTCAATTTCCATATTGGTAAACTTAAAAGAATGATACATTTCATACAAGATTTTTGTAAAGACTAAATGTGATAATGTATAATGTGTTTGGCACAGTGCCCAGCATATAGTACACTCAGAATATTTAGTAGTTAATATTTACAAGTGGAAAAACAGGCTCAGAGAGATTAAGCCTTTGCCTAAGAGTAGATGGCTAATAGGTGGCAGAACCTGACCAGATTCAGGTCTTCTGGGCCCTGGTACCCAGGAATATAATTATTACTTTAGGTTTTAAAGACACAGTATAATTGTGCACAAGTTTTAAAATTTTATTTAAATTAAAAATCCTATTAAGTATTGAGAACTTAATATGACCAGATACTATGATATTAGGATATAACAAAGATGAATTCATTCCTGCCCTCCAGAAGTTTGCTTAAACTTCTGAAAAAGAGAGAAAGAGAGACAGGAGACTTGAGGCAGGAGGCTCATTTGAGCCCAGAAGTTTGAGACCAGCCTGGGCAAAACAGCAAGACCCCATCTCAAAAAAAAAAGAGAAAAGAAAAAGAGAACAATTGAGATTGTTAACATCTCACTGTACTACAGTTTTGAAGGCTTTGTGGCCTTTAAATCTTCTAGTGTGCACATGTCTTGGAGTTATCAGTGTAATTAAAACAGTTAACCTATTTGCTAACCACAACCATTAGCTGAAAATAAGACCTAGTGGAGGCTGTGTGCGGTGGCTCACACCTGTAATCCCAGCACTTTGGGAGGCCAAGGCCGGCGGATCGCTTGAGCCAAGGAGTTCAAGACTATACTGGGCAACATGGCAAAACCCCATCTCTACAAAAAATAAAAATGAGTGGTCAAGTGGGGTGGCTCACGCCCGTAATCCCAGCACATTGGGAGGACGAGGTGGGTGGATATCCTGAGGTCAGGAGTTCGAGACCAGCCTGACCAATATGATGAAACTCTATCTCTACTAAAAATATGAAAATTAGCCAGGCATAGTGATGGGCACCTGTAATCCCAGCTACTTGGGAGGCTGAGGCAGGAGGATTGCTTGTACCTGGGAGGTGGAGGGTGCAATGAGCCAAGATCGTGCCACTGCACTCAAGCCTGGGCGACAGAGCGAGACTCCATCTCAAAAAACAAATAAATAAATAAAAATTAGCTGGATATGGTGGCTTGCACCTGTGGTCCCAGTTACTTGGGAGGCTGAGGGAGGAGGATCACTTGAGCCCAGGAGGTGGAGGTTGCAGTGAGCCAAGATCGCGCCACTGCACTCCAGCCTGGGTGACAGTGAGACCCTGTGTCAGTAATAATAATAATAATAATAATAATAATAACCCAGTGGAATAGGATGGAATAGGATAGCTTAGTTTTCATGATGATGGAGTGAGAGGAAGAGGGAGAGAGAGAAGAGACCCAAGTGTGCTAATGCTAACTTGAGAAGGGGCCCTCTGCTCTTAGGAGGGCAGGTAAGAAATGAGTCCTGAGAACTTTGGAAGAATGTGGGCCAGAAGAGCAGTGTAGGATGAGAAGGGCAAAGGTTCCTGGGAGAGCAGGTAAAGGCTTTACAGAACAGGTGATCTTTTGGGGATTAAATCTTGAAGATAAAATTTATCAGAGGAGAGAAAGATAACTGAATTATGAGAAAATTAAGTTAATGAAGATCAGGTCATTCGACAGTTCTCATAGAGGCCTTTTCTGTTGCACCAGAATGATTTTTAATAAAACAGATACGTTTATTAAACAGATGTTAAAATCTTACTATGTTGTAGTTACATTAACCTAATGGTTTGGAGTCAATTTTTCAGGTCATCCTTTGCAACCAGATTTCTTCTTAGATGAACACCCAGAGGCAGTTAGCAAGAAAATGGAATCAACTGGTAAGATCTAGACTATATTTTATGTTAGAAAATATAAATCCTAACTTATGTATTTCTTCCAAAATATGGAATTGATCCTGTAACAGTGACATTTCTGCCTTCTGTTTTTAAACTATTTTGTAATTTAAACTAAACAAGTAATGTGAGATCTCAGTTAATTCTAGTAAAGAAGGTTGTTTTGTTCATCTACCAGTAAGAAGTTTTAATAAGGCTGGGCACAGTGGCTCATACCTGTAATCCCAGCACTTTGGGAGGCTGAGGCGAATGGATCACTTGAATCCAGGAGTTTGCAACGAGCTTGGGCAACCTGGCAAAACCCCGTCTCTACAAAAAAAAAAAATACAAAAAAAATAAGTTGGGCATGGTGGCACGAGACTGTAGTCCCAGCTACTCAGGAGGCTGAGGTGGGAGGATCACCTGATCCCAGGAAGTTGAAGCTTCAGTGAGCCATAATCGTGCCACTGCACTCTAGCCTGGGTGACAGAGCAAGACCCTGTCTCAAAAAAAAAAAAAAAAAAAAGAAGTTATTAATATATTCTTTGCGTTTGGTTAAAAAAAAGTCTGAAAAAACTTTTTTTTAGGTTTTATTTATTTTCTTTTGTACTGTCTTTAGATATTTCATGTTGATATGTTATTTTGAGGAAAAGTGTGTCATATATCAAATACATCTAACACCATTTCCACAGTTTGTGTTATGTGACTATTTTATGGAAGAAATCAACTTCAAAGGAGGTTTGGGTTTTACTTTGTTTTGTTTCTGTAATTCATAAACAATAGTGCCCTTGAATTGGTCCAGAGTTTACATTTTAGACTTTGTGTTCTGACATTTTGCCAGTGGCTTACTTGAAGAAACTAATGAATACCTGTGAGAAGAATTTCTCTCATGGTTTACTAATAAGAATGGCTGTGCTTCTTCTGGGCCTTTACCTTATTTTTATCTTATAGATGCTGTGACTGTCATCGATTTTTTTTTAGAAGGCTGATAGAAAATGTAGGGATGAATTTCCTTGATACCTTTAGCAAATCTGTGGCACTTTACTGCAATGCATTTTAGTGCCAAACCTTATTTCCAGCTTTCTTTTATTTATTCTTTATTATTTATCTTTTCTTTTTCCAAATTTTTGTGGTAATTTAAAAAAATTACTTAGGTAATTAAAAGGACTTTTTTGTATTATAGACAATTTAAAACAATAGAAAGGAAAATAGTTACTCATAATCCTACTACCCAGAGTATTAAAACCAGGAAAAACAAGACTGTCAGTCTTTTTCTCAAAAGGCCTCTTACAGAATGGTGGAAAATACCTAGAGAGCTTATCAAAGTCTAGAAGAGTCTGGTCTTCAAGTTAGTTAAGTCCCAAACTCTGATTTTTGCCCAGCGCCCTAAGGTTGGATCTGTCTTTTAGAAGAAGGCATGCATGAACTGAGATCATTTAAACTCCAAATTTTAAATAATAAGAACCACTTATTGATCATGTATATTCATTCTGTTTATTCAACAATATTTACTGGGCACCTACTATGTGCCAAACACTGTGCTAAGTACTTTGCATGCATTGTCCTGTTTAATACCATTAATCCCCAAGACAGATACTACCCTCATTTTACAGCTGCAATTGCATAGCCAGCAGGTGGCAGAACCAAGATTTAAACTCGTGTTTCTCTGATTCCAAAGCCCATGTCTTTAACCAGTAAACTTAAATGGCTTTCCTAACACTTGAATACTTAGTCTTTTAAATTTTAGCATATTCTTAGTCTGGGCAACATGGTGAGACCCCGTCTCTACAAAAAAATAAAAAAAAATTAGCTGGCCATGGTGGCACATGCCTGTAGTCTCAGCTACTCAGGAGACTGAAGCAGGAGGATCCCTTGAACTCAAGAGTTTGAGGCTGCAGCGAGCTATGATTGAGCTACAGCACTCCGGCCTGGGCAACAGAGCAAGACCCTGTCTCAAATAAATACATAAATTAGCACATTCTTTCCCCTGATAATCCAGTTTATTAATTTATAAGAAGGAGTTGCCATCTCATAGGTTAAACATGTAGGTGCTTGATCAGCACATTCTCTTCCTTTGGATGTAATTATGCATGAAACAGAATCGTAGAATCGTAGTCAGACAGTCATTTAATGACCATGGAATCAGAACAAGGGGGTTAGATAGGTAAAGTGTAAAATCAGTGTTTACTGGCATCAGGCTTTGATAGGGAGAACTTTGCCTAGAGCCATCTCCACATAAGCAATGCTCTCACCCTTAAGGTTAGAAGATTCAAATTCCTTTGGCTAACTTCCCTCACCTAATGCTGCAGGAGCATTTACTTCTGTAGCTCTCTTTTTTTGATTCTGTGTGGTTCAGTCAACAGCAATTTTACTTGACCTTTTCTGTAGATATATTAATATAGTCATATAGATAGTAGCCTGGGCTATAACTTACCTCTTTCAGTTTATTTCTTATGTCCTCTCATAGTTCAGCTCTTTGAGAACCATGTGTATCCCTTGTTTCCAAAGGGGGAGAGGTTCACCTTTGTATTGCACCAACAACTTATAATAACCCCTGTTACCATTTCATTATACCTTTTCCAGTATTTGTCCTGTGTATGTTAGCTCTTATATATGTAATTATTGTAGACAATGAACATAGTTTTAAATTGGTGGGGTTTTTTTTTTCTTCTCATCTTAAAAGCAATATCAACCAGGCATAGTGGCTCACGCCTGTAGTCCCAGCACTTTGGGAGGCTGAGGTGGGAGGATCGCTTGAGCCCAGGAGTTCAAGACTAGTCTGGGCAACATGGCAAAACCTTGTCTCTACAAAAAGTACAAAAATTAGCTGGGTGTGATGGTGCATGCCTGTAGTCCCAGCTACTTGGGAGGCTGAAGTGGGAGGATCACTTGAGTTCAGGAGTTTGAGGTTGCAATGAGCTATGATCAAGCCATTGAACTCCAGCCTGGGTGAGAGAGTGAGACCCTGTCTCAAAAAACAAACAAACAAAAATGCAATACCATTATTTCTTCATTGATTCCCCCCACCCCTACTCTCCACTGGAACACAGGGAGCCCACTCAGTCTTTTTGTTCGACTTCTAGCTTACTTTTATTTTTATTTTTTATTTGGTTTAGAGACTGGGTCTCACCCTGTCGCCCAGGCTGGAGTGCAGTGGCTCGATCATAGCCCACTGCAGCCCTCAAAGTCCTGGACTCAAACAATCCTCTCACCTCAGCCTCCCCAACAGCTGGGACTAGAGGTGCATGCCACCATGTCCAGCTAATTTTTAAATTTTTTGTAAAGAGGGGGTCTTGTTATATTGCCCAGGCTGGTCTCAAACTCCTGGCCTCAAACAATCATCCTGCCTCAGCCTCCCAAAGTGCTGGGATTACAGGCATGAGCTATGGCGCCGGGCCTATTTTCCTTCAGTTACAGTTTTTTTTTTTTTTTTTTGAGACGGAGTCTCGCTCTGTCGCCCAGGCTGGAGTGCAGTGGCGCAATCTCAGCTCACTGCAAGCTCCGCCTCCTGGGTTCACGCCATTCTCCTGTCTCAGCCTCTCCGAGTAGCTGGGACTACAGGCGCCCACCACCATGCCTGGCTAATTTTTTGTATTTTTTAGTAGAGACGGGGTTTCATCGTGGTCTCGATCTCCTGACCTCGTGATCCGCCCGCCTCGGCCTCCCAAAGTGCTGGGATTACAAGCGTGAGCCACCGCGCCCGGCTTTCAGTTACAGTTTTAATTGCTTCTGTTCCAGTTGTTCTGGATTCTCAGAAACACTTATTCTTACCTTGGCTCCCCTTTCCCTTTCCCTGTAGTTAGCACCATTTCTCACTGGTTCTGGCTTTTTCTTCTGTATTCTGGAGACCTTTTTAAGTTTTTCCTCAGTATTAAAAAGGACAGTCTGATAAGATGTTCTATAGCTTAGTTTCTGTTCCATATTGTCTCAAATGGTTAATTTGCTATGGTGCTCACTTCCTTGTTTCATTTTATCCTATTGTCTTTTCATCTCAGCCAGTTATATATAACTTTCTGTCCCTGTTTCATATAGTTTTTTTTTTTAAGGCTTTATTTATTTTTTTGAGACAAGATCATGCAGTGGCATGATCTTGGCTCACTGCAACCTTCACCTCCCAGGTGAAAGCACTTCTCCTTCCTCAGCCTCCCTAGTAGCTGGGATTACATGGGTGTGCCACCATGCCCGGCTAATTTTGTATTTTTAGTAGAGATGGGGTTTCACCACATTAGCCAGGCTGGTCTCAAACTTCTGATCTCAGGTGATCCGCCCATCTCGGCCTTCCAAAGTGTTGGGATTACAGGCATGAGCCACTGTGCCTGGCCAAAGCTTTTATTTTTTTTTAATAGCATAAAGTTTTAGATTCACAGCAAAACTGAGAAGGTACAGAAATATCATATATCCCACACATGCATTACTTCCTTCCTTAGCAGCATCCTCTACCAGAGTGGTACATTTGTTACAATTGATGAATCTGTATTGACACATCATGATACAGTTTTCGTGTGGAAGAATTCTTGTAGGTTTCATGGTAAATTGGTTTTAGATATTTGCTCTTCAGAATAGCCTCCATTGCCTGTGGCACACTATTTTTTTCATAGGCATCAAGTTTTTTTTTTTTTCTGTTAATTCTTCCTCATATTAGGAGATATCTCTAGAGCTAGTGTAGTCAAAGGCAGGAATGTGTAGGTTGCTTTTGGCTCCACTCCCTGTCTATATGGAGGAATTCCTTTTTCTGAGCTGTAGTTTCAGATGTAGCACCTGTTGGGCAAATAGCTCAGGCCAGTGTGCAAGGCTGACATGTGACCTTCCTTTACTTCCTCTATTTGAAACTACTCTCCAGGCCTGGCTCAGTGGCTAATGCCTGTAATCCCAGCACTTTGGGAGGCTGTGGTGGGAGGATCGCCCGAGGCCAGGAGTTCGAGATGAGCCTGGGCAATGTAGCAATAGCAAGATCCCATTTCTACAAAAAATTTTTAACAATAGCCAGGTGTGGTGGTATGTACCTGTGGTCTCAGGTACTTGGGAGGCTGAGGCGGGAGGATCACTTGAGCCCAGGAGTTCAAGGTTGCAGCAAGCTGTGATTGTGCCATTGCACTCCAGGCTGGGTGACAGAGGGAGACCCTATCTCAAAAACAACATGAAACACAACAAAAACACAAAAACTACTCTCTCCTGGAATGCCCTGCTGCCAAGGTTCTTCCCCTCCCCATCCTTGTCAGCCATGCCTTGGGGCATGTACTTCCCATGATGCTCCACTGCAGGACTCCCCTACTGTCTGCTTATCTTATTTGGGAGCTACAAGCTTTGGAACTGCATTTGAAAGATGAGGATGAGGAATCACATTGAGTGTGTCTTGAAAAGTAGCGTGTGTAAAACAGAGAGACAGCTCCTGATCTTAGTTGGTACAAGCCCAGAGTCTGATCCAGCGCGAGCCTCTCTTCTTTGTTTGGGTGGGCAGAGGTATTCTTTCTTTGAGATCTTTCGTGAGGGAAAGCACAGGAGACCTGTCTTTCTGAGGCTGACTCCGTGTACCTTAGAGCTGCTGAACCTCTCTTCCTAGATTCAGACAATAAAATCAGTCTAGGCGATATTCAGTATTTCCCCTTTTGTGTGTGTGTGCATTTTTATATTTATTCAGTGTGAAGTTAGGAGAGCCTGTGTCAGGGACTACCAGCCATATGTCACCTTCTTTTGTGTACTGGAATTCTATAAATATTTCTTTCCCATTCTGGCTTACATATTTGTAGTCTGATGGCTGCACCTTTAAAATCACAGGTTTTTTTTTTGTCTCCTGAAGTTTTTTTTTCTCTTGTGCAAACTCATCATGTTTACGTCTCAATAATCCAGGTGATAAATTACACAATTTATCTCTTGGCAAATGTCTTTCAGGGATAAACTAAAGTTTTTGCTGCAATCTCCTTGGCACCTCATATGTAGATGATATATCTTGACTAATATACAAATCACCTGAAGTAGCTACCCACTAGGAAGGGAGGGGTTCCAGCAGTTATTTATGTGACAGACTCAGTTCTCTCTGGTGTAACTGCTAAAACGAAACACATGACCTGCCTTTGGAAACATGAAGGAAGCCTGCGTGTTTGCTGCCCTTGCTTTAGCAGCCTCTGCTTGGTCAACTTCTGGTGAGTTTCACATCTCAGCACTGTGTTCAGCTTTTATGTTGGCTATATAAAAAAATAGATTGCTAAACATAGAAGAAAATTTGGAGGAAATATTTATTACTCAGTGGATAAAATTGCAGGCTCTGGAGTCAGATTGCCTGGATTTAATCTTGAACTGCATTTGTTTTTATTAAACAAATTGAAATGCTTTCTGGAACAAGGCAAGTTAAAAATAAAAAGGGAAAAATTAACTTTTGTATGTTCTGTATCTGGTCACCGTCATGAGTTTTTTGTTGTTTTTAAAGACATCTAATAGTTTCTGAGAGAGAGTGAGTACTCATTGAAAGCATAGACTCTGGAGTAAGACAGATCTGGGTTCAAATCTGGTGCCCGCCACTTATATCTATCATTTTGGGCATATCACTTCAGCTCTCTGAAACAGTTTTGTCACCTCTTACTTTCCTTGTGTAATTATTGTGAGGAATAAGAGTGACAGTACATCATATTGCACATTTGATGCAGGAAGCCCCCTATAACTACTGGTTGCTGTAGTTATTATCATCTTGAATTTTCTATTTGGTAAAACTTCTTGTCTGCATATAATAATGTCTTTCAAAGATCATTTCTGGCATATATCTTAATACACTGACTTGAACTTCTAGGAGGTTCATTAAAACTATTTTAACTATCCTTATTTTATTCTTAATTTTAATGAGAAAATTTTCAGATTTTACCATAAGTAAGGTGTTAACATTTGTATAAGATGGACATTTTTTTAATCAGAGAAGTTAGATTGGTATCTATTTTTAGTGTAATAAACTTGTTACATTTTAAATATGGTGAATGGGTAATTTTCTCTTTCTGTGCTCTTTCTCTCTCTCTCTTTCTTTCTTTCTTTTTCTTTTACTTTTTATTTTTTTATTGAGATGGAGTTTCGCTCTGTTGCCCAGGCTGGAGTGCGGTGGCATTTTCTTGGCTCACTGCAATGTTCGCCGCCTGGGTTCAAGCGAGTCTCTTGCCTCAGCCTCCTGAGTAGCTGGGATTACAGGCTTGTGCCACCACACTCGGCTAATTTATTTTTTATTTTTTTATTTTTAGTAGAGACAGGGTTTCACTGTGTTAGCCAGGATGGTCTCGATCTCCTGACTTCATGATCTACCCACCTCGGCCTCCCAAAAGTGCTGGGATTACAGGCATGAGCCACCACACCCAGCCTCTCTCTATGTTCTGTTCTTTGAAGGTTTGAAATACCTACTAAGTCATTTGGGTCTTTTCTGAAGTTATTTCTTTCAAAACTTTTATTTTATTCAATTATAGGCTTTTAAAAAAATAAAAACCAAAATTATCCATTTGAAGTTTCAAAACCTATTTAAGAGTTGACATGTAGTATTTCACTTAAACAATTTTTTTAAGTTTTCAAACTGTTTTATCTCTCTCCTCTGTTTTTTTGTTTTTTTTTCTTTTGAGA
The DNA here is from genome assembly GCF_006542625.1 of Nomascus leucogenys. Lineage (NCBI taxonomy): Eukaryota > Metazoa > Chordata > Mammalia > Primates > Hylobatidae > Nomascus > Nomascus leucogenys. The sequence continues at coordinate 88,499,842 of NC_044388.1, forward strand.
CAAAGTCTCACTCTGTCGCCCAGGCTGGAGTGCAGTGGCATGATCTCGGCTCACTGCAACCCCTGCCTCCCAGGTTCAAGCAATTCTCATGCCTCAGCCTCCTGAGTAGCTAGGATTACAGGTGCACGCCACCATGCCCAGCTAATTTTTGTATTTTTAGTAGAGATGGGGTTTCACCAATGTTGGTCAGGCTGGTCTCAAACTCCTGACCTCAGGTGATCCACCCACCTCGGCCTCCCAAAGTGCTAGGATTACCGGCGTGAGCCACCACGCCCAGCCTCTTTCCTCTGTTTTAAAAATTATTTTTCTTTTTTCTTGATTAGTTGCTGATTTTATGGTATCTTACTTTTTTCTCAAAAGCACCAGACTTTAAATTTTACTTCATTTACTTCATTACTTTTCTCTTTTCTGATTCATTATCTTTTTAATAACAACTCGAGATATAACTTACATACACCAAAAAAGTCATCATTTTAGGCCAGGCGTGGTGGCTCATGCCTGTAATCCTAGCACTTTGGGAGGCTGAGGCAGACGGATTGTCTGAGCGCAGGTGTTCAAGACCAGCCTGGGCAACATGGCAAAATCCTGTGTCTACTAAAAATACAAAAAATTAGTCGGGTGTGGTGGTGTACGTCTGTAATCCCAGCTGCCCGGGAGTTGGGAGGTTGCAGTGAGCCAAAATCACGTCACTGGAGACGGGGCGACAGAGTGAAACTCTGTTTCAAAAAAAAAAAAAAAAATTCACCATTTGAAAGTGTCTAGTGATTTTTAGCATCTTCCCAGAATTGTGCAACCATATGATTCCTTACTTTTTTTACTTTTGCTTTATTGTTTTCTCCTTTCTGCTTTCTTTGAGGTTGCTTTTGTTCCTGTTCTTACTTGTTGGGCTAATACTTTATTGTTATTTCTTTTAAAATAATGAAATAAAGTTTGTGCATTTATTCTCTTAACATAGCTTTGGCTACATCCAATCGATTTTGTTATATACTTTACTCAATTTTGATGGCATTTTAAATTATTCTGTATAGAAAAGCTTAGTACGGGCAGGGTGTAGGGGCTCACACCTGTAATCATAACACTATTGGAGACAGAGGCAGTATGATCACTTGAAGACACGAGTTCAAGACCAGCCTGGGCAACATAGCGAGACCCCATCTCTACAAATAGAAAACAATTAAAACATTAAAAATTTAAAAAGAAAAGTTTAATACAGAAGTATAAAAAAAGTATAGAACAGGCCAGGCGCAGTGGCTCACGCCCGTAATCCCAGCACTTTGGGAGGCTGAGGCGAGCAGATCACCTGAGGTTGGGAGTTTGAGACCAGCCTGGCCAACACGGTAAAACCTCGTCTCTACTAAAAATACAAAATTAGTCGGGTGCAGTGGTATGTGCCTGTAATCCCAACTATTTGGGAGGCTGAGGCACAAGAATCGCTTGAACCTGGGAGGTGGAGGTTGCAGTGGGCTGATATCACGCCACTGCACTCCAGCCTAGGTGACAGAGCAAGACTCTGCCTCAAAAAAAAAAAAAAAAAAAAGTATAGAACAGCTCAAAGAAAAATGTTAAAGTTGCTTGTAATCCAGTTATAAGTACATTTATATTTTGGCTTATTTCCTTTCAACCACTTTTTTTTTGGCACATATAATTTAAAATGTATACCCAGAAATATTTTACCAGTAGGTTCATATTGTGTTTTTTATTTTTTTAAGAAAGAAGCTTTATAACAGATAATTGTATAGACTCCCATTTAATTTAACATTACTTAATTATTGTGAATGTTTTCCATGTCTTCAAAAACAACTTTTTGAGGCCGGGTGTCGTATTTCATGTCTATAATCCCAATCATGGGTGGCTGAGGCAGGTGGATCACTTGAGTCTAGGAGTTCGAGACCAGCCTGGCCAACATGGTGAAACCCTGTCTCTACAAAAAATACAAAAAATTAGCTGGGCGTAGTGGCACATGCCTGTGGTCCCAGCTACTCAGGAAGCTTGAGCTCTGGAAGTTGAGGCTGCAGTGAACCTTGACTGTACCACTGCACTTCAGCCCCTGTGTCAAAAAACAATTAAAAAAAAGATAAATATTGGAATTCATAGATCAGTTTTAAAATTGGCTTCTAAATAATGATACCTTATATTAATAGTAATGGGTCTCATTCACTTACACTGGTGTACATTTGGAAAATATCTGGGAAGTGGCATTGCTCAAATAAGCATTGCAAAGGTTATAAAGTATTAGGTTATTGTCACTGAAGCATGGGGAATACCTTTTTCAAATTTAACTGGTGAAGACGAACTATTGGCCAAATTTATGTTTTCAAATTGTAGAATAAATATGTATGTGTGTATGTATTTACATATTCAGCCTTATATTGTTTAATTCAGTGTCTATTCAAAAACTGTCTTATCTAAAATAGTCTTACATTCTATCCCAGTTCTTGCTCTTTTTAAAGTAGAACCCATCACTTCTCGACTTAATTTTATGTATGTATGCATGTATATGCATTTGCATATTGTCTACACTAGTCAGTTTTCTTGTATGTCTGTGTCTGGCTTGGTGTCATGGTAATACTGGCCTCACATAATTAATTAGAAAGTGTTCCCTCCCTTGCATTTTTTTTTGAAAGAGTTTTGAAGGATCGGCAGGCATATAAGAATAGATACTGTGTGATTGATTCCACTTATTTGAAGATAAACATGAGACAAAACTAATATACGGTGTTAGCAATTAGGAGGGGTTGTGGAGTGGGCTTCTGGGATACCTGTGATATCATGTCTCTTGACCTAGGTGGTGATGTTTCATCTGGATACATCTGATCACTGTTTCTGAATGTATGTTACATGTCAATAAAAAGCAGTGCCATGCTAAGGGCAAGGCAGGAGACGTGGGTTGCCCCCCAGTGCAGGCAATAAAGGGGTACACTGTAGTAAATTTTAAAACAATAATAAAACAGGCTAAAAAAATTATTTAAGGCTTTCATCTCTAATATCTGTTTGTACTTTAACTTATAAAAGGAAAAGGATTTTTTTTTATTTGTGGAAACATCATAATGAAAGGCAATTTATATTCAGTATACTTTATAAATTAATGGCTTACTTTGTACTATGGAGTATCTTTATGCTGTCAATTAGATTTCATTTAATAACCTTTCTAATACAAATAACATGTGTATTAGACAAGATGGCTGTGTATAATTTGAGTTGAGAAACAGATTCACCTTCAGCCTAGAGCACAGATTGGCCTTGGAGTTAATTTAATTAATGAATTGTTCTTACCTGTTTCTGGGGGCAACTACTTAGCTGCCTCTATGTGATTCTAGAATGATAAATAAAGGAAAAGAGAGGCCGGGCATGGTGGCTCACGCCTGCAATCCCAGCACTTTGGGAGGCCAATGTGGGTGGATCACCTGAGGTCGGGAGTTTGAGACCAGCCTGGCCAACATGGTGAAACCCTGTCTCTACTAAAAATTCAAAAATTAGCCGGGCATGGTGGTGGGCACCTGTAGTCCCAGCTACTCAGGAGGCTGAAGCTGGAGAATCGCTTGAACTGGGAGACGGAGGTTGCAGTGAGCCGAGATTAAGCCACTGCACTCCAGCCTGGGTGACAAAGCGAGACTCTGTCTCAAAAATAAATAAAGGAACAGAGACAGTATTGGGGGGCAGCATCATGATATGGGGGCAAAGCAGTCCTATGAACTGCTGTCTTCTCCCCTGGCTGATCATATGTCAAGTTGTTATAGCCAATGGGTTAAGTGAATGCAAGTTTTAAAATGTTGCAGGTAACCTCCATTCCCGTGACCTAGTGTTTCCAGAGAGGGCAGCCTGTTAGTCAGGGGACTAGCAGTTTAACCTCCCTTTTCATCTAGTGGGAGGGACAATCTGAGTGAGATGGGGAGAAGAAACTGAGGTTGTGTGTCAGACCCTTCTGAGCGTTCTCTTTCTGAGCAGGCTGTCCTGTTTTTTACATGATCTCTACTTCACAGAGCATTTCTAACCCGTAATGGGAGGATGCAGGGTCGTGAAGGGACTAGGTGAACAGATTGAATTTAGAGGTAGAGTGATTAGAAAGTACACTTGAGTGTTGATTCAAGCTACAGTCTTCAGTTTAGCTCCACCAGTTCCACAGCTGATATTTTGATTTCCATCTTTCTGATTCCAATGTCTTTTTGTTCTCATTTGGTTTTAGAACTCAGAGAAATTGACAAAGGAGTGATTGATTATCATCCCTAATACTCCAGTAGTTGTGTTTAGGTCTGTTTATTTTATTTTATTTATTTTTTTTGAGACAGGGTCTCCCTCTGTCACCCGGGCTGGAGTGCAGTGGTGTGATCTCGGCTCACTGCAGCCTTCACCTCCCAGGCTCGTGATCCTCTCACCTCAGCCTCCCAAGTAGCTGGGACTACAGGCACCAACCACCATGCCCAGCTAATTTTTGTATTTTTTATAGAGACAGGGTTTCTCCATGTTACCCAGGCTGGTCTCAAACTCCTGGGCTCAAGTGATCCGCCCACCTTGGCCTCCCAAAGTGCTGGAATTATAGGTGTGAGCCACCACACCCAGCCTTGGCCTCACAGAGTGCTCAGATTATAGAAGGTTTGTTTATGATAAATATTTATAGTTTAGTAGTATTTTTTAACCTAATCTGAAAGTCAGCCTTTTATTTGGAGAGTATAAACGATTTACATTTATAGTCATAATTGATGTGTGTTTGACTGTTATTCTGTCAATTTGATTTATGCTTGTAGATACCACCTAATTCATTTAAAGTCATTTTGGTCAAATAGGTCTAATTGGTGGCAAGTCTGTCCTGCTGATTAATTAATTCTGTGTGTGGTCCTTCACTGCCAACCATTAAGGTCATTTGCTTGAATAATATCTTATAGGTGCTGTTCCAGAATTCAAAGAAGAGAAACCGCAGCCGCAACCAAAACCACGTTCTGGAGCTGTGGAAGAAACATTTAGAATTGTTAAGGATTCTCTCAGTGATGATGTTGTTAAAGCCACTCAAGCAATCTATCTGTTTGAACTCTCCGGTAAGGACTGCATCTGGTAATCTGGAGTTTTTATGAAGCAAAATGGGGTGTTTCCTTTGGAAGAAAATCAGCCTCCAACAGTGATCCCCTGGATAGTTGGCTGCATTCAAGACCCTTACTCTTGATGTAGACATTCAAGAACAGCAACTATAACTATTGATTTGTTTTTGTTGTTGTTTCTTTGAGATGCAGTCTTTGTCACCCAGGCTGGAGAGCAATGGCATGATCATGGCTCACTTCAGCCTCGACCTCCTGGGCTCAAGTGATCCTCCAACTTCAGCCTCCCAATGATTTTTATTTCTAGATTAAGATCAGTGTGTACGGACACATGTAAAGTAAAATTTTATTACATATATTCCCAGTGTTATATAACTGGCATATTTGAGAGAAAATCCTGCTTAGAAGGGCATATGGATCATGACAGGTAGTATGATACAGTAATTTATCAACCATAGGCACCTTGCCATTTTTATCTTTGACATTAACAGGTCAGTCTGAAGGTAGTCAGCCTTTTTTACTTTTTTGTTTTTTAAAATTTATTATTATTCGTTTTTGAGACGGAGTCTCGCTTTGTTGCCCAGGCTGGAATGCAGTGGTGCGATCTGGGCTCACTGCAACCTCCGCCTCCCGGGTTCAAGCGATTCTCCTGCCTCAGCCTCCCAAGTAGCTGGGATTAAAGGCACCCACCACCACACATGGCTAATTTTTGTATTTTTAGTAGAGGTGGGGTTTTGCCATATTGCCCAGGCTGGTCTCAAACTCCCAGCCTCAAGCAATCCTCCTGCCTCAGCCTCCCAAAGTGCTGAGATTGCAGGTGTGAGCCATTGTGCCCGGATGGTAGTTAGCTTTTAAAAACCTCTTAATATTGTTCTTCTCCATATAAAATTTACACACGTTAATAACAGTGTAAGAACTAGCTGCCAGGGATGGTGGCGTGCAGCTGTAATCCCAGCTACTCCAGAGGCTGAGACTGGAGGATCACTTGAGCCCAGGAGATCAAGACTGTAGTACACTGCAATCGCATCTGTGAATAACCACTGCACTCCAGCCCAGGCAACATAGTGAGACCCATCTCAAACAAATAAAAGTAAGAAACAGATAAAATTTGTGTTAAAAAAACAAAAAAGCTACCTCAGCCCCATTATACACAAACTTTTTTATTCTTCGTCTTCTCCACTTTATCTTAATCCATCTTGCCTTCCTGTTCTTACTTCCTTGCCATCCTTGGAATCCATCATCCATGGCTTTAGTCACTCTCTTGTTTGTGTCCTAAACTTGCTGGACCCTTTGTGCTTATGCCATCACCTGTCAAAAGCCTAGTCCCGGCTGAATCAAACTCTCTGGCTGCCCCACAGTTGTATCCAGGCTGCTAAATTTTGGGGGAGGAAAGGAAAAAAAAATCACACCACCTGGGTGGATCTGTACCAGTAGAAATTGACTATTGCCCCACTTCAGCTGAGGTTTAAGCAACACTTCAGAATTCTGTGTTTTCGTGGTCAGCTTACTGCTGCATTTTCCACAGTGACTATTTTGAACTTTCTCAGTGTTCCTGAAATCTCCCATATTTCCCTTCATCTCCTCCCTGCCAGTGTCAGCAGATAATTCCACTTGCTCTTTGACAGAGGTAATAGAAACCTGCAGACATAAATTCCTTCAGCTTCCTGCTATCAGATATCAAATCAACCATGACAGACATTATCCTCGCCTCTTTCCCTCTTAGTAGAATGGAGCTCAGCTCTCCATCAGTGCATCTCAAGCTCTAATGTCTATACCAAGTACCTGGGATCTTCCTAAAATGCAAAATAATGATTCAGTAGGTGTGGAGTGGAGTCTGAGATTCTGCATTTCTGACAGTTAATGACAGTATTGCAGTCCATGGATCATACTTGGAAGCAAAGTTCTAGATCCCATTTTCCCTGGCCTTCTCAGGAATTTTGTGCTGTTAGTTAAGTGAACCTTGTCCTCAATCTTTTCATCTTGCAGCCTCCTTCCCAATGGTATTTTAATGTTCTCAATTCTTTTCTAACTTTAAAACAGAACGCAGTGACAATAACAAACCACACAGCCCATCTTTTTTCTCCTTTTCAGAGCCAGACTTATTTTCATCTACAACTCATTCCCTTGAACACACCCTGCTGATACCATTTGTTTCCATTTCACAGAACTGGTTTTCACTAAGGTCCTTGATGACTTCCCTGTCACCAGTGGGCATGTGTCATTCCTCCCTTGTGACCACTCTGCAGCATTTGATACTGTTGACTACACTTTCCTTCTGGAAATGCTCCTTCCCTAGTCCTTCATTGTAACCTCCTTGCTTTCCTTCCCTACCTGTGATCACACCTTGTCAGTCTCCCTTGCTGGCTGCTTCTCCTCTATCCTTCCCTTAAGCAATGTTCTTCAGGTCACTGTCTCAGCACTCTTGACACTCTACTCCTGACACTTTCTCTAGGAAACCCCAACCATTCACGTGGCTTCAATGACCATATGAACCAACTGATTATGTGTCCCTGTTTCTAGCTTAGCCAGACTTCATTTGACATTTTTAGTTAACTGTCACAAAGATGCCTCAGCCTGAAAATGTCCAAAACAACCATTCCCAGGACCTACCTTTGCAACCACCCATTAAATCTGCTGAGTGTCTGGCTTGCTGTGTCTCTTGGGCAGTGTTGATCCACACCCTCTCTCTGCATGCCTCCTTGCCATGCCTCGAAAAATTGTAGAAATCCCTGGATGGCTCATGCCTATTATCCCAGCACTTTGGAAGGCCGAGGTGGGCAGATCACCAGAGGTCAAGACCAGCTTGGCCAACATGGCAAAACCTCATCTCTACTAAAAAATATAAAAATTAGCCAGGCTTGGTGGCACGTGCCTGTAGTCCCAGCTACTTGGGAGGCTGAGGCAGGAGAATCGCTTGAACCCCGGAGGTGGAGGTTGCAGTGAGCCCAGATTGCATCATTGCACTCCAGCCTGGGCAACAGAGCGAGACTGTGACTCAGAAAAAGAAAGAAAGAAAAAAAAAAATGGAGGAAATCAAGCACTTTCTGCTCAGATCCAGGCAAGTGGATGCCGTATCTGTCAAGATCAAGAAAAATAAAGTTCACAGCAGCAGGATTATACTTTGGTTGTCACAAAGACAAGGCAGAGAAACTGAAGCAGTCCCTGCCCCTTGGTTTGACAGTGAAGGAGCTGAGATGAACCAGACATGCTGGTTTGGGCTGTATTAATTTTAAACGTTGCCTGTAATCCCAGCACTCTGGGAGGCCAATCACTTGAGCTCAGGAGTTCGAGACCAGGCTGGGTAACATAGTGAGACCCTGTCTCTACAAAAATAAAAATAAAAAATTAGCTGGATGTGGTGATATGTGCCTATAGTCCCAGCTACCTGGGAGGCTGAGATGGGAAGACTGCTTAAGCCCAGAAAGTCGAGGCTGCAGTGAGCGGTGATCATGCCACTTCACTCTAGCCTGGGCAACAGAGCAAGACCCTGTCTTAAAAAATTAAAAATAAAGCAATCTGCTGTTCTTCAGTAGTCTTCTCTCACTTAAAAAACAAATCCACCCAAGCCAAGAACTAGCAGATCATTCCTATATACCCTCCCCATCTTTTCCTCTTCATATGCAGTTACCTAGTCTTGTGGTTCTGCCTTGAAATTCCCTCTCAAATGTACCCACTTTTCTCCATGCCTCTGCCATGGTCCCAGTCCAGGCATGCACCTTCAAGCTCCTGAACTATCCCAACACCATCCTTACTAGCCCTCTGCATCCTTTTGATTTCTCTCCATTTATTATCTACACTGCAGGTAGGGCCATACGCAAACGTTACCATATCATCTTCCTTCCATGACACATCCTGTAGGATGAAGTCATTTAATCCTTTACATGACTGGCTGTGCTCAGACCTAGACTGCCTCACAAGCTCATCCAACCACCATCTACCTTCTAGTGCCACTGTGTTTTTTTTCAGTTCCTCATACGTGCTGCACTCTTGATTCTGGCTTTTTTGCATGTGCTGTTCCCATTGCCTGAAATACTTTCCCTCTACCCTGTCCATCTAGCTAATTCTTACTTAACTTTCAAATCTCAGCTTCAACTGAGCTTTCCTGACCCTTTTTGAAAACTTAATTTTGCATCGCAGTAAAAGATACATAACATTTTAACTACTTCTTGTTTCTTTTTTTTTTTTTTTTTGAGATGGAGTTTCGCTCTTGTTGCCCCAAGCTGGAGCACAGTGGCGCAATCTTGGCTCACTGCAACCTCTGCCTCCCAGGTTCAAACGATTCTCTTGCCTCAGCCTCCCAAGTAGCTGGGATTATAGGCACTCCCCACCACACCTGGCTAATTTTTTCTATTTTTAGTAGAAACGGGGTTTCACCATGTTGGCCAGGCTGGTCTCGAACTCCTGACCTCAGGTCATCTGCCCACCTTGGCCTCCCAAAGTGTCAGGATTACAGGTGTGAGCCACCATGCTCGGCCTATTTTAACCACTTCTAAGTGTACAGCTTAGTAGCATTAAATGCATTCACATTGTTTTATAACAATCATCACCGGCTGGGCACGGTGGCTCATGCCTGTAATCCCAGCACTTTGGGAGGCCGAGGTGGGCAGATCACGAGGTCAGGAGATCGAGACCATCCTGGCTAACACGGTGAGACCCCGTCTCTACTAAAAATAGAAAAAATTAGCCGGGCGTGGTGGCAGGCGCCTGTAGTCCCAGCTACTAGGGAGGCTGAGGCAGGAGAATAGCATGAACCCAGGAGGCAGAGCTTGCAGTGAGCCGAGATCATGCCACTCCACTCCAGCCTGAGCGGCAGAGCTAGACTCCATCTCAAAAAAAAGAAAAAGAAAACAAACAAAAACAAAACAATCATCACCATCTAGCTCCAGAACTTTTTCATCATTCCAAGTGAAACTCTGTACCTATTAAACAGTAACTCCAATTCCCCCATCTCCCAGTCCCTAGGAACCACTGTTCTACTTTCTGTCATAATTTATGAGTTTTCTTTTTTTTTTTTTTTTTTGAGACGGAGTCTTACTCTGTCACCCAGGCTGGAGTGCAGTGGCGCAATCTCGGCTCACTGCAAGCTCCGCCTCCCGGGTTCACGCCATTCTCCTGCCTCAGCCTCTCCAAGTAGCTGGGACTACAGGCGCCCGCCACCACACCCGGCTAATTTTTTTGTATTTTTAGTAGAGTCGGGGTTTCACCGTGGTCTCGATCTCCTGACCTCGTGATCTGCCTGCCTCGGCCTCCCAAAGTGCTGGGATTACAAGCGTGAGCCACCATGCCCGACATGAGTTTTCTTACTCTGGTTATCTTGATTCTTTAATGTGCTCCCACATCACCCTCTACTTCCTCTTTTGTGAGTAGAACCATGGTTTTCTTTTTATTGAAGAGTCTTCAGAGCCTAGCAGAATACCTGGACATGCTTAATAAATATTTGCTGAATTTGACTGATGGAGGTCCGGGGATTTTAACTTGGGAAACAGCATTTTGTAAGATTATTCTAATTGAAGTAATTATTAAATTTAAGAAGAACAGGGCTTCTAAGACATTGATTTCTATATGTTTATCTCTCTAGGTGAAGATGGTGGCACGTGGTTTCTTGATCTGAAAAGCAAGGGTGGGAATGTCGGATATGGAGAGCCTTCTGATCAGGCAGATGTGGTGATGAGTATGACTACTGATGATTTTGTAAAAATGTTTTCAGGTGAGTTTTCCAGTTTATTAGTTTACCTTATATAATATTCAGACAAAATTTAGTTCTGACATTTTGCTTTATCCCTTCCCAAATAATCAAGACTTGTAAATGTTGGCGGCAGTGGAATCTTAGTTTTGGGAAGGCTGTTCTTACTGTTGCCTCTATTGCCACTTCTCCCTCCTCTCACAAGTGGAAGGTAGATGTCAGAATTATTTTCTTCCATTACTGAGAAGCCAGTAATATAATGTTGGGAACAGCGAGATAATTCAAAGGGACTCCGGGGTGGGCTTCATCATATTAGCTGGCCTAAGGTATTATGTTTCCGATAACACCCCAGTCACTGGAGGCACTGAACTCAGTAGCAGCAATTCGCTTATTGAGAGTAAGGTCGTGCTTCCATCTTGCCAGCTGTTTCAATAGGAAACACATACCAGCCCTTGGCCATGGCCTAGTGACCCCACTTTCTGTGGAGTCCTAAACCCAGAGAACCTTTTGTGTGATTTTGTATTCTGTCCATTTACCTCTAACTGTGCCAGAAAATTAAGGATAATTTTCTCTCTTCTACTCTTAGAAAACTACTCCAAATAAGTTAATTAACTCAAATTCTAAAAAATTAGAAGCAGCACTTGAAACTAAGCATAACATTCTGATCTAAAGAGTCTTTCATGGAGTGCATTATAAATGTTATTCAGACTTTGTTCTGTTTTAATCGTTTCTAAACAGGAACATGGTGTATTCTGTGCCCTCTAAGTCTTTCTTTCCAGTTCTAATTCAGGATGCTAATTGCCTGCATTCCATCTGAGCCAATCTGTATATGGTGTACTAATGATCAGCATTTCTTCAACTTTTCCCTTTTTTTATAGTGGTGGTAAATGTTCATATAAAAATTAGAAAATATAGGCCAGGCATGGTGGCTCACGCCTGTAATCCCAACACTTTGGGAGGCCAAAGTGGGAGGATCACTTGCACCCAGGAGTTTGAGACCAGCCTGGGCAACATGGGGAAACCCTGTCTCTACAGAAAATGCAAAAATTGGTTGGGTGTGTTGGTGTGCACCTGTAGTCCCCAGCTACTCCAGTTAAGGTAGGAGGATTGCCTGAGCCCAGGAGGTGGAGGCTGCAGTAAGTCGAGACACCACCACCGCACTCCAGCCTGGGCGGCAGAATGAGACCCTGTCTCAAAAAAAGAGAAAGTATACCTAAGAAAAAAGAAAATAAAATTATTTTTACCATACCACTGAAAGATGACCATAATATACATATGTATTATGCTAAACCATAACCAAACCAAAATATGGTTTAGCATCTATATATGTATATTATGCTCATCTTATTATGGTTTGCATAATTTGGTTTAGCATCATACATATGTATATTTGTATGTGTGTGTGAGTGTATATAAATATACATGTGTGCTTATAAAAACAGGATCATACCACTACTACTGTTTGGCAATCTTTTTCACTTAATACATTATAACATCTTTCAATGTTTATCATTGGTTATCCCTTTAATGATTTTTTTTTTTTTGAGACGGAGTTTTGCTCTTGTTGCCCAGGCTGGAGTGCAATGGTGCAACCTTGGTTCACTGCAACCTCTGCCTTCCAGGTTCAAGCAATTCTCCTGCCTCAGCCTCCAGAGTTGCTGGGATTACAGGTGCCCGCAACCATGCCTGGCTAATTTTTTATATTTTTAGTAAAGACAGGGTTTCACCATGTTGGCCAGGCTGGTCTCAAATTCCTGACCTCAGGTGATCCACCCGCCTTGGCCTCCCAAAGTGCTGGTATTACAAGCATGAGCCACCGCACCTGGCCCCTTTAATGATTTTTAATAGTTTAGTGTTTCTTCAGTGTTTCAACAACTATTTCTCCACAGAGATTAAACACAGTGCTTTGGACACATTTAATAAATGCTCAATGAATGTTTGGTGAATCGGAATCTTATAAATATTTGTTTTAACATGAAGACCATTTAAAATAAAAATTTACTGTCAACTTCTAAATGGAAATAACAGTAATTATGTATGATTTATTTATTGCATGATTGCTACGGATTAAGCAATACTCCCAACAGTCCTTTCCAATAAAATGTTTTCCATTTTATAGCAGTAAGTACTGAGGCTTTGATAAATTAAATAATAAGCCCAAGGTCAGCTGATGAATGAGAAAATAGAGCTAGGATTTGAATCCAAGCTAACTCCAAAGCTTATGCTCTTCATTATCATGCTAGTCTGCCCTCCAAAGGTGAAGAAATCAAGTGACTTCCTTCTTTAATTTACATTTCACTTACGTAGCATACATTTGAAATAATAGGCTTTCTATTGGTATCTTTCTTTGAATGTGGTCTTGGGTTCACTGGATGAGGCCAGTCAGTTATATGAATTCTTTAAAAAAAAAAAACAGTTATTCTTATCAAGTATATTTTATAGGTATGGTTTAGATCGGGAGCAAGTGAGTTTGCTTGTGCTTCTTATGTCCTTTTATTCTTACTGTTTATCCCATCTGATTTCCTTTAAATGGGCACAATTTAGACTTTATATCCTAAGAATTCTCTTTGACGAAACCATAGCCATTTCTATGCCTAATTTATGTAGTGGATACATTATAAATACAAAAATTTAGGCCAGGCGCGGTGGCTCATGCCTGTAATCCCAGCACTTTGGGAGGCCAAGGCAGGTGGATGACTTGAGGTCAGGAGTTTGAGACCAGCCTGGCCTACAGGGCAAAATCCTGTCTCTACCAAAAATACAAAAATTAGCCGGGTGTGGTGGCACATCCCTGTAATTCCAGCTCCTCGGGAGGCTGAGGCATGAGAATTGCCTGAACCTTGGAAGCAGAGGTTGCAGTGAGCTGAGATGAGCCACTGCACTCCAGCCTGGGTGATTGACTGAGACCCTGTCTCAAAAAAAAAAAAAAAAAAAAATTAAAGCAACTAGTAACCAACTAATCGGCATCTCTCCTTTTGGCCAATAGAGGCCACTGTATGGTGGAGCAGTATGATAGAAATAAAGTAAATTGAGCAATATTACTTTACCTGAGGAGGGAGGGGTGTGTGTGTGTGTGTGTGTGTGTGTGTGTAAAACATTGAGCTTACTAGCTTTTTAAAAAACTTTTGTTAAAACAGTATTAAGGTCTAATTCATATGCAATAAAATTTACCATCCTATGTATAAATGATTTTTAATAAATTTATAGTTGCACAGCCATAACTACAGTCCAGTCTGAGAACATTTCATCACACCAAAAAATTCTCTCATCTCTTTGCAGTCGATTCTATTTCCATTCCCAAACCCCTAGCCAGCCAAATACTAATTTGCTCTCTGTCTCTATAAATTTGCTATTTCTGGACATTTTATGTATATGGAATAAAACAGTATATAGTCTTTTGCATCTAGCACCTTTTACTTAGCATAGGCTTTTGATATTCATTCATATATATGTTGTAGCTGGTATCAGTAGTTCGGTTCCTTTTTATTGCTGAATAGTATTCCATCGTATGGGTATACCACATGTTGTTTATTCACTCACCAGCTGATGGACACTTGGATTGTTTCAAGTTTTTGGCTATTATGGATATTGCTGCTGTGAACATTCTCATACATGTATCAGTATGGATATTTGTTTTCATTTTTCTTGGGTAGATTTTTAAGAATGGAATTGTTAGGTCATATGGTAAGTAGATATTTAACTTTTTGTTTTTCACTTAAAATAAAATAGAGATAGGGTCTCGCTTTGTTGCCCAGGCTGGTCTTGAACTTCTGGGGTAAAGCAATCCTCCCACCTCAGCTTTCCAAAGTCCTGGGATTACAGGCGAGAGCCACTGTACCCAGCCAATATTTAACTTTTAAAGAACCTACCAAACTATTTGCTACAGTGACTATCATTTTTATAGTCCCATCAGCAATGTATTAAGGTTCCATTTTCTCTACCTACTCACCAACACTTGTTGTCTTTTAAAAACATTTTTTTTAATTGCTCCTTGCAGAGCAGGGTTAACTCATAGGTAGTATACCCAGAGTTGGCTTGTTGTCTTTTGTATTATAGCCATTCTAGTAGGCATGTAGTGGTATCTCATATGTTTATTTATGTATTTATTTTTTGAGACAGTCTTGCTCTGTCTCCCAGGCTGGAGTGCAGTGGCATAATCTCGGCTCACTGCAACCTCCACCTCCTGGGTTCAAGCAATTCTCATGTCTCAGCCTCCCAAGAAGCTGGGATTACAGGCATGCACTACCATACCTAGGTAATTTTTGTATTTTTACTAGAGATGGGGTTTCACCATGTTGGCCAGGCTGGTCTCAAACTCCTGGCCTCGAGTGATCTACCCACCTCAGCCTCCCAAAGTGCTGGGATTATAGGCATGAGCCACCGTGCCCAGCCTTGTGTGGTTTTAATTTGTATTTTCATACTGATAATGATGTTAAACATATTTTCATGTGTTTGATAGCTACTTATATTGGGTGAATTGTCTATTCAGTCTTTGCTCATTTTAAAATTGAGTTGTCAGCCAGGCACGGTGGCTCACGCCTATAATCCCAACACTTTGGGGGGCCAAAGAAAGGATCACTTGAAGCCAGGAGTATGAGACCAGCCTGAATAACATAGTGAGACCCTGCTTCTACACACACACACACACACACACACACACACACACACACACACACACACACGTAAAATTGAGTTGTCTTTTTAATATTGTCAGATTCTTTATAAATTCTGGATGCATGTTCTTTATTGGATATGTGATTTGCAAATATTTTCTCCTATTATGTGGCTTCTCTTTCCATTTTCTTAAAAGTATCTTTTGTATTACAAAAGCTTTTTGTTTTGATCAAGTTTAATCTATTATTTTTTCCTCTTATGGTTCATGCTTTTCCCACTAAATTTTTTTTTTACCATTGTGAATGAAATTATTGTCATTAGTTTATTTCCAAATTGCCTGTTTCTGGTATATATACCTATAACGAATTTTTGTGTATTGATTTTGTATCATTTGAATTAATCAGTGAAGCTCTTTTGTAGCTGGGATTTTTTTGTAGGAATATTTTTAATTAATAATTCAATTTCTAGTTGTATGTCAATAGCTTTTTAAAAACAGCTTGAGATATAATTCATATACCATACAGTTCACCCATTTAAAGTGTACAATTCATCTATTGCTTTTAGAACATTTTCCTCATCTCAAAAAGAAACCTCCTATCCATTAGCTGTCAACCTCATATCCCTCTATATCCCCACCTCTACCCCTAAACAACCACTAATCCACTTTCTGTCTCTACCCATCAGCTGTCAGTGTAATATCCCTCAATATCCCCACCACCAGCCCTAAGCAACAACTAATCAACTTCCTATCTCTATGGTTTTCCCTATTCTGACTTTCGTATGAACTGAGTCATGTAATATGTGATCTTTTGTGACTGGCTTCTTTCACTTAACATAATGTGTTCAAGTTTCATCCTTGTAGTAGCATGTATTAGTATTTCATAACCTTTTAAAAAATAATGAAAGTGAAATTCAGATAACATGCAATTAGTCATTTTATTTTTTATTTTTTGAGACAGAGTCTCGCTCTGTCACCCCAGCTGGAGTGCAGTGGCATGATCTCAGCTTACCGCAACATCTGCCTCCTGGGTTCAAGCAATTCTCCTGTCTCAGTCTCCCAGGTAGCTGGGATTACAGGAGCCTGCTACCACACCTGGCTAATTTTTGTATTTTTAGTAGAGACAGAATTTCACCATGTTGGCCAGGCTGGTCTCGAACTCCTGACCTCAGGCAATCCGCCTGCCTTGGCCTGCCAAAGTGCTGGGATTACAGGCGTGAGCCACCAGGCCCGGACGCAATTAGTCATTTTAAAGTGTACAGTTCAGTGACATTTAATATATTCATAGTGCTGTGCAACCACCCCTTCTCCCTGGTTTCAAAACTTTTTCATCACTGCAGAAGAATACCTGTACCATATATAAGTAAGCACTTCTCATTCTCACCTCCCCTGACAACCACTAATCTGCTTTTTCTCTATTGATTTGCATATTCTGCATATTTTAAATAAATGCAATCATGCAATATGTGACCTTCTGCATCTGACTTATTTTACTTAGCATAATGTTTTTGAGGTTCATCCAAGCTGTAGCATGTATTAGTACCTCATTTCTTTTTCTGGCTGATATTATTCCACTATATGGATTTACCACAGTTCATTTACCTATTCATCATTTGTTTCTGCTTTCTGGCTATTATGAATAATGCTTCGATAAACATTCATATACAAGTTTCTGTGTGGATATATGTTTTCATTTCTCTTGGCTGTCTACATGGGAGTAGAATTCTAGGTCATGATATAATTTTATGTTTAACCTCTCAAAAAATTGCCAAAAGGTTTTTCACATTTACATTCCCACCAGCAATGTACAAGGATTTCTATTTTTCCATATCCTTGCCCTTACCAACACTTCTTTTTTATTATTTTGTTTTTTCATTATTGCCACCCTAGTGGATGTGAAATGGCATCTTGTTGTTTTGATTTGCATTTCTCTAATGACAAATGATATCATACATTTTTTCATGTGCTTATGGATCAAAGGTATACCCTTGGAGAAATGTCCATTCAAGTCCTTTGCCATTTCAAAATTTGGTTATTTGTCTTTTATTATTCAGTTTTAAGAAATTCTGGCCAGGCGCAGTGGCTCACCTGTAATCCTAGCACTTTGGGAGGCTGAGGCGGGCAGATCACCTGAGGTCAGGAGTTTGAGGCCAGCCTGGCCACAGCCTGGCCAACATGGTGAAACCCCGTCTCTACTAAAAATACAAAAATTAGCCAGGCATGGTAGCAGGTGCATGCAATCCTATCTACTCAGGAGGCTCAGGCAGGAGAATTGCCTGAATCCAGGAGGCGGAGGTTGCAGTGAGCCAAGATCACACCACTGCACTCTAGCCTGGGTGACAGAGAGACTGTCTCAATGTCTCAAAAAAAAAAAAAATTCTTCATATATTTCCAGTTATGTTTCATCAGATACATGATTTACAAATGCTTTTTCACATTTTTTGTAGGTTGTCTTTTCACTTTCTTGATGATATATTTTGAAGCACGTATGTTTTTAGTTTTGAAATTCAACCTACCTATTTTTTTTGGTTCTTACTTCCAGTGTCATATATAAGAATCCTTTGCCAAATCAAGGTTAGGAAGCTTTATCCCTGTGTTTTCTTCTAAGAGTTTTGAGTTTTACCTCTTACATTTAGGTTTATGATCCATTTTAAGTTAATTTTTGTAGATGGTAGGAGAGTCCAACTTCATTCTTTTGTATGTGGATATCCAGTTATCCCAGCACCATTTGTGGAATAGACTGTTCTTTCCTGTGTTAAATGGTCTTGGCACCCTTGTTGAAGATCAGTTGACTATAGATACATGGGTTTAGTTAAACCCATAGATGTATAGGTACAGTTAATTATAGAATTACCAAATAACTCACAATTTCTACTTGTAAATATATACTCAAAAGAATTGAAAACAGACACTTGAACAAATAAATGTACATGCATATTCACAGCAGCGCTATTCACAATAGGCAAAAGACAAGAAACAACCCAAATGTCCATTAAGGGATGCATGGATAAACAAAGTGTGGTATATACATATAATGAAATAGTAGTCAGCCATAAAAAGGAATGAAGTACTGATACATGCTACACCATGGGACATTATGCTAAATGAAAAAAGCCAGACACCAAATATCACATATTGTAGAAATCCTTTTATATTAAATATCTAGAATAGGTGCATCCATAGACACAGAGAGCTGTTGGTGGTTGCCAGAGTCTGGAGGCAGGGGGAACTGCTAATGCTGAATCCCTGAGGGTTTCATTTTGGGATAATGAAAATGATTGAAACTAGATAGATACCACATGTGTTGCGTGGTGGTACAAAACATTGTGCCTGGACTTAAATGACACTGAATTGTTTCTCTTCCTTTTCTTATAAGGGCACTAATCCCATCATTCCGGCTCCATCCTCATGATTTCACCTAAACCAAATTATTTTCCCAAGGCCCCACTTCCTGAGACCATCACACTGAGGGCAAGAGCTTCAAGATACGAAGTTTGGGGGGAATGCCAACATTCAGTCCATGACACTTAGCAAAGTCTTTCTGTACTCTTCCCACAGCTTCTTGATGCAGTTTTCTACCTTGTCAAATGTATCAGCTCGTGTCAGTCCACTTTTCCCCTGGAGCCCTTTGTCTTCATGTTATAATGTATACCTCATTAAGCCTGCTACACAGCTGTTGTCCTAGAAATTTAACTCTCTCCTGCATTGAATCTCCTGTTTGCTGGATCCCATGTCTTCTTTCTTCCTTTACATCTTCATTTTGGTGGCACACATTGTCCAGTAGTTTCATGAGAAAGGATACATCAGAGATAATTTTTGTGTGTATCTGAAACTACTATTATTCCACCAACTCTCTTGATTGTCTGGGTAGAGATTTCCAGGTTGCAATTTATTTTCCCTCAGAATTTTGAAGCCATTGCTTTATCATCTTAAGATTATCGTTGAGAATTTGATGTTGTTCTTCTTAATCTTTTCTATCTATCCCTGTCCTTTCTGAAAGTTTTTGAAATCAGAGACATATTTCTCTGTGGTGGTCTGATATTTCAAAGTAATAAAAGGTAAATGTCATTTTCCCAGTCCCTTGAAAAGTTCTTATATTATTTCTTTGATAGTTCTCTCGGTTTTCTCTTCTGACTTTCTGGAGAAAAAGATCATCTGATTTAATCACTCATTTCTCCTATTACACATATATTTGTATAATTCTTTTCACCTTCTAGGAGATTGACTCACCTTCTTTCTCCTACCTTTCTATTGCATTTAATTTTGTTGACTAAAATTTTAATTTCTAAGAGCTCATCTTGTTTTCTGATGGTTTTTCTTCCTCCTCCTCAATCCAGCCCATCCCCTCTCTTTCCCTGGTATCACTGCCTTTCCCCCTTTCCCTTTGTCTCCTCTCTCCCTCCCCTTCATCCCCTCTTCTTTTCCTCTCTCCTTCCTGTGCTCCTCCTCTTCCCTCTTTCTCCGCCTGCATCCTGTTCTCCATCCCTTGCTGTATTATTTTCTTTTATCTCTGAGGGCAGAGATTATGGAATTTTTAATTTGTTCTCCATTTACTCTATTTTAGTTATCTTTCATCTGAGCCAGCATTGTTTCCTCCAAGTTGCTCTTATCTGTGTTTTGGTTTTGGTTATATTTGATGTCCATTCATCTCTATGGGCAAGGCTCTGCAAAGCTGATTGGAAGATGTGTGTGAGTGGGGTGGGTGGAATGGTAGGCTTCACTGTAGAACAACAGAGCATGATCCAGTTGATTTAACTGAAGGACACCCAGATGTCTGTATTTGTGTTTTTGGAGGGGCTGTTCTGTTCCTTCCAGAATAAAGATCTTTCAGTATCCTCCATATAAATAAAAGTTACCCCTTCATTTATTATTTGTAAGTATTGGGATTTTAACATCACATTGTCTTAAAGTAGGACACAGCTCAGTTTATTCATTAAAATAAAAGAGTTGGACTTGATCCTTTCTACCTATAATAACTCTATGAGGCTTTGCTATAACCTCTACTTAGAATAATTTAAAGGCATTTAATAGCTCAATATAATATATATATAATACATTAACTCGCACACCTTCTCTACAAAGAACCTGTGTGGGGCACAGGGGTGGGGAGGGTGGCTACTAATAAACCAAACACATATTGTGCCCTCTAGGACATATGTCATCTGTATCAATTAGCATAATGTAAGACAGAAAATCATAAATGAGGCTGGGTCAGATGGCTCACATCTGTAATCTCAGCACTCCGGGAGGCAGGTGGATCACTTGAGACCAGCCTGGGCAACATGGCAAAACCCCATCTCTACAGAATTAGCCCTGCATGGTGTTGCTTGCCTGTAGTCCAGCTACTCAGGAGGCTGAGGTGGGAGGTTCAGATGAGCCTGGGAAGTCGAGGCTGCAATAAGCCATGATTACACCACTGTACTCCAGCCTGGGAGACAGTGTGAGACCTTGTCTCAAAAAAAAAAAAAAAAAAAAAAAAAAAAAAGGAAAAACAAAAGTCATAAATGAAAGGCAGACATATCTGGCTTTGAATTGCAGCACTGCCTCATACAAGCTGTGTGACCTTGGGCAAGTCAAAATCCTTTTTCAGTCTGTTTCCTCATTAATTCCACTATGTGATGGACCCTGTACTGACACTGGAATAAGAGTAGCAGATAACAAATGTACTTTTCTCCATGGAGCTCATATTTATTACATGTTGTTATTAGCTACAATTCTATTTTAATGCTCACATTTTTTATACCCTGGCATTTCTGTGGTTAAAGTAATGCTAACACATATTTTGTGTCCATACACTATACTTTTAATGATCATTTCTTAAGAATATTTTGTTCATTTACACTGTTTTTTTGAACTAAAACTTGAAATGTTAAAAGTTTAATGAACTATCGTAAGTTGGAAAATTAACTAAAATAGACAGTATTTGTTTACCAGAATTCATTTGAGGACCGTGTATCCTTTGGTGTATAAAAATCTTTTTAGTGTAAAAGCATTTGCTATAATCTTTTGCTGATTGTTGTTTTTATGCTAGCTCTTATAGGATATTGTTAACATCTAAGTCTAGGAATTGGGATTCCCAAGATACTGATATAAAATGCTGTAACAGAAATTTCTATGCTTCTGAGGTTTATAGAACTCAAGGAGATTCTTTTTAGAATGCATGTTCTTAAAGCAATATATCCCTAAGGGCACTAATGGTTGCTTTCCCCTCTCTCATTTTCTCATTTTAGGGAAACTAAAACCAACAATGGCATTCATGTCAGGAAAATTGAAGATTAAAGGTAACATGGCCCTAGCAATCAAATTGGAGAAGCTAATGAATCAGATGAATGCCAGACTGTGAAGGAAAATATAAAAAAAAATGTCGACTGCTATGCTCAAAAGTAAAAAAAAGCTCAACAGTTAAAATCTAATGTTTGTTTTCTTACCTGTTGCATTATAAGGATATGCACGTTTGTTCTGGAAAAAATAGAATTTGTCTCTAAAAGACTTGAAATTGTAATTAAAATGGCAAGCTAATCAAACATAAGCTTCATTAAGTGGGATTCTAAGACAGTATATGTTTTTATATTTCAAGGGTTTAACCTTTTGAGCCTTACATCTCATTCACTGTCTTTCTCCAAGAAAAGTATTTTGGGCAGACAGTCAGATCAAGCAGTAAAATTAGCTCTTTCAAATCTTGTCATGTAAAATGAAGCTAGTCTGTTTTAAAATTTTTAGTTTTAGATTGTATACTAATGAAAATTTTAATGATGTTTTTGATTTTTATATACTTATTTTAAAGAAAATCTTATATAGTGCATTTTACAAAAATCATAAAAAACGAATTAACTGCTACTGGCGAGGACTAAATGAAACAATCATTTTTCATTTTGATAACTAGCTTTCCAGGTGGACTTAGCCATAGGAAAATATTACTAATGTAATTTAACAAATTGCAGTATGTATTCCATTTAAAAATGTATAAATTGTCCTAAAACAAAATAACTTTCCCCCTAGGAGTATGCATTTGGCTACAATGTTTTGAAACAGGAACCTTAGGTCATTGGTATGGGCTGAATTGTGTAACCCCCAATTCATTTGTTGAAGTCCTAACTCCCATTTATTTTGAATGTGACTATTCGGAGATGAGGCCTTTAAAGAGGTGACTAAGTTCAAAGGAGGCTGTTAGTCTAATCCAACATGGTGTCTTTTGGACATAAGAGATACCAGCGATGCGTACACAGAACAAAGACCAGGAGAGGACACAGTGAGAAGGCAGCTATCTGCAAGCAAAGAGAGAGGCCTCAGAAGAAACAAAATCAGCAGAACCTTGATCTTTGACTTCTAATCTCCAGAATAGTGAGAAATAAATTTCTGTTGTTAAGCCGTCCACTGTGGGAGGCCGAGGCA
Source organism: Nomascus leucogenys (assembly GCF_006542625.1). Taxonomy (NCBI): domain Eukaryota; kingdom Metazoa; phylum Chordata; class Mammalia; order Primates; family Hylobatidae; genus Nomascus; species Nomascus leucogenys. The sequence goes on from NC_044388.1 coordinate 88,522,556, forward strand.
GGAGGGTTGCTTGAGGCCAGGAGTTGAAGGCCAGCCTGGACAACATAGTAAGACCCTGTCTCTACCCCCCTAATAAATTAAAAAGCCACCCAATCTGTGGTATTTTTTTATGGCAGCCCCAGCAAGCTAATACAGTGGTTTGAGAGGCTGGAAGGGTTGAGGGGAAGATAAATTTTAAAAAAGCTCTTATCTTTCATTTCAATCAGTTAAAAATACTTGCTCAGTGTAACAATTTTGCTTCTCATCTTCCACTCTAATATTGTGCCATTAAGCAATTTAGCTAATCCTGACATTTCTTCGAATCATAATGTTAGGAGAATTTAATCTGTATTTTACAAGTTAGGAAGCAGAGGATCAGAGATGGGAAAGGACTAGCCCAAGGCCAAAATTAACAAGCCCTATCTAACAAAAACTTTCCAGTATATTTATGTTGAATGGAACTCCAAGATCTCACCTCTCCATCCAGGAATGGAGTCCATGAAATCAAAGTGAACTTAAAAATAGGACCGTTTCAACAAGTCAGGAGATTCACAGCAACTGATCAAAGGGAGTCCAGTCAATGTGAGCAAGCGTGATTATGATGAGGAAGCCCCCTCTGCTTTAATCCACACAAGGAACGTAACCTGAAGTAACCTGATGTTAACCAACCTGCTATTTCTACTATGCTGTTTCCTTGTTCCTGCTAGTGCTGCCTTACAAATGCAGACCGTTCTGTCATACCTGGTGGGGCTTCTGTTTATTTTGTAGGCTGGATGCTACCTGGTTCATGAATCACTAATAAAAGCCAATTAGATCTTTACAATTTAATTTGTTGAGATTTTATTCTTTGACATTCTTAAAGGTTTGGGAAAATTAGAAGTAGAAAATACCGTGAGGCAGCAATCTCTGGGTTCTGGTCATTAAAACATGAATTTGCTAATTATACCCATCCCGACAGGGGGATTGAGTCAAGGGACCTTGCCCTTTTCTTGATTGATCTGCTTGATTATTGCCCCAAGTGATTGTTAGTTAGGTTGCCGATTGGAATCTCTGCCTTCTGGCTTAAAAAATTTTTCCAAATTGGAGTAAATTGAGCTGACTGGTTTTGAGCTTTGTAATGTTAGGGGACCAGCAATGAGTTCCTCTGATCCAACCAATCATTAGTAGATTAAACCTTTGTTTTAAACCCATCACAGTCCACTATTCATCCCTTTTTAAAATAACCATTTAAAGATTTTCTACCCTGAATTGTGCTTTGAAAGGGATGGTTCCTAGGTAACACAAGGTAGAAAATTTACATCTCAAAGGCAGAGAACTTACATTTCAGGCCTAAATATTGTTATTTGCCAAGACAGAAAGGTGATGCTAAGAAGCCCAGTTAAGACAAAATGGTCAAAGGTGAGGTTTATTTGCACTGATGCTCTCACCTACTGTAAGAATTTCTACTGATTTTCCTTTATAGATACACATTTTTACAAAGAGTTTCAAAATAACTGGCTAAATACTGAAAATACAAATTTTGGAGACTGATTTAATTCAATAGGCGGTCTTTTCAACTTAGCTTCTGTTTCTTAACTAGATTACTGAGTTCAGGGCAGAGCCCATTAGCAAATAGAGCAGACAAAGGGTTTCCTATTTCTGGACGCAGATGGATAGTTCTGAAAAAGAAGCAAACCTGCTTCACCCAAGGGCCTAATTTTTATAAATATTACTTAGCTTTCTTTTTGCCTTTGAAATAAAACAGTAACTAAGTGAAAAGGTCGGCAGATTCAATTTTCTTATAAACTAGTTGCTTAAACTTTTCATTTGCCTTCTACATGAGATCTTTTAAAGAGGCAAACATTTTTGAAATCTTTTTAGAAGCTTTTGCACATCAATAGGTATCCTTGGGAGGGCCTGATTCAGAAGCCGTCATTTTTAAACTCAATTCTTAGATGAACAAACAGTTTTATTCATCTGGAATGTTCCACATAATGGTCATCATAATTCTAATTTATCTTTAGTAAGATTTCACCATTTTTTTAAGTATTTGCAGCTTCTAGGCCCTAACACATGTAAAAGGCAAACACAGCCAGAAGGTGAAATACACAGTTCTTTAAAAATTTAAGGATGCTGGCCAGGCATGGTGGCTCACACCTGTAATCCCAGCACTTTGGGAGGCTGAGGTTGGTGGATCGCTTGAGGCCAGGAGATTGAGACCAGCTTAGCCAACATGGTGAAACCCCGTCTCTACTAAAAATACAAAAATTTTTAGATGGGTGTGGCAGCGTGGCCTGTAATCCAGCTACCCAGGAGGCTGAGGTTGCATTGAGCCGAGACTGTGCCACTGCACTCCAGCCTGGAGAGCAGAGTGAGACACTGTCTTAAAAATAAAAAAAAAAATTAAGGATGCCATTTTTAAGTTGAATCTTGAGTCTCTCAGAGTCAAGATAGAAGTCTGAGTGAAATGCCATGAGGTTGGGTCATTGTGTTTGCTATCCATCTATCTATCTGTTTTTGTCCAGAGTTCCTGGCTTATAATTCCCATAGCCCTTGTTACAAGCTTTTATTACAATGTTGGGTGTGTTAGGCCTTGCAGACAGGGCTCAGGAAACAGAATCTCTCTGATCTTCTCTTGCCTTCCTTTCACCTCTGCAAGGCAGAACTGTGGGTCATATAAACCCTCATTCCAGAGAGGGTCCTGCTCCATATGCTGGGGGAAGAATGCCAACTTAATGAAGCCTCCATAAAAACCCAAGAGGACTGGGTTCCAAGAGCTTCTGGATAGCTGAACACATGGAGGGTCCTGGAGGGTGACACACCGTGGGAGGGCTGGAGAGCTCTGTGCCCCTTCCCAGTACTGTGCCCTATGCATCTCTTCATATGTATCCTTTATGATTTTCTTTACGATAAACTAGTAAACATGTTTCCCTGAGTTCTGTGAGCTGCACCAGCAAATTAATCAAACCCCAAGTGGAGGTTGTGGGAACCCCAACTTGAAGCCAGTTGGTCAGAATTTCCAGAGGCCCAGAGTTACAACTGGTGTCTGGGAGGTGGGGCAGTTTTGGGGACTGAGCCCTCGACCTGTGGCATCTAACACTATCTACTTGGAGACAGTAGATAGTGGGCAACATAGTGAGACCCACTATCTCCAAGTAGATAGTGTCAGAATAAAATTGGAGGACACCCACTTGGTGTCCACTGCTTAGTGTGTGGGAAAAACCCTCACACATTTGGTCACAGAAGTCTTCTTGTGTGTTGATGATTGTTGTTGTGTTAGTATGAGAGCAGAGGAAAAACGGTTTAGAGTTTTTCCCAAAACAGTCATGTAATGCTATCGTAGTATACCTCAGTGCACGGATGTTTTCTTTTTTCTGCCACTCATTCTAGAGTGCAGTGGCATGCTCATAGCTCACTGCAGCCTTGAATTCCTGGGCTCAAGGTCTCAGCTTTCCAAGTCTCAGCTTTCCTGGGCTCCTACCTCAGCTTTCTAAGTAGCTGGGATTACAGGCACATACCACCATGCCTGGCTTTGTTTGTTTTTTGTGTGGACAAGGTCTCACTTTGTTGCCCAGGCTGGTCTCAAACTCCTGGCTTCACGCAATCCTCCCACCTCAGCCTCCCAAAGTGCTGGGATTATAGGTGTGAGCCACCATGCCCAGCCTAAATAATTTTTTAAATTCCAGTTTTTAATTATTCTTTGTTAGGATACAGAAATGCTTTGTGTCCTGCAATACTGTTAAATCTCATTAGTTTTAGCAGCTTTTTTTGTAAATCCCTTAGGATTTTCTATGTATGTGATTGTTATCTGCAAATAAATAAAGACAGTTTTATTTCTCCTTTTCCATTCTGCGTGCCTTATATATTTTTTTCTTGTCATATTGCACTGTTAGACCCACAGTATAGTGGTGAATATTGGTGGTGAAAATGGATATCCCAGCCTTGTTCTTAGTCTTAGGGGGAAAACACTGTGTTTTTTCACCATTAACTATGATAGTTGTAGGGCGTTTTTTTGTAGATGCACATTATCAGGCTGATTGTTGTTTATCTGCTGAGTATTCTTAATCATACATGATTGCTGAATTTTGTCAAATGCTATTTCTATTATCTATTGAGATGATTAGGTTATTCTCCTTTATTCTATTAATATGGTGAATTAAAATGATTTTTTAAAATTACTTTTACTTTTTTTAGAGATGGGCTCTTGCTATTACCTAGGCTGGTCTCAAACTCTTGGTCTCAAGCAATCCTCCTGCTTTGGCCTCTCAAAGTGCTGGAATGACAGGCGTGAACCACTTTGCCTGGTCTAAAATGATTTTTTAAGTTAAAAATATTGTGCTGTTTTCCCCAACCCATGTTTGTTGAAGCCAAATGTACTTAAATAGAGACAAATAGCTGTATCTAGGGGAATGATGGCAGTTTAGGAAGTATCAGGCTTCACTCCCAACCAACAGAAAGTTCAACTAGAAACTATCCACAGGCCAGAAAATCCTTTTGTAAAACCCAATACTTGGAAACAAGTTTGAGACACACATGGTCCACAGAACTGAATGAAATCTGAATTAGAAGGGTAAGGAGAACAGTCTTTTTTTTTTTTTTTTTTTTTCCTTAAGAGACTGTGTCTCACTATGTTGCCCAAGGAAGAATAGTCTTATTCCAGCTGTGGCACCCCTTTCCCTCCAAGTCAGCACAATGCCAGACAGAGAAGATTCTCCTGGCCCACAGTTTCTACTGGGGAAAAGAGAAATTCAGACAGTCATCTAGCTTACCTAGCATTCTGAGATGTTTCCCAGGCAGCCCACTGTGGTTTCCCCTCAAGGGGAACACTTGGGGAAATGGCATCACTAGACCACTCAGGGCCAGGTAGAAACAATGAAAGGAGGCAGAGGTCATAGTAACCAGCACATGGATCTTGGTAATACCTCTACACCAGATTAGAGATACCAGCCAGTCTCAAAGTCCACCCACAAAGCTGAGCTAGTCACCTTCAGAAGCATGGTGGGAATTTCAAGCTAGCTTGAGTCCTTAGATAGCTAGTCTCTGTGCCCAGCCTCGGAGCCCACCCCAACAATCCTACTCAAGCAAGGAAACTCCCGCCTCCATGCACTGGAGAGAAGGAGCTAGACCAGCTTGACCCAGAAAGTCAAATGAAGATCTACTCAGCCCTCAGCCAAAAATCCCACCTAACAACCTACCTAGGCAGGAAGACTCCCACCACTGAACATTTCAGAAAAATGTTCTCAGGCCAGACTGGCTTGACCTGAGAGGTCAAACAACCACTCAACTCAGCCAAAAGCCCACCCCACAGTTCCACCCTGACAGGGGGGCGATCCTCAATTGTGTCTTTTTTTTTTTTTTTTGAGATGGAGTTTTGCTCTTGTCGCCCAGGCTGGAGTGCAATGGCATGGTCTCAGCTCACTGCTTCCTCTGCCTCCCTGGTTCAAGCGATTCTCCTGCCTCAGCCTCCCGAGTAGCTGGGATTACAGGCACCTGCCACCACGCCCAGCTGATTTTTGTATTTTTAGAAGAGACGGGGTTTCTCCATGTTGGCCAGGCTGGTCTCGAACTCCTGACCTCGTGACCCACCCGCCTCAGCCTCCCAAAATGCTGGGATTATAGGCGTGAACCACCGCACCCAGCCTCAATTGTGCAATTCTAAGGAGCATAGCTTGTGATCCCACTTGTCCCAAGCAATGACTCCACCTAACTTCCAAGCCCAGCCCGCAGCCTTGCCTAACTGCAGATCCCAAATATCAGAATTGCTTGGCTAGGGAATATATCCTGTGACTAACCTGACCGAAAGCCATCACAGTACCCAGCCAGCAGCTCTACCCAGTATCAGAGCAAAGGCAGTAGCCCAGTCAACTACAGAAATCACAACAAGCTCTGCCTGTCTGGGGTCATTCCAGCTTATCTGGGAGCTGGCCCTTCCAGAATCACAGGCTAAATAGTGAAGGTCTATTCCTGCCAAAGAACACCTTCAAAAGCCAGAAGAGGAGGCGGTCTTCTTCTTCTTCTTTTTTTTTTTTTTTGAGACAGAGTCTCGCTCTGTTGCCCAGGCTGGAGTGCAATGGTGCAATCTCAGCTCACTGCAAGCTCCGCCTCCTGGGTTCACGCCATTCTCCTGCCTCAGCCTCCCAAGTAGCTGGGACTACAGGCGCCCACCACCACGCCTGGCTGATTTTTTTTATTTTTAGTAGAGACGGAGTTTCACCACGTTAGCCAGGATGGTCTCGATCTCCTGACCTCGTGATCTGCCTGTCTCGGCCTCCCAAACTGCTGGGATTACAGGCGTGAGCCACCATGCCTGGCCAGGGGTGGTCTTCTTAAATGCTCAGACAACAATGCAAGGACACAAAGATTGCAAAGAATCAGTGAATTACGACACTTCCAAAAGACACTAATAAAGCTTCAATAATGGGCCCCAAAGAAATGGAGATCTAGGAAATGACAAAGAATTCATTATAATAAAGAAGTTCAATAAACTATAAGAATATATGGATAGAAGATTTAATGAGATTTGGAAAACAATACACAAGAAGTTTGAGAAAGAAACAGAAACAGGCCGGGCGCGGTGGCTCACGCTTGTAATCCCAGCACTTTGGGAGGCCGAGGCGGGCGGATCACGAGGTCAGGAGATCGAGACCACGGTGAAACCCCGTCTCTACTAAAAATACAAAAAATTAGCCGGGCGTGGTGGCGGGCGCCTGTAGTCCCAGCTACTCGGAGAGGCTGAGGCAGGAGAATGGCGTGAACCCGGGAGGCGGAGCTTGCAGTGAGCCGAGATTGTGCCACTGCACTCCAGCCTGGGGGACAGAGCGAGACTCCATCTCAAAAAAAAAAAAAAAAAAAAAACAGAAACAATAAAAAAGAAACAAATTCTAGAGATGAAGAATACAATGAGTGAATGGAAAAATTAAGTAGAAGCCTTCGATAGCAGACTCAATCAAGCGGAAGAATAAATCAATGAGCTGGAAACAGAACATTTGAAATTATCCAGTCAGAGAAGCAAGAAGACAAAAGAATGAAGAAAGCCTGCAGGAATTTTGGGACACCATCCAGAGACCAAACCTTTGCTTAATAGAAACTGCAGAAAGAGTCAAAGAGCCAGAAAGCATATTTAAAGAAATAATAGGCTGGACATGGTGGCTCACGCCTGTAATCCCAGCACTTTGGGAGGCTGAGGTGGGTGGATCACTTGAGTATATAACTAGTAGGGTGCTATGGTCTGAATGTTTGTGTTCCCCTAAAATTTATATGTTGAAATCCTAATCCCAAGGTGACGGTATTAGAAGGTGCAGCCTCTAGGAGATGATTAGGTCATGAGGATATGAATAGGTAATATGACCTCATGAGTGGAATGGTGCCCTTATAAAAGAGGCCCAAGAAAGCTCCTTTGCTCCTTCTGCCACTGGAGATTACAGGGAAAAGATGGTCATCTATGAAGAAGTGGGCCTCTACCAGACACCAAATCTGCCTGTACACTGATCTTGTAATCCTAACTCCCAGAACTGTGGAAAGCAGTTTCTGTTGTTCATAACCCACTCAATTTATTATATTTTGTTACAGTAGCCTGAGCATACTAAGACATGGGATCAGATTTTTTTTTTTTTGAGATGGAAGTCCTCTGTCGTCCAGGCTGGAGTGCAGTGGCACGACTGAGATGGAAGTCTCCCTCTGTCGTCCAGGCTGGAGTGCAGTGGCACGATCTCCACTCACTGCAACCTCTACCCCCCGGGTACAAGCCATTCTCCTGCCTCAGCCTCCCGAGTAGCTGGGATTACAGGCATCTGCCTCCATGCCTGGCTAATTTTTGTATTTTTAGTAGAGACGGGGTTTCACCATCTTGGCCAGGCTGGTCTTGAACTCCTGACTTCGTGATCCACCTGCCTTGGACTCCCAAAGTGCTGGGATTACAGGCATGAGCCACTATGCCTGGCCAACATGGGATGAGATTTTAAACTTTACAGCACACAAATCTCTTATTTTAGACTTTTTATCTTCCTTATGATATTCTTTTCCAGGCAATTCTGTTTCTCAATTCTGAGATGTTTAAGTCAATATAAAGATAGTAAAGATTCTTGACCAACTATATACTATAATAATTACGGGCCAGGAGCTGTGGCTCACGCCTGTAATCCCCGCACTTTGGGAGGCCGAGGCGGGCGGATCACGAGGTCAGGAGATCAAGACCATCCTGGCTAATACAGTGAAACTCCGTCTCTACTAAAAATACAAAAAATTAGCCAGGCATGGTGGCACGCACCTGTAATCCCAGCTATTCAGGAGGCTGAGGCAGGAGAATCGCCTGAACCTGGGAGGCAGAGGTTGCAGTGAGCTGAGATTGTGCCACTGCACTCCAGCCTGGGCAACAGAGCGAGACTCCGTCTCAAAAAAAAAAATAATTATTATTATTTTACATAAGAAGAAACAATGCAATAATTGATTTTTGGGTGAAAAGTTAACTTTATATTTCTAGGAAAAATCCCATTTAGTCATATTGTATTACTTATATATTGGTGGATTCAATTTTGTATTTGTGTCCGTTTGCCATATTGGGGCTGTAGTTTTTTTTTTTTTTTTTTTGAGATGGAGTCTCGCTCTGTCACCCAGGCTGGAGTGCAGTGGCTGGAGTGCAGTGGCTCGACCTTGGTTCACTGCAAGCTCCGCCTCCCGGGTTCACGCCATTCTCCTGCCTCAGCCTCCCGAGTAGCTGGGACTACAGGCACCAGCCACCGCACCTGGCTAATTTTTTGTATTTTTAGTAGAGACGGGGTTTCACCGTGTTAGCCAGGATGGTCTCGATTTCCTGACCTCGTGATCTGCCCTCCTCGGCCTCCCAAAGTGCTGGGATCACAGGCATGAGCCACTGCGCCGGGCCTGGGCTGTAGTTTTCTTGACATGCCTTTGTCTGTTTTAGGTCTGAGAGTAATGTTGGTCTCAAAAAAGTTTCTGAAAGATTGGCATTATTTTTTCTTAAAAGTTTGATAGAATTTATCAGATTTATCAGTGAATTTATCTGGGCCAGATTTTCCTTAAGGGAAAGTTTTAAATTGCAAATTCAAATTTTTTTTTCTTTTTTAGAAACAGGGTCTTGCTCTGTTACCTAGTCTGGAGTGGAGTGGAGCAATCATAGTTCACTGTATCCTTGAACCCCTGGGCTCAAGCAATCCTCTTGCCTCAGCTTCCTGAGTAGATAGAACTACAGGAGCATGTGACTATGCCAGCTAATTAAAAAAAAAAAAATCTTTTTTGTGGGTCTTGTTATGTTGGCCAGACTTCGATATCTTAATAGAAAGAAAACTATTCAAATCTGTATTTTTTTCTAGAGCCAATTTTGTCATTTTTGTCTCTTAAAGAATTTAAGTTATTCAATTTAGCAGCATAAAGTTGACCTCGATATTCTATATTGTCATTTTAATGTCTATGAATTCCTTCTTTCATTTTTGAAATTAGTAATGTCCATTTTCTTTTCTTGACTAATGTAAATGGAGCTTTAGTACAGATTCTCACTCTCACCCAGGCTGGAGTACAGTGGCATGATCCCAGCTCACTGCAACCTCAAACTCCTGGGCTCAAGTGATCCTCCCACCTCAGCCTCTCGATGACCTAGGACCACAAGCACACACCACCATGCTTGGCTAATATTTTTATTTTTATTTTGTAGAGACGAGGTCTCACTATGTTGCCTAGGATGGTCTCAAACTCCTGGGCTCAAGCGATTCACCCACCTTGGCCTCCCAAAGCACTGAGATTACAGGTATGAACCACCATGCCTGGCAATGATTTTTTACAAAATACTTTATGTTTTCTTTTGTTTTCTTTCTTACTTTTTTGGGGGGGGTCTGTTTTCTGTTTTTGTTGATTTCTACTATCTTCATTATTTGTTTTCTTCTACTTTGTGTTTAATATGTCCTTTCTTCCAGCTTCTGAAGATTAAAACTTAGTTCATTCTCTTGGGCCCTCTTTTTCTTAAGATACAAACTTTTAAGCTATAAATTTCACTTTTAGAACTGCCTTAGCATTTTCCCACAAACATTTGATACACTGTGTAATTTTTCATTCACTTCCAGAGATCTTCCTCCTTCTGAGTTCTTCTTTAATCAATGAGGAATATAGAAACATGTTTAATTTTCAAATATTCAAAGTTTCCAGATATTCATCTATAATTGATTTCAAATTTAGCTTTACGGTGGGTTAGAAAATATACTCTGTGACTTCAATCATTTTAAATTTTTTGAAACTTGTTTCATAGCTAATTATATGGCCTTTTTCAGTGAACATTATATATGCACTTAAAAGGAACATCTAGGCTGGGCATGGTGGCTCACACCTGTAATCCCAACACTTTGGGAGGCCTAGGTGAGAGGATCACTTGAGCCCAGGAGTTCAAGACCAGCCTGAGCAATATAGCGAGACCACATCTCTACAAAAAAAATAAAAATAAACAAAAATTAGCAGGGTATGGCTGGGCGCGGTGGCTCACACCTGTAATCCCAGCACTTTTGGAGGCCAAGGCGGACGGATCACAAGGTCAAGAGATCGAGACCATCCTGGCCATCCTGGCCAACATGATGAAACTCCATCTTTATTAAAAATACAAAAATTAGCTGGGCATTGTGGCGCATGCCTATAGTCTCAGCTACTTGGGAGGCTGAGGCAGGAGAATTGCTTGAACCCGGGAGGTGGAGGCTGCAGTGAGCTGAGATTGCACCACTGCACTCCAGCCTGGCGACAGAGTGAGACTCCGTCTCAAAAAAAAGGAAAGAAAAATTAGCTGGGTATGACGGCACCCACCTGTAGTCCCTGCTACTCGGGAGGCTGATGTGGAAGGATCGCTTGAACGTGGAGGTCAAGGCTGCAGTGTGCTATGATCCACTTTACTCTAGCCTGGGTGACAGAGTGAGACTGTCTCAAAAAAAAATAAAAAAAAATAATGAAAGAAAGGAACTTGTATTCTGCAATTGTTGGGAGAAATGTTCTAACATACCATTTTGTTTTAGTGCCTCTTTTTGCTTCTGTTTGAAAGTCTTATCTTCCTCATCCGTCTCCTTGGCCTGCTTCTTGGGCTGTTTTAGGGGGTTCTTCCTGCTGGACATGGCACCTGTGCCCCTTCCTCAGACTCTGCCCTCTATTGGACTTTTTCCTTTTTTTTTTTTTTTTTTTTTGAGACAGAGTCTTGCTCTGTCACCCAAGCTGTGGTGCAGTGGTACAAACACAGTTTACTGTGGCCTTGACCCTCCTGGGACCAACCAATTCTCCCACATCAGCCTTCCAAGTACCTGGGACTACAGATGTGTGCCACACCGCCCGGCTAATTTTTTTAATTTTTTTTGTAGCGATGGGGTCTCACTTTGTTGCCCAGGCTGGTCCCAAACTCCTGGGCTCAAGCAATCCTCCCACCTTGGCCTCCCAAAGTGCTGAGATGATGGGCGTGAGTCACCATGCCTGGCCTAGGATTTGCATTTGATGCTTTCTTTTTGAAACAGTTTTATTGAGAAATAACTTACATACCATACAGTTCACCCATTAAAATGTACAATTCAGTAGTTGTTAGTATAATCAGGGTTTCATAAACATCATCCAATTTTAGAATATTTTCATCACCCCAAAAAGAAACTTTACTCTTTAGTAGTTACCTCACATTTCCACCGAAACCTCTCAGCCCTAGGGAACTATCAGTCTACTTTCTCTCCCTATTGATTTGTATATTCTAGACATTTCATATAAATGGAATCATATATGACCCTTTGTGACTGGCTCCTTTCCCATAGCTTTGTAAACTTTTCCAAGTTTATCCATGTTGAAGCATGTACCAGTGTCATAAATTTTTTAATACAGTTGCTGCTCTGGCATTCATTTTTAGGCCTGGCCTAAGTCTTTTGACACCCAGTTGTACACCCAACTCCCCACCGTCACCTCTGGCCTTGTTAAAACTTAGCCTCCTGGCCAGGAGTGGTGGCTCACACCTGTAATCCCACACTTTGGGAGGCCAAGGTGGGAGGATCACTTGAGGTCAGGAGTTCAAGACCAGCCTGGCCAAATCTGGTGAAACCTTGCCTCTACTAAAAATACAAAAATTAGCTGGGCAGTATGGCACGTGCCTGTAATCCCAGCTACTTGGGAAGCTGAGGCACGAGAATCGCTTGAATCTGGGAGGCGGAGGAGGCTGCAGTGAGCTGAGATCACGCCACTGCATTCCAGCCTGGGCAACACAGCAAGACCTTGTCTCAAGAAACAAAACAAAACAAACTTCCCCACCCGGTGTGGTTGAGATATAGCCCACTTGTTCATCTTATAGACCCCCAAACACAACACATCCCTCAGCTGCTGACCATGAAAAAACCTAATGGTTGACTGAGGGCTGTAATCCTGACACTTTGGGAGGGTGTGGCAGGAGGACTGTTTGAGACCACCCTGGGTAACATAGTGAGACCCCTGTCTCTACAAAAAGAAAAAATTACCTGGGCGTAGTGGCCCACATCTCTAGTCCCAGCTACTCAAGAGGCTGAGGCATGAGGATCGACTGAGGCAGGGAGGTAGAGAATGCAGTGAGCTGAGATCACACCACTGTACTCCAGCCTGGGCAACAGAGCGAGACCTTGCCTCAAAACAAAACAGAACAAAACAAAAACCTAATGGTTAACACCAGAGTCTTGGAAATAAATTCCCCTCCTTTGTGCATGTGTTTTTTTAAGGGCGTAATGCCTATAGACCTAATAAAAGCATAATCCCACAGGTCTCCTTTCCTCTCTCTCTCTCTCTCTCTCTTTCTCCTCTACTCCTACTGAGTAGCTGGGACTAGAGATGTGGGCCACCATGCCCAGTTAATTTTTTTTTCTTTTTGTAGAGACAAGGGTCTCACTATGCTACCCAAGGTGGTCTCAAACTCCTGGCCTCAAGCAATCCTCCTGCTGCACCCTCCCAAAGTGCCAGGATTATGGCCCTCAGCCAACCCACTAGGTTTACTGTGATTGCTTTCTCTAGGATCTTGGTTTCTCAAGTCCTCACTGCCTTAATAGACTTGACTCCAAATTTTGTATCTCCAGGCCAATAAGACTGCTGGTAAGCTCTAGGGTGCTTCTTTCTGACTTCTACACTCCTAGGCACAAATCAACAATGCCCTGAGAAGGAAAAGTGGCTGAGAATGCAGGACTCACTTCAGAGTATTTCTCTTCTTCCTGGGGGCTCTTGGACTCTCAAGCCTTGGATGACAGGGTTGCTCTCCAATTGTTTTAAACAGACTTATTTATTTATTTTTTTAAACCGCTTTCGTTGTTCTCAGTGGCAGAGTTAGTTTGTTCAACAAGGTACCTCATCATGGTTGGATGCCTGCATCATTAAAAAAATTCACTGTAATGAAATATCCTTTAAACAAATAAAATTAGATTTTTTTTGAAGTTAATTGTGGCAAAAACAATTTAAAATTTACCTTTGTTAACTACTTTTAAGTGCACAGTTCAGTGGTGTTATATTTACATTATTGTGTAACATCTCTAGAACTTTTTCATCTTGCAAAATTGAAACTCTATACCCAGTGAAATTATATCACCATTTTCCCCTCCCTCTACCCTCTAGCAGCCACTATTCTACTGTCTGTTTCCACGGATTTGACATAATCCCACAGTTTACATACCTCTACATACCTCATATAGGTCAAATCATAACAGTATTTGTCCTTTTGTGACTGGTTTATTGCACTTGGCACAACATCCTCAAGGTTCATCTATGTTATAGCCTGTGATAGGATTTCCTTCCTTTTTAAGGCTGAATAATATTTCATTATATGTATATATCACTTTTTCATTTATCCATCTGTTGATGAACATTTGGGCTGCTTCAACCTCTTGGCTATTGTGAATAGTGCTGCAATGGACATGAATGTGCAAGTATCTCTTCGATATCCTGCTTTCAGTTCTTTTGGATATTTACCCAGAAGTGGGATTGCTGGATCATATGGTAGCTCTAGTTTTAGTTTTTTGAGGAACTTCCCCACTGTTTTGCATAGTGGTGGTACCATCTACATTCCTATCAGCATTGCATAAGAGTTCCAATTTCTCCACAAGATCCCATCTTTAGAATATGCAGCAATTAACTAGGGGGTTTTCATTTTTGGTCTTCTTTGTTTGTACAAACATTACTGTGTCAACATACACAGATTTTAAATTTCAGCCTAGACCTGGAAGAGTGTTGACAGAGGAAGGTGTTAAGAACATCAACTTGAATCAGCTCTAGAGATGGAGAGGGGTTGGCAGAAGCTACCCTAAAGACAGAACATGCTTGATGTGGTAATGAAGTTACCTGCCTGGATTCTGGACGACCCTGGATATTTTCTCCTTTGCTAAGTTAGCTTCTTTCTCTCCCTCAAAAATATTCTTCTCTTCCCTTACCTACTCCAAGGGTACAAGTGACTGGGGTATGCCTGTCACAGATGAGGTGAGGCCAAGATGTGGGCACTACATAAGGCCAGACAGATATGGTGTAAATGTTATTTATTACCATGATTACTCTTTTGGAGATGGTCAGTGCTGTAAATAGAAAGGGAGTTTAAGAGCAGACTCTGAACCCAGACTGTCTGGAATGAATCCAGGCTCCTCTAGCCACTATCTATGTGATGTTGAACAAATTTCTTAATTTCTCTGTGCCTCAATTTCCTTATCCATAAAATGGCAATGTTAATAGCACCCACTATGTAGAGTTATTAGGATTAAATAAATATTCGTTAAGCACTCAGTGCAAACTGTGGGCACACAGCAAGTACTATGAAAGTGTTAGGCAAAATAAAGGTGGACCCAGCCTGGTAGCACCTAGCAAGTCCAGCTTCACCTTTGCTGTGCTGAGTCGTATAGGTGGTGTTCTTGTGTCTCTGGTTTGTTGGAGGACCTAGTTTTAGCGTATTTTAGGTGTCATTAAGCATCCCCGCTCCCTCGATGAGATAGGGGTGTGCGTGTTACAAGTGGTTGTTGGGCACCTTCACGGGGCAACGGTGACTATGGGCTGTACGTACTACCTCGGTAGAAAGTGTTAATGCACATCCCTGGGCGGAGAGGTAACTCTACTCAATGCGTTTTAAGGGGAATCACACATCTCACGGATGGTGTAGATTCTGTCTGCTCCTTGCGTTTCAGTGGAGGTCCACAGAGCTCCGGGGAGCATCAGGGACCGCGGGCCCAGGACGTGTAGTAGGGAGCGGTGCTGTACACTTCCTCGCACCATAGGGGGGATGGCGGGTTCCACACCTGTCGGGGCAGCAGGGACTGAGCTCGTGTGCGCGGAGGACCGGTTGCTCCAAACCTCCCGGGCCAGCGCGCCGGCCGCCGCGTGCGCGCGTGTGTGCAACAGGAGGCTCGGTCTACACCTCCTCCGGGCAGCAACGACTGCGAGCTCGGTGCGTGCCGTAGGAGGTGTCGTTACACACTTCCTGTGGGTCTCGCCGACCACGGCGCGTTTCCGGTGCCGGCTGGAGCCCGGGGTCCGAGTCCCCGCCCCGCTCGCCGGCCCCGCCCCGGCCCGCCCGCGCCCCGCCCCCTGCCCGCCCGCCGCGCTCCGAGCCGGGCGCGCGGAGCTCGGGGCGCACGGAGCGGCGCGCGCCGGTCGGCGGAGCCAGGCTGGCGCCCCCGCCCCCCGCCCCGCTCCTCGGTCCGCCGCCTGCCGGGCGCCTTCCCCGCGCCACTTACCTTCGGTGCCCGGCCCTCCGGCCGCTCTCCTCTCGCCCTCGGGCCCCTCCGGCCCGCCCCGTCCAGCCCGGGCTGCCCGGCTCCCGCAGGCCCCCCCGTCGACCGCGTTCCTATGGACAGACGCACAGACACCTGCAGGTGGGTGAGAGCCCGCGCGCAGGGCGGGGACGAGCGCGCCGACGCCGCGACCCAGGCGGGGAGCCCCTTTGTGTGGGGGGCGGCCGCGCCGGGGTCGACTCTGCTTCGCCGTCAGCGGCCGCGCGGTGACCCGGCTGAACCTTCCTTTTGTCTCCTCTCGGGGGAGCGAGGCCAGAGCGAGGGCAGGGACCCGGGCGGCCGCTCGTCGGCAGCGCTGGGCTTGGGGGTGCGAGGCGCACAGACCCCCGGCGGCGGCTCTGGTCCGCCTGCCCCGGGCCGCCCCGCCGCCCGGCAGCTAGGGTCTCAGCGGCAGCTGCAGGCGCAGTGCGTGGGGCTGGCGCCCGTGCTCCTGCTCTTGGGTCTGTCGGAGGTGGGAAGGAGGGCGGGAAGGAGGAGGAAAAGGTCTGTCCTCTTAGTTTCCAAGTCTTGAGATGCTTATGGAGAAAGAGAGGTGGTTCAGGGCTCTGCCCCACTAGTTTTCCTCCTCGGGTGGCTCGCCGAGGTGCGTTTGGGGCGTGTGTGAAGGAACGTGCATGGCTTCGCTCCCTTATTTATTGTTTCTAACGGAGGAGGGCTTTCTCCAAAAGGCTCTTCCGCCCCCCCACCCCCATCTGAGGCTGCGCACAGTGATTTGTGTTTGTTATCAAATATCTCGAGAAATGTATTCCCCTGGGTAGGAGGAGGTTGGACTGATCAACGTCAAACCAAAATCAAAGAATGTTTTTGGTTCCCTCAAGTCTTTTTTTTTCTTTAAGGTTTTAGATAGGGACTTTAAAAATTGAACATGGCTGTGATTTTTACAATTATATATATTTTGTGTGTGTGTGTGTGTGTTTTGAAGTTTAGGAGTAAAGTTTTGTTTTTTCCCGAACTCGTTAGGATTCGCAAAACGGAATCCTCTCCCGACGAAATAAACAGCTAACAAGCCAGTCAGGTAGTGACAGCTTCCATGGTGGAGGTTAAATTGGAGTGCAATAAACAATGATCTAGCTTTCTGTTCAGGCTGAAGCCTTTATTTCTGCTGATTTAAGATATGAGATATTTCCCAACCCATGAGACCATGAATGTCAGAATTGAGTTTTCCCCCTAGGATTGTGCTTTTCCTATTTTATTCCATGTATATAACCCAACGATTGGGTTATGCATGGATATGGATACAGTGTTTTGAAAAATACTGTAGGGTGATGTTTCTGATTTGTCTTATTTGATTAGCTAGCTAAGTTCATGAACGGTTGCTGTGTATTTGTAGATATTCAAATAATAAATGAGGTTGAATAAGCATCCAGAAAATTAATTTTACAGATTCAGATTTTTAATATGCAGGTATGGATTTATACCTGTATTAATCTCAATCTACTGCTCAGTTCTGGAAACTTTTTTGCCCACCCTGTGAGAATTTATATTGACAAACTTAAGTCTGACAGTTACCCAGGGGATTAAAAAAACGGAGAAGCAGTTTTGGGGGCCATGCATACAATTATATGGACAGTCATATGTAAAAAATAGAGGTTTTCCTAAAAAAACAAAAAGCATTATCATCTAAACTTGAAGGAAAAACGTGGAAAATTATGTATTATTTAAATTTTCATTAAGATTTAAAAATTAGGAAACAGTATACAATTTAATGCACTTTTTTTTAGACACACTGATTTTTGTCATTATAAAAGTTTAGTATGCTTAAAATAGTGCTTTTTTCTAGGAGAAAAATTTATCCTAGATTCTTGTCCCAGTTAAACAGATTAATATTATTGCATGCCTAATTTTGTAAATGCCTGGAGTGTAGATTTATATACACATTACTTAAAACCTAGCAGTGATCAAGCCAGTCCCTTTTAGTTGATAAAATTTTACTAGTTTCTGCTTTGACTTCCAGTCTGCATTAGGTAAATGAATTTAAATTCTGCACAGAGGCACAGAGCTCAGTATGTGGCTCTGGGCCCTTGACTAGCGTTCCTTGTCCCTCTCCATTCCTAATAATAGCCCAAAGAGAAGAGGTATTGAAATTTGGTCAGGCTTTATGGTGAATCCAGGAATGGAGTTCTAGACCACTCTCAGAATTTCAGCATTTAGATATGCATACTCTTCCTTAGCTCTTTAAAATATTTAAAAAAGATAAGCTAACAATTGAATTGCTTGTTTATATATTTACAAGGCTGTCAGTGGTAGTGATAAGATTTAACAAAGAGTCACTGTGTAACTAAGCATTGAGTGTGGCCTGTACTGAGAATTGTTTTGGCAAAGTTGTAGTTGTGCCTAACTGTTTTCTGAGATCATCAATGTAGTCTTTATGTGGGCTAGCTAAAAGATAACACCTTGTTTTGTTTATGTTTTTGTGTTTTTTTTATTTTTTGACTGATACGTAGATAAGAATTTTTTGTTTTTTGTGTAATCAGCAATGATAGTGTAATTAGAAACATTCCAGAGAACCTTACATATTTTCAACTGATTTTCTTTCTGGTAAGTTGGTGTTGAGGAAGGCATATAAATTATTTTTCATTTTTCGTGTTTGAAATTTTTTTCATTTATTTTGACAAATAAGTGCTACTTCCAGAAAATTTGAATTTGTATAAAACTGGATTTTTAAATATAGCTGACATTTACCAACTTCTCTTTTTAAAACAACATTAAGCCGTCCACAGTTAAATTTGATAGGCTTTAAAATCCATGGACTTTTCTAGCATTTTCCTGTTTATTGGTTATCAATGTAGTATCATTTACAAGAAGCCTAAAATGGCCACTTTATGTTAACTGGAATGCTCAAATGACTAGTGTTTTCATTAGCAATAAATGGAAAGCTGAAAAGTAACAATTTTATTCTTTGTAATAGATCTGTGACTTTCAAGTCTTTCTTTTTGACATTTTTTTGTAGCCTGGTGGGGAAGCAGGTCAGCTGTGAGAGGTGTGGACAGTGACCTCTCATTCCAGCCTTTATCATCATCCTGCATTGTTTAACAACAGCACCAACCCCATGCTGCTTGCTGAAAATGCAGATTTCATTCTTGGATTAATATTCTGGTACCAGATGTATGAGGCTGGCTCTAAAGAAGCTTTTTCTCTTAAGTACTGTCAAAAATAGAGAAGCTGAAGATTGGAGAGAAGCCATTTATTTTGAACAGTTTATTTTCTGACAGTTTGTGTTTGTAAAGAAACCTGCTCATAATATTTACTTAAGAGATCTACATAGTTGCCTGAGGAAGCCCCACAGGTTTCTTTTTTTCCTTTAAAAAAGTTTCCATTGAGCTTAACTCTTATGTGATACTTCTTGACTTTGCTTCTGATTAGTTGATTTATGGACTTTATTTACTAGCATGATTGGAGAATTCTTTTGCTAGACTGAAATTGCACTCTGCCTGTGCTCTGGTCCGTTTCCTAGGTAACAAATGCACTGCATAGATTCCATAATGAGGACTGTGGTTGGCTAGTTACTGTGTAAATTCTGTTGTTTGGTAAAGCTTAGTCTCAAATTCAAATAAAGGTCAAGAAACCAAAAGTACTGAAAATGCAAATTTTTGAATTTTATTTTGTATCCAATGCCAACAAAGTTTAATAGGCTTTTCTGGAGAAAGGCAAATTATGCAGCCGTATTCAAGTTTGTTTTGCAAAGTCTTACGCTTAAACAGTTGGAGAGCTTTTTCACTGTTAGTGTTCATACTGGTAATGCTAATGACTCTAGTGACAAAGAAGATGTATTTCAGAAACATGTTATTACACTTGAAAATAATATGGAAAGCAAAGAATCTTGGTCTAGGACAACAGTGATATTCTTATACTGAAAGGAAGTAAATTATGTATCAAAAGAGAAATTATACAACTTTGATGTGAGATATAACATTGTTTTTTAGAGACACGGTCGCACTCTGTCGCCCACGCTGGAATACAGTGGTGCAACCATAGCTTACTGCCTCTTTGAACTCCTGGGCTCAAAGGATCACATCTCAACCTCCCAAGTAGCTGGGACTACAGGCCCGTGCCATCAATCACACTTAGCTAATTTTTCTTATTTTTTGTAGCGATGGGGTCTTGTGGTGTTGCACAGGCTGATCTTGAACTCCTGGACTCAAATGATCTTCCTGCCTTGGCCTCCCTAAGTGCTAGGATTATAGGTGTGAACCCACGTCCAGCCATAACTTTAAAAAAGTTTAAGAAGACATTAAAACATTGAAGCAATATTTAAAAACATTAAAAATCTTACCATAAAATGCTGAATTTCTACTCTAGCTTTTTTTCTTCTCTGCATGAACTTTGGCCAACCTAGCGCCGGGGAGTAGCTCCCCCCTTGGTTGCTGCAAGTTAGAGAATAGCTTTCTCCTTCACTTTACTCTCCTCTGGACATCTATGGATTCTTTAGCTCCAGACACAGGACAAAAAGTAATATATATGGAATGGCTAGTAATTATTAGCTCTTTTGTTTGTTTGTTTTGTTTTTTGTTTTTTTCCCTTAAGAAACCTGCAAAGAACCAAAATTCCATTAAAACCTACTGGAAATATATTTTCACTGATGCCCGAAAATGTTTTTTGTTTGTTAATCATCAAGGATTTCATTAGCTAAACATTAAAATAACATACACATAACTCTTTTTAAGTCTAAATAATTATCCAAAGTTGCTTCCATTGCTTTCCCTTGCTTCTCTGGATTGTTTTTAGATGATTCATTTACTCTTTGGTTAACTTTGATTTCATGCATAGGATACATCTTGGTTGGGTTCTCTTTTTATTCTTGTTTTTTTTTTCAAAACTGATACTACTTTAACCTTTTCTGTCCTTTTTTAATTGCAAGTATTGTATCCCTTCAGTTTTTTCTTATATTTTCTTCTGGAAATACTTATTATTTTAAAAATATTTTCCTTGCGTGATTTAAGGCATAATCACCATATATCAAAAGCTCTACCCTTTTTTCTGTTATAGGACTTCATATTTCTGGGACGGAGTTGACAATATGTGTGAATTCTTAACCAGCTAGGACTACTTCCTCTTCTCAGCTTGTATTAATTGGTTAGGGCTGCCATAACAAAGAATCACAGGCTGGTGGTCTTAAACAACAAAAGTTTATTTTCTGACAATTCTGGAGGCTAGGAGTATAAGCTCAAAGTGTTGGCAGGGTTGAGTTCTTCTAAGGCCCCTCTCTTGGCTGATGGATGGCTGTCTTCCTAAGGTGGCTTCACTTGGTCTTCCCTCTGTGTATGTGTGTGTCCTAATTTCCTCTTAAGAACATCACTTACATTGGATTAGGGAACACACATATGACTTCATTTTACCTTAATTACCTGTATTCCAGGCCTTACTTCCCCTGTAAATCACATTCTGAGGTACCAGGGTTTAGGATGTGAACAGATGAATTTGAGAGGAATACAGTTCAGCCCGTAACACAGTCCATCCCTCTACCTACTGCCTTTCATGAACGTATACTACCTACCTACATATGTACATACATACCTCACTCCACATGTGGGATTTTGTGTGGTTTCATCTTTTATGTCTTTTTTACTCTGTTGGCAATTTGTCACTTGAGTCCCAGGCCCAAATACATAGCAATATGATCAACTTATATATAGTCATTAAAAATAAAGTAGTTAGTTAAAGGCTTTTTGTTTTTCACTCTTCGTATTCATTGTTTTTAAATGTTTTATTTTGAATCACTTAAAGTACAAAAATCCTTTTTTTGTTTGTCTGAGACAGGATCTTTTTCTCTTGCCCAGGATGGAGCGCAGTAACGTGATCACAGCTCACTGCAGCCTCGACCTCCTGAGCTCAAGCAGTCCTCTCACCTCTCAGCCTTCTGAGTAGCTGGGATCGCAGGTGCACACCCGAGCCCAGCTAACTTTTTTTTTTTTTGGTAGAGATGAGGCCTGTGTGGTCCAGATTGGTCTTGAACTCCTGGGCTCATGATGTCCTCCTATCTGGGCCTCCCAAAGTTCTGGGATTACAGGCCTGAGTCACTGTGCCTGGCCAAAATTCTTAATAGTTTTGGAATACTGGAGAATATTATTGTGGCCAAATTCAGTGGAAGCGCTAATTCTGTTATTTTCTTCTGAGTTCTGAGGACTTGTTTCTTTTGGTGCTTTTTTTTTTTTTCAGCTGTTGGTCTTGCTGCTCTCATGGTAAGTTATGCACTATTTGGTCTTTTCACGCATGTCTGATGATTCCTGAATCTAATATCTAGTCGGGGCTTTTCTCCTGAAATCCACATCTTTGTGTCCTACTACGACTGGGTATATTCACTTAATTTTCCACAAGCATTTCACATTCAACATGCCCCAGACTTATTGTCCTCTTCAAATCTGTGTCTTTTCTTTTATTCCCTAGCTCAGTGAGTTGGTACCACCTTCCATCCATCTTCCCAGTCCAGAAATTTAGGAGTTATCTCTGATTCCTTCTTTATTCTTAATCCCATTGTCCATACATAATCAAGCCCCTGGGTCAGTCAGTTCTTGCTCCCCAAGATTTCTCAATTCTGTCTGTTTGCCATATGTGAATCATATGCTACTGTGTTACCTTTGCATTAGTCTTAGTTTTACAGTTAAATATATTCAATGTGCAACAGAAGTCCTTATGGTAAAGCTTCTGTAATCATTTAGTAGTCTGAAGTTGATTGAATTCTTGTAGTGGCTCATGTGAAATGTATCCCTTGCCTTTCATATTTAACACTGTTTATCTGTGGCTTTTATAGTTCAAGGTCACTTTGACTGAATAAAAATACTTGACTCACATTTTTTTCCCCTCAACTATCTTTAAAAATGTTACTCTCTTGCAGGAGTTGGCAAACTTTTTCTGTAAAAGACTGAATAATAATTATCTTAGGTTTTGTGGATCACTGATTTCCCTCACAATTACTTAACTGTGCCATTGCATTGCAAAAGCAGCTATAGATAGTGTGTAAATGAACTAGCCTGACTGTTCCAATAAAACTTAATTTACAGAACCAGGCAGTGGGCTGGATTTGGTCCATAGGCTTTAGTTTGCTGAGTCCTATTCTATTCTGGTAAAATGTGTTGTTGTCAAACTCTAATACCAATATGATTTTCTTTCTTTAATTTTATCTTTTTGCCTAGATACCCAAGGGCTTTTTCTTCATATTTAAAGCCAATAATTTTACTGGAATGTCTGTTGACCATTCCCTGTTAATTCTTCTAGATACACAGTGTTTTTTATTATATTGGCTCAAGTGTTTTTTCATGTTTTCATCAATTATAGTTTTTTAGTAATGTGTTCCATTGTTTTCATTTTCTGTCTTTGGGGCCTCCTATTATATGTATGTTGGATCTTCTTATATCTATACCTTAATATTATTTTTTCTTATTTTTTTATATTTGCTTTATTTTTATGTTTTTTTCTATTTTAGGCTTTAGTGTCTTCAATGTATTTTCCATGGTATCTATCTCTTTTTTTTTTTTTGACAGTCTCTGTCACCCAGGCTGGAATGCAGTGGCACCATCATGATTTACAGCAGTGTCAACATCTCTGGCCCCAGGTGATCCTCCCTGTTTAGCCCCAAGTAGCTGGGACTACAGATGTGCATCACCATGCCCTACTAATTTTTGTATTTTTTGTAGAGACAGGGTTTCACCATGTCGCCCAGGCTGGTCTCAAACTCATGTGCTCAAATGATCCACCTGCCTCGGCCTCCCAAAGTGCTGGGATTACAGGCGTGAGCCACTGTACCTGGTGGTATCTGTCTATTAGGTTTAGTGTTCTTTCTAGTTTTCACTTCCTTTCTGAGTTTTTTCTTTCGTGTTCTGTCATGAACTTTGTCATTTCTTGTTGTACGTCCTCTTGTTATCTGGCAAGATTCATTTTTTAGTTTTTCAATTTCTGATGTATGCTGTTCTTCCATAGCTTCTATCATTTTAAAATTTTTTCCCCTTTTTTCTTTTTGAGACAGGGCCTTTCTCTGTCATTCAAGGCTCAAGGGATTCACTCGTCTTAGCTTCCCAGGTAGCTAGGACTATGGACGTGTGCCACCACTACCAGCTGAATTTTTTTTTTTTTTTTTTTTGTAAAGATGAGTTTCACTGTGTTGCCAAGGCTAGTCTTGAATTCTTGGGCTCGTGATCCTCCTGCCTTGGTCTCCCAAAGTGCTGAGATTACAGGCATGAGGCACTGTGCCTGGCTATTTTCTTAATTCCTCTTACTCATTTTGAAATATGTTACAGTTCTCATCTTTTTTCTTACTGTACTTTTTAATTTAATTGTTCTCTCTTGGTCATATTTAAATTAGATGGTCTTACCTGTACTTTTGGAGAAGGTTTCTGTGATGGAGGTGGAAACTGACAAATACAGTTTTCCTGGTTTTATGGTTTGAAGATTTTCTCCTTTGTTTCTTATCTGAAGTATTTTAAAAATATGGCCACTCAATTAAAATAAAAATGAGGTACCATTGTATACTCATTAGAATGGCTAAATGAGAAAGATGAAAAATACCAAGTATAAAGATGTAGAATAGCTGAAATTCTCCTGCACTGCTATTCGAAGTGTAAATT
This sequence comes from Nomascus leucogenys, assembly GCF_006542625.1. Lineage (NCBI taxonomy): Eukaryota > Metazoa > Chordata > Mammalia > Primates > Hylobatidae > Nomascus > Nomascus leucogenys. The sequence continues at coordinate 88,546,806 of NC_044388.1, forward strand.
GGAATGGAAATGTAAAGTGGTACAGCAATTTGGAAAGCTGTATGGCTATGTCTACTAAAGCTGGACATATGCTGCAAATCCTGTGACTCAGTAGTTCTACTCTAAGATCCATACTCACCTAAATATATGGACTAGAATGCTCATAGCACATTTGTCATTGCTGCAAACTAAAATCTGTCCAAATGGCCATCAGTCATTTTTGTTCCCTTCCACAGTGAGTCTGACTTTGGCTGTGTAACTTGCTCTGGCCAGTTGGACATTAGCAAGCATTATGCAACAGAAGCTTGGTAAGTGCTTACATACTCCGGGAAATAATGCCCTGTGACCACTATATAAGGACATCCTGGAGTAGGAGAGGTTACATGGAAGAGAATCCTGGTGCCCAGCCAATGACCAGTACTTACTGACAAACTTGTGAGTGAGGCCATCTTTGACCTTATAGTTTAGCTGAGCTTCCTTCCAGCTAAAAGTAGCTACATAAACAAGTCCAGGTAAAGCCAGAGGAGAAACTACCCAGAAAACATAGAATTGTGAGAAATAAGAAATTGCCGTTTTAAGCCACTAAATTTTTAGGTGATTTGTTATACGGCAATATTAAACTGACTCAGATTGAATAAATACATCATGGTATATTTACACAATGGAATACTGTAGAGCAATGAGAGTGATAAACAGTCTACAGCTGCATGCAGTAGTATGTGTGAATCTCACAGACATATGTTGAGCTAAAGAAGCCAGACAGAGCAGAGTTTATACTATATGCCTGCATATATAGAAAGTCCTCAAACAGGCAGAATCATTCTGTTCTGTTAGAAGCCAGAATAGGGGCTACCCTTGGAGGAGCAGTGACGAGAACAGAGAAAGTAGAGGCTTCTGGGCTGCTGGAAAGGTTCTGTTTCTTGAACTGGTTGCTGGTTACATAAGTGGGTTCTGTTTGTGAAATTGTGAAATGTCAGCAAGTTCACTTATTGCTGCCTTTTTCTGAGTGTATATTTCAACATAAAGAAAAAAATGTGGCTTCTTGATGTAGCCTCCTCTCTGATGTTCTCTGAGATTAACCTCCTCTGGTTATCTGTTTCCTTTATTCCCATTCCTGCCTCTTTGTTTGATTTGGATTCTAGTCCACAGTGTTTTTCCTAAAGCCTCTTAGGTTCCCGTGGTCTTGCATTCTCCCCCAGAAACTCAGAAACTTTACTGGTTGTTCTTAGATACAATTTCACTTAAAAAAGATCCTCTCTTTTTGATGGTAATTTCTTCTTTCCCAGCTCTTAGAATCACCAGAACTCTCTCCTTTTTCTCCCTTCATCTGCCCAGTTGCTTATTCTGTGTAGGTTCTGTTTTTTGGGCGTTTTAGCCCTGCCTACTTATCTGGTGTCCATGGGACTGTCCTATCACCTGATATTGTTGAACATTTTGTCTTTTGTTATTGTCTACCTATTTTGTTATCTTCCCATCTCTGGGTGTTTTTATTTTTCCCATGCAGATAATTGTAGATTCACTTGCAGTTGTAAGATATAATACAGAGAGGTTCTTTGCATGCTTTGCTCAGCTTCCCCCAGTGGTAACATATTGCAAAATTATATTTATAATATTACAACCAGGATATTGACTGTTTATGGGCTGAGTAGTGTCCCTGCAAATTCATATGTTGAAGCCCCAACCCTCCAGTACCTTAATGTAACTGTATTTAGAAGCTAGGGCATTAAAAAAGGTGATTAAGTTAGGATAAGATTGTTGGAGTGAGCCCTAATATAATCCAGTCTGGTGTCCTTATAAGAGGAAATTTGGACACAAAAAGAGACATTAATGACATGCACATAGGGGAAAAAACTGTGAAGAAAACAGCAAGGAGGAGGCCATCTGCAAGCCAAGGAGAGAGGCTTCAAAAGAAACCAAGCCTGCCAACACTTTGATCTTAGAATTCTAGCCTCCAGAATTGTCAGAAAATAAACTTCTGTTGTTTCAGGCACCCAGTCTGTAGTATTTTATTATGGCAGCCCTAGCAAATGAATACACTGACATTGATAAAATCTACCACTCATAGTCAGATTTCCAGTTTCAGTGGTACTCACTTGTGTATGTGCTAGGTTCAATACAGTTTTTTTTTTATTCTCCAATTTAAAACTTTTAATTAAAAAGTAAACTTTAATGTCAAAAATGGGAACTTGCGGAGGTTCAATACAGTTTTATCACATTTTTAGGTTTCTGTTTCTACCAGCCTCTCCACTGCTCCCCGCCACCATTTCTAACATCTTTGTATGATTGGATTTGAGGAGAGTCCAAAACTCAGCATCTGTTGTCTTGCTTGCATAGGAGTCCTTTATTTATTTTTGAGTAGTTTTTTTGTTGTTGTTGTTGTTATGTTAGAAGACTTATTTTCCCTATTGATCAAAGGGGACAAATACCTGATTAGGCAAGAAAGAGTAAGATATGCAATACTCTGTTTAATAATAGCTTTTCTGGTGTATCTGATTTGTAGTGATAAGCCAATATATATTTGTTGCAGGGAGTTTAATTCTTCTCTAAGTGACTAAGGTTGTTAACATTTTCATGACAATTCTGGTACAGTTATTGGCTTTGTTTATTTGTCATCTTCTGAAAACAAGGAGTTCTGCATTAGTGAATTTACCATATAACTAAAGTTTATCTCCTGGAGAAAACAAGATTAAAATCATTTTTAGTGAAGATGTTCTTTAAACATAGCTTAAGTAAAGGTGGCGGTTCAGTTTTTTTTAGAAATCTACAAAAGAAGTCCTTTTCTAGCATGTAGATGAACCCAAGCAGATATGGAGAAATTTTCAAGATTTTTCTTTTCCCTCCCTGGAAAATTCGCTAAAGTTTTTCAGTTCTGAAGTTTTACAATAAACTTAGACCAGTTTACTACAACCAATTCAAGGAAGGATCAGTCAACCCGACTTACAAATCCATAAAATTCACGGATTTACCAAAATCTTGTTTAAACAGCCTTTGAAGATTCTTTTAAAGTTTCTTTTATGTTGATATAACTTATATAAAATGCATAAATCTTATGTGTAGACTGGAGTGATTTTTCCCCCTTTTATTTTTAGTTGAGATGGAATGATTCTACATGTTTTTGGGATACAGAGTAATATTTCAATATGTGTATACAACATATAATGATCAAATCAGGGTAATTAGGACACCCATCACCTCAAACATTTTATTATTTCCTTGTGTTGGGAGCATTCAAAATCTTCTCTTCTGGCCTTTTGAAAATATGCAATAAATAATAGTTAACCATATTCATCCTACAGTGCTGCGGAACACCAGAGCTCATTCCTATCTAGCTGTAATTTTGTATCTGTTAACTAACCTCTATCCATCCCTCTCCCTTTACTCTTCCCAGCCTCTAACACACACAGTTATACTCTCTACTTCCATGAGCTCAAAAATTTATTTCCCACATATGAGTGAGAACATGTGGCATTTATCTTTCTGTGCCTGAATTACTTTGCTTAACATGATGTCGTCCAGGCTTATCCACGTTGTGGCAAATGGGATTTCTTTCCTTTTTATGGATGAATAGTATTCCATTGTGTATATATACCACATTTTCTTTATCCGTGCATCGGTTGATGGACATTTGGTTTGATTACATGTCTTAGCTATTGTGAAAGTGCTACAATAAACATGGTGGTGCAGATAATCTCTTTGATACACTGATTTATTTGATACGCTGGTTTTCTTTTCTTTGGATAAATACTCAGCAGTAGGATTGCTGGATTAGTATGGTAGTTCTGTTTTTAGTTTTTTGAGAAACTTCTATATGGTTTTCTATAATAAATAGCCTTTGAAGATTTCTGTGAAATTTTAGCTGAAGGTACTCCCATTCTACCTTCACAGCAGCATTTTAAGGAATGTTCTGCTTTAAAAGTTGTGGGTCATATGATAACATAGTCTTAGAAATATTTTCCTTTTGAATTTTGTTAATGAATATGAATATATCCATTGAAAAGCATATATTCATGATATTCTGCCTATGATAATATTTTGCTTATGAGTATATTTGGAATATGAATATCTTTTTGATACGTATATAGTTTTACATTGTTTTTTGGCCAACTGGCTGGCTGCTTTCTGGTAGATAAAAGTCTCAACACAAACAATATTTCTTATTTACATTTTTTTTCTCTGAGACAGTTTCACTCTGTCACCCAGGCTACAGTGCAGTGGCGTGATCTCGGCTTACTGCAAGCTCCGCCTCCCAGGTTCATGCCATTCTCCTGCCTCAGCCTCCTGAGTAGCTGGGACTACAGGCACCCGCCACCACGCCCAGCTAATTTTTTGTATTTTTAGTAGAGATGGGGTTTCACCGTGTTAGCCAGGATGGTCTCTATCTCCTGACCTCGTGATCCAGCCACCTCAGCCTCCCAAAATGCTGGGATTACAGGCGTGAGCCACCACGCCCGGCCTCCTATCTACATTTTTCTAATGATATGTTTATATACTGGGATAAGGTATAAAATCTGCACTTTCCATTAATGAAGTGATTGCCTCAGAAGTTTAGGGGTTTTCCTATTAAAATTATTATTATTATTTTTGAGACAGTCTCTCACTCTATCACCCAGTGTGGAGTCCAGTGGTGCGATCTCAGCTCACTGCAACCTCCACCTCCTGGTTCCGGCGATTCTTGTGCCTCAGCCTCCTGAGTAGCTGGGATTACAGGTGTGTGCCACCGTGCCCAGCTGATTTTTGAGTTTTTAGTAGAGATGGGGTTTCGTCATGTTGGCCAGGCTGGTCTTGAACTCCTGACCTCATCTGCCCGCCTTGGCCTCCCAAAGTGCTGGGATTACAGGCAAAACACCACGCCTGGCTTTACAAATTATTTTTGGTGTCAAAATTTATCCTATTGATTAACCTTAATATCATTTAATTTTTTTTTTTTTTTTTTTTTTTTTTAGAGATAAGGTGTCACTGTGTTGCCCAGGCTGGTCTCAAACACCTGGGCTTGAGCAATCCTCCTGCCTTGGCCTCCCAAAGTGCTGGGATTATAGGCATGAGCCACCGTGGTCAGCCTAGTATCATTTTTATTTGATGCTTTCCTGTTAATCATCAAATAGATATTTTATAGTTACTTTATTTAGTCATCTAAGAACATACTATTGGCCTGAGAAGTAAACATGTCCTGGCACATTACATAATAAATGATATTCTTATTGAATATAAAAGAATGTAGTTCTGTATAATATTTTTGAGAAAAACGGCGCACTGATAAAAAGGTTAGTAGGTTTGGCCATGTCAAAGTTTAAACTTGGTTGGGCTCAGTGGCTCATACCTGTAATCCCAGTATTTTGGAAGGCTGAGGCAGGAGGATTGCTTGATCCCAGGAGTTTCAAGATCAGCCTGGGCCACATAGGGAGACCCCTATCTCTACAAAAAAAAAAAAAAAATAGCCCAGCATGGTTGCATGTACCTGTGGTCTTGGCTACTTGGGAGGCTGAGGTGGGAGGCTGAAGCATGAGGATCTCTTGAGCCTAGGAGGTTGAGGCTGCAGTGAACTATGATCATGCCACTGTACTCCAGTCTGGGTGACGGTGCCAAACTTTGTCTCCAAAACAAAAAAACTGAAAAAACTTTGTTTTTTCAACAAAATAATGAAATTAAAAAGGAAGGAGCACACTTTGGGAGGCTGAGGTGAGAGGATTGTTTGAGATCAAGAGTTTGAGACCGGCCTGGGCAACAAAGCAAGACCCTTGTCTTTACAAAAAAAAAAAGAAAAAGAAAAAGAAAAATTAATCAGGCATGATGGCTCATGCCTGTAGTCCCAGCTACTTGGGAGACTGAAATGGAAGGATCACTTGAGCCCAGGAGTTCAAGGCCATGGTGAGCAATAATGGCACCGCTGCACTCTAGACTGGGCAACAGAGCGAGATCCTGTCTCTTGAAAAAAACAAAATGAAACCAAGTTGAGAAGTGAGAATGCTGCCAAAAAGGCAGCCAACCAGGGCTGCAATGGAGAATAACAAGGAAGGCTTCTTTCAATCAAGTCTTCAATTGGTCTAAGAAGAAAATCTTCCATTTCAGATTTAAAAAATAAAGAGGAACCAACACCTTGCAGAGCTGGTAGCCAAGCATTTCAGGCAGAGAAAACTGTGGCATAGAGAGACAGGAAGGGCATGAGGTCATACAGCAGACTGCACAGAACAGCCAAGATTCGAAACCCTAATGCTAGACCCCAGCTCTCATCTATGACTTCTAATAACTGTTCATTAGTGGGTCCAGCATGGGGGCTCACATGGAGCAGGCCCTACTAAAAAATAATAAAACCCTGATAAATAATAGATAAGATGAAGAGCAATTTATAGAAGAGAAATGTTCAGCCTCCATGATAATCACACACAAAATACTATGGCAATCCAGAAGCTTTTTTTAAACACTATCAAATTAGCAAAAGTATGAAGTGAAATAATACCCATTTCTGGTGAGTAGAAAGGAGGAGGGGAGGAAGTTATTCTCATATGTATTGCTGATGGCAATATGGCATCTTTGTTTTCTTATAAAACTTTGAAGTATAATATACTTCGAAAGATGAACCTATCAGTATGTATAGTTGATTAACTCTTACAAATTGAATACATGTGACTAGTACTCAGATAGTAAACAAGACATTATTTATTCCTTGTGCTTCTCCCAGTATATCTAACACAATCCTTCTGAAACAAAATAAATATCCTGACAGATTGCTGAGTCATAGGGTATATATGCTCTGCTTTAATGTGTTCTCCAAAGTAATTGTATCAGTTTATACTTGCACTAGCACCAGCCCTGTGTAAATGTTCCAGTTGCTCCGCTTTCCATGATTATCATTTTGAAAAGCAATGTGTCAATATATTAAGAGCCATAAATATATTTCTACCAATTTATCTAGTAATTCTAATTGAAAAGATAGAGATACATGCACAAAAACATTCAATGAAGCAGTCTAAATTTTGTCTGCTGCAGCCTCACGCCATTTGTTGTCTGTGGCTGCTTTTGTGCTGCATTGGCAGAATTGAGTAGTTATGATAGAGATCCTGCAAAGCAGAAAATATTTACTATCTGACTTACTCCAGAAAAAGTTTGCTGACCCTTGCATTAGAGCATTATTTAGAATAGTAAAAGATTGGTTGGCAGTAACCGATATGTCCATCAGTAGGGGAATTATTGGCTAAATCCTTGATAAAACTGGATCTAGCCATTTACAATGATGATTATAGAGACTGTTTAACCAACAGATTTAATGGGCATTCACCATGTGTTAGGTACTTTTCTAGATGCTAGGAAATCAGTAAAAACAAAATACTTGGCGTCATAGAGCTTAAATTTTAGTAGTGGAGATAGAGAAGAAACAAGTAAAATAACATGTAAGGGATAAGTGCTAAGAAGGAAGAAAAAAAGCAGGAAAGGGGGATATGAAATATTTCAGGGTAAGGTCTTGACATTTTAGATTAGGGTTGCCAAGGAATATCTCACAGAGAAAGTGACTTTTGAGTAAGCACTTAAAATAAGTGAGAGGGCTTGACATTCAGGTATCTGGAGGAAGAGCATTTGAGGCAAAGGGAATGGCAAGCACAAAGGGTCAGTTGGAAATGTGCCCTGATATGTTCTAGGAACAAGAGTTTCAAGAGCTGGCTGGTCACGGTGGCTCACTCCTTTAATCCCAGCACTTTGGCAGGCTGGGGTGGGAGTATTGCTTAAGCCCAGAAGTTTGAGACCAGCTGAGAAACAAGACTCCTTCTCTACAAAAAATAAAAAAAATTAGCCAAGTGTGGTCGTGCCTACCTGTAGTCCCAGCTACTAGGGAGGCTGAGGCTGCAATGAGCTGTGTTCATACCACTGCACTCCAGCCTGGGCAACAGAACGAGGCCCTGTCTCAAAAAAAAAAAAAAGTCAAGGGCTGCACCAGAGTGAAGGAGGGAAGAGAGTTGCAAGAGTTTGGACAGATATTGCTGGTGGTAGTGGGTAGGGCAGATCATGTAGAACCTTCTGGCAAAATGAAAAATCCCTATTAAAAATTGTTCAAGTAGGAAGTAGAATGATTTTTCTCCCTTCCATTTTCCCTCCTTCCCTGATCATGACTATCATGCAAAGCTACGCATAAGGAAAAGACTGGAAGAAATACCCTAAAATGCTAAGTGTTAATGTGCTGGGGTTATAAATTATATATATATTTGCCATGCTTTCTATAATTTGGCTATATTTTATAATAAAAAGCATAATTAAAAACGAAGTATTTTAAATATTTCTGTCTTTTAATACCTTAGAAATCGAGTACTTTAGATCTTTCTCAAGTTGATTGTAACCTGGCTTTATTGATGGTGGGCAACAGTGTCTTAAATCATCTAAGGAGTTGTTGATTTTTTAATTATGTATTAATCTTTCAGGGTTTGAACCAGAAGGAACTGTAGAGATTATCTTTTTTTTTTTTGAGACAGAGTCTCACTCTGTCACCCAGGCTGGAGTGCAGTGGTGCGATCTCGGCTCACTGCAACCTCCACCTCCTGGGCTCAAGCAATTCCCATGCCTCAGCCTTCTAAGTAGCTGGAATTACAGGTGCGTGCCACACTACCCCCAGCTAATTTTTGTATTTTGAGTAGAGACGGGCTTTTGCCATGTTGGCCAGGCGGGTCTCGAATTCCTGACCTCAAGTGATCCGCCTCCCAAAGTGCTGGAATTACAGGCGTGAGCCACCATGCCCTGCCAAGATCAACTATTTTTAATCCCCTTATTTTACAGATGGGGAAATGATCTAGAGAAGTGAAGGAGCTCTGGCTTCTAGTTCCTTTTCATTGTATGTTTCATCCCCATTTAATCTGAGGTTATCCAGCACCAGAGTGATTTTTGTGATTCATAATTTACCTAATCTTATCTTTATGATAAGATTATGACAAGAAAATCATTGAAAATGATGATATCTGAGTCTGTTTTGTCCAAATCTTCTCAGTGCCAAAACCACTATAGCAAATATGATGCCAATAATGAAATTTTTTAATATATGTATGTGTGTATATATGTATATATGTGTAGATGTATATACATTTTTTATTTATACAAATTTATAGGGTACATGTAAAATTTTGTCACATGTGTATAATGCGTAGTGACCAAGTCAGTGTATTTAGCATGTCTATTGCTGGAGTACAATACATTTTTGTTGAAGATAGTCACCCTACTCTGCCATCTAACATTGAATTTATTCCTTCTATCTTATTCTATGTGTACCCTTTAAATCGGTTATCTTCATCGTCCCCTTGGTCCCCTCACTCAACTTTCCCAGTCTCTGTTATCTGTCCTTCCATTTTCCACCTCCATGTGGTCGAGTTTTTTAGCTTTCATGTGTAAGAATATGTGATACTTGTTTTTTTGTGCCTGGCTTTATTTCACTTAAGATAATGACTTATAGTTTCATCCATGTTGCTGAAAACGACCTGATTTTATTCTTCCTATAATGAGTTCTTTAGGCTAGCACCCTGGTTAAGACCAGACTTTGTACTCAGACTGCCTGGTTTTGAATCCTGTTTCTGGCCCTTATTAGTACGTAACTTCTCAGTGCTTTAGTTTCCGCGTTTATAAAATGAGTATAATACTAAGTATAAAGCCCATGGGGTTGTCGTGAGGATTAGGTAAATTAGGTGGGTAGAGTGCCAGGCACATAGGTTATATTATTACTGAGGCTTAAATATCTAGAAGAGAGTATATTTGAACACTAGATAGCAAAGAAAATTAGGCTTAACAAATCCTTGAATTGTATGGTGTGAATTCTGTATGTCTCTATTTTGACTTTGCAGGCAATGTAGTAATTTATTAAGAACGTTTTAAAACTAATAATTTTAATTAGCATAGTGGTTTCAAATTGTATGTTGTTGTAGCACTTCACAGATGGTTATCAAATTTTGTTGAAAAGGATGTTTACTTTCATTTCATTCAGAGAAATACTGTGATTTTGGTAAATGGCCTGAGTGGTTAGGTGATGAAAGGTGGGACAGGATGCGTGATGAAAGGCAAAGCACGGGGTCCAGGCAGCTGTAGGAAAGATTGCTTGTTTACTGGAGCGGGCAAGAACTTTGCTTTGTGAGTATATAGGTCAGGGCAATAAAGAGTTCGATTTAAGCTGACAAACAGCAGTGAAGGGGGATCAAACAGAGAACGATGAGTATGTATCCCTTTCCTTTGAAATGTGTCACCAAATTCTAGCATTTGAGTGTCCCTTAGTATCAAAGAGACAGAAGACTGCTGAACTCATATAATGGATATAATTAAGAATGAACAAATTGTGTTTCTATAAAGTAATTTTTGAACTATAGGGTAAAGCTTTTGGTAAAATCTGAAGTATGGAGAAAAATGAAATTTATAGGGTAATGTGGCAATTTGTAAAAACAAATGTTAGAGGCCAAGCGCGGTGGCTCACGCCTGTAATCCCAGCACTTTGGGAGGCCGAAGCAGGCGGATCACAAGGTCAGGAGATCGAGACCATCCTCGCTAACACAGTGAAACCCCGTCTCTACTAAAAATACAAAAAATTAGCCGGGCGTGTTGGCAGGCGCTTGTCGTCCCAGCTTCTCGGGAGGCTGAGGCAGGAGAATGGCGTGAACCCGGGAGGTGGAGCGAGACTCCGTCTTAAAACAAAACAAAAAAAAACAAATGTTAAGAATGTTTTTTCTTTGTGGTAATTAAGGATAATTTTATATGTGTAGTGTGTCCTGATGTGTTACGTGTTTATACGTGTTTGTGACTACTTGGGTACTTGGGGGTTGCACAAGGGGGTTGCACAAGGTTCCGTTACTTTTTTTACTGGGAAAAATATGGACTCTTTTTGCAGTGCTGATATTATTTTCTTTAGTATTAAAATTTCAGAAGTTTTTGCTTGCTCAAGCTACTGCTTTTTTTTTTTTTTTTTTTTTTTTTTGTAAACACAGCTGGATAAATGCAGATAGAGTCTGCAGTGTTTCTGCCACACTAGCTTTATTAGAAAGTTTTTGCCTTTTTTTTGCCAGATCATGGGTTGTGATTTAGGGTTTCTGTGGGCACATTAATTCTGAGTAGAACCTGAGATTGTGCTTAACTACAAGTGTGGTAGTTTTGGTAGTGAGTTCATAACAGGACCCAGGTACTTACATACTCAGTGGTCATTGCTGTTGTAGCAGTTGTGGTATTTAATTGAACTTGAAGGTCACTTGGAATATTTCTAGGCCATTACATTAGACCTCTGAGAAAAAAGTTTTAAGTGCAATTCAATATTTATGATTTAGTTAATAGTTAAGCTAAGGACTTTTAGAAGTATTTGTGGGTAGAAGGAAGGAGGCCATACATTTACGGAGACCCTGATAAAGCATGAAATTGTGACGCTGAATTTGCATTTCTTTCCCAACTCTCTGCTGATGCGCTATGCTCTGGTCCAAGGGGTGGCATATGACTCTCAAATAGCCCCTGTATCCTTTCCTAGTCACTCTTTTCAGGGCTTAGGTTGATATATCATATGCATATAAGAATGTTTAGAAAAGATGTGTGGAATTGACTATTTTAGGTTTTGTGTTTTTTTCGTTGTTTTTGTTTTTTTTCTTTTTAAGAGACAAGTTTTCAGTCTCATCCAGGGTGGAATGCAGTGGTGTGTGATCACTGCTCACTGTAACCTCGATCTCCTGGGCTCAAGTTATTCTTTTGTCTTAATCTCCTGAGTAGCTACCATTATAGGCATGTGCCACTATGCCTGGTTAATTTTTTATTTTTTTTATAGAGATAGGGCCTCATAATATTGCCCAGGCTGGTTTTGAATTCCTGGCCTCAGGTGATCCTCCTGACTGGGATTACAGGCCCTGAGCCACTGTGCCTGGCCAGTTTGATTCTTTTGAATGGGTATTTTTTGTGTGATATCAATCAAACATCTATACCTGTAAGATCAAAGTATAACCCTAAAATGCTGTATCTGTTTTTATTTCTTTTCTTGTCTTGTCTTGTCTCGTCTTGTCTTCTCTTTTCTTTTCTTTCAAGAGATGAGGTTTCACTATATTTCCTAGGCTGGTCTTGACTTCCTGGGCTCAAGCAGTCCTCCTGCCTCAGCCTCCCGAAGTGCTGAGATTATAAGCGAGATTCTATCTTTTAGCCTTACATGGTAATTCTAAATATTTTTGTGGGTTTTTGATCCCTTTGAGAATTGGATAAAATCTTTGGACTCCTTTCTTATTAAATACATATCTATATATACAACCTATAATTTTGTATACATTTTAGGAAATATGTAGACTCTTGATGCAGTATGCAAACAATCTCTATTTTGTGTGTTTACATTTTAGCATATGACTTTCTTTTAAGAATAGAAACCTTAAAGGCTTGAAAAGGATTAGGAGACTGAGCTTCTGAGCTTCCAGGGAAAATTTACTTTTTTGAGAGAGCAGAGATTAACATGCTATTTTTCCATCAGAAATCCATTTAACTTGCTTTTTCAGATAAATACACTACTAGTATGCATCTAGTTAAATCATTCTTCTGCACTGTATGTTATGAAAAAATAGTGTCTTACTGGTGTATTCACAAAGGCAGTCTAGCAAGGAAAAATTAAAAAGCTTAAATTCTCATTCTCATTTCTAAGGGAATAAAGAGGGAGAATTCATTATGTCAAGCATTACAAATAAGCATGTATTAAAGCAGCTACATACGATGATGGCACATTGTTGGAACACCCTAAGAAAGATAATTTGCATGGAAGATGATTATTCAATAGGGCTTTAATTTACAAGAAACATTCCACCATTTAATTGAGCCCTTTTACACACACTGCTTCGCTTCAATAGATTGCATTTGCTCCCTGCATATGTACAATGCCAGAAGGATGGTTAAAATCAGATTCAGCCTAGCTAGAAGGTGAAACAACAGCTGAAAGTCATGTTGTAAAAATATACATTATTAAACATCTGAGGATTATTTTTGAAATCGGTTTTCTGTTGCCTGGTTTGTACCATAAAGCTGATTGTCTAATTTTTTTTCTAATAAGATTTTTATAAGATTATTTGGCCCTACTGGCCACTAGTTAAACTATGTGGTTCGATTTAAAATTTTTTCACTTTTATAGGCCATTCACTAATATAGTACTTTTACAAAATGAGCAAACATAGCCTGCACTTATAGTCATTTCAGAAAGAAAATTATTTGATAAAGAAGATACTAAAACATTTCAACAAATAGCTGACTTGTGATTAAAATGCCTCGAAAGATAACATATGGTAAAAAATTTTAAAAAGAGCAATGTAGATACATTTCATGTTCTTTTTTGTCAGTGTTAGCAGAATAGTGTATGGAGAAAGCTTATCACAGAGAAGTTCTATCCTTGAGACATTTAAAATAAGCATCGTTGTAAGAAGCCAAGTCAGGCCCATTCTTTTTTTTTTTTTTTTTTTTTTTTTTGAGGCGAAGGCTTGCTGTGTCGGCTAGGCTGTAGTGTACAGTGGTACGATCTTGGCTCACTGCAACGTCCCCCAGGTTCAAGCAATTCTCCTGCCTCAGCCTCCCGAGTAGCTGGGATTACAGGTGCGTGCCACCATGCCCGGCTAATTTTTGTATTTTTAATAGAGGTGGGGTTTCACAATATTGGCCAGGTTCATCTCGAACTCCTGACCTCAGGTGATCCACCCTCCTCGGCCTCCCGCCAGGCCCATTCTTAATGGGGAAACACTGAAGGTGTCCAAATGAGGGAACACTGAAGGCCTGCAGATTAAGTCAGGAGCAAGATGAGGACATTCATTATCACCATTGTTTGGGAGGTGCAAATCCGTATAGTAAGTAAGGTAAGGCAAAAAGGATTATGGATGTTGAAAAGGAAGCCATACATTTATCACCATTTCCAGGAATAGTGATACAGTAGAGGAAAAGAACATTTCTGAGAATAAGATGAAAGTTTGAAGTGGAAGAAAGAGAGGTTGAAACATTTTCTGTTTGGTGCCCTCTGTGTTTTTGGTGAATGAAAGCTTTTTGCTGAAAGTGGAAGGGATGAGGGTGAAATTGGGCAACTAAGAAGAATAGGAAGAAAAGATATGGAGAAGCCACTGTGATGAAAAATTATGTGGAATAGCTCCAAGAGCTCAACAGAGGGTGAATTAACATGAAGACACTGGGGAGTCAGTCAACAGACGTGGTTTGTGTGTGTCAGGGTGGCATCTGGATTCTCTGAGCATAAGCAGTTCATTACCTGTGTGGGCAGCTTAATAACCATCTGAGTGCTAAAGGAAGTGGTTCAGCCCCTTCCACACAAATTTGCTCCTAAGATCTTTGCACAAGATCCTGGAGTTGGAGACCTTGTAAGATAAGTTATAAGTAAGGTAAGGGAGAAAGGAAGGGTGAAACTGTTTGGGAGGAGAAGCTGGTGTGGTATTTTTATAGTGGGCAGATCTCTCAGTGGGATGTCTCTGATTGTGTGCAAAAAGGCCTGGATGGTAATTCCTACTTCCTAGGGTTGTTGTGAAGATTAAGTGAATCAAATGTCACAGTGAGCATGAACTGTTTCCCCACAGCACCCTGCATATAGTAAACTCTCAGTAGATACCTGCTTGAAAAGCGAAAGCAAAAATCTCTGCGAGCCCAATTCTTCCAGATATTTAAGCAGTCTTGATTCCCACACATCCTCTCAATCTTCAGCACGTTTAAAATTTCTGTTTACACTGATCCTGGCACCTGTGCTTTCAGATCTGCCTTTGCATCTTAAGAAATCTCTGCTTGAGCCTGCCACTCCTTGTCCCTGTTTCCCTCTTTTCTTTCACGGGTTTCTCAGATAAATGGGTTACATATACTGTCTCTTCTGTTATCATTAAATCGCTTTAATTCTAAAGAATTCTGCTGCTTATACCTCTCTTCTACTCAAATTCTCCACGTAGCTAAACGTAGATAATGGACACATAAACAACAAAATATACTGTTAGGTGATAATAAATGCCATGGAGAAAAGCAGTTCGGTGTAGGGGGCATAGGGAGTGCCAGGCATGTGTAGGGGAGGTTTGCTAATTTTTGTACAGTAGTCTCAGAGAGCTTTTCTAATAAGGAGACACTTATGCAGATCTGAAGGTTGTGAAGAAGCAAGTTGTGTAACTATCTGGGGAGAAGAGCATTCCAGGCAGCCAGTGTAAAATCCCTGAGGTGGGGACAATGTTGGTGCATTTGCAAAAAAGCAAGGAAGATTTTTACAGATAGAATAGAGTGATCAAGCAGGGGATGGTGTGTCAAGAGAGGTAGGCAGGTAGAGGTAGATGAGGCATTGAGAGCATGTGGAAATTATCTGCTGCTTGCTTCTGTTTTCTCAGCAAGAGGGAGGATGGGGCAAAAGGAATTGGAGATTTGAAGAGATGTTCAATTAGGAAAGTGGGAGAGTAAATATGGATTTGAGCAAAGTGTGATCCTTGGACCAGCAGCACCAATATCATCTGAGAATGTGTTAGAAATGCACATTCTTGGGATCCATCCCAGACAGACATACTGAATCAGAAACTCTGGGGGTGAGGGCGGACAGTCTGTATTTTAACAAGCTATTCCGATGTACAGAAAAGTTTGAGAGTCACTGGGTTAGAGAGATGAGTATAATGCACTAAGGATCCATTTGAGCTTAATGGTCTTAAATTTGATGTGAAAGCAGTCAGTAGATTGTGTTGAAGCAAAAAAGGGTTGAGAGAATTGAATGCGTACAAAGGATTATTTGAAATGATATACCATAACATCTAAGCTACATAAAGAAGTGAGGACAGGGCATCAAAATTTGTGGGATATAGCTAAAGTAGTCCTTTGGGGAAAACTATAGCAAATAAACTCAATGACCTCAGGTTTTACCTTATGAAATTAGAATACTAAACAAACAGCAAATGACACCAAAGAAAGTAGAAGAAATATCAGAGCATAAATCAGTGAAATAGAATAGAAAATAAATAAAACCAAAAGCTGGTTCTTTGAGAAGCTTCATTTTAAAAAATTTAAAAATAGAAATATCTAGCCAGACTGATTGAAAATTAGGAGGAGATATACAGATTACCAATATTAGGACTGAGAGAGGTAATGTCAATGTGAATTCTACAGATATTGAAAGGATAATAATAGACTTATGGTCAACCTTATGCAGGTAAATTTGACAACTTATATAAAATGGATAAATTCAATGAACAGCACAAACCACCTAATCTCACTCAAGAAGAAATAGAAACCTTAGTAGTCCTGTATCTGTTATAGAAATTGAATTTGTAGTTGAAAACCTTCCCACAAAGGAAACTGCAGACGCAGATGGCTTTGCTATGGAATTCTACCAGACATTTAGGGAAGAGATAGTATTAATTATATTCTAACTCTTCTAGGAAATTAAAGACGAGAGAATACTTCCCTTCTGATTCTATAGTATAGACACCGTAACCAGGCAAGCATATTACAAGTAAAAGTATAGACCAATATTTCTCATAAACATGGTTCTAAAAATACCTGACAAAATTTTAGCAAATGATCCAGTAATTCATAAGAAGAAAAACACATCATAACCAAGTAGGTTTATGGAATGCAAGCTTAACATTCAAAACTCAGGAAAGCAGTTTATTATATTAACAGGCTAAAAAAGAAAACCATATGATCATTTGATTGCTGTAGATGAAGAAAAATAATTTGAAAAAATCAAACATTTATTCCTGATTAAAAAAAAAAAACTTAGCAAACTGTGGAATAAAAGAGATCTTTTCAGCCTGATAAACGCATGTGTGAAAAACCTACAGCTAACTTCATGTTTAATAATTTAACACTGAATGCTTTTCAGCATTGTGCTGGAGTTTCTAGACAGTGAAATAAAGGAAGATAAAGGAAAAGAGTTCAGACTGAGGGAAAAAAATTCAGGCTAGAAAGGAAGAAGTACAACTGTCTGTATTCACTGACAAAATGATTGTCTATGTAGCAAATCTTGTGGAATCTACAGAAGAAATACTAGAAATTCCAGAACTAATTAATCAATTTGGGAAGGTTGCAGGATGAAATTCAATTCATGGAAGTTAATTGTTCTAGCACTTTGAGAGGCCAAGGCAGGAGGATCACTTGAGCGTAGGAGTTGGAGACAAGCCTGGGCAACAAAGTGAGACCTCATCTCTTAAAAAAAAAAAAGTCAGTTGTATTTCTATATATTAGCAACAAGCAATTGAACATTGACATTTAAAAATACCATTTGTAATAGCATCAAAAACATTAACTATTTAGAGATAAAGCTAATAAAATACATGTAAGATCTATACACTAAAAACTGTAAAACATTGCTGATATAAATTTAAAAGGCTTAAATAAGTCAAGAGATATACTGTTTTTATGGTTCAGAAGATGCAATATTGTTAAGATTGGTAGTTTTCCTCAACTTGATCTGTAGTTTCATTGCAATCTCAGTTAATATTTCAGCAAAGTTTTTAGTAGAAATTGACAAACTGATTATAAAGCTCTTATAGAAATGCTAAGGACTTAGAGCAAAACACATTTAAAAGAGAATAAAATTTTAGGACTTACATTTCCTGGCTTAATGACTTATTATAAAGTCACAGTAATCAAAACTGTGCTACTGGTATAAGAATTGTTGTTAAAGAAAAAACCTTAGACAAATTAAATTTAACAGAATTTAATTGATTAAAGAATGATTTACGAATTGGGCAGTACCTCTGAACCAGAACAGTTTCACAGAGGCTCCAGTGCAGCCATGTGATGGAAGATTTATGGACAGAAAAAGGAGAGTGATGTACAGAAAACAGAAGTGTGAGGTATGGGAACAGTTGATTGGTTACAGCTCCGTGTTTGCCTTATTTGAAAACAATTTGAAAAGTTGGTTGCCTTTGATTGGCTGAAACTCAGTGATTGGTGTAAGAGTGTGTTACAGTCTGTTTACACATCGAGTTAGGTTACAGTTCTCTATGTAGGAAGAAACCTTTAGACAACTTCAAATGTGGAAGGAGGCAGCTTTAGGCTAAACTTAATTTAACAGAATAAATAAATCAGTAGAACATCATAGAGAGTCCAGAAATAGACTCACAGACGTATGTGGCTAGTTGATATTTGACAAAGGTGACAAGGTATTCAGTGGAAAAAGGATAATCTTTTCAACAAATGGTGCTTGAAGAGTTGTATATCTGTATGCAAAAAGTGAACTTCATTTTATTTTTGAAAAATTTTTTTCCAATAAACCTTTTGCACTTCTAAAAACTGAACTTCAATCTATACCGTGTACCATATATAAAAGTTAAAACAGATCAGAGGATTAATATAAAACCTAATATTGTAAAATTTCTAGAATAAAACATTGGAGAAAATCTTTGTGATCTTGGATTATGCAATGATTTCTTAGAGATGACACCAGCAAAATTTCATAACAGTAAAATTTGATCAATTGGACTTCAGAAAATTTAAGAATTTCTGCTCTTCGGAAGACACTATTAAGAGAATAAAAATACAAACCATTGGGAGAAAATATTTTGCAAATTATACAACGAAAGATTTGTATCTAGACTTTACACAGAACTCTTAAAACTCTACTAAAAAAACAAGGAACCGAGATAAAAAAGATGGGCAAAAGATTTGAACAGACCCAAGAAGATATACAGATGACAAGAAAGCACATGATAAGATGTTCGATGTCATTGAAATGCAAATCAAACCGGAGTGAATTACATCTCTATTAGAATGGCTAGAATTAAAAAGTCTGGCCAGGTGTTGGCTAGGATATTAAGTAACTACAATTCTTATACACTGCTGGTGGAAATGTAAAATGGTACAGCTACTTTGGCAAACAATTTTCGCCTTTTCAAAAAGTTAAAAACATACACCTCCCACCTGACCGTAAGTGTTTGCCCAATAGAAAGGAAAGCAGCTGGGAGCGGTGCCACATGCAAGCTGTCCCAGCTACTTGGGAGGCTGAGCCAGGAGGATCACTTGAGCCCAGGAATATAAGGCTGCAGTGAGAGACCTTGACTCTTAAAAAAATGAAAAGGTTTGAAGGACTAAGTTGATGGCTAATTAAAAAAAGAAAAATGAAAGCATGTATATGTATGAAGACTTATATGTACATGAATGTTCATAGCAGCCTTATCTGTAAAGCTGGAAACAATCCAAATGTCTATTAGCAAGTGAATGGATATTAGCAAGTGAATGGATAAAATAATTGTGGCATATACATACAAGGGCGTATCTCTCAGCAATAAAAAGAATGAACTATTGATACACCCAACAATATAGATTAATCTCAAAATACTTATGTTGGGTGAAAGAAGCCAGGTCAAAAAACAGATACCATATGATTCTATTTATTTGAAATTCTAGAAAATGCAAACTAATTTGTAGAGATGGAAAACAGATGAGCCTTGAGAGTAGATGTGAGATGGGGAGGGAGGAAGGGAGGAATTAGAGGCTCTAAAGGAAACATTTTGAAGTGATGTGTGTGTTCGTTTTTTCTAATCATGGTGATGGTTTCATGGCTATTTATTACATGTCGAAACTTACCAAATTGTACATTTAAAATACGTGCAATTCATTGTATTTCAATTATATTCCAATAAAGGCATTTTTTAAAAAGTAAAATAGGAAAGAACAGTATGACAAAAGGTAGCCAAGTTTGGACATATAACAGTTCACTAAGCAGATGCTGGTAGAAACCAAATAAACATTTGGGGAGCTAAAAAAAAAGGGGGCTAACATTATTGACTGGTTTTTGGAACCAAATTCATTCTTTGCTATTTTTAGTTCGTGTTTTTTTAGAGACAGGGTCTCTGTTGCTCAGGCTGGAGTGCAGTGGCACAATCCTAGCTCAGTGCAGCCTTGAACTCCTGGGCTCAAGCAATTTTCCTGTTTCAGCCTCCCAGGTAGCTGGTACTATAGGCATGCCCCACCATGCCTGGCTGATTTTTAAATTTATTATTATTATTTTTTTAAGAGACAAGGTCTCACTATGTTACCCAGGTTGGTCTTGAACTCCTGAGCTCAAGCAGTACTCCCACCCTTGGCCTTCCAAAGTGTTATGATTACAGACATGAGCCATCATGCCCAGACTAGCTCATGATTTCTCTGTGGATTGCTCTATGAAACATGCGTTTTTACTAATATATGCTATTATCATACTTATATGAGCTTGAAGACAAGTTGGATGTTTCTTTATGATGTCTGAACTTATGCTCATAGCTTCTCAAACTGTTTTCAGGGTCCGATTGGAAGTTTTATGATGTAGTTTTTACATGATGGTTATCACCAGGACATCACAGGCACCAAGTATTTAAATATAATTTTACAGTAACAAAAGCTTTATCGAAGACATAGGTGACTTTTAGGCTTTTAGGAATTCGTTGTTTTGAATTATCCTTGTGTCTCTTCTGAACATTAATTTACCTAGGTTTGCCTTCGTTAGTGCTTCGTACATAGATGCACAGTGATTACAGAGCTAATAATTATAGTGTAAGAGAGGCAAAATAGGCATGCTGATTAGGAAAACAAATCCCAAATCCTTCAGTTCTTTGAGGCTTTTCCAGCAGATACATATGATTGCTGCAAATCATAACAGTGAGAAATGCTGATGTACCTTTTGGAGTTCAAAGACATTTTTGTACCAACTTGTTTCTGATAAAACAATCATTAACTATATGGTATTAATTGGACCCCAGTAGATTATGTTCATGTAATTGTTGTATTATTATAGCATTTAATTAGTATTTCAGTAAGTGCTGATATAAATACATCAGCTTGTCTCTTGTTCCTAATTATACAATATTGCAGGAAGTGGACTAGTATAATAGAAAAGAGGGGGTTCAGTCCCCTTGGTGATATGTCATCTTAATTAAGATCAAGGAATTCTTAAGTTTTGTGTGTATGGGAAAATGGCAAAGTGAAAGCAGTTATTTGTCATTTTACACTGGGCGTGATGGATTAAATTGGTTAGTAGTAAGGAGATGGCAAATTAATTTGCTTTTGCATTTCCAAAACACTTAAGATGGAAAATAGAAAAGATAGAGGTAGATGAACATGCTATGTGCATATTACTGCTAACGAAATCTATTTCAGTGTTTAGCACTGGCTTTGAGTAGAAGTTAGAAGTACTACCTTCAGTTGTAGATAAGATAATGAATGTGGTATAGTCTCAAATAACTAGAGGCCGAATGAAATTGATATATTGCATTAGTTCTGCATTATTTATCATGTCTGATAAAGCAACAGCATATGCTTGATGCTTTTACCATCATCTACATGATACTCTATATTACTCCAAGTGAGTGACTGTATTGGTCCTAGGTTAACTTTTACAGTAAGAGCTGTGGTATTCTGTATAAATTAATATCCCCAAACTTAAACTATAGATAGTAGAGTGGCAGAAGAAGCAGAAGCACTGATTGAAAAGAAAATGAAGAAACAGAGAAATGAACAGGGTGTTGAAACTGAGAAATCAATGAATTTTTCACAGTAATTATACACTGTAAGTGATTCTAAAAGAGGAAATCCAGACCATCAAGAAAATGCTGAATACAAATAAATGTTAATTTTTAGTTCCCAATAAGAACAAAGTCAAAATATAAAGAATAAAAATGGAAGCTAGAAATACTGATGTCCTGAGTTTTCCTTCTAGGAATCCTTTTTAGACCATCTGTGGTTTGAATCAAGACAGCATATGTTGGTCCTTTTCAACATATGAAACATATCCCTAGCACCTGGCATGCAGTACTTGGAAGTTAGGAGGTGCTAAATAAATGATTTCTTTAAATCTTTTTTTTCTTCATGATGTAATGTGTGCTATCTCCTTCTTTGTTTTGTTTTCTATTTCTTTAATTTCTCCTTTACCTTATAAGCCTTTTCTTCTTGTTTCTTTTATCATGTTTTAAACTTGTTGGGTTTAATATTGAAACAGTATTTTTCAATTAAAAAAATTTTCTGTTAAAAGCATGTAAGACAGTCCGTCTTCCTGGGTTCTTTGCTTTGCCTGTTTTCCTTAGGTTTTAATGTGTCAGTTTCTTGTACTTCTAAATAGCCTATACTGTTGTTGTTGCTGTTGTTGTTGTTGAAAGAGATAGGTCTTGCTCTGTTGCCCAGGCTGCGGTGCAGTGGTGCAATCATAGCTCACTATAACTGCAAACTCTTTGGGCTTAAGTGATCCTCCCACTTCAGCATCTTAAGGAGTAGCTGGGACCACAAGTGTGTGCCACCATGCCCGGCTAATTTTTTAAATTTTTTGTAGAGACAGGGTCTCACTGTGTTGCCCAGGTTGGTCTCAAACTCCTGAATTCAAGTGACCCTCCCATGTTGGCCTCCCAAAGAGCTAGAATTACAGGTGTGAGCTACCATGCCAGGCCCTCTAAATAGTCTATATTATTTAGAATAATATTTTTTAAAGATTTTCTCTAGATTATCATGTTAATTTTTAGTTTTATTGCATTTCAGTCATAAATATGGCCTATATGATTTTTGCATTTTGGAATTTTGAGATTTTCTTTGTGGCATATTGCATGATAACTTTTGAGAAATGTTCTGCAGGCACTGGAAAAGAATATATGTTCTGTATTTGAAAAAATACATACTCAGGCTTAATTGTTCTCATTTTTATATCTGTCTTGAATTTTTCTTCTAATTTAGTTTTTTAAAAAAATCAATAGGATACATTCTCTCTTATCCCCATTGTTAAAGTGTATTAGACTGATTACTGTATGCCCTTATATGCCCTTAAATGAAATGTCTTTATTTTTCTCCACACACTTGAATAATCATTGCTGGGCATAGAATTCTGGTTTTAAATAACTATTTATTTATTTATTTATTTATTTATTTATTTATTTATTTATTTATTTTGAGACTGAGTTTCGCTCTTGTTGCCCAGGCTGGAGTGCAGTGGTATAATCTTGGCTCACTGCAACCTCCGCCTCCCAGGTTCAAGCGATTCTCCTGCCTTAGCCTCCCGAGTAGCTGGGATTACAGGCATGTGCCACCACGCCCGGCTAATTTTCTATTTTTAGTAGAGACGAGGTTTCTCCCTGTTGGTCAGGCTGGTCTCACACTCCCGACCTCAGGTGATTCACCCGCCTCGGTCTCCCAAAGTGCTGGGATTATAGGCGTGAGCCACCGCGCCTAGCCACTTAAATAACTTTTTCCTATGAAACTGTAGACCACCTTTGCTGTCCTCTAGTATTTCATGCTGCAGATAAGGGATCTTACTCTTTTTTAGTGCTTTATCCCTAATACTCCAGCAATAGTCACCGAGGTTTCACCTTGTCCTGTTTAATATCTCTTCCATCTCTAAGTAGCTCTGGGCCTACTTTACTTTCACCTGAGTTACATTTTATATCTGTCCAGTCACTGTGCTATATAGATCTATCTGGTGTATACGCCTAGCCTGGGCCTTTGTTGGGGCCATGATTCTCTCCTCCTTGGTTTCATTCCAAGGATGTGATTGGCTTTTGATATATGTGATCATTCTCATTGCTTGCTTTGACCTTGGGTCCTGACCCTCATTGACCCAGTTGGGACCAATTACCTTACTTTCACTTACCATATCTACTTATTTATGGCTCCATCCTTGGTTATAGTCAAAAAGCTCAGCCCCTTTACCCAGCCCTGAGACTAAAGCTGGGCAAGATGAATGTTCTAAAGTCCTAGTTGAGAAGGTCTCAGCTCAGTCCCCAGTGGGTCCTTGGAACAGCCCAGGATACCAGAGCAGGTGCTCATTCCCATTGTGTGGACCCTAACATCTGACATCTACCTCTTGGGTTACAGCAGGTGAAGTAGAAATTTGAATCCACATGGCCCAGATTGCTTTTAGAATGGATGGTAGGAGTACTCTCAAGTTAACAGGTGTAGGTAGCTTGAATTAGCAAGATACAGGGCTATGCGAGGACAACTGGGCAATGTCATTTCTACCCACAGCACAGCTAGGTACCATCATAGCACTCATCCTCACAGCCACCCCTCAGAAATGGATTTCTTGTTTGCACTTATGATTCTTTATTTGAGAAGTGGCATTACATTCAAATGCTAGGGATTGAGGGTGGTTCTATTAGGATGCTGAGATTTTTCAGTTACCTGGAAATTGGTTGTGTTCATTTTAAAGTACTAACCAGCCAGCCTGGACAACATGGTGAAACCCTTTCTCTACAAAAAAATACAAAAATTAGCTGGGTGTGGTGATGTACACCTGTAGTCCCAGCTAATTGTGGGGCTGAGGTGGAAGGATTGCTTGAACCTGGGAGGTCGAGGCTGCAGTGAACCGAGATCGTGCCACTGCACTCCAGCCTGAGTGACAAAGTGTCTTATTAAATAAATAAATAAAGCACCAACCAGTAGATATTTGGTTTTAGATTTGTCCTGGATTAAATGAAATTTAAACCATTTATCAGATCTGGTCTCTGGCCTAGAATTTCCTCACCTTGTTTTATGCTTTTGAAAGTCCTGGGAAGAATAATCCTGAATTGGATTCAGATTGCTTGCTTTTACTCTTTGACTTCGTGGGTAGATAGACACTGTTTCGATGGGGAGTTATGTTCTCAGAAGTTACCACATGTATCAAATATGCCCCAAGTAGAGAATATATGTAATATGCAAACCCCAGAAATGGTTTAAGACAGGACTCAAGTAAGAGTTGATAACTGAGGGAACACTGAGGTTTGTAGGTGATGAAGCACAACTGCAGATTGCATTGTAGAGATTTTGAGTTATTCTTACTTTGGGGCCATAGTTCCCCATTCCCCTGACTCTCCCTGCTTACTCTCTCCACCTCCACATATACAAAAGGCTTTAGTGGCTCTTCTAGCCAACTGATATACCCCTTCTAGTCGAGTTTCTAAAGGATGGTGTGTATGTATGCACACACCCCTCATCCCATCCTATTTCCTGTTGATTTCAACTATTTTTTAAAATGTTAACCATTTCCCATCCATATCTCCACATACCCAAAAGCCAACAAAATGCCACCAGGGGCACAGACGTTAAGAGTTCTGAGGGATTAATACAGTTCTGAAAGAGATTTGTGTGTGTGTGAGATTTGAGAAGGGGTTCTAGTTATGGTGCTGTTGAAATAAAATGTGGATGGATCCAAGGCCCAACCAAGGACACGTGAAAACTGAGAAAACCAAAGCGTGGGCTGTAGAACTGGACTGTAGGAATTGACTCTCTTTTGCATATTGAACAGCCATTTACAAATTCATGGTTTTGGCATGCTTCACTCTTGAAGGGGGTCTAGTTTAGTGACCAGTTTCAGTTTATGCTATACCTTGGAAAATATGGAGCGACTGTGACTGAGAAAGCGGCCTTGAAAAAATTGTAGTAAAATACGTATAACATAAAATTTACTCTCCTAACCATTTTAAAGTATACATTTCAGTGGCATTAAGTTCATTCACATTGTCGTGCTACCATAGGCTGCTTTCTTTTATGATGCTCTAGAAAAGTGAGAATTCTTCTTTCCTAACTAGTGCAGTGTTATCCAGGATCTTTCTGCAGTGATGGGAATGTTCTCCTTCTGCACCTTGCAGTGTAATAGCCACTAGCCATCTGGCTCTTAAGCAGTTGGAATGTGGCTTCATAAGGAACTGAATTTTAAATTATATTTAATTTTAATTGTTTTAAATTTAAATAGCCACTGTAGAAGAGGATTAGCAAGTCTTTAATGACCCTAGTGCAGCCCTGGAATCCTAGGGTTGCTGGTTCGCAGCGCCCTGATGCTTCCAAAGGAGTCAAGGCTTATCACTATGGTAAACTAGGGTTGCATTTTCTCATAGAAATGATAATATAATTCTGGTTGGCTGTGTTATCTGGGGATATTCTATACTTCTGCTCAGCAGAATAGGCTCAGTGAGATTTTTTTGAGTGGCCTGAGAACCTAGTATCATTCTATATAGAACATTGTCTTTATGATAAGATTTTCATTTGTATCTAAACCAGTTGATTTACCATCTTTGGACCTCCATCTCCTTGTATAGGCTTGCCATGTGTTTCATTTCCTCAGAATTCCCTCCACAGGATATTATAACACATTGTATTTAAGGCTTAGTACATGTTGACTCTTTAATTGTTGTGTCAGAGATGGTTACGTCAATGAAAGTTTAGGTAGGTGTTCTATGTAGGGATTAATGAGAGAATGTTTTTACTCTGCTGGCTCTGAGTTGACATTTAACATTTCGTCTTCTCCTTTGCTGTGATTTCTCAGTCACCCTTACCCATCCTCTCAGGACCATAAACACTAGAAATACATTCTCTCCTGGAATCTATAGCACTTGACCTGCCTATAAGCATACAAATCTTGGGAAAATGAGCATATCCTGCAGTTTTCATTTATTCATAATGGTATGTTCCCAGTAATGGGGAAGTAGACTGATTCTGGGGACCACCAATGGTCTGTTCATTGCTTGAATAATTTTACTATTCCTAATGATGCCATTACTCCTGCTTTATCGGTGTTTATTGCTGCAATTATTCATATATAAAAATAATTTTGTCTAGTACCTATTATATGAAGGGAAATTTATTGCATATTTCTTTTTTATGTAATTTTCTAGTCCTCATAGAATTTCATAATTTTACTTTCTCTGAATGAGAAAAGCCACATTGTGTCTTTGATTATTGTTACTGTTTTGCATACTTGTTACATTGCATAACCAAAATATGAACAGACCCTCAATTTACTGAATCTGGGTGAGCATAGAAGAGGAGGAATAGGACAAAGGGATTCAGGGGCTTTTAGGGTTCTTGGAAGTGAAAGAAGTTGGAAAGCTTCATTTATGTTCTTTATTCTTTATTTTTTTTTCTTTTTTTTTTTTTAAGAGATGGGGTCTCACTTTCTTGGCCAGGCTGGTCTCAAAATCCTGGGCTCAAGTGATCCTCCCATCTCAGCCTCCCGAAGTGCTGGGGTTACAAGCATGAACCACCATACCTGGCCTTTATGTTCTTTATTCTGATATATCTCCATTGATGAATGCTCCCATTTCAATCACTGACTGTCAGTGGTCTTAGTGTCTCTTTTAGTCTGTTTGTGCTGCTATAACAGAATACCTTGAAACTGGGTAATTTTTTTTTCTTGAGACAGATTCTCGCTCTGTTGCCCAGACTGAAGTGCAGTGGCGCTATCTTGGCTCACTGCAATCTCCACCTCCTGGGTTCAAGCAATTCCCATGCCTCAGCCTTTCAAGTAGCTGGGATTACAGGTGTACACCATCACACCCAGCTAATTTTTGTATTTTTAGTAGAGATGGGGTTTCGGCCAGGCTGGTCTCGAACTCCTGGCCTCGACTGATCCACCGGCCTCAGCCTCCCAAAATGCTAGGATTACAGGTGTGAACCACCTTCCCCAGCCGAGATTGGGTACTTTATAATGAACAGAAATTTATTTGCTCACAGTTCTGGAGGCTAGGAAGTCAATATCAAGATGCTAGCATCTGGCAAGGACCTTCTTGCTGTGTTATCACATGTCAGGAGGCAAGATGGTAAGAGAGAGCAAGATGGGGATAAACATGATTTTTAAATAACAGCACCAATCCCACCCATGAAGGTGGAGCCCGCATGGCCTAATCAGCTCTTAAAGGTCCCAGCTGTTAATACTGTTAGGATAGCAATTAAACTTCAACATGAGTTTTGGAGGGGACAGACATTCAAACCATAGCAGTATCTCTATTTATCTAAGTTGTTTTTATAGGGTTTTAAGAAAGAAATCCTCTTTGGACAGCTCCGGGAGGTACTGAACAAGTTGAAGTTACTGCTTCTACAGCCTGGGAGGTGTTTATGATGAACCTATTCTAGCACTAATGTTGATTATACCAACTTACCGTCTTAACTTTCGAGTAGATAATATTGTTTGGGCGTTAACATACATTTGTACTTTTATACTGACTATTCTCTTTTCCAGGAATTTTCTTTTTGTTTAGAGATAGGGTGACTCTGTCACACAATTACTCAGTGTTTGCAGTGACTTTATAAAACATATTTACCACAAATAACAAGAATTAACTGTGCATACAGATTATCTTAGTACAAAGAAAGAAATATACACAGAAAGGATACTGTGGTGGAGAGTAATTGGTAGTGGTAGGAGAGAGACCCTTTCAAAATCCTTTTGAAAAGATTTTAGTTACGATCCATGGAACAAACAGGAGAAAGAACATTTTTGTAGGCATGAGGAATGGCTCTAAAACAGGAAGGAGCTTGATATTTTTAAGGAATCGAAAGAAAAGCAATGTGGCTGGAGGAAAGTAACACAGGATGAAGTTGAAGAAGAAAGCAGGAATGTGATCGTTTTGTCTTTTGGAGACCACACTAAGGAGTGTAGCTTTGGAGTATGTAATGGGAAGCCACAGGACGGTTTTAAACTGGGAATGGGATGATTATGTTTCAAAACATAATATTCTCTGTTTTGGGGGGAATTGTTTGAAGAGGGCAAGCGGTAAAATGGAAAAATGAGTTAAGAGGCTGGGCGTGGTGGCTCACTCACTCCTGTAATCCCAGCACTTTGGGAAACTGAGGCGGGCAGATCTCTTGAGCCCAGGAGTTCAAGATCAGCCTGGACAACGTGGTGAAACCCTGTCTCTACAAAAAATACAAAAATTTGCCAGGCATGGTGGTGCGTGCCTGTGGTCCCAGCCACTGGCGAGGCCGAGGTGGAAGGATCACTTGAACCTGGGAGGCGGAGGTTTCAGTGAGTGGAGATTGCGCCACTGCACTCCGGCCTGGGTGACTGAGTGAGACCCTTTCTCAAAAAAAAAAAAAAAAAAAAAAGAAAAGGAAAATGAGTTAAGAGGCATGGCCATTCAATACTCAGTAGTTGCCAAATCTGCCGATATTACCTTCTAAACAGTTGTCAGCTCTATCTCTTCCTCACTGTTTGATTAATAATTCACCATCTTTGCATGATTTGTTCCCACAACCTCATACTTGATCATTCTGCCTAATCCCTGCCCCCATGTCTCCAGAGAGATGTGGTCGATCAAAGTCACCCATCTTACCATATCCACCTCATTGTCCCTCTAAAAAGCCTCCAACTTGATGGTCTGGTGCCTCCTTGCCTTTCAAGCACCAGTTGTCACTATGCTTTGCCCTGCACTTAGGGTCCCACATGACAGAATGTTTCTGCATCCCCCTCCACCTCAGTCATTTGGGGCCTGTTTGCCTTTCTTTGCTCAGGAATCCTTTGCCACCTACCACCCTGTGCAGGGTTAAGTATTCCTGGCATGCTTTCATGATACCCAAAGCCCGTACCTCATACTTAACCATTTTGTATCATTGTCATCTGTGTATCAGCCAGGCTGTCACCTTCCTCCCTCACAATTGGAGTGTTTATTTCATGTGCATGTATTTATTTATTTAGAGACAGAGTCTTGCTCTGTTGCCCACGCTGAAGTGCAGTGGCATGATCTTGGCTCACTGCAACCTCCACCTCCTGGTTTCAAGCGATTCTCCTGCCTCAGCCTCCCAAGTAGCTGGGATAGGCACCCGTCACCACGCCTGGCTAATTTTTATATTTTTCGTAGAGATGGGGTTTCACTGTGTTGGCCAGGCTGGTCTGGAAGTCCTGACTTCAGGTGATCCGCCCACCTCAGCCTCCTAAGGTGCTGGGATTACAGGTGTGAGCTACTGCGCCTGGCCTGTTTTTATTTGTTTTTGAGTCCCCAGCATTCAGCATAGTTTCTGGATTATGGTAAAGATATAATCAATGTTTGTTGAATGGGTTGTTTTGTGAATGTTTGCTAATTTCTTGACCAGTATTAGGTGAGACTTTTCCTTTAGAACTTTTTTATTGTACACGGAATTATACAAATAAAGTAATAATGCAGAATTATAGAAATCAGTTTTACAAAGCATGTATGCACATTTATTCATTCCAAAAATATTTATTGAATTGCCAGGAGGTGGTCTAACAATGGAGTGTAGGGGAGTGAACAAAACAATTCCCTGCCTTCTTGTAATTTAGATGTGTCTGTGTTTATGTTATCTCCCTATATCTATATGTCCATTTTAATCTAATACATATATAATACATATTGTATATAGGCTTTAATTTCTAGAATAGTTTTAGAGTTACACAAAAGTCGCAAAAATAGTTCAGAGAGTTCCCATATGGCCCACACTGAGTTTCCCCTATTATTAACATCTTACATTTGTGTGGTACATCTGTTATAATTAATGAACCGATATTGACACATTGTTATTAACTGAAGTCCATATTTTATTTGAATTTCCTTATTTTTTACTTAGGGTCCTTTTTCTGTCCAGGACCCCATCCATAATACCACGTTACATTTAGTCATCATGCCGCCTTAGGATCCTCAGACTTTCTTTGTTTTTGATAACCTTGATAAGTTTAAGGCATACTGGTGAGGTATTCTAGAGAATGTAAGACATTTGGGTTACAATTTGGGTTTGTATATTTTTCTTATAGGTTATCTGGGGATTATGTGTTCTTAGGATTAAGGCCACAGAGGTAAAATACCATTCTTACCACATCATATCAATGCTACATGCTATCAACATGAATTATTACTGTTGATGCCTTGAACCCTTATCTGAGGTAGTGTTTGTCAGGCTTAAAAGTACTCTTTTCCCTACCTAATTTACCTTTTGGGAGGAAGTCACTGTGTGCAGCTCACACTGAAAGGACCAGAAGTTAGACTCCACTGTCTTTTTTTTTTTTCTTTTTTTGAGACGGAGTCTCGCTCTGTCGCCCAGGCTGGAGTGCGGTGGCGCTATCTCAGCTCACTGCAAGCTCCGCCTCCCGGGTTCACGCCATTCTCCTGCCTCAGCCTCCTGAATAGCTGGGACTACAGGCGCCCGCCACCACGCCCAGCTAATTTTTTGTATTTTTAGTAGAGGTGAGGTTTCACCGTGTTAGCCAGGATGGTCTCGATCTTCTGACCTCATGATCCACCTGCCTCAGCCTCCCAAAGTGCTGGGGTTACAGGCGTGAGCCACCACGCCTGGCCTAGACTCCACTTTCTTGAGGAGGCAATATTGACATAAATTATTTGGCATTCTTCTGTAGAGTTGTCTGTTCTCTCCCATTTATTTATTTATATCAATATAAATTCCTATTTATTTTATACTTTGGATTAGAACCCATACTACTTTGTTGCTCAAATTGCTCTAGCTTTAGCCATTGGGAGCTCTTTGAACTGACTCCTGTGTCCGTTTGGTGTGCTCCCATCAGTTCGTTTTCTGAACATTTTCTTATTTTCTGGTACTATTAGGTGCTCAAGTATCTATTTTTGAAAATATAAGTAATTTTGCCTCTGATTTTATACAGAATTTGAAAATACTTTGATGTGCTTATATGAATTTGGACTGTTGAACAGATTACGTTTTTTCATTATTGGATTGGTTTTATTTTTTGTAGTGATTTATATAGCTACTTCTCATAGGTGAAAATACATAGGGTTACGGATTTTCTGTGAATGAATATTGTATTTATGACCACAGTTTTATACTTTCAATTTTTTAAAATATAACTTTCACTTCGCAAATCATATTAGAGAATTTTTACATTTCTCTGGCTTTCAGAGACATTTATGGTTGCCAGTAGCTGAACGGATATCATTATGCTGGAAGTGTTTCAGTGATTATATATTCTGAGTGGTAAGATTGCTTAGTCTAAAAAAAGGACTCCACAATATTTGGCTTTTGGTTGTAATTACCAGTCATGCTTGCCAGAAATTAAGTTTAGCTTTTAGAAGCCTAGAATTCTTAATATGTTTGTCTCTAACTAAATATTTCAGAGACTGTTATGAAACTGTCAGTAATTCCATTATATATTTTATGTTCAGCTTATTCTGAGTTACAGCTGATGAAATGACATATAGCATGTGATTGCGCAACAACATAGAAAATGCTTAAGATAACGAGATGGAAATAGTAATATTTAGTCTAATTACAATTTTGTTTAAAAGGAAATGCCGGGCGCTGTGGCTCACGCCTGTAATCCCAGCACTTTGGGAGGCCGAGGAGGGCAAATCACCTGAGGTCGGGAGTTCGAGACCAGCCTGACCAACATGGAGAAACCCCATCTCTACTAAAAATACAAAATTAGCCGGGCGTGGTGGCACATGCCTGTAATCCCAACTACTCGGCAGGCTGAGGCAGGAGAATCACTTGAACCTGGGAGGCAGAGGTTGTGGTGAGCCGAGATCACGCCATTGCACTCCAGCCTGGGCAACAAGAGTGAAACTCCATCTCAAAAAAATAAAAAAATAAAAGGAAACTAACTGTGATCCTAATAAGTATGAATAAAAGACTAGAGGGAAAAATACCACGGTGTTAACAGAGACAATTAGGTCATGTGACACTGCTTTTCTGTTATTTTCCAATTATAAATAAAAATAAATTGGCTTGTGTTACTTGTTTAGTAAGGAAAATGGAGACTTTTTTACAGTGTAGAAAAGGAAGCTAAATTGTTTATTCCATTTTAGATACTGAAGGTTAAAAGGTCTTTTGAAGACATAGTCCATAATTCAGGTTTTCTCCACTGATGAACTAGTGAACCGGTTCCTATTTTGATAATTACAACCCTTTAAAGTTTACAGAATTGTTCATATATCTTATTTCGTATTTTAAAAAATGTGTATTAGATGGATTTTCACTTTATCCACACGAATGGATCGAAGTCCAAAGGTTAACGCTCATGTTGTTGTATTGAAACCATAACTTCATTAATGTCTGATCAACTGGAGCAGAGTTGGAGACTGAGGACCCTAAAGCTCTTGGAGCAAAGCTTGTGCACTGGAACTGCTGCTGCCATGGCTGGGGTTGCTGTCAGACCTCAATTTGAGGGACTGCTTCATATTCCTCTCATAGGAGACTGATGACCTCAATAGATACCTTGGGGAGCCTGTTTGGATTAAAAATACCTAACATTGTCTAGCTGCTTCTAATTTTTTTTAACTTCTGCTGGTGAGGGGGAGGTGAATTGAGTTCATGATTCAGGCTTGGAAGTTGCAGAGTAGCTTTTGTAGGCTGATGTCTGTGGGTGTCCTCTGCATGGGTCATATATGGAAGATTATAGTTTACAAAAGATATATTCCAGTCTTCAAATAATTTGCAAGAGTAGCACAATGAAAGGGAGATGCATTTTAAATATTTTATTAAATCTTTTATTTTTTAAGTAAAATAAACGATACTTTTCTTTTCAGTTAAACATTTAGATACATTCAAAGGGACTTCTTATGTCCTTAAACCAGAGGAAAACTTTTTTTCTATTATGGCCCTTATCCCTAGGGTAGTGGCCAGTGCCCTATCTCTTTCCTGTCTATCACTAGGAAATATCATTGCATGCAAGAGAATAGGGACTGGAGTGATCCTTTCTCTGACTGTTTCCTGGAGGGAGTCTGTTTTAATAGAAGGTTCTGATGTGTGTATAAAACAGAAGTGGGATTACCACAGCACTGGTAGTCCAGCTCTGGAGTTAGGATTGCAACATCAAAAACTGAGCCAGCATTCAAGCCGTCTCATTTCATGGTGTTAGTGGGATTAGTTCCTCTAGTCTGTTAGTGTACCACTGTGTGTGGTATAAGCTAGTGTACCTTTCAGCAGACTGCCCATGAATTCTTCATAAGGGGATTTAGCAGTACACTGAGATGATACTCAAGAACTGTACGCAATGGTAATGCCTCTTTTCTTAATAATGGCCCTCAAATAGCGCTTGAAAATCAGTGCAACAAAACTTGGCCATCTGTTCACAAAACTTTCAAAATTGAAAAATAAACTACCATATAATAAAACATTTTTATATGAATTTTAAATGTATATTTTGTTTTTTTTAGATACCTGATGATAAAATATTCAGGTAGTACAGCAAAAATGAAAGCTCTTCAGTAATCTTACCTTCCTCCCCCCCAAATTTAAGTATACCCTTCCAGATTTATAAAGTATATGTGTATCTATGTATAACCTGCATTTTCACTCAATAGTATGTCCACATTCCACCATTTTAAGCAATGCGTCAGTGAGTATTCTTATATATAGAGAGTTTCTAATTTTTTAAGGGATATATTAATCTGTTCTCATGCTGCTGTGAAGGAGTACCTGAAACTGGGTAATTTATAAAGAAAAGAGGTTTGACCGGGCACGGTGGCTTACTTCCAAAGTGCTGTAATCCCAAGCACTTTGGAAGGCCGAGGCAGGTGGATCATGACGTCAGGAGATTGAGACCATCCTGGCTAACACAGTGAAACCCCATCTCTACTAAAAATACAAAAAATAAAAAAATAAAAAAAAAATAGCCGGCCGTGGTGGCGGGTGCTGTAGTCTCAGCTGCTCAGGAGGCGGAGGCAGGAGAATGGCGTGAACCCAGGAGACTGAGCTTGCAGTGAGCTGAGATTGCGCCACCACACTCCAGCCTGGGTGACAGAGCGAGACTCCGTCTCAAAAAAAAAAGAAAGAAAAGAGGTTTAATTGACTCACAGTTTCCCATTGCTGGGGAGACCTCAGGAAACTTACAATCATGGCGGAAGGCACCTTTTCACAGGGTAGCAGCAGACAGAATGAGTGCAGGCAGGGGAAATGGCAGACACTTGTAAAACCATCAGATCTTGTGAGACTCATTCACTATCATGAGAACAGCATGGGGGAAACAGCCCCTGTAATCCAATTACCTCTTCCTGGTTCTGCCCTTGACACGTGGGGATTGTGGGGACTATGGGGATTACAATTCAAGCTGAGATTTTGGGTGGAGACACAGCCAAACCATATCAACGGATGAGTTCCTGAAATAATTGCTGGGTCAATGAGTATACATACTGTAAAATATGTGCAGGAGAGACAGCAGAACATAGCAGCTGCTAAGTACAGAGCCTTGGAGCCATTGGCTTGGGTTTGAAGCCTGGCTTCACCGTTTCCTAGCTCTGTAACCTTAGGCAAGTTACTTAACCTCTTTGTGCCTTAGTTTCCTCATCTGTGAAGTGGGGAATAGCAGCAGTACCTGTGTCATGACATAGAGCTTGGACTTGTGCCTAGCTCATAGTAAGAGATTATTATACATGTCTCAAGATTACTGTTCAGAAAGCTGCATATCCATGGATATATCTTGTCACCAAAAGGGCCTAGCGTTTAGCAGAGGCATATCAGAATGAAAGGACCAACAGTGGATGAGATGGCCTTCCACTCCTCATTTTTGCTATGAGCACTGATTATTATTCCACTTTTTAGTATCATTCTAGTCAGCCAAAAAATGATGTCAGGGTATATTAATTTGCATTTTAAATTAGTAAGATTGTGTATTTTCAAATACATTTTGTGAGCATTTGTTGACTTTTTTTCCTACTGTGAAATACTTGTTTGTATCTTTTGCCAGTATTTATATTGGGATATTCATCTTTTTCTTTTTTGTTTTTTTTTTGAGATGGAGTTTCATTCTTATTGCCCAGGTTGGAGTGCAGTGGCACCATCTTGGCTCATTGCAACCTCCGCCTCCTGGGTTCAAGCAATTCTCCTTCCTCATCCTCTTGAGTAACTGGGATTACAGGTGTCCACCACCATGCCCAGGTAATTTTTTGTATTTTTAGTAGAGATGGGGTTTCTCCATGTTGGCCAGGCTGGTCTCAAACTCCTGACCTCAGGTGATCTGCCCACCTCGGCCTCCCAAAGTGCTGGGATTACAGGTGTGAGCCACTGTGCCCAGCCAATCTTTTTCTTATTGATTTATGAAAACTCTTTATATTTTAAGGAGACAATCTCTTGAGAGATTACTCAAATATTTTCCCAGGGTTGTTTTATTTTGGTTATGTCTTTTGACTTTGTTGTGTGTTAGTTTTTTTTTTTTTTTTTTTTTTTTTTTCTTGAAAGGTGGTATATATATTTTATACATAATATATTATATATAAATTTAGAAATGTGAACAAACAATATATATGTGTGTGTAGTGAAAAAGGTTATTTTAAATATATATTTATACACACACACACATGTGTATGTGTGTGCATGGCTTAAAAACCAGAAATTTATTTTCTTATACTTCTGGAGGCTAGAAGTCTAAGATCAAGGTGTCCATAGGATTGGTGTCTGGTGAGGTCTCTCTCCTTGGCTGACAGTTGGCTGCCATCTAACTGTGTCATAATATATATTCTTCAATATATTTTAATATAAGTAGCGTAAGAAAAAATAATTCTGTTCACATTTCTAAATTTTTCACTATTGACTGCAAGATTTTTCTTTTCTATATAGGCTAATATGCTGCTGTTAATTTTTAGAATTAACTAACTACAATTGATATGAGTGAATTTACCCACTTGGCAATGGTGTGTTAGTTTTTTTTAATTGACAAATAAAAATTGTATATATTTATGGTGTACAACATGATGTTTTGATACATGTATCCATTGTAGAAAGGACAAATTAAACTAAGTAACACTTCTCTGTTACCTTACACATTTATATTTTGTGGTTGGAACACTTAAAATCTCTCAGCAGTTTTCAAGTATACAATGTAAACTATAGTGACAATATTGTACGATAGATCTCTTGAACTTATTCCTCCTGTCTAACTGAAATTTTATATCCTTTGACCACTATTTTTTCAGTCATCCCACTGCACAGCCTCTGGTAACCACTATTCCACTTTCTGCTTCTATGAGTTCAACTCTTTTAGATTCCACATATAAGTGAGACCATGTGGTATTTGTCTTTTTGTGCCTGTCTTATTTTAACTAGCATAATGTTTATAAGATTTATCCATGTTGTCACAAATGATAGGATTTCTTTCTTTTTTTTAAGGCTTAATAGCAGTCCATTGTATAAATATACCATGTTTTTTTTTTATTCATTCACCTGTTGATGCACACTTAGGCTGCTTCCATGTCTTGGCTGTTGTGGATAATGCTGCAGTGAACATGGGGGTGCAGTATCTCTGACATACTGATTTCATTTCCTTTGGATAGATGCCCAGAAGTAGAATTGCTGGATCATATGGGAATTCTATTTTTAATATTTTTTCATACTTTTTTCCATAATGGCTATGCCAATTTACATTTTCACTAACAGTATACAAGGGTTCTCTTTTTTTTCCCCCACAACCTAAACAACACTTGCTGTCTTTCATCCTTTTTGTTGTAGCTTTTTTTAACAGGCGTGAGGTAATATCTCATAGTGGTTTTAATTTGCACTTTCCTGGTGATGAGTGATGTTGAACACTTTTTTCATCTACCTCTTGGCCATTTGTGACTTGGTTGTGATTTTTACTGTTGAAGAATTGTCAACATTGTTTTAGTCAGTTCTGACTTTTTCTTCATGGCTCTGGTGGATTGTGTCATATTGTCATACATAAGGAGAGAGGAATTTATGAACGTGATGACCATAATGGAATGTGGCTCCCTTCCTTCCATTCGCATCTCCCCTCTGTTAATTGACCTCTGGTTTCAATGAGTGGCTAATGTAACTGAAGCCCCTGGCTCTCTACTGGAAGTGAATATAAAAGAAACTGGCACTGGGCTTTCTTTCCCATGAACATTTTAGAGACCAAACCACAGAGTGAAGACCAGGAAATTGTGGATCTTTGGATAAGCTTAGTCTCAATATTTTTTTATTTTTAGAGACAGTGTAAGACCCTTTCTCAAATAAATAAATAAAACTTATATGGGTAAACAAAAGGCCAAGAACAGTGAAGGCAATCTTGAAGAAGAACAAAGTTAGAGGAGTTAGGATTTAGCCTATAGAAGGCTCAGCAGATTTTTTCAATAAAAGACAAGATATCAGATATTTTAGATTTGCAGGCTACGTGGCTTGCAGGCTATAATTTGCTGACCCCTGCTCTATCGGTTGTCCAAATTTCCTGTTAAGTTTTATAATTAAAAAGGGGTGTGCAAGAATGGGTAAATAGACCAATAGTACAGAAAGTCCAGAAACAGACCCACACATCTATGTCTTACCAATAAATGGTGCAAGTCAATTAGATATTCATATGGGAAAAAAATAAATGGATACTACCTGGGCGTGGTGGTGCATGGCTGTAGTCCCAGCTACTTGGGAGGCTAAGGTGAGGATTGCTTGAGCCCAAGAGTTTGAGGCTGTAGTGAGCTATGATTGAGCCACTGCACTCCAGCCTGGGCAACAGAGCAAGACCCTGTCTCCTGAAACAAAACAAAACAAAAAACCCAATCTTGTATCATACATTCAAATAAATTCCAAGTAGAATTTTAGATCCAAATGTTGAAGATAAAAAATAATAATAATAAAGATTTAAGAAGCTAACATGCCTACCTTGAGAGTAGGAACAAATATCTCAAATAGGAACAAGAAATGGTCATCATCAAGGAAAAGTTTATAAATTGGACTACTTTAATGTTAGAGACTCTATTAAGAGTTATCAGTATGAAGAGTGAAAAGCAAGAAGACACAAAATGGGACAAGGTATTTCCTCCCCTCCCCCTCCCCTCCCCTCCCCCTCCCCTCCCCTCCCCTCCCCCTCCCCTCTTCTCTTCTCTTCTCTTCTCTTCTCTTCTCTTCTCTTCTCTTCTCTTCTCTTCTCTTCTCTTCTTTTTTTTTGACAGAGTCTCCCTTTGTCAGCCAGGCTGGAGTGCAGTGGTGCAATCTTGGCTCCCTGGAACCTCCACCTCCCAGGTTCAAGTGATTCTCTCGCCTCAGCCTCCCGAGTAACTGGGACTACAGGCACAAGCCACCACACCCAATTAATTTTTTATATGTTTAGTAGAGGCAGAGTTTCACCATGTTGGCTGAGCTGGTTTAGAACTCCTGAGCTCAAATGATCTGCCTGCCTCCCAAAGTGCTGGGATTACAGGCATGAGCCACTG
The DNA here is from genome assembly GCF_006542625.1 of Nomascus leucogenys. NCBI lineage: Eukaryota > Metazoa > Chordata > Mammalia > Primates > Hylobatidae > Nomascus > Nomascus leucogenys. The sequence continues at coordinate 88,585,517 of NC_044388.1, forward strand.
CGATGGGCCAGGACAAGATATTTCAACACATATAACTAATAAAGGGTTCATATCTAGAATCTTTAAGGAGCTTCTATAAATCAGCAAGGCTAAGATAGACAACCAAATAGAAACTATACTCTCAAAAGATATCTAATTGACCAATAAGATGCTTAACATCATTAGTCATCAGGAAAATGAAAATTAAAACCTCAGTAGGATACTATTACTGTACATCTGCCAGAATGGCTAAAATTCAAAATCTGATGATATGCAAGGTTGACAAAGATATGGAGCAACAGGAGTGCTCTTACATGCTGGTGGAAATAGGAATTAGTGTAACCACTTAGGAAAATTCTTTGGCAGTTATTTCGGTTATCTATTGCTGTATCCAGGCCACTCTCAAAGTTGAGGAAATAATTGGCATCCTGTTTTCAGATAATATTTAGAGCAGGGGCAATGAAACTATTATTTGAATGGAGAAATTTAGGAAAATTTTCACATTAACAAAAGAAAAAAGTTGGAAAGAACGGCAGTTTGACTAGCTCAACACAGATAGAGGGAAGAAGAGGAAACATACAATAATAAAAGTAAGGGGAAGGAATAAGATCATTGTATCAATTATTAGACTAAATGTGAGCAGACTGAATTTTGCCATTAAAAAGGGTATGTCAGGTTTCACGAGGGGGCTCACACCTGTAATCCCAGCTCTATGGGAGGCCAAGGCAGGAAGATATCTTTGAGCCCAGGAGTTCGAGACTAGCCTGGGCAACATGGGGAAACCCCCATCTCTACAAAAAATAAATAAATAAAAATAAATAAAAATAGCCAGGAGTGGTAGCATGCATCTGTAGTCCCAGCTGCTCTGGAGGCTAAGGTGGGAGGATTGCCTGAGTCCAGGAGGTCAAGGCTGCAGTGATCTTGGTCGTGCCACTGTACTCCAGCTTGGGTGACAAAGCAAGACCCTGTCTCAAAAAAAGAAAGAAAAAAAAGATGTGTCAGACTGAACTGAATAAACCTCTGGAGAATAATGTTTATAAGCAATTCTCAAAGCAAAATGAGTAGGTGAAAATAAAGCAGAAATGAAAGAGCAGGAAAATAGCGAAAAACAAAAACAAATTTCCTCAAAGCAGAGCAGCATTAGACAAAATGGATTTCAGGTTAGAAGCACTAAATGAGATAAAGACAGACATTATATACTCATAAGGGGCACAATTTATGATCATGTATCAACTAAATAGCATCAAGTATCATATCAGGCAAAAACATAAAAACTATTATAAACTAATATAAGGTAAACTTGGTAAAAGTTCAGCTATTGTGAGGCATTTCAGTGTATCTGTACAGTATTGACTCTAGAGGAACTGAATAATCAATAATGATAACAGTACTATATTAATATATTATCTGAGATTTATTGGGTGCTTACTGTGTGCCAGGCACTCTTCTAAGTGTTTTACAGTATTAAATCATTGATCCTCATAAAAAACTTATGATACTCAACAAAAAGACCTTTTTCCAGTGAAGATATACAAATGGTCAATAAGCACCTAAAAAGGTGTTCAGCAGCGTCAGTCATAGGGAAATGCAAATCAAAACCACAGTGAAGTACCACTTCACACCCACCAGGGTGGCTGTAATAAAAAGATGGACAATAACAAGTGTTGACAAAGATGTAGGGAAATTGGAACTCTCATACATTGCTAGTAGAAGTTTAAAATTATGTAACTGCTTTGGAAAACAGTCAAGCATTTCCTGAAAACATTAAACATAGAGTTACCATATGACACAGCAGTTCAACTCCTAGGTTTATACCTAAGAGTATTGGAAACATTTGTCCATATAAAAACTTGTACGTGAATTCTGATAGTAGCATTATTGATAACAGTCAAAAGGTAGAAACAACTCAGATGTCCATTAGCTGATGAAGGGATTAATGAAATGTAGTTTCTCCACACAGTGGAATATTATTTGAACATAAAAAGGATACATGCTACCATGTGGGTTAACCTTGAAAACATTATGCTAAGTGAAAGAATCAAGTCGTAAAGGACTACATATTTCATTTTCATGAAATGGGTAGCATAGACCAATCTATAGAGACTCAATGTAGATGAGTGGTTGTTATGATTTAGAGTGGGGTTGGGAGGGGGTAATTAGGTATAAATGCTAATGGGCAGGAGGTTTCTTTTTAGGGTTAAGAAGATGTTCTAAAATTGATTGTAATTCTAAAGTCAGATTTGCACAGCCTGTGAATTTATAAAAAAAACTATTGAATTGGACTTAAAAAAAATATATATATATATATATTTTTTTTTTTTTTTTTTTTTGCTGGGGGAGGGTTGGGTGCATGGAGTCTTCCTCTGTCACCCAGGCTGGAGTGCAGTGGCACTATCTTGGCTCACTGTAACCTCTGCCTGCAGGGTTCAAGTGATTCTCCTGCCTCAACCTCCCAAGTAGCTGGGATTACAGGCATGCACCACCATGCCTGGCTAATTTTTGTATTTTTGGAGTGACAGAGTTTCACCTTGTTGGCCAGGTTGGTCTTGAACTCCTGACCTCAAATGATTCGCCTGCCTCAGCCTCTCAAAGTACTAGGATTACAGGCCTGAGCCACCGTGCTGGGCCGTAAATAGATATATTTATGATATGTGAAATATGTTTTAATGAAGTTGTTATTGAAAACAAATTACCATTATGTTAATTGACTTCAAAGGCATTCTCCAAGGTACATTTCAATAAGGAAAGCAATATGCATTATTTTGTAAAATAGTGACATTATATGAGCATGGAATAAATATGGAAGGATATATAATAGGTTGCGAATTTGGGTTATCGAGATAGGAGGATGCTGATACAGGGAAAGAGGGATTCGAGGGGAAGGAGGTAGCAATGAAATTTGGGAAAAGAAAACAACCTGTGTTTAAATAGAAAGCCATGATGTGTCATATCTAATTTACTTTCAAATGGTTCATCAAGACAGCATGTATGCATACATAATTACGTATATACATATATGTATACACACATATAGATGGATAGATAAAGCAAAGACAGACAAATGTAACAATTGTTGACTCTATGTGGGGGTTATATGGACAGTTATTTTACTAGCCTGTCAAATATTATATGTGTTTGATAGTAATAAAAAATTGGGGGTAAAAACCCCCCAGAATGTTTTCTATGATCACATTATTGTAATATTTAAAATATTTACATATTTAAAAATTTTAGTCATACTTAATAAGCAGAAAAATGCCTTAAACATTTCAAAATTATGAAATTATTTTTCTAGTCCTTTTGCTTTTGTTTAAGTTAAATTTCTAAGCTGTTTGGAATTTCTTTTTTTTTTGAGACGGGGTGTCATTCTGTCACCCAGGCTGGAAGTGCAGTGGCACAATTATGGCTCACTGTAGCCTCAACTTCCCAGGCTTAGGTGATTCTCCCATCTCAGCCTCCCGAGTAGCTGGGGCTACAGGTTGCCACCACACCTGGATAATTTTTTCTTTTTTTGGAGTTTTTGTAGAGACAGAGTTAATTGTGTTGCCTGGGCTGGTCTTGAACTCCTGGGCTCAAGTGGTTGGCCCACCCCCACCTCCCAACATACTGGGATTACAGGGGTGAGCCACTGAGCCTGGCCTGGAGTTTCATAATCTATGTTTATTAATTTTGATGTGGTTTCTTTTTGATCCATTACTTTTTTTCTAGGTAAACAGTGGTATCATCTGGAGATAATGCTGGTTTTATGATTCCTTCCCAATATTTTTGCCTTATTGCATAGGCTAGAACATCTGGAACAATTTTGAATGATGATGAGAGTAAGCATCCTTATTTTAAATGTTTAATGGCAGTCTTGTTTCAGTTTCAAAGTTTTATGTTTTTTGCTAAATATTATTGATTGGGTTAAGGACGTTTTCATCTAACATTGAAACAGTTGAGTGAAACAGAGTACCCAAATCAGAAAATTAAATGAAAAAAAAAAGTGATGAAAAGCAATCCTAAAATGTAGAGCAAAAATAATACCCAAAGGTAGAGGGTGATAATCAGCCCACAGGACTGATAGAAGTTCTTACATTCAGGCAAAAACCCTGTTAGTCCTAGATGTATACCAAATCAGTATGTTAGAATAAAACAACAAAGGCTGGGTATGGCGGCTCACGCCTGTAATCCTAGCACTTTGGGAGGCTGAGGTGGGCAGATCACCAGAGGTCAGGAGTTTGAGACCAGCCTGTCCAACATGGTGAAACCCTGTCTCTACTGAAAATACAAGAAAAAATAGCTGGGCATGATGGTGGGTGCCTGTAATCCCACCTACTCCGGAGGCTGAGGATTCAATTGCTTGAACCCGGGAGGCAGAGGTTGCAGTGAACCGAAATTGCACCAATGCATTCCATCCTTGGCGACAGAGTGAGCCTCCATCTCAACAACAAAAAAAAAGAATAAAACAACAAAAACAGATGTTACAGAGCCTGTGAGATCTGAGAAATACTGGGACATCACTGGCATATGCCCAAAAGAGTTTCACTGAATAAATCTTGGGGCCGATGTGTGTTGGAGATAAGAGCTCTTCTACAAGGAAGTATGCCTATTTGCCAAAAATAAGCAAATACATTTTTCTTAGCACTGCTTTAAGGAACGTTCATTTTGTTAAAGGTTAAAATTATTGGATGGGTTAGTTGCCTTGCAAGTATACTTTTATAGTAGAATGAATATGAGTGTACTCTTAATAAATCTATTGATATTCATCATATTTTAAACTGAGTTCATATTTCCCAATATGGTCAAGAGTACAGACCATGAATATGAAAATATGCTGATGAAAATATGAATATGTTCTTAATGAATATATTGATCTTTATTAAATTTTAAACCAGGTTCAAAAATGTCCCAGTATGGTCAAGAACATAGCTCATGAATATGAATATAAACTTATGAAAATGTTCATGAATATATTCATGTTCATTAATTTTAAACTGCATTAAAAAGTTTTCCCAGTAGGGTAAAGAAGAATATATTCATGAATATATTCATAAAGAGGATATATTCATGAACATAATCATTATAAAGAATATATTCACATTTATTGAATATTTTCATGAAGAATATATTCATGTGAAAACTAAACTACTCTACAACTCTTTGCGTTTTACAAATTAGTGTTTAAAATCGCTGTGAAGCAGAGTGTAAATCATTCTACTAAAATTTCACTGAAATCTTCGAAAAGTGAAAAAGTATAAATTTGGTATCTTCAGTGAATTGATCTATTTATGAATTGACTCCTAGTGAATAGTTCTTGGCAAATTAATTTACAGCCCTCTCTCTCTGCATGAGATGAACCATTATTTATTACAGCATCTGCCCTGGGAAAACCAAGACAAAAAGAGGGGGATATTGAAAACAGCTGGGCTGAGTGTTCAGAACAGACTGATTAATAACACTAAAGAAATAAAGGTTCTTGTTAGAAGGAAGGCCTGCAAGCCACTGCATGAGATTTAAGGACCACAGTGCTCAGGCTGGTGAGACTGGTATGGCAGGCAGTATTTTGGGGCTGAAGAGTTTAGTGTAGTTACCATCTGCAAAATGATATAGTTTAAGTTTACTCATAATAGAGAGAAACTGGAAAATTACATGGTTTACTTCAGGAGTTCCTCATTTCATTTTGTTTTGGTATTTCAGAAAAGAAATTCTGAGGCTTTAGACAGTTTGCTACCCACAGATCTCATAAATCAAGCATTCTTCATGACCTGGATCTATCTTGAGCAGATCAAAGCTCTGAGCAGCCTGAATAGTGCTCACCCAGAGGCTTCCTGCCAGTAACAACCCAAATTTCTTAGCCTATTTGTTTTTGTTGTTGTTGTTGTTTGTTTGTTTTAAAGCAGCAGTAAAACACATTGTAGGTGCACATTTTTTTGAAAAACCAAAAGTTCAACTATTAGTAAAATTTTTGGACTTAACATTTTATGGGCACTCAGAAGTAACCATCAACTTCACATGTATCTCTGAGCAAAATATTAACCACTAATAACCATTAGTAAATGGATACTGAGTGGGCCAGATCTTCCTAACACCTTGGTTATATGGTGTTTAGTGTGGGATATTAGTTTTCTGAGGTTTATACAAAGGAATTTATAAAATGCTTAATTTTATCATTAACTTTACCATTGAGCTTCTGAGCTTCTCTTTTTTTTTTTTTTTTTGAGACCGAGTTTTGCTCTTGTTGCCCAGGCTAGAGTGCAGTGGCACTGTCTCGGCTCACCTCAACCTCCACCTCCCAGGTTCAAGCGATTCTGCTGCCTCAGCCTTCCTGAGTAGCTGGGATTACAGGCATGTGCCACCATGCCTGGCTAATTTTGTATTTTTAGTGGAGACGGGGTTTCTCCATGTTGGTCAGGCTGGTCTGGAACTTCTGACCTCAGATGATCCACCCTCCTCGGCCTCCCAAAGTTCTGAGCTTCTTAAAGTCAATACCCATGTCCAATTTATATTTGCTGTGCTATTGCATCTAGCAGTTTATCGTGTGTAGAAGATGCCTAAAGTTTATTTTTAATGAATATATATATATGAAATGTCTGTCATGGAACTATCTATTTTCCTTATATTTGTATTGCTATTTTGCCCATTAACTAAAGGATATGGATGGTAAGCCTTGTCTATGTCTCCATTATCTTAATAAAGATGCCCTTTTTTCTTGTATATCCAACCTTTGTGCACTAAAATCCTCTTTCCCCACAGCTTCACAGAATACTAGATTCATTGTTTAGCCCTTTTCTTATCTGTAGCCTTCTTTACTATAAAGCGGAGGGAAAATGTTTAGTAATTTGAAAAGTTTCAAAATTTTTCTGTACTATTAGACTTGAAGTGAATGTCAGATTTGAGAGGGCCCTGCGAGACCACTATTCAATCCTTTTGTTTTACTCATGAAAAACTCAGAGTTCTAATTACTTTCTCACTATAACTCATGCCATGCTATTTTGTAATTGCTTAATTGTAGGCATTTCTAGCTAGACTTTAAATTCAGTGGGAATAGGGACCACATCTGTCTTATTTAATGCTGTATTTCTGACACAGCACAGTGCTCAGAAGAGAATAGGTGTTCAGTTAATGGTTCAGTTATGAATGAATAAATAAATAAATGAGTCAAGATTGGTGAAGGGACTTGCTCAAAGTCATGTGACTATTTAGGGGGCAGCGCACAGTTGCTGAATCCCAGTTAAGCACATTAAAAGTCAGAGCTTTGTAATCTACTCTGCCATCCTGGAGAGAGTCAAGGTCAGTGGAAATGACTAATTTTTCTTAAGTGTGTTTGTTAAGCTCTGCAACTTATACATTTCTGCATGTTGGCTTTCAGTATACAGGAGACTGCTATATAGGAAAGTAGCTGACCAAGGAAATGTAGAGGATGTGCTGCCATTATTTTTGCCTGGAGCCCTTTTCAAAAGAGACACTTCTACTTTTCAAAGCAGTGAAACTTCATCTTAGGAAAAGAAATTTTCCCCAACTGCAATCTAATTTTTAATCTTTTTTTTTTTAAATTTTAACTTTCCACACTATACCATCATATTAATCTTATTTTTAAATTTATTGTTTCTGAAATCCTGAGTGCCCCAGCAATCAAAAACTCTGCTTAGGATTCAGTTCATTAATGTGAGGGCTCAGACTCTTAAGGTACTTATAAAACCTCAAGGACTATTGATACTGGTCATTTGCAAATTCAGACAGAATCTTCCAGAATCATCATGACTTTTTCAGTTTCATCCTTAGTTTTTCTGGTCTACCATTGATCTCCATTAATCCCAAATCTGCTTGTTTTGCAGAAAATAAAATGTGTACATGGTCACAGAAACGGTTGTTAGCTGATGATCTTTAAGATCTTGGAGTGTAATACTGTGGGTCATTGATGTCTTTTACTGTTAAGTTCCCCATCAGTACCTATATTCACCTTTTGACTGCATGGTAAGTTGCTTTGCTTATGTATGAACTTAGGTATTTGTAATGAAGTCAGAATTTAAACCATATTGAGGGAGAATGGGAAAAAGAATAAGATTGGAAAGGAAGAAACTCTCAAGTCAGGGTTTGGCTTTTCTTGTTATATGCCATTCTATTAAAATATGTATATTTTTGTACTTTTTTTGAACATACAAAATGATCATATTTTACTTGACATTTATCACTTATTTAGCAGCAGAAAAATACATGTAAATGGAAATGCTATCATCCCTTTGAAACATGTCTTTTTAACACTTAGGATTCGTGCTATTTGCCAGGAGGGAGTTTTTCTGCTTATAGAGCATCAGGGAGATGAATTGGAAAGGCAGACTTCTGGTCTGGTTAGCACTTCTGTTGTTTTTTATTTGTTTCTTTTTGGGTCCCATATTCATGAAAGATTTGTCTTAGCATTTTTAGATAAATATTTCATTAGTGATACACAGGTTTTGTTTTTTTTTTTTTAGTGAATTACAAAGATTAATGGCTGCCATTCTTTGATCTTGGCCTTTATTGATTTGGATATTATTGATGTATGAAATACATGAACTTGTCAGATGCTTTGTGAGTCTCTCCTGATCTTAAGGCATTTTAGAGCACCTAGTAGTAGAGTGTCCTTGAGTTAGCCAAATTTATACTTATTTTGAGGCTGGCAAATTTGTGTAATATTGATGACCTAGAAATGAGATCGGAGTTCTGCAGGACTGGTTTCACACGATACAGGTCATAAAGACCCCACTGAGAAAACAGGATGAGGTAAAGAATCTGGCCAAAACCTGCCAAAACCAAGATGCCAATGAAAGTGACCTCTGGTTGTTGTCACTGCTCATTATATGCTAATTATAATACATTAGCATACTAGAGGAAACCCCAACCAGCACTCTTGACAGTTTACAGTCATCATGGCAATGTAGGGAAGCTACCATATATGGTCTGATGGGGAGGAACCCTCAGTTCCAAGAATTCCCTGCCCCTTTCCTAGAAAACTTATGAATAATTCACCCCTTGTTTAGCATATGATTAAGAAAAACCGTAAAAATAGCCAACTAGCAGCCATCAAGGCTGCTCTTCCTATGCAGCTGCCACTCTTTTATTCCTTTGCCTTTTTTTTTGAGACAGAGTCTCACTTTGTTGCCCAGGCTGGAGTGCAGTGCTTTCTTAATAAACTTGCTTTCACTTTACTCTGTCTGCTGGCTCTTGAATTCCTTCCTGTGTGAAGCCATGAACCCATGTGGCCTCCCAAACTGAACTCCAATTTTGAGGTTTGCCCTGTAGAAAGAAATATAGTTTGAATTGAACAAATATTATGATTGTTGTATATTATATGCTTCTGCTGTACTGAATTTTATGTTTCTCAGAGTTCCACATCCTCTCTTACCTGGAATACTCTCACTCTCTCTGCTCTGTGTAGTTTAATCATGGTTATCCTTCAAGTATGTACTCGTCTTTTCTCTAGGAAGCACTCCTTGACTCATTGGGAACTAGGTTAGCTACTGCCTCTCTGCTCCTCGACACCCTGAGCTTTCCCATCAGAGTTGTAAACCAGAAATAAAATATATACATATATATATATATATATATATATTTTTTTTTTTTTTTGAGACAGTCCCGTCTGTTGCCCAAGCTGGGGTGTGGTGGCGTGATCTGCAGCCTACGCCTCCTGGGTTCAAGCGATTCTCCTGCCTCAGCCTCCCGAGTAGCTGGGACCACAGGCGCATGCCACCGCTCCCTGGCTTGGCGCGGTAGCTCACTTCTGTAATCCCAGCATTTTGGGAGGCTGAGGTGGGTAGATCACCTGCGACCAGGAGTTTGTGACCAGCCTGGCCAACATGGCGAAACCCCATCTCTACTAAAAATACCAAAAAATTAGCTGGGAGTGGGGTGCGGGCCTGTGGTCCCAGCTACTCGGGAGACTGAGGCCTGAGAATCACTTGAATCCAAGAGACAGAGGTTGCAGTGAGCCACAGTTTTGCCACTGCACCCCAGCCTGGGTGACAGAGCGAGACTCTGTCTCAAAAAAAAAAAAAAATTCTAAGTCTCCCCAACTAACTGAACGGACCCCTTTTCTGGGACAAGGGCATTCCAAAGTTAACCTGAAAAACTAGTTTGGGCCATGATGCAGGGTTGGGGAGTCAGACATGCTTCATTATATCCTCCTCCCTTTGGAGTTCAGACACAATCGGCCAGCATTAACATTAAAATAGAGACCTTAAGACTGACAAAACAGACTCTTTGTAGCAGTAAGATACCAACACGACAGAAGGCGCTGAAAGAAATTGAAGTATTTTACCTCAAAGTATATCTCTTTGACATATTTTGAAATGACCCCGTGAAGCTGTCTCTTGTGGGGAAAATCTACATTTTGTAGAAAATTCCTTCCCTTTCCAGATCTTTCCCTGGTCCAGGAGAGAATTAACCTGAGTCTCTGGCACCTTTTTAAGTCTGATTAAGAAACATTTACAATCTATTCTCTCTGAAGCCTGCTGCCTGGAGGATTTATCTGCATTATAAAAACCTTGGGCTTCAGGACCTCTTATCTTAACCCAGATACTTCTTTCTGTTGATTCCAGGTCTGTAGATAATAGCTTAACCCTTTCAACCAATTGCCAGTCAAAAAATCTTTGTTTTTTGGAGACAAGGTCTTGCCCTTTCTCCCAGGCTGGAGTGGCATCATCTTGGCTCACTGCAGCCTCAAACTCCTGGGCTCAAGCAATCCTCCCACCTCAGCCCCCCAAGTAGGTGGGACTACAGGCAAGCGCCACCATACCCAGCTAATTTTTTTGTTGAGATAAGTTTCACTGTGTTGCCCAGGCTGGTCTTGAACTCCTGAGCTCTGGCAGTCTGCCCACCTTGGCCTCCCAAAGTGTTACAGGTGTTAGCCACTGCACCCGGCCATTCAGAAAATCTTTGAATCCACCTATGATCTGGAAGCACCCTCTTCGAGGTGTTCTGCCTTTCTGGACCAAATCAGTATACATATTACATGTATTGGTTGGTGTCTTATGCCTCCCTAAAATGTATGAAACCAAGCTGTAGCCTGACTACCTTGGGTGCGTGTTCTTAGGATCTCCTGGGGCTGTGTCATGTGCCGTGATCACTCATATTTGACTCAGAATAAATCTCTCCAAATATTTTCCATAGTTTGACCCTTTGTGTCAACATAGTCCAAATCAGGCTGTATTGTTATCACTTGTTTTGTTTAGATTTTGAGCTACTAGATTGTAAGCTCTGCGAGGACAAGGAATGTATCTTTAGGGTAACACTGACTCTTTGGTGCCTTGACATAGTATTTGCTACATAGTAGTCTTAATAATGTTTTTGGAATACATGAATAATTTCAGCATCTTGTTTTTCCAAATATTTCTCAGCATTGCTATGGGCTGAATATAATCATATTTAGAGATAAGGTCCTTAAAAAGGTAATTATGTTAAAATGAGGTCTTTAGGCTGGCCCCTGATCAATATGACCGGTGTCCTTATAAGAAGTGGAAGTTTGGATAGAGATTTGTACAGGCACAGAGGGAAGACCATGTGAAGACACCAGAAAAAGACAGTCATCTAGGAACTAAGGAGGGAGGCCTTGGGATAACCCAGTCCTGCTGACAGCTTGGTCTCGGACCTTTAGCATTCAGAACTGTGAAAAAATGACTTCCTGTTGCTTAAGGAATCCTGTCTGTGGTATTTTATTATGGCAGCTCTAGCAAGCTAATATAAACACAATAGCAAATATCTGGATGGCTAGATTATATAGTGTTTAGTTTTCTGACATGTCAAGAAAAATATTTCATTCAAGATGGTAACGACATATGTACCTTTATATTGCTTGACAAATAATATAAACTCAGTAATGGCATTGTGGAAAAGGACCGTAACAAACATATGTTTCCATATCCTCATTTCTCTTTCTCAATAAAGTTCAGATTATTTCCCTTGGGCTTTATAACTCTCCGTGCTATTACAAACTATTTTTCATAACTTGTTTCTTGCTACTTCCCTTAGCCTATTCTAGTCTCAAGAAAATGAAAATGTTTGCTGTTTTCTGTATATCCTTAACTTCCCACTTTCTTGCCTTTACTCATTGTTTATGGACTTTCAACACTGCTTTGTTCTGTTCATTTAGTTAGTCCGCAAGTATTTATTGATGCCTTAGTGTGTGCTGGAAACTGGGCTAGGAGCTGAAAGTATAGTGATTAATAAAACCATAAGCCTTCTGCTGAAGGAGCTAATACTCTGGTAGGGGTAGACATTTAAGTAGGGTAACATAGGGCTCCAGGGAAGCAATGGACCAAGCCTTGGGTGGGGCGAGGGGAAGAGCTGCAGAAATGAGTCTAAGTCAGTGGTTCTCAAAGGGGGATGAAAAGGGAGGAAGCATTTGACAATGTCTGGAGACATTTTTGGTTGTCACGACTTGGAGGTGGGTGTATGCTACTGGCATCTAGTGGGTAGAGATGCTGCAATGCATGTTACAGTGCACAAGATAGTCTCCCACAACAAATAATTATCTAGCTCACAAAGTTGATAGTGCTGAGGTTGAGAAATCCTGCTGTAAATCAAGTTGTAAAATTTGAGTAGGAAGGTGTTTCACCAGCCAAAGAATGGCAGCATTTGCAAAGATCTACTAGAATTGAGATACCATGATTTGGCTAACTGGACTGAGTTTAATGTGGCTGGAGCTCAATGTTTGAATGGGAAGAAATTCGGTTTGAGAGGTAAGCCTGGCAATGTTCAGATTTAGAGGCCTCAGAGCCATGTTGATAATTTGGGATGTCTTCTCCTTGGCTGTTTGGAGCCTTTGATGGAAAGTTTGAGGTAAATCTGTTGATAAGTAATAGTAACCATTCTGAGTGTATCTGCAGACACCAATGGTAAAGCACTATGGCTGAGAATAACTATTCTACCAAGTCTGAACTCTGGGTTACCCATCTAGTGAGGATCACTGATGAATCTATGTAAGGGAGGATAACTGCTATAGTTTGAATGTGTCCCCTACATATTCTGTTACTGAAGGGGCATTTAAAGTGAACCCACTTGAAGTAGGGATACAAATTTCATCATAGAGAGAGGGAACTTGATCGGGGCTTTGTGTTGGGGTCCTCAAGACCACTTCAGGCTCAGTGATTCACTAAAAGGACTCACAGAACTCAGAAAGCTGTTATGCTCACAGTTCTTGTTACTACAGCGAAAGAATACAGATTAAAATCAGCGCAGGGGAAAGGCAGATGGATGAAGTCCTGGAGAACCAGGCGTCAGATTCCAGGTAGGCCCTCCCAGTTGAGTCACATGAGGAATGTCTCCCAACGACAATGAGTGACAAAACGTGAAATATTACCAACCAGGGAAGCTCACTCAACCCTGGTGTCCAGGGTTTTTATTTGTCAGTCATATAAACTTGTATCACCTGTGTGAACCTGTGCGACTGACCTTAGTTACTTAGTCTCCAGCTCCTCAGAGGTCAGACAGGTACAGTGTGGCTCAAGGCTACCAGCCAAATACTCTTATGAGGAAGATATTCCACAAACTCAGAGGTTCTCTCTCAGGAGCCTGTCATGGGTCAGTCCTCCTTTCTTTGAATGAATGGGGTTTGAGCAACCCTGGCCTGCTGAATTAACACTTTACTGCATAGTTGTTTTTTTTTTTTTTTTTAAGTTAGGGAGGTTATAGTTTTGTTTTTCCCTGCTTTACTTTGAATTTTTAAAAATTGTGTAAAATATATATAATATAAAAGATGTTAATTTTAACTGTACAGTTCAGTAACATTAAATGCATTCACATGTTATATAACTATCACTGTCATCCATCTCCAGAACTTTTTCATCATCCCCAAACTGAAAATTTGATGTGTTATTAAAAAATAGCTCCCCATTCCCTGATCCACCAGCTCCAGGTAACCACAGTTGTACTTCCTGTCTCTTTGAATTAGGCTGCCCCAGGCACCTCATATGTAAGTGGAATCATACGAGATTTGTCTTTTTAACTAGCTTCTTGCACTTAGTATAATGTCTTTTAAGTTTCATCCATGTTGTTAGCCAGTATCAGAATTTTATTCCTGTTTAATGCTGATACAGCACAGCCTTTAATTTGAAAACACAAACTGAAGATGGTAAAAAGTATTTTTTAAAAATCTTATATTTAACAAAATTTACATAATTGAAAATGTGCTAATCCTTAAAATGTAAAAGAAGTGACTTGAGTACTCATTTTAGGGACATAGTTTTTCTGACAGAATTATATAAGAACATAATACAGTATCCTTTACCAGGTCAAGAAGAGAGGGATGTTTTTGCAGAAATGTCCGTTGGCTTCTCTAGTTTTCCCAGGGGCCTCTCTTAGTTCTTAGAGAGTTAATTCATTCTCTTTTGAAGTACCTGTTGTATCATCCTTGAGAATTCTCCACAGTTGCTCTCTGGTCTAATTGTATCTGGTCTAACTCTGCCAGACATTCCTTTGTTAAAATGGCTTTGCATGTGATTAAAGCAGTTCTCCAGCATTGTTAAGTGACTTGTTCAAATCCTGCATCTTTGGTGGTTTATAGTTCCAGTTTATGTTCATCCTACTTGTTTGTATAGTCTCATGTTTGCAGCATCTAAAAATCAGAGTGACATAAATAGGTTCCCAGAAGTAGATACTAGGTGGGTAGTTTGAGTGGGGACTGATCAGCTCTTTGGTGAATATTTTTGTGTGTGACAGCTTTGCCTCATCATTATAGGGTCATGGTTAATGAGCATCTGGACCACAAGGATCCCTGTAGTTTTATTTGTGAGAGTATTGAGTGTTTGCTTAACAATCTGTTAGAGAATTTAGTTCACTTACATGTCCAGGGCCCAAAGTGAGTAAATATTTCTCACAGAAATCTCTGGAACATGCTTCTTTAAGTTGTGATAATTTAAACTCTCAAAGTTAGGTGGACTGACAGAGGATTAAGAATCTTTGGTTTTAAACTTTTACCGTTCTTATTTCTAATGCTCAGTCAGCTTTCACCGTGTTCATAGTAATCCACTCTCAGTGTTCACAGGCCTAATGTGTTAACTATAATAGAAAAATAGGCTGCCAGCCTGTGAGAACCAGGCCTGTGCCAGGGAGGGTCATTATAAGAGGCAGTCACTCTTCAGTTGAGAGGTTTAAAAAACCGAAAATGGTGGATATTTTTTCCTCACATCCTTGTGAAACAGTGATGCTTAATGTTCAAATATGTTATAACACAGGATGATTAGCAAGAAATCATCAACATAGGTGAATTTGGGATTACTCACTTAAAAACAAGGAAAAAGCTCCTCCTTTCCTCTCAAGTGCCTTAGTCAGATATTCTGGGGTTGCATGTGTAGGGTGGAACATTGGCTACAGCTCAGGAAGCGAGAGGGAGGAGATATCCATTCATGATCATCTTCAACAACTCTTAGCTCCAAGTTGGCATGCAGCTGTACAATTCAAGTCGGCATGGAACTGTGTACCATTCAAGTTGGCATGGAGCTGTATGCCATTTCTTTGGAGTAGTGCAGCACATCATCCCTTTCTGATGGGGAAGAGCGGGGAACACTGAGCCTGATGTGCACACAGGGTTCAGGAACGTCACTTGAGAGATGGCAGTGCTAAGTAGTACTCACCCCGGGTTAGATCACTTTGGTTTGAATCCTGATTCTTTCCCCCATCCCTTGCCCTCCCCTCCACACCCTTTCCCTTCCCTTCCCTTCCCTCCCCTCCCCTCCCCTCCCCTCCCTCCCTCTCCTCTCCTCTCCTCTCCTCTCCTCTCCTCTCCTCTCCTCTCCTCTCCTCTCCTCTCCTCTCCTCTCCCCTTCCCTCCCCTTCCCTCCCCTCTCCCCTCCCCTCCCCTCCCCTTCTTTTCCTACTTTTAGACAGGGTCTCACTTGGTCGCCCAGGCCAGAGTGCAGTGGTATGATCGTTGGCTCACTGTGGCCTTGACTTCCGAGACTCAAGCATTCCTCCTGGCTTCAGACTCCCAAGTAGCTGAGACTACAGGTGCATGCCACCCCATCCAGCTAATTTTTTTATGTTTTGTAGAGATGGGGTTTTGCTGTGTTGCCCAGCCTAGTTTTGATCAAACTCCTGGGCTCAAGCCATCCTCCTGCTTCAATGTGCTGGGATTTCAGGTGTGAGCCACCACACCTGGCCCTGGTTCCCTTATTTACTAGCTTTTTGACATTGGACACATTTCTTAAACTTTCCAACTCAGTTTTCTTATCTGTAAAATGGAGATAACGGTAGTACTGCCTTTTAAAGGTCAACGTGTTAATATTTCTGATATGCTTGGAATAGAGCTTGGAACAACATAGTAAGTGCTACATTACACTGTGTACTGTTATCTTTATTGTTAATTTCTCAGGGGAGCCTTTGAAGACATTTCTAAATAGGTCAAATCTCTGCTTTATAAGATCTAATGACATCACTTATCACAATGTTGATAATAAGTACCAGTAACTAGGTTTATTTGTTTCATTATGGTATTAATCAGATACTTTCTACATAAATGAGAGTAAGAACCATGTTTATTTTTTGTGCACATTGTTCACAAGGCCTGATAAGTGTTCAAGAAATATTTATTGAATGAATAAATATTTTCACAGTTATAAAGTAGTTCAGCAATAAGATATAATTTCACCTCTAAAACTAGCAAAGATTGAAAAAAATAATGCCATCATACCTAGCAGAGAGGTAGGAAATAGATGGTATCATGTACTGTAAGTAGGATCAGTCTGCAGCAGATCCTAGCTTAAAGGCAATTTGACCAAAAGAACTATAGAAATTTCTTCTTTTGATTCTATGTCTAAGCATTTATCAAAATGACATAGAGGTATGTAAAAAACATGAATATAAAAAGATGTTCATGAAGGCACTTACATTAGTTAATAATTAGAACAGGCTGGGTGCGGTGGCTCATGTCTGTAATCCCAGCACTTTGGGAGGCCGAGGCGGGCGGATCATGAGGTCAGGAGTTCAAGACCAGCCTGACCAACATGGTGAAACCCTGTCTCTACTAAAAATACAAAAATTAGCCGGGCATGGTGGTGTGCACCTGTAATCCTAGCTACTCATGAGACTGAGGCAGGAGAATCGCTTGAACCTGGGAGGCAGAGGTTGCAGTGAGCTGAGATCGTGCCACTGCACTCCAGCCTGGACGACAGAGTGAGTGAGACTCCATCTCAATAGTAATAATAATAATAATAATAATAATAGTAATTAGAATAGAGCTAAACAAAATGTCCAAAAGTAAAGGATTGGTTAATTATAATATATCCATCATTAAAAATTATGTAGAACCATGGTTCTCAAATGCACATTCTTATATTGGTTGCAAACACTAGATAAAAACACAGATTCCCAAACCCAGCCTCTTGGTCAGTGACTCAAAATCTCTCTGGTTTAGCTAAGAAACAGGTCCTGTATTTTCTAACAAGAATCCTAGGTGATTCCACTGCACAGCCTGATTTGGAAGAACCCTGGGCAATTTCATTGCACAGCCTGATTTGGAAGAACCCTAGATGATTTCAATGTACAGCCTGATTTGGAGCCACTGTTACAGTGTGTGCATTGGCTCCTAGTCAGCTGAGCCCAAAGGTCTTAAAACCAAATGAAATGACAACTAAGAAAAAAGAGTTAAAATCTGTGAGGACTCTGGAAAACAAGAAAGGAGGACTTCAGAAGAACTAAAAACAAAAATACTGCAAGAAGGGAAAAAGACTGAATCAGATTCTGACGACACAGAAAGCTAATTAGTGCTGAGCACATAACACAAGTCAAAGAAAAGTCTTCTCCCCTAACTTTATCCCCCCCAGAAAAATTAGTGGGTGAGTTCTTCCAAAAGGAACATAGACTGTCCCCAAACTGGAGCAGCAAGGCCTGGTTTGGAGGTGGTAGGTGTGGTTGCTTGTTCCATCTCCTGGGCACAGAGCATCTGTCTTAGAGCTTACCTCCAGGCAATATTTTGAAGGAATGTCTCATTAAGAGTGAGTGTCATTTATAGTTTTAGTTGCCATAGACATTCCTGAGATCCCATGAGCAGAGGCCAGGCAAGTGGGAGAGTTGAGGAACAAGTAAGACTGAGACATTGCACTACACAGAGTGGGTGATCATGGTGTTCACCCTCCTGCCTTGATAAATGCCTCTTGGAAACCAAGTGTCTCAGCTCCTTTCTGCTGCTGTAACAAAATTTCTTGAGACTGGGTAATTTATAAAGAACAGAAATTTATTTCTCACATCTCTAGAGGCTGGAAAGTCCGAGATCAAGGTTCCAGCAGGTTCGTTGCCTTCTACTCCATGGATGGCATCTTCTCGTCTTCTCACAGTGTGCTCACAGTATGCTCGCATGGCAGAAGGGGCAGAAAAGGGACAGACGCTGTGCCCTCGAATAGCAGAAGGACCTAAGCTAGTTTCCTCCAGCTCTTTTGTAAGGCCTTAATCTGTTCATAAGAGTGGAACCCTCATGACTTAAACACTTTTCAAAAGCCTTCACTTCTTGACCTGGCGCGGTGACTCACGCCTGTAATCCTAGCACTTTGGGAGGCCGAGGCGGGCAGATCACTTGAGGTCAGGAGTTTAAGACCAGCCTGGCCAACATGGTGAAACCCCGTCTCTACTAAAAATACAAAAATTAGCTGGGCATGGTGACGCGTGCCTATCATCCCAGCTACTTTGGAGGCTGAGGCAGGAGAATCACTTGAAAACCTGGGAGACAGAGGTTGCAGTGACCCAAGATCTCACCATTGCACACTGCAGCCTGGGGGACAAGAGTGAAACTCTGTCTCCAAAAAAAAAAAAGGCTTCACTTCTTAAAACCACAATGGGGATTAGTTTCAACGTGAATTTTGGAGGGGATACATTCAAACCATAGCACTAAGTGAAGTTTAAAATGCTGCATGACATCCTGCCTCTCCCTTAAGTAGACCTCAGCTGCCTATCAATTTCTGTCCCTGTTACCTGCAAGGTTGACTCAGCTTTCGGTTTCTCTCTACCACGCCTCCATACCCAGGGCACAGTCTGCTGCCTGCACACAGGTAGCTACTGGCTGAGTTATTTGAAGGAGACTGGGGTTTGGTTTGAAAATTTTGCTACCAAATACACATGCACTTTCATATTCACATAACTCCTACTTAATTCACAGGCTTTGCTCTCCAATTTTGTTGTAAATTGTATATAGTACAGCCCTCTCTTTACTTAGGCTTCTTTGTAAAAATTATAATTTTTTGTAGAGATAGGGTCTTACTGTGTTGCCCAGGCTGTTCTCCAACTCCTGTCCTCAAGCAATCTTCCTGCCTCAGCCTCCCAAAGTGCTGGAATTACAGGCGTGAGCCACTGAGTTCAGCCCACTTAGGTTTCTTTAGTGAACTAGGCAAAAGATTGTACAGGCTTTCTGAGTTAGTTTGATTGCAGTGAAAACGATGCATACTTGTTGAAAGATTTTAATCTAGGGAGTGTTGCGGTTGGATTGTTGACCCCTCCCCTCTCTGAATCATTGCTATGCTTAATGTAATCCTGAAAGGGCAGGAGTGCCCTCTGTTGTTTTTTTTTTTTTTTTTTTAGAGACGGAGCCTTGCTCTTTTGCCCAGGCTGGACTGCAGTGGTGCTATCTCGGCTCACTGCAAGCTCCGCCTCCCGGGTTCATGCCATTCTCCTGCCTCAGCCTCCTGAGTAGCTGGGATTATAGGTGCCTGCCACCGCGCCCAGCTGATTTTTTGTATTTTTAGTACAGACAGGGTTTCACCGTGTTAGCCAAGATGGTCTCGATCTCTTGACCTTGTGATCCGCCCACCTCGGCCTCCCAAAGTGCTGGGATTACAGGCGTGAGCCACCGCGCCTGGCCTGCCCTCTGTTCTTGTCAGATTGGGCCAGGGGTAGTGGGGCAGGGAGACACAATGCTAAGTAGAAGGTTGAGGGGACAGGTGGACAGAACAGGTGGGTAGACATATTTCAAATCAGAGTATTCATGAGAACCCAGTTGAATTTGTTCCTTCAGTATTCATTCAGTGTTTTTGTTTTTTGAGACAGAGTGGCGCAATCATGGCTCACTGCAGCCTCAACCTCCTAGGCTCAAGTGATCCTCCCACCTCACCATCCTGAGTAGGTGGGACTAACGGCACGTACCACCACACAAGGCTAATTTTTTCAGTCTTTTGTAGAGACAGGGTCTCACTCTATTACCTAGGCTGGCCTCGAACACCGAGGCTTAAGCAGTCCTCCCTCGTTGGCCTGCTAAAGTGTTGGAATTACAGGAACCACCACACCCAGCCCCATTCAGTGTTTGTTGAATGCCTTCTGTGTGTTAGGCTTTGTTCAAGGTGCTGAAGACACAGTGCTAGGCAAAATTTCTACCCTCCTATGGCCTGCATTCAGGGCTTAGAGAAGGATCACAGAGCACAAAGATGCCTGGCCCTGGCACACATCTGTCCAGCCTCTAAGCAGTGTATTTGTGTAACGATCTCTCAAGTCCTAAAAAATATTTAGAAATCTAATTCTGGGATTCAGGCCTCAGCAGCCAGGAAGATGTCTCTGCCAGCTACTGAGATATTAATTAGGGAAACATTAGGGTATATATCTCAGCTAACCAGATTCACAGAGGTGGATGAAAGCATCATCTCATGAGACAGTACCATGAGAAAAAGAATGCCAGGACCACTGATGAACCTAGTTTTAAAGGTCAAAGCAAGGGCGATGAGCCAATGACAGAAACTGAGAAGTAGCTGTAGGAATCTGAGGTAGGTCAACACTGAGAAATCTGTAAATGTAACTTACGACATGAAAAACAAAAATACCGTATTTATACTTGACCAAAAACTTGATAAAATTCAACAGCTTTTCCAACTAAGAAAGACAGAAAACATTTTTAACATAGTATAAGAAAATGTTATAGGAATAAATATCTAATATCATATTTAATATGACATACTGTACACTTTGCATAAAAGTTAGGAGTTAGAGGCCGGGCGCAGTGGCTCACGCCTGTAATCCCAGCACTTTGGGAGGCCAAGGCGGGTGGATCACGAGGTCAGGAGATTGAGACTATCCTGGCCAACATGGTGAAACCCCGTCTCTACTAAAATACAAAAAATTAGCTGGGCATGGTGGTGTGCGCCTGTAGTCCCAGATGCTCAGGGGAATCGCTTGAACCTGGGAGGTGGAAATTACAGTGAGCCGAGATCGCGCCACTGCACTCCAGCCTGGA
Source organism: Nomascus leucogenys (assembly GCF_006542625.1). Taxonomy (NCBI): domain Eukaryota; kingdom Metazoa; phylum Chordata; class Mammalia; order Primates; family Hylobatidae; genus Nomascus; species Nomascus leucogenys. The sequence goes on from NC_044388.1 coordinate 88,606,650, forward strand.
GACAGAGCGAGACTCTGTCTCAAAAAAAAAAAACAGCAATTAGAAAACAATTTTGAAAAATAAGAATAATGAGAAGGGGTTTGCCTTCTTGAATTTAAAGTATTCAGCTACAGTAATTTTAAATGATATAGTATTAATTGTAAAATAGATAAGTAGATTAATGAATCAGAATTTACATTCTAGAACTATATGGGAAGAGGTAAGGACATTATTGTGCTTTTGCAAAGGGACCATAATACCAAACTAAAATCACGTCAATTTTTAAATTCTTTTGCATTTCTCAGGAAAATGACCTCTCTTCTTCTTTGAATATTTTCTAGAATGAGTGGTATGGCCCCAAATTGGGAGGCTTAGTCCTATTACCAATGACCTGAAATTCAAGTCATCTTGATGTCTGTTAAGCCTATTTCAGAGTTTCTAAAATATTTCGTTTTGTGAATAAAAATAGGTTACTCACATTCCCAACATTGTCACTGACTCACCATCCCTCATCTGGAACAATTATACCACTTTCAGCACTCACCATCCACATACCTAAAAATAAGAGTCAGAATGGAGGGGCTATTAAAATGATATACACTGTAGCTTCAGATCTCATTCCCATGAGCAAATATTTCACAGTGATAAGAAAGACCTGTCCTCCCTTCCTGAGAGCTAGTGAAGATATAAGAATTAATTTATATATTATATAACACTTTAGGTACAAAGTGTTATATAATATTAACTTATTACCACATTTAAAATGCTAATTTAAGGTTCACCCACTCTGCATAAAGAAAGGACATGCCTGCATGTTTCATCTTTTTCTACACCCCTCAGAAGTGTAGCAGCAATGCAAATCAGAAGCTTTATAAAACATAGTAGTTTTGAAAACCAGCGGCCAGGGATGAGTTCTTGGAATTGAACCAGCCCCGCAGGTTCTTCTACGTAGGCATGTGAAGGATGTGTTGGAGTCAAGGGTGATTTGAAGGATTTGGGCTTCAGCATTTGAAGGGATGGTAATGCCATTTACTGAGATATGAATTTGTATATTAATTGTCTGATAACCAGATCCACAGGGGTGAAGGAGAGCCTCATCTAGTGAGACTATGAGAAGAAAACACACGGATAAACTTTGGTTTTGAAGGTCAAAATAGAGTGATGTGCTCTAGCAAAGGAAACCAAGAATAGCAGAATAAGGAAAGGCAGTATTATGGAAGCTAAGGGAAGAGATCATTTCAAGTGAGGCAGAGAACAGCTCTCATTGCTGCTGAGGAGCCAAGAGAAGAGGACTGAGGAGTGTCAATGGAATGTCTTGCTATAGAGGTTATTGGTGACCTTGGCCAGGGCAGTTCCAGTGGAGTCTGGGGAGGCACATGTATTTCACTTTGTTCTCTGAAATCTGGGATCAGCCCGCCTATAATTTATTTACCAAGGTGAGGCTGTATTTTCAAGCATCAGGGACAGATTCTTTGTTATGAGACACTGTTACTCTGTTAAGCCTTGGAAAATTCCATCAGGAGAATGAGGCTATGTTAAAGGCAATTAAAAATGTTAAACATCACTCACTCTGAGACAGAATTTTCAGATTTTCTATTTACTATACTTCTTTGAGTGGGCTGTAAAGTATGAATCATGTCAAATCACGCCCATTGATGAGAAAACCACTTTAAAATGTGATGGAATAATATTGCTAGTCATCACATATGGAACAATTTTAGTGAGTGGAATGCCATTGCAATTCATTTTAATCCTTTTCTGATAGTGTATAATAAAAACCTACTTAGTATAAATTATAGAAATTAAAAAACATGAATAATTGGGAAAGTTCTTAAGAATTTTGAGGTATTTATAAGTATTTTAGATAGCTGCACTGATTTTTTTTTTTTAAGACAGTGTCTTACTATGTTGCCTAGGCTGGTCTTGAACTCTAGGCCTCAAGCAATCCTTCTGCCTTGGCCTGGCCTGCACTGGTATTTTTGAAGCTGCTTTTTCTTTCTTTCTTTCTTTTTTTTTGAAGAGATAGGGTCTTGCTGTGTCATCCAGGGTGGAGTGCAGTGGTATGATCATAGTTCACTGTAACCTCAAACTCCTAGGCTTAAGCAGTCGTCCTGCCTCAGCCTCTCGAGTAGCTAGGACTACAGGTTCGTGCCACTCCCTCTGGCTAATTTTTTTAATGTTTTATAGAGAAGGGATCTCCGGCTGGTCTCAAACACCTGGCCTCAAGTGATCCTCCAGCATTGGCCTCCCAAAGTGCTGAGATGACAGGCATGAGCCACCACACCTGGCCTTGCATTTTTGATACAGTATCAGTATCAAATTATTGACTAAGATCAAGGTGTTTGTTTTCCACGACCGTAGAAATTATATTACAAATTATTTTAAAAATTAATTTTCTTGGCAAAGGTATAACTAGTTTGCATCACATAACTGTATTTCAAGTTAGGACTTAAACTGGATCAGTTTGTCAAAGAGCTGGTGAGCAGCATTTGTTAGGAGATGGGTAGGTGAAGTGTATGGTAGAAGTGGTTAGGGTAAGAATTACTTTAGATCATGGCATCTATTATCCTGAGTCAGTGGGATGCTAGAATGTTGCAAGGTAGTTGCTAAGGGTGGATAACTTTTGATAGGTATCATGGAAGACTTCCAGAATCTTTCTTAGGACTTTTGGTTGTGCTTTTCCTTCTGACTGGAAAAACCTTTTGTCTCTGTCTGTCCCGTCCCTTCTTCATCTGTGAATTCTTGCTAATTCTTCAGCTCTTAACTTATATACCACTTTCTCAGAGAAGCTTACACTGAAAATGGAACAGGTTTTGATGGTTTTATGCTCTCTTAGCACTCAGTATATTGTCTTTGCAAAATTCTTTTTTTTTTTTTGAGACAGAGTCATGCTCTGTTGCCCAGGCTGGAGTGCAGTGGTGCGATCTTGGCTCACTGCAAGCTCTGCCTCCCAGGTTCATGCCATTCTCCTGCCTCAGCCTCCCAAGTAGCTGGGACTACAGGCACCCACCATCACACCCAGCTAATTTTTTGTATTTTTAGTAGAGATGGGGTTTCACTGTGTTAGCCAGGATGGTCTCAATCTCCTGACCTCGTGATCTGCCTGCCTCAGCCTCCCAAAGTGCTGGGTTTACAGGCGTGAGCCACCACGCCTGGCCTGTCTTTACAAAATTCTTAATAGAACTGCAGCAAAATTATTTCTTGTATCGTTAGTTCTTTGTTTCTTCCTGCCTTACCACCATGAGTTCCACGTGAGCACAGTTCATGACTGTCTTATTAATGACAGTATCCCCAGTGGCCCACTGTCATACAGTTTTTATTGAATAGAAATGCTACTGAAAAGCCCATATGATTTCTCTTAAAAGAAACTTGGGCTGGGTGCAGTGGCTCACGCCTGTAATCCCAGCACTCTGGGAGGCTGAGGCGGGCATATCACCTGAGGTCAGGAGTTTGAGACCAGCCTGGCCAGCATAGTGGAACCCCGTCTCTACTAAAAATACAAAAATTAGCCGGGCATGGTAGTGGGCACCTGTAACCCCAGTTACTGAGAAGGCTGAGACAGGAGAATCGCTTGAACCCAGCAGGCAGAGGCTGCAGTGAGCCGAGATCATGCCATTGCACTGCAGCCTGGGTGACAGAGTGAGACTCTGTCTCAAAAAAAAAAAAAAAAAAAAAAAAAAAAAAAAAAAAACTCTGGGATTGATGGATTGATGGTTCAGAGAGCCACAGAATAGATCATATAGTTGGTCTAAGGGCCTATTTGCATGGCTTCCAGAGACGGAGATGTCTGGGTAAATGAGCCTTGTTTTATAATGTTGCTTTAAATTTAGGAGTGACTTGAGTCTAAGAAGTCAGAATGTTAAATGAGAACCTCATTTGTGCCTGAGTACACTGTGCTGTATTGTATATGTTCGCTGTCTGGGCCTCACTTCATGAGTGTATTGTGCTATATTGTGTATTATTCTCTGTAGTTACGTGGTGGACCACCAAAATGGGGGGAAAGCCCCTAATTTCAGGTGAACAATTATGAAGTGATTTTGTTTTCACATTTTATAGATAGAAATTCATTTAATTCTCATAACACTGTGAAGTCAGTATTCTTGTCATTTTACAGATAAGGAAACTAAGGGACAGAGAGGTAAAATAACTTGCCCGAGGTCACATAGCTAGCAAGTGGCCAGAACTAGGATTTAAACCCAGGCCATATGGCAGTGGAGTCCAGGCTCTTCACCCCTGCACTGTCCCACCTTACATGAGGTGGTATCTCACACACACCCAGAATAGTCTATGGGCAGAACTTCTTAAGTTTTATGCATATCAGTTTAGGTTTAGGGCAGGGCAATTGAGATTCTAGAAAGCCTAATGTGATCCTCACCTATTCAGAATATTTGGAACTTCTGCCACCGAGGACCTTTGAAGAGACCCAAAAGCTTTTATCTACATCGGTCAGTGGAGAATGTTGCTGATTCTGTGCTTTGTACTTGAATGGTCTGACTTCCTTCTGTATTCATTCTTCTGTAAACAAGGTTTATAGGTAATCTGAAACATACTGTTGACATCTGTCAAAATTGATTGTATGTCTTTTTCCTTCTTTTTGTTTTTGTTTTAGGGGAGGTAGAAGTTATGTCAGGATTTTTTTTTTCTTTTTGTGGAGATGGAGTCTTGCTATGTCATCTAGGCTGTTCTCAAACTCCTGGTCTCAAGCGGTCCTCCCACCTTGATCTTCCAAAGTGCTGAGATTACGGGCATGAGCCACCTATCCTTTATGAATGTGTTTTAAATCACAGTTTAAGCTCAAACATTTAATTCCCTTTAATCTTAACACTCTCTCTCTCTCTCCCTCTCTCTCTCTCTCTCTCTCTCTCTATATATATATATATATATATATATAATTTTTTTTTAATTGAGACAAATTTTCACAATGTTGCCCAGGCTGGTCTTGAACTCCTGGGCTCAAGTGATCCTCCCACCTTGGCCTCCCAAAGTATTGGGATTATAGGTGTGAGCCTGTAATGTTTTCTTATCTCTATAATAAAGTCTAAAGTCTTTAATGTGACTTGCAAGACCTTCATGATTGGAATTGCATCAAACCTATAGATAAATTTGGGAATAACTGCAAACCTAATGATTTTGACTCTTCCAATCCACTAATATGGTATATCTTTCTGTTTATTTAGGTCATGTTTAATTTTGGTCAGCATTGTTTTGTTGTTTTTAGTATGGAAGTCTTGGGCATCTTTTGTAAGAATTATTCCTTGGCATATATTTTGGCACTACTGTAAATAGAATTTCTTTAAATATAATTTTTAAATATTTTACTGCTAGTATGTAGAAAATAATTGACCTTTTAATCTTAATCTTGCATCCTTTACTTTGCTAAATTCAATTATGAGTTCTGGCAGTGCTTTGTGAATTCTCGGTGATTTCTGCATAAACAACCATGTTATTTACATATATTATAGGATCAGTTTTACTTCTTTTGTTCCAATTTTTCTGACTTTTCTCCTCACTCCTCACCCCCGACTATATTGTTTCAGTGCTAGGACCTCTAGTACAATGTTGAATAAGAGTGATACAGGTGGGCATTTTTGCCTTATTCCTAATCTTAAAAGGAAATAATTGTCTTTTACATTAAATACATTAGTTATAGATTTTTTACAGATGCTCTTTATCAGTTTGAGGGAATTCCCTACCATTATTAGTTTGCTAAGAGTTTTTATCATGAAGGGGTACTGAATTTTGTCAAATGCTTTTTTCTGCATCTATTGAAATAATTGTGTGGTTTTTCTCCTGTAGACTGCTACTATGTTGAATTACATTTGCTCACATTTTGTAAAGGATTTTTACATCAGTACTCATGAGGAATATTGATCTATAATTGTCTTTATTATATTGGCTTTGTCAGGTTTTGGTATTAGTTATGCTGGCATCCTCAAACAAGTTGAAGGAAGTGCATTCTCTTCCCCCCATATTTTTGAAAATATTTACATAATTTTTGTGTTATTTCTTCCTTGAATGTTTGATAGAATTTACCAGTGAAACCACCTGAGCCTTCTTTTTGGAGAAGGTTTTTTGTTTTAAGTCAATTTCTTTTGTAGGCATATAGTTACTTAGGTTTTCTGTTTCTTTTTATGTCAATTTTGTCATGCATCAGTAATTGAGATCTAGTGGCATTAAAACACAGCAACAACAAACTCTAAAAGGTTCAGAACCTTGTAAAGAGAGAGACTACAAGGATTTTTGGGTAGATTGTTCTAACTGAAGTCAAGTGGAAGCTAACTAGGGACTCACTGTTATTTCGTTACTAATTAGTTTTGTCACCATTTGAAAAAGTGACATACCCTTTCATACCTTTTTTTTCTGTAAGGAAATTCTTCTCAAACTTTTGAAAGAAAAAGTATTTTCATGGACCTTCTTTGTGACTAGTGCTGGCTTAAATAGTTTTTATTATAATGCTACTTAAATATATGTAAACATAAAATTTATAGTTCTGATACAGCTATAAATCAAACTGTACTTACAAATTCAACTTAAATCTATCAAACCAGATAAGATCAAAGTAACAACATTAATTTATAGGGAACCAGACTTGAGACAGTATCTTCCTACTATTATAATACCAGTGGCCATGTAATATGAATAAGAGCATGGGCTCTAGAGTAAGACTTAGGTTCAAATATTGGCTCTGCCATTTACTTTGTGCAAGTGACTTATTTATTTATAAAATGAGGATAATAATTTAACTAATTTAGTCAAATTAGAATTATTGATAGTAATTAGGATTCTTGGTGTGATGAGTCCTAACAGTGCTTGGCAAATAAGAATTGTCTAAAAAATATTAGCTTTAGTTGTAATTATTGTTGTATTATTGTTCTACTGAGACCTAATGATTAATTTTGGGTTTAATGGTAGAAAGTCTGATTTGATATATAATGTGCTTCTGATTTTGGCTTTCATAATATAAATGCTAATATATAGAATGTCTACTTGCCTAAGTTCATAGCTTTGCTAACATTGTGTATTATACTTAACCTAAACCCTACCAGCTAGAACCCCTTGAATTTCAGGGTTTTTTGTTTTTGTAGAAACGGGGTCTTACTGCCTAGGCTAGTCTCAAACCCCTGGGCTCAAATTATCCTCTTTCCTTGGCCTCCCAAAGTGCTGGGATTACAGGCATGAGCCACTGCACCTGGCCTGAATTTCAGTTTTTAATCAAGTGTCACTTGATAACTCTGTAAGTATCTTATCCAATCATTGCCCATGTCAGATATGGGGAAGTGCCACCTGAAGTTATTTTTTAATTCTTGAAAATGTAGAAGCAGCATTGTTTTTCAGCATAGAGATTATCATTGACTGCTGATGGGAATCAGTGGATTTTAAAAACTTTATTCTCAGAATTTTAAAAATACCTTGATTGTCTTATTGTTGATTTCAATTTGTATGAAACTTACAATATATTGAAGTAGAGTGATAACTATTCTTTTGACTCAATATATTTAATTGCCTTAATATATCAGCTAATTATGCTCTCAAAACTACTAGTCAACATGGTTGCCAGGTTGAAATATATTAATAGTAATTCTGGAAAAATGTTTTCATTTTATGGTACTCAAAGTTTAAAGAGCCTCTCCATGAGATTGGCAATGGATTTAAGACTATAATAAAAGCAACTTAATGTTTACTACCTTTTGATTATTTATTTATTTTTTTTTTGAGACGGAGTCTCGCTCTGTTGCCCAGGCTGGAGTGCAGTGGCGCAATCTCGGCTCACTGCAAGCTCCGCCTCCCGGGTTCACGTTATTCTCCTGCCTCGCCTCCCGTGTAGCTGGGACTACAGGCGCCCGCCACCGCGCCCAGCTAATTTTTTGTGTTTTTAGTAGAGACGGGGTTTCACCGTATTAGCCAGGGTGGTCTCTATCTCCTGACCTCGTGATCTGCCTGTCTTGGCCTCCCAAAGTGCTGGGATTACAGGCATGAGCCACCGTGCCTAGCCTATCTTTTGATTCTAAAGGTTAGTGAATATTAATAAAATTAAATGTATAATCTTTGATAAAATTTATAATTTTATCCACCTGGTCTTTTATTTTCACAATAACATTTTGTTATTATAGCTATGAGGGCCTTCAGCAAAGGTACTATTTTACTATTGTATAGTAGCTTCTACCTGGTTAATAGGTTCTTTAGAGTTCTACACGCCTTTACAATTTGGTGCCTTGATTCTGCCACATTTTTACATTTTTAAACTATTCCAACATCTTCATCCAAATGTTGTGCCATAAATTCATGCCTGTAGTCCCAGCTACTCGGGAGGCTAAGGCAGGGTAATTGCTTGAGCCTGGGTGTTCAAGAACATAGTGAACTGCATTTCAGCCTGGGCAGCAGAGCGAGACCCTGCCTCAAAAAAATACTGTGCCATAATGTATATGATTTTCTATGAACATGTAGTATTTATTTCAACTCCTTTTCTTTTCTCATTGCCCTACGACACTTAAAAGTAGTATATTACTCCATCATCACATTATGTTATTTTTATGATGTCAAATCAGGAGGACTTTTGTTTTAAAATTATTAGTGCAAAAGAGAAATGTTTTATTTATATGTGCTAGGATGAATACAGCATGAACAGGTTTTCTAACAAATTGGAAGTTGAGTGATGTCACTTAAGGTGATTATGGGCCCTGATGTGAGGCAAAGAGGTGTTGAAATTACATGGCAGTACATGGATATATGATTATTTAGATGATTAATAATATGCTCATATTAATTATTTTGTATTATGATAAAAATGAAAAGTGGTAAAAACATTATGACATAGAATTAAGGACCTTCCAAGAATTTGTTTGTGGAATCTAATCTGAGTAACAATTGTACCGGAGTATGGTGCAGAGTAAATGAAGGATTATACTCTAAGGTGTCAAAAACCAGGGAGGAATGTATTATTTTGTGTGTATTAATTAGTAATTGAGTTGAGCTATATGTAACAACAACTCCCCAGCTCCCTAAGACAGGGTGAAGCAAAACAAAACAAACAAAAATAAGAGAAAACTCCAACAACAGTGGCTTAAACAAGATCAGGAGTGTATCTTTCCCTTATGAATAATAAGGATTCCTGAAGCAGGCAGTTCAGAGCTGATGTCGTGGCTCAAGGGCGTCACCAGGGAACCAAGCTCCTTCTTAATATTCTCTGCCATTCCTAAGTTCTTCTTTATGCTCCCAGGAGGCCTCTGTAGCTCCAGTCATCCTATCTTTTTCCACTTGGAAAGAAAGGGAAAGAACTAAGGGGAAAAGGTAAAAACCAGACAAATCTGTGTTTCAAGGGCTTTTCCAAAACCCCACCCAGTAACTTCCATTTGGGAGCTGATCATAATCCGGAAAGAAACAACCACGAGCACCATAATCCCGAATAAAAATCCCTAAAGTCTAAAATCCTGAAAATCAATCCTGAAAGATCAAAATCCCGAAAATACAGGCCGGGTGCAGTGGCTCACACCTGTAATCCCAGCTCTTTGGGAGGCTGAAGCGGGCGGATCACGAGGTCAGGAGATGGAGACCGTCCTGGCTAACACGGTGAAACCCCGTCTTTACTGAAAATACAAAAAATTAGCCGGGCGTGATCGCGGGCGCCTGTAGTCCCAGCTACTTGGGAGGCTGAAGCAGGAGAATGGCGTGAATCCGTGAGGCGGAGGTTGCAGTGAGCCGAGATTGTGCCACTGCACTCCAGCCTGGGTGACAGAGCGAGAATCTGTCTCAAAAAAAAAAAAAAAAAAAAAAATCCCGAAAATACAATTCTGGAAAACATTTAAAAGATACTTATTTTACATTTTTAAAATTTTTATTTTTATTTGAGAAACATAAAAACACAGCAGAACACTTCATAGGTCACTTTATAACATAAAATAGGCAATATTAGCATACAAATTTTTGCAAACAGAAACACTCAGGTATACTAATGACAGTTTCATGGGTATAACAGTTATGAGCAGATGAACCATATAGAGAAATAGCTTTTACAACTGAGGTCATCTGAAATATTGTGACAGACAGCCTAAGTCTTTTGATGAGATCCATCAAAACCGTGACGGGTCACCACTGCATATGCAGTTACCCAAAGAGCTAAGGTCTTGAGAAATTTTATTTTTCACAAATGCAGATGTATGAAAAGGACATCTCTTCATTTATTAAGGACATTTCAGTGCTTTTATGTACACGCACGGTGCTTACATACAAAGTCAGCATTGTGGTAATGTACCTTTTTGGAGTCAAATTTGCAGAAAGTACATAAAATAAATTAGAACTCTGTAAGTCTTCCCAATGTTTATACCTCCAGTTTTGGAAATGATAAGATGAAATACATAGCACAGCACATTGTAAGATAAATAGTGCTTGGCCTAGCATGGTGGCTCAAGCCTGAAATCCCAGCACTTTGGGAGGCTGAGGTAGATTGCTTGAGCTCAGGAGTTCCAGACCAGCCTGGACAACATGGCAAAACCCCATCTCTACAAACAAAAACTTTAATACAAAAATTAGCCAGGTGTGGTGGTGTGCACCTGTGGTCCCAGCTACTAGGGAGGCTGAGGTAGGAGGGTTACTGGAGCCCGGCGGGCAGAGGTTACAGTGAGCTGTGATCTCACCACTGCACTCCAGCCTGGGCAACAGAGCAAGACCCTGTCTCAAAAAAAAAAAAAAAATAGGGCTGCCAATTTAAGAGTAGGAAAACTAAAAAAAAAAAATTGACATATGACAATGTGTGTTACAGGGATGTATTATGGCAGTTGCATGGAGGTAGTCTGTAAGAACTGGCTGACTTTCATGATCATTAACTGTATTTTGAAGTCTTGCATCTTGATGAATAGCTGCTTTTTTTCTTTTCAGACATGGCTCTCGTTGGAGAAAATGTTCACGTTCCTTCTATATGTGGTACTGTTCTTTTTGAAATTCTTGTATGATTCCATATGCAACAACATGAGCATTGCCTATTAAATTTCCCCGTTTTCCATGCCATGCTTCTGTGTTGTGAGTAGGTAGAAATCCATTCTACGTGTACTCATACACAGACCACAAATTTGGCAGAAGCAATACTGGTGATGAAACAGCAACACCATTGCATTAAGTGTCTTCTTATCCTATTGTGCACATAATTATTTTTGAACTAGTCAGTACTTTGCTGGCTTCTTCAGGCAGTATGGCTTTAATTCATTAAAAGCTTCTGGAATGTCATCTGCTGAAAGGAATGCCAGTGCAGGCAAATGACGCATTTAACTGAAGTTTGTATCATTGCCATATCATTGTAGCCAATCTGCTCACCTGAATTTCCTGCCAAATGCATTAGGCTGAATGGGAAACACAAACTTTATTGGTAACAGTTTGAAATTCACTTTTAGAATTCTTTTTTTTTTTTTTGAGATGAGTTTCGCTCTTGTCGCCCAGGCTGGTGGGCAATGGCATGATCTTGACTCACTGCAACCTCTGCCTCCCGGGTTCAACCACCTCAGCCTCCCGAGTAGCTGGGATCACAGGTGTGTGCCTCCGTACCTGACTAATTTTTTTTGTATTTTAAGTAGAGACGGGGTTTCACCACATTGGCCAGGCTGGTCTCAAATTCCTGACCTCAAGTGATCTGCCCACTTCGGCCCCTCAAAGTGCTGGGATTACAGGTGTGAGCCACTGCACCTGGCCCAAATAAGCATTTATTAAGTGCTTTACTTTTTCTTGTCATTAATACATAATTGAGTGGATAAGTTCCAGAATTTTCAGATCTAACAGGGACATGAATTGTATATAGTTGATAAACAGTGGGAATGATTTTGAAAGTGCAATTTATTAGCTAACGTGAAGCATGTGCTAGTTCTTCTGTGTTAGATTTAGTGGTAAATATAAGAAATCTGTCTTCTTTGACATTGAAATCACTAATCAAGAATAGTTCACCATTTAATGTTTTTCGTTTGTTTGTTTTTTAACACTGAGGAGCCTCAATATCAACAAGTATCTTTGGTTCAGAAGGTCACTGAGCTTGTTGAATTCTTTTTATTTTCTGCTGAAGGGCGTTTTTTGAATGGAAGCATGGTGCCATACGTGAAGGGGCAAAAGTCTTACACAATTGAATAATTTGGCTGGGGAGATTTCTTGCACTTTTGGCCTGTGTTTTCACTTCTGTGATCTTTGAAACGCTGCACTTGTATCTGGAGGGTGATTGTGGTCTACAGATTTTGTAAGTATATGCTATCCATCTGAAAGTCTGCTTATTGCTTGGCTGCTGCAGTTAAGCAATTTTCTGCTTGTGCAGCACCAATAATAATTAGCTTTTAAACTTTTATCTTTCACCATTTAGTAACCTTGTATATTTAACTTATCACAGCCGTTTTGCAAGGGAACATTTTGTAGTCTCTTTTGTTGTGTTGTAAGGAATACAGTAAGAAGGAATGATACTTGGCTTTGCCAGTACCAAATCTGTATTAGTCAAGCCTCTCCAGAGAGAACTAATAGAATATGCATATGTACATGAGAGGGGATTTATTGGGGGAATTGGCTTGTGAGATTATGTGGCTGAGAAGTCTTTTTTTTTTTTCTTTTTTTGGGACGGAGTCTCGCTCTGTCACCCAGGCTGGAGTGCAGTGGTGCAATCTCGGCTCACTGCAAGCTCCGCCTCCCGGGTTCACGCCATTCTCCTGCCTCAGCCTCTCCCAGTAGCTGGGACTACAGGCGCCCGCCACCACGCCCGGCTAATTTTTTTGTATTTTTTTTTTTTTTTTAGTAGAGACGGGGTTTCACTGTGGTCTCGATCTCCTGACCTCGTGATCCGCCCGCCTCGGCCTCCCAAAGTGCTGGGATTACAAGCGTGAGCCACCGCGCCCGGCCTGTGGCTGAGAAGTCTTACAACAGGCTGTCTGCTAGCTGGAGACCCTGGGATGCTGATATAGTGGTTCAGTCCAAATCCAAAGGCCTCAGAACCAGGGAAGCTGATGATGTGACTCTCAGCCTGAGGCTGAAAGGCCAGGACCTGGGAACTGCTGGCGTAAGTCCCAGAGTCCAAAGGCTGGAGGCCTCCGGTTCTGATGTCCAAGGCAGCGAAAGAGAAGCCTGTGCTAGCTCTCAAAGAGAGAACAATTCACCTTCTGTATTTGTTCTCTCTGGGGCCCCAGCTGATTAGATGGTGCCCGCCAACATTCAGGTGAGATCTTCACATAATCCACTCAGACTCACACACTAATCTCTCCTGGAAACACCCTTACAGACACACCCCCAAATAATGCTTTATTAGGTTTCTAAGTCTTCCTTAATCCAGTCAAATTGACACCTGAATTTAAGTCCACAAGTTCACCCCATGTCAGTTTATCGCTCATATGCATTTCCTTAAACCATACTTAATTTCCAAATAAAGATAATAACAAGGTAATAGTTCCACCTAACATGATGTAGCTATCCTATGATTGTGATTTTGGGGATGTTAGACCTTAGGGATTTTGATCTTTCAGGATTTCAACATTTGGAACTATGGCGTTCAGAATTTTGTCTTTCAGGATTATGATCCAAACCCCTTCCATTTACGTGTCCTTGGCCATGACTGTGTCATAGGGCCACCCTTGCTCCAGGGGAAGCTGGGAAAAATATTTTAGTGAACACATTGCTACCTCAACAAATTTGGACTCTCTGTGAGGACTAAGAGAGAATGGACACTGGGTAGGCAAAATAGCAATCTCTGCCACACCAATTAAATATTAATAGCTATGTTAAGTTCAAAACAGACTGGGGTGCAGTAGTAGCTCATGCCTGTAATCCCTGAGCTTTGGGAGGCTGAGACAGGAGAATTGCTTGAGCCCAGTTCTAGACCAGCTTGGGCAACCTAGGGATATCCCTGTCCCTACAAAAAATAAAAATTAGAAAAAAAAAAAAAAGAAGTTCAGAACAAACACACAAACCAATCTATGTCTTTTTTTCCCAACATTTCTATTTTAACCAAAGTTATATGAAAGGAACATAAATAAGTCTGAATTTCTAGAGTATGAAGGAAATGTAAGATCATGTAGTCCTGGCATTTTAGGCTTAGAGATAATTAGTGCCTTGTCTGCGACCACAGGGAGCAGTTCCAGGCTTGGGATTTCACCTTCCTGACTCCCACGCCAGTCACTGTTCTTTCCGTTTTCTTGGCTGCTTCATGAACTCTGGGAGCTCATCTGTCACTCTTCTGCATATACAGGGTGGCTGGGTTTGGGTTACATTATCTGGGAGAAAACTGTCTAATCCCTTGAATGATTACAATAAAAGTGATCTGAGGAAAATTTATGTGTCTTACTTGAGAGAGTCTTATATGTTCACTTTGTAAGTGTTGATGGTGCTGGCAGTATGTAAACATTCATTCATTCTTCATTCATTTATTCTACAACGACTGCATACTACACAATAGGTTATAATGTCCCAAGAACAGGACCATGCCTTTTGAATTTCCATATCCCCAAGTAGGTCCTCGCTGAGGAGTGAATAATTAAGTCATAGTTTCTGCCTTCAGGAAATTCTTAGGTCTGAGAGACAGACAAGCAAATCAATGATAATAGTACAGCAAAGGCAAATCCCTTGAGATGATACAGGCATGGGTGAAGGGAAGCTAAATAAATCTGAGCAGAAAGGGGGTCTGGAAAGATGCCAATAGGAGGTAGCCCCAGGTTCAGTTTTGAAGGGGCTGGCCAGGTGAGGAAAGAGAAGGGCAGCATATCAAGCGAAAGAATGAGTTTCTCACCAGTAGGGGGTTTAGAGAAGAGGGGACCACAAGAAGTATGGGAAGAGGCCATGGTTGTAAGAAATGAGGCTTGAGAGGAGAGGTGGCTGTGGCCACATCAGCAGAGACCTTAATAGTGTGTTAAAGGATTTGAACTTACCTAATCTCCCTGACAGGGTGCCATGGAGTCAGGGCAGGGAATGGCTCAGGTGTCTGTCCACTTTGGTGTAACCACCTGACATTGTGGTTAGACCATGATGCCTGAGTGCAGAGCACCAGCGAGGCACCTCTTGTCACCCACAGCTGCAGATGGCCAGGGCCGACAAAATCACACACAAAGATTCCTGTGCCTCCCTGCCCAGTGTTCCCAGGACCCCCCTCTTGGCTGAGCCTTACTAACCTTTCCAGCCCCTTGCAGACTCCACATGTCCCCTTTCACTTTCCTACCCATCATGTTGTCCTCACTCTTCAGGGACTCCTGACAAGGGCTTCTTTTTGTCTCCTGCCTAATAAGGAATGATTTGCTTCTATTTGGTAGTTGGTTATGCTTGGCTTTACGAGACCCTCAGATGGTAGAAAACACCAGACGTACTTTGTAACCACTAATGGTGGGATGAAAGGCAATATTTCAGGAATTGCAGACAGCCAGGAGACAGGAAGCCTGGGCCTAAGAGTGGTTAGAGCAGGGCCTCCCGCTTCCCCATCCTTGCTTCTTTGGCCTACAGCCTTCCCCTCCAGCAGGTCTCCTCCCAGTCCGTTCTCCCTTCTCTGCTTTTCTTTCCCACTTCTCAAATCGAGCCCCTCATCCTCTCCTTGGACTCCCAGTTGCGTTGTCTTCTGGTGCCCAGTAGAGGACTGGCTTGCTTTCTCTGACCTCCGTCCTAAGATGGATCTAAACCTCCTTTGTTGGCTCTGCCTCTAGTAGTGAAGTTTCTGATGACAAAGGGTGTCATTGGAGCTGCATCCTCTTGGTTAATGCAAGTAATAGACATAATTTTATTATCGAGGGACCATCCGAACCTCTCTGTCGGTGACTTTGGAAGTAAAATGTACCATGGAAAAGCTCATCTCTTTATTGCTTGTTTCTCTTTTTCTTTCTCTCCTTTTTTCCCCCCTTAGGCAGGAATTATTGTAACAATAAAGAAAACTAACAAAATTTTTCTCCAAGTCCCACACCATAAGTCATCAGCTGTTTTTACTTTTCTTGATATTCTCTTCCAGTCCCTGCTCATCTACAGCGACCTTAACTAGATTCAGTTTTGAAGTGTATTTCTTTTTTATGCCAAATGATCATATTTGGAACAAACTGAAGTAATTGAGCTATAGGATTATCTTGGGTAATAATGGCTTCTTCTTTTGATTATTTCCCTTTAGGAGTGACGCTGCTGATCCTGTAACATGGAGGATTGTCTTCATACCTCATCTGAGAATCTGTCCAAATTGGTCAGCTGGGCCCACAGCCATGGGACTATTTGCAGCCTCATTCCAAACCTGAAACACTTGCTTTCTGAAGGTTCCCATGGGAACCTGACAGCAATGTGGGGCTGTAGTGCTGGTCATGCTTATCACTGGCCACTAACAGCTACTTGCAGAGCTGGGTCCCAAGAGAGGGTCTGTTTCCAGGATAACAGAAGTTTTAACTCTGATAGTCCCAGTATAATCGGGGTGCCCTCTGAGACACAGACTAGCCCTGTTGAAAGGTACCCTGGAAGACCAGTGAAAGCAAAGCTAGACTGTAACCGGACCAGAGACTCTTGTGACTTCTCCTATTGTAGTGAGCCCTCTGAACTGGATGAAACTGTTGAAGAATATGAAGATGAGAACACCCTGTTTGACATGGTTTGTGAGTCTTCTGTTACAGATGAGGATAGTGACTTTGAACCCCAAACTCAAAGGCCTCAAAGCATTGCTCGCAAAAGACCTGGGGTAGTCCCATCTTCCCTCCATTCAAGCTCCCAGGCGCAGATGGTTGACGAATGCAGCAATGATGTCATCATCAAGAAAATCAAACAAGAAATCCCCGAAGATTATTACATTGTGGCAAATGCAGAACTGACAGGAGGAGTAGATGGACCAGCTCTGTCCTTGACACAGATGGCAAAACCCAAGCCTCAGACTCACGCTGGTCCCTCCTGTGTAGGGTCTGCTAAACTGATTCCCCATGTCACATCTGCCATCAGCACGGAGCTAGACCCACACGGTATGTCTGCATCCCCCTCTGTGATCTCCAGACCAATTGTCCAGAAGACTGCTAGGGTATCTCTGGCTTCACCAAACAGAGGACCCCCTGGTACACATGGCACCAACCAACAGGTGGCCATGCAAATGCCTGTGAGCACATCCCATCCTAACAAACAGATCAGTATCCCCTTGTCTGCCCTGCAGCTGCCTGGACAGGATGAGCAAGTTGCCTCTGAAGAGTTCCTGTCCCATCTGCCCAGCCAGGTCTCCTCCTGTGAGGTAGCCCTTTCTCCCTCAGTTAACACAGAGCCAGAAGTGAGTTCCAGTCAGCAGCAGCCCCCAGTCGCTCCAGCCATAACCACTGAGGCCACAGCACAGTGCATACCAGGTATGGCACATGAGGCGACAGCGAGTCCCTCATCCACGCACGCCAGAATTCTGCGCCGTCAGCACTTCTAAAACCATTCACTCAGTTTGCTAGAATTCAGTCCTTTGTTAGTCATAGAAAGATAGAAACAATGACTTTGTTATATCCAGGTGATACTGTAAAGGAAATTAATAAGAATTAAGGCCATATCTAGTTGACGTACCTTTGGGCTGAGAGGACAGCTGTAAGATTGTTCTGTTGATATTGCAGCGTTAGATTTAAGGTTGATACCTGTCAGTTGAATTTTTATATAGTAAAGTTATTTTTGAAAGTTTTAGAAATACGCTTCTCTATCAGTAGCAAGGTGTTTAGTTGCTGTTTGAAGCCAAAATAAGTTGGGTAAGGCATATCATGACAATAGACCTAATGCTTTTCCTATTATTTATTTGACTGAGCCAACTTGACATTGCTATTCGTTTTAGTTGGTGTGGTAGTTAATAAGTTTTTTAAAAAGCAATAGGCATTTCTAAAAGAGGTATTTGATCTTTTCTCTTAAAATTTAA
Organism: Nomascus leucogenys; assembly: GCF_006542625.1. NCBI lineage: Eukaryota > Metazoa > Chordata > Mammalia > Primates > Hylobatidae > Nomascus > Nomascus leucogenys. The sequence continues at coordinate 88,624,450 of NC_044388.1, forward strand.
AAGAATATGGAAACTTGCATTTCTGGAATCTGTGAGCCTAACTGGAATGGATTGAGAGGAGAATGAAATAATTGTACGAGGCCCCTGCACCTGTAATTCTAACATTCTAATGTTCTTTAATTCTGACATTCAATATTTATTTAATCTGGGCCATTAGTATATAAAGGGGTTGGATCTCATGCTTTTGGCTTCATGACTCAATTCTAGTAGGCTAGAATAGAAACATGGACAAGGATGAACAAACGTGCAGAAATGTGTGGCATGTTTTAGTATATTTCAGCCCTTCTCAGAAATGTTGTGTATTTTGGGAAAAGCTTCCTAGAAGCCTGAGGCACCTGTGCCTTCATCCTGAAACTTCCTTGGATTAAGTTGCTTTACAAACTTTTTTTTTTCCAATTTTAGTATCAACTTTAAGATTCCCAAATAAGACCTTTCATTTATGATTTTTTTGAAGATATAGTCATGGTGTTATTAAGAAGATATTCACTGAAAATATTTATATCCTAATTGAAGATTATGCTTTTCAGTTTATTCACTTTTCTCTTTTTTTAAATAATAGTTTTACTGAGATACCGTTCACATATCATAAAATTCACTCTTTTAAAGTGTACAATTTGGCCGGGCGCTCACGCCTGTAATCCCAGCACTTTGGGAGGCCAAGGCGGGCGGATCATGAGATCAGGAGATCGAGACCATCCTGGATAACACGGTGAAACCCCGTCTCTACTACAAAATACAAAACAATAAAGTGTACAATTCAATGGGTTTTGGTATATTCATAGAGTAGTACAACTATCACTATTATCTAATTTCAAAATATTTTCATCACCCCAAAAAGAAATCCCATACCCATTAACAGTCACTTTTTCCCTCCTAGTTCCTGGCAACCACTAATCTGCCTTCTGTCTATGGATTTTCCTGTTCTATATGTTTCATATACATGGAATCATCTGTTATGTGGTCTTTTGTGACCACCCTCTTACACTTAGCATAATGTTTTCAAGGTTAATCCATGTTGTAGCATTTCTTTCCTTTTTATTGCCAAATAATATTTTATTGTATGACTATACCGTATTTTATTTTTCCTTTCATCAGTTGATGGACATTGGGGTTGTGTTCATATTTTGGCTATTATGAATACTGCTGCTGTGAAGATTTGTGAACAGGTTTTTGTGTGGGTGTGTATATTTATCTTGCTTGGGTAACTACCTAGGAGTGGAATTGCTGGGTCCTGTGGTAACTTTGTATTTAACTTTTTGAGGAGCTGCCAAATGTTTTCCCAAGCAGTTCCATCATTGTACAGCCTCACTAGTAATCTATAAAGGTTCTTATTGCTCCACATTGTCACCAACACTTGTTATTTTTCATGTTTAAAAAAATAATAAATATCTTATTGGGTGTGTGAAGTAGTATCTTATTGGGGTTTTGATTTGCATTACCCTAATGACTAATGGTACTGAGATTTTTTTCATGTGCTTAGCCATTTGTGTATTTTCTTTTGAGAAATATCTACTCAAATCTTTTGCCCATTTTAAAATTGCCTTCTTATTGGTGAGTTTTTGGAGTTCTTTATGTATGCTGAATATGAGATCCTTATCAGGTATATAATTTGCAAATATTTTCTCCCATCTCATGGATTGTCTTTTTCTTTCTTTTAAAAAATACTTTATTGAATTATACTTTGATCACTGAATAACAATGTGGTCCTTGACTAATCTCATCATGAGACAAAATGTTATCTTTATTAGGCTGGTGAAAGTCTTTGTTCTAGGAAATCTGACTCGATATATGTAGGATATAAGTAGTACCTTTGCACTTAAATAGTTATGAACCTAGTTCTAACTAGGTTAGAAGTACCTTTAACTAGGTTAGTAGCACCTCTAACTAGGTTAGTAGTACCTTTGCACATAAATAGTTATGAACCTAGTTCTAGTTTATTTATTTATTTGAACTCTCCTGCCTTTTTTTTTTTTTTTTTTTTTTTTTCATTTAAATAGGGTAGAATTCAGAAATATATTTTGCCAAGTGGTCCAGTGTACTCAGTTTGGTGAGAGTATTAGTTGTGTTGCATACCTTTTCACTAATCCCTGCAAAGCAAGATGCAAGACTTTTCTGCATCTGCCTTGTGGATAGCAAATGAGGCACTGAGGCACTTTGCTAAACCATATATGAATATATTACTGTCTCATTATTTTGGGAAAGAAATTCAGCCTATTTGAAAAAAAAATACGAATCCATTTATTATTGTGTATATTACATTCTCTTAGGTTTTTTTCTTCCCTCGTGGAAATTGCACTTCTTATGTTAGTTATAAAAAGCTGGCATGGCCAAGGAGAGCACATAATATATACAATCATAAATTGTGATTTGGCTTTACTCTCAGAGGAGTATTAGTTTGGCTTGGAGGTGAACCTTTAAGAAAAACAGTATGAAGACTGGTCATGACAATTTTCCAAGGATGGTCCTCATGTTTTGATCCATTGTTCTCGGGAAGGGTATCATATTGCTAAGATGTCATTAGCTTTAGAGAAATACTATTTGAACTGGAAACAGCAGTGGGACAAATAAAAATCAGACTCAAATTTTTCTTTTGAGTAAACTGTATAAAGTTAACATAAAATTTACTTTTTACTTTAGTACCTAACTAGATTCTGTGTTCTAAAGTTTTCTTTATGTGTTTGTGTTTGCATGTTTATTTATAGTAGATAATCTTTCTAAACATAGATTTTAAAAAATTTAGAATCTAGCACACCCAGATGTATGTGAATGACTTTGTTACAGATGGACCTTACGCAGTTAATATGTAAAGCATACTTGGGACTAAGCAAAGAGGGTCAGGTTCTTTTAAAATGGATGCTTTGTACTGAGTATCAGATCATTGCAGAAATACTGCATATCTTTAGATAATATTTTTAAAATAAATAATTTGACAAATGACTATTGAATCAGCCAGAAACAAAGAGAAATTGTTCCATTTTGTTTGGTTTTACTGTTGCCATTTAAATTTGATTCCCATAGTGGAAAATCATCCCTACTTCTGTTCAGAGCTGAACTCATAAAATTATGAAATGTTAATCAAGGTATAGATAAAATCATTAATTTTCATGTCAATCCTGCCATACTGCTCAATCCAAATCTTAGCAAACAATGAGTAAAGAGGGCATCTATTATTAGAAGAATTATTGACTACCTACTAGTAACTTGGATTCCATTAATTTTTGAGGTTTTATGTAAATTTGGGGCATTTGTCATAATGACATTTAAATCTCTGTCGCATCATAAGTTAGGGTTTTATGTGTATATTGTATTTCTTCCATATACTTACATACACATAGCTTCTTTTATGATTTTATGCAAGGATCCCTTTTATTAATCAGCTTTTTTCCCAGAAGTTCTGTGGTATAAGCAATCCATTTTTGCCTATCAGATTTGTGTGTATATATATTTTTTCTTTTAAAAATATATATATTTATCTTTTTCTAATAGATTCATATGGGTTCTGCATATATTAGAAATAGTAACTCATAATCTCTCATGTATATTGGAAATACATTTCCCAAGTATCTCATAGTCTCTCATGTATATTGGAAATACATTTCTCACTTTACCATTAGCTTTTAATTTTGTTGATGACCTTTTTTGAGGTATGAATTTTCTTAATTTTTATGAAGGCAATTCTTTCAACATCTGTCAGTCAATCTTTTCTGTCTTTGGTATTTTGCTTAGGAAGTCCTTTCCTTACATTGGGATCACATAAATATTTCTCTGTATTTCCCTCTTGTTCTTTTATGGTTTTCTTTCTCTCTCCTCTCCTCTCCCTTTCTTTTTTTAACATTAGACTTTACAGTTAGAATACCTTTTGGGGTAGAACCTCATGTTACTGTTTTTGCAGATAGATGTTTCAGCTTCATTTGTTGAATAATTCTCATTCTCCACTGAATTGATTCAGATACCACATTTTTGTTTATTATTGGGTCTCTTTCTTGTTTTCAGTTCTGTTTTTATTGATCTTTTTATTTTTTCTTATGATTTTTACTGTTTGAGTATTTGTATAAAGTTATGGTGATTGTATTTTATACAAAAAATGCATTCAGAAAGAGAAATGTAGTCTAAATCATTTAATATGCTTTTTGAAAAATTACTCATGTAAAATTGAGTTCAGTGAGCTTTTTAAAATTGATTAAGGTGTATATTACTGCCAGTTATTTGGTCTGTGTTGACATAATAGATAATGGTTTCTCTTGTCAGAAGCAAAAAATTTGAGTTGAAATAAGTTAAAGGAGAGAATTAACTGCCTTATAGTCCAAGGACAGATTTTCATACCAGCTTTCACCCAGGCTGAGACAGCATCAAGTTTCCCTCTTGCCATTTGCCACCTTGCCTTCCTCCCTATTAGATTCACCTGTTATACTTGATCCCTGCGTGGACCCAAGATGGTTGTGCTGCTGGTTTCTTGTCTAGCAGTAGACAGAACCTGTGTCACAGCATTCCCAGTCACCCCTAAACCACTCATAGGGGAATCAGGCCCCCAACCTGGAAATGGTATTGAGACCAAGCCTACACAAACTACATAGCTGAGTGTGAGCATGGGGTGGAAGTATTCTTCCAAGAACATCCTAGGTATGATTCTTGAGAGGGGCAGTAAACCAGAGATTCCTACTACTGTTTATGGGAGGTTTGTTTTGTTTTCTTTTGAGCATTTAGTTTTTTTTATGTGGGCAGATAGGAAGAGTTGTTACGTGTTTTATTTAAAGGCAGTGTATATTGGAGAAGTGTTCTAAGTGTGGAAATATGTATAAATATGTGTGCTTGTGTATACATACATATATATGTATATATATACATAGACACTTATTTTATATATTTCTTTATTCCATGAGTAATATATGCCTCTTCTGACAAGGAGAAACAAGACTAACTGGGCACAGTGGCTCATGCCTGTAATCCCAACACTTTGGGAGGCCAAGGCGAGTGGATCACCTGAGGTCAGGAGTTCAAGACCAGCCTGGCCAACATAGTGAAACCCCCATCTCTACTTAAAATACAAAAATTAGCCCAGCGTGGTGGCGGGCACCTGTAGTCCCAGCTACTCGGGAGGCTGAGGCAGGAGAATTGCCTGAACCCAGGAGGCAGAGGTTGCAGTGAGCCAAGATTGTGCCACTGCACTCCAGCCTGGGCTACAGAGCAAGACTCCATCTCAAAAAAAAAAAAAAAAAAAGAAACAAGACTAAAATTTATTTTCTTAGCCATTTCTTAACCTTTTCCTGTAGTGTCCTGAAGGAAGAGCTGAGACAAATTTTTGAAAAATAGGAGAGACAGCTTTTTATTTTTTGCCATCATTTTCTTCCTTATCACAAAGCGGGTACATATCTGAAGATTGATATGGCAGGCAGCTCTGGGCTGAGAGAGCGGAGCCTGGCCACCCGGAGCTTAGAGTCTGATGTGTTTATTTATTTTAATTTTTTTCTCAGATCTTTTAGAGATGAATAGAATCAGATGTATTTGAGTTGATTCCTTACTCTTTGCCTTTTGCTGGCCTTATGACCTTAGCTGCGTCATTTGACTTCTCTGAAACTCAGTTCCCTCATTTGTAAAGTAATGCTAATGTCTGCCTGTCAGGGTTATTGTGAGGACCAAATGCAAAAATATAGGTAAAGCACTAAAGAGAGTACCTGACATATGATAAACATTCAATAAATGGATAATAGCCACCTTTATTAATATTTTTATTTTCATCATCATCATTATCATTAGATTGTGCTCAATACTGTGTGAGAAGTGAAGTGGATTCTGGTTTCATGTAGTTACACCCATTTGTCTACTAAAATATGGTCCGTGGACCAGTATCACCGTCAGCATTACCTGGGGGAGCACATTAGAAATGCAGAGTTTCAGGAGGCCACGAGGAAAGACCAAAAACGCTGTGTCTGCCCAGCCTCCCCCAAGCCCTCAGTGCCCAGGGCCAGATCTGGGTGCAGGAACGGAGATTAATAGGAAAGTCTAGAGCCTTATTTCCCTCACTCATCCAAGAAGCGAACCTTGGAACTGATCTTTGGGGGGAATCTTCCCCAGATGTAGGAAGTCATACACTAAAGGGGAAGGGAAGGAACACTGAACCCTGCTCACAGGCCTGATACCTTTCAACACTAGTTATCCCATTTAACCTCTGTCACAATCCTGTTAGGAACTGGAGAGCTGAGATCTCAGAGAATGTGCAGCCACCCAAGAACACCACCAAGGTGAGGTGAAGGGACTCACTGGAAGCCTTGGTTTTCTTGGTCATGTCTGAGATCAGACCAGACTCAACTCTTCCCTGACATGCTAGTCCTGGGGGATGCATTCGGCCCACCTCTCGTTGCCACCTTTCCCCACTGTCAGTGCCACATACCCATGAATGCAAACTCACTACAGTTGAGCAGCCCTATTATCTCATTAGGGAAGCTTCACCACTCCAGCGCTGGGAAGGCATAGGCACTGGTTTCAAGTCTACAGACAGTATCAGGCTTAGGAAAGGAAAGGCGTGGCAGTCACACTGTCACATTTTTTGCTTATTACTTAAGTAGTAAAGAGTTGGGATAACACAACAGGTAACTGTAGTCAATAATAACTTAATTGTACATTTTTAAATGACTAGAGGCATATAATTGGATTGTCTGTAACAAAGGACAAATGCTTGAGGGGCTGAAAACCCCATTCTCTGTGATGTGATTATTACACATTGCATGCCTGTATCAAAACATCTCGTGTAACCCATAAATATATACACCTACTATGTACCCACAGAAATTAAAAATTAAAATTAAAAAAAAAATAGTTGTTAGGCCAAGGGACCAAGAGAAAGCAGAGAGAGTGGAATATGAATGGCCGTAAGAGTGACTTGTTCTCACCTGCTCGATGATTCGGCAGCTCAGGGAAACATAGACATCTCTGAAGACCTAAGCTGTGTCTCGGGACACTTTCAGATCTTACTCGCCATCCACATGTGGGATCTAGAGGACAAAGGACTGTATCCTTTAGAGGATCAGATAGAGTGGCATAGTCCAAAGAACAGCTCTTATTTCAACTAAAGGGAGGAGAAACAGCAATAGCCCTGAAAAAACAGACAGACAAAAAAACCGAATCCATAACCAAAGATGACAGCTTCTGTTCGGTACCCACTAGTGCTGTGGAATGAGTTCCCATGCCTCCTATGAAGGGCAGAGGGAAGGATTCAGTGACATTGGACATGGCTGTCACTGAAGCAGCACATACAGTATTCTCTGGCATTGGCAGGGAATTGAATGAATGTTTATTGAATGAATCTCTCCGAAAAAGAAAAAAGAAATGCAGAATCTCAGGCTCCACAAAATCAGAATCTGCATTTAAAAAGATCTCCAGGTGACTTTGTATGTGCATTAGAGCTTGAGAAGCAGTGATCTAGGAAATTCAGGATTACAGGCTACATTGTCATTTCATCTGGCCACCCAGTAATGTTGAGCACTATTCCTATCTATGTGAGAGAATTCTCTCCTTTGTGCATCTGTACCTCCCCATAGAAGAAGCCAGAAACTTGCTTTCCAGGTTTACATTTCAGCAAGGGCAGTCCTGTGACCTTAGGCTTTGCCAGTCAAATGCATCCACATCAGACTGGGGGAGCACGGGGATGCAAATTAAAACAACAAGCTACTATCTTACTCCCATCAGAAAGGCAAAAAGTATTAATTTTAACTATCCCAAGTGTTATTGAAGGTATGAGAAAATGGGGACATACTGGTGGAAATATAAATTGGTACAACTACTTTGGCGAGCAATTTACAATATCTAATAAAATTTAAAGTGTGTGTATCATACAACCTTGGAATTCAATTTTTAAATGCCTGTCTTAGAAAGACTTTCTCGTAGTATATAAAAGATATGTACAGGGGTCTAGAGTGCAACTTCTTGATAACAGGAGAAAAAAATCAGTTAACCTTAGTGTCTATCAATAGAGAAACAGATAAATACATTGTGATATATGTTTCAGTGGAAAGATGAATCAGCCAGATGTACATTTATTAATGTGGATAAATCTTGGAAGACAAAGTTGCAGAATATTATTATATATTAGAATAATACCATACCTGTTTAAAGCACCTGAACATTATGATGTGGTGTGTGTTAGACACACACACTTAATTAAACATGGACTGGAAGGAGATACTCCAGATACACAGTAGTGGTTTTCTTTGAGGAGTGGGTGATGGAAACAGGTACATTGGAAACTTAAACTGTATCTATAATTTTTAAAAATATGTGTGTAATTTATATAGCAAAATGTGAACATTTATTAAATCTAAGTGGTGGGCACTCAGCACTCTGGGAGCCTGAGGTGGGAGGATCACTTGAGCCCGGGAGTTCAAGGCTGCAGTGAGCTATGATTATGCCACTGCACACCAGCCTAAGCAACAGCAAGACCCAGTCTCTTAAAAAAAAAACTCTGAGTGATGGGAACATGAGTTTATGTTAACAGGAGGCAACCTTAGCACAATGCTTCAGGGTTGAACTTTTCACACAACAGCCTGGATTCATAACCCAGCCCTGCCCCCTTCTTTTCTGGGTGACTTTGGCAAGTTACTTAACCTTTTTGTGGCTTAGTTTTCTCATCTGTAAGATAAAGATGATAATAAAGCAATCCTATAGGGTTGAGATATATATATATATATATATATATATATAAAGTTGAGCGATACAAAGCCCTCTAGTTCATGGTAAACATACTCTAGCTGGTATTCCGTATACTTTTTTGAATGTTTAAAAATGTGATTACTTTTAAAAATAGATCATGAAGCATAAATAAAATTTATTGTGGAATATTTACGAAGGCATTATAACATTATTGCTATTACTGAATATGGAGTATTTTTGTTAGAAAGCAAACGTTACTACCACTGTCTTCTAGTATATTTGTTTATGGACAAGGAATTTGAGAATTATCCTCACAAATTTTAACACTATGGGTTTTCTCCTTATGATTGTGATGGGATGCTGTCATGGGAAAGTTTCTTTAAAGCTCTTCTGTTGGAATAAGTAAAAAACACAAAAATAAAATGTCTGTTATCTGTGCAGTACTTTTATTCCAGGATCAACATTGCCTGAGTTCCACGAAGTGAGAGGTTATTTCCTTTATTTTACTGATGGAAATGACACACAAAGAAGGTAGATGGTTTGGTTGAAGTTATGACAGGTGAGAAGGGAACCTGGCCCCCTCCTTGTGAACCGAGAGGGACAGGGTTGGTGACCTGCACGCACCGTGCTCCCTGCCCCTGCCTTTGCCTGCGTTGGTACGGGAGTAGTCTAAACTGCCGACTGCTTCCCCTTCCTCTCCTTTTATGTCACATCATGCCCATCACTTATCCAAAGTTGAGACTGCTAGGTTATATCCTAAAGAGGTCATTTATTTTTAAAATGAGAAGCAAAAAGGACCTAGAGTTTAACAGAAGGATTGACTGTTTGAGGATCAGGGAGACATGTCTCTTAGTCTTTTTTCTATTAAGTATCTGCACAAGTCACTTGCACTTCAGTTTATCAGACCTGTTTTCAGGATCAACTGTGTGACAAGCACTGTGCTAGACTGGTGGAGATAAAAAGAAAAATATTGAATTTCCTGCCTCGAGGATATCATTGTTTATAAAGGAAGCAGCCAAACCAACAACTTCAACTTCAAGTATATAAGAAGGAGGTGTATAAAATATAGCTGAAGATATATGAAGAGTGGTTGACTCAGCCTCAGGGAACACATGGAAGGATATTTCAGGTAGAAGGAATAACGTGAGCAAAGATGTTAGAGAAGCAAGGAGTTGACTGTAGCTTGAGAATATATCTCACTGGGGCCAGGAGAGTTGCTGCTGGAAAGATGGGCTGGAAAGCCACCTGTGAAAGGCTGTGCATATGATGTCACAGTGTCCTCCGTGGGGCTCAGGGGGACACAGTTCATTATCTTAGAAGATCACACTGATAGTATTAGGGAAGTAGAGGCTGGTACAGGAGGGCTGTTTTATAGGGTGACAGTAATCCAGGTGGGAGATGGCAATAAGTGCTCACATGAGATAACAGTGAAGGCATTGGAGAGGAGGAGACAGACAGGTGTTTCAGGAGTTAAAATACAGAACTTGGTGACCTGTGTTTGGCCTCTTAGAGTCTCTGTTGTCACCCACATATTCCCTGTCTAAAGGCACAACACTGTTTTAAGTAATACTGAAAGGTCTTCAGAGCACAGAGATCTGCAGTGAAGTCATATTGTTAAGTCCTCTATATGTAGGATAAAGCAGTTTGAAGAGTTCTGAAGCATGTAATGTTCATCCATTCATCCATCAAATACTCATTGGAAGCCTACGAAGTGCCAAGTTGAGGTTAGGTACTTTGGATACAGCAACAAACAGAGAAAAAACATGGTTCCTGTTCCATGCTGCCTACGTTCTAATGAAAGAAAGATATCTCAAACATCCCTAGTTTAAAAACAAAACTTTTAAATATTTCCAGAACCGAGATGCTGTTAATCAAATTGTGAATGATTTTGTAAGACTAAATTGGTTGCCTTTAGATAACACATTTATCAAGGATGATATATGAATAACAGTGGTTAAATGAACAATTAAGACACTGTGATAAATGAGAGGCAAGTCTTTCTTAGGTGGAAATTAAAAGTGTAGAGGCTAACCCATTCCATGTCACAATTTATTCGAAACACTTTCTACTCAGCTAAAAATAACAAGCCTAGCTGTATTAAAATTGTAATATTGCTTATTTTTATGGACTAGTGACCTTCTTTAAGAACTAAACATAAAATTGTTTACTAGTATCTGAAAGGCAAAAGTAGAAAAGCAAATTGCTCTGTGTTGTACAAATGCGTACTTTACTGAGAAATTATGTTTCAATAGCTTTTTTAAATGCTTGCAAATCCTATTTTAGTATGATTTGTATTAATATTTCACAAAAAAATCTTCCCAATTGGCTTTTTATTTCTTCAAGGGCATTTTCATATTATACCAATGAAATAAAAACTATGTTATTCAGATGTATTTAAAGTTTGCCTGTGTATGATTGAGACTTCCAAATATGCGAAATATACCTAAATGCAGCAATCTAGCAAATAGCGATAAACCTCAGAATATAATTTCCTTTCAATGAATTGGATTTGACTAAGACTGCGAGGATGCCAGGAACCACTTCAGAACTGAAGAGGTGTTGACCTTTCTAGCTTGGTATGCATTCCTTGAGGTCTGAAAAGAGGAAATAATGTACAACCTCAGGTCAAACAAGTCAGTGTCAGGGCACTGAGGCCTTAGCTCCAGCATCCCATTAACTCAAATGTTATTCCCGTGTCTGTTTTCATAGCAAAGCAGCAGCCCCCTTCTCCCCACAGGTAGAGCTGCCTGACCATCTTGGGTCTCAGCAGGAGTGAGTAGAATGCAGGTGATCCACTTCATTTTAGGTCCAGCAATAGCTTCTCTTTCAGTATAGATCTTATTTATGTAACTAATGGCTTGTGTCCCCAAAAGAGTGTATTGGAACCAGAAGTATTTTTATTTTATTATTCTTTTTTTTGAGACAGTCTCACACTGTCTCCCAGACTGGAGTGCAGTGGCGCAATCTCGACTCACTGCAACCCCCGCCTCCCAGGTTCAAGCAATTCTCATACCTCAGCCTCCTAAGTAGGTGGGATTACAGGCAAGCGCCACAATGCCTGGCTAATTTTTGTATTTTAAGTAGAGACGTGGTCTCACCACGTTGGCCAGGCTGGTCTCGAACTTCTGACCTCAAGTGATCCACCCGCTTTGGCCCCCCAAAGTGCTGGGATTACAGGCACGAGCTACTGCGCCCGGCCCAGAAGTATTTTTAGAGCATGGCAAAAATGAAAAAAATATGCTTTATGGCTTCAAGGCTATTTTATGCTTTCTTTAGGTAAGAACAGTGATCAGATTTATAATCAAGTAAATCTGATATAACGATTGATGCACCTTAGTTGGCTCATTGACCGTTACGATACACCTATCAGTCTGCTTTTTTAGTACTGCCTTAAAATTGATAGGATTGCTTTCTTAGACCCAAAGAAAGCATTTTTATTGCCTTTTTCAATTTTCTTTATTTTTGGCATGGTGATACATATATATGGCAATCAATAAAACAATAATATTCCTGAATAGTAACAATGTCTCACCTTAGTTTTCACCCCAATCTCTTCAAAGGAAACTTGTTTTCAGTTCTTCCAAAAATCTGAACAAATGCATATACCTCTGTTTCTTGATTTATCAACTTAATAAAATATCCATAGACTCTTTGTTACGAAAGATGAGGATTTAACTCATTTTTATTAGCTTTCCAATTTGATTGTTGGGTTATTAAAATACACAAGTAAGCAATAGAAGAAGTTAAAATAATGAGAGAGGAAATAAATATATCTTCTCCACCTAAGGATGAGGATATTAGGGATATCAGTGTCCCTATTCATTCCACTGTTCTCTCCTCCCTGCTCCTGCTTCTCACAATCTTCTTATCATGACAAGTTTGTCAATATTTTTACTCATAATAACTAACCCTTTTCTGCTTTATCCATAGGTTGATTCCAAATATTCAGAACCAGTAACACCTTTTATGTCATTTTCACAGTGTAAATATTGTTCCTAGCTATTCATATTCTAAGATTGCATTTCTTTTCATCCCGACGAGTTTCACAAGCTCTGGTGCACTCAGAGAAGAATGTTTCTAAGGGTTGTTGGGTGGATAAATGACTTAATCCATGTAAAGGGCTTAGAACAACTTCTGGTGGAGTAAGTCTTCAATAAGCCCATCCCAGCATTACTATTAGTACTGTATTTCATTGCATCTGAAATGTCACTGACTGTAAGCAGTATTATTATTTTATGTCTGCAAAGAGAAAAAAGCATGCCACCGATTAAACTATAATCCCCAGGAATTTAGAGACAAATCTCACAATTATTAAAATGTGCAGAAGTGTATCTTAGAATCAGTGAAATATATTCTTGTTTTGTTACTTTGTGTGTATGTGTTTTCCTAAAGCTTTTGGTAGCCTTTCTTGACAAGAGAGCAATGTGCCTTCACCATATTTGTTTGGTGCCCATGAGATTCCCAAGCTGGTGTCCTGCTACAGTTTGGACTACTTGATTTACCCTAAACCTAAGTTGATCCCCCCAACCCTGAGGTTTCCCCTGGGTTGATCCACTGTTCCCCTAACTTCATGTTTCCTCCTTTTTTCCCCTCGTTTTGGTGGAATCCATCAAATAATTTCCCAAGAATGGATTGGTAGGAAGTAACTTTTGGAGTCCTTAAATTGCGGAAAGTTTCTTTCCTCTAATTTGACTTAAAAAAAAAAATACAGATGAGGTCTCACTATGTTGCCTAGGCTGGTTTTAAACTCTTAGGCTCAAGCAGTTCTCCCACCTCAGCCTCCCAGAGCGCTAGGTTTACAGGCATGAGCCACCGTGTCCAGCTCTCTAATATGACTGAAAGAGATCCTCAATACTTGTTCCTTTTGCAAGGGTTATAGCTACAAAAAACTCTCAAATCTTTTTGAGAATTTTAATTAGAAATTTTTAAAAAGTGATCTTCTGTTCGAGTGATCTTTTCCTTTGGTTTTTCTGTTCCTTTTCCCTCATTTTTCTCTGATTCTGCCAGTTTTCTTCTGATGCCTTGTCTACTTGTTTGTTCATATTTAAGAATGCAGGACAGGCTGGGCACAGTGGCTTATGCCTGTAATCCCAGCACTTTGGGAGGCTGAGGCTGGTGGATCACCTGAGGTCAGGAGTTCAAGACTAGCCTGACCAACATGGAGAAACCCCATCTCTAAAGTACAAAATTAGCTGGGCATGCTGACGCATGCCTGTAATCCCAGCTACTTGGGAGGCTGAGGCAGGAGAATCACTTGAACCCGGGGGGTGGAGGTTGCGGTAAGCCGAGATTGCTCTAGCCTGAGCAACAAGAGTGAAACTCTGTCTCAAAAAAAAAAAAAAAAAAAAAAAAAAAGAATGCAGGACAGAAATCTGGCGTGGGTTTCTGCTGCAGTTGTGTAAATAGGTTTCTGTCTCACTAGGCCTGAAAGTAGGATGGGATATGTTGCGAAAAGTAGGAAGGGACAAGTTGATTGGCAGGGCTCCCTTTCCAGAGCAGGTAGAGAGCTGGCACTTGGTCAGCAGGCCTCCGGTGACAGGGCTCAGATACCAGTACCCACGGTAGAGGTCTTGACTCTCCCGCATGATGGGTACCATTTCCTTAGCAAAGTTCTTTCTGATTTTTTTCTGGAAAGGGGCTGGGGTAGGATAGTGGGGAGTAGGGATATCCTGGCTGGTACAGCCATTATGTTTTTCATTAGTCTCCTAGGTTCAGATCCACTTGTTACTGCCACCCTCTCTTACCAGTTGTCCCTCAGCCCGGAGCCTTTCCAAGGTTCTAACAGATGACTGGCTTCCACCTTGGATACAGCCCCTGCACAGTGTGATCTGGTCCCTCATACTGCCATGTGTGGTCCCCTGACCATTGGCATCACCTGGGGACTTGCTTAAAATGCAGAATTTCAGACCCTAGGAGACCTACTGAATCAAAATCTGCACTTTAATGAGGTCCCTGAATGATTTTATTCACTTTAAGATTTGAGAACAGTTCAAGGCTACAGTTTCATTGCTGTGTCTTAATTTTTAACACATGCCATCAACTCTCCTCCAAAGCTTTGTTAGAATCCTCATTAGGTGACAACTCCTGACCCATCAAGCTCCAGACACCCTTCTTTTTTTTTTTTTTTGAGATGGAATGTCACTCTTGCCGCCCAGTCTGGAGTGCAATGGCGCGATCGTCACTCACTGCAACCTCCCCCTCCCAGGTTCAAGTGATTCTCCTGCCTCAGCCTCCTGAGTAGCTGGGATCACAGGCGCCCGCCACGACACCCAGCTAATTTTTGTGTTTTTAGTAGAGACAGGGTTTCACTATGTTCGCCAGACTGGTCTCAAACTCTTGACCTCAGGTGATCCACCCGCTTGGCCTCCCAAAGTGCTAAGATTACATGCATGAGCCACAGCACCAGGCCCAGACACCATTCTTTAACCTCTTGCTAACCATGGCAGACCTCAGAACATTTCTGGGCAGTAGTTACTGAGGGTGGGGGTGGGGGCCAACGTAATGATGAAACATTGAATTTTGAAACATGTAGTTTGTCCCAATGAATACAGTTCACACATTATCTCTTTCAGCAAAATTTCATAATTGTGTATAATGTGATTGATTGATTAAGGAAGTTGATATGTCTAATGCAGGTTACTATTAATTATAATTCACCCTACTGTCACCCTGACATCCAGCTTCTCTAGGAGCCTTTGGGCTTTGTGCATTATAATTTTGAAGGTGACAGGAATGTGTAAGAACTCTGCTCTGTTACTCCTGGTGGTAGTAAGGAAAAGAAGGGCTGTAACTCATGAGCAAAACTTAAATGCATTGAAATGCTGGATTTACTTGGTGATGGTTTAGGTTTTTTTTGTTTGTTTGTTTGTTTGTTTTTTGAGATGGAGTCTCGCTCTGTCACCCAGGCTGGAGTGCTGTGGCGCCATCTCGGCTCACTGCAAGGTCCGCCTCCTGGGTTCATGCCATTCTCCTGCCTCAGCCTCCCGAATAGCGGGGACTACAGGCGCCCACCACCACGCCTGGCTAATTTTTTTGTATTTTTAGTAGAGATGGGGTTTCACCATGTTAGCCAGGATGATCTCGATCTCCTGACCTCGTGATCCGCCCGTCTCGGCCTCCCGAAGTGCTGGGATTACAGGCGTGAGCCACCGCGCCCGGCCGGTTTAGCTTTTATGGCTATGTACTTAAAGCAATAAAAACAACTTTTAGTATTGGAATTCATATAGGAAAAAATAATTTTGCTATTATATATTTAGAACCGTAACTTCATTCCCTCTTATTTTTTATAGAAGTATTTATTTTTAATTCAATATTTGATAAGTGGATTTTTTTTTTTTTTTAGGAATGTAACTGTCATGTTAGACTACATATTGTTCTTAAAAAGCAGCATGAGGCCAGATGTGGTGGCTCATGCCTGTAATCCCAGCACTTTGGGATTCTGAGATTGGAGGATCGCTTGAGCCCAGGAGTTTGAGACCACCCCAGGCAACACAGAACTTGTCTCCACAAAAAAGAAAAAAGAAAATTTGCGATATGTGGTAGTGTGTGCCTGGGGTCCCAGCTTCTTTGGAGGCTGAGGTGGGAATGTTATATATAAAGTTATGGTGCCACAAAAGGAATAGCACTCGAATATAAAATTTTCTTTTTAATTCGCAGCAATGCAAGTTACTTCTATAGAAGGGTGCCCCCTTACAGATGGAGCAATGATGAGCTCACGCTTGGACAAGGGAGGGAAAGGGGTTCTTATTTCTGACGCACGTGGCCCCTGCTGCTGTGTCGTTCCCCTGTTGGCTAGGGTTAGCCGCACAGACTAAACTAATTCTGATTGGCTAATTTAAAGAGAGTGACGGGGTGAGTAGTTTGGTGGGAGTCAGGGCAGAGCAGGTAGCAGGTAATTGGAATGAGTTAGAGTGGAGCAGGTAATCGGAATGAGGGTGGAGTAGGTAATCGAAAAAGGTTGCTTTACGAGGAAGTTAAGTTAAAAAAGTAGAAGACAAAGAATTGAACATACTGACATTTTAACTCTTTGAAAAGAAATTTAGAACTCATATCTAATAGGGAGATTGCCTGAGCCCAGGAGGTTGAAACTGCAGTGAGCCCAGATCACACCACTGCACTCCAGCCTGGGCATCAGAGGGAGACCCTGTCTCAAAAAAAGAAGCAGTATAGCAGTTAAGCATAGAATTTAGATAAGACTGCTTGGTTTCAACACTTCTACCCACGTCACTTTGGGCAAATTACTTAAGCTTTCTGGTCCTCAGTTTCATCATCTATAAAATAAGGAAAGTCATAGTATGTTTTAATGGGTCATTGTAAGGAACAAGTTAATCAAAGTAAAGCATTTAGAGAGAAGTGCCTGATACGTAGTCAGTGATTGATAACTATTAGCTGCTGCTACCATAAGTTGGAAGTACTTTAGTAGCAATGCAGGATGGGAATTGTAGTTTTTATTTGTCATCCTGGTTCAGGATTTAACAATAAGACAGTAAGACAACACCTTAGTAGAAGAGAGGTAGCCTGGGTAAGATAGTGCTAAAACCTAGAAAATTCCCTTTTGGTGACAAGTAATTGGATATGAGTAGCAGCTACACTCTGAAATGGGACAGGTGGTTTTCAGATAATGGGACAATGGAATACCATGTGGTAGACGGAATGAGGTATGTCTATATGTACTGAATGGACTTGTGTCCATTTTGCTACTATTGTGCAAAAACTGTCAAAACTATGTATATAATAGCCCATTTTTATGAAAGAAAAAAGCTGTTTGTTTTAGTACACGTAGAAAAATGTTGGCAAGGATAACACTAAATAGTTTATGGTAGTTACTCCTGAAGAGTAGGAATTGAGAGAGTTTTGAGGTGGGATACTTTTTATTCTATGTACTTTTTTGGTTTTAATTTTTGTAATGATGCATATTGCCTTTTAAAATTAAATTAAAAATAAAATCTTTTTACATGACAGAAAGCAAAGGGGCTCACACATCCCTTTTTTGCACCACTCAATGTTACTGTCAGGGTTCCAGCTCTGCTACGTGGTGGAACTAAACTGCAGGTTCTGAATATATATCAGTAACCCCCTTGAATGTGAAATTCCTACTGCTTGGCTCATAACCAGTTCCTGGCCATAAACTGAAAGGCCACGGAAGGGGTCAATGAAAGCTGAAAATTATCTTATACAAGGTGATGGCAGATTTAACAGCAGCTGGACCACATGCCCACCTTTGTGGGGGGCTTAGATTACTGGTCTAAAAACTAACAAAATTTGAAAGAATTGTTCCATAATTGGGGTGGATAAAGAGTTTATGTCTGACCAGGGATGGAGGGGTGCAGTGGGACTATATTTGTTTTTTTGTTTTTGTTTTGTTTTGTTTTTTTGAGGCAGGGTCTTCCTCTATCGCCCAGGCTGGTCTTGAACTCCTGGCTTCAAGCAGTCCTCCCACCTTGGCCTCCGAAAGTGCTGAGTACAGGTGTGAGCCACCGAGCCCAGCCTATATTTTTAGAGTTAGTAAGTAAAACAAATTGTCAAGATCCAGAGATGGGCAGAAACTAATTCTTGCGGCAGAATACCCTCCTCAAGCACCAACTGCAAGGGAGACTTGTCTGTTTTGTTTTGTTTTTTAGACAGCAGAGTCTTGCTGTGTCCACCCAGGCTGGAGTCCAGTGGCACGATCATAGTTCACTACAGCCTCGAGCTCCTGGGCTCAAGCAATCCTCCCACCTCAGCCTCCTAAGCAACTAGGACTACAGGCATGCACTACCACATCTGTCTACTTTTATGTTTTTTGTAGAGACAGAGTCTCACTACGTTGCCACAGCTGGTCTCAAACTGCTGGCTTCCAACAGTCCTTCCACCTCAGCTTCCCAAAGTGCTGGGATTACAGATGTGAATCAGTGAGCCCAGTCAAGGGAGACTTTTAAATGTAGTATAGTTAGAAAGTTCTGGAAGGTGGGAAGATAGATTTTGCTGGACAGCAGCAATTTCTGCCAAATGTTTTCCAATTTACAGAGATATAATCCATACCATAAAATACATCCTTTAAAGTGCACAATTAAAATGAAGTATACAACTCAGTGGTTTCAAGTATATTGTTGTGCTGCCATCAGCACTGTGTAATTCCTGAACATTTCATTACCCCATTGCCTCTCTTACTCCCTCCTCAGCCCCTGGGACCCACTAGTCTATGGATTTGCCTATTCTAGACATTTTATGTAAGTGCAATTGTACAATAGGTGTACAATGTGGTTTCTTAGCATAATGTTTCAAGATATATGTGTGTTATAGTATCTATCAGTACTTCATTTCTTCTTACAGCTGAATAATATCCCTCATACACAGATATATCACACTTTGTTTATCCATTCAGGAAGTGATGGGTATTTGGGTTGTTTTCACATTTTGGCTATTATGAATAATGCTTTGCCACGAATAGTCATATACAGGCTCTTGGGTGGATAGGTTTTTCGGTTATCTTGGGGATATACCTAGGAGTGAACTTGATAGGTCGTATGTTAACCATTTTAACTTTTTGATGAATTACCAATCAAATTGTTTTCCTTTCTCTTTTCTTTTTTTTTTTTTTGAGACAGAGTCTTGCTCTGTCGCCCAGGCTGGAGTGCAGTGGCACGATCTCGAGACAGAGTCCTGCTCTGTCGCCCAGGCTGGAGTGCAGTGGCACGATCTCGGCTCACTGCAAGCTCTGCCTCCTGGGTTCATGCCATTCTCCTGCCTCAGCCTCCTGAGTAGCTGGGACTACAGGCGCCAGCCACCACACCCACCTAATTTTTTGTATTTTTAGTAGAGACGGGGTTTCACCATTTTAGCCAGGATGGTCTCGATCTCCTGAACTCGTGATCCGCCCGCCTCGGCCTCCCAAAGTGCTGGGATTACAGGCGTGAGCCACCGCGCCCGGCACCAATCAAATTGTTTTCCTAAGTGGCTGTGACATTTTACATTCCCACCAGTAATGTATGTGGGTCCAGTTTCTCCACATCCTTGCTATAATCCTTTTGATTATAGGCATCTTAGTGGTGTGAGGTGGTACCTCACTGTGGTTTTAATTTGCATTTCTGTAACAATCTTTAGCATCTTTTTATGTGTTTCTGCCATATTTAATATGAGAGTTTTAAAACATAGGGACATCCATATATTTTCACTTAAGTTAGGAGTGATCAATAAATATTAATACTTTCACTTTACCTGTGATACATAAATAAGCCTGTTTCTGACCTCCTTCATATGTCAAAGTGATTGATAGAAACAGAATTTTATTAATTTCCATATAAAAGGACACATAACTGTGATAATAATAGAAAAACAATTAGATACAAGATAATCCATAATGAAGTGACAAAGCTATAGCACTGAGTTATAGCACTGAGTGATAAGGCTCAGTGCTGTCCAAGATAGTCATGCAGTGATCCATTGCGGTGCCAGCAGAAAACATTAGATTTCCTGATTTTTATTTAATCTAAGAAATTAAGCTGGCCGGGTGCAGTGGGTCACACCTGTAATCCCAGCACTTTGGGAGGCCAAGGTGGGTGGATCACCTGAGGTCAGGGGTTCGAGACCAGCCTGGCCAACATGGTGAAACCCCATCTCTACCAAAAACACAAAAATTAGCCAAGTGTGGTGTCGCATACCTGTAACCCCAGCTACTGGGGTGGGGTAGGGGTGGGCGGAGCTGAGGCAGGAGAATCACTTGAACCCAGAAGGCAGAGGTTGCATTGAGCCGACATTATGCCACTGGCATCCAAACTGGGTGACAGAGTGACTCCATTTAAAAAGAAAAAAAAAGAAAGAAATTAAGCTTTACTAACCTTTAATCTATTGATTGGCATTAGGACTTATACATAGTGTAAATAAATATACATATTCTGGGGCTGTGGTTTGAAAGCGTTTTTTTTTGTTTGTTTGTTTGTTTGTTTTTTGAGACGGAGTTTCACTCTTATTGCCCAGGCTGGAGTGGAGTGGCGTGATCTTGGCTCACCGCAACCTCCGCCTCCCGAGTTCAAGTGATTCCCCTGCCTCAGCCTCCCGAGTAGCTGGGATTACATTCATGTGTCACCATGCCCAGCTAATTTTGCATTTTTAGTAAAGACGGGGTTTCTCCATGTTGGTCAGGTTGGTCTCAAACTCCTGACCTCAGGTGATCCGCCTGCCTCCGCCTCCCAAAGTGCTGGGATTACAGACATGAGCCACCACACCCAGCCGAAAACATTTTTACATATGGGGTGTACAACAAAAAAAGATGGGACCTCTAGGACAATAAATGAAATGACTGATTATAGTTGAGAATTTTTGTAAAATAATTCAATTATTACTTAATTTTTCACCCTTCATTTAGCAGGGAAAATAATACCTCTTATTCTAGGGTATACTGTTTCTATGAATCTGACTTTAGAGTTTGATTCAAAGAATATAAATATATCTTTTTAAAAAATAGTACCTAAAATTATATTTTACAGAATATTTTTAGTCTCTAGGATATATTAAGATTTATGTTACAGGTCACTAGCTTAACACTTTGTATATTGTTAGAATTAATGCTACTAAATTATTATTCTGTGTTATGGAAGGCAACCATCTCATAATTGAAAGAAAAGCTTTATTTTCCTGTTTTGCCTATACTTGTAAATGAGTATAGAATGCTAATCCATATAGGAAAATACTTAATTTTTTTTTTCTTTATAGTGTCATGGAACAACATAATTTTTATTTTATAATGAACTTCTCAAAAATATGTTTTGCTGTTGTCCACTGACCCACTTAGAAATCAACATCCTCCTATCCATTAGGTTATTACTTCTTGGGTGGAATTTAATGAATATTAATAGCCTAACTCAGAAGAGAAGCAGGTAATTTATTATAGCTTTGTGCATTTCCATTTTTATGTGTTATCTGTTTTCCTTTTGCTTTATGTGCCATACATCTTTTGTTTCAAATTGATTAATAATACCTTTTTGTTTTTGATTTGTACTATGCATTTTTAGTAAAAGATGCCTTCATATTTTGATCCTTACTGATTAATATATGCAATAAATGTAGATATGTAAATTGAGTGTAAATTTAAAGGAAGGAATGGTTTCTAATCAAATGTTTGTAATAACTATTTCTGTTGTGGTATAGTAACAGTATTTCATCTCTTAAATTCATCAGATGTTACCTCTAATGTTTTGTTAGAGTTTGTTCTCAGTCATTGCAGCCATAAAATTTCAGCAAACTCGTGAAAAGCACCTTTCAAATAGTTCTGACTGTCATACTGATGAACTGTTAACAAAAGTGATCTTATTGAACTTCCCAGGCTCCTCTTCAGTCTGCAGAGTCATATGCTGTTGGCTCTCTTTGATTACTACATGCAAAATAGCAATAATAATAGCCCACACTTCTAGTGTGCTTATTATCACTAATTATTTATGTTAACTCAGTTCTCACAACTCTCTGAAGATAGGACTATAATTAACTCCATTTCACAGATAAAGAAACTAAGTCACAGAAAGATTAGAGTTACTGGAGGTCACACAGTAAGAAGGTCGGAAAGCTGGAATTTTGATCCAGGTGGTTTGATTCCCAAAATTATGCTCTTAACCAGTAGGCCCCCTTGTGATGCTTCTCTTAACATGTCTCAGCATCCTCCCTCTTGGCTGTTCCAGGACATGGGCCAACTTTCCCTCAGTTTGCTTTATTCCTCCAAAAACTTCATTGCCAAAACTTCCCCTCCTGCTCTTCTTTTTCTTGTTCCAATCTCTAACTGCTTTGTTAGTTGGAAATCAGAGTGTTTAACAGTTGAGGGAGACATGTACAGACGTGCTTAAAACAATGCCTACCATGTTGAGATGCTGAATATGTTTTTGTTGAACGTTGAAGCAAATATGCAAATAGTAAAGTTTCTAGAAATGAAAAAGAAGAGCACTTTCATTTTGTTTGTTTCTTTTGGCTTTATATTTTTCTTATATAGTTTTAGTGTTTCTTCTCTGATAGTCAAGTTAATTCACTTATTTAACAAATATTAACTAATGAGTGCCTGCTATTCATTTCTTGAACCATGGATGAAACAGTGGGGAAAAAAAAGGTTCCTTGCATTCTAGTCTGAGCTCCTCATAGAGGTTACTTACATTATAGACATGAATCAAGTAGTCATAGAAATAGATAATTATAAATTGTTAGACATGCTGTGGTAGGAAAAAGCAGAGAATTGGTTGGCATAAGGAGAGGATAATGGAATATTTTTTTAAGGAAGTGACATTTGACCTGAGAATGAAGGATGAGAGGTTTGGAAATGGAGGCCAGGAGTGTATTCCTGAGAGAGGGGCCAGCTCATGCAAATGCTTTGAGAGAGAAGATGCCTTAAGATACTGAAAGGAAATCCTATTTGAAAACTTGCATTGTGGCCACTGTCGTTGGCATGGAGGAAACCATGTAAGCTTGGTTTCAGGTGGGACTGGTGAGGTGACCAGAGCCTTGTGGATCGAGATACTGAAGATTGAACTTTCACTTACAAGGACAATAGGAATTCAGGGAAGGAATTTAAGCAGGGGAGTGACATGGACAAACTAGGAATCCAGAAAGGTCATACACTCAGGCTGCTGTGTGGAGAATATTTTGAATGAGGGCAAGAGTGAGCATAGGGAATTCTCAGTAGCTAAATAAGGAATTTCTGTGTCACCCATGGAAAATAAATCCAACGCCAAACCCTTATTCAAGTCTTAAAATCTGTAATTTTATATGATCAAAAGGAATACATCAGAAATATCCAGGCATTACTATGTTAATAGTAGTTTTTCTCTTGAACATGTCACAAAGCAGTACATCCTGAGAAAAAACAAGGCACAAAAGAAAACTGAAGTATATAATTAAGACAGAATGGACTAGATGCTTGGTAATTAAAGAGTACTATTTTTAGGCCAAGCATGGTGGCTCACACCTGTAATCTTAGCACTTTGACTTTGGGAGGCCTGGGTGGGAGGATCGCTTGAGGCCAGGAGTTTGAGACCAGCCCAGCCTGGATAACATAACGAGACCCCATCTCTACAAAAAATTCAAAAATTCTCTGGGTGCAGTAGCGTGTGCCTGTAGTTCCAGCTATTGGGAAGGCTGAGACAGGAGGATCGCTTGAGCCCAGGAGTTCGAGATTACACTGATTGAGCCACTGCATTCTACCCTGGGTGACAGAGCAAGACTAGAGTGAAAAAATGGAAAGTAATATTTTAAATTAAAATTTTGCATTGGAAAGCTATGCATCACAGTACTTCCAATGGCTATCTTTGGATGATAGATTTACGAACAGTTTTTACTTTCTTCATACTTTTTGTATTTTGTGGGGAAAAATTTTATATTAACCACATATTGCTTTTATGATAAAACTAATGAATTTATTTTTATTAGGGGAAAATGCATCATGTAACCTTTTCTTTATGTGTATAGTGACCCTTTAAACTATCTGTTTTTTAAACTGAAGTTTATTCCTAAATTAGAAGATGCTTATGTACAGCAGATTTAAGGGTTTGTAAACTCACTGAAGTGAAATGCAGTCATAGCTGAATTTCTTCTGAACTGTGAAAGGACTCATTTTTAGCTTTGAAAATGATTTAATATTCAATAAAAGCTTTTTTCTGAAGAGTCAGATGTTGAAAACAATGGAACAACATGTATAGGTTGTTGAAATAATGCCTGTTTAGAATATTCTGTGCTATATGCTAATGGAGTCATTAAAGAATGAGCTGAAAAGGAGAGCCATATGTGCACATCTGTGGCTTCATGGCTGAAGCTGTGGAAAATGTAAATGTCACACCTATAATGAATCCATGTATCTGCTGCAACTGCCTTAACTCAAGGAAAGTGAGAGTTAAAAAACAAGGTTCTTTTTGGAAATTGTATATGATGTCTTGTATATCAAAGTCTGATGGCAGCGGCTCACTATGTATTTTATGTATTATACCAGCAGCAGATATTTCAGACATATCAGAAGAAGGTTCTCTTGATTCAGTGTCTCGGGCATATAATACATAAGTGGGGGAGAAATTTCTGCAGTCTCTAATAAGCAATATATCAATGAGTACTGTCAGATTCTGTAGAAAAGTCCACAACATGATTTATTACATTAATTACAGTCATATGGGTTTCATGCTGCTATGCCTGCAAATGCAGCTACATTCTAAAGTTGATTTAAGAATATATTTTGGCCGAGACGAAAGGGCTTCTTATTGTGATTAATATAGTACAATATTTATTCTCTTGTTCTACTCTTCTTTCACCTTGGTTGTAGTACAGAATGCTTAATTTCTTTTCTGTGTCTTGGAACTGGAATTCACTTTTAGTTTTGAGGAGCTTCATCTAGTTTTTATCCACACCTGTCATCTGGTCTCCTTTTTGCCTTTTTGTGTCTTGGTAGGTTCACCTAATGTTGCATCTCCTCCACGTGTGAAGCCTGTTTGAATTCACTCCCTTCTAGCTCAGCAGGACTGTCTTCAGGCTTGTTAGGTCACACCTGCAACGTTACGTCTCTTTTTGAGGGGAAGGAACCATTGAGGAAAAACTTCATTGTCGTAATTTCATTTTTAAAAAGTAGCATTCTTAAGGGGGAGCATTCTCTGATTCTACCCTTCTTTAGAACTGTACTGAATTCATACAGTCACATAGTGTCTCTTCTTACAGCGACACAATTAGCTTATCAAATCACAGAATTTTCAGCTTTATGGAATGGAAGGTCTCCTAAAAGCTGTTTTAGATATAGATATTAACTCTGGTTGTTCACATATGTCCATGGCAGGATATTCTTTTATATTAAATACATGAATGTCTGACTTCAGTAGCCTTTGTCGAATCTAGCTTGGAATAATTAGCAAATATTTGCCAGAAATTAAAGTAGCAATAGAGGAGGAGCTCGGGCTAGGTAGGAAGACTTTGATTTCATGAGTTGGAACACATTTTCTAAGCAGCAGTATGTTTAAAGAGTTGAACTAGATGACTTATATGTCCAACACTGAGCTAAGTGGTTTACTTTCCTATTGTATTTGATCTTCATACAACTCTTAAGAGATAGGTACAGTTTATACGCATTTTACAATTGAAGAAACCAAGGCTTAGCTTACAGAACTTTCACAGATTTCACATAGCTCGTTAAGTGGCAGAGCTGGAAGTTGAACCCAGGCATTCTGGTTGGCAGAGCTGGAGCCTTTAACCATTGGCTATGCTACCTGTGTCAGGTACCCTGAAAGGGGTCAGCTAAGATAAGAATTGGAAAATGGTCTTTGGCCATTAAGTAGACAGTTTTGAGCTTAAGAAAAGCTTTAGAGAAGTTGAGAAAGAAAATATCTGAATCTAGTGGGTTTCAGAAAGAAAGAATTCTTTAACTCATTATTTTGTCTAATAATAGGACCAGTCAGTCCAGCATGATTGTTGATACTGTTTTTCACTGAACAAAAATCATTTAAATAAACATTATTTAGCAACTATTCTTCCTGGGAAATAAAAACTTTCAGACCAGAAAATCTGCTATTCCAGCAGTGTGGCAGGAGTTGGGTCTAAAGCTTATTTGAAAGGAGGAGTCATTTTCTAGGTCTTCTGGGGGACTGTGTCTCAAAGTGTGGCTTAGTAGACCACACTGATATTAGAACTATCTGGGGACTTGTTAAAAATGCAGACTCCTCCTTTGACCATAAGTTGATTCCCTGTTCCAAGGATCTGCAAGGTCAGTGCCTGGTCTCCTGTACACATGTGATGTCTCACCCCCACCTTCCAACACACACAGTGCCTGATTTAATGAATATATGAAGACCACAGTTGATACAGATGAGAAAGCAGAGGAAGCTTTTTCCCTGTTCTTTAGGACCATGTGTTGGTTTAATAAGTACTGGTAAATTTTGTGTTCTATTTCTGTTTTCTAAATTTTTATTAAGGAGAAAATTCCTCAGAGGCCGTAGAGTCACATAGCATACATCCAAGAGAAATGAGCAGATGACTAATGTTTATTTAAGTGATTCTGCTTCAGTGAAAAATGTTACCAAGAATCATACTGGACTAACATACCATCATTCCAAATTTTAGAGCTCCTGAACATGTATGTAAGAAATGTGTTTTACTTCCACTATTGGAAAAGATTAACCAAGCATAAAAATAATTTGCTGGTCAGATAGCTATAATAGCTTACAAATCAGGCTTCAGTTAGTGATGTTAACTATCCTAGAAAACAGCCTTTGTTTTAAAGTTCTAGGACAAAACATAATATGCAAGGAGTTGGGTGTTTAAAAAAGGAAGAAGATACTGACTTTTTAATTACATTTTATGGTAGTTATAAGGTTGTTACAGTTAATTTTCCACTTTTAAAGTAAATACAGCTTACTGGTTTTTTTTTTTTCCCAAAAGATTGCAGGTATTAGGAGCTATTGCTATAATATTTTCAAAAATGAAACACGAATGTTGGCAAATATGATTTTTGTAACCACTAACAAATAAAATTGAAGTTGGCCTATTTCCTACAATCACCAACCAGGGATCATATGTTTTAAAATACCATGGTCATTTCCCTGAACATGAAAGGAGTCATAAGAAAATGTGATTTCTTTCAGATGAATGCATCTATGGAAGAAGTTAGTACAGTACCTAATAGACAACATCGTAACATCAGCATAATCTCTTTTTAAAAGGAGGTTGGAGGGAGAGTGAGGGAGCTATCCATTGGTTTTATGGGTTATGTTCATTCTGGTATGGACTTTTGTTGAAGTATTATTTGTTTTTTTCCTTATTCTGTTAGTAAGATAAAGATATTGTCTTGTAGTAATTTGTGTGATGGCTGACGGGTCCTTATTTCCTAAGGAACTATCCCTGGGAAAAGCTTCCAGTGGCCTCATAAGTCATTTTAATACCATTTTTACAGATGTCCACACCACCTTCCCTGACTCTCTGAAGGGTCCTAACAAAGAATAAGGTGATTATGGAATTCTCACTGTGAGTCCCAACATTTAATTTTATGCCACTCACTTTTGTTTTTAATGCTTTCTAAATACAATCAGTATGGTTAGTCTGAAGTGGATAAATGAAGTGACATTGTATAATTACACATGGAGTTATCTCCATAACCTCCCTTTCTGCTTTGGTGTTAATTCAGTCAACAATACTTATTGAATCCTACTACTTTTTTCAAGTGCTTTTCTAGACCCTGGGAATAAAGCAGTGAAGCCTCAGCTCTTTTGGAGCTCATGGTCCACTGGGAAGGGACAGACACAAAACAAGTAAACAAATAGATGTATGGAAGAACTTAACAGCAAAGGAAGAATAAGGAATGTTAGAGGTAGAGAAATGGGTGTTGATTTATTTTTTTTAAAAGCACCTTATTCAAGTGTTTGGCATTTGGAGGTTTTTGCATTTAACATATTCAGTCTCCTCTCCTTGCATATGTATTGATAATACTGTAAAAACATTTCACGTGGCTATCCCATTGGTCTAGCTTTATTCCCCTACCCCAAAATCAGGATTGGTGTCTTACAGCCTGTGAGCACAAGCCAGACTCATTCCCGTCTCTTTCCCTTGCTCGTGCAGCTTCGTCCTAAGATGCCCTATCCTACTGCCCTTCCTCAACAAATGATACCCATCCTTTAAAACCAGCCCAAGTCCCACCCACCCAGTTCCGCCATGGATTAGAGCCCCCACACAGCTTAAGCTCTATTTGACTTCTCTCTCTTTCCTCTCCCTCTTTCGGAATTCCTATAGGGCCCAGAGCCCACACCATAAACTCAATGCATAATTGCACAGTGCCATGTATGTTCTTTTTAATTTGTTTTATGTGTATTAATCATCTACCTATGATGTAATCTTCATAACCATCAGGGACTTGCCTTTGACTACATCCTACAGGTCTTCTTGAAATGCCACGGGGCACATGGGTACTCACAAATGTGGATTAAATATTAATCTCAGCTGCAACTTCATAAATATAAATCTGCTCGCCAGATTTCTTTTTACTTTTCAAATTTAAAATACATTCTTATTTAATAAGCTCATGGACTTGTCAGTCACTGGTATATAAAGAGAATTCAGACATCATTTCTTTATCAAGTGAAAAATGAGACAAAATAGTCTTCTCTTAAATGAAAATAATAAAGGAAATGTTTCTTATTGCTTCAAATGTATTGCTTTAATAAAATCACAAAGGAATGTGATAGCCAAGTTTGTTTTTATTTTAAATTGGGTACTGTAGCAATAGAAGCAAGTGGATCTGTTTTTAAATCTAACATAAATCTCCCCAAATTAAATGAGAACATAAGATACTGCACTAATTATGTGTTTTTCCATGCCATCTTCTAACAAGAGAGGAAATAATTAGATTAATGGGGCATGGAGACTATGTAAATAAGTACAGAAAAGCTGTCTGGATAAAAACTTAACTCAGGCTATCCTGAGCCAG
Organism: Nomascus leucogenys; assembly: GCF_006542625.1. Taxonomy (NCBI): domain Eukaryota; kingdom Metazoa; phylum Chordata; class Mammalia; order Primates; family Hylobatidae; genus Nomascus; species Nomascus leucogenys. The sequence goes on from NC_044388.1 coordinate 88,653,491, forward strand.
TGCTGAGGCTCTTCCTGAGACCCCTCTCCAGGTCACAAATCTTTTAGAAGTCATTAACCTAAAACTTTTCGATCTGTTGGCTACATTTACTGAAGGCTCATTTCACTGTGCAGGATTTTATGGGATGGCTTCTCCTTTAGAGAAGCTTTGAGTAAATGTAAGTGGTACTTGTGAATGGTACAGGTGAGAAATACAACCTTTCATTCAAAGAACTAAGGTCACCCATACCTTCTTTAAGAGAACCTATCCAGCCTTCCTGTTTATAAGCAAAACCAAACTAGTGATGCAGTGACAGCAAAGACTACTAAAATAGTAGCCCAGCAGGCTATAGCAGGTAGGTAGAAGGGAGCTAATGTAAATGCAAGTTCTAGAGGAAAGACATTTTTAAAATGCATTTTTGAAAACCATGCATGTCCAGAAGTTCTCTGCTTCCTATCATACTCAAGTGAAAGCTTGGGATGTTCATCCTTTGAAATATGTGTGGTAGATCTCTGCATTTAAAATTCAGAACATATGCTAAGTACTCTGGATTCACAGATGACAAAGACGTGAAAAATAATTGACTTAGGGCGTGGACACTATATAAATATAAATATATTTTATATATAATATATAAATATAAATATATAATATATAAAATATATAAATATATAAATATATATTTTATATATAATAAATTTAAATATAAATATATTTTTAATATATTATATATTTTATCTATAATATATAGTTTTATGTTATATATTTATATATAATATATAGTTTTATATATTTCATATATAATATATAGTTTTATATTATATATTTATATATTTATATATTATATATAGTTATATATTATGTATAATATATAATATATTTTATATGTTTATATAATACATTATGTATATTTTATATATTATATATTTTATGTTTATATAATACATTATGTATTTTTATATATTTATATTATATATATAAATTTCTACAGAATGAGAGAGAGAAGCTGTCTGCTTTAAAACTTTGCTAAAACTGTCTCTAAGCATTTCTTTCTCCTGGAGGAGGTCACAGCCTAACAGACAGGTCTGAGATGGACACAGGTAAATATGTAGAACAATGTGAGTCTAATCACCTGCTGTCTCCTGGTTCTTCAAGATTTAGATAAGATTAGCTTGAAACTCTCTTCTACAGTTTTTACAAACTATGATTTTTTGCGAGGGCTGAGGATGGATTGGGGAAAAGTGAAGTGGTGGTTGACTTGGATGTTCTCCTTTTCCCTCTGCCTCTGACCTCCTGCTTCCACTGAGGTAATTGAAGTTATGGATCATTTCGTTTTCTGAGAATATTTCATACCAGGTCATCCAGACATCAGCCCAGCCCCTGCCCTTCCTACTTATACAAGGCAGAGTTTATTGAAGATTATCTTAATATGGGAGAAAATGGGTAGGTGTATATCATAACAGAGCAATGCAAATCTGACTATGTACTTTTCTGACCAACTGGTTTTCTTAGGATAAAACACAAGGCCCTGCATGACCTGGCCCCAGTGGGCTTTCAAAACCTCTCCTCATACCATTCTTGCTCTTAGTCACTTCACTCCAGGCACAGTGATACTCTTTCAGTTTCTCAAATTTTGTTTCCATTGCAGGAACTTCTCATATGCTGTTCCCTCTACTGCTCCTCCTTCTGCTCTTTGTATGACTGGCTTCTCATTTTTAGGTCTTAACTAAAAGGTATTTTTAGAGAGGACTTCCTAGAATATCCATCCTTAAATGTGTCACTTATCCTCTCTGATAACACCCATTATTTTTCTTCATAGCACTCTGCCAATCTGTCCAAGATTTACTTATTTTTATTCTTGTCTGTTTTCCGCCACTAGATGGTAAATTCCACAAATGCAAGGACTGTTTCCCTTGTATCCATCCCTGTAGACCCAGCCTACTTAATTCCTGACGTGTATCAGTTACTCAGTCATTGTGCTTGAATGAATGAATGAGGTAGCTCAGCAGGACCTGATTGATTAGGTGTAGCAGAAAGGGAGAGCAGGTATCAAGGATGGTGTGCCAGTTTCAGGCTTCAGCACCTGGGTAGGTGGTGGAAACACTGAGTAGGTGGATGGGCAGGTTTGGGGACAGATCCTAAGTTGCATCTTAGGTCTGGGTACAGATGTTGATTAGGCTTTTGGGTGCATAGGTTCATGGGAGCCATAAGAAACATTCTGCTGCCTGCTCATTAAAATTTCATTTCTAATTGTTAAATAAATACCTGATCTGCTTAGAAAAAAATAATTTGTACTTGCGTATTTGTAGTTGCCATTCAGTTTTCTAGGCCTTTGGGATTTTACACATATTTAGTTTTTAAATTTGTTATTAATCACAGCTTCCTTAATGAGACCATTTTCCCCATCTCAATGCATATATTTTTCATTAGTAATAATGACTCATTCAGTTCACCTGCTAAACCATATACATACTTCAGAAAATTAAGTCATTTTTATAGTATATCTTCTTTTGTGTTGAGAAAATTTTGTATCAGCATTAGATAAAACAACAGCTATTTAGAGTTCAAGTTATATTTCTTACCATGTACATTCAAAGAAAATTTCAATGACGTTTGACCACTGAGTTACTGATGAATGCCCAGATCTTCAGGATTAAAACCCTTCTTTATAGATCAGAAAGCATTGTGATCAGAAAGCTTTCAACAGACATTTATGGGATCCCTGTAAAATCCAAAGCACCAAGTTAGGGACTGGAAGTTACAGCAATCTCATTCAAATGCTAAGAACTGGATCAGTATTCTGGTTTTGAGAACACAGAACAAAGATGTTTCAGCCACTTCTCTTGGAAATCATTTCACAAACATTTACTTAAATAAAACTGAAAGTCTTCTGTAACCCAGAACCATAGTATATAAAGAAGGGGTGCTGAATGCAATGATGAGACTGGAATTTGAATATGGCATCAAGAGATGTGGAGGCTGGGGGCTGTGGTTCATGCCTGTAATCCCCAACACTTTGGGAGGCCGAGGCGGGCAGATCATCTGAGGTCAGGAGTTCGAGACCAGCCTGGCCAACATGGTGAAACTCCGTCTCTACTAAAAATACAAAAATTAGCCAGGCGTGGTGGCGCACGTCTGTAGTCCCAGCTACTCGGGAGGCTGAGGCGAGAGAATCGCTTGAACCCGGGATTGCGCCACTGCACTCCAACCTGAGCAACACAGCAAAACTCTTGTCTCAAAAAAAAAAAGAGAAAAAAGAAAAAGACGTGGGAATGTAGATTTCAGATGGAAGTGAGAGAGAGACCTCAGTTTTCCACTGAGGTGGTCCATGCTCAGTGGTAAAATAAACATTTTTTGAAGAACTGGAATGGGGAACTTAGGTTGGTGGTGAGAGCTTCTGTGCGCCCTGTTTGACACCAGAGAGTAGCATAGGAGGCAGAGCTGAGTAAAGAAACACCTATGCACTTGCCATCTTTGAGGGAAGTGATCTGCCAGTGAGACAAGGCAATGGGGAGATACTTGAATTTATGGCTTGAAAGGATATACTGTGTACCAGAAAAAAAGACTAATGTACAATGATCAGCACTGAGACATTTCTTAGTAAAGTTATTGCCCCCATAGATAAAAAGATAATCATTTAGATATCCAAGACAAAAAAAAAAAAAAAAAAAAAGGCAAAGGCAATCCAGAGACCTGTAAAGGTGGAAGATAATGCTGACCATTGGCTTTTCTAAGACAGCATCGAGTTCTAAAAGACGGCTGACCAATGCTACTAATGTTTGGGGTTGGGGGAGAATGAGTATGAGTGGAGAATTTTGAACCTAATCAAACTGTTGCTCAGTTATAAAAGCAATAAAAGTGGAAAAATATTCCCAAGAATTCAGGACCTCAGGAAAACAGTTTTCATAAATACTTTTTGAATAAGCTATTAGAGGACAAACTTAGCCAGCTGAGAGATGGAGACTGGCAAAACACTTGAGGTAAGCTTTGATTCCCTCCATTTAATTACAAGACTGAGACCAAAATGTGGGAATTATGGTTAAAAACATTATTTTAAATTATTTCTAAATATTTATGGTAATTATTTTAAACCATGACAATGAAGAAATGTCTAATTGTTAAAAGTTGGGAGGGTAGTAAGTGGGAAATAGTATAAAACAAGATTCAAAAGATATTACTTAAAACTAATAATTAAACTAATAGGGTTTATAAACCTTTGATGGTATATAGGTAACATTAGAAAAACTAAATAATAAGATTAAAAGCTAACAATTACATAGACCAAGAAAAATAATGTAATGGAAAAATAATTAGTTGGAGACAGAAAAGGAAGCATATGGTATATTAATTTTGACATTTTTTGTAGTGGAGTACCAAAATATGCTGTATAAAAATAGAGAATTTGGCTGGGTGTGGATAAAAATAGAGAATTTGGCTGGGTGTGGTGGTGCACACCTATAATCCCAGCACTTTGGGAGTCCAAGGTGGGTGGATCACTTGAGCTCAGGAGTTTGAGACCAGCCTGGGCAACATGGCAAAACCGTTATCTATACCAAAAATGCAAAAAGTTAACCCGGCATGGTGTCACGGTCCCAGCTACTTGGGAGGCTGAGGTGGGAGGATCGCTTGAGCCCTGGAGGTGGAGGTTGCAGTGAGCCGTGATCAAGAGGATTTAAGCTGGGTGGGGTGGCATGCACCTGTAGTCCCACCTACTCAGGAGGCTGAGGCAGGAAGATTGCTTGAGCCCAGGAGTTCAAGGCCAGCCTGGGCAATGTAGCAAGAGCCCCTTCCTCCTCAGAAAAAAAGAGAAGAGAGAGGATTTATGATATGATGCAAAGTTACAACAACAGTGATAACACTAGAAAAATTTACAGTAGAATATAAACTGGAAAAAGTTCCTTTACTACTAAAAGGAGATACTGAAATAGATAGTCTCTTTTCAGCCTCTGGCTGTTGTTTTTCTGCCTGAGATGAAGCCAACAGAAGGAGGAGGATTTGGCCAACAGAAAGAGGAGCTGAGCAAGAGCCTTGATGCAACAATGAAAACAGAGAGCTTGACATAGATTCACATATATCTCATGTATATTCATAAAATCACAATATAACTATAAACTCGGTAGAGACTCTCAGATTAGATCGCAAGTTACCTGCTGTGCAGGTAACTGCTATTAAATGATATATGCATTTCTGAAAACAGTGGACACTCTTAAAAATAACGGAGCTATAGGGCAGGCTACTCAAATTCGACGTAACTTTTTAATCAGATAACTAACAAAGCTAATTCTAATAAAATAGTATAGTTTAAAGAACATGATAAATTTTTAATAAATAAGCATAAGTTGCAGTAAATATAGGAATTTACTGTAAAAAATTTTAAGGTGAAGTTATGTGACTAGAAAAGGATGTAAGGAAAGTTGAAACTTGAATTACAGAGGCAAGTGCAAAATGCACAGAGATTGGGAAACTTTATGTATACATAATTTTTGTTTTTTGAGATAGGGTCTCCCTCTGGTACTCAAGCTGGAGTGCAGTGGCATGATCATGACTCACTGCGGTCTCAACCCCCTAGGCTCAGGGGATTCTCCTACCTTAACCTCTCAAGTATCTAGGACTACAGGCATGCACCACCACACCCAACAAGTTTTTAAATTTTTGGTAGAGACCAGGTCCCACTGTGTTGCCCAGGCCAATCTCCAACTCCTGGGGTCAAGCCATCCTCCCCCCTCAGCCTCCCAAAGTGCTGGGATTACAAGCATGAGCTTCCATGCCTGGCCAGAAAACCCATATATTAAATGACCAAATTGAGCCAAGGAGAAGAAAAGTAGAGAGAATGGACATCTTGTATAATACCCTATTCTTCCACAGTGCATTACCTTCTGCTGTGTTGGAACAGTGGTGAAAAATCTCAGTAAAATGTCCAAAGTAGAAAATAGTTGGTATAATATTTCAGAACACAATGAAGCAAAAGTAGACATTTTTAACAAAATTAGGAAATAAAATGAACTTACCTCCTGGAAATGTTATAACACTAAAATTTTTTGATTCAAAAGTTTTTATTATGAAATCAATGCCGAGTAACTAGATAAAAATAATAATGATGACAATAATAGCATTATATAGCAAAACCTAGAGATGCAGATAAACCAGTACTCAGAGGAAATTTATATACTTAAAAACTTTTATTAATATAAATAAGTAGGAAAAGAAATTAAGCATCCAATTCAAGAGGTTAGAAAAAAGGATTTAAAGCAGAAGGAAAGACAGTTAACAAAAACAGTATTAGAAAAAAGTAGAACCAATGAAAAAATATCCAAAATCTAAATCTTTGAAAACACTAATAAAGTAAACTGGTAGATAACCAAAAGGGGTATGGAGGAGAGATTAGGAAGAGGAAGCATAGATATAGAAGATGATAAATGAAAATGAGAAATAATCACAGGCCCCCCCAAAAATTAAAATTATCATAAGACATTACTTTGTACAACTCTATGCAAGTCAGTTTAAAAGCTGGGAAGAAGTAGATGATTTTCTAGAAACTGTAAATTAACAAAGAGCTAAGCCTCCTCTCCTCACAACCCCTCCAGGACACATACACAGAGCATCGGACCTAGATGGTTCCACATGTGAATTCTACCAGAATTTCAAGTATAGTTAATACTTTCAAATCGTTTTCTTATGCTAGCAGAACTATGATAGTAATACATAACAGAAATAACATAAAATAGATGAAATTTGCTTATGAATACCAATGCAGAAATACAAAATAAAATATTAACATGCAGAATTCAACAGAACATTAAAGGAATATACCACAAGCAAGTGGGATTCATAACAGACATTAAATAATGCTTCTACATTAGGAAATCTTTTAATAGAGCGAAAGAAAAATTGTATCTTCTCCATAGATGCTGAAAGCCCATTCGAGAAAATTTAACATGAATTTTTTATTTTAAGAAGTGCCTTATTAAAATATGAATAGGAAATTCTTTAATAAGTCTTAAATAGATCCATATCAATATATCTGTATCATTTAACCCCAAGGTTATCATTGTTACTTAAAGTAAAACGCTGGGAGATTTTCTCATTAATATCAGTAATGAGCCACAACCTATCACTGTTTTTTAATATGTTCTAGAGGTACCTGTTTTGAAAGTACTTAGAAAACAAAAGGCTATATGGAGCGTAAACATTGAAAAGAAGTGATAAAATTACCATTTTTGCAAATGATGTATACTTGGAACGCTTGGATTGTATACTTGCAGAACCCAAGATTATCAACTAAAAATCTTGGGTAAGTTGGTTGGGTACAATATAAATATGCAACAGTTAGTAACCTTATATACAATTAACAGTTAGAAAATAAACTGGAAAATTTCCATTTGCAGTAAGAATAGCACTACAGAAAATACCCAGGAATAAACAAATTTAACAAAACTCTTTAAGATTTAAAAAAAAAAAAAAAGTGGGATGGGGAGAAAATCAAAAAGCTATTTGGGAGATGCAAAAGGTATGAAAAATGAACAATATGGCAATAATCTATTCTTATAGAGGAAGATTCCCAGTCATAAGTATGTCAGGTTTTCCTAAACTTAGTACACATTTAATTGTATCAATGCAAATACCAACAGGATTAGCTGATTCTAAAGCTTATTTGTTATACAAAAGTTTTAAAATATCCTGGAATGTTCTGAAATAATAGAGTAAGGAGGGGATTGAATAGGCTTGTCAACTACTAAGACAAATTTTTATGATACCTAATTTTAAATAGTAGTATACTTTGCCCTAATAAGGATACTAGTTAATGGAATAGAATTAAAGATTCAGAATAGACCCAAATACATTAAGGAATTTAGCATATGATAAAGATGCCATCACAGTGATGAAAAAATAGAGTCACAAAGACAAAGGCAAACTAAAAAAATATATATATGTTATTTATATATTATAGACAAAGGGTTAAATATATATTTAAAATGTTTATAATACATAATATGTAATAAGGCTAAATTAATAATATGTAAATAGATATTAAGAATTAAGACTTTCTAGGCAGGGTGGCTCACACCTGTAATCCCAATGCTTTGGGAGGCTGAGGCGGAAGAATCGCTTGAGCCCAGGGGTTTGAGACCAGCCTGGACAACATCGTGAGACCCCCATCTCTAACAAAAAAAACATGTATTTTTTTCATTAGCCAGGTGTGGTGGTGTGTGCCTGTAGGCCCAGCTAGGTCGGAGGATTGCTTGAACCCAGGAGGACAAGGCTGCAGTGAGCTGTGATCACATCACTGCATGCCACCCTGGGTCGCAGAGTGAGACCCTGTCTCAAATAAATTTTGTTTTAATGAATTAAGACTAAATAGGAATATAAATATTCTTAAATATATCCAGAGTTCCTATAAATCAATATTTTAAAAAGAAAATGGACAGATGACAAAATTCACAGAAAATGAGAAAATACAGATAACTAGTATGTACTTGAAAAAGTGTTAAATCTTCTAAAAGAAATTCAAAATAAAATCATAATATATATTACAATTAAATAAGCAAAGATGAAGAGGTTTGATAACATATCTGGGAAGGTGTGATTGAAGCAGCACTCTTACATCTTATCATGGGAGTTAGTTCAACATATGTGCAGGGCAGTAGCAATATAGCAGTTCCACTTTTGGAAATTCATCCTATAGATACACTTGCCCATGCAAGGGAAACGTTCTGTCTACAGGGATACCCATTGCAGTGTTGTTTGTAATAGCAACAGGATGCAAATAATGCAAATGCCTATCCGTAGGGAGTTAGGAAACTGGAAAAATTCTGGTATATCCATATATAATAGAATGCAGCTATTAGAAAGACTAAGGCAACTGTATACATAATGATATGGTGCTATCTCTAATACATAATGGTAAGAAGCAGAGTATAGAATAGGATGTATAGTATGTTCCCCCCACATTTTGAAAGGAAAATAATATAAAATCTTGAAAATTCTATATAATCAACTGGTAGCATTGGTTGTTGTGAAGAGGGAAACTTGGTAACAAAGGGTTGAGATGAGCAGGTGCCTTACTTTCACTCTATACCCATTTGTAGCTTTTAGAAACTGTCCTATATGCTTGTATTGCCTGTTCAAATTTTATTAACTAATTAAAATCAAATGGATCATGATCCATATTGAAAAAAATCTTAATTTCTATCTCAGAACATATAGGTGGATATTTTGGTAAATGGCAGATCAAAAATACGCAAGTCAGTTCTAGGTGGATGGCAGATCAAAATGTGAAAAGTGAAACAGTAAAGCTTTTGGAAGAAATGGAAAAATCTTTCATAACCTTGGAATAAGCAAAATGTCTTCAACAGGAGGCAAAAACCATGAATCATCAGGGAAAGAAATTGATAAATTAGACTATATAAGATTAGGAATTCTTGTTTATTAAAATACCATTAAAAAATGAAAATGCAAGCCACAGATTGGAGAAGATATTTGCAATAAATATAACAAACATTCATATCTAGAATATGCTAAAAACCTCCTACAAATGGTAGGAAAAAAGCAGACAATCCAGTAGATAAATGGGCAAAATATTTGAACGGGCACTTCATGAAAGAGGATATCCAAATGAAAATTAAAACCACAGTGGAGTACCACTACATGCCCAGAATGGTTAAAGTAAGAAAGGTTAACAGTATTTAGTGTTGCTGAAGATAATGAAGCACGTTTTCCTCATGGTGGGGAAAGTAAATTGATATGACCACTTTGGCAAATTGTCTTTAGTATTATGGCTGAACGCATGATTTCCTATGACCCAGCAATTCCACTCCTATGTGTATACCCAAGAGAGGTGCATGCACATGATCACCAAAAGGCACCCACTAGAATGTTATGGCAGTTTTATTGGAAATAGCCAAAAACTGAAAACTAATAGAATGCAATGTCGTCCAGTAGAATGGAAAAATAAATTATAATATAGCCACACAATGGAATGTTGTGCGGCACTGAGGATAAATTATCTACAAATACACAACAATATGGATGAAGTTCACAAACCATAATGTTGAGCAAAAGAAACCAGACACAAAGAGTTTACCTTCTAAGAGTCCATTCATATGTGTTACAATAATAAGCCAAACAAAACTATGATGTTTCAAGTCAGGAGAGTGGGTTTTCTTGGTGAGAGCGAGTGACTGGAAGAAAAGGACATGAGAAAGGCTTCTGGGGTGCTGGTGATGTTCTTTTTCTTAATCTGGGCACTGGATTCACAGGTGTATTCAATTTGTGAAAATTAATCACATGCACTTAATGACTAGTCTATTTCATTGTATGTATGCTATACCTATTAAAAAGTTTTTAAAAGGAATGAGTCAGAAAAATTTCTAGAACTAGAGGTAAATGCAGAACAGTTGTAATAGTTTTGTATTTTATTGTCAGTCTTCTCTAGTCTTACTTGATTTTGTTAACTAAAAAACTTATTCCTATTACTTGACTTTAAAACTATTTCCTTCCCTCTTACTCATGTAAAATCAGTGATGGTGTCTTTACCCTTTCAACCTCCTCATGTAGCTCATTCCAGGCTATTAGGAAAGGATATGACAGTGTGACGTTTGTCTTTAGTTTTACTTTCCTGAAGATGGAATGGCTGTTTGTCAACTAAGATTGAGCCCCAGTAGAAAGGAGGGAAAGGCTTGGCTGAAGATGAGTTGAAAAGGTGTGAATGTGTCAGTCATCTTTGTGTGTGTTAGCATGGTGCTGAAATGTGAAGCAGATAGAGAAGTAGGAGAGCTTCACTCGGGACTGTGGCAGGTGACGACATCCACACCAGCATTCTGGACCCTTCCGTGGTTGTCTTCACCAGTTCCACTAATAGCAGACTGACTAATGCTGCTTAATTAAATCCAACAGACTTAAACTTTTTTGCTCACATGTCCCTTAAAAGAACTTTGAATATTCTTTACCACTCACTTACTTTTAAATTGACACCCAAAGGTTTTTCAACATGTTTCAATCAATTTACTTTTATAAAAAAGGAGATAGGAAACAGTGAATATTTTATAAAATGAAGAGGAGGAGGCCGGGCATGGTGGCTCATGCCTGTAATCCCAGCACTTTGGGAGGCCAAGGCAGACGGATCACCTGAGGTCAGGAGTTCAAGACCATTCTGGCCAACATAGTGAAACCCCATCTTTACAAAAATAGAAAAATTAGCCAGGCATGATGGCAGGTGCCTGTAATCCCAGCTACTTGAGAGGCTGAGGCAGGAGAATCGCTTGAACCTAGGAGGCGGAAGTTGCAGTGAGCCAAGATCGCACCATTGCACTCCAGCCTGGGTGACAGAGCAAGGCTCTGTCTCAGAAAAAAAAAAAAAAAAAAAAGAGGAGCAACTGTACCTAGAATCAGTATTTCATGATATGATTTGATAATATTAAATACCTTGTGAATAAAAAGCACACTGAATCATCTGAAAGAAATTAATAAAATTTTAAGCTGCTACTTTATCTTGAGCTTTTTGGTAGTTCTGCAGAATATTCTAGTTCTAGTTAGAAGAATCAACCTCACTAACATATAACCCTTCATATGTCCTAAATTCAGAACACCTCGTTCAGGCCCCAAACACTGTTTCTAATGGTAGATTTCACCTTTGTCAAAATATGCATAAGACAGGAAATGTTATGGGTTTAATTATTTAAAGACAGGAAATGCTAATGGGTAAAAATCAAAATCTTTTGACTTTGAGGAGCCAAACAAAATTTATAAATCAATACACCCCAGAGTATGTACCGTAGTAGGTTTGGGATGGCAACACGTACAAACTCGGTCTACATCTCAGACAAGAAAGTTTTTTAAAGATCCCATGTGAAAGTTGAGAACCTGGAAATTTTTCTCCCAAAGTTGTCTGTGACTGTTTATTTCTTAGAAAATCTTCGTTTGAAGTTAGAAGACTGCTGTGATAGATATTTGAACAAGTAGCCAAGAAAAACAGATGTGCTGGCCCCTTTGGCTTTCCATGTAAACAGTCAAGGAAGCCAGCATGTCAAATGGTTACATTCAACCTGTGGCTTCCATGTTTTTGATGGAAAGATAAACACCTTTATTGTTAATAGATAAACAATTTCATCTGGAAGAAAATAGCATGGCTAAAAGTTAAGTGTATTGGAGCATAAAACTTACTTTTGTATATTTGAATTTTGGAAATGTGATCCCTCAAAATGTGCCTATAAAAATAGGTAACTAGTGAATTTTTAGTTTATATTATTTTATAAAGTTATGTGGATTTTGGCAATAATGCCCTATGATTGTCATTTTAAAATAACATGGCTATTCATATATATGTATAGTAATACAAAAAGTAGTGTGTAAATAAAATTCAGCATATTAGAAATTTTATCATTGGATGTGGTAATTACAAAGACTTCCACTAAACAATCTTACAAGTTAATGTAATGTTTTTCTAGATAACATAATTAAGATAAACAAAATACTTTTACCTTATACTTTAGAAATCAGAAATTACATATTTTATGTTGTTTGAAATTAACCTCTGTATTTGCCTCTCAACAGTCAATAGGGTAGCCTGTTTTTTGTTTTTTGTTTTTTTAATTTGTATGCTTTCTTTAGGGTTTCTCTTTTGAGTTTCACCAGACCATGTCTAACATAATAGTGGTGATTTTTGACAAAATATTTTATTGTTAATGTTAAGATCCTAAATTTAAATTACATTTTACTGAAATGAAACCATGTAAATGATATAATTGAACTTAACTATTATTTAAAAATTGGTGAAAATAGAGTAAGATTTCCTGCCTAGGACACAAGCACTAGAACTTCGTTTCTCAGAATGTATTCTCTCAGACCTCATCATGAACATAGAGATGCTGGTTAAGATACAGATTCCTACACCTGCTTCGTGGTAATCTGCATTTTGATCGAGCATCCTGGATGATTCTGAAGCACAGGAATCTGTGACGACAGCTATTCTAGGACAGCATTACTTAATCATGGATGATCCAAAACAGAAAGAGGCACCTCAAGTCCTTGGTAGCAGAGTACAAATAATAAAGTAATAAAAAGAAACAGTGGATCCTGGAGACATACCCCGTTCTTTACATCTTGACTATAATAGCCTAATTCAAATGTAACTGTCCTGTCTTTATAGCTATGATGTTTTATCCTCATTACCCTCCAAAATACCAAATACTTCCATTCATCACTTATTACAAATGCCCTGCAATTACATGCAGAATGCTTATAAACTATGTTTACCCGAATTGCTGTAGAAGAACAAGTATTTAATTAACTGCCATAAAAGATCTGCTTTGTCATTATTAAATACAGATTTTTAGTGATGCATTAAAATAACAAATACAGATATTTTAGTTTAATTCAATAAAATGGAACCAGTACAACCTCTGTGTTCACAAATGAAGTGATTCGGAATGAGTTTGTCAGCGCTCATGGGGCCCTTGCACGCTGCAGTAGGATAAATAGCACATTTCTGTCCCACATTTTTCCTAAAGCGAAGGCTGTCTCTAATCTCTCTCTTTCGACAAACCTTCATGCGCTAAACTATGTGCCCGTGACATAGGAAGCCCATTTTGCTTGTAATGGGCCATATGCTTGTCTAGTAGATCATTTGTGAAACTGAAATTGGCTATTATAATGTGACAGGTATGTAAATAACATTTATCAGTGATCTCTGTAAAATTGATTCCTCCTTTCCCTTGTCATTATAAAAGGAAACTTTATTTCAGAGTAGAAAGTGCATTGTCTGAACTCATCAACACCCTCTCTATCCCTCCCCCCCCAATTTGTTGCAGACCAGGATGAAAGAGCAGCTGAGCTCAGCAGGGAGCAGAACGAGAAAACCATCCGGAGCACGCAGACCGCGCTCCGCAATTTCCGTGAGTTCCTCATCTCCAAGTATCCTTCTGAAACAAGAGAGATTTATGTCATCCCTTGCAAGGAGTTGGATGCCTACCTTGCCTCTTTCTTTGTTGATGCCAGGCAGAAGGATGGGTCCGAATACGAACCCAACAGCTTGGCCAATTACCAGTGTGGGCTTGAAAGGTACCTAAAAGAACACAGGTATGGCTACAGCATCACCAGGGATAAGGAATTCAAGCGTTCCCAAGAGGCCCTGAAGCAGAAGCAAATTGAACTCCGCTGTAAAGGAAAAGGAAATAAGCCACACAAGTCCATGAAGCTCACCTTTGCTGACGAGCTCATCCTGCGGAAAAGAGGACTGCTAAGCCGATATAATCCCGAGGGTTTGCTCAACCTAGTCTGGCTCAACAACACAAAAGCTTTTGGGCATTGCACAGGCTTCCATGGATCTACCTTAAAATGGGGTGATATCCGGCTCCGGGTAACAGAGACGGGTCTGGAGTACTTGGAGTGGATGGGTCAGGACACTGGAGACCTGAATGCCAAAACCAAGAGAGGGGGGACAGACTCCCGTGTGTATGCCACCCAGCACGCCCCACAGACCTGCCCTGTCCAGGACTATAAGGAGTATGCCCAGCGGCGACCTCCCGCCATGCGCTATGAGGATGCCCCTTTCTACTTATCCATCAAGCCAGTCGTGAACTTGGCGGCTCTGCATTGGTACAACTGCCAGGCCCTTGGCAAGAACAAGCTGGCCAAGATGGTGAAGACCATGTGTGAGAAGGGCAACATCCCCGGCAGGAAAACCAACTTCAGTGTGTATCAGAGCTGCAGCACCTTGTCCGAAGCCCAGAGCAACCAGCTCGTGCTGATCTGTAACAATCTGAGCCAGCAGGCTGCCCAGTCAGTGGCCGGCCACTCCAACAATGGCAATTTCATCGTTTCCGCCTCCTATGACTCTTCCTCAGACACCGCTTGACCAGGTGGCTTGAGCAAGACTCCAGTTTGGTTACTGTGTCCAGAGAAACTGTGATTATACACCGCTTCTCATTCCCCTTCCTGTGCCCTCAGTGTTAATTCACTTTATAAAAATATAAATATATAATATATTTTTCTTTTTACAAATAAGCCAATGGAGATAATTTAGTATTACTAACATAGTATTTATAGGCTTAAGACAAATGTACTTGTGGGTGATCAAATGTAATTACTATTACGGACTTTACAAAACCATATGTGGTTCTCAGGCAACACAAAGTAGAGAGGGAATTCTGTTTTTTAAAAACTGTCAAAAAGGAAATTGAGAGTCATCCTAGACTTACATGCCTGCATCCTCAACTCCTGCTTTTCCTTCCCACCCCAGCTCCCATTTTTTGTCTCCTTAATAAATGGCTTTATTTTTTTAATTTTTAAAATTCTATATTAAGAGGATACATTAACTTTACTGCTGACGCAAAACTGTATTCAGCTAGATCCAGAATATGAAAGTGTTGTATAAGCTCAACATCAAATTATTTACATCTTCTCTTTTTTAACTTAGAGTTTTAGCTCCTGTGCCTCATTTTTTACAATGTACGAAAATCTAGATGTTTAGCTAACATCTTTTCTTTTGGGGGGGAAAGGGTAGAAGGAGGGAATAAAGGTGCCATTCTTTTTGGGAGGTACATGATTTTAAAATAATATGCAAATTATAATATTGTGGCTAAAAAGACTGTTACGTAGCTCATTTTAACTATTGTGCTTGAACTTGGAAAGAATGTTTCTTTTTTTGTCCCTAAGAAATGGGTATAAATGAAGTTTGACAAGAAATTTAAGCCTACCAAAGCTTTGAAAATGTTGCCAAGCATTAGATTGCGTATAAAGAAGGTAAAGGGTGGAAAGTCCTACTAAAAATCTAGAAGCAGTAGTCGAGACAACAAAAAAACTCATCCTCTTCAAAGTTCATATTCCCTGAATTATTTACTTAGAAGCATTAAACAGTCTCTTTTCTCCTGAGGCAGGGCTGTGTATTTGACTCTGTAATTGAGATCCAAGGAATATTGGCACTCATTTTAGGTAACAATATTTTGTTACCAGATTTTGCTGAATTCAAAGCATTCTTGAAAATGTGCGAGATTTTTCTATAGTAAATATAAATGCATTTATCTGTGATATCCTGCAATTATTATAATAATTTTGGTTAAACATTTGTGGCAGTTTTTCCAAGGTCTTTGTTTTCAAGTCTTGATGCCTGTGGTGAATTATTAGTTAAGATATTTCAAAAATAAAATAAATTTAGACATTAGAGCCACAGTAAAGCTGAGCTAGGTCCTATTCTCTATAATCAGCAACACACATAAACTCCAAATCTTGATTGTTTTGTTGGACCTGGGAATTCTATTGGGAAATATTTGTTCTTCAAGGCATCCTCATAATTCACATTAGCTAGTAAGGTAGGTGGTATTTTGTACATTAATTTAGTGTATAACCAGGACAAATTTCATTCTGAATTGCTTTGCTAAATCATCACGGAGCTGAGCTCTCCTATGGTCAGGGAACTCCTTCCAACACCAAGTCATAAGCACATCAAGACCCGTTCCTCTAAGCTGTGACCTTTCATCTGGCTCAGGAGTGGGAAGTCAGCTGTGGACTTTGTGTGGTGGAATTAACCTCATGTTCATGACTTTTCCTCCATAGAGAAGTATTCATTTATACATCCAGAAACAAGAAGAAAGGGCAGAGAATGTCTTGCTTTATGTTTTTGTACTGATAATGATGAAAGCTGCCATTTTTGAGCCAGCACTGTGCTAAGTGACTTACATGGATCACATATGTAAGTCATAGTTACTAATCGTTAAAAAAAATAGGAAAACACAGATAAGGATAAAGAAAACAAAATACATACTCATAAGTCTTCTAGCCAAAGATAACTACTGTTAACATTTTGGCAAATATTTCTTTTGACATATTGCAATACTTACATATTTATTTCTGTATACATTATCTTAATCTTTTCAGCAACTTTGAAAAGGTGAGTTATCTTCATTTTATGGTCAGGTCAAGATAAGTCAATTAGGTCATAGCTAAAGAAATGGCAGTCTGTCATTTCACTCCAGAGTTTTTTTCTATTTAAGTTTCTCAGTACCAGCTCATCATTAATTTCCAGTGGTTTGATCCAGAGCTGGGGACACAGTGTCTTAACATCTCTGAAGGATGTCTGATCAAAAGGAATGCTGAGTGATCTTCCATGGTGGCAGCACGTCCTCTAGTCCTCTCCCACACCCATACATTTGGAGCCACAGAGCCTCTTTCTCCCAGTTCTCTTTACAAAAGCTTCCTGTTCTCCTTATTCTATAGTTAGTGCTTATGGCATCAGACAGCCTACTAGTTTAAGAACTCTTAAACTCTCATGTTTAAAAAAAGGTCTCTGTAAAACACTTAAAATGTTATGGTGCATTTAATTTTTAATTGACATAGTTTCTAAATTTTTGATATGTTTCTGACAGCACAGTAAGTTTGTCTTAAGGAAGAAGAGTAGTCAGCATGCACTGTGAAAGCAGAACTGGAAAATGTCAGTTCCCTATCTGTGTTTATTGAGGTACTAAAATGAAAATCTTTGTCCTGCTTAATCATATTGCATCTTCATTTAGAAGAACACAATTAAATTGAGAATGTGAATTATTTTTATTTATTTATATTTTTCTGTGATAACTCAAACCAAATAGGAACATCGTGACTTTTAGTTTCAGAAAACTGTTTTCTGAATAATGGCTTGGTAGAAGCCTAGCCAAATTACAATATCAGTCTTTTTTTGTTTGTTTGTTTGAATAGAGACAGGGTCTTGCTCTGTCGCCCAGGCTGGAGTGCAGAGGTGCAGTCATAGCTCACTATCAACCTCAAACTCCGGGGCTCAAGAGATCCTCCCGCCTCAGCCTCCCAAATAGCTGGAACTGCAAGTGCACACCATCACGCTCGGCTAATGTTTTGTAGAGATAGGGTCTCACTGTGTTGCCCAGGCTGGTCTTGAACTCCTAGCCTCAAGAGATCCTCCTGCCTTGGCCTCCCAAAGTGCTGGCGTTATCTCTTGGAGTTAATTACATTATGAAAAATCTACAACTACCTCTAAATTTTGTGTTTTTGTCTAAATGATACTGAGGAGATAGCACTGCCAGATGCCATTTTTATTATTTGGAATATTAAGAAAAAATCATGGTGCGGCAGAGGCAGATGTCAAAATTGCATGTATACTTCAGCAAAAAATCAACAGTCCAGCAGGTGTTCACTACAACTGAATGTGCTGCCTTTTCAGGCAATCCTGTGGCTCAAATAAAGCCATATTTGCAGTGCTTACACTTTAAGATCAATGTAATGTCATGTAAGAAACCCTCCAGTGTTCCTCACATGACTGAAAGTTTTGCACTGTCTACAACAAAAACACTGAACACTGTCAGCATTTGTATGACATAGCTGCATAATTTGGTCTTTCTACCGTATTCATGTGAGTGACTCTTGAAAACCATAGATGCTAGCCTGTTATTTAAAAAAAAACTACAATGTTTGAAAAAGTTAGAGTTAGGATATTTATTCAAGACAGCTTATTCTAGATTCCATTTGATATCGTGGTTATTAGGGCTGGTCTGAATATGACTTATAAATATGTATCAATAATTTAGGATATTTATAATTATTTTTCCCTATGGTTAAATTTTCCCTATGTTAAATCACTGCCTGTTCTACAAAGGGTAGTCTGAAAATCTTCTAGCATACATTTGATCTCTTTGGTTTTTCAATTAGATTATTGTTAGCTGAAACTTTCATAGCATTTACTTGACTAAATCATATGGCTTAGCTTCCAGATGTCATGAAATCAATGACTTTATTGAGATGAAAATTTGTAGTCACATCAACAAATATTTATTGAACAGCTAGGGGCCAAACTTGGAAGGGTATAAAGATACATGAAATAGTCCCTGCTCTCAAAGAATTCATAAAAGACATTGTAATAAAAGTTCATTTTTGAGAGCCCAGCAAAAAACTCTATGCTAATACTATTTTGCATAGTTTTCCAAACTACTTTGTACTCATGCAGTTTATCCATTATTTATTCATTGAATATGTTGGTCGCTGCGGAATACATAATGCTGCTTTGAGTATTTTCTGGAGAATCTTTCTTAGAGCCTGTTTTAAAATCAATAAAGTGAAGGCATTTCTGTACCATCTACTGTGTTCATGTAGGTGCACATATGCATCAGAATATGCAGATCTGTCATCAATGACTATCATCTCTTGAGCATTGACAATGTGCCATTGTACTGAGTGCTTTATAAGTTGTTTCACTTAATTCTCACAATAGTCCCATTAGATAAGTATTATTATTTCCCTTTTATAATGGAGGAAATCCAGAGAAGTCAAATGGCTTGCCCATATCACAGTTAATATGTAAGAGCATCCATATCTGAAATTAGATCCAGATCCCATTAAGCACTCTTTTTCTGCTGTAGCTACTTGTTCAAGAAGTGATTTGCTGTGCTTCTGTAGACCTTCTGAAGTTATAAATTATAAATGAAATCCCAGGTGTAATAAAATCATCAATATTAATTCAACTCCTCATTGATTGAGATCAATGTTAGCACAACATTATTTAGGCGCCATTACTGTAGTATTTTGAGATGAGATATTAAGCAATTTGTTTACCCCTGGTTACCAGCAGAGAGCAGAAGTTTGTGTCACTCTAAAAAACACCTAACTTTGTCATAGAGGCAAGTGTGTATATGTGTATAATTTATTTTTACCCCAGTTAAAGCCAAAACCCCAATTTCAAGAGAGTCCTTTATAATTCAGGCAGGGAAGAGGAGGGTCTAGGCAGAGGGACTGCCTATAAGCCAGTATTGATTGCCATTGACCAGATACTAAGTATGAATTAGAGGTAGACTGTGAACCTATTCAGATTTTTTCTGGTTCGACTATCTGCAGTTTAATGTGAGACAGACACTTCCGATCTTAATCAGCTTTCTTCTGACTGATTTTCTTTATCTATAGGAAAGGTGTATTTTGATCCTTATTTCTCTGGCCAAAATAAAGCTGTAATACTAAGCACCTGTAAATAAAAACTCTCTCCCATATGATAGAAGAAATAAATACCTAAGCCTAGGGAGGAAAGTCAAGGGGAATGTATAATTTCTTGGAGCAAGATATCTTTTAAAGCATTCATTCATTAAAAAATAGTTATAAGTACTGAAAGAATTAGCAAGTTCTCTATCAGCTTAATAAATGTTTCCCAAATAGAATTCTATTATTATACAAGATATGTCTCTGTACATCTACCATACAATATGGTACAGATAGACAGTGATCAGTTAAGAAATGCACATTGGCAAGGGCATCCTCAGTCGTTGTTTAATGCATGGTATCAAACATTGCTTTCCCTTCCCACTTGGATCTGGTTAAGATGATATTGAGTGCATAGCCTTTCATAAAGCAAAGTGATGAAGCTAGGATAGTCTTAGAGATCCTTGCCATCAAATAGAACTGGAATAAAGAAATACATCACAGATATCCTGTTGGCAGTTGGTGTATTTCTAGTAAATTAACAACAAAAGAAGAGATGATATTGATGAAGTACCAAGAACTCTAATTTTACTTTTCTAAACAGAAAAGGAAGACATTTAAAATTCCTCATGGTCCAGCCTGTTTGTAAATTGACCAGTTGGGCCTGCCAAAGCTGAGCAAAAGCTTGAAAATTATTTTTTAATGGCATTTTAATATACTTAAATTGAGTTCTTATGTAAACAATGACTTTTTTGAATTAGAACCAGAGTATTAATTAGGTCAGAGTCCCAGTTTGATTAGAATATTAATTAGGTCTGAGTGTTAATGTAAACCATTGTCTTTGTTGAATTATTAGTCATAGAGGCTAGATCTGGAAAGGACCCAAGAGATCATCTAGCCCAGTGATTTTCAATGCTGTGAAGAGTAGCAGTCACCACGTCCTCATGTAGGTGGGGAGTAGGGAGAGCAAGGAGATAGAAATAGCCAAGAGAACACAACCTCAAACAAATTCCCCAGAGGTCTCATGTTTCCTACCCCCTCCCCTCCTTCTTTGAGACTCACTAGACTGACTGAGCTGCTCTTCCCTCTGGAATGCATCCTTCAGGTGTGCTAGCTGAAAATAAAATTGGAAACAGTTAATCTGCCTTTTTATTTATTTATTTGTTTTTCGAGACAGGGTCTTGCTCTGTTGTCCAGGCTGGAGTGCAGTGGCGCTGCAGCCTTGAACTCCTGGGCTCAAGCAATCCTCCCAACTCAACCTCCCGAGTAGCTGGGACTATAGGTTCATACCACCATGGCTGACTAATTTTTAAAAATTTTTTGTAGACATAGGATCTCACTGTGTTACCCAGGCTGGTCTCAAACTCCTGGACTCAAGTGATCCCCCCACCTCAGCCTCCCAAAGTGCTAGAATTACAGGCATGAGCCACTGCTCTGGCCTAATCCACCCTTCTTTTACAAAAGAGGCAATCCCCAGAGAAAGGAGGTGAATGCCCAGGTGCTCACACCCTGTTAGGGTGTGAGCTTTCCCTTGTTAGGGTTAAAGCCAGGACTAGAACCAGGCACCCTGACTTCCTGTCCATAGGTAGAGTTTAGAGAGGAAAAATAACCCTATATTTCTACTTCTTGTTTTCCAAATTTTAATTGTTTTTAAAACCCACAAATTTCTCTTAGGAGTAGATTCAAGCTGCCAAGTTCCAATAGGCTGTTCTTGAATGTGACATTTCACTTTTCATTGTGTTGTGTTACATCTTAGTTATAGCAACTTTTCTTTTTGGAGTTTGATAGGAAAATCTGTAAATGTAATTGTTCTTTGATTCTAACGAACATCTCTCAGCCTACCCAATTTATATTTAGTTTTCAGTTATGGAGGGGAAACTACAGTCTTCAAGAATATCGATCCTAGTTATAGATTATGAACAAAAATACATTTTTGCTTAATTTGATATTCACTTGGATATCAAGCTACATGGCATCTATACTACTGGTTCTGAATGCAACCCACAATATTTTTTAGTCTGGCAAGTTTTAAAAATCATATTTAAAGTTTTGGGACATATCCTCAGTCAAAAGGATCAAATTTCTATCAACATAATTAGGAAGTTTCTGAAGTAAATTTATTTAGAGATAGTAAAGGGGAAAAACGGTAACTAAGGAAAGAGGCCTACAATAAGTAGATGTAGAAATACAAACTTACTTAAATGCAAATTATTTGTTTTTCTCATCTTGCTTACTCTTCTGAAAAGGAACTCAAGCATAAATATTTAAACATTTCACAAATTTTTATTTTACAAATCATATTTACCAGATCATAGTTGAAAAAAGTTCAAATTTTAGATGTTTTTTAAAAAGGTACAGTGTGATTTGTCTTTTTTTTGTAACGTTGAATTATGTTAGACTTCTAATGTTTGTCTTGATATTACACTGGAATTAGACAGCATTTTTACCATTACACATTCATTTCAATAAGAGCTTTGAAAATGCTTTGGCATTGTTTATGATAAGTAGAATTAGGAAGATATCAGCAATATAGATTCCTAACAGTAATTGTGTATACTGTATTTTAGTGATTTTTATGTCCATTTATTTTCTGTAATTCTTTTATAAATCCCTTAGTGTACTTCCACTAGATATTAATTTATAATTGTTTATTTATATTGGATGAAGTAGGAGGTCCATGTTTAGTATTAACCAACTCAGATTAACTTTATCTAACTGAACTTTTATATCTATAACCCATTAGATTGTTACAACTTTTTAAACAGCATTTATAACAAAATAACTTTTGTTTTATAAAGCATTTGTTACAAAAAAAAAAACACCTTGCCAAAAATCATTACGATTTCTATGCATTGTGTAATATTCAGTGATGTTGAGATTTTGCATGTTGTTATAGGTGCTCTTTCATATGTGTGTTTGTGGTGTCGATGTGGAGTTGTTAACCACTGCTGCTATCACTTATTGTAGTTAAACTGAAAAACT
Source organism: Nomascus leucogenys (assembly GCF_006542625.1). Classification (NCBI taxonomy): domain Eukaryota; kingdom Metazoa; phylum Chordata; class Mammalia; order Primates; family Hylobatidae; genus Nomascus; species Nomascus leucogenys. Next base: position 88,676,351 of record NC_044388.1, read on the forward strand.
GTGTTAAAAGGCTGTGCCAGTCAACATTTCTATGTGTGACTTAAGTAACTATGTACTTCATTGTTTAATATTTTGAGCCAGCACTTAGTGGCCTCTACGGAAGGAAATATTGTAGTTGTCAAAGTGGTGCCAAACTTGAAAGTCTTGTGTCATATTTATAATTCCAGGCCAGGTCAGCTTTTCTTCAACACTTTCCGAGCTCTTTGAAAGCAAAAAACATTTGCAAAAAGAGAAAGAAAGCAAGAATTCTGAACTTTTCTAATACTCTCTCCTCTAGAATTTTAATATTTTTTTCTTTTGATATTTGAGTATCTTACAGAACAATCGAATGACGAGCAGTAGAATTTCCCTTGATCTGGATATTTTTAGGCTGAACAGTGTAATAGCAGAGGACTATGAGGTGCATACATTATTTTTGTTGGTTATCATGGCTTATTGTTTGAATTTCATTTAATAAGAATATTCAGGCTGGAGATGGTGACTCACACCTGCAGTCCGAGCACTTCGGGAGGCTGAGGCGGGCGGATCACCTGAGATCAGGAGTTCGAGGCCAGCCTGGCCAACATGACGAAACCCAGTCTCTACTAAAAATACAAAAATTAGCTGGATGTGGTGGCTCACACCTGTAGTCCCAGCTACTTGGGAGGCTGAGGCAGGAGCATCACTTGAGCCCGGGAGGTGGAGGTTGTAGTGATCTGAGATCACACCACTGCACTTCAACCTGGGTGAGGGAGCGAGGCTCCAACCCCCAAAAAAAAGAAAAAAGAAAAAAAGAATATTCAGTAATTTTATTTCCTTTATTAAGAACCATTGAAACCTCACAGTTCCCACTTGTTAACTTTTACATTCAGCATTTACACAGACTTACTTAACATACTTTGTTGCCTTATGGCCATCAGGATTTTTTCATGCCCACCTGTCTAGTTTGGTACCTGGTGTTTCCATCTTGCCACAGCATTCCAAACAAACTGAAAGTAAAGAGAAAATTGTTTCAACAGATTGACTCTACTACACATTGTTAAAATTTAATATGGGGGAAATGCCACTATACTTTTATTCATACTCTTAAAATGAGTAGGGGGAAGCTGTCATAAAGTGTTAAGAAAAGAAGGCTGCTTCCTGAAGAGCCTTTTTGCGAGAACTCCACACTTGGTGCAGGGCTTCCTTCTGTCAGTTCAATGGGCTTATAATTACAAGATTCCTTTAATAAAGGGGTGATCTCCTGAATTACATAGAAACTTTCTGTGTGACTGTCAGATTTGCAGCAACAGCCAATGCTGTATTTGGACACATTGCTGATGAAATTACTGATTTAATTCTAAGATTATCGAAACTAATTCATCAAGGTCCCCACCACTTCTTTGCTTAAAGGAAAACAAAGGCAGATTTTAACTGTGAGCCTCTTCTCTAGAATATGCTGTAGACATTTGCCCCTCCATGAGGTGATAAAGCAATAAAAATAAATTTAATTATGTGTGGTCTAAAGAAGTTCTACCTCTGTCCATTGGCCTCCAGAGTCACACAGAAGTATTTCTTGATTCCTACATCAGAGGTTTTCAGGCAGAGCCTTTGTACCAAGAATTCCTTTTATATTTTGGACACCAAAGATTATGGCATGATATATCCTGATGATTAACAATTTAGCAGTGGGCACATTTATTTGAGACCTGCTCTTGGATTTATTTCCCACCTTTGGGTCTTACGTACATTTTATATTTCTGTCCTGAGGCCTTTTTGCCTCGGGCAATTTTTAAATCAAATATATATATATATTTATTAGGTTTCTAATTTATAGAGTTTCCAATTTCTCCCATAATTTTAAATGTTTTCACTGCCAAAGTTAAAAGTAGATTTGCTAGATTAACCCCATGGTCAGTAATAGTTTGTACCTTTTATGTTGTAGCCTGAAAATGTAACTCTAACCCGGTAGGCCTGAAACCTTGTGGGAAGATGATTGAAAGGGTTTTAGATTCAACAGATTGACTATGTATGACTTATCTATTAAAATGAAGAACTTTCATGGTTTAATAGAATGAATGCTGTATTCAACAAGGTCTTCCATCCTTCTTATAAATCTGAAGATTGTGTTTAAGCTTTCTTTCAGTTTTACTCTATCCCTTGGAAGTTAATTGGGAATAAAAAGATTTATCAATTTAGTCACTATAATTGAAGACCAGGCATCTGCTTAGAAATACAATAACCACAATTAATACTTAGAGAAAATTGTTTCAACAGATTAACTCTGCTATTTGAAAAAATATAGTAGTGTTCTTTGAGGGTGCATTTACTTTTCCCCAAATTTGATAGATTGTTATTTTTATATACTTTTTCTGGCCACTTGGCTTTTAACTGATTAACATGAAAAAAGCACGTGCGCCTGTTTCTCTCAAATCATATTTTACAACTTTTTAAAAGCTGCTACAGTTATAGTTTGTGAAAGAGGAGAAAGGTGAATTGCAATAGAGGGAAATTACTGTGTCAAATATGTGACTGATGCTTTTGGTCAGATAATCTGCTGCCTGTCAATATTTGTAATAATAGAATTTTTTGTTAAGAGTACTCTCAGTTTCATCTTTATTTTGCTGCTCACTGATTTTTTACACTAAGATGTTCTCATCTTTGTCAGCTCACTGTTTTTGCTTCGTATTTGTCTGTGTACTTGTGCTCTAAATAAAAATCTAGTTTTATGTCTAGTTTATTCCATTGTGTGTATAATGTTTGCCTCTGATGTAGTGTAATTTTCTATTGTTTTTGACATTTGTTGGTACAGCCTAAAACTTATGGAAATAAGAAAAGCAATCCAATAAAGTCAACTAATGAGTGTCAACAGTGTCTCTATAATGAGAGCATGCTTGAGTCACAGTGTTTTGTCTGTATTTGGGCATGATGACCAGTCTTCATTCATTTAATAAATTGTTTTCTGCAAAGCTGGCTGATTTTTGTAGCTACAACAAACAAGTTAAACCACATTTTGAAAAACATGTTGTTGACCTGGACATTGTGCACTGGCCTCAGGATATACAGTCAATGCAGATGGAGCCAAGCAGCCCGTGTGCGGTGTTTCTAACCACTGAAGTTGGGGGGAAGCCCTGGAAGGGGAAGCATTGCACATGTGACTGTGCCAACACAGTTCATAGGGTAGCAACAATCCTTTAGTAAAGGATCTACAGTTGAATTAATCGTAGGCTTCCTGGAGCCCCAAGCCTGAAAATCCTGTTAATAGAAAAGAAAGCCCCACTGCAAACAGTTAACTCACTCGTTTTTGTGTGGAGTTCTGTTGGCCATTTTTCTTTACCTCCAGTAATCTCCTTGTCAGACACTTCTTAAATAGGTGCATAATTATACTAAGCTGAGGCCGGGCACAGTGGCTCATGCCTGTAATTCCAGCACTTTGGGAGGCCAAGGCAGGAGGATCGCTTGAAGCCAGGAGTTTGAGACCAGCCTGGGCAACAAAGGGGGACTTTCCATTTTAAAAAATAATTAAAAAAATTTTTAAATTATACCAAGCTAAGGAGATGCCATGCTCTAAAATTACTTATTTTTAGGAGAATCATTTTAGTCAGATATAATTCTCCATGTACCATTTATTACCTTTAGCACATATTACAGTGTTCTTTGAGCCGAATAGGAATGGTTCTCCAAAACTATTAAGTTGGTTAACTTCAGACACATTTTTTGTGTAACTAAAATCATTTAATAATGAAAAAACATGTTAAAACATCTGAAAATTCAACATCTCTCATACAAAATTACTTTGCAGAAATGCAAATGTTTTTCTTTCATGGCCGAATAGTCCACCAGTCTTTATTCACAGTTGAATATTCCAAATAGAAACAATGGCTGTATTTTTGTATGATGATAGATTATATAAAATTACAGGTAGTTACACCTTTATATTTTCATAGTACTTAAACGAGGAACTCATCTTTAAGTGTGCTTGCAAGTTTTACACTTAAAATGTGACAAACTTTATTTCCTTGCTAGGGAAAGAATATCAGAATTCAAGTTGAGTAATAACTACAAATCAAATAATGTTTTCCTTTTTTGAAGTCTTATTTATTTTCAATTTATTCATTATCTTTTGAAGAGGATTTGATGTGACTAAAATGGCTAATATGTATAAAACGCTTAATGTTGGTGATAGATCATCTCAAAAGATAATTTTAAAAGCAAACACTGAATTTGATGGCAAACATGTTTAGACTGAACCATCGAATAAAAAAATGGAAGGCCAGGTATGGTGGCTCATACCTGCAGTCCTGGCACTTTGGGAGGCCAAGGCAGCAGGATCACTTGAGCCCAGGGGTTCAGGACCAGCCTAGGCAGGCAACATAGTGAGACCCCATCTCTACAAAAAATTTTAAAATTAGTCTAGTGTGGTGGTGCGCACCTGTGGTCCCAGCTGCTAGAGAGGCTGAGGCAAGAGGATTGTTTGAGCCCAGGAAAGGAGATAGGGGATGCAGCAAGCCGTGATCACGCCACTGCACTCCAGCCTGGGGAATAGAGCAAAGAGCCTGTCTCAAAAAAAAAAAAAAAAAAGGAAGTAAAACCACCATTTGCTTTGTTAAGATTTATAATGCTCTAAAAATGCTAAGGCAGTAAATAGACATTTATTATTAATAATTGCTAAATAGTAATACCAAATAAGAAATAAAAATCACAGGACTCTTATTACCTATAGATAAGAACATTTAACATTTTGATGTTTTATTTTGGACTGCTTCCTTACAAAAATATACTTCAAAAACTAATCTAGTTGTATTTACCATTTTGTACGTTTGTAAGAGATCTTTAGTTTTTGAAAGTAGATTGTTATGTAGCTACATATTTTTCCATTGCGCAGATGTGCCAAAATATATTTTATAATGCTGTTGTTAGATTGGATTTGTTTCCAGTTTTTTGCTTTTATAACTTTGCCTTAAAGAACATCCTTGAGGATACATTTTTGCACACTTATCTGATTAAATCCTTCAGATACATTTCTAAAAGAGGAATTCCTGGGCTAAATAAAAAGAACATTTTATTTATTTTTCTTATATATACATTTCCAAAGTCCTATTGATTTTTATTACTTGCAAATATAATATGTTCATATTGCAAAACTTTAAGTCCCATGGAGCTAATCACTAACCAATGTGATGTGTCTCCTTCCAAATTTTTTCTACATAATTATAAATCATTTTATTTTTCATATAAAAATTGGAATCTTGCTGTGCATATTGTCCTAGAGTGAATTTTTCTTTTTAAATTAACATATTGTGGAACTGTTTTCATGTTAGCATGTAGAAGGGTAACACAATTTTTAATGACCGCATGTAAATATATATATATATATATATATATGCACAATTATTTAATCATTCATCTCCTGATGGGTTTTGGTGATCATCTTTGTTCATTTATCTTTGCACACTTGTGTATTTCTGCATTTAGTCAGAATTACCCACCGAAAAGTTGTACTGATGTAGACATCATTCAGTATTGGCTGAGAATGCAAACTCCCAGCAGCCTGGCCAACATTTAGATATGGACCTTTTTGTATTTTTGATAATCTGGCAAATGAAATATATCTCATTTTAATTATAATGCCTATTTTTTAATGCATTTTGTTATTTGTATTTGTTCTGTGAATAATTGCCTGTCATATCCTGGGCCCTTTTGCTAGCGAGTTATTTTTCCTGTTGGTTTGTAGGAGCTTTTCATATGTCCTTGGTTTATGTTTTATAAGTATTTTCTCCAGTTATGCTTAGTGCCTTTTAAAATTTGTTCAGTGCAGGATTTTCCAAATTTTTTCACATCTAATCATCTATATTTTATACCTTCTGTGTTGTGTTGTGCTGAGAAAGATTTTCTTTCCTCAATCCCAAAATCATGAAAATCTGTCTTCTTTAAGGAAACAGCTTTTTTTTTTTAAAAAAAGCCATTTAGATATGTGGATTTTGTGTGTGTTATGAAACAGGTACCTAAATTTGCTTTTGTTTTTGCTTTTCCAGCTCAACCAATTATACCATTTATTGAAGAATCCATCTTTCCCCAACAATTTGAATTAGAGTCTTTATTATACCCTCAGTTTGCATATTTGCAGACCTTTTCTGGATTATCTTCTGTAGCAATGATCTATTTGTCTATTTCTTATGAATACTAACTTACAAATAGTAATTTACAATTTAAATTATAGTGGTGTTATGATACTTTTTTTTTTTTTTTAGGGCAAGTCCTCCCAATTGTATTTGAAATTGCCTTCCTTTTCTTACATATTTACTTTCTTAAACTTTTGAAACACCCTAACAAGTAACAACAGAAAAAGGAGGGATTTTAATTAGAATTACATTTACTTAAAGATTACTTGAAGAAATTAAATATCTTTATAATATTGAGTCTTCCCATCTAGGTTCATGGTATAACTCTTCATTTATTAGGTTTGCATATACATTTGTAAAGGAATTTTTAAGGATTTTTAAATGTTTTCTGATTGAATTATACAATACTTATTGAAGTACTTATTATACTTACTGAAGTATAGCTTGATTAATTTTTGTGAAGCTAATATATTGCTGTAACCACCACCTGGAGGGAGACATAGAATATTACCCGAACCCCAGGAGCTTCCCTCATGTGCCCTCCCTTACCTCCCTAAGGTAATCACTGACTTCACCATAGAGTCATTTTATCTGTTTTTTAATTACATAAATGGACCCTTTCAATATACTCTTCTGTGTCTGGCTTCTTTTGCTTAACATTATGTTTGTGGCGTTCTTCCATGCTTTTGCATACAGTTCACTCCAGTAGTCCACTCCTTGTCACTGTTGTATAATAATTCATTGTATAAATATTTTATAATTTTATATGCATACCATTGTTTATGGGGTCCTAGGGTTATTTCCAGTTTGAGGCCATTTATTATTTGTTGTACTATTATGCTTTTATGAACACTCATACATTCATGATATGTACATGTTTCTGTTGGGTATATATTTAGGTGTAGGATTACTGAGTCATAGAATTGGTGTGTGTTCAACTTTAGTAGATACTGTCTATATTAGTGTCCAAAGTGGTTGCACAAATTGACGCTTGTACCAACTTAGCAAGAGTGTTCCTGTTGCTCCATATCTTCACTATCACTTGATATTTGCAGATTTCGTTTTCCATTTTAGACATTTTGGTGAGTGTATTTTAATTTATGTTTCCTGGAATATTAATATTTCTATGCAAGGCCCATTCGTATTTTGTCCTTTTTTTTTTTTTTTTTTTTTTTGTCAGATGGAGTTTTTCTCTTGTTGCCCAAGCTGGAGTGCAGTGGTGCAATCTTGGCTCCCTGCAACCTCCGCCTCCTGGGTTCAAGCGATTCTCCTGCCTCAGCCTCCCGAGTAGCTGGGATTACAGGTGCACACCACCATGCCCAGCTAATTTTTTTGTATTTTTAGTAGAGACAGGGTTTCACCATGTTAGCCAGGCTGGTCTTGAACTCCTGACCTCAGGTGATCCGCCAGCCTTGGCCTCCCAAAGTGCTGGAATTATAGGCATGAGCCACCGCGCCTGGCCGTTTTGTCCATTTTTAATTGGACAGTCTCCCTTCTAAATGATTTTTTTCCTTTTTAAAAAACTTTTAAGTTCAAGGGTACATGGGCAGGTTTGTTACATAGGTAAACTTGTGTCATGGGGGTTTGTCCTTCTAAATGATTTTTCAGGTGAATGTACTACAACATCTTCTGCCACTGTATGGCTTGCCTTTTCACCTCTTAATGCTGCATTGTGATAAATGTCTGTTTTTCATTTTAGTGGAATTCTGTTTATCCACCTTTTACTTTTGGGGTAGTGATTTTGATCAATCTTTTACTTTAGGTGTAGTGATTTTGATGTCCTATTTAAAAATGTGTGATTATCCCATGGTCATAAAGCTGGTCTCCTATGTTTCCTTCCTTCCTTCATTGTTTTATCAGTCACATTTAAGTCATGATCCATTTGGAATTTTTTTTTGTTTATGATGTGAGGTAGGGATTCTGTTTTCTCATAGTGTGTTGAAGATGTTTGTGTTTGTGTTTATGAGCTCAGTTGGCCTATAATTTTGTTTTATTGTATTTTTCTTGGCTTATTTTTATATAAAAGTTATGCAGTCCTATAAAAGAAGTGAGTGTTCCCTCTTTTTCTGTTCACTAGCAGAGTTTGGCAGTTGGAAGAATTTACTGGTGAAACCCATCTGAACCTGAAGTTTTATTTTGAGATTCTTTATTGTGCATGCGTGCGTGTGTATGTATATATATATATATATATATATATATATATATATATATATATATATTTTTTTTTTTTTTTTTTTTTTTTTTTTTTTTTTTTTTTTTTTTGAGACAGGGTCTGGCTTTGTCACCGAGGCTGGAGTGCAGTGGTGCAATCTCGGTTCATTACAACCTCTGCCTCCCAGGCTCAAGCCATCCTCTCACCTCAGCTTCCCAAGTAGCTGAGACCAGAGGTGCATGCCACCACACCTGCCTAATTTTTTTGTATGTTTGGTAGAGACGGAGCTTTGCCACTGGTCTGAACCTCCTGAGCTCAAGTTATCCACCCACCTCAGCCTCCCAAACTGTTGGGATTACAGACCTGAGCCACTGCATCTGGCCTCCATTTCTGTAATGGGTATAAGACTATTCAAACTTTGTTTCTTATTCAGTTTTGGTGAGTTGTGGCTTTTCTAGGTATTTGTCCATTTTATCCAAATTTTCAAATTGATTGACATAATCAAGTTGTTCATAGTATCTTTTTACTGTCTTTTTACTATTTGTAGGATCTATAGTGATAATTAACATGTTTTTCATTTCTGGTGCAATAATTTGTGCCTTCTCTCTTTTTCTTGCTAGTTTATCAGTCTTTTCAAATCCATCTCTTACATTACTTTTTGTTATAAATTTCTTTCCCATTTTATTGATTTATGTTCTTAATTGTAGTGTTTCCTTCCTTCTACTTTTTTGGATAGGTTTATTGTTCTTAGAAATTTCTTGGTACAGTTGATACTCAACTTTTCTTCTTTTGTAGTTTATGCACTAAATCCTGTTATTTTCTCTTTAGGCAATAACTGCATCCCACAACTTTGACATGTATTGTCATTATCATTCAGTTGGAAATATTTTCTAATTCTCACTGATTTTTTTTTCTTTTACCAGAAAGAATTATTTTATGTATACTATACATATATATATTTTTGTATTATACTAAATAATATACTTATTATTTAGAAGTATATAATTGCTTGTCAAATTATTTTCTTGTAATTTATTTCCATTTTATTCTACTTATATTAGAGATCATATTCTGAATTATTTAATCCTTTGAAATGTTGAGACTTGCTTTATGTCCCAGCATTTCTGTGTTGGTAAAGGTGGCATACATGCTTGAAGAAATGGGTATTCTGAAGTTGCGTGTGTCATTCTTTTTTTTTTTTTTTTATTATACTTTAGGGTTTTAGGGTACATGTGCACAATGTGCAGGTTTGTTACATATGTATCCATGTGCCATGTTGATTTCCTGCACCCATTAACTCGTCATTTAGCATTAGGTGTATCTCCTAATGCTGTCCCTCCCCCCTCCCCCCACCCCACAACAGTCCCCGGAGTGTGATGTTCCCCTTCCTGTGTCCATGAGTTCTCATTGTTCAATTCCCACCTATGAGAGAGAACATGCGGTGTTTGGTTTTTTGTCCTTGCGATAGTTTACTGAGAATGATGTTTTCCAGTTTCATCCATGTCCCTACAAAGGACACGAACTCATCATTTTTTATGGCTGCATAGTATTCCATGGTGTATATGTGCCACATTTTCTTAATCCAGTCTATCGTTGTTGGACATTTGGGTTGGTTCCAACTCTTTGCTATTGTGAATAGTGCCGCAATAAACATACGTGTGCATGTGTCTTTATAGCAGCATGATTTATAGTCCTTTGGGTATATACCCAGTAATGGGATGGCTGGGTCAAATGGTATTTCTAGTTCTAGATCCCTGAGGAATCGCCACACTGACTTCCACAATGGTTGAACTAGTTTACAGTCCCACCAACAGTGTAAAAGTGTTCCTATTTCTCCACATCCTCTCCAGCACCTGTTGTTTCCTGATTTTTTAATGATGGCCATTCTAACTGGTGTGAGATGGTATCTCACTGTGGTTTTGATTTGCATTTCTCTGATGGCCAGTGATGATGAGCATTTCTTCATGTGTTTTCTGGCTGCATAAATGTCTTCTTTTGAGAAGTGTCTGTTCATGTCCTCTGCCCACTTTTTGATGGGGTTGTTTGTTTTTTTCTTGTAAATTTGTTTGAGTTCATTATAGATTCTGGATATTAGCCCTTTGTCAGATGAGTAGTTGCAAAAATTTTCTCCCATTCTGTAGGTTGCCTGTTCATTCTGATGATAGTTTCTTTTGCTGTGCAGAAGCTCTTTAGTTTAATGAGATCCCATTTGTCGATTTTGGCTTTTGTTGCCATTGCTTTTGGTGTTTTAGACATGAAGTCCTTGCCCACGCCTATGTCCTGAATGGTATTGCCTAGGTTTTCTTGTAGGATTTTAATGGTTTTAGGTCTAACATATAAGTCTTTAATCCATCTTGAATTAATTTTTGTATAAGGTGTAAGGAAGGGATCCAGTTGCAGCTTTCTACATATGGCTAGCCAGTTTTCCCAGCACCATTTATTAAATAGGGAATCCTTTCCCCATTTCTTGTTTTTGTCAGGTTTGTCAAAGATCAGATAGTTGTAGCTATGTGGCATCATTTCTGAGGGCTCTGTTCTGTTCCATTGATCTATGTCTCTGTTGTGGTACCAGTACCATGCTGTTTTGGTTACTGTAGCCTTGTAGTATAGTTTAAAGTCAGGTAGCGTGATGCCTCCAGCTTTGTTCTTTTGGCTTAGGATTGACTTGGCGATGCGGGCTCTTTTTTGGTTCCATATGAACTTTAAAGTAGTTTTTTCCAATTCTGTGAAGAAAGTCATTGGTAGCTTGATGGGGATGGCATTGAATCTATAAATTACCTTGGGCAGTATGGCCATTTTCACGATATTGATTCTTCCAACCCATGAGCATGGAATGTTCTTCCATTTGTTTGTATCCTCTTTTATTTCATTGAGCAGTGGTTTGTAGTTCTCCTTGAAGAGGTCCTTCACATCCCTTGTAAGTTGGATTCCTAGGTATTTTATTCTCTTTGAAGCAATTGTGAATGGGAGTTCACTCATGATTTGGCTCTCTGTTTGTCTGTTATTGGTGTACAAGAATGCTTGTGATTTTTGTACATTAATTTTGTATCCTGAGACTTCGCTGAAGTTGCTAATCAGCTTAAGGAGATTTTGGGCTGAGACAATGGGGTTTTCTAGATATACAATCATGTCATCTGCAAACAGGGACAATTTGACTTCCTCTTTTCCTAATTGAATACCTTTTATTTCCTTCTCCTGCCTGATTTCTCTGGCCAGAACTTCCAGCACTATGTTGAACAGGAGCGGTGAGAGAGGGCATCCCTGTCTTGTGCCAGTTTTCAGAGGGAATGCTTCCAGTTTTTGCCCATTCAGTATGATATTGGCTGTGGGTTTGTCGTAGATAGCTCTTATTATTTTGAGATACGTCCAATCAATACCTAATTTATTGAGAGTTTTTAGCATGAAGGGTTGTTGAATTTTGTCAAAGGCCTTTTCTGCATCTATTGAGATAATCATGTGGTTTTTGTCTTTGGTTCTGTTTATATGCTGGATTACATTTATTGATTTGCGTATGTTGAACCAGCCTTGCATCCCAGGGATGAAGCCCACTTGATCATGGTGGATAAGCTTTTTGATGTGCTGCTGGATTCGGTTTGCCAGTATTTTATTGAGGATTTTTGCATCAATGTTCATCAAGGATATTGGTCTGAAATTCTCTTTTTTGGTTATGTCTCTGCCAGGTTTTGGTATCAGGACGATGCTGGCTTCATAAAATGTGTTAGGGAGGATTCCCTCTTTTTCTATCGATTGGAATAGTTTCAGAAGGAATGGTACCAGTTCCTCCTTGTACCTCTGGTAGAATTCGGCTGTGAATCCATCAGGTCCTGGACTCTTTTTGGTTGGTAAGCTATTGATTATTGCCACAATTTCAGAACCTGTTATTGGTCTATTCAGAGATTCAACTTCTTCCTGGTTTAGTCTTGGGAGGGTGTATTTGTCGAGGAATTTATCCATTTCTTCTAGATTTTCTAGTTTATTTGCATAGAGGTGTTTGTAGTATTCTCTGATGGTAGATTGTATTTCTGTGGGATCGGTGGTGATATCCCCTTTTTCGTTTTTTATTGCATCTATTTGATTCTTCTCTCTTTTCTTCTTTATTAGTCTTGCTAGCGGTCCATCAATTTTGTTGATCTTTTCAAAAAACCAGCTCCTGGATTCATTAATTTTTTGAAGGGTTTTTTGTGTCTCTATTTCCTTCAGTTCTGCTCTGATTTTAGTTATTTCTAGCCTTCTGCTAGCTTTTGAATGTGTTTGCTCTTGCTTTTCTAGTTCTTTTAATTGTGATGTTAGGGAGTCAATTTTGGATCTTTCCTGCTTTCTCTTGTGGGCATTTAGTGCTATAAATTTCCCTCTACACACTGCTTTGAATGTGTCCCAGAGATTCTGGTATGTTGTGTCTTTGTTCTCGTTGGTTTCAAAGAACATCTTTATTTCTGCCTTCATTTCATTATGTACCCAATAGTCATTCAGGAGCAGGTTGTTCAGTTTCCATGTGTAGAGCGGTTTTGAGTGAGTTTCTTAATCCTGAGTTCTAGTTTGATTGCACTGTGGTCTGAGAGACAGTTTGTTATAATTTCTGTTCTTTTACATTTGCTGAGGAGAGCTTTACTTCCAACTATGTGGTCAATTTTGGAATAGGTGTGGTGTGGTGCTGAAAAAAATGTATATTCTGTTGACTTGGGGTGGAGAGTTCTGTAGATGTCTATTAGGTCCACTTTATGTAGAGCTGAGTTCAATTCCTGGATATCCTTGTTAACTTTCTGTCTCGTTGATCTGTCTAATGCTGACAGTGGGGTGTTAAAATCTCCCATTATTATTGTGTGGGAGTTTAAGTCCCTTAGTAGGTCACTCAGGACTTGCTTTATGAATCTGGGTGCTCCTGTGTTGGGTGCATATATATTTAGGATAGTTAGCTCTTCTTGATGAATTGATCCCTTTACCATTATGTAATGGCCTTCTTTGTCTCTTTTGATCTTTGTTGGTTTAAAGTCTATTTTATCAGAGACTAGGATTGCAACCCCTGCCTTTTTTTGTTTTCCAGTTGCTTGATAGATCTTCCTCCATCCCTTTATTTTGAGTCTATGTGTGTCTCTGCACGTGAGATGGGTTTCCTGAATACAGCACACTGATGGGTCCTGACTCCTTATCCAGTTTGCCAGTCTGTGTCTTTTGATTGGAGCATTTAGCCCATTTACATTTAACGTTAATATTGTTATGTGTGAATCTGATCCTGTCATTATGATGTTAGTTGGTTATTTTGCTCGTTAGTTGCTATAGTTTCTTCCTAGTCTCGATGGTCTTTACAATTTGGCATGTTTTTGCAGTGGCTGGTACCGGTTGTTCCTTTCCATGTTTAGTGCTTCCTTCAGGAGCTCTTTTAGGGCAGGCCTGGTGGTGACAAAATCACTCAGCGTTTGCTTGTCTGTAAAGTTTTTATTTCTCCTTCACTTATGAAGCTTAGTTTGGCGGGATAGGAGATTCTGGGTTGAAAATTCTTTTCTTTAAGAATGTTGAATATCGGCCCCCACTCTCTTCTGGCTTGTAGAGTTTCTGCTGAGAGATCAGCTGTTAGTCTGATGGGCTTCCCTTTGTGGGTAACCCGACCTTTCTCTCTGGCTGCCCTTAACATTTTTTCTTTCATTTCAACTTTGGTGAATCTGACAATAATGTGTCTTGGAGTTGCCCTTCTCGAGGAGTATCTTTGTGGCGTTCTCTGTATTTCCTGAATCTGAATGCTGGCCTGCCTTGCTAGATTGGGGAAGTTCTCCTGGATAATATCTTGCAGAGTGTTTTCCAACTTGGTTCCATTCTCCCCATCATTTTCAGGTACACCAATCAGACGTAGGTTTGGTCTTTTCACATAGTCCCAAATTTCTTGGAGGCTTTGTTCATTTCTTTTTATCCTTTTTTCTCTAAACTTCCCTTCTCTCTTCATTTCATTCATTTCATCTTCCATCAGCGATACCCTTTCTTCCAGTTGATCGCATCTGCTACTGAGGCTTCTGCAATCTTCGCGTAGTTCTCGAAACTTGGCTTTCAGCTCCATCGGCTCCTTGAAGCCCTTCTCTCCATTGGTTATTCTAGTTATCCATTCTTCTAATTTTTTTTCAAAGTTTTTAACTTCTTTGCTGTTGTTTTGAATTTCCTCTCGTAGCTCAGAGTAGTTTGATCGTCTGAAGCCTTCTTCTCTCAACTCATCAAAGTCATCCTCCATCCAGCTTTGTTCCGTTGCTGGTGAGGAACTGCGTTCCTTTGGAGGAGGAGAGGTGCTCTGTTTTTTAGAGTTTCCAGTTTTTTTGGTCTGTTTTTTCCCCATCTTTGTGGTTTTATCTACTTTTTGTCTTTGATGATGGTGATGTACAGATGGGTTTTTGGTGTGGATGTCCTTTCTGTTTGTTAGTTTTCCTTCTACCAGACAGGACCCTCAGCTGCAGGTCTGTTGGAGTTTACTAGAGGTGCACTCCAGACCCTGTTTGGCTGGGTGTCAGCAGCGGTGGCTGCAGAACAGCGGATTTTCGTGAGACCACAAATTCAGCTGTCTGATAGTTCCTCTGAAAGTTTTGTCTCAGAGAAGTACCGGGTTGAATGAGGTGTCAGTCTGTCCCTACTGGGGGGGTGCCTCCCAGTTAGGCTGCTCAGGGGTGAGGGACCCACTTTAGGAGGCAGTCTGACCGTTCTCAGATCTCCAGCTGCGTGCTGGGAGAACCACTACTCTCTTCAAAGCTGTCAGTCAGACAGGGACATTTAAGTCTGTGGAAGTTCTTGCAGAGTTTTTGTTTGTCTGTGCCCTGCCCCCAGAGGTGGAGCCTACAGAGGCAGGCAGGCCTCCTTGAGCTGTGGTGGGCTCCACCCAGTTCGAGCTTCCTGGCTGCTTTGTTTACCTAAGCAAGCCTGGGCAATGGCGGGCGCCCCTCCCCCAGCCTCGCTGCCGCCTCGCAGCTTGATCTCAGACTGCTGTGCTAGCAATTAGCGAGACTCCGTGGGCATAGGACCCTCCGAGCCAGGTGCGGGACACAATCTCCTAGTGTGCCGTTTTCCAGGCCCGTTGGAAAAGCGCAGTATTAGGATAGGACTGACCCGATATTCCAGGTGCCGTCTGCTTCCCCTTTCTTTGACTAGGAAAGGGAACTCCCTGACCCCTTGCGCTTCCCGAGTGAGGCAATGCCTCGCCCTGCTTCGGCTCGCGCACAGTGCGCTTCACCGACTGTCCTGCACCCACTGTTAGGCACTCCCTAGTGAGATGAAACCGGTACCTCAAGCAGAAATGCAGAAATCACCCGTCTTCTGTGTCGCTGGGGCTGGGAGCTGGAGACCGGAGCTGTTCCTATTCGGCCATCTTGGCTCCACCGTGTCATTCTTTAATGTATCAGTTAAGTCCAGTTTGATATTTGCATTGTTAACATCTATATCTATACTATTGTTTTGCTCCCTGTTTTGTCAGTTGTGGGAAAAGATGTGTTAAAATCTCTTAATCATAGATTTGCCTATTTCTTTTTAATTCTTTCAATTTTTGCTTTCTATATTTCTATAGGTGTTGTTATCAGATCCATACAAAAATCTAGGATTGTTATATATACCTTCCTGTTGAATTTTAAATCCTCCCTCTTTATTTCTAGTAATACTTCTTGTCTTAGTCTGTTTTATCTGTTAGTATATAGGTATACCAGCTTTCATTTGCTTATTGTTCCTATGGTATAACTTTTTTCAACCTTTTGCTTTGAATCTTTGTGTTCTATTTGTTCTTATATGTAAGGTGTATTTTTCCCCCAGGAGAATATAGCTGAATATTGTTCCTTTGCCCAGCCTGACAACATTTATCTTTTGATCGGAATATCTATAAAAATGGATATATTTATGTTTAGATCTATCATCTTACTTTTTTTGGTCCCATCTATTCTTTATGTCTTGTTTTTGATTAAGCAAGTCTTTTTTATCCCATTTTCCTCCTCTGTCAACTTATAAGTTATACATTATTTTATTCTTCTTATAGTGTTACCATACAGATGTAAACATGCACTCTTGCATTATTAAGATCTACTTTAATTTTGTGTTTTCATCATTTTTTGGACAATGCAAGAACTTTTCAAAACTAGCTTCAGTTACCCTCATTTGTATTATTATAATATTAATTCTATATATATTTAAAACCCCACAAGACGTCACTAGTATTGTTTTAAACAGCTTATTCATTGAGAATCACCTACATATTCACACTTTCCAGTATTCTTCATTCTTTTCTCATCAACTTGCTGCCATCTTTTTTCCTTTTGCCTGAACATCTGCCTTTATTTTTTAGCACTTGACTGCTAACAATGAATTTGCTCATTATTTTGTGTGACTGCAGCTGCATTTTACCTTTATTTTTTATTTTTATTTTATTTTATTTTTTTAGATGGAGTTTCACTCTTTTGCCCAGGCTGGAGTCCAATGGCGCGATCTCAGCTCACTGCAACCTCCTCCAGTTTCAAGCGATTCTCCTGCCTCAGCCTCCTGAGTAACTGGGATTACAGGTGCCCACGACCATGCCCAGCTAATTTTTGTATTTTTAGTAGAGATGGGTTTTCACCATGTTGTCCAGGCTGGTCTTGAACTCTAAACCTCGTGATCCGCCCACCTCGGCCTCCCAAAGTGCTGGGATTACAGGCGTGAGCCACTGCGCCTGGCCTTACCTTTATTTTTGAAGGATGCTTTGCTTAGTATAAATTTTAGACTTGTAGTAATTTTATTTTAGCATACTAAAGATATCATCTGTTTTCTGGCTTCCATCATTTCAGTTGAAAAATCAGTCAGTCTGGTGTTGTGCTGTATAAGGTAATTTGTCCTCTTTTTCCAGTTTCTTTTTAAACTTTCTCTTATGCCGGGCCAGGCGCGGTGGCTCACGCCTGTAATCCCAACACTTTGGGAGGCCGAGGTGGGTGGATCACCTGAGGTCAGAAGTTCAAGACCAGCCTGGCCAACATGGCAAAACCCCGTCTCTAATAAAAATACAAAAATTAGCCAGGTGTGGTGCTGCTGCCTGTGATTCCAGCTACTTGGGAGGCTGAGGCAGGAGAATTGCTTGAACCCAAGAGGCAGAGGTTGCAGTGAGCAGAGATCGTGCCACTGCACTCCAGCCTGGGCAACAGCGAGAGACTCCATCTCAAAAAAAAAATAATAATAATAATAAAATTTTCTCTTAATGTGGTGTTATGTGGGAAGTTGAAAAAGAAAAATAAAAAAGGCTGGGCACAGTGGATCACACCTATAATGTCAAGATTTTGGTAGGCTGAGGCAGGCAAATCGGTTGAAGCCAGAAATTGAGACCTCCCTGGGCAATATAGTGAGACCCGTGTCACTACAAAAAATGTAAAAATTAGCCAGGTATCGTGGTGCATGCGGGTAGTCCTAGCTACTCAGGAAGCTGAGGCAGGAAGATCTTTTGAACCCAGGAGCACAAGGTTGCTGTGTGTGATAGTAAAACTGCACTCCAGCCTGGGTGACAGAGTGAGATCCTATCTCTAAAAAAGAAAAGAAAAAAAAAGAAAATTTTCTCTTTGACTTAGATTGTCAGCATTGTTATTCTATGTGCCTACATTTAGTTTTCCTTGTATTTATTTTGCTTGGTTAGGAAAGCTTCTGGAATCTGTAGACAGGTATTTTATTTCGGAAAATTCTCACCCAATATTTTTAAAATATTGCTACTTCCTCATTCTCTCTTCTCTTTCTGGGACTCTTAATTACAAGTGTGTTAGACATTTCACTATGTCCCATATGTCTATTTTGCTATTTTCTCTATATTCTTTTCTGTGTTTTCTATATTCTTTCCTCTCTCTACTTCAATTTGTTTTCTATTGACCTTTCAGTTCACAAATCATCTGTTATATGTGTTACACCTGCTTGTTACCCATCTATTGAATTCTCAATTCATTATTGCCTTTATAATAATTTTTAAAGTTTGAAACAATCTTAAACTCCAAAAAGTTGCAAGTGTATTACAGAGAACATTTTTTCTCAACCAATTTTGAAATTAAGTTGCCAGCCTGATGTAGCATCACCTGCAAGTGATTTCCTGTGATTTTTTTACAAATAAGGACATTTTCCTGCATAACCATAATATAATCATCAAAATTAGGAAATTAACCCTGATGCATTCTTTCCCTCTAAACGTCTATTCCTATTGGAGTTTTGCCAGTTGCCCTAACAGTGTCTTTTATTGGAAAAGGATCTAATCAGAATCATGCATTGCATTTAGTTATATCCTGTTCCTCAGTCTTTCTTCAACTTTCCTTGCCTACTCAGACTGCAACACCCAACTGTGCTCTGCCACCCACATACACACAGATGCCATCCTTATAAGCTCAACCTATAATGCCCTGCACTGGGCCATCCTCCCAACCAGAGACACCTTCCTCACTCCATTCAACCTTTAACATTTCATCCTAGGACACCCTCCTACATGGAAGCCTTCTTCATGCTGCTTAGGCTGTGACACCTTATGCCAGGTCACTCCCATGCATAGAAGGCCTACTCACCCCAGTCAGGCCTTGACTTTTCACACAGGGCCTCTCCCCATGCCTCCCCCTGCTGCATGGATGCCCTTCTTAACCTGCTCAGATTATGGCACCACTTACCAGGCTGCTTCTCCATGGATACTTTTTTCTCTTGACTCAAACCCTGTAACTGCTTGCCAGATTGCCCCCATAATGTAAGATATTTCTCACCCTAGTGAAGTTCCAACACACCTCATTGGACAATTCTCCTATGCAGATGCCCTCCATGCCCTTACTGGAGGCCATTGCATCTCCTTCAGTACACACATACTGTGGTATAAATGTCTTACCTCATCCTGCCTTACCAACAACTTTAAAAGTGCAGGAAAAAAAGGGAAGAAGAGGAAGAAGAAGAGAAAAAGGAAAGAGTTCTAGAATTTTTGTTTTGTTAATAGATTCCAATGCTCTAGTAAAATTCTTTGTGTTTTCATTATTTTCTTTAACATATTCAAATTATTTTTGTGTCCAAGAACTTGAATAATCCATGTTATCTGTAGGCCTATTTGTATTGCCTGATCTTTCTCTTAGTTTTCATTCATTTGGCCTTGTTTTATGGTGTGCCTGTTAACTCGTTATTGAATGCTGACCATTGTGTATGAAAACTTTTGAAGATGTTATCTTCCTCAAGAAAAGATTTAAATTTCTGCTAGCCAGCACGTAAGGTGGGTGGATCACTTTAATGCAGTCAAGACTGATCTATTTCCAGTTTCTGTAACTCTTACAGTCAAGCCCTTCCTGGATTTCAAATGAAAGCTGGATTGTCCAAGGCATCTCTCCTCTTTGGAAGGCCCCCACCTGAATTACTATTTTTGACCCCTCAGTGCCATGCAATTGCCTCTTTGTGATTTCTTTTGCTTGGCCTCTCTGTATCGTTTCTCCATATGTAGCTTAGGATCAGCAATTTCTGGAAGGAAAATTATATGCAGAGTGTTGACTCATTTTTCTGTGGTTTCCTTCCTGCAGGATCTCAGTCTCTCAAGTGTTGGCTGGCTGCTTGGTAGCCCTGCACTTGAATATTCATGTACTTGTTCCATTGAGATTGCTGTAGACTTCAGGCTGCTGCTTTCTGTTTGGGTTCTATGTCCTGCACTGCAGCTCCGCAAATGCCTTAAGAGAAAAACATGGTGACCAGAGCAGGAATCACCTCTATGCATTTCCCTTCTTTCTGTAATTTTTGCTTCTTGAGTTCTGGTTCCTTTGATTGTGTTCCAGTGAATTTTATCAAGGTTGATTCTCAGCAGGAAGAAGAGTATAATACCAGCGATTTCATCATAGTCCTAAGTGGAAGTCCTCCACGTGCATGAATTTTTCTGTACATCATGCTTTATTTCTTCATTCTTTATTTCTTTTGTTAACCTGTTCTAACTTTTGCTAGATAGATTGCAGGTGTTGGATTTTTGGTTCAAGATTTTATTCCATTATGCTTCATCTATTTCACAATTCTTTAAAAAAAAAACCTTCAATGAGATATATTTTACATACAATATACAGTCCTTTAACAATTGCATTCTGCTTTATTGCCACATTACTGAATGTTAAAAATAAATGTTTGCTCCTTGCTGTGTCTTGTACCCTGTATCTTCCCCTTTGTTCTATCCATTTTTCATTTTGCTGGCAAATATCTGTAACTAATTTTTTTAAAGATAGGGTGGGTGCTTGGATGCTACTTCTTTCATGATTGAAAATATCTTTATTTTGCCCTAGCATTTGAATGTTGCTTTAGGTAGGTAATAAATTTCTTCATTTACAGTCTTTTTCCATCACAACTCTGAGGAGACTATGTCTTTTTTTTTTTTTAACAATTTGGTATTGTAAATGAGAAATCTGATTCTTCTCACTATGTTGACAGCTCTAGTGCCTCTTGGTGGCTTTTTTTTTTTTCTGCCTACCAGAAAAGACTGTAGAGTTTTTTCTTTGTTCTTAGACTTTGGAAATTTCACCAAGATATGTTTACATGTATGTCTTCTTTCAGTATTTCTATTTGACAGTTCGTGAACCTTCATATCCTAAAGTTTCAAATCTTTCTTTGATTAATGAAACTTCTTATATTATTTGTTTCATCCTTATATGTTTTTCCTTTGAATTCTTAAGATAGATATTCAGTCTCCTGGATCTGTCTTTCGTATCTCTTAACTTCACCCTCATAACTTCTTATGTCTTTGCCTGCCCTGTAGGGAAGAGTCCTGCTAGATCACTAATTTGCCTTTAGCCATGTTCATTCTAGTACTCAGCTCATCTATTGTTTTTAAAATATATTTTTCAATCATCTTAAATTTCCAGGATCTTTCTTGTTTTCCTATTTTTCCTTTTCCAGTAAAGACTGTTCTTATTTTAAGGATGTTATCCTCTCAAATCTCTAATGATATATTTGTAATTTCTAATTTTTTGTCTTTGGTTTTCCGGATTAAGTCTCCTTTCAGGGGGACAAGTAGGGAATGTGAAATTAGCTTCTCTGCTTGCGTAGCTTGGTGACTGTCATGCTACTGGTTTTCCCCATTGCCAAGCGATGCTTATGTACTCACATTTTAAAATTCAGGTCTAGATTGATCATTAATGGTAATTGATAGGGATTTCTTTAGCTATTGCTAAAGGCTCCTGTCTGATAACACTTGGATCGAGCTCATTTCTGCAGGCCGTGGTTGAGCACAGGGTTCTGCAAGTGGACTTCAAGCAGCTATGATAAGTGGCTGAAGAAGTGTTCATGAATAGGTTTCCCTTCAGGGTGCCTGAGCTGGCAACAAGCTGGGAAACTGGAACTGTCCCAGTGATAGACACTAGGAAGATGTTATTTGAGAGATGGCAGCGTTCAGGGATTTCTTTGCTTTTCTTAGCTGCTTTGCTTTTTCCCTTGTCCGTGTCCAGTGGGACTGCCCAGAGTTACCTGAGGCAGTGCTCCCTTTCTTTTCTCTGGCCCCTCAGGGTGGCTTCCACAGCAAATATCCCTCACTTCACGCAGCTGTACTTGCCAACACTTGTGCTGGCGGTAGATGATGTAAGGGCATCCGCAGCCTACACTACCAGTATCTCATAGTCCCTTCCTTCTCTCACGCCCAGCTCCTCCTCACCTTAAGCTCGGGGTTTGTCCTGTCCTCTGGCAGAAAAAATCATTCACATCTTCATTTAGTAGTTCCCTCTTTTTCCTGTATTCAGTTATAAGTTACTACCTTTGTTTGTTTCTTCACCAATATAGTCTTTTAAAAATATCCTCAGCAGCATAACACAACTCCTACCTCCAAAATTTTGAAAGCAGTTTATTAAGTAAATGAAATTTAATCCATAAATATAATCATGAATGAACCATATATGTCATTTAATCATTTTCACATAATTTCTGTTCCATTATGTAAGCAGACAAGTATTCTTTGTTTCACTGTGTACTAGGATTTAGGTTTCCTTTTTCAATGTATAGTCTCTGTCCTGTGATTTTAAGAAAATTTAAAAAAAGAAATTATTTAGCTGTTTAATGTGATAATTAATCATGTTTGAAACAATAGTGGTCATCTAAACAAAGCAGACTTAGTTATTCTTATTGAAGGTTCTTCTGAGTACATTTGGGGGACCAAGGTATTTTTTCATAAGCACAAGCTAGTATCTAAATTGCATTCTTTACTGAGAATTTTATCCTTATAGTACCTGATTCCTTCACTGTAGTGACTCAAGCATGGAGTCAGAGACCCAGGTTCAAATCCTGGCTCTTCCACTTACTAACTCCATAATTTAAACAGCCCAGTGCCTGGCACAGAGAGGGTACCTTGGTAAATATTGGATGAATGAATATATGAAGTTACTTACATGTATAAGGCTGAGTTTCCTTACCTTGAAAACAGGAATAACAAAGGGCTTGCTTATGGATTATAGACAATTTATGTAAAACTTCTTGGCATATAATAGGCATTCAATTAGTGCTAGGTATAACAATAATAAATTTTATACAAGAGTCCTTTTATTAATATCAAGCAAGTCCCACAAGTAATAGGAGTTATCCAGCTTGATGGAGTGGTGAGAGGAGTCTACCTACAAGACACAGTTGCTTCAGATGGTTTCCAGCATTTTTTCTTCCTCTCTTGCTGTAAACATTTGTTAAAGCAGAGTATGTTCAACAGTTCTGGGCAGGATCAAGATTGAAAGAGCAAAGATGTAGTCCTAAGGGGCATGCAAACCAATTGAAGAGACCTTCTGGACATAACGAGAACACACTCCTAAAAAATAGTAAAGCAAATGTGAGGCATAGACTGAAGAAGAGAATAAGGGAGTTGGGTGAGTGTGAGGAAAGTTTATGTAAAAGTAGATTTCGAATTGAAAAAAAAAGAGGGTATTTTGAGTGGCACAAAGACTGTGAAGGCTGGGCGCGGTGGCTTACACCTGTAATCACGGCACTTTGGGAGGTGGAGGTGGGCAGATCACCTGGGGTCAGGAGTTCGAGACCAGCCTGGCCAACATGACGAAAACCCATTTCTACTAAAAATACAAAAATTAGCCGGGTGTAGTGGTGGTCACCTGGAGTTGCACCTACTTGGGAGGCTGAGGCAGGAGAATCGCATGAACCTGGGAGGTGGAGGTTGCAGTGAGCCAAGATCACGCCACTGCACTCCAGTCTAGGCAACAGAGGGAGACTCCATCTCAAAAAAAAAAAAAAAAAAAAAAAACGTGAAGATTGCTCAGGCAGTGCATGGGGAAGGTGTAGTGTGGGTGTCCTGGTGCAGACAGATCCTGGGGATGGTAGGAGACTGGTAGTTTGGTATAAAGGAAATGCTCAGAGGGAGCAGTGAAAGGTGAGGTGAGGGAGGTAAAGTGAACCCAATTTGCAGTTCAGCTTGGTCATTGCATTTAATTTTTCACTTTGCTGTTTCCCACAGCCCTAGCCCATTAGCACCTTGTTTGAATACGTTCATCAATAGTCCAGAGAGGGTGAGAACTATTAGATGAAGTGTTTTTACTTTGAGATGCTCTACCTTGACTTACAATTTGAACAGATTAAGCCTGGTTTTTGCAGATCACAGGGTCTTAAGAAGAGCCAACTAAGGTTTATGAGCTAGTTATCCCTTTGGCAACCAACACTTAAAGTGGACATGTTGAGACCTGTCTTTATCTGAAGTAATTATGGCAAGTTAAACCATCTTCCCTTTCGTCTGAGGAGATGTGAGCCCCTCTGAAATATTCCTCCCTCCTTCCTATAATTTTTCTCTCACTTGACCTTCCCTTCTGATTCAAAGCTAGTTGATGGGTTGTGGAATCAGGATTTAAACCCCTCTATGAGTTTTGCAAACAAAACTTAAAAAAAAAAAATGCTAACACAGAGCCGGGTGCAGTGGCTCGTGCCCATAATCCCAGCCCTTTGGGAGGCTGACGTGGATCACCTGAGGTCAGGAGCTTGAGACCACTCTGGCCAACATGGTGAAACCCCGTCTACTAAAAATACAAAAAATTAGCCAGACGTGATGGCAGGTGTCTATAATCCCGGCTACTCGGGAGACTGAGACAGCAGAATTGCTTGAACCCAGGAGGTGGAGGTTGCAGTGAGCTGAGATCCTGCCATTGCATTCCGGCCTGGGCGATAAGCACAAAACTTCGTCTCAAAAAAAAAAAAATGCTAACACCATTGCACACAACACATATGAAAAAGTAAATTACAAATAAATGATAGGTCTTCAAGTGCTAAGGGTATATAATTTTTTATTTGCTTTCTCTTCATTTCCTTTTGATTGTTGTTGTTAATAGAAATGCTGTTTTTTCAGTGAAAATTTTAGATAGAACAGTCTTTGATTTTCAGCATTTATTTTTATACTTCTATTATTGGAATGCCTGCATTAGTACATAAGCTAGTATATATGGCAAAATTGTTGGGATTAAATGCAAGCTTACTGCATTGATTCCATGCTATAAGTATTGTTCCCTACTTATTCTAATATATATAGATACATATAGATATACATATACTTTAATAGACATTTCATGTTTTAAAGTGTTGTCTTTTAGAGTTTTCTGTTATCATCCCAAGATGTAATTCTCTAAAGAAGGGAATGACAAATTATTTTAATGCTTTTATTGTTTTTATTTCTAGCTTATTCCACTAAGCTCAACAAATTTCCTGTATTTAATATTAATGATGACTTGAATGATCTGTGTACCAGTGCAGTAAGCCCAAATACTACCAAAGCCACGCGGTACGCCTTGAATGTGTGGCGATATTGGTGCATGACCAACGGGCTCAAAGACCACACAGACATCACCAAGGTAAGGGACTCTTGAGTTTACTTCTTTCAGCCAACTTCACTGAGCTTCCAAATGCCAGGCACTGTGCTAAGCATTGTAGGGAACACAGAACGGTGGCTTTCTGCCTGGGGAAACTTTGGAAGAACATAAAATAGAAAAAATCCACACACAAAGCAGAATTTAACAAGTGTTTTATGAATTTATAGATTGGAAATGCCTGAAAAGTTCAGATGGGTAAATTAATTTCAGTTTGGTAAAACTGGAGAGAGAATCGATATTTAAGTGGTTTTTGTTTTTGTTTTTGTTTTTTTTTAGGAAAGGATTTCAGTAGAATTAGATGAGGACAGGAGCCTTCTAGGCTGAGTGATGTGAGGAAGAATAAAATTTGGGGAGACAGACTCACTTGCCTACAGCAGAGGCATCATATCTTGGTATCATGGACAATAAAACCAGATTCTGATAACCCTTAAGTGCCAGGCTAAAATCTTGTGAACACTGGAAAATCACTGAAATATCTTGTTTTGTTTTTGCTAAGGAGAGACTGTATTTGAAAGGATTATTGCAGGGGCAGAGAAAGGGACTATTGTAGTAGGGAAAACACTCTGACCATAAAATCTGCAAGCATCCTAAGGATTAGACAAAAGGGAAACCACTAAAGTTGTTTGAGAGAGAAGAAATGTAATGAAAATGGTATTTTAGGGAAAGAATTGGAAGTGATGAGCAAAAAGTTAATTAATGTCCTTGGTCCTCCATTTCCCCATTTGTAAAATGAGCTCTTAAATTTCTTCCAACTTGAAAGCCAGGGGTACTAGCACACACCTGTAACAGTCCCAGTTACTTAGGAGGCTAAGGCAGGAGGATTGCATGAGCCCAAGAGTTCAGGGCTACAGTGTGCTACGACCATGACTGTAAATAGCTACTGTACTCCAGCCTGGGCAACATAGCAAGACCCTGCCTCTAAAAAACAAACAAGAAAACTGAAAAACTCATCTAACTTGAAATGCTTGAGGTTTGTAAATCAAAGGAAAAAATCTTGGACATGTGGAGATAGAACATAAAGGTACTATATTTTGATTTGACTGCATTGAGTCTAAATCAGATGCGCAGATGCAAATGGCCAACAAAGAGTTAGGAATGTGGGACTTAAAACATGGTGGAACTGTTAAAGCCGGAAGTATACATTGAAAAGTCTTGCAAATAGAGGTCATAGTTGAAGCCCAAGGGCAAGTGAGATCTCCAGGTTTGAGTGATGTACTTAGGGAATCAACAACAGATGAAATAGGACAGGAAACCCAGATTTCTACTTCTGGCACCATGGTACACTACATAGTGTGAGGGGCCTTTCTACTGTACTTGAAGACGGGGAAACATCCATGGGACCAAAAAAAAAATATATATATATATGCAACAGAAGCAGTGACCAGTAAGCACATATGAAAGGCAGGGTCCTCTCTGAGAGCATATGTTGATAACATTATTTAAAAAAGGGAAGATGAGCTGATGAATCCTTGATGAAAAAGAGGACCTGAAAGGGTCCTAAAGTGGTTGTAGGTAGGTAGTATACCCTGGCTCCTGGCAAAGTCATATGATCATACTCTTTTAAGGGAAACATCCAAAATATAGGTGCTCAAGTTTTTTTTGCAGATTCAGAGCAACTACATTTGTGCTCATTAAAAAAACAAGCAAACAAAAAAAACCAGCTGATGAAGGAAATAAACCACAATGCATGAGGATGAATAAAAACAACAAACAACAGATTTAGACATGAAGGCCTTTAGATAGCAGATTATAGACTATATATGAAATTTTTATAAAAATAAAAACATATAGAAATAAGCAACAATATACTAATCACAGTAATCTAGCAGATTTAAAAACAAATTGAAATTTCCATTTCTAGCCAGAATTACCCTCCTAGAAAACCAGACACAACATATGAAATAACTCTTTTTAGACAGAATGGGCTGCACAGAATGTGATCCGTAAGGCACAGGAAACAAGTGAGAGGAGCGCTGTCATCTCAGGATTTCTGCCTGGAGGCAATTTCTGAACTGCAATGAAGGGAGGGGAATCTGTTCAGAGCTTGGCGATCTCACTGATTTGAGGGGAGGCAGAGATCACAGTTTAGAAAGGCTGAGGATACAAGTTCACTAGAAAGAAATTTCATTGTTTATTGAGAAAAAAATGACAAAATTCAGAATCCAGCATTGTAAATTTCACAATTTCTAGTATCCAATCAAATATTACTAGACATGGGAACATGCGACTCATACATGGGAGAAAAATTAGTTAAGTCTTTCACTTCAGCCAGTTTGGAGAGCCAGATTTACCCTTATTCTTGAACAACCATAAAACAGATGAAAGATATAAAACAATGTTTTTCAAGGCACCGTATAATAGGCTAAGGACAGTGACCTCCGAGAGACAGCAAACAAGGTAATACCTGTGACTCCTCCAGCTTGCTGCCTTGAGAGAATTAATAGTAGGTTTGTGGTACAGGGAGGAAGAATCCAGTCAGAGCCCAGCAGACTTGCTGAGTTAAGGAAATGGAGCTGAGAGTCCAGAGAGACCCACATGGATAAAGTTGTCATGACAGAGCACTCAAAACTAGAGAGCTGCACAGCGAGATAACCTAAGAGATCTGAAGATAATCTCCCTCAAATACTCAGCTGAATACTGATCGACATATGTGTGTGAGGAAGCTATCTGAGGCTGACAAAGAACTGCCTGAAGAGATTAGAGGGAACAGTACTTGGCACTCACACAGAATTGGAAACTGTACCTGTTCCCACCAGCCAAACTGGAAAAACCTCAGGATTCATGGGGTACTCAGAAAGAACTTTCATCAGGTGTGGGGAATAATTAGCCCTAGACAGAGCACTGCTCTAATCCCACCCAGGAAATCTTGAAAATGCTTTGATCCAAAATGAGGATCTCACAAAGATCCAAAAAGATCAAAGCGTTTCCAAGTAACTTAATCATGTCCCAGAACAAAGTTTCAGAATATGTATAGTAATGTAACAATATCTAGAAAACAAGAAATAAAATTCACAATGTCTAGCATCTAAACAAAAATTATCAGACATGCAACAAACCAAGAAAATACATCCCTTAAAGGATGAATCCATCAAAACCAGGCCAGAACTAACTAGATTATATAACTAGAAGACAAGGACATTAAAACAGTTATTGTAGCTATATTTGTAAGTTCAAAAATTTAAGTAGAGACATGGAAAATATAAAAAGGACCCAAAATGAATTTATAGATATAAAACTACAATGTGTGATGAAAAATAAATGCTTACACATATTTTACTTAGAGAAGAAAATATGTGAACTTGAATATATAACAATAGTAACTATGTAAAATGAAACACTGAAAGAAAAGAGAATTTTTTTTTTATTTTGAGACAGAGCCTTGCCCTGTCACCCAGGCTGAAGTGCAGTGGTCCAGTCATAGTTCACTGCAGCCTCAATCTCCTGGGCTCAAGTGGTCCTTCCACCTCAGCCTCCTGAGTAGCTAGGATCACAGGCATGAGCCACCACACCTGGCTAATTTTTTTTTTTTTTTTTGTACAGACGTTGTCTGTCTGTGTTGCCCAGACTGATCTCAAACTCCTGGGCTCAAGCTATTCTCCTGCCTTGGCCTCCCAAAGTGCTGGGATTACAGACATGAGCCACCATACCCCACCTGAGAATTTTAAAAAATAATCAGAGCATTACTGACGTGGGACAATTTCAAGCAGCCTAATGTACATGTAATTGGAATCCCTGAAAAAGAGAAAAGGAGGAGGAGGAAGTAACCAAATTACTTAAAACCAATGATAAAGAGAAAAAAGCAGCCAGATAAAAAAAGACATATTATATACAGAGGAACAAAGATAGGGTTGACAACAGATTTCTCACAATGAAAATGAAAAGGCAATGGGGCAATTTCTTTAAATTATTGAAAGAAAAATACTTTCACTATCCTCAGTGAAAACAGCTTTAAAAAATGAAGATCAAATAAAGACTTTTCAGGCATTCAAAAATGAAGGAATTTATCATCAGCAGATTCACACTTAGAAAAATGTTAAAGGAAGTCCTTCAGCCAGAAGGAAAATGATACCACATGGAAATATGGATCTAAACAAAGGAATAAAGATTACTGGAAATGATAGCTACATGGGTAAATATGTAAGTTTTTAAAACTTTAAAATTTTTTTCAAAGATCACTGACTTTTTAAATGAAAACTGTAACAAGATAAAATGGAATAATAAAAATATTAAATTGATACAGAAAAAAAGAAAAAAAATCTTCTCATTAGAAACTGTGCAAACCAGAAGACAATAGAATAACATCTTTAAAAAGCTGAAGGAAAAACTGTCAACATAGAATTTTATATTCAGAGGAAATAAAAATAAAGGTGAAATAAAGACCTTTCAGATGAACCAAAGCTGAGAGAATTCATCACCAAAAGACCTATACAACAATATATATTAAAAGAAGCTCTTCAGGCAGAAGCAAAATTATACCATACAGAAACAAGGATGTCACAAAGGAATGGAAAGTACTTGAAATGGCATATAAAATTTGTTTTTCTCATAACAATATATTGCAAGGTTTATATTTTATATATGGAGAAAAAAATGCATTACAGCAATAGCAAAAAGGATAAGTGGATGAATGAAAGGGTAGTGTTGTAAAGTTCCAACAATATATGCAGAGTGGTATAGTATTTGAAGGTAGACTGTGATAAGTTAAAGATAGATATTACAAATCTTAGAGCAAGACTAAAATATAAAACAGAGATAGAGTGGGTAATCCTAATGTGGAAATAAGTGGAACTGTAAAAAAAAAAAAAAAAATTCAATGGAAAAGAAGAGGAAAAAAGGAACAAAGAACCAGTGGAACAAATGAAAAACAAATGGCAAGATATGGTAGCTGTAAACCCAGCTATCTTGATAATTATATCTACCAATGAAAAGAGAGAAATTGTCGGACTGGAATTTTTAAAAAAGCAAGGACCAACTATGCGCTATTCACATCTGACTTTAAATATAAAGACTGAGAAAGGTTAAAAGTAAAGTGATGGAAGAAAGATATACTATGCAAGCATTAATCATAAGAAACCTGAAGTAGCTATTAATATCACACAAGGTAGAATTCCACAGAAGGAATTTTAACAGGAAGCAGGAAACTTCATAATGATAAAAACATCAATTCATAA
Organism: Nomascus leucogenys; assembly: GCF_006542625.1. NCBI lineage: Eukaryota > Metazoa > Chordata > Mammalia > Primates > Hylobatidae > Nomascus > Nomascus leucogenys. Next base: position 88,706,535 of record NC_044388.1, read on the forward strand.
AGAAGACATGAAGATCATGTGTATAGACTTAAAAACAGAGCATAAAAGTACATGAAGCAAAAGATGATAAAACTTAAAGGAAAAATTGCAAATCCACAATTGGAGATTTCAGTACTTCTCCCTTGGTAATTTATAGAACAAGTAGACTGAAAATCAGTAGGGATAAGGACTTAATGCTGTCAAACTGACTTAACCTAATTGACATGTATGTAGCACTCCAACCAAGTGCAGAATACAAATTCTTTCCAAATGCCATGGAATATTCACCAAACTAGACCAATATGGTGGGTCATAAAACAAATCTCAATTAATTTAGAGAGATGAAATCATATGGAGTATGTTCTCTGTCGACAATAGCATTAAATTATATATATATATATTAAATATATATATATATATAAATTTTTTTTTTTTTTTGGAGACAGAGTCTCACTCTGTCCCCCAGGCTGGAGTGCAGTGGCACAATCTCAGCTCACTGCAACCTGTGCCTCCCGGGTTCAAATGATTCTCATGCCTCAGCCTCCCAAGTAGCTGGGATTACAGGTGCCTGCCACCATACCTGGCTAATTTTTTGTATTTTTAGTAAAGACAGGGTTTCGCCATGTTGGCCAGGTTGGTCTCGAACTCCTGACCTCAGCCTCAGCCTCCCAAAGTGCTGGGATTACAGGTGTGAGCCACTGTGCCTGGCCAAATTAAATTATAAATTAATTACAGATAGCTAACTAGAATGTACCCAATACTTGGAAGTTAGCATATTACTAATAACCAAAAGACCAAGAAGTCACAAAGGAAGTTATAAAATGTCTTGAACTGAATGAAAATTAAATCACCACTTACCAGAATTTGTGAGTTGTAGCTAAAATAATGTCTAGAGAAAAAATTTTTAGCTTTAAATGCTTATCAAAGAAGGTCTAAAATCAATTAATGTGAAACAAAAAGAACTTGAAGAAATAAAAAATGTGCTCAAGTGATTCTCCCACCTCAGCCTTCTGAGTAGCTGAGACTACAGGTGTACAACACCATGTCTGGCTAATTTTTAAATTCTTTTTAGAGGCAAGGTCTCACTATGTTGCCCAGGCTGATTTCGAACTCCTGGACTCAAGTGATCCACCTGCCTTGGCCTCCCAAAGTGCTGGATTACAGGCATGAGCCACTGTGCCCAGCCCAGTTTTTTTTATTTTATTCTTTCCCACTTGGTGTCATCAGCCCCATGACCAGTCTTTGACTTCTCTTTGGTCATTTTTACATCAAGGAAGCCAATTTTATCATCCATCGTGAGTCTTGACATGGTGAATCAATTCAGAATGGTTACTAAAGGAAAATGGTTTCTTGCAATGTCTTTATAATCGATTGAAGACGTTAGTAACCTGGGGAATAATCACCAACTAAAACTGAGTCGGAGAAAACTAAGGAGGCAAACAACACGGGCCAGAATAAACTGTTTCTTGTGTGCAAACAATGTAAGTGTTGTGACTTGACATTTCTCGAGGAATTGCTTTGGCTGTGATTTTACTTTGAAACTTGTAGTATTCTGTGGAAATTAAGAAAAATGTTCTGTATCTTAAGTCAGCTTGGTTCTCCTGACACTAGGTTAATTCATTGGTTTAACCCATTTTGTTTTTGTTTTTGTTTTTGTTTTTTGAGATGGTCTTACTCTGTCACCCAGGCAGGAGTACAGTGGTGTGATCTTGGCTCACTGCAACCTCTAACTCTGGGGATCAAATGATACACTCTCCTCAGCCTTCTGAGAGTAGCTGGGACTACAGGTGTGCACCACCATGCCTGGCTAATTTTTGTAATTTTTGGAGAGACGAGGTTTCACCGTGTTGCCCAGGCTGGTCTCAAACTCAGCTCAAGCAATCCGCCCACCTCAGTCTCCTAAAGTGCTGGGATTACAGGCATGAGCCACCGTGCCCTACTTAACCCATGGTTACATGGTGCCAATCATTTATTTCAGGACTTCTGGTATGTGTTAAAGACCCAGTCATAAATGAAATGTAGTTCTTACCTTCAGGGAGCTTTCAGTCCACTTCAAGAGATAGATATAAACTAGATAAGAGAATGTACAACATGGAAAGGACCATAATAAAAATTTAAATTAAGTGCCATGGGATCCCATGTGAGAGAATAACTTTGCTTAGGTAATGTAGAAAGTAAAATTTAAGCTAATTCTGAAAGAATGAATAGAGATTTTCCAAATAGAGCAGGTTAGTAGAAAAAAGCATTCTCGGCAGAGGAAGTAGCATGAAAAGGCCTTATGGTTTCTAGTTATGGCAAAAAGTTCTATGAAGCTGGAAGGTAGAGTAGAAAGGGAACAGAAGATCAGGTTACAGAAATAGGGTGTGTACTGGTTATCTACTGCTCCATAACAAACCACCCAAAAATATAGGGACCTAAAGCAACAGCCATTTTATTTGTTTATGATTTGATGAGTGAGTTAGCATTTTGTGCTGAGCTCAGCTGAGTACCTCCCCTACTGGTCTCACTTGGGGTACTCATATGGGTACAGTCATTTGGATGTTAGATGGGAAACAACTTGTCCCCGTATTCCCACAGTCTAACTGGGCCTCCTCACATGGCAACACCATGCACTAAGCCAGTAAGAACCTATAAGGCAGAAGCCAGCCAGATGTGGTCACACCTGTAATTCCAAAACTTTGGGAGGCCGAGGCGGGTGGATCACTTGAGGTAAGAGTTAAGACCAGCCTGGCCAACATGGTGAAACCCCATCTCTACTAAAAATATAAAAATTAGCTGGGCATGGTGGTGTGCACCTATAATCCCAGCTACTCAGGAGGTTGAGTCAGGAGAATTGCTTGAACCCGGAAGGCGGATGCTGCAGTGAGCCGTGATCACACCACTGCACTCCAGTCTGGGCGACAGAGTGAGACTCTGTCTTAAAAAAGACAAAAGCAGCAAAAGCAGAACCCCTTGAAGCTTGGGAATTCACACATTCCTTGAAGGCTTGGAATTCACACATTGTCACTTCTGCCATATTCTGCAGAGTAAGTCACATGGTTAAAATAAGTCACGTGGCTAGCCCAGATTCAAGGGGTGGGAAAATGGATTCTACTTGATCGGAGAAGCAGCAAAGTCTCGTTGCCAAAGGGTGTGTGTACAGGGAGGGGAATTGTAGCTGTCTTCTCATACTGTCAGAAGCAGATTGTGAAGACTTGCATACAAAGTAAACAGTTTGGAATTTATCCAAAGGGCACAGGAAACTATCAAAGATTTGCTTTTTGGTTTTTTTTGAAAACACTAACATAAAAAATAAGATTTTCTACTCAGCACCCCTTATTCAGGAACCATTCCTCTCTTGTAATCCACATGGTTATTGCAGAAACCATCACATTAGGAGAATGGATAGAATGGACTGCCTTTTGGCAAGTTGTTTAGATTAGGGCCAATCAGAATCCTTCTTTTTGGTGTTTTTCTCCTGAAAATGAGAGTTGGTCTCTTGCTAAGCCTGAAGCTTTAAGATGTAAATTTGGGGGAGTGCTAGGTGGCTGTGCTTGCAGCTCTGTGAAAAAAAGCCACTCCACACAAAGAAACAGAGATGAAAGATGAGAATCCTGACAGCCTTGGAGTCCACTCGTTCTGATATCCCTCTGCCTCAGCTTCAGGTTTGGTTTGTCTCTTGCAACCAAAGGAGTCTCAACTACTATGAAGAGAGCTTACCAGCTGCAAGTAGGGAGTTGCAAGTGACAACATAAAAATCCAAAGCCAGCTTTGTTTTAGTGCAATGGTTACTGGCAAGTTATTTTAACTGGTTATCACTGGTATATAAGAAAGCTGTTTTTCTTATACTTTGCATACAACTAACCTACTCCGATCGCTTTTCAGCTGAATCTCTTGGGGTTTCCTAGACCAACAACCAGATTATCAGAAAGCAATTATATTTTGTCTTTTTCCTTTCCCACATACATACATATGTATGTTTGTGTATATATAAATTCTTTTTCTTGTCTTATCTGGTTGGTTAGAACCTCCAGAACAGTATTATACAATAACAGTGATATTCAGTAAGCTCTTCCTGTTCCTGACTTTATAAGAAAGATTCTAATGTTTTCATTGTGGGTGCAGTTTTTCTAGCTCTTGCCTGTAAATTACACTTCATCGTAGTAAGAGGATCTTTTTCTTCCTATCTGAATTTGAATTTGAATTTTTAAAAATTTGTAATGGATGTTACTTTTTTTCAAATACTTTTCAAGTATGTATAAGTTCATATTACTCTTTGCTTTAATGTGTGAATGTCAATTATATTAAAATATTTATTAAGATGGAATCATTTCGTGTTCACTTCAGGAGTCAAACACTTCCCATGATGCCCACAGGGTAGGTTCGATGCCTCTCTGTGTCTTCCCATAATGCGTTGATTGTATTGTCATTAATCCATTCATCCAACAAAAACTCATGACACTCCTCTATAAAACAAAAAAAGAGATTGAATCATTTTTACATTCTACAATAATCCCCCCTTGTTTTGATGCAGTATTGCTGTACTGCAATCCTAAATTTAACTTGATAATACAGGTGTAACCAAACACAGGTGCAGCTGCTCACCACTTGCAAAGCCAGTAACAAATATGAGATGCAGTGAAAGGAAAGTGACTTTCTTCCAGAGCTAGCAATGGGGAAATGGCCAAGGCTAGTGCCTTAAAGAAACCATTTTCAACTTTGGCTGGAGAGAGAGGCTTAAAAAGGGAACTTGGAATGGGAGGCATGCGGGAGCGTTGCTGGCCACAAGGTCTCTGTGTCTTGTTCCAGTGGCTATCTTGACTCGTGGTCCACCTGGAGCATGGTGGCCTCATCTCAACAATAGCTGGGTTGTTGACAAATGGCCTTGAGGTAATCTCTGGAATTTTGCAACTGGGTCTCCAGGCCTGGTTTGTCTCCACATTAGCCCTGGAACTTCTAAGTAAGCACGTAGTTAGATAAGTGTGCCTAGTGTAAGTTGAAGAAGTACATAATTAGATAAATGTGCATGATGTAAGGGAGTGTCTGGTGGGAAAGGAGGGAAACAAAGGGTTTTAAGGTACATTTCAAGGCTACATTCTGAGGCTAAGAAGGAAAGGAAAAGAAAACTTTACAGTGCATTTTAGCTGGGCCCAGTGGCTTAAGCCCATAATCCCAGCACTTTGGGAGGCCTAGGCGGGCGGATCGCTTGAGGTCAAGAGTTTGAGACCGGCCTGGCCAACATGGTGAAACCCCATCTCTACTAAAAAATACAAAAATTAGCCAGATGTGGTGGCACACACCTGTAGTCCCAGCTACTCGGGAGGCTGAGGCAGGAGAATTACTTGAACCCAGGAGGTGAGGCTGCAGTGAGCTGAGATCATGCCTCTGCACTCCAGCCTGAGCAACAGAGTGAGACTCTGTCTCAAAAAAAAAAAAAAAAGCATTTCAAGGCTGGGATACCTGGTTACACAGGCAGTCCTTGTTTTGAGAGGTACAATATGAACTGGAATCTGTGTGTCTCAGAGCCATGCCCTCGCTGTGGGTGGTACTAATGTGTATACATTCTATTTAACCTAATAACATGCAAAATGAAAATTGCTTGTATTTTACTTCAGGGAGTTTATATTTATATACTTTGGGTTTTAATGTAATATTGGTCAGATTTGGGTTAGAAAAAAATGAAGAGCCTTTCTTTTTCTATGCTCTGAAACTATTTAAATGAAAAAGAAAAGCTGAACCGATTCCATAAAGGCATCCCTTTAGGAACAATATACATCTTCGACAATCATTTCACACTCTTTGGGGCTATTCAGATCCTTTACCTTTTATTGAACCCATTTTAGTAATTATATTTTGCTAGACAATTGTTCAAGTTATCTAGATTTTCATATTAATATGTATAAAGTATGTGATGTTCTTTCATATTCTTTACTCTCTTCATTTTCTGTATAGTCTTTCTTATTCCTAATATGGTTTAGGTGTATACACACTTCCTTTCCTCCTTTCTCACTCTCTTTGTAAAGTCAGACCTGCTAGAAGTTTGTCGATTTTATAGGTCTTTTCAAAGATTACATTTTTATCTATCCCAATTTATTTCTTTTCTAGTCCATTAATTTATTTTTTTATTTTTATTGATTAGCTCTACTTTTTTTTTTTTTTTTTTTTTTGAGACAGAGTCTTGCTCTGTTGCCCAGGCTGGAGTGCAGTAGCATGATCTGAGCTCAGTCCAATCTCTGCCTCACGGGTTCAAGCGATTCTCCTGCCTCAGCCTCCCAGGTAGCTGGGACTGGACTACAGGTGCACACCACCATGCCCGGCTAATTTTTATATTTGTTTAGTAGAGAAGGGGTTTCGCCATGTTGGCCAGGCTGGTCTTAAACTGACCTCAAGTGATCCTCCTGCCTCAGCCTCCCAAAGTGCTGAGATTACAGGCATGAGCCACTATGCCCAACCCCACTCTACGATTTTTGAGTTTAGTTTACTTTTTCTAGCTTTTTGAGTTGAATAATCAGTTTGCTTATTCTCAGTAAAGTTTTCTAACAACGTCATTCAAAACTATGATGTATATTTATTATGTATATTTAGCAATATCTCATACATTTTGATATATAATGTTTTCAGTTCAATTAATTTTTAATCTATAGTTCAGCTTTTATTTTCGCCTTAATTAAGGGCTATTAGAAGAAGGAATGTTAACTGTCCAGTGTCTACTCAATAAAAAAAAAATTTATTGAGACTTTCTAATTGTCCTAGAATATGTATGCAGCTTGAATAGACCATGAGCAAGGGCTGGTTTGCCCTTCATAGTTCCATCTTGAAAATAAAGCTTTCTTAATAACCAAGCTCTTCCTTCTCTTCCACCTCTCTCTAAATAAGGAGTTCATTCTGTCAAGGCAGTCATTAACTTTTTCTTTTTCTTTTTCTTTTTTTTGAGACGGAGTTTCGCTCTTGTCACCCAGGCTGGAGTGCAGTGGCGCAATCTCAGCTCACTGTGACCTCCGCCTTCCCGATTTAAGCAATTCTCCTGCCTCAGCCTCCCAAGTAGCTGGGACTACAGGCACACACAACCATGCGCAGCTAATTTTGTATTTTTAGCAGAGATGGGGTTTCACCATGTTGGCCAGGCTGGTCTTGAACTCCTGACTTCAGGTGATCCGCCCACCTTGGCCTCTCTAAGTGTTGGGATTACAGGTATGAGCCACCACGCCCAGCTTTTTCATATCTTTTAAACAAACAACTGATACTGAAAACCTGTGGCTCATTAAACCACAGCTATTTCAGGACCTATCCAGATAAATTCAACTGAAAAATCAAGGCGCATTGATTTGCTGTGCAAAATGGACATATCAGATGTCTTTCCCTACAGCACTGTGTCTAGTAGCCAGATGTTCTGTGCAGATATAAAGGAAATCAATGATGAAGTTATTCGGAGTTTGTTTAATTCAGGAATTTTTCAGAGAGTTTGGTTGAATTTTATTAAAGGAGAGGGAAGCAACTGATTTGCAAACAAAGAAAACCAAGGGCCTTCCAAGAGGAATAGTGAAAGTTACAAACAGCCAATAATAATAATGTGTGTATGTATAGATGTATTTGCAGACACACATGTATATATGTGTATGGGGGGGTGTTCATTACTATTTACACGCCCTTTCACGGTCCTCTGCTTTAAGCGTTACAGCCTTGGAGAGGGTATTGATTATGAGTTCTATTTTGCAGATTGAAATACTGAGGTTTAGGCCAGGAGTGGTGGCTGATGCCTGTAATCCCAGCACTTTGGGAGGCCAAGGCAGGCAGATCACGAGGTCAGGAGATCGAGACCATCCTGGCTAACACTGTGAAACCCCGTCTCTACAAAAAATACAAAAAATTAGCCGGGCATGGTGGCGGGCGCCTGTAGTCCCAGCTACTCGGAAGGCTGAGGCAGGAGAATGGCGTCAACCTGGGAGGCGGAGCTTGCAGTGAGCAGAGATCGCACCACTGCACTCCAGCCTGGGCGACAGAGCGAGACTCTGTCTCAACAAAAAAAGGAAAAAAAAGAAATTTGAGGTTTAAAGAGATTAGGTGGAGCCAAGTATGGAACCTAGATCTTCCAGCTTGAAATTCACTGTTCTTTCCATTATGTCCTGCTAAGGGGTCACAGAATATCCTCAACACAGCCCCTGGTGAGGATTAGAAGGAAGGAGGGGTCTGGCTGTGTGAGTGTCAAGTGTGTAACCTTCGTGTTTGTCTCATTTGAGATCCCTGCAGTGAAGTTGAACGAGCTGCTCGAGAACTTTTATGTCACCGTTAAGAAGAGCGACGGCTCAGACTTCCTGGCCACCTCGCTCCATGCTATTCGCCGAGGCCTGGACCGCATCCTGAAGAATGCAGGTGTCGGCTTTTCCATCACCAGCAGCACCTTCAGCTCCTCCACCAAGAAACTCAAGGAGAAGCTGTGGGTGCTGAGTAAGGCAGGCATGTCGGGCGCGCGTTCTCGCAACATCGTCTACTTCTCCCTTTCTGACGAGGAGGAGATGTGGCAGGCAGGGTGTCTGGGGGATGACAGCCCTATCACTCTCCTGTCCACTGTGGTCAAGTACAACAGCCAGTACCTGAACATGCGGACGCTGCAGGAGCATGCGGATCTGATGTACGGTGACATCGAGCTGCTCAAAGACCCCCAAAACCAGCCCTACTTTGCCCGGACAGACAGCGTCAAGCGGGAGAGTCGGAGCGGCTCCACCAGAGTGTGTCATGGGAAAATCTACCATGAGCATTCCCGGGGACACAAACAGTGCCCTTACTGCCTCCTCTACAAGTACATGTACATCCACCGGCCGCCCACCCAAATGGAGGCCAAGTCCCCCTTCTACCTGACTGCCAGGAAGGAGGCCACAGACATGGGCAGCGTGTGGTATGAGGAGCAGAGGATGGGGCTGCGCTCTCTTCGGGGAATTGTCCCAAACTTAGCCAAGAAGGTGAAGCTGGAAAACTGTGAGAACTTCACCTTTGTCTCGTTCACTCAGGTCTCCCGGAGGCTTGGCTCCCACAGCTGCTGCCAGTGAGCCCTCCCTGGGGCCTGGCCACTGCCCTGTCACTTGCTCAGTGGGCTCTCCCTCGACCGGCCAGGGCTGGAGCAGCTGGAGCTCCTCGGAGGCAGGGGCTGACCAGGTGTGACCTCCCGGTCTGGCGGCTCTCCCCTGGTGTGGCCTGCTCTCCCTTTGACTTGGGGTTTGCTTTTTAAAATGAAACTAGATGAGTCTAAATCATTCGGATGGTTTATCCAAATGTGCGTCAACTTTGTTAGCTTTTAGAATCTAACACAATGTATAATTGCTACATACAAGAGTGAGGAAATTCATTTTCTCTAGTGCCTTTCTAGCACAGATTTTCTCAAAAAAAAAAAAACAAACAAAAAAAGGAAACTGTTAAGTAGTCATTAAAAACAAAATCCCAGTAGCGCAGTAGCTTTAGAACGTTAGGAAGACTGTACACTTTGTTGAATTACACTCACAATTAGGAACTAGAGAGAGGCAGACACGTTCCCTATTTCCAGGAGACAGATTGCGCTTGATGCGCCTTTGTTTTTTTGTTGGTGGATAAGGTGGTTCTGGAGGGCAGGCAGCCTTGTGTCCGGGAATATCCTCAAGCGACACTCAGTCATCTGACAAGGACTCGGGCTGCTGCCACGGCTCCCAGCAGCGGGAGGAACCCCATCTCGGCTGTCAATGGAGAGAATTTTATGAGAAAAGATTCATGCACCGGAAGGGTGTCTGTGAGAACAAGGCTTCTAGTGAACTAGACAGTTTGTACTGTGAGGGAATTTCTAGTAGTGAAGGAAAATGGCTTGGAAAAGCCAATCTGTGATCAAAATGTGAAAACCTCCTGAAGCAGAAGTGCCTATGTTTTATTTCTCAGCACCATGTGAGAGCTCGTTTGACTGGAAAATTTTTTGAGGTTTCTGTCTGTTCTTCGTGTCATCCCATTATTCTGTCAGCATATACCACTGGATCTATAAAACAACTAAAGGTAATTTTTAGTCTTAGCCAAGAAAGCTAACCAAACAAGCTGCAAAAAACATAGATCCCCAAACTTTTTTTATTAAAGAGCTTTGGAATATTTTTGTCAATTTATGACTTTTCAGCTACAATTAGATGTCATCATTTTAGGCTGGCACCAATGCTTGGGACACGATGATTTAGGCACCCCACCAGGTAAGCAAACTCAGCATTAAGGATGTAGTTATAAAATTAGCGCATCATGGTAGATAATGCAGTTTGGAACCATTTCACTCAGGTAAAATGCAACCTGACCACATTATTTAAAAATCAGCAGAATTTTCTAATAACTACTCCGAGTGCAACAAGTGAAAAAGGAGCTCAAAGAGTGCTCATTAATAGTAACAATAATTTCTAGGGACCTTGACTTTGTATTTGAGGAAAATCTCGTGTAACTTTATTCCATTATGCTCCTAATATGCTTTCTAATCCCAAATTAAAACTCTAATACAAATTCATTTTGTAGAAGTCTTAAAATCAGTCCTCTTTCTTTTTAAAAATATTATTTTAGTATTTATTTTAATTAATTGGTTTCTTAAAAAATCATATACTAGTCATTGAAATATGTAATACTTCCTTTACCAGAGAAGACTCAACCAATGCTGCCTTAAGATTTAATGTTATTCCCTTTTTAGTCACTGTGCATTTATAAGTTTGTTTACTAGTTGACCTTTCCTGAATAGAGATTAGTTTTGGCATTTCTCCATCTGTATATAAATAACAAGTAATATTTAATCATCAGTGTATGACTTGATATCACATAATGTTCTGGTGTGGTTTCCTGTAGCGATCTTAGGGTTTTGATTTAAAAGAAATACACAAAACATTAGGTACAATTTCCTTTAGTTTGCTAAACACCCAAAGGATATTTTGTTTTGTTGGTTCTGCACTTAAACTGAAATACAACCTGTGTGAACTATTGGGCAAAGCCTGCAGCCTAATTAAGTAAAACCCCATTTTTATTTGAATAGATTCAAGAAGAAATTGCCGTTAGGAATCACTGGGATCTTTTCAGATTTTGACCTTTTCAAAGGTAGCAATAACTACTCCAGAGGTTGTAATCTTTCTGTTGATAGCGGCTTTTCATCAGCCAAATAATCATCTCTGCCTCAAATGTGTTGCCTATCACCTAGTTGATGTTCCATAAAATCCCTGGGTTCTGAAGTGAATTATTATAATTAATAATCAGGAGGGCGAATCTTCAGTGGCATCTGATGGAATGAAAGAACTGCGTCTGAGCAGCCTAAAAGCTGTTTATGACATGCCACCTTGGGGAACAAGAGTGAGAAAGAAAACACAGTCATCAAGTGCCAGCGTGTACCACCCATTGTACTAGGTACTTTATTATGCATTTATGTATATGTATGTGTGTGTCTGTGTATACACACATACATATACATAAATGTTCACACACACACACACACACACTATGTGGTTAAGCCTGGTAAGCCTGCTAAAATGGCAAAGCGGCCTGGCGCGTGGCTCACACCTATAATCCCAGCACTTTGGGAGGCAAAGGTGGGCGGATCATTTGAGGTTAGGAGTTCAAGATCAACCTGACCAACATGGTGAAACCCCGTCTGTACTAAAAATACAAAAATTAGCCGGCGTGGTGGCAGGTGTCTGTAATCCCAGCTACTTGAGAGGCTGAAGCAGGAGAATTGCTTGAACCTGGGAGGCGGAGGTTGCAGTGAGCCAAGACCACACCATTGCACTCCAGCCTGGGCAACAAAGCTAGACTCCATCTCAAAAAAATAAAAAATGAATAAAATGGCAAAGCACTTGTCCATGTGTTTGGCCAAAGCCGTCCTCCGAGGTCTGAAGGGGGCCAGAGTAGCAGTCCTCATTGGTGTTCTAAGGCAGTTGTTCTGGCTTCCATTCAGCTCTAAATCTTACCTTCTGGGGACTCCAGGATTTTCTGCTCTTGGCCTAATGCAAGAGAAAGGAGAATCCCCAGAGAAAGAAGTGGGGAGGTAAAGAGCATTTTCTCCACTTACCTTTGGGTTTTTTGTGCTCCCAAGCAGAAATAAATATCAAAAATTCACAAGTTTACTTAAGCACAAGTTGCCCCTGGGCTCTGTGTCAGAGCTGGTGGTACTATAGGTGTTATGAGAGGACCCATAGAGTGTCCTTCGGGTGAGCTGTTGTCCACAGCACCTTTCATATCTGCCCTAAAGTGAGCCGTACTTTCTGGCTATCCACCCCCCTCCCACACCACCCAGAATCTAAGCAGACTCCCTGTTGGAAGCTTACTCTGGCACAGAAGCTAGGATGTCACCTTTAAGGGTATGGTTCAATTGAATATAAAGAGTTTAGTGCAGTACCAGGCACATCATAAGCACGCAATAAATGTTAGCCAGCTTAGTTATAACTTTTGGTAATAATATTATTTAACTAATTTGCATTGTACCACTTATTTCCTCCATTATGGAGATTCTGTCTCCCTTAAAGTGTTAAACTTGAAGAAGAAACCAAACATGATAATCTGGTCAAGTTAACACATTTTCACCCATGAATTCTACCTCCAACACAACCAAGCTCTGATACCTCAGATATAAGCAAAAACAAGTGAAGGAAGAACAGAAAAGCCTTGTGGGGCTTCATGAGAAGGTTTTTCCATTGTTTAGTGTGTTTGCAAAAAGAAATTTTATGGAAGTACGTAACCAAAGCTGTGAAAGAAGGGTCTCCTTGGTCATGTGGCATTTTCCAGCTTTCCTTGGATTTTATGCTACATTAATTTGCCCTGGCTGATAAATGGTGTTTGAAGAAATGTGAAATTTGGTTACTTTGATTTTTATTTTAATTCAAGCTTATTAAAAGCATCAAGCATTATATGCCACACTCAGCATTTTCATAGACATAGTCATTAGGAGAATCTGGACAAAGTAAAACTCTTGTAGAAACGGAAGCATCTTGCTGTACTTGAAAGATAACTAGACTCGGAGCTACTTCACTCCTCACTTGGGCAAGTGCCGATATCACTTTGCTTAGCTATAAAGTGTCATCAGTGGGATGGATCGTCTCCACGGTGAACCGTGTTACACTTCTGCAATTCCACAAGGTCATATAATTAGGAAGTGGCAGAGCTAGGACACAAAATTCCTAATTCCTGAAGGAATTCCTAATTCCTGAAGATAGTTAATCTCTTAATTTAGTGCTTCTCACTATATTGGGATGCCTTCTTTAGGAATAAGACTTTTCTTTAATTTTCAAGTTCCACAACTTCTAAAATTATTTTGCTGTCTCGAAGCAGCAGAATATTGATCATTTTTCTCAGTTTAGGCTAACACAGTCCACACCTTTACCACTTAAATAAAGTAACAGAATGCTTAAATATTATCCTTATCAAACATCCATCACTTTGTTGCTTTTATGAGATGTAGATTGCTTAAAACTTTTGAGCTAGTAGCCAGTTACCTTTAAGCATCAATGAATGCAAACAGTGAAGACCTCAAAGAAGAGTTACCTCATTTTCTCTACATGATCTCCAATGTAGTCTCAGATAAGGCCCACACATAGTTAAAAGCTGGTAACAGCTCTGAACAGAAGTATGTATTAAAGGTTTCAAACTTGTATATATTTTTGAATGCTTTTGTTTTTGGAGTGAATTTTTAATACTCTGTGTTAAAAGAAAAACATTCCATCATGTAGGCAGTGTTCCTAAGTAAAAATCTTTGTTGCATTTTCCCATATAAATGAATCACCCTTATTAAAACAGGAGGAGGGAGGGATTTGTGGTGACCTACTGCTGCCCTCCCTTTCCAAGAGAAGAGGAGGCCATGGGGTATGATAACTAAATGAACATCTCTGGAAGTTCCTCCATCTGATATGTGTATTCTGACATAACAGAATTTCCTAGACTTCTTTGAGGAAGGCTGTCCATGCTTCAGGCAAAGTTTACCCATTATTATTATGATTTTGAATATTTATTGTTCATTACAGTCGAGAAAATCTGCAGAAGTTCTCCATGTTCAGTGGTTGACCAGAATCCGATTGTTGTGCCCAATTAAAGAGCTTTATTATTTAGCTAATACAACTCATATGGAGGTTAATTATTTCAGGAAATACATAATAAGACCAAAAAAATCACTGGATAATATGTAGATATATTTTAGTTCCATTACTATTAATAGCAATTAGATAACTCTCCCTCCCCCCATTGAGGTGAGAATGGGCTCCTAGATACTTGGTGGTGAATATAACTGATTTGATTAACTTGCATTTAACTGTGGTTATTGTTACATCTACTGATTTGTTCAATAAAAATTTCTAGAAGGCTCAGATTTGACTAACACTGTGTTACGTGCTTTCTCACAGCTGCCATATATTCTCGTGTAATTTTTACAACCGCTCTACAAGGTATGTCTAGTTATTTCCATTTTACTTATTGAGAATCTAGGCTCAGAGGAGTTAAAATTCCAAAAATCTCACCGATAAGTTGGAGAATGCAGGTTTTCTGACTCCAGATCTCGTGCTCAGTCCATGAGACAAAACTGCCTCCTGGAGGCCATGGAAGTCCATTAACTTTAAGAAAATTAAACACAGTTTTGGTTTGTTTGGCAAATATTTCATCTCTCAAGCCATACTGTGTCACCCCTCCATGTATTCTCTTACTGAATGATTGCTCACTTGGGAACTTAATCGTTCCTGGAAAGCCTGGCGGTTCCCCAGTATTTTCTGCCTACTGAGAACCTTCTGTCTTTATCCAATAAGTAATTTATATTACCTGTCATCTGCCTTAAAGGGCAGATGGTCATGTGAATTTATTCTAATAAAAGTTAGTTTACAAGCTGCACCTGTTTTGACATTGGACTCACTGCTTAAAAAGTAAAGGAGTTCCTAACTTACGCCACAATTACATGCTCAGGTTTTTTACTTTTGATCAGAGGATTTTTATAATCTGTAGGCTATAGCACTGTTATAGAAAATATACCTTTTTTTTTTTTGAGACTCAGGAGTCTCACTCTGTTGCCCAGGCTGGACTGCAGTGGTGCAATCTCGGCTCACTGCAATCTCTGCCTCCCAGGTTCAAGCTATCCTCCCGCCTCAGTCTCCCAAGTAGCTGGGATTACAAGCGTGTGCCACCACGCTCGGCTAATTTTTGTATTTTTAGTGGAGATGGGGTTTCATCATCTTGGCCAGGCTGGTCTTGAACTCCTGACCTCAGTGATCCACCTGCCTCGGCCTCCCAAAGTGGAAAAATATACTTATTTACTTGCTTGTTTTCTGTTCTTTTTTCCTTTATCAGGGTATATTTATTTTCTCTTTTGAGACTTATAAAGCAATAGGTTATATGAAACTCTGAGATCATCTAGTCAAATGCCCCCATTTTATCAATAAGGAAATTTAAGGCCAGAGATATTAAAGGGCCCATCCAAGATCAGCTGAACAATAAGTAATAGATTCAGGACTAGAGAGTTAGTCCAGAACTCTCTCCTCCATATCATAGCTGGGAAGATTTAGATTTTTAAAAATTAATAGAACTGCATCTGGCAAAATGACATGCGGCTCACAGAAGACCCTAGTGAGCTTCTTGTACCTTCCCAGAAAAACCCAGAAGAAGGCCAAATCTCAAAATCTAGAATCTAGAAGGAATTGATGTAATTTATGAGGCATGTGGAGGTAGCTTGGGGCTAAAGTTTCCAGGTAGCTCAGTTCCTGGCTTACTTCATGAAACAGGCCCTGTGAAATTAACAACATGAAAGCTATTTAGTACTTGTCCTCTTCCCCAATCATGTCTGTCACCTTACTCGGAGTCAGAGCTCCTGAGCCGGAGAAATACTAGCTAATGCTCTTAACCACTATTACACCGGGAAGAGAAAAAGTTTGTATCCACCCTCTCTTCTTTCTCCCAACCCACTTCCTCTTCATTCAATCCCACATAAATCTTAGAGCTAAAACATGAGCAGAAAGCAGAGAAGGACTGTTAGACCTATGGTGGCAACCCGAGAATAAAGCCCTTTAGGTGAAGGTAGAAACAATAAATACCTGAGTAGCAGAATACGTGAATATTATGATTTTTTATGTATGATGTTGGTTCAGAGATCCACAAAATCAGGCAATAGGAAGGAAAAGGATGCTGCTTCAATAGAAAAGTGGTAAACTAGAAATTGGACTTGGAAATATGTTCATCACCTTACCATTGACCTGGGATTTAACTGAAAAAGGGATTCAACAAACGTTCACGTGAACAGGGTCTGGGAAGAAAAGACCACATTTAAGCATGAGTGTAGAGAAAAAAGTAAAATGAGGCATACAAAAAAGCCAATGGGCCAGGCGCAGTGGCTCATGCCTATAATCCAAGCAGTTTGGGAAGCTGAGGTGGGCAGATCATCTGAGGTCAGGAGTTTGAGACCAGCCTGGCCAACATGGCGAACCCTGTCGCTACTAAAAATACAAATATTAACCGGGCGTGGTAGTACATGCCTGTAATTCCAGCTACTCGGGAGGCTGAGGCGAGAGAATCGCTTGAACCTGGGAGGCGGAGGTTGCAGTGAGCAGAGATCGCACCACTGCACTCCAGCCTGGGCAACAGAGCGAGACTCCATCTCAAAAAAAAAAAAAAAAAGTAACAAATTGCCTGTAAGAAAACCAAAGAGTATCTGGCTTCAGACTTCTGCTCTATAGCACCAAATGCCAGGAAACAACAGAGAATTGTGAAGGGGAAAAGTTGTGACTTTGGAATTTTATACATATTTTATATGTTAAGACACATAATTTTTTAGATATGATAACCATCCAGGAAATATATGAGCTGTGTAATAGTCTTACAAAGATAATAAGTTGTACAGCAACCTACAAGGCTTGATTTAAATAAAACAATGTTTGCTTAGTATCCTAATTTCAGTGGGCTCTGGGCTATTAAATACCAGGACATTATCCACTAGAGGAAGGGTATGTATGCTTTTGAATAGATAATATGGCTAGAAGCTACATATCTAAAAGCACCCGAAGTCCTCATATGAATAGGCTAAATTAATACAAGAATGTGCAATAAATGCCATACCACAGCATCATGTTTCTTCATTTTATTACTGAAATAATACATGATAATTATGGTATAAATAGAAAATTCAGGTATGTCTTTTACAAGTAAAATATAAATGGCGCTCGATTTTCCCCACCACATTTAAAACACTCTATCCTGAAAGAGTCCATTGCTTCCAAGTGAGAGAAGCCAAGGTGTCCCCCCCGCGTTGGGGGTGTAATAGCCTAGACTAGAGCTTGTAGACTGCAGCCCACGTGCTTCCCCATGCTCAAACGCAGAACTAAAAACAGGTACAAAATCAGAAAATTGCAGAATATACGTCTGTGTTTCAAAAAGCAATCAGGAAAAAAAAAAAACTTGTTTTAGAATACAAATGCAAGAAAAGTTCAATTTCAACAGCAGAAAGATGGCTTGGGGCAATGAGGTGCTTTCCTTAGCTGTAATTGAAGTTTTATGGAACGCCGTTTAAATTCAGATATTAAGGAAATGAATGCAGTTTTTAAAATCCGAATTACTTCTGGAGTCTACAAGGTCAGTGTTAGAACTAAAGCTGGGTTGTTTTGTTTTTTCATTTGCTTGCACTGGAAGGCCTTGAAAACACACAGGAGTGTAGAGTATCGTCAGCTCCGATGCTCAGTTTCTTCCTGGCAATAGAATGGTTTTATCTGTGCCCAAGTGTTTGCCAATTTAAACTCTAAATTTTCAATGACACCAGCATGTTTGCTTTAAATTTAGCAATAGAATAGGCAATGGATTGCTTTGCATTTCCTTAGTTTTTCATTCTGAAACAGAGCAAAACATCTTCCCAAAGAGATGGAGAGAATCTCTTCTGGGTAGATTCCAAGTATAACCTGTCCCAGGGTCCTCTTGACTAGCTGTGGCTAACAAGTCTGTTCAATTTAACTATTTAGATAAGAAGCGCAATGCTTTTATTTAAAAATTTAATATTTTCCATGGGGCTGTATTTTCCAAATAATAGCAACAGAACTGTCCTAATGTTTTCACTGTTCTGTAATTTTGTTTTAATGTAGAGGATACCCATAATTTCTTAACACTGGAAACATCATTCTGAACGATGTAGGAAGTGGTCAGTAACGTGAATGATGTTATTGTACCATCTCCAACAACTTCTTTCTTCCCCCAGATGGTCGCACCTGTGCATACATCCCTGTGCATGCGGGGGCACATGAGTGGGAAAGCGGGTGTCACTCCTATTTTCTGTCCTAGAGTGTCAGCGTTGGAAGGGATTTTTTTGTTCATCCAGTCCAGCCCTCTAGTTGATAGTCCAGTAGTCTGTTAACAATTTGTAAGGGTCTGGGTTATATTTTAAAAGTTGTTGTTGTTGATGTTGTTTGGCTTCACTTATGTATATGCAGCTTGACTGTTCAACCCAGATTTTTAAACAATAAAAAAATTTAATGTATACTTTCTGTTTTCTTAGCTTAGTTATTTTAACTTAATCAGCAGCATGTCTGGTTTCTGAATAGTTTTTTAGTGTCACATTCCTGGAGGTAATGTTTGTCTTTGTAGTTTGCGATGTTAGGACGTTATGAGAATTCCACAGCCATATTCTGCGCCTCTGAGCCAATCCTCTGGGTGAAATAGTTGTTCGAGCAGAGTTCCCTCTGGTTTTCTGACTTAGATTTGCCTCACTGGGCAGGCTTGAGGTCCCATTTTGGAAGGTATCACGGTGATTGTATATTGACCATTGTGTACATGCTGCTAATTAATGTTTTTCTGCTCTTTAAATGATTATTTATGGCTTTTGGAGACTACATTTAATTCTCAAAACTTTTAATGTGGAAATTTACTGTTCTGTATAGAGAGCAGTTAAAAAATAATTTCTAAGAAACTTTCTGGAAAATATTTCTTTTTTTTTTTTTTTGATGGAGTTTCTCTCTTGTTGCTCAGGCTGGAGTGCAATGGTGCAATCTCTGCCTCCCGAGTTCAAGCAATTCTCCTGCCTCAGCCTCTCGAGTAGCTGGGACTACAGGCGCCCGCCATCAAACCTGGCTAATTTTTGTATTTTTAGAAGAGACAGGGTTTCACCATGTTGGCCAGGCTGGTCTCAAACTCCTGACCTCAAGTGATCTGCCCACCTCGGCCTCCCAACATAAGAAATCCACTTTTAAAAATTCTTGTACTCAATGTTTTTAAAGAGTTTATTTTTTGAGGTATGTTCTAAATTATTTAAGCATTTCCTTCAAAATAATCCAGAGGCATAGAGTACATGGAGGCATAGATGAAGTGCAAATTGGCCTTGAGCAGATAATTGTTAAATTATCTGTGATGAGTATGTGAGGGTTCATTACGCTTTTCCCTGTTCTTTCCTATATGTTTAAAATTTTCCATGAAGGAAAATGTAAAACGAAACAAAAAGCTCCTGTACTACAGATTCCACAAGCCTCCTCATCGATCTCACAGAACCACAGAATCTTCTCGCTAAAAGGAGAGACATGAGAAGATGATGCTGACAAGAGCAGATCGCAGGTGGATTTTCCAGGTGAGCACGCTGGGTGGTGCCAGTGACGATAAGAGCCAGTGGAGTTGAAGCCGTTGCTTTGAACTTGGCCTCATTTGTACCGACCACAGGGTGGAGCCTGGGAACACATTCTCTCCCTTGAATGCAGACAGTAAGCAGATCTGTGGAAATCTTGGGGTTGATCCCATCAAGCCTAAGAGAACTGTAGTTATGACACCCAGACTGAGATGGGACCCAGTCACGCTGTGAAGATGGCAAACTGAGCCAGGAGGTCCAAGGGGCTGGAATGGCACGTGGCCTTATCCTCCGCCTCTGGGACAAACGCTCCTGGGGAGCGCTAGTGGGGCATGAGGTAGATGCCTCAGGGACCCCGGGTGCCTGGCGTCCCCTCCCTCATTGATGTGTCACGACATCGCCTCCCCAGGCCTGAAGGGGTCTCGTGACCAATATGTCCTGGCGTATTTTAGAAGGTGTGTGTCCCCATCTTTCCACGCCTCCCCGCTACATTTCCTTTTCCTTCTATTCCTTTCAGTTTCCCTGTTTTATTCCTTCTTCTGCCTAGAAGAGTTTTCATCACCATCTTTCCTAGTTAGACACCAGGGACAGACATGAAAGACATTAAACAAGATGTATTTCAGCAATAAACAACATTCCTGTATTTCTCAGGGGATCCCAAAGAAATAAGGATGAGAAATAAAAATTCCTGCTGGGGTATTTACAGTGTACTCAGCTGCTGAAATGTTCAAAATGCAATCAAGGAAGTAATTTAGCACATTTCTAATATACTTAACTATGGCAATCATGTTGAAGAGTTTGACCAGATTCAAAGAATGCAGTGAATCTTTTAGGACATTATTAAAGAATCTAAAGCCCGCTGATAACAAATACATTTTTGACAGTTACTAGTTAATAAATATTTGTGCTTTGTTGTTGTGTGTCCTTGGATAATGGCCCAGAATTGAAAGGATATGATCTGGCCTCCCCACTAGGCAGGGAAAACTACGTTTCAGATGTTTCCTTTTGTTCCATATTCTCAGTACATGTGCAGACTACTCGGTATAGGTCAGTACCATGGATTCCTCTTTCTTTTCTTTTTTTTTTTTTTTTAAGGTGGAGTTTCGTTCTCGTTGCCCAGGCTGGAGTGCAATGGTGCGATCTCAGCTCAATGCAGCTTCTGCCTCCCAGGTTCAAGAGATTCTCCTGCCTCAGCCTCCCAGGTAGCTGCGATTACAGGCACCCACCACCACGCCCAGCTAATGTTTTGTATTTTTAGTAGAGACAAGGTTTCGCCGTGTTGGCCAGGCTGGTCTCGAATTCCTGACCTCAGGTGATCCACCTGCCTCGGCCTCCCAAAGTGCTGGGATTACAGGCGTGAGCCACCATGCCTGGCCGGATTCCTCTTGCCCTCTCATTACTTCTCAATGTAAACTATCCAGCCAGGGCACTGTCGCCCAAGGGTCAGTCATTTATGTAGTACCTTCACAATGTTTGTGATAACTGAGTCCACTTGTCCTATTATTTATTTGATATTTTCTTTAAATTGATTCATTTTTACTTGAATTTATATTAAAGCAAAGAATAAGAATATTAATACATACAAAGCACTTAAAACAATGCCTGGTACAGAGTAACTGTCTAGGAAAAATAGTAACTAGGCTGGGTGCGGTGACTCATGCCTGTAATCCCAACACTTTGGGAGGCTGAGGTAGGAGGATCACTTGAGCCCAGGAATTTGAGACCAGCCTCAGCAACATTGTGAGACCCCCATCTCCACAGAAAATTAAAAATTAGCCAGGTCTGGTGGCATGCATGTTTATTCCTGGCTACTCAGAAGGCTGAGGTGGGAGGATTGCTTGAGCTGGGGAAGTTGAGGCTGCAGTGAACTGAGATCATACCGGTTCACTCCAGCCTGGGGGACAGAGTGAGACCCTGCCAAAAAAAAAAAAAAAAAGAGAAGAAAAGGAAAGAAAGAACGAAAAGTAACTATTAGCTATGGTTATTATTTATATTACTATATAAATGCTATATTACTTGCAATAAATATAACTACATAACTATTAAAAGTGTTTGCCCATATGGACTCCAAGAGTTACTTCTTAGCATCACCAGTGGCACTTTGGGAAATAGCTCCCCCGCTCCCTGAAATGATCTTCTCCTTGGTTTCCATGCGAGCTCAACTATCACTGCCTCCAGGTTTTTCTGCAGCATCTCTGGATTCTTTCTCTGGCTCCTCATGCTTTGACGCTCTCATTTATATGGATTCAATTTTATATGCTTTCTTAGGACAGTTTCGTCCACTTCCATGGCCTTAGCGTAAGTAGACCTAGATTTTTTTTTCTTCAACTTTTAAGTTCAGGGGTACATGTGCAGGATGTGCAGGTTTGTTACATAGGTAGATGTGTGCCATGGTGGTTTGCTGCACAGATCGTCCCATCACCTATGTATTAAGCCCAGCATCCATTAGCTGTTCCTCCTGATGCTCTCTCTCCCTCCACCCCACCCCTGACAGGCCCCAGAATGTGTTGTCCCCACCATGTGTCCATGTGTTGTCATCATTCAGCTCCTACTTCTAAGTGAGAACATACCATATTTGGTTTTCTGTTCCTGCATTAGTTTGCTGAGGATAATGGCTTCCAGCTCTATCCATGTCCCTGCAAAGGACATGATCTTGTTCCTTTTTATGACTGCATAGTATTCCATGGTGTATAGGTACCACATTTTCTTAATCCAGTCTATCATTGATGGGCATTTAGGATGATTCCATGTCCTTGCTATTGTGAATAGTGCTGTAGTGGACATACACATGCATGCATCTTTATAATAGAATAATTTATATTCCTTTGGGTATATACCCAGTAATGGGATTGCTGGGCCAAATGATATTTCTGCCTCTAGGTCTTTGAGGAATCGCCACACTGTCTTCCACAATGGTTGAACTAATTTACATTCCCACCAACAGTGTAAAAGCGTTCCTTTTTCTCCACAACCTCACCAGCATCTGTTGTTTGACTTTTTAATAATAGCCATCCTGACTGGTGTGAGATGGTATCTCATTGTGGCTTTGATTTGCATTTCTCTAATGATGAGTGAGGTTGAGCTTTTTTTCATATGTTTATTGGCTGCATGTATGTCTTCTTTTAAGAGGTGTCTGTTCATGTCCTTTGCCTACTTTTTAATGGGGTTGTTTTTTCCTTGTAAATTTGTTTAAGTTCCTTGTAGATTCTGGATATTAGACCTTTGTCAGATGGATAGATTGCAAAAATTTTCTCCCATTCTGTAGGTTGTCTGTTCATTCCGAAGATAGTTTCTTTTGCTGTGCAGAAACACTGTAGTTTAATTAGATCCCATTTGTCAATTTGTGTTTTGGTTGCAATTGCTTTTGGCATTTTTGTCATGAAATCTTTGTCCATGTCTATGTCTTGAATGGTATTGCCTAGATTTTCTTCTAGGGTTTTTATAGTTTTGGGTTTTACATTTAAGTCTTTATTCCATCTTGAGTTAATTTTTGTATATGGTGTAAGGAAGGGGTCTAGTTTCCATTTTCTGCATATGTCTAGCCAGTTCTCCCAGCACCATTTATTAAATAGAGAATCCTTTCCCCATTGCTTGTTTTTGTCAAGTTTGTCAAAGATCAGATGGTTGTAGGGGTATGGTCTTATTTCTGAGCTCTCTATTCTGTTCCATTGTAGACCTAGATTTTCTAAATCTTTCTCAACTGGCCTTCTTCAGCTGAACCACAGAATGCAGAAAAAAACTTGAGGCCCTATTTTTTCAGTTCTTCAAGGAGAACTGGTACATAACTAGTACCATTCCAGATGCAGGGGAGAGACGCTCATTCATTCCAGACTGTGAAGCCTTGGGGCTTTCAGGCTTACTTCTCCAGTGGAACCCCAGTTGAAGCAGGCTCCTCAACCCCACACCCCACCCTGTCTTTCCTTCCTAAGGAAATGGCACCTGTACCTACCTTGTTGCCCAAGCCAGAAACCTGACAGTTCATTCTAGGACCCCCCTCTTTCCTCTCCTCCTTCCTCCAAAATCAATTTCCATTATCTATTCATTCTACCTGCCTTTGAGTCTCTTCCCTTCTCATTCTCCTCACTGCCACCAACTTGGTCAGCCCACACCATTTTGCCCAAGTATTATTCAGAAGCGGTCTGAGTGGCGTCGCCTCTTGCCTCCACCTGTCCCTCCCCATCTGCTTCCTAGAAAAGTCTCACTACACACAAGTCTTATTCTATCATTTCTTCCTTCCTGGCTCACCAAAGCCTTTCTGACAAAGCTCCACATTGGCCACGTGGACTGCTGAATCTTTTTTTTTTTTTTTTTTTTTTTTTGAGACGGAGTCTTGCTCTGTCGCCCAGGCTGGAGTGCAGTGGTGCAGTCTCGGCTCACTGCAAGCTCCGCCTCCCAGGTTCACGCCATTCTCCCACCTCAGCCTCTCCGAGTAGCTGGGACTACAGGCGCCTGCCACCACGCCCGGCTAATTTTTTGTATTTTTAGTAGAGACGGGGTTTCACCGTGGTCTCGATCTCCTGACCTCGTGATCTGCCCGCCTCGGACTCCCAAAGTGCTGGGATTACAAGCGTGAGCCACCGCGCCCGGCTGGACTGCTGGATCTTGTATTTACACCATGCCCTCCCTCTCTCCTGCCCTTCTCTCCCACCTGCTCCTCTGCCGACACACCCTGCTCTCGTACAACTCATGCTTCTTCTTCAGTTTTCATCTGGCAGGCGATATATGCGAGCTCCTCCTGAGAGGCAGGCTAGGCCTCTTGGATTCTGCTGCCTCAGAGGACAGCAATGTTGAACAAACCTACAAACCAACCACTGTCACCTGCAAGGCATCTGCCATTCCCAAGGAGCCACATGTATTCAAACGGAGTAGCTTTACATCTGTAAGCGTTTTTTTTTTTTTTTTTTCCCACACAGAGTCTCACTCTGTTGCCCAGGCTGGAGTGCAGTGGTACAATCTCAGCTCATTGCAAGCTCCGCCTCCTGGGTTCAGGCCATTCTCCTGCCTCAGCCTCCCGAGTAGCTGGTACTACAGGCGCCCACCACCACGCTGGCTAATTTTTTTTTTTGTATTTTTTTTGTATTTTTAGTAGAGACGGGGTTTCACCGTGTTAGCCAGGATGGTCTTGATTTCCTGACCTCATGAACCACCCGCCTCGGCCTCCCAAAGTGCTGGGATTATAGGCATGAGCCACCGCACCCGGCCGGCCATTGGCCATGCTCAATAGACCAGCACCCTCTCCATGGAAGAGCTAAATAACACTAAGAGAAAAAGGGAACTTGTGTGTTAAAATTTGAGCAGGCTGGGCACAGTGGCTCACGCCTGTAATCCCAGCACTTTGGGAGGGCGAGGCAGGCAGATCACTTGAGGCCAGGAGTTCAAGACCAGCCTGCTCAACATGGCGAAACCCCGTCTCTACTAAAAATACAAAAATTAGCCAGGCCTGGTGGTGCACGCTTGTAATCCCACCTGTAATCCCAGCTATTTGGGAAGCAGAGGCAGGAGAATCGCTTGAACCTGGGAGGTGGAGGTTGCAGTGAGCCGAGATTGTGCCACTGCACTCCAGCGTGAGTGACAGAGTGAGACTCTGTCTTAAAAAAGAAAAAAAATTTCAGGCATAGCATGGTGGCTCACGCTTGTAATCCCAGCACTTTGGGGCGGGTCACAAGGTCAGGAGTTCGACACCATCCTGGCCAACATGGTGAAACCCCGTCTCTACTAAAAATGCAAAAAAAAAAAAAAAAAAAAAAGCCGGGCATGGTGGCACATGCCTGTAGTTCCAGCTACTCAGGAGGCTGAGGCAAGAGAATTGCTTGAACCCGGGAGGCAGAGGTTGCAATGAGCCGAGATTGCGCCACTGCACTCCAGCCTGGGCGACAGAGTGAGACTCCCTCTCAAAAAATTCAAGGGGGAGGCCAGGCACAGTGGCTCATGCCTGTAATCCCAGCGCTTTGGGAGGCCAAGACAGGAGGATCACTTGAGTCCAGGAAGATCACTTGAGCCCAGGAGTCCCAGACCAGCCTGGGCAACATAGTGAGACCTTGTCTTTACTAAAAATTTTTAAAAAACCCCACAAAAAGTTATCCAGGTGTGGCAGCCTGTAGTCTCAGTTACTCAGGAGGATGAGGTGGGAGGATCACTTGAACCCAGGAGGTTGAAGCTGCAGTGAGCTGAGATTGCACCATTGCATTCCAGCCTGGTGACAGAGTGAGACCCTATCTCAAAAAATAAAATAAAATAAAAAGATCAGAGAAAGTATACATTAAAATTCAAGGTGAAAAAACCTTCACTTTGCCGTTTTGTTTGTTCCAACAAATAGGCTCATCTCATAATATTCTGTATATTTGTAACCCATTGTAAAAATGTTGCCTATTACTCTTAGTGAGATGGACACTCTAATTAGAGTTTTTATTAAATTTTATTGTGGTAAAATACACATAAAATTTACCATCTTAACCATTTTTAAGTGTACAGTTCAGTGGCATTCAGTACTTTCACGTTGCTGTGTGACTGACACTACTATCTATCCATCTCCAGAACCTTTTCATCTTGTACTGAAAACCTGCACTCATTAAACAGTAACTCCTCATTCTCCCCCTCCCCTTCCCTCAGTGCCTGGCCGCCGTTTACTTTCTATGAATTTGACTACTCTAGGTACCTCATGTATATGCAGTCATACAATATTTGTCCCGTATGTCTTACAGGTTCATCCATCTTTTTGCATGTATCTGAATGTCATTCCTTTTCAAGGCTGAATAATATTCCATCTCATGGATATACCACATTTTGTTTAACCATTCATCTGTTGATGAACATTTGCGTTTCTCTGCTGTACCTTTTAGAGTGGTGGCTTCATTTTAAAACTTGCTCTACTTCATGGTCACAAGGTGGCTGCAAAGAACACAGGACTATCTGCTTCCTTTTGCACATCGACAGAGAGAGAGAGTCCCTTTTGATAATGTCTCAGAAAGGTGACTGCCTCTTTTCCATAAGCCCAGCAAACCCCTCCTGGAGTGTCATTTGAGCAATGCCTCCAATCGTGAACCAGTTCCCATGGTGTGGAAATACTATGTGCTGACTGATGTGGGCACAAGTTACCTGAGGCAATCACTGTGGCAAAAAGGAATGACCCTGACTGGTTCAGAGCATGTAAGGCCCACTCCTGTTGTTGGGGCACTGTCGGCTTCCCCTGAAGGACACCGGCTGCTGGGGAAGGAGCGTGGCCAATACAAATCTGAGTAATGTTAGGAAGTGGGAAAGTCATGCTGAATAGAGTTCTACAATATCCACCTCACTACCTCACTGAGCTCTTGGGAAAATTAAATTAATATTGTGTGAGGACGCCTTGCTTTTTCCTTCTCTCTCTCTCTTTTTTTTTTTTTTTTTTTTTTTTGAGACAGAGTCTCGCTCTGTCGCCCAGCCTGGAGTGCATTGGCGCGATCTCGGCTCACTGCAACCTCCGCCTCCCAGGTTCAAGCGATTCTTCTGCCTCAGCCTCTCCAGTAGCTGGGACTACAGGTGCGTGCCACCACATCTGGCTGATTTTTTGTATTTTTAGTAGAGATGGGGTTTCACCGTGTTAGCCAGGATGGTCTCAATCTCCTGACCTCATGATCCCCCGCCTCAGCCTCCCAAAGTGCTGGAATTACCACACCCGGCCGCTTTTTCCTTCTTAAAACGCTTTTGGAGGTAGAGATATAGAAGCAAACTGGAGGAAAGAAAGGTAGATAGGGGAGGGAGGTGAGCAGAGAGAAATTTGGGGAAGGACCCAACAACTAAATGCAAGAGAAAGCGAAGACAGATGGGGCTGGAGTTGAAAGGCAGATAAAAACAGAACACACCTGCCTCTGAGTTTGCAGACATGAAGAGTAACATTCTTTTAGTACCTCACATATTCCCCTTTCCCAAGAGCTGATGAGGGCTGGATGGGTTCATCTCTGTACCTGCCTATGCCCACAAATGTTCAATGTCTCCCTGCTGTGTACCAAGCTAAAGAGGTCTGGCGCACCCTGGAATTCCAGATGCTCTGGAATGGAGCTAGCCTCCAGTTAGCCTCGTTTTCAGTTATCTGCATAGACATGTCTCTCTGAGCTCCAGCCAAATCGAGCTTTTGGTCTCCCCACAACGCCCCCAAACCTGCTTTCCTCCTGCCTCTGTGCAGGTGTTTCCTTTGCTTTGACTGTTCCTCCCTTTTTTTTTTTTTGAGATGGAGTCTGGCTCTGTCTCCCACGCTGGAGTCCAGTGGCTCGATCTCAGCTCACTGCAAGCTCCTCCTCCTGGGTTCCCGCCATTCTCCTGCCTCAGCCTCCCGAGTAGCTGGGACTACAGGTGCCCACCACCGCACCCTGCTAATTTTTTTTTTTTGTATTTTTTAGTAGAGATGGGGTTTCACCGTGTTAGCCAGGATGGTCTCGATCTCCTGACCTCGTGATCCACCTGCCTCGGCCTCCCAAAGTGCTGGGATTACAGGCGTCAGCCACCGCGCCCGGCCGAATGTTGCTGTCTTTCCTGGCTGAAACCTTCTCATCTTGAAGCCAAGTTCCAATGCTTGTTCTGATGTAGCTTTTATTGGTCCTTTCGGGCTCCCGTCCCCATTCTCTACTCTCCAGCCTGCTCCTAGGATTAGTTTTTAGTGTGCTTGTCTCAACCAATCTAGATTGTCAGACTCTTGAGGACATTGACTGTC
The DNA here is from genome assembly GCF_006542625.1 of Nomascus leucogenys. Classification (NCBI taxonomy): domain Eukaryota; kingdom Metazoa; phylum Chordata; class Mammalia; order Primates; family Hylobatidae; genus Nomascus; species Nomascus leucogenys. The sequence continues at coordinate 88,734,698 of NC_044388.1, forward strand.
CTCCTTCTCTTCCTCATTGTCCATGTTCATTATTTGCACATTTTTAAAAAGCCTGTGGCCAGGCCGGGCGCAGTGGCTCAGACCTGTAATCCCAGCACTTTGGGAGGCCGAGGCGGCGGATCACGAGGTCAGGAGATCGAGACCATCCTGGCTAACATGGTGAAACCCCGTCTCTACTAAAAATACAAAAAATTAGCTGGGCGTGGTGGCGGGCACCTGTAGTCCCAGCTACTCGGGAGGCTGAGGCAGGAGAATGGCGTGAACCCGGGAGGCAGACCTTGCAGTGAGCCGAGACCGCGCCACTGCACTCCGTGGGCGACAGAGCAAGACTCTGTCTCAAAAAAAAAAAAAAAAAAAGCCTGTGGCCAGCCAGGTGCGGTGGCTCAGACCTGTAATCCCAGCACTTTGGGAGGCCGAAGCAGGTGGATCACTTAAGGCCAGGAGTTGGAGAACCAGCCTGGCCAACATGGCAAAACCCCGTCTCTACTAAAAACATAAAAAATTAGCTGGGCGTGGTGGTGCACACCTGTAATTCCAGCTACTCAGGAGGCTGAGGCATGGGAATCACTTGAAACTGGGAGGCAGAGGTTGCAGTGAGCTGAGATGCTGCCATTGCTCTCCAGTCTGGGCAACAAGAGTGAGACCCTGTAAAAAAAAAAAAAAAAAAAAAAAAGCCTGTGGCTGAGCATGGTGGCACACACCTATAGTCACAGCTACTTGGGAGGCTGAGGTGGGAGGCTCACTTGAGCCCAGTGTCCAGCCTGGGCAACACAGTGAGACCCCATCTCTTCAAAAAAGAATTGTGGGTATCAACTGTGTAGAAGTCACCATGGATATAGAGGTGAATAAGAAAAGCACTCAGCAAATACTTGTTGCATTTAATGCTGTTGAAATGGGACTTGTGCTCGCTGATGGGATTCCAGTAGAGGGGTTCAACTGCACTAATGAATTGATACTCTCCTTATCTTCTATTCTCCATGCAACCATATTTGCCAAATCCCTTGCCTCAAGAGGCTTTAAACACATGTAAAGGCTGAGCTTCTATTGCCGAAGTGAAGCAAATAACTGAGACAACTTAATGAGACAGTTTATAGACTGTTCAGGAAAACAAATATGTCTTTGAAATCACTAAGTCATTTCAGTTTTTATTCCAGGGTCATACAAAACACTGACATCTGCATTATTTAGAAGCAGCTTTCAAAACTTTTTTTGCCATAACTCACAGTAAAAAAAATATACACTTTATATTGCAACTCAAGTCATATAAATTCTTTCATTCCTTCAACATATTGAACACCTACTATATGCCAGATATATTTTATGTGGAATACAGTAGTGAACGAAGTAAAAGAGGAAGAAAGGAGAGGAGCAAGAGAAGGAAATAAACAAAAATTCTTGCCCCCTAAGACTTTACATACTAGTGGAACAGACAATAGACAAAATAAGTAAGCCAGGTGCAGTGGCTCACACCTGTAATCTCAGCACTTTAGGAGGCCAAGGTGGGAGGATTGAGAGGACTGCTTGAGGCCAAGAGTTCAAGACCAGCCTGGACAACATAGCAAGATGCTGTCTCTACAAAAATTAAAGAAAAAGATTAGCTGAGCATGGTGGCATGTGCCTGTAGTCTCAGCTACTTGGGAGAATAAGGGTGGAGGATTGCTTGAGCCCAGGGATTCAAGGAGTCTTGCAGTGAGCTATGATTATACCACTGCACTCCAGCCTGGACGACAGAGCAAGACTGTCTCTTAAAAAACCAACAAAATACAAAGTAAAATATACACATATAGGAACACACAGAAACAGAATATTCATGAGGCAAAACCACCTATTTCTATATGCAGTACACTCAGATGTTTTTGATTTTTTCAGAAAAAATGCTGATCACATCCTGTTAAACCATTAAGTTGGCTTCTCAACTCAGTAATGGGTTGAGGCTTTTGCACTTTGAAAAACACTAGTCTAGACAATTTCTGACATGGGCAGAGCATGTGCTATTCTCACCTTACGGAGGGAGGAACATGCAAAGATATTAACTGAGTTCCTCAAATTCACCCACGATCTGAGGGAAGCAATGCTGACCTCCACCTGAGGGCTTCCCAGTCCACTGCTGCCCTTTCCCTCACCCTCTGCGGTGCCTCCTCTTCTCTTCTCATTCTGAAACCTTGCTCTGCACATGGAGCAGCTCTTCCTTCCCTTGTCAGGTAAAAATCACATGAGGCGGGTGTGGTGGCTCAAGCCTGTAATCCCAGCACTTTGGGAGGCCGAGGCGGGTGGATCACGAGGTCAGGAGATCGAGATCATCCTGGCTAACACGGTGAAACCCCGTCTCTACTAAATATACAAAAAATTAGCCGGGCATCGTGGCGGGCGCCTGTAGTCCCAGCTACTCGGGAGGCTGAGGCAGGAGAATGGCGTGAACCCGGGAGGCGGAGCTTGCTGTGAGCCGAGATGGCGCCACTGCACTCCAGCCTGGGCGACAGAGCAAGACTCTGTCTCAAAAAATAAATAAATAAATAAATCACATGAGTACTTCTAAGCCTAGCCAGACCGCACTACGTTCCAGGATGCCTCTCTCAGGCCACTACTGCATTCTGGCTCGCTTGATTGATTTAGAGACCGGGTCTCACTCTGTTGCCAAGGCTGGAGTGCAGTTGTGCAATCATGGCCCACTGCAGCCTTAACCTCCCAGACTCAAGCAATCCTTCCACCTCAGCCTCCCAAGTGGCTGGGACTTCTACGCATGCACCAGCACACCTAGCCAATCTTTTTTTTTTTTTTTTAATTTTTAGTAGAGACGGGTCTCACTATGTTGCCCAGGCTGTGGCTTGCTTTACAACTATTGGTCTACCAGAATAGGATCCTCTGCACGGTGACCTCCTAAAAGAGCAGGTGCCAATCACCTTTGTGTCCCCCAAAGCACAGTGCTTTATCTGTAGGTATTAATAAACACCTAGGAAATTGAATTGAATTTGTGACTCAAAGCAGAGGGGTGGAGAGAAGTGCTTCCTAGCCAGGACTACAGGATTTAGGCCACATCTATTTAAAAGGCTAACAGACTAGAAAGGATACCACTGGTAAAAAGATCTCTTTACCTGAGCTACAAAAGTCATACATTAGGTAGAGGCTTCAATAGTGTAGAAAATGTACTAATGTGTTATCTCCCTAGAGACAGATTTAGAACCATGTCAGTTATGTTGCCGATCACAGAAAACAGAAACCTAGTGAAATTAACTCAAGACAATGAGGGCTACCATAAGGAGGCCCAAGGAGTAGTTGGATGGACCTGAGGAAGGACAGGAGCCAGAGGTCCCCTGAGGAGCTCTGCGCTGCAGAAGTAAGGCAATCCTCGCTGCAATGGTGACCATTACAATGGGGACGGTTGCCACCTCATCAAAATGAAGGAAATCAGTTCAAATTCTCAAAAAAACCTACATGGCACAGCCAATTCTAGAACTGTCCACCCTTGCTTCACTTGGTTTGAGTAGGATGGGGCTGTGTGTTGGAAAATATCTAAGGAAGAAGGGGGGGAACAAACTCTCTGAAAAGAAAGAACTTTCACTAAATATTGACCCAAACTGGAATTTTCAGTTTTACCCTACCACCAGAGAGGATGGGACTCAAGGCCAAGATGAGGTCAGTTACAAAAAGTTATATAAAATACTCTATCTGTGATACAGTGTAAAATATCATTTCAATCCTATTAAAAGTTAAAAAAATGTAGATTTTAGCTAAATGACCTATAAGTTTCAGGGATCTACAAACCCATGCGTGTATAAATATATCACGAAAATCTGTACAAGATATTTCATAGAATTCTCTATCTCATGGTTTTCAGACTTTATTTTGAATCAGATTCTAATTCTGTAGGACTAGGGTAGGGTAGTGGGACAGCATACTTAAATAAGCACCCCAGATACTGCTAAAGATGGGTCATGTTGAGAGACTTTCTTAACCTAATCCCTTCCTACTTAAAGTAATTAAAAAGGAGCTCGACTTGCGTAAGTTTTCTTTTTCTTTTTTTCTTTGAGACGAAGATTCACTGTCACCCAGGCTGGAGTGCAGTGACACCATCTCAGCTCACTGCAACCGCTGCCTCCCAGGTTCAAGCAATTCTCCTGTCTCAGCTTCCCGAGTAGCTGCGATTACAGGCGTGTGCCACCATACCTGGCTAATTTTTTATATTTTTAGTAGAGACAGGGTTTCACCATGTTGGCCAGGCCGGTCTCAAACTCCTGATCTCAAGTGATCTGCCCGCCTTGGCCTCCCAAAGTGCTGGGATTACAGGCGTGAGGCACCATGCCCAGCCAAAAAGTTTTCAATTAGAACAAAAATGGAAAATAGAACCACACAAACTCATCATTTATGTGGTAACACTAAATAAGAGGATGTACAATTAAAAAAACTACCACATTTCCTATTATTTTTAATTGCATTTAGTCACAACATTTATAAGAGCATATGTTTATAAAAGATGGTTAAGACTGGTTAGTAATTTATTCTTGGGGTTTGTTTTAAAGTGAAAAAGGGGAAGTAGTTATAAGTCCAGAAAGAATTATTTCAGGATGATATATGTTGACTATAAACTCAAAAGGTATACTGATAGCAATCCTATAAACAGCAAATATGGATGCAATTGATTTAAGCCTATTGGTTCATTTTTTAAAAGCACCCTTGTTTCTTTAAAGTTAAGTACTATAAATGATTCTTGAAAATCTACTGTGGACATGATATATTCAGTCAAACTTGCTAGGAGTTGGGGAATGATTTCGTGACCATCCAATTCAGAGTCTGAATGACAGTTAAACAGTATTACAAAAAAGTTACCGTCACAGTACATAATCAATTCCTTGGACGATACAGCTTCCACAGCTCTCATCATCCTGGTTACTCTTCTTTCTGCTTTCACTTACACATTCCTTTCTTTCAGACAAACAAAAAATATCAAAGTTCACCAAAATTCTTAAAGTCACAGTTCATATAGCACTGAATGATAGTAGCTTTGGCATTTGATATTACAAAGTCACTTTTCCATCGCAAATGTTTTCTTCATTCTGGGTCAAGGCGAGGTAAAACAGGAAGAATAAGGTTCCCAAATGCAGAGTCTTGAGTGATGAAGTATCCAGATGAATGTGCATGAGCATGCTGGGAAAGATTAAAAACAAAAAGGCAATTAAGCTATTAAATAGAGTCACAATTCTTCGACCAAGGCATTAAAATTACTTATTCTTTCTGAATGCTTGAGACCAAATTTATTTGTTTATTCATTTATTTTTCATTGTTATGGTCCAGATGGAATTTATTTTAAAATCAGTTCTTGGCTGGGCATGGTGGCTCACACCTGTAATCCCAGCACTTTGGGAGGCCAAGGTGGGCAGATCACAAGGTCAGGAGATCGAGACCATCCTGGCTAACATGGTGAAATCCCGTGTCTACTAAAAATACAAAAAAATTATCCAGGTGTGGTGGCGGGTGCCTGTAGTCCCAGCCACTCAGGAGGCTGAGGCAGGAAAATGGCATGAACCTGGGAGGCGGAGCTTGCAGTGAGCAGAGATCGCACCACTGCACTCCAGCCTGGGTGACAGAGCAAGACTCCATCTCAAAAAAAAAAAAAATTAAATAAATAAATAAATAAATAAATAAATAAGTTCTTCTGCTGCTGGTTGTGTTTAAATAGACAGGAAATGGATAGTAATACAGAATCTGGGTTAACAAGTTACACCAAGTACTCATTTATCATCCTCTCTATCTACCCTGTGATTGTCCTCAGTCAATAAGTGACTCAAAGACATGAACTGTTTTGTTCCTTCCAGTGAGGAAAACAAGTATCAAAGATCCCAAAGTACTCTGATCTTGGTCAACAAACCAGGAACTTGAGAAAGAGGGGTAGTAGTTGGAAGGAGAGGGGGGAAAAGGCAGTGAGATTACTGGTGATTAAAATACCAACATTTGGTAGAGAATGTTGGAATGTAAATAACAGAAAACCACCAGTAACTTCCCTCTGTCATTTAAAAAAAAAAAAAAGACTGTTTTTAGGTCATCTAAAGTGAATGGAGGGCTGGGCAATGGTGGCTCACACCTGTAATCCCAACACTTTGGGTGACTGAGGTGGGAGGATCACTTGAGGCCAGGAGTTTGAGACCAGTCTGGGCAACACAGTGAGACCCCATCTCTACAAAAAATTAAAAAATTAGCTAGGCACAGTGGCATATGCCTGTAGTCCCAGCTACTTAGGAGGCTGAGGCAAGATTACTTAAACCCAGGAGTTTGAGGTTACAGTGAGCTATGATGGCACCATTGCACTCCAGCCTGGGTGACAAAGCGTGAGACCTTGTCTCTAAAAAATAGATAAATAAAATAAAATAAAGTGAGATGGTCTTCATAATGTTCCTTCCAATTCTGGGATTCTAAGGTTTAAAAATACAAGTGATTAAATTATGCCTATGGAAAAAAAATGTCTTGTGCAAAGTCTCTGGAAATCTTAAATTATTCAAGATGAGACTGTAACACTAAAACTATTACTCTGAAGAGTATCTTTTTTAACTGATGAAGCACCACATTTCTAGTCCTATAGTAAGAGTTAGCTATTAAATATTCCCTGCACAACAGTTGTGCTGAGCATTTAAAAAAAAAAAAATCCAGGCAACAATAATAAACAAATACAACTATCAAAGGATGTAATGACATGATAGATTTGAAAAAAAATGCATGTACTATTTAGCCAGTTCAATTTTTAAGATGATTCCTGTCCATCAAAATATCTTAAACTCTTTTGTGCACAAGCAATCCCTTGGCATGTAGAAGCACAGAATCAATCATGACCGAGTCAACACCATAAAAGATACTTTCATTACTGCTGCACTGGTCCTTCAAATCCTCTGGGCTTGACTGAACATCAGCAAACCATTGCAATTATGTGTGGAACATTTTTATTGATATTGCTCCACTGAAATATAAAATAACTATGTGCTGGCTTCTGAGACCGAGGAAACCTCCACCGAGGCAAGAATGTCAGTTACACTTTGCTCACCTGCAAAGCTGCCTTCTGTTGGGCTGCAATATGCTGCTGCTCAGCGTGATCCCGGAAGTCCTTATTAAGAGAGGGTCTCGAGAGTGCAATGCTAAAATGGGAATCTTGGTTACTCGGCTGCTTAAGGCAGAAACATCCTTACTTTTTTTTGGATAGTAGTAAATTATCTTCTTTTTTTTAAATTGAGGTATCCTTGACAAAAACTGCATATACTTCCAGTGTACAATGTGATGTTTTAGTATTTGTATTTGTTGTGAAATGGTTAAATCAAGCTAATTAACATATCCATCACCTCACATACTTACCATTTTTGGTTGTGGAACATTTAAGATCTCTTAGGAATTTTCTTAGCAAAAAACTGTCTTAGCAATTTTCAAGTATGTATCATTAACTATAGTCACTATGCTATACAGTAAATCTCTTAAAGAGATGTCCTTACTTCTGAATCACAACTTTTCATTATATATTCTTTATAGGGGTAAAAAAGACCTCCAAGAATAAGTCTTTTTTCCTTCTCTCACTATCTTCATGAATTTATACAAGAAAGTCTTTGTTATTTACTGAGATTTTAAATGATCTTTTAAAAATTTATCTTTTGTTTTTTTGGAGACAGAGTCTCACTCTGTCACCCGGGCTAGAGTGCAGTGGTGCGATCTCAGCTCACTGTAACCTCTGCCTCCCAGGTTTAAGCCATTCTCGTGCCTCAGCCTCCTGAGTAGCTGGGATTACAGGTGTGTACCACCAGCTATATTTGATTTTTGTATTTTTAGTAGAGAAGGGGTTTCACCATCATTGTGGTCAGGTTGGTCTCGAACTCCTGACCTCAAGTGATCTGCCTGCCTCAGCCTCTCAAAATGCTGGGATTACAAGCATGAGCCATCATGCCCAGCCTAAAATTTATAATCTACGGTCTCCTACTTTCAAACAGATTTGAGATACAATGATCTATCATGATCTCTATTAACATTATTTTAAAAAAACAGTAAACCACAAGATATCCGTCAATGGTAAAACCATATCCTTTTGTTTTTATGATTACTAAACTTGTTCGTGACCAGCCTGGCCAACATGTTGAAGCCCTGTCTCTACTAAAAATACAAAAATTAGCCAGGCATGGTGGTGCACACCTGTAGTCCCAGCTGCTCGAGAGGCTGAGGCAGAAGAATCGCTTGAACCCAAGAGACGGAGGTTGCAGTGAGCCGAAATCGCGCCACTGCACCCAGACTGGGAGACAGAGCAAGATTCTGTCTCAAAATAAATAATAAATAATAATTAAACTAAAGTTATCATAACCATGTTCCACATAGGTAGAACTATTATGAATAAATAATCAAACTTAGAGATACTTACCAGATTCTACAGCAGCTACTAGATGCGTAGCTCTGTACTGAACACTAGGGGTATATGCAAGACAAGAGGCTCACAGACAACAGCAATCCTGATGAGGTGTGATGTATATTAATAACAGGAGAATAAATAAGGACATTTAATGTATCTGGAAGGATAGTGGTCTGGAAAATGTTATAAAATGTAGACCTTATCCTAACAGTAATAGGAGACCTCCAAAGAGTGTTAGGCAGCTGGGGAGTTACATGATCAGAAGTATCACCCTCTTGGCCAGGTGCAGTGGCTCATGCCTGTAATCCCAGGACTTTGGGAGTCCAAGGCAGGAGGATCATTTGAGCCCAGGTGCTCAAGACCAGCCTGGGCAATATAGTGAGACCCCATCTCTATAAAAATAAGATTAACCAGGTATGGTGGCATGCGCCTGCAATTCCAGCTACATGGGAGGCTGAGATGGGAGGATCGCTTAAGCTTGGGAGGTCTGGAGATGGTGCCACTGCACTCCAGCCTGGGTGACAGAGTGAGACCCTGACTCAAAAAAAAGAACTATCACCCTGTAGTTCAGAAAGGCCACTATTGCACTACTGTGGCAGACAGTGTTGGTCACCTCCTCAACAGCTGTTTGTCTCCTTTCCTCCTGGCTGATGGAACCCAAACTTGGTTCAATTATCAGTGGTCACATGCTTCAAGGCAGGCCAGGCTCATGCCCCAGGGGGTAGACCTTGATTGATGTGAGACAATGTCATTCCTCTAGCTGGTTTCTGGTTTAGGCAAGAGAAAGGTACATAATCTGGGCAACCAGACTTGATGGGTGTCTACAGGAAGGCTTCTGAGAGTGTTTTCCTCACTCTTACAAATGGGACACACCATAGGAAACTTTCAGGCTTTTTCCTCTACAGGTGGCTCAGTGCGGGGTGATGCCTAAGCCACTGCAGTCATATTCTGGCCTGAGGGAGCCACTGACCCATGGGGTAAAGCGGAAAGGAAAGATGAATGAAGCTGCATCACTAATGATATTGTGGCCACTGAATTAAGCTACTCTGGAACTACCTTATCTTCACACTCTTGGTTAACACATACCCAAATGTTTATGCCAATTTTGTTATATTTCTGTCACTTCCCAATTAAAGCTTGCTAAATGACACAACTGATGAATGTATTCAAGAAGCGTAAGACCACAGGAAATCTGAAGCAGTTATAATAATTGAGGCAAGAAATGAGAGTGGCCAGGAATCAGGATAGCATCAGTAGCAATGAGGAAAATGGACAGATGTGAGACACCTTTCGAAGTATAATCACAAGAGAATGGTGAATGCTTGGAGATGAAAGTGAAAGGAATGGTAAACAATTGAAGTTCACATTTCTGACCTTGTAACTAGTAGATGGCAGCCTGAACCATTTACTGAGACAGGATACACAAGAATATTCAGTAGCTGATTGGAGAGCGGGAAGGGAGAATGAGTTCAGGCTGGGACATACTACATTTGAAATGCCTGTGGACATCAAAGTAGAGAGTCCAGGAGGCAAAGGTGTGCTTAGAAGAAAGGACAGCCTAGAGCTGCAAATGCGTAAGTGATTAGCACGTAAATAACAGCATGTGGGAAAAGATGCAACTGTCCAGTGAAAACAGGCAGGCTAGGAAGCCTGGTCTAGAACAGAATTCGAAGGGCTGTCAGCATTCAAGGGACAAATAGAGAAATGTCCACAAAAGAAATTAAGATAGTCTCCTCCTACTGTTTTATATTCTCCAAGTGAGCAAATGGAAGCCAAGGGAGTACTTTAAGAGAGTGGGCCGGGTGCAGTGGCTCACGCCTGTAATCCCAGCACTTTGGGAGGCCAAGGTGGGCAGATCACTTGAGGCCAGGAGTTTGAGACCAGCCTGGCCAACATGGCAAAACCCCATCTCTATCTACTAAAATTACAAAAATTAGCTGGGTATGGTGGCATACGTCTGTAATCCCAGCTACTTGGGAGGCTGAGGCACGAGAATCACTTGAACACGGGAGGCAGAGGTTGCAGTGAGCCAAGATTGTGCCACTGCATTCCAACCTGCACAGCAGAGACCCTGTCTCAAAAAAAAAAAAAAAAAAAAAAAAAGAAAAAAAGAAAAAAAAGAAAAGAAAGAAAGTGATCAGTGGTGTCAAATAACGCTAAGATGTCTGATAAGAAAAGGACGCTGGTCTGCCAGATTTAGCATGGGAAGGTTACAAGAGACCTAGGCAAGAACATTTTCCTTGATGGAGGGCCTGGAAGTCAGACTGCAGTGGGTTGAGGCATCAATAAGTGAGAAAGTAAAGATGAGTACAGACAATTGCTTTAAGAGAAAGACAGAAGAGAGTTAGGGTGGTGGCTGAAGGGGATAATGGATCTTTTTTGTTTGTCTGTTTTAGACAGTCTTACTGTATCATCCAGGCTGGATTGCAGTGGTGCAATCAGCTCATTGCAGCCCCAACCTCCCAGGCTCAGGTGAGCCTCCCACCCCAGCCTCCCAGGTAGCTGGGACTACAGGCACGCACCACCATGCCTAGCTAATTTTTTGTATTTTTTTGTAGAGATGGGTCTTGCCATGTTGCCCAGGCTGCTCTTGAGCTACTGGGCTCAAGTGATCCACCCACCTTAGCTTCCCAAAATGCTGGGATTACAGGCGTGAGCCACCATGCCCGGCAATAATGGATCTGAGGGAAGATACTAAATATGGCAGAGACTGAATACTTATAATAAAGATCATCAAGCTACCTAAATTTGGCCTACTTTGCAGAATGATTAAAAAGTGGGGCACTAGCAGCAATTGCAGTAATAAAAAACCATACAAAACTCTTAAAAAAAAAAAAAGGCTATAAGGGCTAGGTGCAGTGGCTAACGCTTGTAATCCCAGCATTTTGGGAGGCCGAGGCAGGAGGATCACTTGAGGCCAGGAGTTTGAGACCAGCCTGGGCAACACAAGACCTCACTTGTCTCTACTTAAAAACAAAAAAAATTAGCCAGGTGTGGTAGGGTGCGCCTGTAGTGTGACATACTCAGGGGGGATCACCTGAGCCCAGGAGACTGAGGATGTAGTGAGCTATGGTTGTGCCACTCCACTCCACTCTAGGTGACAGAGTAAGACCCTGTCTCAAAAAAACAAAAAGTCTGAAGGTTATGAAGTCTATAGGGAAAATTAAATATTCTAGATAGAATGTTTACAATTTAATCAACTAAACAGTTTGTTAGAAGTCTGACTAGGAAATGAAGGGAACCAGAATATGTCACCTAAAATATGCTTCTTTGATATAAAAATTATTTTTGAGCTGAAAGCAATTAAGAAGCAGCTCAGTTAATAGGGTTGCTTAAAAATAAAAATAAAAGGCAGCAGCAAACTGAGGAAAAGCTCTCTCTCTCCCCTCCCCACTTTCTGCCTAAAGACAGGATATAACTTTTCCTCTACTGGAGACAAGTCTAGACTCTTAGCCTAGGGACAGCGGCAGAGGACTGCCAACAAGCCTTAATCCATTCGTTTTCTCCATATATTTATCTTCTCAGTTTCCCACCCCCAGAAGCCTAAAATCCCTTTCGTTTGTGCCACATTTATTATTCTTTGTTGAAGATGCTATATAAGTAGAGTTCTAAGCTACGATTTTGAGTTACTTTTCATTAAGGTTTCTCCCTTGTGATGTGTGCTGCATGCACTCATAAATTTGTTTTTCTCTTGTCAATCTATCTTTTGTTACAGAGGTCCCTCCCAATAAGAACTAAGTTGGGCACAGGTAAAGTTTAGCCTCCCGTATACAAATAAAACACAATGAGTAGATTGCAGTGTTAAACAAAAAAATCCTTGCCAGCCAATCTGAGTCATTTGGTCCAAGAAATTTTTATATCACTGAATATAAAAACCACATTATAGGCCAGGCACGGTGGATCATGCCTGTAATACCAGCACTTTGGGAGACTGAGGTGGGTGGATCACCTGAGGTCAGCAGTTCAAGACCAGCCTAACCAACATGATGAAACCCCATCTCTACTAAAAATACAAAAATTAGCTGCGTGTCGTGGCAGATGCCTGTCATCCCAGCTACTCGGGAGGCTGAGGCAGGAGAATCGCTAGAACCCGGGAGGCGGAGGTTGCAGTGAGCCGAGATTGCACCATTGCACTCCAGCCTGGGGGACAGGGCGAGACTCCGTCTCGAAAAACAAAAACAAAAACAAAACAAAACAAAAACAAACAAACAAAAAACCCACATTATAGTGTCAATACCTAGCTCCAGGATGATTTGTTGAAGACTGGTTCTGCATAAGTAGTTTTCTTTTCTCTTTGTCCAGTTCTGCCAAGATTGCAACTCTATTTTTGTTTTGAAAACCTAAAAAAAAAGAGGAATAGGAGAAAAGGGAGAAAGAAAGAGAGGAATAAGAAACATTTTAGACATATTTTTATAACCTAAGCCATCTAGAACCAAGAAAGCAAAACTCCTATTCTCTAACATGATAATGAATTCACCAGTTAAGTACTTTCCCTAAATGGTTACTTCTTCCCTCCTACTTCCCAGCAACTTTAACAGCATAATTCATGAATACTTAAGCAGAATCAAATTATATTTGAAGTGTAGCTGAGGACTTTTAAGAGTTAGTTCTAAAGAATTTTAATCACCAAGGTATAAGTTACAGCATTTGTTTTTTAACAAAATCTTTGAGGACCCAAATGCTGCAGGGGCCTGTGCAGTCTCTATCCTGCAGAGTCAATCTTTGGGAGGGCAGATGTTCTTAGTCTTCTATTTGAAGCCTCTTTCTGCATGCCTTTTTCAGGGGGGAAAAAGCAGTAAACATACTCAGATCAAAATATTTCTTTTTCTCAACTGCTTCCATTCAGATATGTTGGACAATTGTTAAAGGAACATGTCAAAGAATTTCAGCTGACCAGAAAGCAATTCTGAGAAAGAAATGGAGTGTTACTGACAGGATACAAAGAGATATGGTCTTTGTCAAATACTTAATACTGAGCTGGATTTTCAGCTTCAAACTTACATAAGATATAGGGTAGAGGTTGCCAAGTTATGGCCCAGGAGCAACTCCTATGTTTTTAAAATCAGAATTAAATACTAACATTGTAAACATTGAGAAACTGTACACTAATTTCTCAGATTCCTAGCTTCTCTTGAAATATATTTCAAGACCTGGCAACAAGTAAGTGATCTATATGCCCCCACGGCAACAATTCACCAGAACTAAGAAATAGTTGTCCCCTTTAGCTGGGCACTCTCCAGCTCATTACATTCCTTATCACCTTGTTTACATTATCTGTAAGCATTTGAGTTTCTGATCCCTAATTTAGAAAAACAAAAAGAAAGATTAAAGGACTGGAAAACAGAACTACAGAGAAAAAAAAAAAAAAGATAAGGATGATGATGGCTCAGGAGACTGGAATCATTAGGCCAGAAGAATGAATATGGGAGGAAAGCACATTTTCCAAGCAGAGCAGACCTAGGCACTCCTAAGGGTACCCACATGAAGGAGTCTAAGAATTTTATACTGATTATAAACAGGAAGAATTAGGTGGTAGGATGCAAACTTTTTCCTCTCCTTGGGAGAGGAGCAGAGACTAGCTAGGGATGGTGTAGGCTGTACAAGGAGTATTCATACTCCTTTTGCAGTGTTTTCAGCTAAATCTGTTCTTCAATCAGGCATTAGCATACTGTCTGTGGCCAGGATTCTGGGCAAAATAAATCTCCGGCACATTCATTTCTATCATCTCCCATTTTCCCCTCCCTGCCCACTCATGCTATGTCATCAAACTCTAGTAATAGCAGACTACCTCTATTTGGATAAGATAATTCAAAGAAGAAGAAGAAGAAAGAAGAAGAAGGAGGAGGAAGAAGAAGGAAGAAGAAGGAGGAGGAAGAAGGAAGAAGGAAAAGGAAGAAGGAAGGAGGAAGAAGGAAGGAGGAAGAAGAAAGAAGAAAGAAGAAGAAGAAAGAAGAAAGAAGAAGAAGAAAGAAGAAGACGGAGGTCTTGCTCCGTAGCCCAGGCTGGAGTGCAGTGGTGTGATCATATCTCACTGCAGCCTCAAACTCCTGGGCTCGAGTGATCCTCCTGCCTCAGTCTCCCAACTTGCTAAGACTACAAGTGTGAGCCAGCATGCCCTACTAATTTTTGTATTTTTTTTTAGAGACAGGATTTTACCATGTTGCCCAGGCTGGTCTTGAACTCCTGGGCTCAAGCGATCCTCCCACCTTAGCCTCACAAAGTGCTAGGATTGCAGGTGTGAGCAACTGAGCTCAGCCCATTGTGGTCTTTCTGAATAGAGTTTTCTAAGCCTTCCAGGGTATTGATCATTTACTCTCATCCTAACCCCGATCCCTTTTTCCTGCCTGATCTCTTAGAGCTTAATCTTCCAGTAGAAGAAGCTCTGTGGGGCCTTTCCATGCTGCACGTCATGACCTGCTCCACCCAGTCTTATAGATAGGCATGTCTCGAGAGAAGTCTTCTACTCAAGGAAAGATTTAATACAGCTTTGAGGGACAGAGGAAAAACCAAACTGTTTTTGGAAGAAACAAACTATTCTCTACTCTCATTCAACACAAAACTTCTGACACCAAGCGATTCTTTAGTGGACACCAGCTGAGTGTCCTATAATTCAATTCTGACACTATCTACCTGGAGATAGTGTGGGGCCCCACAAGCTGAGGCTCAGTTCTACGAGACTGCTTGCCACTTCAGATGCCAATGGCAAGTAGGCAGTAGGTTGTCACCTATGCCTCTGACTGACTGGCTATAAACCGGGGGCCCCCATGACTCGCTCCTTGGATTTGGTTAATTTGCTAGAGTGGCTTACAGAACTCAGGGAAGTACTTTACTTACATTCACTAGTTTATTAATAAAGGGTATTACAAAGGTTAGACATGAATAGCCAGATGAAGAGATGCATCAGGCCAGGCACGTGGGAAGGGACACGGAGCTTTAATACTCTCTCCGGCACACCATCTTTCAAGCATCTTCACATGCTCAGCTATCCAGAAGCTCATGGGAACCTTGTCCTTTCGGGGTTTTATGGAGGCTCCATTACATAGGCATGATTGATTAAATCATTGGCCATTTGTGATCAGCTCAACCTCACTCCCTCTCCTTTCCCCGGAGGTCAGTAGGTGGGACTGAAAGTTCCAACCCTCAAATTATAGGGTTGGTTTCCCTGGCAACTAGCCTCCATCCAGGGCCTATAAAGAGTCATCACATTAGAACAAAAGATGCTCCCATCACCCAGGAAATCACAAAGGTCTTCAGAGCTCTGTGTTAGGAAATGGGGTTCAAGGACAAATATCAGAGCAAGGCTGGTGGCTCATAACTGTAATCCCAGCATTTTGGGAAGCCAAAGTGGGAGGGCCACTTGAGGCCAGGAGTTCAAGACTAGCCTGGGCAACTTAAAACAACTACAAGATGTTAGGACATAAATACTAGGTTGTTTGGACCTGACTATGTACTAAACAGAATGGTTATGCAAGACCTTGTGTCTACAAAAAATTAAAATTACCCAGGCTTGGTGGCATGTGCCTGTAGTCTAGCTACTTGAGAGGCTGAGGCAGGAGGACCACTTGAGCCCATGAAGTAGAGGCTGCCGTGAGCCATGATCGTGCCTTTATCACTCCAGCCTGGTCAACAGAGCAAGACCCTGTCACTTAAAACAAAACAAAATCAAATATCAGAACAAAACATTCTCCTAGTACCCCTACTGCTCAGGAAATTATAAGAGTTTTAGGAGCTCTATGTTAGGAACCACGGTCAATGACCAAATATGTTTCTTATTATATCATGGTATCACAACAACCAAATTCCAAGAATGTATTACTTACACAATTTAGGATTCAGTAAGAAGAAATGAGGCAGAACAGAAGTAGGAAATACTAAAGTTTGAATCAATGAAAAATTCCTCCCAGTCTCATATCAGACTTATGAAAACATCATTACCTATGGAAATCCTTCCATAAACAGTTGTTATTTGCTTAGGACAGTTTGCTTAAAGTATCCCAAAACAGGCAAATTAATTCACATTAAATGAAATCATTAAAGTAGGCCGGGTGCGATGGCTCACGCCTGTAATCCCAACACTTTGGGAGGCTGAGGTGGGTGGCTCATGAGGTCAGGAGATCAAGGCCATCCTGGCTAACACAGTGAAACCCCATCTCTACTAAAAATACAAAAAATTAGCTGGGCGTGGTGGCGCGTGCCTGTAGTCCCAGCTAGTCGGGAGACTGAGGCAGGAGAATTGCTTGAACCTGGGAGGTGGAGGGTGCAGTGAGCCGAGCTTATGCCACTGCACTTCAGCCTGGGTGACAGAGCGAGACTCTGTCTCAAAAAAAAAAAAAAAAAAGAAATGATTAAAGTAGTCCTGAAAGGCTCTTTCCAGCTCCAACACATGAAGGTTCCATAATTTTCCCCAAATGTCTGCCGCTCTGAAAACCTCAACTATCTTAATATTTGTGACATTTATGCCTGTGTATGGCAATGTGATGGTAAAAGGAGCCATATGTAAATAATAACTGAAACTTTGTCAAAATAATGTTAAGGAAACATAATTAGCAAAGCAATATATAATTACAAGTCCACTGATTTAGAGAATCAGAAATAACAACTAGAATCAGAAATAACAACTATCTGGCAGGGATGGAAAAATGAGAGCAGATATAAAAGTGTACCCCAACCCTGACCCTACTGCCATTTGGCGTGCAACTATGTATTTCAATATTAATATGTTTCTTCAAACCAAAATGGAGTTAAGAGATCCTTAGATTCCCAGTTTTAACAAAGCTGGTCAGATAACTACCTTGAGGAGCAGAAAAATGGTCTGTCTTGTTCTCATATTTTAGAATACCACAGTGACTCTCATATAATAGCCTTCTTTCCCTCCAGATACAGACGTAGAGAAGGGAATTGTTCTTCAGACTTCAGTAATGTTTGAATTCCAGGCTACAGTATTCTTTTCATTGATTTTCTGAATTTCTAGGTGTCTTAATACCTGAGACATCTTTTAGGAAATTATTTCTTATTTGCATTATTATTTTTATTTAAAAACAGGCCAGGTTCAGTGGTTCACACCTGTAATCTCAGCACTTTGGGAGGTCAAGGCAGGAGGATCACTTGAGGACAGGAGTTCGAGATCAGCCTGGGCAACATAGCAAGACCCTATCTCTAAAAAAAAAAAAAAAAAAAATTTTTTTTTTTCAATTAGGTGTGGTGCTGAATGCCTGTAGTCCCAGTGACTCAGAAGGCTGAGGCAGGAGGATCACTCGGGCTCACTGGAATAAGCTATGATGTGCCACTGCACTCTGGCCTGTGCAGCAGAGCAAGACCCTGTCTCTAAAAAAAAAATAACAAAATTTTTAAAAAGATTATTTCTCTTTAGTAGTAATCAGAATTTAAAACGTATAGTAGTCACCCCATATTCGCGGTTTCAGCTACCTGTGGTCAACTACAGTACAAAAATAGGTCAAGGTAGTACAACAAGATATTCAGAGAGAGAGAGAGACCACATTCACACAACTTTTGTTGCAGTATATTGTTATAATTGTTAATTTTATTATTATTGTTGTTAATCTCTTACTGTGTCTAATTTATAAATTAAACTTTATCGTAGGTATATATGTATAGGAAAAAATAGAGTATATAAAGAATTCAGTACCATCTGTGATTTCAGGCATCTACTGGGGTTTTTGGAACATATTCCTCCTGGGTAAGGGGGGATTATTGTACAGATGTTTGTCACATAATATTAAGCAGAATGGGGTGGCAACTCTAAAAACTCTATCCATGAGAAATTTCAGTTGAATGTACCTTTGCACTTGGTATCAATGACTTGGTCAGCTATGTGGATTCCGATTGGGTAGTCTAATTACTTTAAACCAGAAGTTCCCACAATTTCTTGGTTCACAGTGTGCCTTAGTATCTCAGCAATGTTTGCATGACACCCCAGGCCAACAAATACATAACCATTCTGTTTAGTAAGTAGTCA
Organism: Nomascus leucogenys; assembly: GCF_006542625.1. Taxonomy (NCBI): domain Eukaryota; kingdom Metazoa; phylum Chordata; class Mammalia; order Primates; family Hylobatidae; genus Nomascus; species Nomascus leucogenys. The sequence goes on from NC_044388.1 coordinate 88,753,039, forward strand.
GGTCCAAACAACCTAGTAAGTATTTGTGTCCTTACATCTTGTAGTTGTTTTAAAAAATAATACACATAATGTGAAATAAAAAATATTTAATTTCATTTTTAAATAACCACAATTAATTACTTACTAATGGATGTGTGCCTGGGCTTTGTATCACTTTTCAAACCTTGGAATCAGTTCAGACACCACCAATCCTCATTCTCTGTTCCACACTGATTTTCACATAGTAGTTGTTGGTTATCAAAGCAATTGCTAAAAACCTAACTTCGCAAAGATATGATGTCATTGAAAGGAATGGAGTGCACTGTTGAAACTGTAAACTATCTCAAACTACTTCATGTGGTGTCCAACTAGTATAGGTAGTTTTGTGTTTGCTTTCAAAACAATTTTCCATGAGGCCTCTGGGATTTTTCCATGGGGTCCTAGGATGCCATGGTGTATAGTTCACAAACCACAGCTTTAGATCTTTTCTTCAACCACTACCCAAGCAACTGAATGACAATTTCTCTCCCATTTTATCAGGGCAATCTTCAAAAAGACTTATAAATTAGGTATTGTACAAATAAAGTGCTTAAAATATCTTCCAACTATTAAAAAATCTCTTATAGATGCAGAGACCCTCTCTCTACTGACAATGACCATCGTAAACCATAAGTCTCAACTCATGTTTATATAATAAAGGATATTATATAAACATAACTACTATAATTTTTAGGCATTAAGTTAAAACTGCCTATATTTGACGATTTTCTACCTACAAAAACAATTTTAGATGATTCATCAACTTTTTAAAAAATTACATACTTGTATGTCTTGATTGGCTTGGTCAAGAAGGAAGAGCCTCACTTTCAAAAACTTCATGCATGTTTGACAATCAGAGCATAGGTAGGTATAGTAACCTCCCTGTTTCCGTGGAAATCAAAGGCGGAAATCTGTAACTATAGGCTCCAAACTAACATTAATATAGTTCCTGGCCAAGAGTGGTGAGCTATGCAGTGAGCTATTTTTGCACCACTGTGTTCCAATCTGCGCAAAAGAGAGAGACCCTGTCTCAAAAAGAAAAAACAGAAAACATATATATATATAAAATTTCCTTTGACTGTTACTCAACTATATATTAATATGGTTATAAAAGCAGCCCACTGACCAGGAATGGTGGCTCATGCCTGTAATCCTAGCACTTTGGGAGGCTGAGACGGGCAGTTCGAGACCAGCCTGGGCAACATGATGAAACCCCGTCTCTACTAAAACACAAAAAATCAGCCAGATGTGGTGGCAGGCACTTGTAATTCCAGCTACTCATGAGGCTGAGGCACAAGAATTGCTTGAACTGGGAGGTGGAGGTTGCAGTGAAGCCAAGATCATGCCACTGCACTCCAGCCTGGGCAACAAAGCGAAACTCTGTCTCAAAAAATAAAAATAAAAATAAAAATAAAAGCAGTCCACTAAGGAGAGTTATGTTGTTCTCATATATTGCTCTATTTACTACTTCATAGTGAGCCTGTTACCCAAATAAGAAAACAAATCATGCTCTTACAATGAATCAGATGGAAAGGTGTAAAATACAGGTATTATTGATTTTATAGAACAGACGTTTCCCTAAAAGTTATGTAATACCAATTAAGGTAAGATAATTATGGGAAGCCGTGTTTAAGTATACTGGAATGTGTCATTTAGAGGAATCCAAAAGTGAGTTCTTTGTAAAGTGAAGAATGTTTTCCAAGGGAAATTGGCACTCTCCCATTTGTATATACAAATTGCACATGCTTATTGTCAACTAAAGGACAAGACTTGTTTTTTCTCAGTGGAGACTACTACATTTTTAGAAGATAATTATGTGGTTCCATCTTTTCAGCGATTAAGAGATACTATAAATATAAAATATGGCCAGGTGGCTCACATTTGTAATCCTAGTGCTTTGGGAAGCTGAGGCAGGAGGATCACTTGAGGCCAGGAGTTCAAGATCAGCCTGGGCAACACAGCGAGACCTTGTCTGTACAAAAAAAAAAAAAAATTTAATTTAGCAGGGCATGATGGTGTGTGCCTACAGTCCCAACCACTTGGGAGGATGAGGCAGGAGGATTGCTTGAACCTAGGAGTTCAAGGCTGCAGTTAGCCATGACTGGATTGTGCCACTGCACTACAGCCTGGGCAACAGAGTGAAACTGTCTCAAAAATATATATATACACATACATACACACACACACACACACACACACACACATAATTCTTGAAAAGCAAATTTTAAAATTTGATAATGTCTAAATTTTGTCATGAGCAAAATAAATGGCCACATTGGAAAATCCTGATCTGTTGTTTACAGCAATATCAATTTCCCTCAAGATTAACTTGTTCACACAAAAATATTTTGGGGTCACTGTCAGTAATTATACATACGTAAAAATTATATGAAGTACAGCCAACAATGGAAAAAGCATTAAAAAGCCTATAAAGATAATCTGATTGATAATGTTCATATGACTAGGAGCACAATTGAGTTTTTCAATGCCCTTCAACATACATAAACTTCTAAAAATTATTTTTTAAAGTGTATAGTCTGATTAGTAATATTGAAAATTACAATCGCACAAAAATATTTTTGTTTTCAAAGTACATGAGAGTGAGGGTGGCATAGGAAAGAGAAAAGTTGTACAAAACGCTCATGTTCCAAATAATGTAAGAATTTTTTTTTTTTTTTTTTTTTTTCAGATGGAGTCTCGCTCTGTCGCCAGGCTGGAGTGCAGTGGCACGATCTCGGCTCACTGCAACCTCCTCCTCCCAGGTTCAAGCGATTCTCCTGCCTCAGCCTCCCAAGTAGCTGGGACTACAGGCACGTGCCGCCACACCTGGCTGATTTTTGTATTTTTAATAGAAACGGAGTTTCAACATGTTGCCAGGATGGTCTTGATCTCTTGACCTCGTGATCTGCCCACCTTTGCCTCCCAAAGTGCTGGGATTACAGGCATAAGACACTGTCCCCGGATGAAAAATTTATAAATGCTAAGAGTTTGATGTAAATATAATTTGACAAACGATTTTCAAATGTAACACCAAGCTGACAGGATAGCTTGATTCAATAGTGTTTGTATGAATTTTTTTTTTTTTTAGTGGAAGAAAATGAATTCAACAAAAATACTGCAAGATATCAGAAGAATATTCAATTGGTCTGGTTTTGTTTAACATTTTTGAACTAGGTTGAGCTTTAAATGAAATTCATTCTACCCTCTTCTCCTCTCATTTTACTTGGCCAAGAACTTTGCCAACTAGTGAAAAGGGGTGAGAGGAAGCATTCCTGGCAGAGGGATCTTCATACAGAAAGTTATATGCCAATATGATAGTGTTCATGGTCAATGCAACCTTATAATAAAGAAAAATGGTAAGATAGAAAAAGATTTAGTAATGTTAAACTGGACTGCCATTATTAACGTATGCCCTAAAAGAAACATGGTCTCCTGCTCTGCCACTACAACGGCCAGCAAAAATGCCTCCCTCCTTATCCTCAACTCCATGTTGAACAGATTTTGGTCTCTAATACTATTCTCCATTAAGAAGGAACCAGAGGCCAGGCATGGTGGCTCACAAGTGTAATACCAGAACTTTCGGAGGCCGAAGTGGGAGGGTCATTTGAGGCCAGGAATTTGAGACCAGCCTGGGCAACACAGTGAGACCCTGTCTCTTTAAAAACAAAACAAAACAATAACAACACAAAACAGAGTTTTAGGGAGAGTACTAGTTCCATGTCTTAAGGCAGGAAAAAAAATATCAAAATGGGATTGGACTATCTTGTCAGAAAGCAAGAAGACTTTAACATTTTTATTTATCCATTTATTTTTTGTTCTTAGAGATGTTTTGCTCTGTCACCCAGAGCTCAAGTGCAGTGGTGGGACCATGGCTCATTGCAGCCTCAAACTCTGGGGCTCAACCCATCTTCCCACCTCAGCCTCCCAAGTACCTAGGATTACATGTGTGTACCACCACTCATGCTCCTAGCTAAATTTTTTATTTTCTGTAGAGACAAGGTCTGTGTTGCCCGGACTGATCCTGAATTCCTGGTCTCAAGTAATCCTTCCACCTCAGCCTCCCAAATGCTGGGATTACAGGCGTGAGCCACTGTGCCCAGCCAAGAAGAATTTTTAAAAAAGGTCCAAGGGTAAGTGCTAAAAGGACAAAGAAGCCAGTTTGAGGTTAGCCAGGCTGTCACAATTTGAACATTAAAAACAGAATAATAATTACAGCTAAGTGGAATAAATTAAGTCTGTGATAAGCCATGAATTCATAATGAGATGCAAAAGGGAAAGCTAAGATACATAAAAAGATAGTTGTAAAGAAGGGTGAAAATAATAGGGTATCCAATGTCTTATTATATTAATAACTAGGTTGGTGTTAATACTTAGGTGTTTTGTTTCTCCTGTTAAGTATATGTCTATTTATGAAGTATAGCCGTGTACTTTTTTGTTTCAGTACAAGGAGGGTAGGGTAGATACAAGGAATTGTGTGTGACTAAGCCAAACAGTTCCAAAAAAAGCAGGTCACATACCAAAAACAAGAAATTCAGATCAGCACAGGCCCTAACACATACAGCAATATGTATTTTTAAAGGAGACGCAGTGGCTGATGAGTGCCTATGATCACACACAATGACCAAGTAGACATTGTGAGTTCTAAAAGGGTGAATTAATCCAATATCCTAGAGAGCTCACAGTACAGACCTGATCCCTGATTGCTCAGGAAAGGAAACATCTATAATTCCTGGCACCACTGCTACCAGAAAAGGGCAAGTTATAATGACAACAGAGCACTGAGCTATGAAACACTGATCACACAAAAAATAAAGAATATTTCAATTAATGGAATAACTCTAGGCTGCAAGAAACTAACAGTCTATGAGAGAGGCATGAATTTAAAAAAAAATCCTCCTAAGCAGGTAACATTCAATTATAGAGGAGAACTAATGCACACCAACACGACTTTAGGTTGCCCATCAACACAGCCTTTGGGTAAGCTTTAGGCATAACCAAACTTTGTGTTTTAATTGAGAATCAAATCCATCAACAACTCTGAACTCTCGTAATTTGAAATTTTGCTTTGTTTTGGTAGTGGTAAGATTACTGTAACCTACAAAGGTATAGAAAAATTACTATAATTCTGGAAAAGTATAGAAATAGAAATCTGGAAGAGTATTATAACTCTAGGGAAATATAAAAATGCAAGTATATCAGCTGAGTGCAGTGGTTCATGCCTGTAATCCCAGCACTTTGGGAGGCCAAGGCAGGAGGTTCACTTGAGCCCAGGAATTCAAGACCAGCCTGGGCAACATAGTGAGACCTCGTTTCTACTAAAAATAAGAAAAATTAGCTGGATGTGGTGGTGCACACTTGTGATCCCAGCTACTCAGGAGGCTTAGGCAGGAGGATGGCTTGAACCTGGGAGGTCAAAGCTGCAGTGAGCCATGACTGTGCCATTGCATTCCACCCTGGGTAACAAAGCGAGACCCTGTCTCAAAAAAAAAAAGTATAGAATGAATAAATTAAACCAACAGGTTAATATTTTAAAATACATTTAATTTTAAGTAAATTTTTGACCACTATATAAAGTGAAGTTTAACAGACAGTATAATTAATTATAATTGTAACAAACTGTTATTAAACATAATTTAACTAAATAAGCTTATAAACAATGTCTAAATGTTTAAAAAAAATTTTTTTTTGAGACAAGGTCTCGCTGTGTTGCCCAGGCTGGAGTGCAGGTGGCATAATCAAGGCTCACTGCAGCCTTGACCTCCCCGGCTCAAGGCATCCTCCCACTTCAGCCTCCCAAGTAGCTGGGACCACAGGCATGTGCCACCACACCTGGCTAATTTTTAAAAGTTTTTGTACAAATGGGGTCCCCCTGTGTTGCCCATGCTGGTCTCAAACTCCTGGGCTCAAGTGATTCTCCCACTTTGGCCTCCCAAAGTGCTGGAATTACACGCATAAGCCACCACACCCAGCCTAAATGTTTAAAAAAATTTTATTTTAGAACTTTAGTGTATTAGATTAGTAGATTTACTAAACTGAGTATTAAATTATGAGCAGTGATGAGTATTTTTCTCCATGCCCCAAATATCTTCAGACATTAAAGAATGAAATGGAATGGAATGCTTGGGAATTGGCAAATAAATACAAGTGACTCTAGCCCAAATTATGTGTGGAAAAAGCAGTGAAAGAAGCAGCTGGGAAGGTTAAGAAGGAGCCAGATATTTAGGGACCTTGTATTACATGTAGATTCTTAGCTTGATCAAATAGGCAATGGGGAGCTACTGAGAGTATTTAGAAAAGGAAGAGGCAGAGATCAGTCTTGGCACGGTGACGAACACCCTCTGGTGGTAACAGAGAATAGATTACAGGGTAGAAGAGACCTGCCGCAGGGAAAAGTTAATCCAGGATCAGAGACGGGCAGTGAGATAGAGACTTGTTCAAGAAATAATGCAATATGAAAAGTGCTCAACTCCATTGATCATCAGAGAAATGCAAATCAAAACTACAGTGAGATATCATCTCACCTCAGTCAAAATGGCTTTTATCCAAATGTCAGGCAGTAACAAACATTGGCAAGGACGTGGACAAAAGGGAACCCTTGTACACTGTTAGTGGGAATGTAAATTAGCACAACCACTATGGAGAACAGTTTGGAGGTCCTCAAAAAACTAAAAATAGAGCTCACTGAAGCCTCAAATTCCTGGGCTCAAGTGATCCTCCTGCCTCAGCCTCCAAAGCAGTTAAGACTATAGGTGTGCACTAGCACACCTGGCTAATTTTTTTTTCAATTTTGTGTAGAGACAGGACCTCACTATGTTGCCCAGGCTCATCTTAAACTCCTGGCCTCAAGCAATCCTCCTGCCTCAGACTCCCACAGTAGTGGAATTACAGGCATGAGCCACCACACCCAGCCCATAATTTTCTATGGTAAGATTCTCTTAATTTCAGGGTTCAAACTTTCTCTAACTAGGGCATCAAGATATAACTTTTAACAATGTTATACTCACTACATGAGGGTTTCTTTTTAACCCATATAGTCTCCTGATATAATTCAATGCATCTCTTTTCAGTCTCAGAAGCACAAAGATGTTTAATATGTTATTTCATGTATGGTAAGAACTATTACTTTAATTTTTAAAAATAGTATAGATACAGGGTTCTTGCTGTGTTGCCCAGGCTGGTCTTGATGGCCTCAAGTGATCCTTCCACCTCAGCCTCCCAAAGTACCGGGATTACAGGTGTGAACCACCAAACCTGGCAGAAACTATTTATTTATTTTTCTTTTATTTATTTATTTTTTTTTTTTTGAGACGGAGTTTCACTCATGTCGCCCAGGCTGGAGTGCAATGGCGTGATCTCGGCTCACCACAACCTCTGCCTCCCAGGTTCAAGCGATTCTCCTGCCTCAGCCTCTGGAGTAGCTGGGATTACAGGCATGCGTCATCATGCCACCATGATTACGCATTAGCCACCATGCCTGGCTAATTTTGTATTTTTAGTAGAGATGGGGTTTCTCCATGTTGGTCAGGCCGGTCTCGAACTCCCGACCTCAGGTGATCCGCCCCCTTCGGCCTCCCAAAGTGCTGGGATTACAGGCGTGAGCCACTGTGCCTGGCCTCTTTTTTTTTTTTTTTTTAACCAAGCCATGTTTAATATCCTTTTATAACTAACCTTTTTAAAAAACAAAAAATCTGTTTCAAACTTTTTTTTTTTAAGAGACAGGGTCTCGTTCTGTTGCCTGGTTTTTGTTTGAAAAAACATTTCCACTTTTGGAACTATAACACTATCTCCATTCATAATCACGTATGTTCTCATTTTCTCATTCATTCATAGAAACATTTTGACTCCCACACATTTCTTTTTTTTCCTCCCGCACATTTCTTTGTCACTGAAAACATTCTCAAGTAACTAGCATTACATCATATTGCATTTAAAATCTAAGAGCTGATACTCATTTTCGTTTAACAGCTCTATCACACTTAAAGACTAACTGAAATTCTTCTTATTGTAAAAAAAAATCTAAAGCTAAAATTATTTTGATTATACAGTTATGGACAATCTACTACACTTTCATAACAATAATTTTTAAAAGATTACTTAAATCCTGTCGAGTGGTTATCCTACAAGCTATATACTCTTCACAACTATATAGTACATTAAAGTACCATAGTTGAGACACCTATGTTTATAGGTTTATTCCTATAGTTTAGTACTAGAGGAACGTCACTGTGGCACTATTAACGTGTTTAACATGTTTTCAGTTATTGATTGAACAAATATTTATTGTGTTGGGGACTAAGCCCTCTTTCAGATCTAGCAGTCTTTCATGCTATCACATACAGGCACAAAGTTAGGTTCTAAGGAGGCAGTGATAAGGCAAAACTTGACATGATTCTAGCTCTCATGGTTTTCAAACTGTCCAGTGAAAATAGAGATCAATCAAATAATCACATGAATGAATGTGTAATTAAAATCTAACATGAGTAGTCTGAAATAAAGAAACCATTTGATGAGCATTTATAACAATCATTATTGTAGGAATGAATGCTAAATAAACTTGACCTAGCGTGAAAGTGGGGGGAGCAGTGTCAGAGAAGGCTTTCAAAGGAAGTGATGCTTGAACTGAAAGATCTAAGGCATAAAAGTAGGGGTGAGGAACAAAATAACTTTTCCCCCTTTAAAAAGATCACTCTAACTGCAATGTTGAGAATAGACAAGAGAAAATAGTCAGGAAACTATCACAGTAGAAAGAGCTAGAGATATTAAGTTATTAGTGGATGGAAATGCAGAGATACAAACGGATCCAACAGCTATTTAGGAAGTTAAATCAGGAGGAGAGTGATGGATTCAATATGAAGGAATGAGGAAGAAGGTGTCATGGAGGGCTCCTATATTTTTTTGGTTCTTGCAGTTAAATATGCATTAGTTTTCTATGGCTGCTGTAACAAATTACCCAAAATTCGTGGCTTAAAACGACACAAATCTATTGTCTTACGGATCTATAGGTCAGAGGTCTCACTGGGCTAAAATCAAGATGTTGCCAGGGCTGCATTTATTTTCTTTATTTTTTTTGAGACAGGGTCTCACTCTGTTGTGCAGGATAGAGTGCAGTGGCATGATCAGGGCTCAGAGCAGCCTCAACCTCCCATACTCAAGCGATCCTCCCACCTCAGCCCCATGCCCAGCTAATTTTTTTTATTAACTTTTTTTTTTTTTCAAAGACAGGGTCTCTAAACGGATTATAGGAAAGAATCCATTTTCTTGCTCTGTCCTAAATCTAGTTAATGATGAACGTTTCCTATATCTTGCAAGATTAAAAAATTACTCAATCATTAGCCACCTTTCAGGGTTTACCAAAAATACGTAACAAAGAAAAGGAATCAAGCCCTAATGTCTGCTCAGGTGATCTGTGTTCATGTTCTTTTTCACCTAGACCTAAGGACTTACTCCTTTAAAACTACTGCCACTTTTTCTACCCATTGAGGTTTGTAAGATGATGACGTATCTTCTGCTTGAATCAACCTTTCTTCCCCACTCATTTTTCTTTTCTTCTCACATATAAACTCACAGGCCCTTTTCATTTAAAGGATTTTCTGCTTAATAACCAATGTAGACGATTAGATTAATCCCAATAAAGATCAAGAAGAGGTCTTTTGCCCCTTGTCTCGAGCGCCCAGTGGTTTCCTATCAGATCTATCATCAGAATGTTGTAATTCCCCCTACTGAAGGGCAGTATGGGAAAACAGAATGAATAAGGAACTTGGGACATGGAATCAACTTGGGTTCTCATCTCAGCACTACCACTTACTATTGAATATTAGGAAAATTACCTCACCATGCCTCAGGACCAAAGGGGATAACAGTAACACTTTAAAGGGTGGTTACAGGAAATACAGAAAAATATAAGTAAAAGACCTAGAACACTGCCTGCCACATGGTAGTTGCTTAATAAATATATGCTATTATTGTTATTATTATCTAGCATTCTTTCTCCCTAGTCATCAGGTTAACATCACTAGATTCCTGTCATCCCACATTGACAATTCTCTGTCAGTGAACAGTTTTTCATTAGATAGGCCACAACTAATTGGCATGCAGCTTTCTAATTACATTCACATTTCAGAACTCCCAGGCCAGTCTGAGTGCATGTGTGGATCCCATACTCTCTCCTAACTATACAAACAGTCTCAGATTACTTTACATAATATTCTTCCCAGTGATAATTTCAATCTGGAGCCTACAGGTCAAGCCTGGCATCAGAAATCTAATTTATTCTCTTTGCTGTTGCAATTAAAATGCAACAAAAAGAAATTTAGCCTTAAGAAACCTACTCCAAATTGTGTCTTTGCATCCGTACTCTCATCTTTAAAAAGGTACAAATACAAGAATTTTCAGATGCTTTTTATGCATCACTGAGATAAACTCATAATTGACAGGTGGCATACTTTAGTATAAACCTGAAGAATAAACTTGCTTTCCTTCTGGACCATATATGGTTTAGGTGAAGACTTGTACTTGGGTCTGAGATCAAACAAGACACTTCCCAGGAGCCTTGCCATTCCACTCCTATGCAGCATGCTGAAATCACAGCTGAGAGCACCAGGACTGGCCCAAAATCAATAGTTCCTACTACCTGATCTGCAGATCTTATGGTTACTACTATAAGCATTTTCAGCTCTCTGTAAAATTGAAAAAATCAAACAAAAGAATTCATATTCCTTACTCAGTATTTCACCAGGTCTCTCTGAAATCAGCCTGAACCAATCCAATGTCATCACATCATCATAGGACCTTGACATTTACCAATAATGAAGGACTCTCTGCTGCTTTTGGTACCTTGTCCAAACCCCAGGTTGACAATCTGCCTCTGCATACTAAAATTCTCATGATTGAAAGCCTACCAAATGTTCCACACTACATTGGACAGTATGAAGAACATGGGACTGCAGTGACTGTCAAGGGCATATGAAATTTAGCAGTCCTGATTACTATGATGGCATGAAAGACTGCTAGATCTGAAAGAGGGCTTAGTCCCTGATACAATGGAATTGTTCTCTACACCAGACATAATAAGTAAAATCTATTTATTTACATTAATAAATTACAACACACAAAGATTTTTTTTAATCATGGTTCTTTCAGTTATCATTTTAAGATAATTAAGGCCCTTGATATTAATATCCATATTAAGTAATTCTTATACATACAAACAGTACAGAAATGATTTACTACAGAAAGTAAAATACAGCTGGGCATGGTGGCTCACACTTGTAATTCCAATGCTTTGGGAAGCCAAAGTGAGAGAACTGCTTGAGAACAGGAGTTCAAGACCAGCCTGGGCAACTAAGCGAGACCCTGTTTCTATAGGAAAAAAGAAAAAAAATTAGCCAGGCGTGGTAGCATGTGCCTATAGTCTCAGCTACTTGGGATGCTGAGCTCAGGAGTTGGAGGCTGCACGGAGCTACAATCACACCACTGCTCTTCAGCCTGGGCAACAGAGCGAGACCCTGCCTCTTAAAAAAAAATTAGAGAGAGAAAAATACAATAGATCTGAATAAATAAGAATTTTTAAATTTCACTGGAGTCCGGGAGTCTCTAGAACATGATGCGGACTCCCTCTGCTGGTTCCTAGTAGCAGCAGTTCCATGACATCAACAAAAATCCCTGACAAAGGAGCAATGGAAGCCAAAGGGCTAATCTAAATTCATTTCTATTTAGATTAGGGGATGTTTCATAGTGGATCTGACTATGGGTCAGTCAAAGGCAATACTAAAAATGATTGCGTTTTTACTACAACTACAAAAAAAGTAACCAGCATATTGTAAATCTCAATTATTTGTGCTAATAGTGGGATAATTTAAAATTCATTTTCATTTGCAGTGCATTGTGTGGTTTTTAGCAGCGTATTATCTTTCCAAAATAGACTTCTCTTAGTTTTCATTTGAGCTCAAATTAAGTTATTTTTAATATGGGCCCTTATAATTTAATGGAAAAATAAAGAGGTCAACAACCACAAGGGAATGTGGACCTATGATTAGTCCACAGAGCACACAAATCACACATGGCTATGTGAGAGAAGAACAGAATGGTATTAGCTGGTTACAGCTGGAAAAGCTGTCACCACAACTTGCTTTTTACAATACAATAATTCTACAAAATTTGTGTAACCTTTAGTTTGTCCTAAATATAACTAATAAACTAAAACAGAATCAGGAAGCTTTCAATTTCCAGTACTGGCAGACTAGTCTGGTTGGTCTAATCCTGCCACAAACATAACACTAAAATATTAAAAATTCACTATTTAAAGGCACTGGAGTCTGACCAGTATCAGGCAGAAACTGCAACTGGTGAGATTTGGGAACTTGTGGCCTTTTGCCTGAAGCACTCCCCAATCCACTAACAGCTTGGTTAGCCTCACCTTACTAGCTTGAGTGTCAGAGGAGAACTCAAGTTTAGGGCTGACAAAGTAGCCAAAATATTAGGGGCAAGGCTTGAGGGAAAGGCAGAAGGAATAAAGCCCAATTCATGCATTGCTGAACTACACATATCCAGGGGAGATCCCAGGCAACCCATCAATAAAGCAGCAGGTGGAAGCTGAAAAACACTGCAGGATTTCAGCTGCTGCCCAACACAGGAGAGACAAGAGTTTGGAGTTGAGTATGAGTTGAGTCAAGCTGTCTGCTAGAACAAAAATCACATTTCAGAAGAATATAACAGAATCCAGAGTTCCCACAATGTCCATTACCCAATAACAAATCACGAGTTATAGGAAGAAAAAGGAAAACGTGACGCATATGCACCAAAATGCTGTCAAGAAAAACCAACTCCGAGATAACCCCAATGATATAATTAGCAGTCAAGGATTTAAAATCAACCATTATAAATATGTTCAAGGACTTAAGGGAAAAGGACACAATAAATAAAAGGGGTATTTTAGCAAAGAAATATAACTATGGAAAAGGACCAAGTGGAAATTCTAGATCTAAAAAGTAAATTGAAACAAAATGTTCACTGGATTGAATTAACAGCAGATTGGAGATGGCAGAAGTTATTTAAGTTAGAGCATTAGAAATTATCCAATCTGAAAAACAGAAAAAAATATTGCGGAAAAATAAGCAGAGCCTTGGAGTATTTGAATAATGGATGGAAACATGCCAAATTTAGTGAAAGCCATCAACCTACAGATCTAAAAAGCTCAACAAACCCCAAACAAGAAAACCACCTCTAGGCATACCATAGTCAGACCACTGAAATACAAAGAGAAAATCCTAAAAGCAGCCAGAGAAAAATAACACATTACATACAGGGTAAGAACAACACCATTAAGAAAACAAAAAGGCAAGCGAGACTGGGAGGAAATACGTGCAAAACATATCTGACAAAGGACTTGTATCCAGACCGAAAAGTGAAAACAAAAGAACTTGCTAATAAAAGAAATAACCCAATTTTTAAAAAATGAGTAAAAGATTTGAACAAATACTTCATAAAGGAAGATTTACAATGGCCAATAAATACAAAGAAAGTGCTCAGCATTTGTCATCAAGGAAATGCATTTTAATACTACAATGAGAATACACTTCATACATTCTAGAATGGCTAAAATTAACGACTGACAACAGTAAATGTGAATCAACCAGAATATTCACATATTGCTGGAGAGAATATAAAACAGTACAAAGAGAGCTCACTTCAGCAGCACATATACTAAAATAATAAAATGGTACAAGTGGCCCAGCATGGTGGCTCATGCCTGTAATCCCAACATTTTGGGAGGCTGAGGTGGGAGGATTTCCTGAGGCCAGGAGTTCAAGACCAGCCCAGCCCAGCCGACAAAGCAAGATCCTCTCTCTACAAAAAATAAAAAAATTAGCCAGGCATGGTGATGCATGCATGCAGTCCCAGCACTTTGGAAGGGAGAGGTGGGAGGATCACTTGAGCCCAGGAGTTTGAGGCTGCAGCGAGCTATCATCCACCTCAGAGCCCAGCCTGAGCAACAGAACAAGACCCTGTCTCTTAAAAAAAAGGTATCTGAGGCCAGGCACAGTGGCTCATGCCTGTAATCCCAGCACTTTGGGAGGCCAAGGCGGGTGGATCACCTGAGGTCAGGAGTTCGAGACCAGCCTGGCTAACATGGTGAAACCCCGTTTCTACAAAAAATTAGCCAGGCACAGTGGCACACGCCTGTAATCCCATCTACTCGGGAGGCTGAGGCAGGAGAATCGCTTGAACCCAGGAGGCGGAGGTTGCAGTGAGCTGAGATCATGCTATTGCACTCCAGCTTGGGCAACAAGAGCAAAACTCCATCTCAAGAAAAAAAAAAGTACCTGCAAAAAAGACTTATAAATGCTCATAGCAGCTTTATTCACAACAGCCAAAACTGAGACAACACCAAAGCTCACAAACAGAAGAATGAATAAACAGAATGTGATATAATCATACCATGGAATACTACTCCACAATAACAAGGAATGAACTACTGATCCATGCACAATATGGATGAATCTCACAGACAGTACGGTCAATGAAAGAAGCTGGACCAAATGAGTATACACTTTAAGAGTCCGTAAGTTTAAGATAAAACTAAGATTAAAAAAATCAGAACAGAGATGAATAATTTAAAAATATGAAGATGGGTCAAACCTACATAGAGTCAAACAGGAATTCAGACTTGATACAGAATGGAAATAGAGGCGTCCTTCAAGTAGTTAAGTGGTTAACTACTTGCCAAGTGAGATTCAATACTTTATAGAGAGTAAATTTTACTTTTATAAACATTTTAAAATAAAAACTCCTTGATAGCAGCACATGTGTCTGACTTGATTTGTTTTGGAGCTATCTTAACACAGGTGAAATGTGTACAAAAGTTTTTACAGCAATGAAGATAAAGGCACGGATAATGCGTGATGACAATAAAACTTCTTTAAAAGTGGTTCTGATTTCAAGTAAAAGAGCAAGCGAACATAGATGTCAGAAGAGGCCATAACGTGAATAATGTGAATACAATTTCAATGTAAGTAATCTTAATGTAGATTAAAATATAAGATTAATAATATAAAGGATGTTGTATATCTGATCCAATGTCAGATCTACCATCATATGCTGCTTAACAACAGGGATACATTCTGAGAAATTCATTGTTAGGTGATTTTCTGTTATGCAAACATCAGGGTGTACTTACACAAACACAGATGGTATAGCCTACTACACACCTAGGCTGTACGGTAACAGTCTGTTGCTCCAAGGCTACAAACGTGTACAGCGTGTTACTGTACTGAATAGTGTAGGCAACTGTAATACAATGCTAAGTATTTGTGTATCTAAACATAGAAAAGGTACAGTAAAAATATGGTTTAGGGAACACTTATTCTATTTTATGAAATGGAGTGTTGCCTGATTCTAGAATCACAAATAAAGCCAATTGAGATCTTAAAATACACACACATATATATATATACACACACACACACACACACACGGTTTAAAAGACAAAAAATGGTATACTTGTATAGGGCATTTACCATGCATGCAGCTTTCAGGACTGAAGCTGCTCTGGGTGAATCAGTGAGTGAGTTGTGAGTGAATGTGAAAGTCTAGGACATTACTGTATAGTACTGTATACTTATAAACACTGTACACTTAGGCTCCACTAAATTTATTCAATTTTTCTTTCTTCAATAATACATTAACCTTAGCTTACTGTAACTTTATTTATTTATTTATTTATTTATTTTTTTTTTTTTTTTTTTTTTTTTGAGACGGAGTCTTGCTCTGTCCCTTAGGCTGGGGTGCAGTGGCGCGATCTCGGCTCACTGCAAGCTCCGCCTCCCGGGTTCATGCCATTCTCCTGCCTCAGCCTCCAGAGTAGCTGAGACTACAGGCGCCTGCCACCATGCCCGGCTAATTTTTTGTATTTTTAGTAGAGACAGGGTTTCACTGTGTTAGCCAGGATGGTCTCGATCTCCTGACCTCGTGATCCACCCGCTTTGGCCTCCCAAAGTGCTAGGAGTACAGGTGTGAGCCACTGCGCCCGGCCAGCTTACTGTAACTTTATTTTATAAACTTTTAAATTTTTTTAACTTTTTGACTTTTGTAATAACGCTTAGCCTAAAACACAAAACACTGGGCCAGGCACGGTGGCTCATGCCTGTAATCCCAGCACTTTGGGAGGCCAAGGCAGGCGGATCACCTGAGGTCAGGAGTTTCAGACCAGCCTGACCAACATGGAGAAACCCCGTTTCTACTAAAAATACAAAATTAATCGAGTGTGGTGGCGCGTGCCTGTAATCCCAGCTACTCGGGAGGTTCAGGCAGGAGGATTGCTTGAACCCGGGAGGTGGAGGTTGCAGTGAGCCAAGATCATGCCATTGCACTCCAGCCTGGGCAACAAGAGAGAAATTCCATTTCAAAAAAAAAAAGTATTTTCTTTATATCTTTATTCCGTAAGTTTTCTATTTTTAAAATTTTTAATTTTTTTTTTTTTACTTTTTAAACTTCTTTGTTAAAAATGAAGACACAAACACACACATTAGCCTAGGCCTACACAGGGTCAGGATTATCAAGATGTCACTAGGCGACTGAAATTGTTCAGCTCCATTATAATCTTATGGGACCACCATCCCGTAAGCAGTCTGTCATTGACCTAAACATCATTATTCAGCACATGAGTGTATTTCAAATCTAGAGTTTTACTTTGCTGTTCTTCTTTTTTTCTTTTTCTTTTTTTGAGACGGAGTCTCACTCTGTCGCCCAGGCTGGAGTGCAGTGGTGCAATCTTGGTTCACTGCAACCTCCGCCTCCTGGGTTCAAGAAATTCTCCTGCCTCAGCCTCCCTAGTAGCTGGGATTAGAGGCGCCCACCACCATGCCCAGCTAATTTTTGTATTTTAGTAGAGACGGGGTTCCTGACCTCAAGCAGTCCACCCACCTTGGCCTCCCAAAGTACTGGGATTACAGGTGTGAGCCACTGCTCCCAGCCTGCTATTCATTTTTTAAATTCTGGCTACAGTAACTGCCCTATGCTAAATTTTCTCTTATTCAAATACATTTACTATACGGGGAAAATGTTCGTAGTAAAGAAATTCCTGCTGTCATTACCTTGTCCTGAAGAGTTTGCTGCCATTTTCCTATTTTGTTTCAAGTATGTCCAGTGGCAATTGGTCAGCACTTCACAATCACCTGTAAAATATGTGTACACACATATACAATGCACCATATTTTAATCACAAACTAAAAGGAACAGCTAGCCTCCTTACAATGAAATGTTTGCTGTTTCTCAATCTCTTCAGAAAGATACATTTGTGCTGGGTGCGGTGGCTCACGCCTGTAATCCCAGCACTTTGGAAGGCCGAGGCGGGCGGATCACGAGGTCAGGAGAGATCGAGACCATCCTGGCTAACATGGTGAAACCCCGTCTCTACTAAAAATAAAATTAAAAAAAAAAAAATCAGCCGGGTGTGGTGGCACGCGCCTGTAGTCCCAGCTACTCGGGAGGGCGAGACAGGAGAATCACTTGAACCTGGGAGGCGGAGGTTGCAGTGAGCCGAGATCGCACCACTGCACTCCAGCTTGGGCGACAGAGTGAGACTTGGTCTCAAAAAAAAAAAAAAAAATACATTTGAAATGTACACGGACTGAAATCACAAATATAACTCTGCTAGTGCCTCAAGCATTTAATTAAATACGGCATTGTTTATTCTTGCAGATGTTCATACCATTTAGCATTACTGTCTTTAATAAACATCATTAGGTTGTGTTTACCAAATATATCAACCAATTGATAGAGTCAATACAATCATGGTGCTAGGAAGAAAAATCATTAATCTATGGTGTCTCTGCATTCGTTTAAAACACATACCCATAAACTACTGTGTACACTGAAAGCTAAAAAAGGTAAAGGAGTACTGTACCTGCTCTGCACCATACACTGTGTAAGATGCTCGAAATTAGTTCCTTTATTTATTCATCACCATTTTATAGATGAGGAAACCTTACCCAGGGTCATAGAGCTAGTAAGAATTATTTGGGCTGCTGGTTTCCAAACTTCGTTCTTTCGTACTAAATCCTGGGGAGATCCAAAATGAGCAAGACCCTACTCCTGCTATCAAGGAACATATAATCCGATGGGAAAATAAAGTCTTATTCAAGCAACCATACTATTAAAAAAAAAAAAAGCTTAACAAATCCGCTCTTTAAAAGGTGGGCACAGTGCCGGAGGCAAAGAATTGATTTCATTGGGAGCAAAGAGTCATGCCTTAGTCTAGGGAGCCCGGGAAAGACATAAGGGATAGAAAACAGACACCGGTTTTTAGTAAATGAATCGTTAGGTGTCTCCAGCGGCTGAAGCACAGAGCGAGCAATGCGGGGTTAGGACTGGAGGACAACAGGGCCATCTTGTGACAGGGTAAACTGGCGTGCCAGAAAGGTCCCTGCCTGCGGGTGTGCAGAGCCGGCTGGGCCCGGGCTATGAACCAGACGAAGGAAGCAAGTAGGAGCGAGAAATGTTGGGTGGCAAGGTCGGAAGGGAGGTCGCCGCCTGTAGCAACAAAGACAGCGGCGACAGATTATCACCAGAGCCACACTTTTCTATTGCCCGGTGCCGCCAGACTGTCGTACTTACCTGGGACCCTAGGACACCGGGATCGCTTCGTCTTCCAATCACTGCTCTTAAAGGGGGCGCGACCACTTAGGCAAGAAGAGCTCAACTCGCGGCACTACAACCTTCCCGCCCCCGCTGCGCTTCCGCCTCCTGACTGACGTGAGCCCCAGGGAGCGGAAACCCCGCCTCACGCCGGGACCCAACGGCCACCGCCCGTCGTGATTCGCACTTTAGCGGCCACCTCAGTGCAGACGTCACTTTTTTTCCAAAGAGTGACAGTCGAAGAGGCTCACGGGAGATGCAAGCGGTACTGTTGGGGGCGGGGCCAGGGTGGGGCGTGGCCCGGGGCGGGGGAGGGGGGGGGCTGCCAGGCAGGGGCGGGACGGAGAACATCTGGGTCCCTAGCACCAAGACTGGCTTTTTCTTCATTGCCACCGCCTGGCCGGTCTTGTGACGGTGCGAGTCCACCTCGGCTGGGCCTCGGAGGAGGGGCGACTCTAGAGGCTAAACTCGCTTTCGAGCTTTAACAACCATCTCGGATTGCGCATCCGCACACACACATACACACACAAATTCAGGAATATTTTTTGTCTACAGTTTACATAATTATACACAATGAAAGCACTGAATATGGAGGATTTTTATTACAGTGCAATAATCTGCATTTAAGAAGTGGATGTGCCACATCGCAGAACACCAAGTTGCCACTAGTGGGATCACCTCCTGCCCACCTGATTCCAGCACAATAGATATCTACACATTTGAATTAAAAGGTAATCTTATATTGACATGTGTTCAAATTGCACTTTTTTAAATTTGAAAAAATGTTTTTTATAGAGACAGTGTCTCGCTTTGTTGCCCAGGCTGGTCTTGAACTCCTGGCCTCAAGGGAGCCGCCCACCTCAGCCTCCCAAAGTGCTGGGATTACAGGCGTGAGCCACCTGCCCTGCTTAAAATTGCAGTGTCTTAATCTCTTCCGAAAGATACATGTGAAAAACGCAGACTTAAATCACAAATGTAAGCTCCCCAAGCGCCTCAATCATTTAATTAAATAGAATGGATAATGAATTTGAACATATGTTTTTAATAATCGATGTTTGCTCAAGAGTAAAATGTTTATGATGCACAATTTTCTTGTGCATGGATCAATGACTGAAATAATCGTTTCAATATCAAGTATTTATTTACTCAAAACCAAGCATGTATTTACTCTATACCAAGCAGCTATTGAATGCCTTCTACAATGCAAGGTGCTTCCTGTGCATCAGCTCTGGTCCTGTTGTTCCCTGATTTATATTTGAGACTCGTGTTTCTTGCTCTATGTCAAGTAGCAAGCTAAGATTCAAACTGAAAGGTCTGCCAGATGCTAAGGCCTGAGTTCTTAAATCTCACACATTGCCTCTGCTCTGGAGGAATGAATTCCTCTGAGAGCAGTTCTTGCTGACTTTACTTTAATCCAGATATAAAGCCTAACACATGAGCATTTTGATGGTAGGCCAGGAGTCCTTTCAGTTAAGAGGACTTTGTGAGCTCTAGTATGACTAAAAAGATGACTGAGATCTATATGGCTGATAGAACCTTAGAATTTTTTTTTGTTTTGTGGCCTAGCTAATATAGAAACTAGGGCACAGAAAGTTCTAGTCTAAGTTTCAAATGGACATTCTGAACAAAGCTTATTTAAGGAGGTGGGAGTAAAAAGAGTTCTAACCCTAAACAACATTTTATAATTTCCTAGCAAATTCAGCCTCTGAGAGTTGAAAGAACATTATCAGGAGAAAGATAAATTTAACTTGCTGCCGATTCTTTTGCCTTTTACTTGGTAGGTCATAGCCCTTGAAACCCTTCTGTCTTCTCCTAGAGTTTTTGGAAGTTCTGCCTCATTGTGTTAACCTCTAACACAATGGTTAATAGTGAGTCAATTTACTTGAATGCAAATTCGAGCTTTGCCACTTAATGATTGTGAGCCCTGGTTTAACCTTTTGGTGCCTCTGTTCTGTCATCTATAAAATGGGAATAAACATAAATGATTGGGTATATGTAAATCACTTAGAATAGCACCTGGCACTTAATAAGAACTCAATAAATGTTGACTATTAGAATATAGACAATGAACAATCTGTTTTACTGGGTATCTTGGCAAGTGGTCAGTAGGTCAGCTGAGCCTGGGTGTGGTGGCTCATGCCTGTAATCACAGCACTTTGGGAGGCCAGGGCAGGAGGATTGCTTGAGACCAGCCTGGGCAATATAGTGAGACCTCATCTCTAGAAAAAAGTCTAAAAAATTTGCCAGGTATGGTGGTACGTGCCTGTGGTCCCAGCTACTTAGGAGGCTGAGGTAGGAGGATCGCTTGAGCCCGGGAGGTCAAGGCTACAGTGAGCTATGATCGCACCACTGCACTCCAGCCAGGGCAACAGAGCAATAGACCTTGTCTCAAAAAAGAAAAAAAAAGAAAGAAAAGAAAAGAAAAAAAAGGTCAGCTGAGAAATATACTAGGGGAAAGTCCAAGACAGAAGGAGTGCATGTTATAGCCCCTTGGCTGTATTAACTAATAGCCATCTGTCATTTACTTTATCCTGAAACCATTGTGGTTACAGACCTTCAATATCAAGGTAGAGTTGACAATAGTTCCTAATTTCCAACTGAAACCACTCTAACCTCCTTTTCTGGTATTTTGTGATAAAGTATTTGGGGATCTGCGTGAGGCTAGACAACCTTTAAAATCAAGTGTGTAGCAGTTTGAGACAATTACTGTATTAGTTATCTATTACTATGTAACAAATTACCCTGAATCTTGGCAGTTTAGAACTTGGGTTTAGAACCTGGCCCCGTACTTACTGGGTGAACACTTACACAAGTTATTTATCTGTTCCTCAACCTCCTTATCTGTGGAAAGGGGTATTAAAAGCACCTACCTTATGCCATTGTTTTAAAGATTAAATAAAATCAAACCAGATGCCTCATACCTATAAGCTATTATTTTCTATTAAACATTAACTCTTTAGAGTATTAAAACAATATGAAACATCATGAAGATTTTGTACAACCAAATGTGGTGGCCTCCAAGATGGCCCTCCTATTGTCATCCCTTCCCACATTGAATAAACTTGACCCAAGTAACCAATGGGATATTGTGGAAGTGTCAGTGTGTGACATTGATTGCAGTTTCTACCTTGGCCTCTTTTGGGTCACTTGCTCTAAGGGAAGCCATGTATATGTCATGAGGTCACTAAAGCAGTCCATGTGGAGAGCCCAATAAAGAGGGACTGAGGCAAGCCTTCCACCAACAAACCAGCGCCAAGTTGCCAGTCAAGTAGTGTTCCACCTTGGAAGTGGATCTTCCAGCCCCAGGCAGGCCTTCAGATGACTACAGCTCTGGTGACATCTTGATTGCAGCCTCGAAAGCAATCCTGAGCCAGAACCACCAAGCTAAGCTGTTCACAAATTTCTAATCCACAGAAACTATGTAGGATAGTAAATATGGCTTGTTTGTAGTTGTTTTTGTTGGTTTTTGAGACGGAGTCTCACTCTGTCACCCAGGCTGGAGAGCAATGGTGTGGTCTTGGCTCACTGCAACCTCTGCCTCCGGGTTCAAGCGATTTTCCCGCCTCAGCCTCCCAAGTAGCTGGGACTACAGGCACATGCCACCACACCCAGCTAATTTTTGCATTTTTAGTAGAGACGGGTTTCACTATGTTGGCTAGGCTGGTCTCGAACTCCTGACCTCGTGACCCGCCCACCTTGGCCCGGCAAAGTGCTGGGATTACAAGTGTGAGCCACCGCGCCTGGCCAGACTAGCCTTTTTAAAAATAAATGTTTAAGAATGTTCTAAAATAGGCCGGGCACGGTGACTCACACCTGTAATCCCAGCACTTTGAGAGGCTGAGGCGAGCGAATCACCTGAGGTTGGGAGTTCGAGACCAGCCTGACCAACATGGAGAAACCCCGTCTCTACTAAAAATACAAAATTAGCCAGGCGTGGTGACACATGCCCGTAATCCCAGCTACTCAGGAGTCCGAGGCAGGAGAATCACTTGAACCCAGGAGTCAGAGGTTTCGGTGAGCCAAGATTGCGCCATTGCACTCCAGTCTGGGCAACAAGAGGGAAACTGTCTCAAAAAAAAAAAAAAAGTTCTAAAATAAAATGTAAAAATCGCCACAATGCCTTTCACCCCTCTCTGTACCACTACCTTCTATGCAGAAGATTTCTGACCATTATTAGCCTTGGAGGATTATCTAATTAAGGGAGATGGTAGGATTCATTTAGAATGAATTCTCCACATGGACAATGATATTATCTAGAATGATAAGAAGAAAGACTGAGCCAGGGGCCAAAGTCCTCCATGAATATGTCAGTAGATGACAGCAATGAGAAGAGGATAAAGATGGTATAACCAGATGCACCTGCTTCTAAAGATTTGAAGTTTTTACATGTTGGAGGAAGATGAATATTTGCAATTGAGAGTGTGAATGCTGGAAATACTGAAGCACCCTTCCCCTAACCCCATGCCATGATGTATGTGGTTGGACACAAGAGGATTTTCCACCTTACATGAACACAAGGGAAGCTATCCTTGAAAGAGAAGTGGATTTTAGTTAAATCAGGAGGTAGACAGATGGTCTAATGGTACAGTGAAAGGGAACTTGCTTATCATGGAAGGAAGACTTCTAGCAACTTTGGGGGAATGTTGTTTTGAGGCTGAGGGGGGGTGGAACACTTGAGGCCAGGAGTTCGAGACCAGCCTGGATAACATGGCGAAACCCCATCTCTACTAAAAATACAAAAATTATCCAGGTGTGGTGGTGCACGCCTGTGGTCCCAGCTACTTGGGAGGCTGAGGCATGAGAATTGGTGGAACTCAGGAGGCAAAGGTTGCAGTAAGCTGATATCGTACCACTGGACTCCAGCCTGAGCAACAGAGTGAGACTCTGTCTCAAAATAAATAAATAAATAAATAAATAAATAAATAAATAAAATAAAAAGTATGGGTTTTCGCTGGGTACAGTGGCTAACACCTGTAATCCCTGGGAGGCTGAGGTGAAAAGATCCCTTGAAGCCAGGAGTTCAGGACCAGCCTAGGCAACAAGGCAAGATCCTGTCTCTACAAAATGTTAAAAATATGTTTAAAGATTAAAAAAAGAGAAAAGTGTTTTATTTTGCCACTGTTTTTTTTCCTTCATTAAATAGATTGGGACCGGGCACAGTGGTTCACGCCTATAATCCCAACACTTTAGGAGACCAAGGTGGGAGGATCACTTGAGACCAGGCGTTCAATACTTAGCCTAGTCAACACAGCAAGAACATGTCTCTACAAAAAATAAAAAACTAGCTGCGTATGGTGGCGGGGGCCTGTCATGCCAACTATACTAGAGAGGCTGAGGTGGGAGGATAGCTGGGGCCCAGGAATTCAAGGCTGCAATGAGCTATGATTGTGCCAATGCACTCCAGCCGAGGCGACAGAGCAAAACCGCAACTCATAAATAAATATTAATAATAAGTAAATAAGTAAATAGATCAAACCCTAGTGTTTTCAATGAACTATGAAAAGGACTCACTAAACTGCACTAAGCTGCTTGTGGAAAATGGCTGCAGGAGTGAAGTGTAATCCTTTATGTCATCTACTTCTAATTTGGTCACTTCTAAGGGACCAGGTTGCCAGTATGTTTTAGTATCCTTAGAGTACCTAGAAGAGTGCTAAGCAGGTATACCTGATGATTGATCTTTAATGTAAACCTAATTAAAGCTGAAATGTGCCCTTTCATTCATTTATTCAATAAACAATGCTATGTCAGGCACTGAAAATACAAACAAAATGATCTGTCCTTGTCTAGGAGATGCTTTGGAGTGTGCAGGCCAGAATCCCACTTTTGCTTTTTCACTGCTTTAAAAGCTGATCTAGGCCAGGCACAGTGGCTCACACCTGTAATCCCAGCACTTTGGGAGGCCGAGGCAGGTGGATCACCTGAGGTCAGGAGTTCAAGACCAGCCTGGCCAACATGGTGAAACCCTGTCTCTACTAAAAATACGAAAATTAGCTGGGCGTGGTGGTGCATGCCTGTTGTCCCAGCTACTCAGAAGGCTGAGGTGGGAGAATCGCTTGAACACAGGAGGTGGAGGTTGCATTCAGCCAAGTTCATGCCACTATACTCCAGCCTGGTGACAGAACAAGACTCTGTATCAAAAATAAAAAGCTGATCTAATCTTTTAGTCAAATATTGCGTTGTGGGTTCCCACTTAATCTGTTTTGTGCTGCTATAACAGCATAGCCAAGACTGCCTAATTTTATAAAGAACAGAAATTTATTTCTTATGGTCTGGAGGCTGGAAGTACAGATCAAGACGCCAGCATCTGGCAAGGGCTTTCTTTCTTGCTGCATCCTCGTGGCAGAAGGACAAGAAGGAATGAAACTGTGTACTCATATAGCAGAAGAGCAGAAGAGAACCAGGACATGCTCCCACAAGCCTTTTTTTTTTTTTTTAAGACAGAGTCTTGCTCTGTCGCCAGGCTGGAGTGCAGTGGCGCGATCTCAGCTCACTGCAATCTCTGCCTCCTGGGTTCAAGCAATTCTCCTGCCTCGGCCTCCCGAGTACCTGGGATTATATGCTGGCACCACCACACCCAGATATTTTTTTTTTGTATTTTTAGTAGAGATTGTGTTTCACTATGTTGGCCAGGATGGCCTCGATCTCCTGACCTTGTGATCCGCCTGCCTCAGCCTCTCAAAGTGCTGGGATTGCAGGAGTGAGCCACTGCGCCCGGCCCACAAGCCATTTTTATAATGGCATTCATCCATTCACTACCACATCCAGCTAAATTCTGTATTTTTAGTAGAGAAGGGGTTTCACCATGTTGGCCAGGCTGGTCTCAAACTCCTGACCTCACATGATCTGCCCACCTCAGCCTCCCAAAGTGCTGGGATTACAGGCATGAGCCACCGCGCCTAGCCGGGATTCAGTTTTAACATGAATTTTTGGAGGGAATGAAAACATTCATACCATAGCATTCTTCCCCTGATCCCCCATAATTCATGTCCTTCACACATACAAAATACATTTATTCCATCCCAATAGCCCCAAGTCATAACTCATTCCAGCGCTAACCCAAAAGTTTAAAGTCCAGAGTCTTGGCTGGGTGCGGTGTCTCATGCCTGTAATCCCATCACTTTGAGAGGCTGAGGCAGGCGGATCATCTGAGGTGGGGAGTTCGAGACCCACCTGACTAACATGGAGAAACCCCGTCTCTACTAAAAATACAAAATTAGCCGGGCGTAGTGGTGCATAGCTGGAATTCCAGTTACTAGGTAGGCTGAGGCAGGAAAATCGCTTGAACCTGGGAGGTGGAGGTTGCGATGAGCCGAGATCGTGCCATTGCACTCCAGCCTGGGCAACAAGAGCAAAACTCCGTCTCAAAAAAAAAAAAAAAAAAAAATCCAGAGTCTCACCTAAATCACATATGGGTGAGACTCAAAGTATAATTCATCTTGAGGTAAATTTCCCTCCAGCTGTGATCCTGTGAAATCAAACAAGTTATTTACTTCCAAAATATGATGATGGAACAGATATAGGATAGACATTCCCTTCCCAAAAGGGAGAAATAGGAAAGAAGAAAAGATCAACAGGCCCCAAGTAAGTCCAAAACCCAACAGGGCAAACAATATTAAATCTTAAGGCTTGAGAATAATCTTTGTTGACACCATGTCCCACCACCTGGACACACTGGAGTGGGGTTTGGGTGCCCAAGGCCCTGGGCAGCCCTGCCCCCATGGCTTTCCTGGGCACAGCCCATGCTTCAGCCCTTATGCATTGAAATGGCATGCCTGTGGCTCTCCTAGGCTGACACTGCATACTAGTGGCTCTACAGTTCTGGGGTCTCGGGGTGGCCTCACTCCCACTAGGCATTGCCTTAGTGGGTACTCTCTGCCACATGGCTCCCAGCATGGCTCTGCTGCTGGGGCAGGTGTCTGCGTGGGTCCCTAGGCTCTCTAAGGCAGCCTTTGAAATCAGGATGAAGGAAGCCCTGCCACCACAGTTCTTGCACTCTGCACTCCTGTACAATTAGCACCACGTGGACACCAGCAAGGCTCACTGCTTGAGTGGCCTGGAGCAGTGGCCTGAGCCACACCAGGGCCCACTTGAGCTACAGCTGGGGCAGCAAAGAGTACTGCATCTGAAACTCTGCAGAGTGAGCCTTCAGCCCCTATGGGTTCCCCAGGCCTTCTCCCCAGACTCTTTGGCCCTCAATGTCCTAGCACTCTGGGCTTGTGGTGGGAGGGGCAGCCTAAAAATTATCAGCGATGCCTTCAGGGTGATTCGCCCATTGTCTTGATGAATAGCACCTGGCTCCCTTCTGTTCCTAGTAATCTTGTTACCAAAGGTAGCTTGGCCACATCCTTGGTTTCTTTTCTCCTAAATATATTTTTTTATTCTTTACTTGGCCAGGCTGAGAATTTTCCCTATCTTTGTATTATACTTCCCTTTTGATGATAAATTCCATTTTTAAATTGTTTCTCTCTTCTTGCATTTTACTATAAACAGTTAAGAGAAGCCACACAGCACCCTGAAATGAATGCTCTGCTGCATAGAGATTTCTTCTGCCAAATATCGTAGTTCATCACTTCCTTTTTTTTGAGACGGAGTTTCACTCTTGTTGCCCAGGCTGGAGTGCAATGGTGCTATATCGGCTCACTGCAACCTCTGCCTCCGAGGTTCAAGCGATTCTCCTGCCTCAGCCTCCCAAGTAGCTGCGATTATAGGCACCTGCCACCATGCCCAGCTAATTTTTGAATTTTTAGTAGAGAAGGGGTTTCACCATGTTGGCCAGGCTGGTCTGGAACTCCTGACCTCAGGTGATCCACCTGCTTTGGCCTCCCAAAGTGCTGGGATTACAGGCGTGAGCTACCATGCTTGGCCTCATCACTCTTAAGTTCTGCCTTCCATGAAGTCCTGGAACACAAGTATAATTCAGCCAAGTTATTTGCCGTGTTATAACAAGGATGACCTTTCCTCCAATTTCCAATACTTTGTTCCTCGTTTGAGGAACGAGACTTCATCTGAGTGGCCTTCACATCCGTATTTTTACCAACGTTCTGTTCACAACAACTTAAATAATATTTTATAAGATTCAGACTCTCCTGCAGCTCTCCCCTTCTTCTAAGCCCTCACAAGAGTCACCCTTAATGCTCTGTTCATGGCAACACAAGCTTTTTCTTCAGCATTCACTTCAAAACTGTTGAAAGCCACTTCCACATTTTTAGGTCTTTGTTATAGCAACACCTCACTCCTCTGGTATCAATTTCTGCCTTAGTCCATTTTGTGCTGCTATAACAGAATATCTGAGACTGGGTAATTTATTTATTTTTTTTGAGACTGTGTCTCACTCTGTTGCTCAGGCCAGAGTGCAGTGGCACAGTCTTGGCTCACTTCAACCTCCGCCTCCCAGATTCAAGCGATTCTCATGCCTCAGCCTCCCAGGCAGCTGGGACAATAGGCATGTGCCACTACACCCAGCTAATTTTTTTAATATTTTTAGTAAAGACGGGGTTTCCCCGTGTTGGTCAGACCGGCCTCAAACTCCTGGTCTCAAGTGATCCACCCACCTCGGCCTCCCAAAGTCCTGGGATTACAGGCGTGAGCCACTGCTCCCGGCCGGGATTGGGTAATTTATTAGGAAGAGAAGTTTCTTTATCACAGTCTGGAGGCTGGGAAGTTCAAAATCAGGGCACCAGCATCTGGTGTTGAGGGAGGGCCTTCTTGCTGTGAACTCATGTAGGAGAAGAGCAGAAGATAGTAAACCCACTCCCACAAGTCGCTTTATATAGTGGCATTAATTCGTTCATGACGGCAGAGCACCTGTGACCTAAACATCTCCCATTAGGCCCCACCTCCTAACACTGTTACATTGGGGACTAAGTTTCAACGTGAACTTTTGGAGGGGACAAAAACATCCAAACCATAGCACACTGTGCAGCTAATATGCCCTTTAGCATTACTGATCTATCAAAGTTCAAAGTGTTTGGTCTTCTGAAACCATTGCACTGGCATTGTTAACAGTTCTTCTACAACTGGGCGTGGTGGCTCACACCTGTAATTCCAGCACTTTGGTGAGGCTGAGGCTGGCAGATCGCCTGAGGTCGGGAGTTCAAGACTAGCCTGACCAACATGGAGAAACCCTGTCTCTACTAAAAATACAAAATTAGCCAGGCGAGTAGTGCATGCCTGTAATCCCAGCTACTCGAAAGGCTGAGGCTGGAGAATCGCTTGAACCTGGGAGACAGAGGTTGTGGTGAGCTGAGATCATGCCATTGCACTCCAGCCTGGGCAACAAGAGTGAAACTCCATCTCAAAAAGCAAACAGAAAAACAACAACAACAACAAAAAACAGTTCTTCTAGGCTTGCTGCCATGTATAAATTTAACAAATTTGCTAAAAGGCTCTTATTTAAGATTAATGACAAAATATCAGCCCTATGCTGCATGTTCTAAATCCCTGAGCATTCTTGAAGTTCCTTGATAGTTAATCAGTATCTTTTATTTAATACCCTTGAGCTGATTTTATTCAACCTGAACCTTAGGAAAGGACTGAGTACCTATGGTGACTAAAACTAAAGGTACTTGTGGCCAGGTCCTAATCCCTGGAACCTGTAATTAGTACCTTATATGGAAAAAGCATCTTTGCACATGTGATTAAATTAGGGGTCTTGAGATAGGGGAGATGATCCTGGATTATCCAGGTGGGCCCTAACTGCAATCACAAGTGCACAGGTGTCTTTTTTTTTGAGACAGAGTCTTGCTCTGTCACCCAGGCTGAAGTGCAGTGGTGCGAACTTGGCTCACTGCAACCTCCACCTCCCAGGTTCAAGTGATTCTCCTGTTTCAGCCTCCCAAGTAGCTGGGATTACAGGCACTGGCCACCACGCCCAGCTAATTTTTGTATTTTTAGTAGTGACAGGGTTTCACCATGTTGGCCAGGCTGGTCTCAAACTGGTGACCTCAAGCGATTCTTCTGCCTCAGCCTCTGAAAATGCTGGGATTTACAGGCATGAGCCATGGCACCTGGCCACAAATGTCTATACAAGAGAGAACAGAGGGAGATTTGACATAGGAGAAGGCAATGTGACCACAGAGGCAGAGATTAGAGTGATGTAGCTACAAGCCAAGGGATGCTGGCAGCTCCCAGAAGCTTGAAGAAGCAAGGAAGGGATGCTGTCCTAGAGCCCCTGGAGAAAGTGTGGCCCTGCTGACACTTTGATTTTGGCTTATGAAATTGGTTTGGACTTCTGGCCTCCAGAACAGTGAAAAGATAAATTTCTGTCGTTTTAAGGCACCAAGTTTATGGCAATTCGTTACAGTGCCTGTAGCTCAGAGCACATGAATTTTTTTTTTTTTTTGAGATAGAGTCTTAGGTTCTGTCACCCAGGGTGGAGTGGGGTGGTGCAATCCCAGCTCACTGCAGCCTCCCCCTCCCGGACTCAAGCTATCCTCCCATTCAGCTTCCAGAGTAGCTGGGATTACAGGTGTGTGCCAACACGCCTGGCTAATTTTTGTATTTTTTGTAGAGACAGAGTTTTGCTATGTTGCCCAGGCTGGTCTAGAACTCCTGGACTCAAGCGATCCACCTACCTTGGCCTCCCAAATTGCTAGGATTATAGGCATGAGCCACCATGCCTAGCAACATGTGAAAGTTTTTGAGAAACAAATGTTGGAATGACTTTTTTTTTAATTGGGGTTGCATTTTAATAAAATATTTCAGACTTATAAAAATACATAGCTAACAATATAATAGACACCCTTGAACATACTGCCTAGCCTAAAAAATGAAACATTCCAAATCCATTGGAATCCTCCTGGACATCATTTCTCCATTGTGTTCCTCTACCTCCACCTGGGAGGTAACCACTTTGCTGAATTTAGTTTTCATTGTTTCAATACATATCTTTATATTTGTACTACATTTGGCCGGGTGCAGTGCCTCATACCTGTATTCCCAGCACTTTGGGAGGCCGAGGCAGACAGATCACTTGAAGTCGGGAGTTTGAGACCAGCCTGGCCAACATGGCAAAACCTCGTTTCTACTAAAAATACAAAAAACTAGCCAGGCGTGGTGGCAGATGCCTGTAATCCCAGCTACTTGGGGGGTTGTGGCAGAAGAATCGCTTGAACCCAGGAGGCAGAGGTTGTAGTGAGCCGAGATCATGCCACTGCACTACTGCACTCCAGCCTGGGCGACAGAGTGAGACCCTGTCTCAAAAAAAAAAAAAAGAAAAATTTGTACTACATTAAATCCCTTAAAATTACATTGTTGTAAATGTTTTAAAACTTTATAAAAATGCTGACATAATATATACATATAAATACTATATACATATATACACCATATATATATATGTAGCTATCTATCTATCTATCTATCTATCTATCTATATACATAGTCATCTCTTGGTATATGTGGGAGATTGATTCAAGAAGCCTCTTGTATAACAAAATCCGAGTATATTCAAGTCTGTCAGTCAGCCCTGAAGAACTCATGTATAGGAGAAGTCAGCCCTCTGTATATATACGCGGGTTTTGCATACTATGAACACTGTAGCATCAATCTGCAGTTGGTTGTAAAACAATCCCTGTATAAGTGGACTTACACGATTCAAGCCCGTGATGTTCAAGGGTCAACTGTATAACCTTTTGCAATTTGCTTTCTTATTAAGGGCTTTCTATGTGCAAGGCACCATGTTGGGCAGTGTGGATGAAAAGACAAGTTAGATAAAATTTTGCATTGACATTAGCTAATATTGCCTCTTAGAAGAGCTTAAAATGCAGTATTTTACAGGTATTTTCCCTTTATTTATAAATTTTAAAAAATTCTTTAATTTTATATTGGGCAGCCCCTGAATCAGAATAGGTTCAGAGAGGCCCCCTCATCATTGTTGGAAAGGAAGCTTCCTGCTCAGTATCTACCTTCTAATACTTAAATGTGGGACTGTAGCTTTGAATTAATAACATGCTTGTCTCTCTTGCTGCCACTTATGTAGCTTCTTTTTAGTATGTAGTTCTCCTAGAACGCTTTAAAAGAAATCATCTTATTTTGAGAAATTTTTTATTTTATCTTTTATTTTTTCGAGACAGGGTCTCACTGTGTCACCTAGTCTGGAATGCAGTGGTGCAATCTTGGCTCACTGCAGCCTCCGCCTTCTGGGTCCAAGCGATTCTTCTGCTTCAGCCTCCCTAGTAGCTGGAATTACAGGTATGCACCACCATGTCCAGCTAGTTTTTGTATTTGTTAGTAGAGATAGCATTTCACCATGTTGGCCAAGCTGGTCTTGAACTCTCAACCTCAGGTGATCTGCCTGCCTCAGCCTCCCAAAGTGCTGGGATTACAGGTGTGAGCCACCAGGCCCGGCTTTATTTTGAGAAATCTTTTAGTAATTGTCAACAGAAATGATAAGTTTTGATCATCCATTTCTAACAGTTATCAGTCAACACTAGTCCTGTGTCTTTATATGAAGATTATTCACCTTTATAAGATTTCCAAAATAAATATGATGATGTTTCTCAAAATTAAGAATTGTTTGGAATTTAGGTTTACAACTTAAACACAACCAAACCCACAAAACAGACACAATCTAGCTAATACATTAAATTTTATGTGACGATGTTTTGGCAAATGCAATCGCTATTCACGGTATAAAGAGGATGCCCTTAGCAACGGCATGCATTTCTTTGGGTTTGCTTGCCTATATCACTGCATGCCCCATGGTACCTCAATTATTCCACCAGTTGCCTCTTTTCAAAAGCTTATAAACTCTTCATTTATATAGCACAGTATGAAGCCATTTGGGCTTCATTAGGCTCAGTATTGCCCATAGACCTAAGCAAGCAGGAGGGACTCCTGCCACCACATTTTAGAGGATCCATTATACACACGCCCGCACATAAATTTGTTAAAGGACAGATGACAACCTCTGTGCTTGGGATCTGGCATTTGGCTCTGTCACAGAACAACCTGGAACTTTGAACGTCTGCTTCTGTGACTAACACCATTTATACCCTGTGGAAACACCTCTTGCCCTGTGTTCTTGAAAGAAAGGCAGCTGGGTTGGACTGCTGTGAAGGTTTACAAGTTATGCCTCTATTGAGGTCAGAAATGGACAGTGCATTTTAGTGCCAGGAATAGTTAAGCAGCAGAACTTAGGTAAGAGAAAAGGCAAATTATTAACTTCCAAATACCTCCTCTCAGATCAGAGGAATTCAGTGGAATTGTGCACAACCAAGAATTGTTTCCCTTTAGTGAGTGTCCATTTTCCTGTTTTCCTTATTCTCATTTGTGATTCTGGAGCTCATCAGAATTAGTTCACTATTCACAACAGTTGCACTGTTGGCTAAGGAACTGTTTCTGCAGTATTAAACATTTGATAATTCCTGTTATGTTTGTGTATATATATAGGTTTATAAGTAACATAAGTGAAGCTTGATACTGATTCTCTAGTAACAAATGTATTAAGATAATACAATTTGCAATACATATAATTTATGACAAAATTAAAAATATCCTACTATTCTGTGATAATTGATCTTATGTATTATGGACTGAATGTGTATGGGATCTTTGGGATGTCAATTTTCTGGCCAGAAACCTCTGTGGTCGCAGCACCTTTGCCCGAGTTCTTGTCCTGTGTCCAGGAAGAAGAAGGTACACAGACAAGTGAAGGGTGAATAAGGCAAAGAGCTTTATTTAGTGTTACAACAGCTCGGAGGAGACCCAGAGTGGGCAGCTCCTCTCTGTAGGCAGGTCATGTGTCCAGTATTCAGTTCTCAGTAGAGAGGAGGCCCTGGAGAGGGTGGCTCCCCTCTGCAGGCAGGTTGTCTCTGCAGCTCTTAGTGGAGAAGGTAGCTCCTCACGCCTGTAATCCCAGCACTTTGGGAGGCCAAGGTGGGTGGATCAGCTAAGGTCAGGAGTTCGAGACCAGCCTGGCCAACCTGGTGAAACCTTGTCACTACTAAAAACACAAAAATTAGCTGGGTGTGGTGGTGGGCGACTATAATCCCAGCTACTCAGGAGGCTGAGGCAAGAGAATCACTTGAACCTGGGAGGCAGAGGTTGCAGTGAGCCAAGATCACGCCATTGCACTCCAGCCTGGGTGACAGAGTGAGACTCCGTCTCAAAAAATAGAAAGAAAGAAAGAAAGAAAGAAAGAAAGAAAGAAAGAAAGAAAGAAAGAAAGAAAGAGAAACCAGAGAGCTTGCTGGCTCTCTCTCCTAGAACACACTCAAGAGGTCACATGAGTGCATAGCTGGATGATGGTCATCTGTCAGCCAAGAGAACAGGCCTCAGAATGAAACCTGCCTTGCTGGACCCTTGATCTTTGACTTCCCAGTCTCCAGAACTGTAAGAAAAAAATTCCTGTCGTTTAAGTCACCAAATCTGTGGTCTTTTGTTATGGCGGCCTGAGCAGACCAAGACAGTGTTTTTTTTAATACAGTGTGTAAAATTTGTGATTCACTTACGAATCTAAATATTGCTTTAAGAATTTCATTAGCAGCCAGGTGCGGTGGCTCAGGCTTGTAATTTTAGCACTTTGGGAAGCCAAGGCAGGAGGATCGCTTGAACTGAGGAGTTTGAGACCAGCCTGGGTGATGTGGCAAAACCCCATCTCTACCAAAAAATCAAAAAATTAGCCTGGTGTTGGGGCATGTGCCTGTGGTCTCAGCTACTCGGGAGGCTGAGGTGGGAGGATCACCTGAGCCTGGGAGGTGGAGGTTGCAGTGAGCTGAGATCCCACCACTGCACTCCGGCCTGGGTGACAGAGCCAGACTCCGTCTCAAAAAAAAAAAGAAAAAAAAAGAATTTCATTAGCAGTTTCAACTGTTGCTTCCTTACCAGAGAACATGTTTTCTCTAAGTAGAAATTAATAGAAAACTAAGAACAATAATAATGTGAGAAAGTTTGTCCAATTGATATTATTGTCATAGAACACAATTTATGTGAAAAATCTTACACTCATAATAATGTAATTAATTTTTTTGATGATATAAAGGCAAAAAAAGAAATTTTATGGTATAAACTAATTTATGAGCTACTTGTATATTTATTTTCTTACTCATATCAAATGTCAATAGAACACCCAGATATAAAGAGTCATAAAGTTAGTTGTCTTTGATATTTAGTCAACTTTCAGTCATTCCAAAACCATAGTCTTAATATATATTTGTTACCTGGATTCATAACTTTTAAATATTTAGACATATAGAATGTGAGCCTTCATCTGTATTCTTGCCTCAGGCCCCAAAAACGTTCAGGTGAAACTGACTGGGCAAAGGTTTACACACGTTAAGCCTGCCGCTGTTCTTTTCTCAATAGCAAAAGGAAATTAAAGTTGAAATATTTGGTAATTTATTGATCTTAAACAGATGTAAATGTAGGAGCTAATAATATTCATTTCATTAGTTAATAGTGGCCATCCAGAAAATTTATGTTGTATTTTATATTAAGAATATTAGAAAATCCTTTAAGATTATAATTAAAATGAAGATGCTGAGAATATATCAACTCAAGGCTGGGCATGGTGGCTCATGCCTGTAATCCCAGCACTTTGGGAGGCCAAGGCAGGCAGATCACTTGAGCCGAGGAGTTCAAGACCAGCCTGGCCAACATGGTGAAACCCCGTTTCTACTAAAAATACAAAAATTAACGGTGTGTGGTGGCCCACACCTGTGGTCCCAGCTACTTAGGAGGCTGAAGTACGAGAAGCACTTGAACCCGGGAGGCAGAAGTTGCAGTGAGCCGAGATTGTGCCATTGCACTCCAGCCTGGGCAACAGAGCAAGACTCCATCTCCAAAAAAAAAAAAAAAAAAAGGAATATACCTCTTTAGTTATAAATATACATATTACATCCTTAATAGCAAAAAGACAGAACTCTGAAGTGTCAAAAAAAATTCTAATCAGAAGTAAAATTGAATTTTTTTCTAAAATTGGAAATGATTCTGTAGTGTACCTCAAATTGTATGACATTAATGCAACCTTGCTTTTTAACACATTTCAAGATACATCTGATAAAAATGAGGTAGGACAGGAAGGAGTGTGTCTGTAAAGTGGAGGAGAGAGGTGAGACACAGCTGAAAGGCAGAAGTCTAAGATTGTGCAAGGAAATTGTCTTTGTTGCTATTGAGTAGCAGATAAATATAATTTTTTTTTTTTGAGACAGAGTTTTGTTCCCCAGGCTGAGTGTAGTGGCGTGATCTCTGCTCACTGCAACCTCTGCCTCCTGGGTCCGAGTGATTCTCTTGCCTCAGCCTCCTGAGTAGCTGGGATTACAGGCTCACACCACCACACCCGGCTAATTTTTGTATTTTTAGCAGAGACGGAGTTTCATCATGTTGGCCAGGCTGGTGTCAAACTCCTAACATCAGGTGATCCGCCCGCCTCAGCCTCCTAAAGTGCTGGGATTAGATAGATATAATTTAAAGTAGAAATTATACATGTCATAGAGGTTTTTAAAAAGTACCACGGACATGGAATTTTATACCATGGGGTACAGTGGAGATTTCTCAAAGCTCTTCATATAATTCTATTACTTTCGGAGTGGAAAAAGGTAAACACAGGGTTGGCTTTACAAAGAATATTGGTAATCCTTGGAAAAGAAGTGGGAGGCACTGTAAATATGTTTAGCTCAGATGTTTCTTTCTTTTTTTTTTTTGAGACGGGTCTTGCTGTGTCACCCAGGCTGGAGTGCAGTGGCACAATCTCAGCTCACTGCAACCTCCACCTCCTAGGTTCAAGCAATTCTCCTGCCTCAGCCTCCCGAGTAGCTGGGACTACAGGTGCCCACCACCACACCCGGCTAATTTTTTGTATTTTTAGTGGAGACGGGGTTTCGCTGTGTTAGCCAGGATGGTCTCGATCTCCTGACCTTGTGATCCGCCTGCCTCAGCCTCCCAAAGTGCTGGGATTACAGGCGTGAGCCACCGTGCCCGGACCCAGATGTTTCATATGTTTTGATTTTTTAAAATTTTATTCTAATGTTTAAATTACAAAATAAATAAATGCCTATTGTACTCTGTGAAAGTAAACAACATAAAGTTGTAGAAAGCAAACATTAATCTGGTCTGTCCCCTCCACTAATCTCTGCTCCCTGACCCTCACCAAGTTGAAAACCTTAAGTCTGGCTGCATATTCTTTTGTTCTCATAGAAAATCTATACATATATATTCATATATATATATATATATATTTACACACACACACATATATGTGGAGGAGTTTTCTTCTTTACAAAAATGTGATCCCAGCATGCATATTACTTTACCGTTTGCCATTTTAAATGTATTACAGACCTTCCCATACATAAAGCTCAAATTTATCCTTTTTTAATGCTGCATAATACAGTGTGGATGCATCAGAATTTTTTTTGTTTTGTTTTGTTTTTTAGACGGAGTCTCACTCTGTTGCCTAGGCTGGAATGCAGTGGCGCAATCTCTGCTCACTGCAACCTCCCCCTCCCAGGTTCAAGCGATTCTCCTGCCTCAGCCTCCTGAGTAGCTGGGACTACAGGTGCATGCCACTATGCCCGGCTAATTTTTGTGTTTTTAGTAGAGACAAGGTTTCACTACGTTGGCCAGGCTGGTCTCGAACTCCTGACCTCATGATCTGCCTGCCTCGGCCTCCCAAAGTGCTGGGATTACAGGAGTGAGCCATCACGACTGGCTGGATGTATCATAATTTATTCAACCTTTTCCCTAATGATGTATATGAGATTATTTCCACTTTCGTTGCCTCTATGAATAATGCTGCAAAAAATGTCTTTGCACTTATTTCCTTAGGTATTAGTGCTTTATTATTTATTATTTTTTTTTGAGACAGATTCTCTCCCTGTCGCCAGGCTGGAGTGCAGTGGCATGATCTTGGCTCACTGCAACCTCTGCCTCTCGGGTTCAAGTGATTCTCCCACCTCACCCTCCCGAGTAGCTGGGACGACAGGTGTGTGCCACCACACCCAGCTAATTTTTTTGTATTTTTAGTAGAGACAGGGTTTCACCATGTTGGCCTGGATGGTCTTGAACTCCTGACCTCGTGATCTGCCCGCCTCAGCCTCCTAAAGTGCTGGGATTACAGGCGTGAGCCACCGTGCCCAGCCGGTGCTTTTATTTTTATTTATGGATTGACTGATTGATTCAGACAAGGTCTCACTCTGTTGCCCAGGCTATAGTGTAGTGTTGTGATCATGGCTCACTGGCTGCCTCAACCTCCCGGGGTCAGGTGATCCTCCCATCTCAGCCTCCCAGGTAGCTGAGACTACAGGCACATGCCACCATGCCCGGCTAATTTTTGTTTCACCATGTTGCCTACACTGGTCTTAAACTCCTGGGCTCAAGCAATCTGCCCACCTTGGCCTCCCAAAGTCTAATGCTTTTATTTTGATAGCGCTTCATGTTTTTGCCAACACCGTTTGAGAGTACCTGTTTCTCAGTATTCTCACTAGCAGTGGATGTGGAGGCTGATTGCCTCTGAACCTGAAGCTTACATTTCAGGGCATTTTTTTGCTTGAACATGTGAGTCTCCTTTCCCCTAGCCCTGGGACAAGCCTTAGCAATGTGCTCACAGAGTCAAAACTTGACAAAGTAAGTTATTTTAATGGCAGCCAGATAAGACAACTGTACCTCTCCAGTCCAAATTCCCCTTCCCTTACTCTTGCCCTTGGGTTTTATGGCTTGCAGTGGCTGCTGGTTGAAAGTTGAGCTGGGATACATTTATTTGAGTCCAGCAGGATGTATTTACAAGGTTCGCCGTCACTTCTGTGCATAGATATGTTACTGCTGGACATCCTGGTGTGGGTATGCTTCTATGAAGATGCAGGGCCAAAGGCCACATGATGAAATGAATGTATCTTGAGGCACCGGCACTAGATGAATGAGAGTACTAGAGAAGAAACAAAGTCTGAAATGTAGAGCCAGAAGCTAGTATGTAAAAAATTCTTCTCGTTGTCAAAGTTATATAATTGTAAATGAATGAATCACTCCTCACTGATGACTAACAAAACCAAAAGTTCTCTTCTATCAGGAATATCCTTGATAATGCAACATACACTCACCATATAGATTTTTTTTTTTTTTTTGAGACAGAGTCTCGCTCTGTCGCACAGGCTGGAGCGCAGTGGCACGATCTCATTGCAGGCTCCGCCTCCCAGGTTCACAACATTCTCCTGCCTCAGCCTCCTGAGTAGCTGGGACTACAGGCACCCGCCACCATGCCCAGCTAATTTTTTGTATTTTTAGTAGAGACGGGGTTTCACTGTGTTAGCCAGGATGGTCTCAATCTCCTGACCTTGTGATCCGCCTGCCTCGGCCTCCCAAAGTGCTGGGATTACAGGCGTGAGCCACTGCGCCCGGCCCTAGATTATTTTTCTTTCTTTCTTTTTGGTAGAACTTACCTGAAACAGAATAAGAATTCCTGGGTTTGTAGGCCAAAAATCTGTAACAGTACAACAAACAGTAAGAATTTCTGGTGGTAAGCCTGCTGAGGTATCAGGGGGCGTTTTAGCACATTACCGACAACAAATTTGAAGTTGAAAAAAAGTTTTGTAAACTATTAATAATAAAAAAGCAAAGCAAATTTCAATCAGCCATGCTAGAAGAAAGAATTCATTATCTTTCTATTCTCTTTAGAATACTATAAGATAGTTGTCGTATGAAGAATTTAGTAAAGAACATGCATTCAAAGACTATGGAAAATGTTATGATAGAGGTGTGCCAGGCAGCTAATAATTTTAATACTTTTGTGATGTTTGCGGTATTTATCAGTTTTGTAAAACCTATAATTGTGGCGATTTATTTTCCAAATTAATATTCAGCTTTCTATCAGGGTTTTTTGTTTGTTTGTTTGTTTGTTTGTTTGTTTTTTGAGACAGGGTCTCTCTCTGCCTCCCAAGCTGGAGTGCAGTGGCATGATCATAGCTCACTGTAGCCTTGAACTCCTGGGCTCAAGTGATCCTCCCACTTCAGCCTCCTGAGTAGATGGAACTACAGGTGCGCATCACCATGCCCAGTTAATTTTTAAAATTTTTTGTAAAGACATCTCATTATATTGCCCACGCTGGTCTCCAACTCTTGGGCTCAAGCAATCCTCCTGCCTTGGCCTATGAAAGTGCTGGGATTACAGGCATGAGCCACAGTGCCTGGCCTTGTACTAATTTTTATATTTGAAATTTTGAATTCTTTTTCTTGAAGAAGGCCCCCCAAATTGTTTAAGTTTCATAAAGCATGAATCCTACCTATTATTTATTGGTCTTTTAACATTTGCTGGTAGGACAAGCAAAACTTGTATCTTTTTGTTTTCATCAACATTTTATTGATCTCTAGTGAGACTGAATACATATTTTGATCATTTATATTTCTTGGGCCGGGCGTGGTGGCTCACCCCTGTAATTCCAGCACTTTGGGAGGCCGAGGCGGGCAGATCACGAGGGTCAGGAGATCAAGACCATCCTGGCTAACACGGTGGAACCCCGCCACTACTAAAAATACAAAAAACAATTAGCCAGGCGTGGTGGTGGGCAGGTGTAGTCCCAGCTACTCGGGAGGCTGAGGCAGGAGAATGGAGTGAACCTGGGAGGTGGAGCTTGCAGTGAGCTGAGATCGCACCACTGCACTCCAGCCTGGGCGACAGAGCGAGACTCCATCTCAAAAAAAAAAAAAAAAAAAAAATTACATTTCTCCCTCTTTGAATTGACTATCCATACCCATTTGTCCATTTTTTGATTTTTAAAAAAATTAATTTTAGGGGCTCTGTATTGTATTAAAGCTATTAATACTTTGTGAGGCTGGGTGTGGAGGCTCATGCCTGTAATCCTAGCACTTTGGGAGGCCGAGGTGGGTAGAACACTTGAGGTCAGGAGTCGAACCAGCCTGGCCAACATAGTGAAATCCCATTTCTAGTAAAAAAACAATAATTAGCTGGGCATGGTGTCACATGCCTGTAACCCCAGTTACTCAGAGGGCTGAGGCAGGAGAATCGCTTGAATCTGGGAGGCGGAGGTTGCAGTGAGCCGAGATCGTACCACTGCGCTCCAGACTGGGCAACAGCTGGGATCGTACCACTGCACTCCAGACTGGGCTACAAGCAAGACTCCATCTCAAAAAAAAAAAAAAAAAAAAAAAAAAAGGCCTGGTGCAGTGGCTCACTCCTGTACTCCTAGCACTTTGGGAGGCCAAGGCAGGCGGATCACGAGGTCAGGAGATCGAGACCATCCTGGATAACATGGTGAAACCCCGTCTCTACTAAAAATGCAAAAAAATTAGCCGGACGTGGTGGCGGGCACCTGTAGTCCCAGCTACTAGAGAGGCTGAGACAGGAGAATGGAATGAACCCGGGAGGCGGAGCTTGCAGCGAGCCGAGATCGTGCCACTGCACTCCAGCTTGTGCGACAGAGCGAGGCTCCGTCTCAAAAAAAAAAAAAAAAGAAAGAAAGAAAGATATTAATACCTTGTGGGTCATTTGTGTTCCAAATAACTTTCTCCAGATTATCATTCATCTTTTCTTGTAACAGCTTTATTGATGTCTAATTCATATGCCATATGGGGGAGGGGAGTAACTTTACGGTGGAGAAACCTGGCAAACACCACCTTGACCAGGCAATTAAGTTTAACACCCTCAGTGATAAGCCATGTTGACAGTATGTGCCCTTGATATGATGATCTAGTTTGGATGTTTGTCCCCTCCAATCTCATATTGAAATGTGATCCCCAGTGTTGGAGGTGGGGCCTAGTTGGAGGTGTTTGGGTCATGGGGGCGGATCCCTTATGAATGGCTTGATGCTTTCCCCACAGTAATGAGTGAGTTCTCACTCTGTTAGTTCAGGAGAGAGCTGGTTGTTGTTGCTGCAGCCTCCACTTACTGGGTTCAAATGATTCTCATGCCTTAGCCTCCTGAGTAGCTGGGATTACAGGCATGCACCACCACGCCCAGCTAATTTTTGTATTTTTAGTAGAGACGAGGTTTCACCATGTTGGCCAAGCTGGTCGCCAACTCCTGGCCTTAGGTGATCTGCCTGCCTTGGCCTCCTAAAGTGTTGGGATTACAGGCATGAGCCACCACACCTGGCAAGAGAGCTGGTTATTTAAATGAGCCTGGGACCTCCTCCTCTCTCATTTCCTCTCTTGCCATGTAATACACTGGCTTCTCCTTTGCCTTCTGTCGTGATTTTATAAGCTTCCTGAGGCCTCACTAGAAGCAGATGTTGGCACTATGCTTCTTGTACAGCCTGCAAACTGTGAGCCAAATAAACCTCTTTTCTTTATAAATTATCCAGTCTCAGGTATTCCTTTACAGCAATGCAACACAGATTAACATATAAGATGTGGTTAGAATGGCACTTTACTGGCTGGGTGTGGTGGCTCACACCTGGAATCTCAGCACTTTGGGAGGCCAAGCCAGGTGGAGCATCTGAGGTCAGGAGTTTGAGACTAGCCTGGCCAACATAGTGAAACTCCATCGCTACTAAAAATACAAATAATTAGCCGGGCATGATGGTGCATGCCTGTAATCCCAGCTACTCTGGAGGCTAAGGCAGGACAATCACTTGAACCCAGGAGCTGGAGGTTTTAGTGAGCTGAGATTGCGCCATTGTACTCCAGCCTGGGCAACAAGTGCAAAACTCCATCTCAAAAAAAAAAAAAAAGAAAAAAAAGGCACCTTACCTCAGTAGTCTTCCGACCAAAAACCCCTGAACTCCACTTTATCCATAAGGACAACAACAGACAAAACCAAACTGAGGGGCAATCTACAAAGTACCTGATGAATACTTTTCAAGACTGTCATAAGCAAGTAAAGTCCGAGAAACTGTCACAGACCAGAGGAGGCTAATGAGACATGACTGCAAAATGTAATGTGGTGTCCTGGGTGGGATTTCGGGATAAAAAAAGAACTTTGGGGAAAATCTAGTTAAATAAGAATAAAGTATACAGTTTAGTTAATAGCAATTTGCCAATGTTGACTCTTTAGTTGTGACAAATGTACCAGAATGATGTAGGATGTTAACAACGGAGACACGGGGTGAGGAGTATGCAAAAACTCTCTGTACTATCTTTGCAACTTTTCTGGAAATCCAAACTATTCTAAAATTAAAAGCTTAAATTAAAAGAGGAGAGGACAATTATTGCTAGCCACATCCTTCCTCAGGGAGTGTTATCTATGCCAAGAAAGCATCCTGCCTCCAGAAACAAAGAGTTGGTACCTCTACAGCCTAGTGCTTAATTTGAACCAATTATGTGGGTGGTCAGGAAGGAGTTGTGAGAAATCATTTCCCCTGTCCAAATCTTCCTCCTAGCTCAGAGAAGCCTTCCAAAGGAAGCCTTCCATTCTGGCTGTCCTGGCCACACCATGCATCCCACCCCAGCAAGCACCATGGTTCATAATGACAACAGTGCCCACCCAGATGCTGCCCAGGATTACCAGAAGGCTTATTCTCTGGACCTGTTGCTTCTGGGTCTTGAACCCTGGCTCTGTTCTTGACCTTTGTCATTTGCTTTTGCCACCACCACCATTCCCCTTGTTTTAGTGACTAATTCAGATCCCTGACTCTGGTTCTCTGGTCTCGGGTCCTCTCTTTACTCAGCTCTGCACAATCAATCCCTTGATTTCTGTACCACCTAGAGCTGCAGGTGGGAGATATTCTTTCCATCCTTCTTTACTTTTTCAACTAGCCCAAGCCCAGCTGGGTCTCAGCTGGAAGGAGAAGGAGTGGACACTGTGTAGCTCTTTTTTCTTTTTTTTTTTTTTTTTTTTGAGACAGCGTCTCGCTCTGTCGCCCAGACTAGAGTGCAGCAGCACAATCTTGGCCCACTGCAACCTCTACCTCCCGGATTCAAGCGATTCTTGTGCCTCCGCCTACCGAGTATCTGGGATTACGATGTGCACCACCATGCCTAGCTAATTTTTGTATTTTTTTTTTAGTAGAGACGGGGTTTCACCATGTTGGCTAAGCTGGTCTGGAACTCCTGGCCTCATGTGATCCACCTGCCTCAGCATCCCAAAGTGCTGGGATTACAGGTGTGAGCCACTGGGCCCGGCCCGTCTCCCATTTTCATGAGTGGTCATGGTGGTGGTTTTCCGCCTGCCATATCACAGGAAGCCCTGAGTGGGAGCAGAGGGGGAAAACCAAGCCTCCTACCCTGCCAATCAGGAAATCCTAAAACCCTAGCATAATTCATTACCTTATATAGCTGGGGGGAATGGGGAAGCCCTTTCTCTAGCAAGTCACCTCACCTGGATCTATAATCTGGGCACGAAGTATAATTTTATTGCTGTGCCCCCAGCACTGTCTAGCTACATTGCTAGCAGGTTATGCATAAAGACAAGGCATCCTACATACACTCTGTCACTAACTCTGTGTAGTGAGGACTTGTCTGCAGGCCTGGGTTACAAAGCACAGGAAGGGCTGCGCAGAGCTGGCATGGCTGGAGCTACCATAGTGGCAGAACCTGGGGCAAGGATCTGGAAGTCAGTGGAATTCCAAGGTTTTCAGAAGGATTAGGAGGTCTACCTTAGGAAGCCAGGAAATCTATTCTTTTTCTGTTTTGGAGCTTGCCCTCCATCTCTATAAAGCAGTGTTTCTCAATTTGTTTTTTGTTATCGCTGCCCCTAAAGGGGAAGAGTTAATTAGGTTTAAATGCTCCCTAAAAGAAAAATTAAATTACTAAGGAATAGGGCTGAGTTTTATGGGGGCCACAAACCAGTATAATATTTAAGATTTTTTTTTGGCCTCCCTACCCCAAGAACCAATTTACATCCTTTTGAAGGTGATATTGGCTCTTTTGAGAATGCATGTTACAGAAGGATGGTTCTCTTGCTGTGAACATTGCCACCCACCAGGGGAACTCTCTTCTTAGACTTTCTCCTGCTTGCTTGTATTCTTTGTCTTCTGAATCCATAAGGATGAGTTCATCTGCAAGTCACAGGGATTCAAATTAAACTGCCTGACACCATAGGGATGTTTATATTCTACAAAAGAAGTCTGTAT
Source organism: Nomascus leucogenys (assembly GCF_006542625.1). NCBI lineage: Eukaryota > Metazoa > Chordata > Mammalia > Primates > Hylobatidae > Nomascus > Nomascus leucogenys. The sequence goes on from NC_044388.1 coordinate 88,797,648, forward strand.
TTAGATGCAGTGGCTCGGTGATGCCACCAAAGACACAGGCTCTTTCCATTTATCCACTCAGCTATCCTCAGGGTAACCGGAATGTCTCCGCTGATGGCCACAAGATGGCTGCAGCAGCTCCAGGCATTGGTCCACACATGATTGCATTTGAAAGGAAGGCAGAAGAGACAAGCAATGAGCAATGAAGAAGGAGCAAATGACTCTCTGGTAGGCAACTGATAGTGGCTGACACTTCTCTCTCTTTTTGCTTATTTCCTCCTTTCTTTGTCATTAAACTAGCATCCCCCAAATCCATGTGTACATCAATATGCATCAAAGTGGAAAGAATCATTGCCAGGAGCACTCTTGGTTGACCTCATGCAAATTACTACCTGTGGGCCTCAGTTTCCACACTTTTGAAGCAAGGGTCGAAGACTAGATGCCCTTTTTAATGTAAACTTCTTATTGAAGTAGAACATAAAGGCTCACAAACCATAAATATACCGCTTGAAGAATTTTTTTTTTTTTTTTTGAGACAGGGTCTCACTCGCCCAGGATGGAGTGCAGTAGCATGATCTCTGCTCACTGCAACCTCTGCCTCCTGGGCTCAAATGATCCTCCCACCTCAGCCTCCTGGGTAGCTGAGACTACAGGCACACACCACTATGCCCAGCTAAGTTTTTGTAGAAACAAGGTTTCACTATGTTGCCCAGGCTGGTCTTGAATTCCTGGGTTCATGCAATCTGCCCACCTTGGCCTCCAAAAGTGTTGGGATTACAGGCATGAGCCACTGCACCCGGCTTGCTTGATGAATTTTTACAAAATAAAACCAAAAAAAACCAAACAAGCCCCCAGATCAAAAAACAAATACCCCAGAACTCACTACTATTCTGATTTCTCACACTATACGTTAGTTTTGCCTGTTTTTTAGCGTTATATAAATGGAGTCATACAGCAGATATTCTTTTATATCTAGCTCGTTTCACTCACTATTATGTTTGCGAGATGCATTCACCATGTTGTTCCTTCATTCTGTTGTGCAATATTCCATTGTGTGAATGTATCACATTTATTCATGCATTACACCATTGACAGCCATGTGACCTGTTTCCAGTTTTCGCTCTTACAAATAGCACTGCTGAGGAGATTCTTGGATCAATCTTTTCGTAAATGTATGCATGCATTTCTATTGTGTTCTGAAAGTAGAACTGCTGGGCCATATCATGTGTGAATGTCCATGTTCCAGATGCCTTCTTTTTTTAAGATGGAGTTTCACCCTTGTTTCCCTGGCTGGAGTGAAATGGTGCAATCTGGGCTCACTGCAACCTCCACCTCCTGGGTTCAAGCAATTCTCATGCCTTAGCCTCCCATGTAGCTGGGATTACAGGCATGTGCCACCTCACCTGGCTAATTCTTGTATTTTTAGTAGTGATGAGGTTTCACCATGTTGGTCAGGCCAGTCTCAAACTCCTGACCTCAGGTGATCCACCTGCCTCGGCCTCTCAAAGTGTTGGGATTACAGGCATGAGCCACTGCACCCAGCCTCCAGATGCCTTTTAAGGATCACTCCTCGTGATGGAATCAAACATGCCTCTCGTGGAGGCACACAGCCAGTAAGTAGGTTTTCCATTCTATCCAAAGAATCACTGCTAATAAGACTCAGTGCCCGTGGGTCCAGTACTTGTCAGTTCCATATCTTCTCCAGCCCAACCTCTCTAATGGGTAGCCCTCACAAAGGAATACACATCCATGCCCACACTCCATACACCTGCACTTGCTTGTAAAGAAAGCCAGGTAGCATGTATCCTTCAGTGACGGCAGTGAAAGGTGTTTCTATAGCCAGATGTGGCCCAGCTACTAGGAGCCTTCAGGGTAGGCCAAGGTTTTGGGGGCTCTGGAAAGTATCCACTCCTCTGTGATCTACTTCGTGACCAGACTTATGAAATGAAACTATCGGCCGGGCGCAGTGGCTCACGCCTGTAATCCCAGCACTTTGGGAGGTCGCGGCAGGTGGATCACGAGGTCAGGAGATCGAGACTATCCTGGCTAACACAGTAAAACACCGTCTCTACTAAAAATACAAAAACGAAATTAGCCGAGTGTGGTGGTGGGTGCCTGTAGTCCCAGCTACTTGGGAGGCTGAGGCAGGAGAATGGCATGAACCCAAGAGGTGGAGCTTGCAGTGAGCCGAGATAGCGCCACTGCACTCCAGCCTGGGTGACAGAGCGAGAATCCGTTTAAAAACAACAACAATAACAACAATAAAAAAAAAAACTATCAACAGATAGGTTAGTTCATCTGAGCTCTTTCCTGAAAAATTTTCTTTAATTTAATATTTTTTGTGGGCACATAGTAGGTGTATATATTTATGGGGTACATGAAATACTTTGATACAGGTATACAATGCATAATAACACATCAGGGTAAATGGGATATCCATCACCTCAATCTTCCCTTATATTTTAAGCGCCTGGTAGATGCTCACTAAAAATAATCATAAAAGTTTAGGAGCAAAAGGACCTTGTAATATAATTTTCTAGTAGAAAATTGCTTTCTAAGCAAGTTTTCAAACAGGATATTTATTTAAAGTAAGCATTTAAAGGTTTGGAATGTCAATTTATAGTTTAGAAAAATGGAAGGATCTTGGCTGGAAGTGGTGGCTCACGCCTGTAATCCCAGCACTTTGGGAGGCCAAAGTGAGCAGATCACTTGAGGTCAGGAGTTCAAGACCAGCCTGGCCAACATGGTGAAACCCTGTCTTTACTAAAAATACAAAAATTAGCCGGGCGTGGTGGTGCGTGCCTATAATCCCAGCTACATGGAGGCTGAGGCAGAAGAATGGCTTGAACCCAGGAGGCAGCGGTGACAGTGAGCTGAGATTGCACCACTGCACTCCAGCCTGGGTGACAGGGCAAGACTCTGTCTCAAAAAAAAAAAAAAAAAAAATAGAAAAGAAAAATGGAAGGATCTGGATGGATTCGTGCTAGGTTAAAAGAGAGAAAGGCTGGCGCAGTGGTTCACACCTGTAATCCCGGCACTTTGGGAGGCCAAAGTAGGCAGATCACCTGAGGTCAGGAGTTTGAGACCAGCCTGGCCAACATGGCGAAACCCCATCTCTACTAAAAATACAAAAATTAGCTGGGCATGGTGGTGCACGCCTGTAATCCCAGCTACTCCAGAAGCTGAGGCACGTGAATTGCTTGAACCTAGGAGGTGGAGGTTGCAGTGAGCCGAGATTGCACCACTGCACTTCAACCTAGGTGACACAGCGAGACTCTGTCTCAAAAAAAAAAAAGAAAAATGGAAGGATCTTGATGGATTGATGCTAGGTTAAAAGAGAGACAGTGAGCAAGAGAAATGGAAGGAGCTAAGAGAACAGTGTTTCTCAAAATATAGTCTATAGACCAGCATCAGCATAAGCATCACCTAGGAGATTGTTAACATTTTTTAAATTAATTAAATTAAAAATTATTCCAGGCCTCACTCCAGAAGCAGAATCTCTTGATGTGGGGCCCGGAAGTTTGCATTTTAACAAGCTCACAAGTGATTGTTAAGCACCCAAAGTTTGAGATTCGGAATACTGACTCCATGACTGTACTGTATAACTCACTGCATCAGGGTCTCCATGCTTTGCAAGCCGGGAGCTTTTCTATATGGAGAGATAAAATGATGCTATCATTCACCCACAAGCCCCTCTGCTGGTTCAGTAGCAAGTTCCAATTTCTTGTTAGCAAAACTGTTCAGATCCTGGACTCAAGTGGACCTTGTTTCTTTCCTGGGACATCATTGGCTGAATTAAATTATCCACAAAATTTTGTCTCTGTTGGGGATTGTACCTTCTCACTTGCCCCCCTTGTTTGATACAGCCCTCTGTGGCTTGCGACATGTCATCCTGAATGCTCTCTGAAAACGTCCTTTGTCCTCACCAGCCGTCCACTTCAGAAGTGGTGGTGTTATTCTGAGGCAAGGGCTTGGGATGCCATATAGAATAAAGCTATGATTGTACTAAAAACCACCAGAGGATAAGCGGCTAACACAAACACGAAGAAGGCCTAAGCACACGCTGTACCAGGGGAAAGAATGAGTGAATGATGCATTGAGACTGCTTTGTTTCTGAGGTCTGGGTGCTCACATGCAGCCCCGATACACTTGCTAGTGAGGTTGATAGGATTTGTTTGGCAAGCATACTAAATTCTGGGGCCCAAAGCCCTGTCTCCTGAAAGGTGCCAGCCTAAGTGTCTAAGATTCCTTATGGATTGGGAGGGCTCCATGCTGTGTTCTTGGGTTCTGGTGGCATTGGGGACCTCCCTCGCCCCTCATGCACACACATACATCTACTGTCTTCCTCAGAGCTCAACCCTAGAAATCCGAGCTTCCTTCCATAAATTCCAACAAACACCACAGCTTTCTGCTCTGATGGAGAAACGTTACACGTTTCCTCCTTATCGCCATGCTGCTTTTAAAACCTTTAGTAGCTTGTAATCCCAGCACTTTGGGAGGCTGAGGTGGGCAGATCACTTGAGGTCAGGAGTTTGAGACCAGCCTGGCCAACATGGTGAAACCCTGTCTCTACTAAAAATACAAAAATTAGCCGGGCATGGTGGCGCACACCTGTAATCCCAGCTACTGTGGAGGCTGAGAGGCAGGAGAATCGCTTGAACCTGGGAGGCGGAGGTTGCAGTGAGCTGAGATCGTGCCACGGCACTCCAGCCTGGGCGACAGAGCGAGACCCTGTCTCCAAAAAAAAAAAAAAAAAAAAAAAAACTTTTTAGTAGAAGCAAAGTCACGTGCTCTGGGACACTTATGTTATTTCAGTGACAATTTCCCACCACAAGGAACACTGAAAAACCACAGGAAATGGTGAATATGAATGGGCAGGGCTGGGCTAAATTTCATGGTGGAAACTTTCTACCAAAATACTTTCCATATAAATTCACTTTCTTTAGTTTTGATGACTACCCACTGGATAATTGTGGCCAGCTGCTATCGACCAACCAGGAAACTGGAAAATAAATAAATAAACTGTAATAAACTATTTCATATGGCCTTTTAGGAACTCTGGGTCTGGGTCCTTTTTTTGGTGGAAGCATAGAAAAGTGGTACTCCAATCTAAACTGAGCAAATGGAAGACTTTGGAGGTCAGCATACACACGCACACACACACATATATACACAAATATATACGTATATATATATACACAAATATATATGTATATATATATATACACATATATGTATATATATACACACACATATATATGTATATATATACACATATATGTATATATATACACACATATATATGTATATATATACACACATATATATGTATATATATATACACACATATACACATATATATATGTGCATATATTTTTATTTTATTTTGAGACAAGGTCTCCTTCTGTTGCCCAGGCTGAAGTACAGTGGTGCAATCTCAGCTCATTGCACCCTCAACCTCCCAGACTCAAGCAATCCTTCCACCTCAGCCTCTTGGGTGGCTGGGACTACAGGTATGTGCCACCATGCCGGACTAATTTTTAAATTTTTTATAGAGATGGGGGTCTCACTATGTTGCCCAAGCTGGTCTCGAACTTATGGGCTCAAGTGATCCTCCCACCTTGGCCTCCTAAAGTGCTGGGATTACAGGTGTGAGGCACCCTACCTGGGCTATATATATATATATATATATATATATATTCAACCAGACCCTACTCAGAATAGTAAAGCATATTTAATTACAAAAACTCTTTATTATTTCATAAGAATAGTAGAGAAAATCTGACAGAAAGGGAAAGGAAGGTAGGTAATTAACATTTAGGGACACCTATTCCATGCCAGCACTTTGCTAGGACTATGATATAAAGAATGCTATATAACTCTCACAACCATCTCATAAGGTATTATTACCTGCTCTCCATTCTCCTCCTTTTTAGGTTAGGAACAGGTTCACTGAGGTTAGTAACTTGCTCATGGTCACCCACTTATAGTGACAAAGCAGAATTCAAATGTGGTTCTTTTTTCACTTTCCCCTGGTGTCCTAAAGAGAAAGCTTGTATAGAGTTTGAATCCATACGGATCTCCATTATATTTAAGGCAGCCTAGTTGTTAAAGTAAGTAGCACCATTCAATAAGAAAAACCTATGTTATACATCTATAGAGGTATATACTCATTTCTAGTTATATTGTGCTATTCGTTTTCACACTAATTCAGAAGAACAGATAATAGGGTCTGTAGTAGTTGTAAGCAGCCCTTGAATGTGAAAGTGTCAACAATTTTAATCCAACTCCAAGAGGACCAGAACTTGGCATTCCTTAGATGCAGCATTTAAAATTGTTCCCAGTGCCCTTTGAATGCTATTTTTCCCAGCCAAGGCAGGCTTATGTGGAGGAGATAAAGATGATAGCTTGAGGACAAAGGGTCCAACCCTACATAAATTACTTAATTTAGGTCTTTGAAGCTCAGAGTCTCTGACTGATATTTTGGGTAGGTTTCAACCCTCTGCATTCTCTTCTATTTGTTTCTAGAGAAAACTGTGGGAGAGGCCTTAGTGAATCCCAGAGTCAAGATCTATCATCACCTTTTAGCAGGTAAGCTAGGCAAACTTTGAGTTTGGAATGGGTAAGGAAAATGTGGTCCCTCACGATGAGCCTCCCTACCCCTTACTTTGCTAGAGGGACTGAAAACCCTTTAAAGACTTGGCCTTGGAAACAGAAGATCCAGGGACAGGTAAGGTGGAAAAAGGAGGTGAACCAATACCCCAAAGGGCTAGAAGTAACACCTTGACTATTTGCACCACGCCAGCAAATAAAGCTGAGAATCAGCTCAGCCCAAGGCCTGGAAAGGAAGCACAAATGCGTGAAAAATAACTTGAACCTCATGGTTCTTTCAAAAGTCTCTTCCGCCAAAGTGTGAGTTGAAGAGTCGCATATCATTTGAGGCTCTCTACTCATGCTCGCTGTTCCGAGGTTTGACTTTACACAAATCCAGCTCAGCTGCAGAAGCAAGCCACAATGGGGACCTCAGAGTGAGCCTGAAGACTCCCCACACCGCCTCCTTGAGGTCCCTTCCAGGTTCCCCACCCGATGTCCTCTAGCTCCTTTGAGCCTCGTCGCCCTTTATGCTATTCTTCCGATATGGGTCGTAATTCCGTCTATTTAGCGTTCTTCCTGCGCGTGCCTTAGAGGCCAGAAGACCCTGACTCATGTGCGTGTCCTCAAAGCCCCCAACCCCAAGCGTGGCTGCTGGTGGGCGCATCAGTAAACGCGGGTGGAACGGAACAGGCTCCTCCAACCTCTTTTCCACCTCTGATTTCCGTTAGATATTTGCTCCGCACGGCGGCCTCCGCGAGGCAGCGTTGGACACTGAGAGGACAGCCGCAGAGGCCCAGGGCGCACTTCCTGCCGGGCGGGGGCGGGGCCGCGCCTCCTCCCTCTCTCCCTTCCTCCCTCCTTCCCCACGTGCCCCCTCCCCTCCCTCCCCGCCCTCCCCGCCCCCTCCCGGGCGGCCGCGGCGCCTCGGGGGCGGGGCCGGAGCGGGTGGGCGGCGTGGCTGTGTGGGCTGGGCGCCGCGGCCGTGCTGCCAGCGGACCTGCGGCGGGCCCTGGCGCGGAGCGGGGGCGCGCGGCGCGGAGCGGAGCGTCTGAGCGCCCGCAGAGACTAGCCGGCGGGTGGCGGCGGCTCCCAGCACGGCCGGTGCAAGGCCTCGGGCTAAGCGGCGGCCGAGCAGGGCTCGGCCCTGGGTGCTCGGGGAGCTCGCCGCGGCGGGTAGCAGGAGGAAGCGGCGGCGGCGCGTCCCGAGCGGTGCGCGCCATGGCGGGCGGGCCCCCCAAGGCCCTGCCGTCCACGGGGCCCCACTCCCTGCGCGACATGCCGCACCCGCTGGCCGGCTCCAGCAGCGAGGAGGCCGTGGGTGGTGATAGCACGCCCAGCCCGGACCTGCTGATGGCCCGCAGCTTCGGTGACAAGGTGGGGCGCCTGGGGCCGGGGAGTGGGAGGCTTATTTCGCTCCCCGTGTGGGGGATGATGGATCCGGAGCCTTCTTGGGCCTGGGGCCGCGCCCACCCTGCCGCCCCTTCTCGGGGGACGGGCGTGTCCTGGCCCCGGAGCCCTCGGCGAAAGCGTCTCCTCTGCCGCCTCCGCGGGGTCGCAGCCGCAGAGGGACGGGCTTCGCTGCCTGTGACTGGTCGCGAGCACCGGTGACAGCTGGTGGGGAGGGGTCCAGCCTGTGTGTTGGGGCGGGAGGCGTGTGTGCAGGGCAGGGCGCCTGTGTCCTCGGATGGGGTTCCGAGTTCCTCCAGGTGCATCCCTGCAGGCTGAGCTGCTGCATAACTTGTAGCTCCTCCAGTTTCCCAAGACTGCACGGAAAGCAGGAGTTCCTGGCTTTCCGTGCTGGGACCGGGCAGCCCTGGGCTTACAGCGAGAGTCTTCTTCCCCCACAGTCAGTCATGTGGGGAGTGATCTTTCTTTAGGTTTGCTGTTTGTCCTGAGGAGTCACCTGACTCAGACCCCAGCCGGCGGCGGGAGGAGAGCCTCGTGGTTTTCTGTCTGGGACTCCATTCACCTCCGACGTCCTACCACTCTGTTTAGGTTTGGCAGAGGCTGGTTTTGTGGTTGATGGAAAGAAAGCTCGCCCTTTGACCTTCTTTGTACGGAAGAAGGCTTCAGATTTTCTTAGAGCAGCACAACCCTCCTGCTGCTTGGAGACAGCAGACTCCAGGCAGGGGTAAGGGACGGCCTCCTCCCTACCCCCATGGCCATTTCAGCTGTGAAGGAGACTTGAGCAGTGTTGTATCCGCGCTCCTGCCGTCACTTAGTCACTAATTGCAGAAATTAGAATTGTTCTCAGGCCTTGTGATCAAAATTTTCTCTCCCTAGTAACATACTAAATGAATTCTCCCTTGTCCCAATATTAATGGGAGCAAGGGACCTACCTAACTTTCTTCTCCCGTTAGAGGGGACACCATGTGGTACAGTAAAAAAGGAGTATGAGAAAATATAACCTGCCCGCCTTGCAGTCAGAAGGGCACTGAGCACTTAAAATCACTAGAGAGTGGGACTTGATGTACCTTCTGCAGAGGGTTTGTGAAAGCAGGGAGTGAAGTTCCAAAGCATTAGGAACAGGAAAATTAAAAAAGCTACCGGAGGCCAGGTGCAGTGGCTCACACCTGTAATACCAGCACTTTGGGAGGCTGAGGTGGGATGATTGCTCTGGACCAAAAGTTTGAGACCAGCCTGGGCAACATGTCGAGACCCCATCTCCACATACACACACGGCATGGTGGCATGCACCTGTAATCCAGGCTACTTAGGAGGCTGAGGCGGGAGGATTGCTTGAGCCCGGGAGTTCAAGGCTGCAGTGAGCTATGATTGCACCACTGTACTCCAGCCTGGGCAAGAGAGTGAGACCCTGTTTCCAAAAAATGTTGAATGACTGAATAAATTTGCTTTCTTGTCGACAAAAATTGGTCTTAAAATAGTGTAGGAACTGGGGGTTAGACCTCATTTCCTTCTCAGTTCTGTGTGGGACACTGAATTAATTATCTATTGCTGTGTAGCAAATTACCCCAAAACTTACCACCTGGAAATAGTGTCTGTGGGACAATCTGAGTGGTTCTGAATTAGGCCTTTCTTGAGGTTGCAGTCAAGTTGTTGGCTTGAACTGCAGTCATCTGAAGGCTGGATTAGGGGAGGATCCAGTTCTAAGCTCACTCACATGGCTGTTGGCAGGTCTTAGTTACTCTCCATAGGGCTGTTTGATGTGGCAACTGGTTTTTCCCCCCAGAGCAAGTGATCCAAGAGAGCTCAAGACTCTAGCCAGTCTTGTATAACTTATCTTGGAAATGACATGCCTCTGCTGTATTCTGTTGGTCACACAGATTGGCACTGGTACAATGTGGGGAGAGAGTGTGAATACCAGGGTGTGCATACCAAGAGATGGGGATCATTGGGCCATCTTGAAGACTGGCTACTACAGATAGCTATTTAAAGTATTTACTTAACGATTCACTCGTGGATGATACCTGACTCAGAAGTATGCGCATTTTACTAATAAGCACTTGGAAGACAAATTCCCCGTACCACCAAGATCTGGTTAGTGGTCAAGAAGTCAGTCTCAAGTCCAATTACTGATGGCTTCCTTTAAAGGGTCTGTTCTATGTAGAAGGGAGAGTCTTGAAGGCATTATTAATTATTGAATATATATGTATTTTTTGAGCAGAGACTCACTCTGTCACCCAGGCTGGAGCACAGTGGCCTGATCCTGACTCACTGCAACCTCCACCTCCCTGGTCAAAGTGATTCTCGTGCCTCAGCTCCCGTGTAGGTGTGATTACAGGCGTGTGCTACCTTAACCGGGTAATTTGTGTATTTTTAGTAGAGACAAGGTTTCGCCATGTTGGCCAGGCTAGTCTCGAACTCCCGGCCTCAAGTGATCCACCCGCCTCGGCCTCCCAAAGTGCTGGGATTACAGACGTGAGCCACTGTGCCTGGCCTAATTATTGAATATTTAATAAATTTCAACAGCTGTGGGGAGCATCTAAATGACACCATTCTCAAGGGCCTGATTTATAGTAAGCCACTTTTCCTTAGAGGCTAAGCATTGTAATTTCTTTCTCTGACTAGGAGTAACACTTTCCTTGAATCTTGGCATACACGTATGGTCTTATAACTCTGAAGACATTTCTGTAGAGAGAAGCTAGCAAGCCACAGAGGTGAGTCAGAGCCAGAAGAAGGAAGCCTTCCCTGTGGCTGGCTTTCTCCTGCCTCAGCAGCATGAGGGTCATCAGAGGGGTGTTAGGACAGTTCAGTGCTATGGTCTGTCTTTGAAAAGAAGCCAGTTTTGTCTTGTTAGATACTGGGGTTGTGATCCTGGATGACAGGGATTCTGCGTCAGTTCTGGGCCAGGGGAATGAAGGTTTGACAGGCTGATCATAGTACAGGGTTATTATGCAGAGGGGAATTGCTTTCTGAGGGCCCAAGATGGTGCGATGAACAGGGTAGACTGGTGTCTTGGTCCAGGTGACACTTGTGAATGAACTCTGTAGTGCTTGGATAGAAGAGAAAGACTAAATATGATGGACTCTCCACCAGTTTCTCAAATTGTTCAAATCATGGTGTGATGCCTCCCTTCATAGGCTCCCAAAGGAGGAATCCTTTCTATCTACCAGAAGTTGCCAGGACTCATTCTTTTGATGCCTGCTAAACTCACTGGGCCTTTTTTTTTTTTGTTTTTTGAGATGGAGTCTCACTCTGTTGCCCAGGCTAGAGTGCAGTGGCGCAATCTCACTGCAACCTTTGCCTCCTGGGTTCATGTGATTCTCCTGCCTCAGCCTCCTGAGTAGCTGAGATTACAAGTGACCGCCACCACAGCTGGCTAATTTTTGTATTTTTAGTAGAGATGGGGTTTTACCATGTTAGCCTGGCTGGTCTCGAACTTCTGACCTCAGATGATCTGGCCACCTCCGCCTCCCAAAGTTCTGGGATTCCAGGCATGAGCCTCACTGGACCTTATATGGCTATCTCCATCTAAAATGTAAATACATCACTTAGCCTTACTCTCCTTTTTTAACTTTCATCGGCAAATAGCTCCAGGCTGCTTCTCCTCTGACTCAGCTTCTAACTTCTGTGCCCCTCCCAAAATTTAATACTGGATTCTTAAGCCCTATTGTGTGGCTAACACCTCCTCCCACATCCTCAATCTCTTCTCTGAACTCTTTATCTACTTCCTGCCTCCTTAGGTCACTTAGACATCCTCTGAAGTCTTCAAAATAGAGAAGGCTTTTCCTCCATCACCTTTTACAAACCAGGCTCTGCTCCTTTGAGGCTCCTGTCATTCTTTTTGTTCATTTGATACATGTTTGAGGGCCTACTATGAGCCAGGCACTGTTCTAGGAACTTGAATAAATTGGCAGAAAACCCTGCCCTCACTGGATACATTTCAGGGAGTTTGTACTGTATTACTAAATGCCATGGAAGGAGGAAAAAGGAGAACTGGCCACGAGGAAGAGGATTTGGCAGGCCATGTTGAGAACTTGACATTTGAGCAGACTGGAAGGAGGTGAGGGAGTTAGTGGGTGAGTATCTGGAGAAGAGTGTCCGGGGAGGGACTGGCCCAAGCAGAGGCCGGAAGGCACAGGGCTGGTGTGTCAGGGAGCAGCCTAGAGGCCATTGTGTCCGGGCAGAGTGAGCATTGGAGAGTTAGAGGCTGGGGGCAGAGAAGGGAGGGGTCAGATTATATTGAGTGTGGCCAGTCACCCTGAGGACTTTGGCCTTTACTGCTAGGGCCATGGGGTGGGAAGTTAGCATGGGCAGGGGACATTTCAGGGTCTTGAGCAGGAGGGGGGCATAGTTGGATTATGTATTGAAAAGGATCACATAGGCTGTTCAATTGAGACTACCTTGAGCATTGCCCTGAATTAGTTAGGATTCTTTATTAGTTAAAAAGACATGAGCTGAATGCAAACTGGATACAGGAAAAAAAAAATCTACTGGCTCACGTTGCTGAAAAGGCCCAGGTATTTTGGCTTCAGGAGTAGCTAGAGCAAGGTATTCCAGTGATGTTGGGGATCTGTCACTTTCCATCTCTTGGCTCTGCTTTCTTCTGTGTCAGCCTTGTTCTCATGCCAGTGAAGGGATATGTTCTATAAACAAGCTTCCCAGCTCCAGCAGAAGGAGAGCACTCCTTTCCTGATAGTTCTGGCCAAAGCTCTGGGCTGGTGTCTCATTGGTCTAAATTGGGTCAGGCGCCTAAACCAGTCTCTGATTCTGATTGCGCAGACCTGAATCGGGTACTTATCTTTGGAATGAGGAAAGGATTTTTTTTTTAAATTGGGGAATATATACATGAAGTTTATAACAATGTGTGTATATAAAGAGTAAAAGTTATCTGTACAGTTGAAAGAATAATAAAATGTTCCTACCCCCAGATTAAGATACAGAATATTACAAATATTTTGGAAGCCCCCTCTGTGCCTGGGAAGGGAGGAGGTGGTTTCCAGAGCAAAATCAAGAAATAGATGTTAGATAAGCAGGAAACAAATATCCACTACAGACCTTCCACTACTGTTTTCTTTGTCATTTTCCAACTTCACAGATTCTCACTCTCATTCATTAAATCTTTAGATCCCAACTTACTGTCTTCTGAAATCATGTCCTCACCACAGGGCTTTAATCATTCACATGGCTGATCTGTCCACCTCTCCAAAATTACCAGTTTCTTGATCTCCTTATCTTTAATCACTTTCTTTTTTTTTTTTTTTTTTTGAGACGGAGTCTTGCTCTGTTGCCCAGGCTGTAGTGCAGTGGCACGATCTCAGCTCACTGTAACCTCTGCCTTTGGGGTTCAAGCAATTTTCCTGCCTCAGCCTCCTGAGTAGCTGGGACTACAGGCGCCCGCCACCATGCCCAGCTAATTTTTGTATTTTTAGTAGAGACGGGGTTTCACCATATTGGCCAGGCTGGTCTTGAACTCCTGACCTCAGGTGATCTGCCTGCCTCGGCCTCCCAAAATGCTGGGATCACAGGCGTGAGCCACTGCCCCTGGCACCTTCACCTTTTTAACAGTTCATCTGCTCTCTCCCACGGCCGCACCCTGCGTTGTAATACCTAGAAGCATTCCAGCTTTGAAATAGTGCCACTGGATATTATCACATTTTATTGTGTTTATTTAAGGTATACAACTTGATGTTATGGGATACACATAGATAGTAAAAGTTTACTATAGTGGAGCAAATGAACACAGTCATCATCTCATAGTTACTCATTTTTTGTGGCAAGAACATCTAAATCGACTCATTTAGCGTGATTGTCAAGTACAGTACAATTTTGTTATTAATAACTCTAGTCCTCATGTTCTACATTAGATCTCCAGACTTGTACACTCCTTCATATCTGCTATTATGTATCTGTTTACCTACATCTTCCCATTTCCTCTCCCGCTTGCCCTTGGTAGCCACTATTTTGTGTTCTATCTCTATATATTTGAATTTTTTTAAAGATTCCATATATAAGTGAGATCATTTAATGTTTTTTTCCTTCTGTGTCCAGCTTATTGCACTTAGCATAATTTTCTTCAGGCTTACTCATGTTATGGCAAATGACAAGATGTCATTCTTTTTTAGGGCTGAATAATATTCGGTTTTGTGTGTACACACACAGTACAGTTTATCTGTTCGTCCATTGAGGCCTGCTTAGGTTGTTTCTATATCTTGGCTATTGTGAATAATGCTGCAGTGAACGTGGGAGTGCAGATATCTTTATGAGGTGTTGATTTCAGTTCCTTTGGGTATGTGCCCAGAAGATGGATTGCTGGGTCATATGGTGGTTCTATTTTTAATGTCTTTAGAAACCTCCATACTGTTTTCCATAATGGCTGTACCAATCTACATTCCTACCAGCATTGTACAAAGGTTCCCTTTTCCGCGCATATATCATTTTGTCTTGCTTTCCCCTCCTGGCTTTCCGGGTCTCTGAGTCATTAACAACTGACTATACCTGTTCTGTTCTGTGACCTCTTGGATTCCCCTACCTCCTTTCGATTCTGTGGCCCATCTCCATGGTTGCTTCTGCCTGTATATTCAGTTCCCTTGCTCTCTTCTTTTTATACCCAGCTTGGTTCATTCCATTTGTTCATGTCTTTCATCTACAACCAGGGTGCTCAGGAAGCTCAAGCGTTGCTGCCAATATAAGTTCACAGGTTTCAGCCACAGCTGGGGCTTCAGTGTTCCTGGACACTCCTTCTTTTCCACAGACCCTCTGTCTGCACAGTGGCTTATCTGAAACTTTTCTCTGCTCCTCATACCCTCCACCCTTCTACTCCACCCTTCCTTCTGCTGATTGCCTCACCTTCCACCTTAGAGAAGATAGAAGCCACCAGAAAGGAACTTCCCTTCTTCAAATTTCAGAATGATCTGACTCCATAGCCATGTTTTCTTTCTGGCTCTCATTCCATGGAGAGAGTCTAAGGCTGATTGAGGGTATAGACCCACCCGCCACCCCCCATCCTCTTGGAGACCCTGCTCTGTTTGGCCTCCTGACTTACCCCAGTATCTTTGGACTCCCTCTCAACCAGCTCACTCCCATCAATATTTAAACACACTCAAGTTGCGCTCTCTTTTTTTTTTTTTTTTTTGAGACAGTGTCTGGCTTTGTCACCCACGCTGGAGTGCAGTGGCACGGTCTTGGCTCACTGCAACCTCCGCCTCCTGTTGCTCAAGAGATTCTCCTGCCTCGGCCTCCTGAGTAGCTGGGACCACAGACGCGCACCACCACACCTGGCTAATTTTTGTGTTTTTGGTAGAGATGGGGTTTCCCCATGTTGGCCAGGCTGATCTTGAACTCCTGCACGCCTGGCTAATTTTTGTGTTTTTGGTAGACACGGGGTTTCGCCATGTTGGCCAGGCTGGTCTTGAATTCCTGCACGCCTGGCTAATTTTTGTGTTTTTGGTAGAGACGGGGTTTCGCCATGTTGGCCAGGCTGGTCTTGAACTCCTGAGCTCGAGCCATCTGCCTGCATCAGCCTCTCAAAAGGCTGGGGTTACAGGTGTGAGCCACTATGCTTGGACAACTTGCTCTCATTTTTAAAACACAAAGAGTGGCTGGGCGTGGTGGCTCTTGCCTATAATCCCAGCACTTTGGGAGGCCAAGGCAGGAACACTGCTGGAGGCCAGGAGTTTGAGACTAGCCTGGGCAATATAGTGAGACCTTGTCTCTGTTAAACACACACACACACACAAAAGCACACGCACGTGCACACGCACACACAGAGAGAAAGAATAAAGGAAGCTCTGCCATGATTTTCTTTTCTCCTCCATCTGGTGCCTTTTTTTGGGGGGGGGGCGGTGTGGAGATAAGGTCTTGCTTTTGTTGCCCAGGCTGGTCTCGAACTCCTGACCTCAAGTGATCCTCCTGCCTCAACTTCCCAAAGTGCTTGGATTATAGGCCTGAGCCACCATGCCTGGCCTTGTGCCCTATTTTGTGGTTCCTCTTTACAATACACTTTCCGAAGAGAAGGTTTGCGGCCCTTGCTTCCACTTCCTGACCTCTGACGTACTCCTCAGCCTCCTGCTGCCTGGTTTCTGACTCTGTTCTTCAGGGTCTTCAGTGACCTCATTATTGCTAAATCCAGTAGATGCTTTATAGTCCTTATTTTGCCTGACCCCTTGGTAGGTAGCACTTGATCCTATTGATAACCTCCTGCTTGAAACGCTTCCCCTCCACTTCCTGTTTTAAGGTGTGCACGCAGGCCAGGCACGGTGGCTTATGCCTGTAATCCTAGCACTTTGGGAGGCCAAGGCAGGCAGATCACGAGGTCAAGAGATCAAGACCATCCTGGCCAACATGGCGAAACCCTGTCTCTACTAAAAATACAAAAAATTAGCTGGGCATAGTGGCATGCACCTGTAGGCCCAGCTACTTGGGAGGCTGAGGCAGGAGAATTGCTTGAACCAGGGAGGTGGAGGTTGCAGTGAGCTGAGATTGCGCCACTGCACTCTAGCCTGGCGACAGAGCAAGACTCCATCTCAAAAAAAAAAAAAAAAAAAAGTGTTCATGCTGGAATCATGCTGTCTGGATTTGAGTCTCAGCCCCACCACTTAGAGTCTTGGTAACAGCAAATTGTTTAACGTCTCTGAGCCTCAGTTTTCTCATTTGTGAAAAGGGGATAACAGACGTGCCCACATCACTGGGTTGATAGGAAGACCCAGCGAGTTTGTAGAGTAGTGGGTGATGTATACAGCAAACCTTTAAGAAATGGGAGGTGATGGTGGTGGTTGTTCCTTGATATTGTACTCTCCACATTTCTTTCTACATTTTGGCCTATGCATTGTCAATTTCTATATCAGCTGAGGTCTGATCAGGGAATAAAAGCCAGTGAAGGTATTTCAGACAGAGAGACTATAATGCAAGGAGTTAGTTGCATAGGTGATGGATGGTAAGTTGACCCAGAGAGTAGCAATAGCAGGAAGTTGCTGTTACCCTCAGGACTGGAGGGTTAGGGGAAGAGGCGATGTTAAGTAGAACCCAGGAGCTTCTGTGAGAACTAGACCTGTGGCGGGGTCATTGAGCAGGAGCTGGGACCTCAGAGGAAGGGGGCCCTGCAGGGGAGGCAGCCGCTGCCAGGGACACGATCTGAGGCAGAGAGCAGGGGTCGGGCTGGTACAGAAATACCCCAGCTTCTCTCCTCATCCTTCCCATTCTGGTCTAATATCAATATCTTATATTGGCCAAAATAGCATCCCTGGTGGATGTGTGACCCTAAAGAGAGCCAGGCAATCTTTCCTGAGATTTACAAGATGGATGATGGGGGAAAGAATGTCTGTCTTTCTACTGGATTGTGAATGGTTGTGTCCTTCAACGCAGAGAGTGCTTGACTTAAGAATGAAGCCAGAGGGAAGTAGAGCTAGGAGAGGAAGAGGGGCAAGATCATTTGAGTTCAGGATCTGACTGTGCCAGCTGTGCCTGAAGTTAGCACGGTTTCCTGGTTATAGGGCGTCATAAATTCCCTTTTGTTAATATTGTTTTCAATTTGGTTTGCCACTTGAAACTTAAATTACCAATACCGTGACCTTAAAATATGACTTGAAAATTGGGTTTTACCTGAGGAGTAGGGAGAAGGGGGTGTTTATTCCTATTGGCAGCCCCACTAGCTGGGGGTATGTCTGCAGATCAGCTGAGGTCGCAGAGGTTGTGTTTTCACCAGGTCCATGAAGTTGGAGGGGGCTTTCAGATGTGGGGTGGGAAAAGCCCCAAGGTGAAGGGCAGAGACAGGAAAGATCTGTGGCCACTGGGGGAGGACTGAATTGGGTCATGCGTTGGGAGTGGGTTTTGAGAGTCTAGAGGTGGAGATTAGTGAGAGAGGAGATGGGTACACAGGTCAGGAGGAGATTGAGACTGTTTTGAGTGCTGTGATGTGGAGGTTAGCTTCTATTCTTTCAGCAGTAGCTAGTCCTAGAGGGTTTGGGTTTTTTTTGTTTGTTTGTTTGTTTGTTTTTGAGACGGAGTCTCGCTCTGTCGTCCAGGCTGGAGTGCAGTGGTGTTATCTTGACTCACTGCAACCTCCATCTCCTGCGTTCAAGCAATTCTCCTGCCTCAGCCTCCCGAGTAGCTGGGATTACAGGTGCATGCCACCACGCCAGGCTAATTTTAGTATTTTTAGTAGAGACGGGGTTTCACCATGTTGGCTAGGCTGGTCTCAAACTCCTGACTTCAGGTGATCCACCCTCCTCGGCCTCCCAGAGTGCTAGGATTACAGGTGTGAGCCACTGCTCCCAGCCCCAAGAGGGTTTTTGAGCAGGGGGATGTGTGATCAGGGCTTGGGAGGAGGAGAGACCAGCAGTGAAAGAGGTAAGATAGGAAGAATTAACCTGGTTTTGGTTGGACTTGTTGCCTGGGAAGAGAAAGATTAGAAAATATAAAGATGACAGATTTTGGTGTAGTGGGGGTGACTGAATAGAAAGTCCAGGAGATTGATGCTGAATAGTGGTGCCCTCTTTGAAAGGGGGAACGCAGACCGGGAAGCACATGTGCGAGTGAAGTGTAAAGATGACGTGGACACGATTTCAAGTCAGGCATTCAGGACAGAGGGTGCCTGAAGGCCACTGTTGCAAGCGTACTCAAACTTCAAGGCTCAAACAAATGCTGCCTCCAGGAAGCTCTTTTTTATTAAATAGATGTGTAATCCCAGTAGATCCAAATAGAGATTGGAATAGAAGATGGAGAGGTTTGAGGTCAGAATTTAGACAAAGTGCATATTGACAATAAAATAGGGGGTAGGATGTCATCGCAGTTTGAAAATCAAGTGTTAGTGAAGGCCACTGGGAGGGGAAGGCAGGTGTTCCACGATAAATGAGAGCCTCTCAAAGTAAAATAAGTACATAAACAACAGTCTGGCCAACAGGCACTGATTCATGTATGAGCAATTGGGTTTGTTTACTAGACATTAGAGGACTCATATGCTGTCTTATGTCTGCCTTGCCCCATAGAATTCTTAATTTTGGCAGCCAGCGCAGGGATCAGGAATTGTCATTTGTGTGAATTTTTGTGTGTGTGTTGGTGGGGGGAAGTGGGATAGTGGAAAAGGTGTTTGGTGGTTCCTGCTTGAGAAGGGGCACAGAGGCGGGAAAAGCATACAGCGTGTTTGGGTGGCCGAGTGCAGGTGCTTTTCAAAACCCCTATAGCTCGTGAGCATCTGCTACGTACTTGGCTCTGTGCTACATGCTGGGGCTGTAGAGAAAGATAAAAAAGATCTCTCCCCTGAGACGTTAATGGTCCAGCGAAGAAGAGAGACACATCAACAGATGGTTGCAGTAGCATTTGAAAAATGCTGCATGTATTTACTTAGCTCTGTGGCCTTGGGCAAGTTTCTTAACCTTGTAATGCCTCTGTTTCCCCTATCTAAAATTTGGATTATCTTACAGGGGGATTCTGAAGCTTAGTTGAGTGTTTAGTGTCTGGGACACAGTAAAGACCACAGCAATGCTAAGTTTTGTTATTGCCTTAGAAGCAGACCCTGAGAAAGCATTTAATCGCCCATAGTTCGTTTGAGAGGTGAAGGAACTGGCATTAGAGGAGCAAGGCAGTGAGACAGGGAAGGGAAGGCAATCAGCAGAGGCGACGTTACCAAGCCAATTTGCACTGAGCAGAGCTGGAGCTTTACCCCACAGGGGAAGCCGTTGGGAGCCAGCATGGAACACGAGCCTCGGTTATTCCCACTCCAGGTGAGGTAGCTGGGGCCTTCAAACAGCAGCTCTCTTTACTCATTGGTTGACGGCTGCTTGGGTGGGTTGTTTAGACGTGAATTACCAGGTGCTTTCTAGCCTGCCCCATGGGTGGGCAAAGCAGGTTCAGTGGCCAGGGGAAGCGGTCAGGCCAAGACATGCAGATGCTGGTAGGTGGGAGTCAGACCAGTGGGCACTGAAGTGTGATCAGGGTGAGGGGATGTATGGGTGGGGCACTGACAGCATCTGCTACAGTTTATATATGTATATATATATATATTTTAGAGATGGGGCCTTGCTCTGTTGCCCAGGCTGGAGTATAGTGCCACAATCTTGGCTCCTACAGCCTCAAACTCCTCCTGGGCTTAAGTGATCCTTCTGCCTCAGCCTCCTGAGTAGTCCTCAGCTCCTGACCAGTCTTAGCTCCTAGTGGTGTACCAGTGTGCCTTGCTATTTAATTTTTTTTTTTTTTTTTTTTGTAGAGGAGTCTCACTATGTTGTCCAGGCTGGTCTTGAGCTTCTGGCTTCAAGTGATCCTGCTACTTCGGCCTCCCAAAGTGCTGGGATTATAGGTGTGAGCCACTATACCTGGCCCAGTTATTATGTTTTTTAAAAGATTATTTGTTAAACCTGAGTGGCAGGTCGGGCACCGTGGCTCATGCCTGTAATCCCAGCATTTTGGGAGGCCAAGGAGGGTGGATCACGAGGTCAGGAGATTGAGACCATCCTGGCCAACATGGTGAAACCCCGTCTTTACTAAAAATACAAAAATTAGCTGGGCGTAGTAGTGCATGCCTGTAATCCCAGCTACTTGGGAGGCTGAGGCAGGAGAATTGCTTGAACCAGGGAGTTGGAGATTGCAGTGAGCCGAGATCGTGCCACTGCACTCCAGCCTAGTGACAGAGTGAGACTCTGACTTAAAAAAAAAAAAAATTTGTTTAAATGTATGGGGTACATATGTAATTTTGTTACATGGATAGATTGTGTAGTGAAATCCAGTGCTTTTAGGGTACCCATCACCCAAATAATGTACATTGTACTCAATAATTTCACATCACCCACCCCTCTTCCATTCCCTCCACCTTTTTCGAGTCTCCTTTGTTTATCATTCCACGCCCTATGTCCATGTAGTTATGATGAAAGTTATGTATAGGGAATAAAGTAGGGTGAGACCTTGCTTTGGAGGATGGTCGCTTTTCCAAAGAAGATGATGTTTGAGCTGGAGAATGAAGGAATACATGTCTTACAAATGGACAGAAGGAAGAGCAACTCAGGCAGAAGAACCAGCACATACCAAAGCTTAGCAGTGTCAAGTGATGCAGGCACAGCGAGCAAGGGGATTGATGAGGCTGGAAAGGTTGGTAGGGTCCTGGCTGTGGTCTGTAGTGGCAAATAGTAAGGACTTTAACCTGAGCAATTGGGAGACCACTTAAATGTTTGTCGTTGTTGTTTAAAGAGATAGGGTCTCACTCTGTTGGCCAGGGTGGAGGAGGGCAGTGGCACAATCATATTTGACTAGAACTCCAGGGCTTAAGCAATCCTCCCACCTCAGCCTACTGAGTAGCTTGGACTATGGGCATGTGCCACTGTGCCTGGCTAATCTTTTCATTCCAATCAAGTGTTTTAAGCAGGAGAGGAGCAGGGCCGTGTTTGGGTTTAGAGTCACTGATCGAGACCTAGCTGGGATTGGGTGGGTGGAGCCTGGAGGCAAGGAGTCCAAGAAGAAGGCTGTTGCAGTGGGAGGTTGGAGGAGGCAGTTTCAGTAGAGCTTTGGCTCACTGGATTCAGAGAGTGTACTGGTTAGTGGTTTTGCTTGCAAATAATATCTAGTTTGCATTAACTTAGCAAAAAGGTGAGCCTATAGACAGGCTTGCTTTAACGTAGGAGTGAGCTGGAACCAGGGGTCTGAATGCTACTGAGAGTCGGCTTTATTCTCTCAGACCAACATCATCCACGTAGGGGGAATTGTGGCAGCGTGCCCCCCCCTCACATTGCACAGCTGTGCCTCCAGAAAGGGAGTGAGTCTATCTTCCCGGGGAAAAGGTCAGGGAGACCTGGCTTGGGTCACATGCCTGCCTTTAGGCTGATCAACTGAGCTCAACCTGGGCCAATCAACAGTGGCTGGGGGAGGAGACTGAAACAGTAAGGCAGTCCCAATTCCAGCTGCCGGGTTCAGAAGCAGCCGTGAGGTATGCAGGCCAAACAGTGAAAGATCACTGCAGAAGAGACTCTAGGGTCACTGGCTTTAGGAACTGGCTGAATGATGGCAAGAATAGAACAGGAATTTGAGGAAAAGTAGGTCAAAAATTATAGATTTTCTAAGGCATATATGCTTTTTACAAATTGTGATATACTTCACATACCATAAAATTCACCCTTTTAAAGCATACACTTTAGTGGTTTTGAATATATTCACAAGATAATGCAACGGTCACTGCTATCTAATTCCAGAACATTTTCATAATCTCAAAAAGACACCCCATACCTATGAGCAAACACTCTCCATTTTCCCTATTCCCAGCCCCTGGCAACTGCTAATCTGCCATCTGTCTCTGGAGTTTTCCTATTCTGGACATTTCCTATAAACGGAATCATACAATATGTGTGGCCTTTCGTGCCTGGCTTCTTTCAGTTAATCTAATGTCTTAAAGCCTTCTCCATGTTGTATGTATCAGTACTTCATTCCTTTCCGTTTCCAGCTTTATTGAAGTATGATTGACAAATAAAAATTGTATAGACTTAAGATGTACAACATGTTTTGATACACTTAAATATTGTGAAATGATTACCACAATTAAGCTAACTAAACATATCCATCACCTCACATAATTTCCTTTTTGTGGTGAGAACACTTTAGATCTATTTTCTTTTCTTTTCTTTTTTTTTTTTTGAAATGGAGTCTCACTCTGTTGCCCAGGCTGGAGTGCAGTGGCGTGATCTCAGCTCACTGCAACCTCTGCCTCCTGGGTTCAAGCGATTCTCATGCCTCAGCTTCCCGAGTAGCTGGGAATACAGGTGCACGCCACCATGTCCGGCTAATTTTTGTATTTTTAGTAGAGATGGGGTTTCACCGTGTTAGCTAGGATGGTCTCAATCTCCTGACCTCATGATCCACCCGCCTTGGCCTCCCAAAGTGCTGGGATTACAGGTGTGAGCCACCACGCCCAGCCTAGATCTATTTTCTTAGCAGATTTTAAGTATAAAATACATTATAGTCACCATGCTGTATATTAGGTCTCCAGAACTTATTCATCCGGTCATGGAAAATTCACACTTCTTGACCAATATCTCTCCTTTTCTTCCACCCCTCCAGCATTACTTCATTCCTTTTTTATGGGTGAATAATACTTCATTTTATGGATATACCACATTTTGTTTATTCATCCATTGATGGACATTGGGTTGTTTCCTAAGCATGTGTACTTTTTTTTTCCCAAAGAAAAGACATTAAATACAATTTATGACTTTTGTACAATGATTTTGACATTTGAGGTTAATGGTAATTTTAGATATGAATGTATAATAAGATGGCGTTAAGTACCCCAGCTTGTTTTTAATCATCTTAACCATTTTTAAGTATACAGTTGAGTAGTAGTGTTAAGTATATTCACATTGTTGTGCAACAGATCTCCAGAACTTTTTCATCTTGCAAAACTGAAATTCTATACCCATTAAATGACTGCTGCCATTCTCTGTCTTCCCCAGCCCCAGGTCACTACCTTTCCACTTTGTTTCTATTGATTTGAATACTTTAAATTCCTCCTGTAAATAGAATTGTCAATATTTGTCTTTTTGTGACTGGCTTATTTCACTTAGCATAACATCCTTAAGGCTCATCCATGCTGCATCATGTGACAGGATTTCCATCTTTTTAAAGGCTGAATAGTATTTCATTGTGTATATGTATCACATTTTCTTAACTCGTTTTTCTGATGGACATTAGGTTGCTTTTGCCTCTTGGCTATTGTGAACAATGCTGCAATGAACATGGTTATGCAAATATCTCTTTGAGACCTTCTTTTGGATATGGATATATACCTAGAAGGGGATTGGCAGATCATGTGATAACCTGTTTTTAATTTTTTTGAGGACTCATCATGCTATTTTCCAAAGCAGTTGCACCATTTTACAATCCTGCCAACAGTGTATACAAGGGTACTGTTTTCTCCATGTCTTTGCCAACACTAATTATTTTCTTTCTTTTTTTTTTGATAGTAGTTATTCTAGAAAGTGTGGGGTTATATCTCATTGCAGTTTTGGTTTGCAGCTTTCTGATGTTCAATATATCTTCATATGCTTATTGGCCATTTATATGTCGTCTTTGGAGAAGTGTCCATTCAAGTCTCTTGCCCATTTTAAAATTGGGTCTTTTAAAACTGTTATTGAAGTTGTTTATATATTCTCAGTATTAGCCCCTTATCAGATATATGTTTTGCAAGCATTTTCTCCCATTCTGTAAGTGCCTTTTTACTCTGTTGGTTGTGTCCTTTGGACAAAACATAAGTTTTTAGGTTTGCCTGTTTTTGCTTTTGCTGTCTGTGCTTTTGGTATCATATCTATTGCCAACTTCAATGTCATAAAGCTTTTCCCCTATGATTTTTTTCCTAGGAGTTTTATGGTTTTGGGTCTGATGTTTAGGTCTTTATTTTGAGTTACTTTTTATTTTATTTTTTATTTTTTTGAGACAGTCTCACTTTGTCACTCAGGCTGGAGTGCAGTGATGTGATCTCGGCTCACTGCAGCCTCAGCCTCCCAGGCTCAAGTGATCCTCCCATCTCAGCCTCCTGAGTAGCTGGGACCACAGGCGCATGCCACCGTATCCAGCTAATTTTATTTATTTATTTATGTGTTTTTTGTAGAGACAGGGTTTCCCTGTGTTGTCCATGCTGGTCTCAAACTCCTGAACTCAAGCAATCCTCCCACCTTGGCCTCCCAAAGTATTGAGATTACAGACGTGAGCCATTTTGTCTCGCCAGCCACTGTTCTTTAATGTCGCTCTTCATTTCTGTTGTTGATATCCTAATTGGATGTATGATTATCTAAATGGTTTTCTTGGCTTTCATTCAGTCAGGCCCTCCTCTCCCATCCAGTCTGTTCTGAGTACTGTAGCCAGAATCCACCTTCATAAAATGCTGCCTTGTATGCATCATTCCCATCTTTGGAGATCTGCATTGACTCCCCATTGCTTACACAGTAATGGTCCAAGTCCTTAGCCTGGCCTTCTGTGATCAGGTACCTGTTTACCTCCCTGGTCCCCTCCTGGGAAGTTACGTCTCTGCCAAGTGATTTTCCACATGAGCTGCCTGGAATGTCATGCGAATTCTTGCTTGCCTACCTGTGCTAAGCTCATCCTCCTCTTGATATGTTTCCAGCCGACATCTATTGCTTTAGAACCTCGCTACTTAATGTGTGGCCCATAGATGAGTGGCATTGACATCACCTGAGTGCTAATAGAAACTGCAGACTCTCAGACCTAATTCCAGACACAGAGATTCAGAATCTGCATTTTGACATGATCCCTAAGTGATTTGTATGCACATTAAACATTGAGAAACACTGTCTTAGAACAAGGTTATCAGTCTTGGCTAAGCATTCAGATCCTCCAAAGATCTTTTAGACAATACTGATGCCTGGTCCCTACCTCAAGAAATTTAGATCTAATAGGATGGCCCAGGGAGCAGTATATATATATATTTTTGTAAAGTTTCTCTAGATAATTCTTTCTTCTTCTTTTATTATTATTATTATTTTTGAGACGGTCTTGCTCTTGTCGCCTAGGCTAGAGTGCAATCTTGGCTCGCTGCAGCCTCCGTCTCCCAGGTTCAAGTGATTCTCCTGCCTCAGCCTCCCAAGTAGCTGGGATTACAGGCACCCGCCACCATGCCGGCTAATTTTTTTGTATTTTTAGTAGAGATGAGTTTCACCATGTTGGCCAGGCTGGTCTTGAACTCCCAACCTCGTGATCCACCCACTTCAGCCTCCCAAAGTCCTGGGACTACAGGCGTGAGCCACCATGATAATTCTAATGGGCAGCCAAGATTGAGCTCAGTTGACTTAGGAGAATTCTCTAATTCACTCAGAGGAAGTTCACTATCAGACAAGCATGCCTTCAGCTTTTCTCATTCAGCCTTGCCCAGTAGGTGTAGTTTCATATATGACTAATGGTACAAACACCTGTGGAGGCAATGTGGCAACATCTATCAAAATTATAAATATGTATGTTTCTTTTGATTCAACAAGTTCTTTTCTGTTTCTGTCTGTCCTGCGGATAAACTAGCACATGAAGGGAGAAGGCTTTCTTTCCTCTCCACCTCTAGTTAACATCATTAAAGACCTCTACATTGAGGTCGTTTCTGTCTTTTGATCCTCCCTTCACTTGCAGAAGTGCTTGGCCACATAGCATCCTGGGCTGTGGGGCTGGCACTTGGCATCACTTCTCCATCACTGCGATGCCGTCCTGCAGGAAAATGTCCACTTCCCCAAGAGCTTGATGCCAGGAGTCTCCACTACTGTGGGTGCAGCCATGTCCATGCGGTCATCCTGAGGGCATAACTAAGGCATCTCTGTAGCTTGGCATGGACCAGGCACCACCCTGGCACAGACAGGAAGAGCTGAATCTTCACTTGGCTTCTGGGATTCCACTCACTGTTGGTTCCTTTTGTACCTTACTGGCTGTTCCTCCTCTGTCTCCTTAGCTGGTTTCTTCTCATCTCCCCAGCTCTAAATGTTGGAATGCTCTAGGACTCCATGCTGATATGGCCTCTCTTCATCTGCATGGTGTCCCTAAGCAATCTCATCCAGCCTCACACATCTATACACTGATAACTCCAGGCCAGAAACCTCTCTCCTGAATTCCACATTCCTGTCTCCCACTGCCTTCTTGATGTTTAGCCCTGCATCTCCAACAGGCATGTCAAGCTAGTTATCTAGCCCACTCTTAATTCCAAGGATAAGCCTTGGAATTAGCCTTGGCTCTTCCCTTTTTCATCCCATACCTAAGCCATCAGCAAGTCCTTCTGAAATACCATATCCAGAATCTCATCACTTCTCACTCTCTCCACTGCTGCTACCCTGACTGCTGTCATCCCCTCTTGCCTGCATTACTGTACCAACCGCCTGACTAGTCTTCCTGCTTCCACCTTCCCACCTTCAGTCATTTATCCAGGCAGCATCCGGAGGGATTATTTAAAACATAAGAAACATCAGTCGCATCATGTCTCTTGCTTTTTAAATTTAATTAATTAATTATTTTTGAGATGGAGTCTCTATTGGCCAGGCTGGAGTGTTGTAGCATGGTTTCGACTCACTGCAACCTCTGTCTCCTGGGTGCAAGCAATTCTCCTGCCTCAGCCTCCCTGTAATGGGATTACAGGCACCTGCCACCACACCCGACTAACTTTTTGTATTTTTAGTAGAGATGGAGTTTCACCATGTTGGCCAGGCTGGTCTCGAACTCCTGACCTTGTGATCTGCCCACCTCGGCCCCCCCGCAAAGTGCTGGGATTACAGGCATGAGCCACCATGCCTGGCCTCTTTTTTGCTTTTGCTTGAAACCATCCAGAGACTTCTCAGTTCTCACACATTCCCCTCAAATCCTCCATGGGCTCCAAGTACATGTGTAATCCGGCTCTGCTGCTTCTCTGTCCTCTGTCCACTTCTCTCTCCCTGCCCACTCCCTTGCCTCAGGCCTTTTGGCCCAGACAGCCTGCAGGCTTGTTCATCTATTTCATTCAGGCCTCCTCCAACCTCCCTGTATAAACTAGTAGCAGCCCCTAGCCGGGCACTGTGGCTCACGCCTGTAATCCCAGCACTTTGGGAGGCCAAGGCAGGCAGATCACGAGATCAAGAGATCGAGACCATCCTGGCCAACATGGTGAAATCTCATCTCTACTAAAAATACAAAAATTAGCTGGGCATGGTGGTACGTGCCTGTAGTCCCAGCTACTTGGGAGGCTGAGGCAGGGGAATCTCTTGAACCTGGGAGGCAGAAGTTGCAGTGAGCCGAGATCGGGCCACTGCACTCCATCCAGCCTGGTGACAGAGTGAGACTCCGTGTCAAAAACAAACAAACAAATGAAAAACAAACTAGTAGCAGCCCCCTCCCTGCCCAGTTATTCTCCCTCTTTACTTGGCTTTAATCTTGCTTCACAGAACTTAAACCACCAGACATACTTGGTTTACTTTCTCCAGTACTGTGCTGTAAACTTCTTGAAGGCAAGGGGCCTGATCTGGTTTGCTTATTGCTAAATTTCCATGCATGAACCAAACCTGGTATGGGTGGAGTATACAGACATTTGGTGACTCAATAAATGGACCTGTGCTAAATGCTGTGTGTTTAAGGATACCTGTTGCAGTATTATTTTTAATAGCAAGAGATAAAAGCTTATATGGCTATTAGTAGGGTGCTGGTTTTGTAAACTATGGTAATTTTTGAAATGCAGTATTAAAAGGAATAAGTCAGCCCTGTATATACTTACATGCAACAATGGAAAAAAATGTTAAGTTGAAAAAATGTATAAGTCGTGTATAGTCTATCTTGCGTGTGTGTGAAAGAATTTATGTCAGTGTGTCTGCCAGCCTTGGAAGGATGCAGCATTGCTGTGTCAGAAGGGTCCTTCTCGCAGCCTTCAAGAGTATAGTCTCCCCGAGTGGCTATTTGACCAAATTAGGGAGAAAGAATCTTCCCTCTCTCTTGGTTAATAATGGTTGATACCGAACAACTCTGATCATGCTTCAAAAAAAGGGGCCGGTGAGGGCTCTCACTCATAGTCCTGTTGAGCAGATATGACTGTTTTTGAGAAGGGGTAACAGCCACATTGTCATAACTGCTCAAAACCCCAAAGAGATAAGGCTAAACTGTGACAAGGGGAAGAAGGAGACAGTGCTTTTCTGGTAGTTTTTCAAATCTGTTCAGGTCAAATATGGGTGAATGTTGGCTTGTGGTGAGTTTTACCCTTTCTCTCTGTGGTCGATTTTGTGAACTTTTTGTTCTGGCTTGAGACATTCTTTTCTTTCCTGGTTCAAGTCATGGAGCAGGGGCAAACCTTCGGTTGTTTCACAGTTGTCCAGACTTTATTGGACCTCATTTCATGCCCTTGCCCCCATCCTTCCTGGCAGAGGACATTCCTTGCCTAGAACATTGCCAGTCTCCTTGAAAGAGGAAGAGGTGTTTTCAGCCCAGTGACATTAGCTCTGTTCTGGTTTCCTTCAGAACAATCCTTATTCTAGTGAGGCGTTACTCTAGCTTCATTTCAGTTTCTCCCCAGAGAGAGGAACGACCAACTTGTCAACAAGTGGAAATGGAAGAAGTGTTTCTGGGAGGTGGCTCTGTTGGGGATTAGACTGACACCTCTTTGTAAGAGGATGCAGTTGAGTTGCCTTCACTCTTCTGCTGTAACCAGATCCTCCTCTCCAGGTGTGCTGGGAGACCTGGCACATTATTTTAGGTATTCTTGAAGCTTTTTGAGTAACCTAGAAAGTATCTCATATAGTATGATAGGCCAGACATTGTTGAGATTTGTGGATTGACAGGTGTGGGGCTGTGGTACTTGTGTGTGCATGTGGAGATATCTAGGCGTGTCTCCCCTGCCATGGTTTGAGCAAAATGGTCACATCTTCACTTCCAGTCTGATTCTGAAGAACAAGGTAGCCACTGTATTTTGCTTTTCTCAAATCATTCAAATTCTCTTAGATTTTGCTGTACCCAGTACTGAGTGTGAGTAGAAAGGGTAATGTTTATTAAAGACACATTGCAGTATTCCAAGATTGTAAGTTATGAAAGCAATGTTTGCATTTCACATAAACCAGTTTTGTTATTACATAAACGAATATGTCTTCAAGTGTTGATCCTGGCGTGTTTGCTCCTTGATTTAAACAAAAACACATTTTCCATTTTAAATTTTCCTTGTGTTTAAATTACGAAAAGCCTACTTGAAAAGTCTTGCTATTGATTTATTCATGACTCAAGGAACTTCTCAGCTGTCTGTAGATTTGTGGTGTTGCAGTAAATGGGTCAAGAGAATCTGTTAATCTGTTAATTGTGAGAAACAATGTTGCCAGAAGCTAAATGAATAAAGTATACTTACCACCTCTTGTTCCAAAGCAAGGAAGCACACTGTGTAAAGAAGTTTAGAATTGTTAGAGAGGTTGGTTAGAGCAATGTAGGTGTGAGGTCATTGCAGCTGTGTAGAGAGAATAGAGCCTTTAGAGTTGGCCGAGGTAGTTCTAATATAATCACTGGCTGGCAATCACTTACTTCCTCTGAACCCTGTTGTCCCATCCATAAAATGGGGATAATAATAGTACCTGTCTCATAAGGTTGTTTTGATAACTTAATGAGGTTATGTACAATAGGGTCCAAAAGCTCTTCTCATAACTGATAGTCATAACTCATATGAACAACATACTTTATATGACTACGAAGAAGATTATTTGCTTTTTTTTTTTTTTAAGAGATAGAATCTCGCTCTGTCGTTCAAGCTGGAGTGCAGTGGTGTGATTGTGGCTCACTGCAGCTTTGAACTCCTGGGCTCAAGCAATCTTCCCAAGTAGCTAAGACTACATATATTTAGATAGATACTGATAGTAGGAACAGGTGCATGTTGAGGTGTGTGGTGTACCTTAAATATTCAGAAAGTAAAAGATGAAAGAAAAGGAAAAATGCTTTCTAGACTAGTAAGATTATATGGTGAGACTATGATAAACCTCAAGGCATATGGGGAAGGGGAAGCAACTAGTTCTGCAGAAAGAGTACATAAACTGTGGAGAAGAAAATCCTGAGTGAGCTAGGATTCATTTACTATAAATTATGACTTCAAGGCCGAATTACAGATAGCCTTAACAAATAAGCAGCTCACAATAAATATTCACAATTATGTTATATTTATATTACCATGGATCTGATTATAGTAGAAATGTTCATGTCTTCTCCTTAATTTGATTTTCATTTTGTTTCAATAAGAGTAAATTACTCTTGGCTCATTCAACATGATGATGCTGAAAAGAAAAGAGAAGTCTTTCTATGTGACCTGTACATCTTCAGAAGAAAGGTTTATTTCAACTGGCCAGAGAACAGAATTCTCTCCTGGAGGAAACGGATGAGAGAAACTGGACTTAGGAAGTTCATATTCCATTCATTTATTCATCAAATATTTATCAAGTGTCGGGCACTGTGCTAGATGCTGCTAGCCAAATCCCCACTGGAGAGTCTGTTGCATTTCAGGGCTTTTCAGGTTTCTGTTTCTCTTCTTCTACCCCAAGATTAAAAAGATAGCAGTCTAAAACAATGGAGAAAAACCCAAAACCAAAATTTGGCTCGTTGAAAAAGAAATCAAGAAAAATGACAGACCTTTAGCTAGATTGACTAAGAAAAAAAGGTTCAATTTACTAAAATGAGAAATGAAAGAGTGGGTCTGTAAGGTCATGTCACATGACCTTACATTGCAAGGAGGACTGTGAACCTGTGCCAATAAATTATGTAATTTAGACAGAATGGACAAATTCCTAGAAAGACACAAATAAAGCTGCCATGATCATTCATGTGCAAGTCTTTGGTTGACGTATTTTCATTTCTCTTGAGTAAATATCTGAGAGTCAAGTTACAATGTGTGAGAGTTGGGTAGCTCCACATTCTTGCCAAGACTTGGTATTGTCAACTTTTTTTAGTTTTAGCCATTCTAGTGAATATGTAGCGATATCTCATTGTGGTTATAATTTGTGTTTACATGATTACTAATGATGCTGAGCCTCTTTCACATGCAAATTGGCTATTCGTATATCCTCTTTTGTGAAGTCTTTGTTCAAATCTTTTGCCTTTGGGTTGTTTTTGTTACTCAGTTCTATATATATATATTCTATATATAGATATAGATATCTATATAATGTATATTATATATAATATATATCTATAGTATATATAGATATAGATATCTATAGATAGATATCTATATCTATATATAATGGATATAATATATATCCGTATATAATACATATAATATATCATATATAATATATATCATATATATTATATCATATATATCTATATGATATATATCATATATAGTATATAGATATATTATATATCTATATATAATATAGATATCTATATATAATATATCATACATATAATATATCATATATAATATATATGTATCTATATATTATATTATAATATATCTTATATATCTATATATAAGATATCTTATATATATCTATATATAATATATAGATATATATATATACTGAGTTATTTATATGGTTTTTTTTTTTTTTTTTTGAGACAGTGTCTTGCTGTGTTGCCCAGGCAGGAGTGCAGTGGTGCCATCTCGACTCACTGCAACCTCTGCCTCCTGGGTTCAAGTGATTCTCATGTCTCAGCCTCCCCAGTAGCTGGTTACAGACGTGCGCCACCACACCTGGCTCATTTTTTGTATTTTTAGTAGAGACGGGGTTTCACTGTGTTGGTCAGCCTGGTCTCAAACTCCTGACCTCAAATGATATGCCTGCCTCCCAAAGTGCTGTGATTACAGGCATGAGCCACTGCACCCAGCCTAAATATTCTTTTTTTTTTTGAGACGGAGTTTTACTCTTGTTGCCCAGGCTGGAGTGCAATGGTGTGATCTCAGCTCACTGCAACCTCCACCTCCCAGGTTCAAGTGATTCTCCTGCCTCAGCCTCCCAAGTGGCTGGGATTACAGGCATGTGCCACCACACTTGACTAATTTTGTCTTTTTAGTAGAGATGGGGTTTCTCCTTGTTGGTCAGGCTGGTCTTGACCTCCCAACCTCAGGCCCACCTTGGCCTCCCAAAGCGCTGGGATTACAGGCGTGAGCCACTGTGCCCAGCCTACATTTTCTTTATATATTCTTATTAAGAGTTCTTGTCTGGATATTGTATATTCTCCCATTCTGTGGCTTGTCCTTTTTATTTTAAATTTGTGTGTGTGTGTGTGTGAGCAATGCATTCTCTTCACACAAAATTCTGGTGAAAAATCTCCCTTTTGCCCAGGGCCTAGCATCCCCTTCCTCTGTCAGCAGGTTTCCCTCCTCAGAGGCAACCAGTGTTACCAATTTCTGGGGAAATTTTATAAAGATATGCTATGCATAAATATAAAAATGCCTATGTGTAGTTGTTGTTGTTTTTTTTTTTTTTTTAAAGATGGTAGCATACTTTACTTTTTTTTTTTTTACCATGCTTTACACATAACCTTAGTTCTTGGCGATTGATCCATATTGGCACATAGAGACCTTCCTTCCCACTAGTTGCCTCCACACTCTTCCTTTCTTTTTAATGATTACATAGTATTCCATTGTTTCAATTAGTTCAGCACTTACTGTTCCAGATGAGAAGTCTGTGCAAGTGAGTCTTTTTCTTCTTCATGTAGTCTTCTACATATCCTTAGATTTTTCTTCTTAAATTTAGAAATCTCACCATTCTTCTGGTATTTTAGGTTTTTTTTTTTTTTTAATCCCCACTTGAAATCCAGTGGACCCTTTCAGTTTTACTGCTTCATCTGCATCCTTTTTTGTTCTTGATTCTCTTTTTCTGGAGAAAGCACTTATGGATATCTGAGTTTTGGTCTGTCCTTTTTTAGCTTCACCTTTTCTTGTCTCATTTTATTGCATTTTATTTTCACTGTGTCTCTTGAGAGAATTCCTTGGTTTGATGTTCTATATGATGCATTTATTTTTCATTTCATTCTATCCTGGTATTTCTACTTTTCTGGTTAATTTAAAGTTAAACCCTCTTATGTTTGTTTAGTGTTCCCATGTTTTTGGACCTCCTCTGACTGTGATATCTAGATGATGATCTTGGCCTAGGACAAGAGCTGATTCCCTTTAGACTTGAGCATGATGAGTTTCCAGTCTGCAGATGTGCGGATCTTCTGCTTCTACCTTCTTGGAGATGCACATGCTGTTCCTCCTGCCCAGCACTGAGACTTGCTCTTCTGCTACCACTGGGGTGCATATTTGTGTAGCCACACATTCATGTCTATGTGTGTGTAAACACGTACATGTATGTATAGGCAGTGCACAGAGACTCTGCAGTCAGCCTTTGCCCTGGCTGTGGTGAGTGGATAGGGGTGGGGTAAGTCTGAGATGGGAGAGGATAGAGTCTAGGTCTTTGGAACTGCTCCTAGGCAGGCCTCCTTTCAGGTTGTCTGGCTGATAAGAGGACAGCAGGCTGGATGGACCCTTCTGAACTAAGGAAGTGGGGAAGAGTTTACCCTGCAGGTAGAGAATTTCATGTTCTTCCCACCATACTCTTCCTCTTTTCCTTCTTCCAGTTGCGTTAGCAACTCGGCACTCCACAGTCCTTTGCTCACCGCCCCCTGCCTTCCCAGCGCCTACTTCTGTTCTCAGTCACTGTGGTCTCCGATTTTGAGTATTTTTCCAGACCCTATATAGCAAATCCCATGTCTTCCCAGATTTAGCATTTCCCACTGACCTATTTAGGTTTTGGTTCCTCAACTCTGGCTAAATCTGATTTTTCTGTAAATTTGATCCTGTTTGCTGTATCTCTTCCAGAAATTCCTCAAAATTTCTTATTGATTGATGGCATCCGTCCCTGTTTTCTGGCTTTTTAATGGGTTTATTCTTATTTTTGTATTCCTTTTGTCATTCCCTTGGAATTTGGAGTGACACAAGAATCAAACATTGGGCTCAGCCTGTCACTATTGTGGACTCAGTGTATCTCATTACTTTTCACTGGCGGGATTCTGTAACACCCTCTTTAACCAGTTTCCTAGTTTGTTTGTCTTCCATGTAATCTTTTTAAAGATATTTATTTATTTATTTATTTATTTATTTAGAGATAGAGTCTTGCTCTGTTGCTCAGGCTGGAGTACAGTGGTGCAATCATGGCTCACTGCAGCCTCAAACTCCTGGGATCAAGCAGTCATCCCATCTCGGTTTCCCAAGTAGCTGGGACTACAGGTGCATACCACCACACCCAGCTAGTTTTTAATTTGTGTGTGTGTGTGTGTGTGTGTGTGTGTGTGTGTGTGTGGAGATGGGTCTCACTATGTTGCCCAGACTGGTCTTAATACTCCTAGCCTCAAGCGATCCTCCCGCCTCAACCTCCCAAAGCTTTGAGATTACAGGTGTGAGCCACCACACTTGGCCTCCATGTAATCTTAATAGTGTTAATAGCAACAGCTTTTAAACTGAGTAGTTGCTATGTGCCATGCATTGTATCATACCCAATTTAATTGTTCCTTTATTTTTTACCCCTCATTTGCTAGGCAGACATTGTTTTGGTTATGTACTGTTGCTTAACCACCCCAAAACTAAGTAGGTTAAAACAAATGTACTGTGATCTTTTAGGCTTCTGTGGGTTGACTACCCTCAAGTATGTGTTTTTTGCTCTAGGTGTCTGATGCATTTGGAGTCAGAAGTTGGCTGGGGCTGTAGTCAATTGGAGGTTCATTGGACTGGTTGCCTAAGGTGACTCACTTGTGGCCACAGTTGACTGGAGTGCCTGTGTGTGACATCACCATGTGGCTTGGGCTACTCAAAGCATTGTAGATGGGTACCTGGAGGGCATGTCCCAAGAATGAGCATTCTAAGATCAGGAAGTGGAAATTGCTGGGCCATATAAGGGCTATGCCTGGAATTGGCACAGGATCAGTTTGGCCATATTCCTTTTTTTTTTTTTTTTTTTTTTGAGATGGAGTCTTGCTCTGTCGCCCAGGCCGGAGTACAGTGGTGCGATCCCGGCTCACTGCAACCTCTGCCTCCCAGGTTCAAGTGATTCTCCTGCCTCAGCCTCTCGAGTAGCTGGGATTTCAGGCACCTGCCACCAGCCCAGCACATTTTTGTATTTTTAGTAGAGAGGGAGTTTTGCCATGTTGGCCAGGCTGGTCTCGAACTCCTGACCTTAGGTGATCTGCCAGCCTCGGCCTCCCAAAGTGCTGGGATTATAGGCATGAACCACTGAGCCCGGCCCGGCCATATTCTTTTGGTCAAAGTAGTCAGAGGGTCTACCCAGATTCACCAGGATGGGTTGATAGACACCATCTCTTGATGGGGAAGTGGCCAGGTCACATGACAGATAAGCATGTAAGACCAGAGATATAGTTATGACCTTCCTTTAAAAAATACCAACTGCCACAGATACCATGCTGGAGATAGAATAACAGCTACCAGGTCCATGCTTTCTCACACCTTATGGTTCAGTGCCAGAGGCAGGTGGATGAACAGGCAGTGACAGCACAGATCATAAGTGTTATGAAAGGGCTAGGTACAGGGCTGTGATGAGAGAACTTGGGGGGGTGGGATTTGCACAGCCCAGACTGGGCAAGTGCTGGTGGGTGGGGAGGTTTGTTGAGAAAGAACACATCTTAGAGGGGGTATCTTTGGAGCTGAGTCTTGAAGCACAAATGGGCATTAGCTAGGTGAGTAAGGCATCCCATACAAAGTGTTCGTGGCACTTGGGGGAATTGCTGATGGTCTGAGGATTGGCAGGGAATTGGGTGCTGCTGGCACGTCTGATGGGAGGTGGCGAAGGTGTGTTCTCCCTTTAGATTCTCTGCATCTGTGGCCTTGCCTGTGAGGGCTCTAGCTGGTCCTGCGTGCAGTGTATTAGCGGGATGTTTAGGTGTCTCCTTAGGAGGTGATGAATAGACTGTGTGAGTGGGAAGAGAAGAGTGAGCCTCATTAGCTTCACTGTGGGGAGCTTTTTGTGGATTCCCTTCACTCTCCGCCATTCATCTCTCCTTCTGTTTCATATTGTCTTTTTTTCCTTCCCAGTCTGTTGGCTCAAGTGAACACAAAGAAGAGCGTTATGTTGGGCCCGGCTTGGTGGCACACGCCTGTAATCCCAGCACTTTGGGAGGCCAAGGCGGGCAGATCACTTGAGGTTAGGTGTTTGAGACCAGCTGGCCAACATGGTGAAACCCATCTCTACTAAAAATAGAAAAATTAGCCAGGCATGGTGGGAGGTGCCTGTAGTCCCAGCTACTTAAGAGACTGAGGCAGGAGAATTGCTTGAACCTGGGAGGCGGAGATTGCAATGAGCCAAGATTGTGCCACTGCACTCTAGCCTGGGCGACACAGTGAGACTGTGTCTCAAAAAACAAACAAGAGAGTTACATTCATTGCTGAAGGATAAGGGCAGGTGAGGAAAGGGAGCTGGCGTTGGAGAAGCTACTCCATGCAGGGCGCGCTTGGCGGAGCACTCCACTAGTTTTCTCTCATTCATACTGTACGAGGCAGGCACTTTTTACACGTGAGGAAATGGGAGCTCTGAGGGGACGCGGAGAATTTCTCAGCTGGTGAGGAGCAACGGCAGGCTGTCACTGTACCCCGCCAATGCTTTTGACACATGCACGTCTCAGGATATGTGTGCAAGGGTGAGGATCTTGGCCTAGGATGGGGCTGACTGCTGTTAGACTAGAGTGCACTCAGATTCCAGTCTGCAACTGTGGGGACCAACCCGCTGCTTCTACCTTCTGGAGGAGGCACCTGCTGTTCTCCTAAGCAGTGAGCTTTGTTCTGGTGCCACTACTGGGGTGCATGTTTTTGTGGCCATGCGTACATGTCTGTATTTTTCTGTTTAAACATGAACATGTATGTATATGAGTAGGCAGAATTAGGGTGAGAGGGCAAACCCAATCACAGCCAAAATCCCTTGGTTAAAAAGGGCATGAACAGAGTTTTGGAGATTGTTTCCTTCAACACTGTGAATGTATTTAACACTAGTGAACTGTATACTTAAAAATCGTTAAGATGGTAAGTTTTATTTTATATGTATTTTACTACGGTTAAAAAAGAGAGAAAGAAAGTTGTAATTCCTGCTTGGCACAGCCTAAGGAAATCATTCTAGAGTCCTCAAAATTCTTGATGTGGATTTGCTGATGGCACCTGGAAGGGGATCTCTAAGCCTTCTATTTGCACTTCTGGAAGCTATTTTCCTTGCACCAAAATCCAAGAAGAATGGGTTTTTTGCTTTCTCTATGTGGGCTCCTCCCTTGGTGTGGTAGCGCCATCATGCATAGAATTTAAAATGTTCCTAACCGGTGAGCAAGATGCGAATAGAACAGTCCGGTCTCCACTCCAGCCCAGCACAGAAGACGGGTGATTTCTGCATTTCTGCTTGAGGTACCGGTTTCATCTCACTAGGGAGTGCCTAACAGTGGGTGCAGGACAGTCGGTGAAGCGCACTGTGCGCGAGCCGAAGCAGGGCGAGGCATTGCCTCACTCGGGAAGCGCAAGGGGTAAGGGAGTTCCCTTTCCTCGTCAAAGAAAGGGGAAGCAGACGGCACCTGGAATATCGGGTCAGTCCCATCCTAATACTGCGCTTTTCCAATGGGCCTGGAAAACGGCACACTAGGAGATTGTGTCCCGCACCTGGCTCGGAGGGTCCTATGCCCACGGAGTCTCGCTAATTGCTAGCACAGCAGTCTGAGATCAAGCTGCGAGGCGGCAGCGAGGCTGGGGGAGGGGCGCCCGCCATTGCCCAGGATTGCTTAGGTAAACAAAGCAGCCAGGAAGCTCGAACTGGGTGGAGCCCACCACAGCTCAAGGAGGCCTGCCTACCTCTGTAGGCTCCACCTCTGGGGGCAGGGCACAAACAAACAAAAACTCTGCAAGAACTTCCACAGACTTAAATGTCCCTGTCTGACGGACAGCTTTGAAGAGAGTAGTGGTTCTCCCAGCATGCAGCTGGAGATCTGAGAACGGTCAGACTGCCTCCTAAAGTGGGTCCCTCACCCCTGAGCAGCCTAACTGGGAGGCACCCCCCCAGTAGGGACAGACTGACACCTCATTCAACCCGGTACTTCTCTGAGACAAAACTTTCAGAGGAACTATCAGACAGCTGAATTTGTGGTCTCACGAAAATCCGCTGTTCTGCAGCCACCACTGCTGACACCCAGCCAAACAGGGTCTGGAGTGCACCTCTAGTAAACTCCAACAGACCTGCAGCTGAGGGTCCTGTCTGGTAGAAGGAAAACTAACAAACAGAAAGGACATCCACACCAAAAACCCATCTGTACATCACCATCATCAAAGACAAAAAGTAGATAAAACCACAAAGATGGGGAAAAAACAGACCAAAAAAACTGGAAACTCTAAAAAACAGAGCACCTCTCCTCCTCCAAAGGAACGCAGTTCCTCACCAGCAACGGAACAAAGCTGGATGGAGGATGACTTTGATGAGCTGAGAGAAGAAGGCTTCAGACGATCAAACTACTCTGAGCTACGAGAGGAAATTCAAAACAACAGGAAAGAAGTTAAAAACTTTGAAAAAAAATTAGAAGAATGGATAACTAGAATAACCAATGGAGAGAAGGGCTTCAAGGAGCCGATGGAGCTGAAAGCCAAGTTTCGAGAACTACGCGAAGATTGCAGAAGCCTCAGTAGCAGATGCGATCAACTGGAAGAAAGGGTATCGCTGATGGAAGATGAAATGAATGAAATGAAGAGAGAAGGGAAGTTTAGAGAAAAAAGGATAAAAAGAAATGAACAAAGCCTCCAAGAAATTTGGGACTATGTGAAAAGACCAAACCTACGTCTGATTGGTGTACCTGAAAATGATGGGGAGAATGGAACCAAGTTGGAAAACACTCTGCAAGATATTATCCAGGAGAACTTCCCCAATCTAGCAAGGCAGGCCAGCATTCAGATTCAGGAAATACAGAGAACGCCACAAAGATACTCCTCGAGAAGGGCAACTCCAAGACACATTATTGTCAGATTCACCAAAGTTGAAATGAAAGAAAAAATGTTAAGGGCAGCCAGAGAGAAAGGTCGGGTTACCCACAAAGGGAAGCCCATCAGACTAACAGCTGATCTCTCAGCAGAAACTCTACAAGCCAGAAGAGAGTGGGGGCCGATATTCAACATTCTTAAAGAAAAGAATTTTCAACCCAGAATCTCCTATCCCGCCAAACTAAGCTTCATAAGTGAAGGAGAAATAAAACACTTTACAGACAAGCAAACGCTGAGTGATTTTGTCACCACCAGGCCTGCCCTAAAAGAGCTCCTGAAGGAAGCACTAAACATGGAAAGGAACAACCGGTACCAGCCACTGCAAAAACATGCCAAATTGTAAAGACCATCGAGACTAGGAAGAAACTATAGCAACTAACGAGCAAAATAACCAACTAACATCATAATGACAGGATCAGATTCACACATAACAATATTAACGTTAAATGTAAATGGGCTAAATGCTCCAATCAAAAGACACAGACTGGCAAACTGGATAAGGAGTCAGGACCCATCAGTGTGCTGTATTCAGGAAACCCATCTCACGTGCAGAGACACACATAGACTCAAAATAAAGGGATGGAGGAAGATCTATCAAGCAACTGGAAAACAAAAAAAGGCAGGGGTTGCAATCCTAGTCTCTGATAAAATAGACTTTAAACCAACAAAGATCAAAAGAGACAAAGAAGGCCATTACATAATGGTAAAGGGATCAATTCAACAAGAAGAGCTAACTATCCTAAATATATATGCACCCAACACAGGAGCACCCAGATTCATAAAGCAAGTCCTGAGTGACCTACAAAGGGACTTAAACTCCCACACAATAATAATGGGAGATTTTAACACCCCACTGTCAGCATTAGACAGATCAACGAGACAGAAAGTTAACAAGGATATCCAGGAATTGAACTCAGCTCTACATAAAGTGGACCTAATAGACATCTACAGAACTCTCCACACCAAGTCAACAGAATATACATTTTTTTCAGCACCACACCACACCTATTCCAAAATTGACCACATAGTTGGAAGTAAAGCTCTCCTCAGCAAATGTAAAAGAACAGAAATTATAACAAACTGTCTCTCAGACCACAGTGCAATCAAACTAGAACTCAGGATTAAGAAACTCACTCAAAACCGCTCTACTACATGGAAACTGAACAACCTGCTCCTGAATGACTATTGGGTACATAATGAAATGAAGGCAGAAATAAAGATGTTCTTTGAAACCAACGAGAACAAAGACACAACATACCAGAATCTCTGGGACACATTCAAAGCAGTGTGTAGAGGGAAATTTATAGCACTAAATGCCCACAAGAGAAAGCAGGAAAGATCCAAAATTGACTCCCTAACATCACAATTAAAAGAACTAGAAAAGCAAGAGCAAACACATTCAAAAGCTAGCAGAAGGCTAGAAATAACTAAAATCAGAGCAGAACTGAAGGAAATAGAGACACAAAAAACCCTTCAAAAAATTAATGAATCCAGGAGCTGGTTTTTTGAAAGGATCAACAAAATTGATGGACCGCTAGCAAGACTAATAAAGAAGAAAAGAGAGAAGAATCAAATAGATGCAATAAAAAACGAAAAAGGGGATATCACCACCAATCCCACAGAAATACAATCTACCATCAGAGAATACTACAAACACCTCTATGCAAATAAACTAGAAAATCTAGAAGAAATGGATAAATTCCTCGACAAATACACCCTCCCAAGACTAAACCAGGAAGAAGTTGAATCTCTGAATAGACCAATAACAGGTTCTGAAATTGTGGCAATAATCAATAGTTTACCAACCAAAAAGAGTCCAGGACCTGATGGATTCACAGCTGAATTCTACCAGAGGTACAAGGAGGAACTGGTACCATTCCTTCTGAAACTATTCCAATCGATAGAAAAAGAGGGAATCCTCCCTAACACATTTTATGAAGCCAGCATCGTCCTGATACCAAAACCTGGCAGAGACATAACCAAAAAAGAGAATTTCAGACCAATATCCTTGATGAACATTGATGCAAAAATCCTCAATAAAATACTGGCAAACCGAATCCAGCAGCACATCAAAAAGCTTATCCACCATGATCAAGTGGGCTTCATCCCTGGGATGCAAGGCTGGTTCAACATATGCAAATCAATAAATGTAATCCAGCATATAAACAGAACCAAAGACAAAAACCACATGATTATCTCAATAGATGCAGAAAAGGCCTTTGACAAAATTCAACAACCCTTCATGCTAAAAACTCTCAATAAATTAGGTATTGATGGGATGTATCTCAAAATAATAAGAGCTATCTACGACAAACCCACAGCCAATATCATACTGAATGGGCAAAAACTGGAAGCATTCCCTCTGAAAACTGGCACAAGACAGGGATGCCCTCTCTCACCGCTCCTATTCAACATAGTGCTGGAAGTTCTGGCCAGAGCAATCAGGCAGGAGAAGGAAATAAAGGGTATTCAATTAGGAAAGGAGGAAGTCAAATTGTCCCTGTTTGCAGATGACATGATTGTATATCTAGAAAACCCCATTGTCTCAGCCCAAAATCTCCTTAAGCTGATTAGCAACTTCAGCGAAGTCTCAGGATACAAAATTAATGTACAAAAATCACAAGCATGCTTGTACACCAATAACAGACAAACAGAGAGCCAAATCATGAGTGAACTCCCATTCACAATGGCTTCAAAGAGAATAAAATACCTAGGAATCCAACTTACAAGGGATGTGAAGGACCTCTTCAAGGTGAACTACAAACCACTGCTCAATGAAATAAAAGAGGATACAAACAAATGGAAGAACATTCCATGCTCATGGGTTGGAAGAATCAATATCGTGAAAATGGCCATACTGCCCAAGGTAATTTATAGATTCAATGCCATCCCCATCAAGCTACCAATGACTTTCTTCACAGAATTGGAAAAAACTACTTGAAAGTTCATATGGAACCAAAAAAGAGCCCGCATCGCCAAGTCAATCCTAAGCCAAAAGAACAAAGCTGGAGGCATCACGCTACCTGACTTTAAACTATACTACAAGGCTACAGTAACCAAAACAGCATGGTACTGGTACCACAACAGAGACATAGATCAATGGAACAGAACAGAGCCCTCAGAAATGATGCCGCATAGCTACAACTATCTGATCTTTGACAAACCTGACAAAAACAAGAAATGGGGAAAGGATTCCCTATTTAATAAATGGTGCTGGGAAAACTGGCTAGCCATATGTAGAAAGCTGCAACTGGATCCCTTCCTTACACCTTATACAAAAATTAATTCAAGATGGATTAAAGACTTATATGTTAGACCTAAAACCATTAAAATCCTACAAGAAAACCTAGGCAATACCATTCAGGACATAGGCGTGGGCAAGGACTTCATGTCTAAAACACCAAAAGCAATGGCAACAAAAGCCAAAATCGACAAATGGGATCTCATTAAACTAAAGAGCTTCTGCACAGCAAAAGAAACTATCATCAGAATGAACAGGCAACCTACAGAATGGGAGAAAATTTTTGCAACCTACTCATCTGACAAAGGGCTAATATCCAGAATCTACAATGAACTCAAACAAATTTACAAGAAAAAAACAAACAACCCCATCAAAAAGTGGGCAGAGGACATGAACAAACACTTCTCAAAAGAAGACATTTATGCAGCCAGAAAACACATGAAGAAATGCTCATCATCACTGGCCATCAGAGAAATGCAAATCAAAACCACAGTGAGATACCATCTCACACCAGTTAGAATGGCCATCATTAAAAAATCAGGAAACAACAGGTGCTGGAGAGGATGTGGAGAAATAGGAACACTTTTACACTGTTGGTGGGACTGTAAACTAGTTCAACCATTGTGGAAGTCAGTGTGGCGATTCCTCAGGGATCTCGAACTAGAAATACCATTTGACCCAGCCATCCCATTACTGGGTATATACCCAAAGGACTATAAATCATGCTGCTATAAAGACACATGCACACGTATGTTTATTGCGGCACTATTCACAATAGCAAAGAGTTGGAACCAACCCAAATGTCCAACAACGATAGACTGGATTAAGAAAATGTGGCACATATACACCATGGAATACTATGCAGCCATAAAAAATGATGAGTTCGTGTCCTTTGTAGGGACATGGATGAAACTGGAAAACATCATTCTCAGTAAACTATCACAAGGACAAAAAACCAAACACCGCATGTTCTCTCTCATAGGTGGGAATTGAACAATGAGAACTCATGGACACAGGAAGGGGAACATCACACTCCAGGGACTGTTGTGGGGTGGGGGGAGGGGGAGGGACAGCATTAGGAGATACACCTAATGCTAAATGACGAGTTAATGGGTGCAGGAAATCAACATGGCACATGGATACATATGTAACAAACCTGCACATTGTGCACATGTACCCTAAAACCCTAAAGTATAATAAAAAAAAAAAAAAAAAAAAAAAAATAAATAAAATAAATGTTCCTTACACCTACCATCCGCACAGCATTTGTCTGACTGCCACTTGTGTCTTCTGCTACCTTGGGTGATTTTGAGGACTGTCTGCTTTCCCGGGGCTTGAATTTCATAGTAAGATGAAATTCACTAGGTATAAATATTACCATCTGTCATTAGTCACCACTGACAGAGGAAAAGCACTTGGGTCATTGCAAGCAAATGGAGGTGGTAATGTGTTCTGAATCTTTGTACCCGGCTTAGACATTGATAACACTTAGCCATGGCTGAAAATTGAAGGAGGGGATGCCAGTTCTGTTATCAACATTTTCTCTTTAGCCAAGACGATTCATCCCATCACAGAGTCCCATAACCATAGTATTGTCATCCAGCCTATATTCTCTCTTGTTTGCAAAGTCCTTCCTTGCTCTTTTGGCACTGAATGGAGCTTTGAAAAAGCCATTTTATTTTGGTGGTGGTGTCCTGAATATTTTTTTAGTGTGTTGTAGTAGAAACAATGTGGCTTTGCAATCAGAGGTAATCTTTTTAATCTTTGTTACTTTGGTGGGAGAAACGATATCTTGTTTTCATTTTCATTTTGTTTACTATTGATGATGAATGATTGTTTATTGGCTATATTTACATAATTTGTTCATTTTTGTACTGGAATCTGCCTTTTAAATACTGATTTTTTTTTTTTTTTTTTTTTTTTTGAGACGGAGTCTTGCTCTGT
The DNA here is from genome assembly GCF_006542625.1 of Nomascus leucogenys. NCBI lineage: Eukaryota > Metazoa > Chordata > Mammalia > Primates > Hylobatidae > Nomascus > Nomascus leucogenys. The sequence goes on from NC_044388.1 coordinate 88,842,236, forward strand.
CACCCAGGCTGGAGTGCAGTGGCGCCATCTCGGCTCACTGCAAGCTCCGCCTCCCGGGTTCACGCCACTCTCCTGCCTCAGCCTTTCCAAGTAGCTGGGACTACAGGTGCCTGCCACCACGCCTGGCTAATTTTTTGTATTTTTAGTAGAGACGGGGTTTCACCGTGGTCTCGATCTCCTGACCTCGTGATCCGCCCGCCTCGGCCTCCCAAAGTGCTGGGATTACAAGCGTGAGCCACCGCGCCCAGCTAAATACTGATTTTTCAAAACCCTTAATATGTTAAAGCAAACAACCTATTTTCATGTATGTTCAAATCCTTTCCCCAATTTGTTATTTATGTTTTAATCTTTATGTCTTCTTGACATAGAAAAAAATTGCTGTCTATTATGCTTTTCCTTTATGGATTCTGCTTTTTGTTGGGGTTTAGAAAGCCTTTCCAACCACAAGATTTTATATATTGTTCATCGAGATCAGAAATTGATTGGCAGGCTAAGGCCAAAAGGGTATATCTGTCCAGCTGCCTGTTTTTGTATAGCCCATGGGTTAAGAATGCTTTTTTATTGTCTTGTTTAATTTTATTAAAACTGTTTGTTTTTTTTTTAAAGACAGATTCTTGCTCTGTTGCCCAGGCTGGAGTGCAGTGACGTGATCTGGGCTCACTGTAATGTCCATCTCTTGGGTTCAAGAGATTCTCATGCCTCAGCCTCCTGAGTAGCTGGGATTACAGGTGCCCACCACCACGCCTGGCTAAGTTTTTTTTTTTTTTTTTTTTGGTATATTTAGTAGAGACGGGGTTTCACCGTGTTGGTCAGGCTGGTCTTAAACTCCTGAAATCAGGTGATCCACCCCCCTCAGCCTCCCAAAGTGCTGGGATTACAGGCATGAGCCACTGCGCCCTGCCCACCATTAGTCTTAAAAGTGATTTTTACATTTCTAAGTGGCTGATAAAATAAAAAGAATTATATTCTGTGCCATGTGAAAATTAGTGAAATTAAAATTTCAGTCTTAGTAAAGGTTTTTTATTTTTATTTTTTTTGAGACGGAGTTTTGCTCTTGTTGCCCAGGCTGGAGTGCAATGGTGCAATCTTGGCTCACTGCATCCTGTGCCTTCCGGGTTCAAGAGATTCTCCTGCCTCAGCCTCCCGAGTAGCTGGGATTACAGGCATGTGCCACCATGCCCGTTTAATTTTGTATTTTTAGTAGAGATGGGGTTTCACCATGTTGGTCAGGCTGGTCTCTAACTCCTGACCTCAGGTGGTCCACCTGCCTCGGCTTCCCAAAGTGCTGGGATTGTAGATGTGAGCCACCGCGCCCTGCCATAAAGTTTTATTAGAACATAACCATGCTCATTTGTTCACCTATTCTCTATAGCTGCCTCTGCACTACAACAGCTGACTTGAGTTGTTGCAGGAGAGACACTGTGGCCACAAACTCTTCCTTAACAAAAAAGTTTGCTGACCCCGATATAAATCATCAAGTAGTACTCATTTTTTTAAACCTTTAAATGACCTGACATTTATTTTTGCATTTAGCATTAGAGAAGCTGTTTTCTAAATAGTTAACTGAAAAATCCATCAGCATTTATTGAATAATCTATTCTCTCTTCACTCTTTGAAGTTCCATAGTTATCATGTATTAAAACTCAGATCTGTTCCATCAGTTTAGGGATTGACATGGTGAGTCATCAAGCTATTTGGTTGAGAGAGATGTTACTCAAGAGTTCCCTGGGGATGAGATTCCCCTTACCTCCTGCATTAACACTGAATGTTCAAGTCAGATGTGCCCCTGCACAATGCTGTCTGACCACCCACACTTATTTATATAATAAGAGCAGACACTGGTGGGTCTCGCTTTATTTTTCTGGATTCTGTTGGGGATTGTTGATGGCTAAGTGGAGCTGTGTGTTAATGGTTTCTGGTACTTTGGGTTGGATCTTCTCTGGAGTCGGCTGACTCTTCAACTCCCTTGAGAAGAGAAGTGGCTTGATTTATTTTTCTGCCACTGGTGGTTCAGGAGTTTCATTGTTTTAAGAAACACTAATGAATAATTGCTTACCACCAGGCACTTCTCCAGATGCCACAGATGCAAAGGTGAATGTGGTGGTAGTTGGGGGTTTCTTCTCCAGTAGGTAACCATTTAATGAAATCTCTGGCACCATGGAGGCAGACGGTGGAGGGCTGCTAGCCTCTGCTCTGGAGTCTCCAGGCTGGGTTGTGCCTCTGCTTCTTACTAGCTGAGTGACTTCTTGTCTTTTAACTTTCCTGGTCTGTAACCTATTCTCTTAATAAAACAAGGATAATAAAATTCCTCCCCTCTGCCACCAAGTTATTTTAAGGGTTAAGTGAGACATTTAATATGTAAAGTGACTTACACAATACCTGCCAGAGAGTGTGAACTTAAACATTTAATTTATCTTCCCTTCCCTTGATTTAGAGCTATATGTATAGACTGCTGTGAAAGGATGGATTTTGTCCCCAAGTCCATCTTAGCCCCAAGACTTTGCTTTCTATTTTGGGGTTTTGTTGTGGTTTTGAGTCAACTCATAGTCCAGGTTCCCGGGCAATCAGCTGTCCACCTTTTGCCCTCTGCCAGGGGTGGGTCCATATGTCCTAAGGAGAACACTCAGGCCAGGTGTCAGAGCCAGGTTGCGATGACGGTCTGTGGGCTGTTTGTGCAGCTGGCCTCCTTAAATGGACTATGGTCAAGATTCCCCATGTCAGTTTCTGTGCTGAGGGCTGCTGGCTTGGGAGAGTGGAAAAAATGGTTTGAATCAGGTATCACTGAAGCAAATTACTGAAGGTGAGTGACCTGTGAGAGGCAGCTGTCACGTGGGTAAGAATATGTTAAGGTGTACCTAGTGACCTTGGCTTGAGCCTTTGCTGAACGCAGTTGTTTCAGTAGGACTTGCCCTCATATCCTAAGGATGGGCTCTGTAGATGGCACACAGGGCTGTTGAACTGGGGTTTATTCAATTTTGCTAGAATAATAGCAGTTTCTAATCCTCTGTAATTTACCTGTATTTGAAACATGATTCCTCCTGGTGTGGCCAGACTGCTTTTTTCCACCTAGGAAACATTCGTCAGAGTATCCCAGGCCATATGACCTTAGCATTGACAACACCTCTCATCTGCCCTTGCCTCTCCTGGCACCTACCCGCTAGGTCAGGTACTACTGGGAGAGGGGTACCTGGATGGTTGGCAGCTCCCCAACTGCTCCCTCTCGTGTCTCCTGTATTTCCCTCTTTATTTTTTCTGCATGCTTTTTTTCTGAAGTCTTTTTGTAAAATGTGTCCATGATTGCCACTTGCTGCTTAACAGCCGTTACCTGTAGGGTGCACCTCGGATTGTTAAGCCTGTTATTTAAGATTCCCTAGGATTCTGGAGCTAATCCACTTTCCAGGCCTTATTTCCTGCTGCTTCCCCTGGAGCAGCTCAGGTCCATTCAGGATGACTGGTCCCCTGCCTGTGCCTTCTTTTTTGCCTTCTGCACTTTACCCCTTGGCGATTTTGCTGATGTGGTGTCAGCAACACCTTTCTCCGTGTCAGGAACACCTTTCTCTTCCATTGAGCAGCTCTTAGAGTTTATAGAGGACTTTCACACACTTCCCAATAATCTCCATGCAGCCTAGCCTGGACCAGGTTTTGCTGTTTTCCAGTGAACGTCAGTAGGTTTAAGTGGTTTTCTTATGACCTCATAGCTGGTAGGAGAACTAGAATTTAAACCCAGGTCTTCTGCCATCCTGCCAAGCCCAGGTCAAACCTCCCTCTGTGAAGCCTTCCTCGGAGAACAGAATTATTCTGGCTTTCTTCTGGGCTCTAGTACACAGGTCACCTAAACTAGGTTCCTCAAGTAAATTCCTTACTGGCTCCCTTTCTTCCACATCTAGAATAACACCTAGCAGTCCGTGGGAACTTGATAAGTGTTTGGATGAATACATGAGTGAATAGATTTTGCTTTCCATATCTTCTAATGCGTGGTTTGGGGGAGTACAGCACCATGTTAATTAGGCTGCTTAAAACTCCTGTGTGTTGGAAAACATCTATGTTTTGGTCTATAGAATAAATAGGGAGTGATTATTTTGTCCCACTCTTTCTGCCATCTCATAGAAACATAATCAAGTATTTCGTTACTTGAAGAAGGTTGCTTACAACACATTTAACTGTATATATATTTTAGTAATGTAATTTTTTTTTTTTTTTGAGACGTGACCTCACTGTGTCACCCAGGGTGGAGTATAGTAGTGTGATCACTGCTCCCTGCAGCCTCGACCTCCTGGGCTTAAGCGATCCTCCCACCTCATCCTCCCGAGTAGCTGGGACTACAGGTGTGTACTACCATGCCTGGCTAAGTTTTTTTTTTTTTTGGAGATAGAATCTCGCTCTGTCACCCAGGCTGGTGTGCAGTGGCACAATCTCGGCTCACTGCAACCTCTGCCTCCCTGGTTCAAGCGATTCTCATGCCTCAGCCTCCTGAGTAGCTGGGATTACAGGCATTTGCCACCACGCCTGGCTAATTTTTGTATTTTTTGTAGAGATGGGGTTTTGCCATCTTGACCTGGCTGGTCTCAAACTCCTGGCCTCAAGTGATCTGCCTGCCTCGGCCTCCCAAAATGCTGGGATTACAGGCATGTGCCACCACGCCTGGCCATGCCTGGCTAAGTTTTTAATTTTTTTGTAGAGACAGGATTTCACTAGGTTGCCTAGGTTGTTGGTCTTGAACTCCTGGGCTCAAGCAATCCTCCCACCTTGGCCTCCCAAAGTGCTAGGATTACTTGCCAGCCTAGGAATGTAATTTTTAGCTAAATTTTAACAACACTACACCTAGGAGAAGCTTTGAGGAAAGCCACCTCTCCCTTAATCCATCAGCACCCTTTTCCACAATAACCTTAACTAAATAATAATAATATTCTTCAGCTGATGGTTTTCTGTATCATATGTGAAGTGGAAATAAAAGCATCTTTAGAAGTCCTTACAGCTTATTGATCTCTTGCGTATTGGCTTCAAGATAAGCCCCCAAGCCTCTCCATACAGTTGGATACCCTGTAGTTACTGCTGTACCAACATGTAGGAGCTGTCTCCTTTTTTTTTTTTTTTTGAGACAAGATCTCACCCCGTCACCCAGGCTGGAATGCAGTGGCACCATCTTGGCTCACCACAGCCTTGATCTCCTGGGCTTAGGTGATCCTCCCACGTCAGCCTCCTGAGTAGCTGGAACTATAGCCGTGCACCACCACACTCTGCTAATCTTTTGTATTTTTTTTGTAGAGACAGGGTTTTGTTGTGTTGCCCAGGCTGGTCTCGAACTCCTGGACTCAAGTGATCTGCCTGCTGTAGCCTCCCAAAGTGCTGGAATTACGGGCCTGAGCCACCCTGCCTGGCCTCTTGTCTCTTTTCTGACTTCATTTTACACCTCATAGTTTACAGCTAAGTAAGGATGTAAGAGGTTTTTTTTCCCTCATTCATTCCTTCATCTGTGTCTGTCCCTCTCCTAGTAGTGCAAGGCCCTTGTTTACAGAGCTCATTTCTGTCTCTGAACTCAGAATGCCCATGTGAGAGGGCAAGACTGTGTGACCAGTATTAAATTTAAGGCCCCTTTACATCTGTCCTTGACTTTTTTTTTTTTTTTTAAACTTTTGAGATGGGGGTCCACCATGTTGCCCAGGCTCATCTCGAACTTGTGGGCTCAAGCAATCCGCCCACCATGGCCTCCCAAAGTACTAGGATTACAGGTGTGCGCCACCACGCCTGGCCCCTTCTTGCCTTTTTAAAATTTTCCTTACCTCTCCTTGTCTGGTTACTTAGGTGTGAAACTCCTTGAGCCGTTTTGATTTAGAATACCCTCTTCCTGTTTTTTCTCTTATTCTTTGATGTTTTGACTATGATCAGACTCTTGGTTCAGGGCCTTTTTCTTTTCCAGTGAATACACTAACCATGGGAATAGAAATCACCCACATTTGGTCTGAGTCATGTCAGTGGGAATGTGGGAATTCGATCTGGGGCAGCCAGGTAGCCAGTCAGGTGGCGCTTCAGCCTGGAAGGCCATCTGTACTTTTGGGTTGTAGGTGAGCACACTTCAGGATTCTAAAAAGATGCTCTGGGGAAACTGTGTCTCAGGCCTTGAAAAGTTCCACAGAAAAACATCTCTTCTAGCTGCTTTGTGGTGAGATGCAGATCTGAATCAATACAACATTATCGAGTGCCACAAAACTAGTACCGTACAGGGAGAACCTGTTCTGTATGAGGAGAAAAAAATGAAGTGAAGACACTGTGGAAGGAAGTATGACCTATTTGAATGTAGTCACACGTTTTCTTCTCATTTAGCACATCCTCTTGTGTTCATTTTAGGTTTAGGTTGAGGATTTAAGGACAGCCCCCGGCCCCATAGGTAGGGTATAGGTGTCACAAATCATTAAATGTGGAAGTACTGTACTAGAGGGCAGTTTGAATTTGGGTAGCTCAGAGAGGTCGAAATGTATTTCTGTTTCCTCTTTTTAGTTTAGAGAGACAGTTTAGAATCTGTGGTGATTTTTTTTTACCTCCCTAGGTATTTTTGAGGCTCTAATAATTATAGGTTCTCTCCTGAGAAGCTTAGATGTAACATCTAAGCTCCCAAAGAAGGTTGACATTTGCATGTGCACATGCAAATGTTGGTGCATAATTTTTGGTCCCCAAGGTGCCTGTGGGTTTCAGAGAGACAGTCCCTATTGTAGAGGAATGGTGAGTTTTCGGTAATTTTTGAGGCAGGGACACTTTTTTTTTTTTTTAAAGATAGAGTCTCACTCTGTCGCTCAGAGTAGAGTGCAGTGGCGCGATCTCGGCTCACTGCAACCTCTGCCTCCCGGGTTCAAGCAGTTCTTCTGTCTCAGCCTCCCGAGTAGCTGGGACTACAGACACATGCCACCACACCTGGCTAATTTTTTTTTTTTTTTGTATGTTTAGTAGAAACATGGTTTTACCATATTGATCAGGCTGGTCTTGAACTCCTGACCTCAGGGGATCCACCCAAGGCAAGGACACTTTTAGTCTTGCTAAAAGTGCAAGGCTTTTGCAGCACATCTGAGAAGTGTGGGCTGTAAGAGTGGATTAACAGTAACCACTTGGCACCTGCTATTGGTAGTTGAGTCCTGCCCTGTTCCTCACTTGAGTGTTTTTTTTTGTCCTTGAGAAGGTTTGGACTGGGGTGATGATTAATCAACAAGCACATACTCAGCTCTGTATATTTTGTTTCCTCTAGGCCTTTGTTCTGAAAACTCAAAATGCCCTTTTCTTGGACTTTCCTTAGGCACCTGACTTGTTAGGTCACATGCCGAGTGCGCTCCGCATGTGTAGTACCATGTCAGATGGTAGCACAGAAACATGTCGATGAGAACCAGGCTTTGTAAGATGAACAGATGGTACAGTTAAGAGGAATTGGGCAAAGGGTAGGAAAGGAACTATTGTTTATGAAGGGGTCGTTCCAGGCACCTTCTTCCTACCTAAGGAACACCTGGATTGTGGTGTAGCACAGCCCTACCTGGGCTCCTCACACACCACTCGAGGGACCTCATGCTTGTTACGTATAAGACTTTTCCTTATGTGTAATAGAGACAACTTGGATGATCTCTGGGGGCTTCTACACCCTAGACCCTTGTGTGATTTTGGTGCAGAAGTTTCAGTGGAGGAATGCCTTCCTTAGCCTTATAAGTTTTCAGTTGGCAAGATCCTGAGAATGAGGGTCAAAGTGGGCAGAAAAGAGAGCAGGATTGCAGGATTTTTTTTTTTTCTTTCTTGAGGCAGGGTCTTGCTCTGTGACTCACGCTGGAGTGCAGTGGCACGATCTTGGCCCACCACAGCCTCAACCTCCTGGGCTTAGGTGATCCTCCCACCTCAGCCTCCCCAGTAGATGGGACCACAGGCATGCGCCGCCACGCCCAGCTAATTTTTGTATTTTTTGTAGAGATAGTTTCACTATGTTGCCCAGGCTGGTCTTAACTCCTGGGCTCAAGCAGTCCTCCTGGCTTGGCCTCCCAAAATGCTGGGATTACATGAGTGCGCCACTGCACCTGGCCCCGAGAGCAGGATTTTAGGTCGAGTTGTGTTCTCTCTGTCTGTGCCCTCTGGAAAGGTGAATTCTGTCTTTGTAGAAAGCTGTCTGCTTGGACTGTTGAGTCCTCCAGGCGGCATGCACATTGTTGATCAGCAGCAGAGGCAGAATTTTTGTGTTGGGGATCTGAGTTATTGTTAGGAACAGGCTCTCGGAAATGCCTCTCACCCTTGATTGTTGGGGATTTCTCAGCCTGGAATGTCGTGGCCAAGCTCTCCCCCAGCCTTGTTTTTCCATTTGGCAAGTCTACTTATTCTTCTTAGGTTGCCCCCATCCATTCATGGAGCTCTGTTCATAACCACTATTGCATTGCATCAGAGTTAGAGGTCTTGTGTCCATATCCCCAACTAAAGTTATTTAAACACAGATGCTATATTCTGTTTTGTTTGGTAGCACTGCATTGGGATTTTGGCCTTGTGTATTCGGTGTTTAGTATGTGCTTGAAATACTGGATCTTCCTTAGAAGGAATGAACAGGAATCATATATGGTAAATGCAGCTGAGAGTTGGGGAAAATCTTGGCTCCTAAGAATCATAAGAATGTCTGGAGAAGTGAATGTTAGTCTGGAGATTCTTAGAAAAATCTATTAACAGACTCGGGTAACTTTGCCAAGGAATGTGGACCTGGGCTCTTTCATTTTGACTTTATGATCTTGTTAAGAGGTGTTCTTTTGCATCAGGCCAATGGGTGGAATTTGCTTGAAGGGCAGATTTTCTAATAGAAAATCTATGAAAAACATTTTCAGTTTCTAAACAACTTTAGCAACAAAGCTTTGAAACAGGTGATCTCTTAAACTATGTCTAAAGAAAACGCCTTGCCTTATAAAAAATGGTCCTGAATCCAAAGTAGAAACACGTAAAACTGTTCGGGGGGATACTAACTTAGAAACCATAGGCTATGGGCCTTGGGAACTTGGAGATACTTGGACAAGCAACCTTGGAGTTTTTGGAGAATATTTGAAATGGGAATTCCTGGGCTGTGTGGCAAGGGAAACTGAACTTCCTACTAATAAGCAAGTAGCAGTGCAGAACTTGAGACTTACTATCAATAGTTAAGATACATTTGAATAACTCTCCAAAAAACAAGATAAATCTCTATGTGTTAATATTCCCTACTTTTTATATCACTGTGTCCTATCTACATTGTTAAAAATTATACAGACATTTTAATGATTATATGTACTAGTCAGCTTTGCTGTGGTAATAACTCCAAAAATGCAAAGGTGTGCAACAAACATGTATTTCTAGGTCATGTTGTGTGTCAATGGCTGTGAGTCAGCTTCTCTGGCCCTCTCCTGCAAGTCTTCCCATTCCAAAGGAGCAGCCCCTGTTTGGGACACACTACTTTCAAAATCGAGGAGCAAGGGATCTGGTGGCAGCATGCGTTGGCCCTTAAAGGATCTGCTGTAATACGATGTACATTCATGTACCATGTACCAGTGGCCGCAGCAAGTCACGTGTCCAAGGCCAAAGTCAGTGTGGTGGGAATGTGTCTTCCTGTGGGAAGTCACTTGGCAATAAGAAGAATATATGATCGTTTTAGAGGAAGGGAAGTTCATAATTATGAACACTAATGCAATCTACCATATAGTCTTTGTCCTCCACTTCTTTCCCAGAACACTTAGTAAATATAGCAGTTCATGTTTACCATTTAAAAATGCTTTAAACACATTTGCTGCCTATTGTGTGTATTAAAAATTTTAGATAATTTAGGAGGAGCCTGACCTATTGGCATGAACTGATGTGGCAGATCACTGTATGAGTTCAAGTATTCTTCTCTATATTATTGCAGTACCTAGACTTTCCAGAATGGTTTTGAATTATGGCAAATACTTTATATCTGAATGTAGTGGACATGCCTTTGTGATTTAAAAGGTCTTCATTTTTAAAATATGTCCACTACATTTTTGACTGTTTTATTGTTACTAGAGATAATTTACAGAGCATGAAATTCACCATTTTAAAGTATATAATTGAATGTATATTCACAGTGTTGTGCAACCATCATCGCTATCTAATTTTAGAATATTTTGTCACCCCAAAAAGAAATTTGGTCTTTATTAAGCTGGCTCTCCCCATTCCCCCTACCTGTAGCCCCTGGCAACCATGTCTGCTTTCTATCTCTCAGGATTTGCCTGTTCTGACATTTCATATAAATGGAATTGTATAGCATGTGGCTTTTCTCATCTGGCTTCGTTCACTTAGAATAATGTCTTCAAGATTAATTGCTGATGTTTTCTGATAAATACTTTTAAACATATTTAGGAACTTTTTTTTTTTTTTTTTTTGAGACGGAGCCTTGCTCTGTCACCAGGCCGGAGTGCAGTGGCGCAAATGCGCTGCTCACTGCAACCTCCGCCTCCTGGGTTCAAGCGATTTTCCTGCCTTAGTCTCCCAAGTAGCTGAGACTACAGGTGCGTGCCACCACGCCCAGCTAATTTTTGTATTTTTAGTAGAGATGGGGTTTCACCATGTTGGCCAGGATGGTTTCAGTCTTTGACCTCGTGATCCACCCACCTTGGCCTCTCAAAGTACTGGGATTACAGGCATGAGCCACTGCACCTGGCCGGGAACTTTCTTTTTACTTCTTAATTTTACTTAGAGATTTAAATGGAATGGCTGATATGAGTGATACCAGTAAATATTTTGGTAGTTTTGGACATGAGTATCTTCAACAATGGTTATATATAGAATCAGTTAATGTAATAAATTGTATTGATAAATTTCCTAATGTTAAATTATTCTTGCTTCCCTGGAATACATTTGACTTGATCGTGGTATATATTTTTTTTCCAAAAATTCTTTTAGTGTACTGTTAGCTGTTACTTTATTAATGATGTTTACACTTGTTCTCAGTTTTCTTTTTTGTCCTAATATTTTGATACCGGATATAGATAGTCATCATGAAATGATTTGAAAGGTTTCTCCATTTTAAAATTATGTCTTAGAATATTTGAATAAAGTAGGACTTACTCTTTGAAGGTTCATGACTGCTCACCGTAAAACACTTGGGACCCAACTTACCTCTTAGTGGATGTTCTCTGACAATAGTTTTGTGGTTATTTATCTGTTTAGGTTTTTTATCTCTATTTAATTTCACCTTGATCACATAATTTTTCCTAGAAAGCCAGCTAGCTCATAAAGATGTCCAAATTTGTTGGCACAGTTATTCACATCACAACCTTTTAATTTACAATCATACATAGACACAAGTTCTAAATAGTTATTTCCTGTTCCCTTTTTCCATTTTCCTCTTTTTATTTTTTACTGAGACAGCATGTTGCTCTGTCACCCAGCCTGGAGTGCAATGGCGCGATCTCTGCTCACTGCAACCCCTGCCTCCTAGATTCAAGCAATTCTCATGCCTCAGCCTCCCGAGTAGCTGTGACTACAGGCTTGAGGCACCATGCCTGGCTAACTTTTTGTATTTTTACTAGAGACAGTTTCCCCATGCTGCCCAGGCTGGTCTTGAGCTCCTGGGCTCAAGCAATCTACCTGCCTCGGTCTCTCAAAGTGCTGGGATTATACGTTTGAGGCCACTACACCTGGGCCATTTTCCTTTTTCTGTATTGTTCAGATTTCCTAAGTTTTAGTTTATCTGATTCATCTTTTAGAAGATTAAATTTTGCTTTTGTGTATAACTTTTGTTCTTTTCTGTTTTAATTTATGCTTTCATTTTTAGATTCTCTTTCCACTTTCTTTAGGCTTTTTTTTTTTCTTTTTCTTTTATTGGGACCACAGAGTAAGTCTGGCCTAAAGGGTTCTGTTTTAAGGGCTTCATCTTTTTCAAATGCATGTTTATCTGTTACTGAGGACTCTTGCTTTTTTTGTGTTTCGGTTTTCTTGGGTCTGAGTGATGAGCTAATGCCATTTTGACTTGTTTTTATGGTTTACTTGCCTCTGGTGAGGTAATAATTCAGGCCTGCTATTTGCCCCCATCAGAACAAGTGGATTATATTGGATCCCCTGTGTTTCTACTTGATGTTGTTAGCATTGTTTAGATCCATAGATTACTAGTTATCTGTCAGATGGGAAAGAAGCCTGGCTTTCTTTGTGTTTCAGCTGCTCCCCCCATCTCAGTAGAGCCCAGTCCCCCCAGCATTTGCAGTCTGGCCTGCTTTGGGCTTGTTGGACACACCCCGGGGCAGCCAACCCAGATGCCTTCATGTTCCTATGAGCTGCTGCTTCCATCTCTACCCATCATGGCGGGGGGAGAAGGCCATGTGGGCAGGGTGCCCTCTGCTGGTGGCCCACACTTGGTGTATTTGCCTGTGCTTGGCATCCCCTTGGTCACAGTCACAGCAGCCAACACCTTGGTGGTCCTGGTTTGCCCCACTGCCGAACCTTCCGTGTCCTCTATTCCCCACTGACAATCACACTTTCAAATTAGGGTGCGTGTAAAGGGGGATCAAGGACATTTTCTACTTATTAAGTAACCTTGATAACCTGAAGTAACTTCAGTGACATGGGTTAGATTCCTCTGGGTTCTTTTTTCAGTTGAGGCCCAGGTAGAGCCAGCAGACAGCCAGCCTTTGACACCTTTGGCATTTGGATGGCACCCTTTCCTCGTTTCCAGTATTGACATGACTCCAGTCACTGTTTTTCATGTTCTTTTTACCTCCACTGTTTTTTTTTTTTTTTCTTCTCTGGGTTAAATTAGTATCTGGAGGGTGGAAAAAGGGAGAAAGCAGAGGCTTGTGTTCAACTCACTGAGTTTATCTAGAGGTCTGGCTTTCTAATTTTTTAAACGAGTGTGTCACATTACACATACAAACATGATTGCTTCCTGGTTATTGAGCCTTTGGGATTTTTCTAGGTTTCACTCTGTGCTCTTTGTGTCATGAACATCTTTGAACAGAACATTTTTGAGATTGTCCCTTTGAGTTTATTCTCCAAAGTGGGCTTAGCTTTAGTTTTACAACAAAATCAACAATCAAGAATATTCAGTTTGTATAGAACACATTCATTCATTCTTTTTTTTTTTTTGAGATGGAGTCTTGCTCTTGTCGTATAGGTTGGAGTGCTGTGGCGTGATCTCAGCTCACTGCAACCTCCGCCTCCCAAGTTCGAGCAGTTCTCCTGCCTCAGCCTCCTGAGTAGCTGGGATTACAGACATGTGCCACCACCCCCGGCTAATTTTTGTATTTTTAGTAGAGATGGGGTTTTACCATATTGGTCAGGCTGGTCTTGACCCCCTGACCTCATGATCCACCCGCCTCAACATCCAAAAGTGCTGGGATTACAGGTGTGAGCCACTGTATGCGGCCAACACATTCTTTAAGCATCTGCTGTGTACCTGGCACGAGGGAGGTAAATTAAGACAAGTAATATGCAGTCTGTGTATTCAGAGAGCCATCATTTTACCCTTAACGTAAAGATGCCTTTGAGAGGCTTTGTCAGGCTCCTCTGAGACTAGATCATTCACTTGCCCATATTCCTCCAATAGAATCAAAAAGAAAAATTAGATTGTTTTAGCGTGACTTATTTTTATTAAAACTGTATTGGCTCCTAGTCTATACCACTCTCTTTTCATAAATCATATGTTTAATGTAATATAAAATTTTGCCAGTGATTTATGTTAATTTAATATTCTGTCTTGTGGTTGGCTGACCATAACGGTGTATCTTAAAATTGAAATTCTTTGAACCAAAGGAGTTTGTAAAGCAACCTCACTCTACATCTGTCTTCCTAGGGTAAAGTAAAAGTGGGAAGGAGGAAGAAATGCTCTTATAATGGAGACCTACATAGTGAAAATTGGTATTTTGCAGCAATGGGGAGTTTTCCTTATTAATCAACTATGTAGTTGTAACTCTTCACAAAGGCTATTCTGGATATCCTTTGTTATAATAAAATCATTAAGAAAATATTGAGACTGCGGGTCTCAATGCAGTTTTTATTTTCAGCAACATTTATTTTGTGTCTGCTATGAACCCAGCCTCATAGTTTATAAGAGGATGCAAGAATACTTACAAGCACGTGTGTGTGTGTGTGTGTGTGTGTGAGAGAGAGAGAGAGAGAGAGAATAGTGATACAGCACCAACCATGTACCAGACACTATTCCAACTACTTCCATATACTAACTCAATCCCACTATATCCATTTTATAAGTGAGAACACTGGGGCTTAGAGAGATTAAGAAGCTTGCTTAAGTTGCACTGGTAGTAATTAGTGGTACTGGGATTCAGAACTGGGCAGTCTGGCTTAGGTTAGCCTCAGTTGCTTGTCCTTCCACAGACATTTATTGAATACTTTTGATAGGCAAGGGATTGAATTTGGTCATTTCGAAGATTCATTCATTCATGAAATACTTACTGAGTACCTACCATGGGCCAGGGTAGCATAGGAGGGAAGAATCTGCAGTATGTGGCAAGATCTGATTGACTGACTCTCCCCTCCCTCACTCCCAACAACTGATTCGAGAACTAACTTCATACTGTCTGGCCCAGGACATTTCAGATCTTTATGTGGGCTGTTCCTGGAAGGTTATTGGCTGAGGTTCCCAGGGCAAATGTTAGGGGAGTTGGCTTGAAGTCACTACCCGACCTGGGGAGACAGGAAGATAATCACACACACACTTACAATACAGTCACACACACACATGCACGCACACACATGATGAGCAAGGCACAGTTGCAGTCACTGGGGACTTACAGTGTTTGTGGATATGTTTGATGTATAAATAAGTGATTAAAACTACGAAATGCCTCAGTGGAGGTGTCTTCAAAGTATTGAGAAGGGTGTGAGTAATTCTACCAGGGAGTGGGTCAAGGAAAGCATTAAAGGAGAGGGGATTCAAGCAGATTCCTGGAAGATATTTGGAGATTATGATGTACAACAGGGGAGCTTTTCCAGCAAAGATAAGGGGCATGAAACATGAGTGGTTCTTGGGAACTGGTCCCTCGGATGTGGAAGGAGGTGATAAGAAAGGAGGCTGCTGAGATCAAGCCAGGCTGGATTGTGGGAAACCACTGTTTGAGCTGCTTTTGGCATCTCTGCCTTAAGATTGTGAATTCTTTTTCTTTTGTACAGTGTCTGTCCACTGACAGAGCTGTTCCGAGGCCCAGTGTGCTAGTGTTGATAAAATGTAAGGGAGGGCCCCTGTGATGCCTAGCATGGCATCCTGCCTGAGGTCAGTGTTTAAATGTTTACTGAAATGACCAAGACATGATGTTTATCCTGGAGTTCCAGAGAAGATGTTGTCCCCCTACAACTCCTCAGACACTGGGGTGTGGACACTGTGTGTCCCGTGGTACCAGTACATTGAAAAGGCAGTCCCATCAGTGGCCGCTGCTGTAGTTGGACTCTGCAGTCATGTCCACACTGAGAGGGGCTGTTGAAGGTGTGACGTCCCAGCTGATGAGCTTGTCCATCTGCCCTGTAGTCAGAAGCACAGCGGGAGAGAAGTGGAGGGGGGAGGTCTATTGCCATGAGTACCTTCTGTGAAAATGGTACCCTTTTAGTAATTACAGTTTTTTTGATACTGCATAAGTAAGTATGTGATTAAATGATCTGTGGTCAGCAGAAATAGGAGTTGAAGGTGCCTTTTCTGTGTACTTTCCGTTACCCCCCAAGTTGGGTGACATTGCCCTTGACCCCAGGCCACGCTTCTTCACTCCACTGTGTTCCATTGCTCTTCCCAGATGTCCCATCATCAGCTAGAGCTCATGGATGTGACTGCTAGGTTAACCTCTAATTTCCTGTACGTTCTCTTACCTGGGGGCTAGGTCATAACTCACCTGCAGAGCTCCAAGAGGAGAGAATATGGGGAAAGCACCCCCTGCTCCCCAGCCTGTGATCTGATGGCCCACAGGTCACCAAGGCTCTTCCCATGGTGTCTTGTCACTTTCTTGCCATATTCTTTAGTCTCTGTCTCCCAGTTATTCCAAAGTGACATTCAGAGGCCTTCACATCTGCTGCTAGGCAGGGCTCTGCTCTGTTACCAAACCTTCAAACCAAACAAGATAACTAACTAGGCCTTCTCAGTTTCACAGCCATTTTTTGAATACTGTAGGGACATAATTTATTCACTGGCTTCCTACCAAGACCTAAAGAGTGAGGTCTGTAATTTTAAAAATCCATCTTTCCCTTCCTTTCCTGGCATTTGCCCACTGACTACCTTCCTACCCACTACTCTCTTTTAAGAACGTCATGGAAAATTTTAAGCATATAGAAAAGGGAAGAGAATTGTATAATGAACCTGCAGGTACCAGCTTCAATGGTGATCAACTTGGGCATCTTACATCATTTATATCCCCACCTACTCATCCTTAATTATTTTGAAGCAAATGCCAGACATTTTACTTTATTCATAAATATTTTAGTATATAATTTTAAAAGATGAAGATTTTGTAAAATCATACTTCCATTATCATACCCCATGATTCCTTACTATCAATATTCAAATTTCCCTAAATATCTCAAAATCTTTATCTTTTTGTATCTTGTTTTAATGGAATTGGTTGATCTCTTAAGTTTCTTTACATCTATAGGTGCTTGCACTCTCTCTTGTTTTCCTTTTTCTTTTTTTTGAGATGGAGTCTTGCTCTGTCACCCAGGCTGGAGTGCAGTGGCATGATCCCGGCTCACTGCAACCTCTGCCTCCCGGGGTTCAAGCAATTCTCCTGCCTCAGCCCCCCGAGTAGCTGGGATTACAGGCACACGCCACCATGCCCAGCTAATATTTGTATATTTTTTTTTTTTAGTAGAGACAGGATTTCACCATGTTGGCCAGGCTGGTCTTGAACTCCTGACCTCAAGTGATCTGCTCGTCTTGGCCTCCCAAAGTGCTGGAATTACAGGCATGAGGTACTGTGCCCAGCCAGGTTTCTTAACGTTTACCTGAGCCCACGTGGTGGTCTTGACAAAGTGGGAAAAACGGAGTATGCTCACAGGGAGCTTTCTTTGTTGAGGTTTTTTGTTTGTTTGTTTGTTTTGACGGAGTTTTGCTCTTGTCGCCCAGGTTGGAGTGCAATGGTGCAGTCTCAGCTCACTGCAACCTCTGCCTCCTAGGTTCAAGCGATTCTCCTGCCTCAGCTTCCCAAGTAGCTGGGATCACAGGCGTGCGCCACCATGTCCAGCTAATTTTTGTATATTTAGTAGAGACGGGGTTTCACCATGTTGGCCAGGCTGGTCTCGAACTCGTGACCTCAGTTGAGCCACCCGTCTCGGCCTCCAAAAGTGCTGGGATCACAGGCGTGAGCCACCGCGCCCAGCCCCTTGTTGAGGTTTGATGATGGTGGGGCCATTATGTTCTCTGCCCTTGAACTGCTTACTTATGTTGGTTTCTCCAGCACTTCCTAAAAGCCGAATTGGCATGAAGATTCAAAGCACTACCCCAGTTTGTTTCTCTTGGTCGTAAAAGATTTGTTCCCTCAAGAAACACTGAGTAAGGAGAGGCTCAGGTGTTTCGAAAGTTATTTTTGGATTTTTTTGCGGATATTCTCCAGTATGTGTTTTCATTTAATTTTAAGGTACTCTTTTCTTCTTTTAGGATCTCATTTTGCCCAACGGTGGTACTCCAGCAGGTACTTCAAGTCCAGCTTCTTCATCTTCCCTTCTCAACAGACTTCAGCTTGATGATGATATTGATGGTGAGACTAGAGATCTCTTCGTTATAGTCGATGATCCCAAGAAGCATGTGTGTACAATGGAGACTTACATCACCTATAGGATCACCACCAAAGTAGGTCCCTGTGTTATAGAATGCCCGTGTTGAGTGGTCTCAGGGAATTAGGGTCTACCTCAGTGCATTTTGCCTTTGCTCTCCCCCTCATTGTACAACTCTGTTCACCTTGATTACAATTGTGGGTGTGGCTTTTTGAGAGAATAGATGTAATTCAGATGAAAAGGATTATATATAATAGTTTTTTAAATCTTAGAATGAGGAAGAAATTGTGACTAGGATTTTTCAAATAAACAATCCCTATACGTGCGCTTATTTTTTTTTACCATGATACTATTTAACATGTTAATATCATATTGCTTCTGAAATTTATGAATCATTGTATCAACCCAAATCACTGTGATGAGACCATGAATAAAATTTGGCCTAGGTGGGGTTGATGGTAGCAGGAGGAGGAATAATGGGAGGATAGAAACTAATACTGTCTTTCTGGTATGTGTCAGATAGGTAGTGGGCAGGTGTTGAGATTTAATTGATTAATTAAATAACTTTTAAGATCATAACAATTTTTTATTTTGAGACAGAGTCTTGCTCTGTTGCCCAGGCTGGAGTGCAGTGGTATGATCTCAGCTCACTGCAACTTCCACCTCCCTGGTTCAAGCAATTCTCTTGCCTCAGCCTCCTGAGTAGCTGGGATTATAGGCCTGTGCCACAATGCCCAGCTAATCTTTGTATTTTTAGTAGAGACAGGGTTTCACCTTATTGGCCAGGCTGGTCTCGAACTCCTGACCTCAGGTGATCCACCCCCCCCTCGGCCTCCCAAAGTGCTGGGATTACAGGCATGAGCCACCACGCCCAGCCAAGTTCATAACAATCTTAAAATTTATATCCGGCCGGGCCCGGTGGCTCACGCTTGTAATCCCAGCACTTTGGGAGACCGAGGCGGGCGGATCACGAGGTCAGGAGATCGAGACCATGGTGAAACCCCGTCTCTACTAAAAATACAAAAAAATTAGCCAGGCGTGGTGGCGGGCGCCTGTAGTCCCAGCTACTTGGAGTGTCTCAAAATAAATAAATAAATAAATAAATAAATAAATAAATAAATAAATAAATAAAATAAAAATAAAACATATCCTTTAGTTACAATTTTTCAGATGAGGAAATGGAGGTGGAAAGTTCAAATAACTCGCTCAGAGTTACAAAGTTGGTAACCAGGATTCTAATTTGAATTTGTAGGACTATACAGCCTATATTTTAATTTTTTAAAACCATACTCTTTACATAATTCCACTTATAAAAGAATAATTTTAATGTATCATTTGTTACTTATGAAAATTATTTTTTGAATATTTAAAATAGTATTAAAGTTTTAGTCTTGGAACAAGGTTTCCCAATCTTGGCAGTATTAACCTTTTGGACTGAAGAGTTATTTGCTGTGGGGGGGCTGTCCTATAGAGTGTTTATCAGCAGCCCTGTCCTCTACCCATGAGATGGCAGGAGTGTTCTTCCCTTAGTCCCCAGTTGTGACAACCAAAAATGTCTCCAGACATTGCCAAATGTTCCCTGGGGGACAGGATTGCCACCCCACCCCCGACCAGTTGAAAGCTACATATTTAGAGGAAGAATGACAATATTGACATTATTAGGGAGAGAATTCACATTATCACTTTATATTTTGGGACAAAAAGTGTTTAGTCCGGAAGCTATCCTATTTCTTGGTACCCCACCCCCACCAAGTCACATAACAATGATTTGCAGATATTTTTGGAACCTTTAATAGAAGATGTCTTTATGGAAGGCATTAAGAGAAGCTGTGATGAGCATGTCTCTCGTCTTTTACTGTGTCTTTTTTCTTCTTCATTGTAGAAAAAAATTATTTTGAAAGTTTTGTAAGTTCTGTACCTTTTAAAATTCTTTGGAAAGACAAACAGGGAATAGAATACTCAAGTTTTTTGAATATTCTGTATATATTGAATATTCTCTATATATATATCCAAGTTTCTTGAATATTCTATATATATTGAGAAACACTCAAGTGTTTCTTCATCTCTTATTGGAGGAAAATTTTATATTTGTAAAAAAATAAAAGAAGCAATGCTGAAGGCCACATACTGAGTGGAAGCAGGAAGCCTCCCTCAGCCCTTCTTACTTACCTTGTCCTTCTTGCCGAAAGCAACCATGGCTAAAATTTGCTCTGTGTCCTTCTAGTCGTTTTTCTTTGCGTTTACATTTGCACACATGTATAGTTAGAACGCATATGATTTAGATTTCAGTGTAATATTGCTTTCCAATGTTCCCTTCCATTTTATAGTATTTTTGAAGACCTTTCCATGTTCATATGACCATGTCTAGCTTACTCTTTCAATCTCTGCCTAATTATTTATGCAATAATTATATAATATCTTTTCTCTATGGACATTTAAGCCTGCTCCAGTTTTTTGATGTTACTACTCTGTCTTTTCTTTTCTTTCTTTCTTTTTTTTTTTTTTTTTGAGACAGAGGCTCCCTCTGTTGTCCAGGCTGGAGTGTAGTGGCGTGATCTCAGTTCACTGCAACCTCCGCCCTCTGGGTTCAAGGGGATTCTCCTGCCTCAGCCTCCCGAGTAGCTGGTACTACAGGTGTGTGCCACCATGCCTGGCTAATTTTTGTATTTTTAGTAGAGATGAGGTTTTACTGTGTTGTCCAGCCTGGTCTTGAACTCCTGGTGTCAGGTGATCTGCCTGCCTGGGCCTCCCAAAGTGCTGGGATTATAAGCGTGAGCCACTATGTCTGGCTGCTATGCTGTGTTTTCTGCACCAGGTTCACATGTAAAGATATGTCTATGTATGTACGTGTGCACATGCACAGTCTTAGCCCACTACACCACTGGGCGCCTAGCCCAGACATTGGGCTAGATGCTTACATATGTTATTTCTTCAGGGGACCTAGATTAATATACATATTTCCAGGAATTATATCCATTTATTTATTTTTTTCTAGGGTGACCTTATTTTTTACCCTGTAGTCAGTGAAAGGTAAGCCTGTTTTTCTTGAGTTGGTGCTGTAAACAGCTAAATGACAAAGTGACCGCCTTGCTGGCACAGCAGTGCTTGCCCACCGTGACATTTTCCCTCGGCTTCTTGATTCTTCTGCCCCAAAATGCAAATACTGCAGGACTGCCGTTAACTGATTCACAGGCTAACGCGCAGCTGCAACTCGCCAGTCCTTCCTGTGCTGCTTCTCTTTCCTTCCCTGCCTTTTTCCCTCTGCGTTCTTATTTCTATCCCTTCTCTTGGGCTTGATTTCCTATAAGTCATTAAATGCCTTAGAGTAACGTTTTCCAAGTTCTAGCAGCACATTTTCACTTGGCTGTGATGCCAGCACCTCAAGATAATCTTGTTGCAGAACTGAGTTTTTTTTTTTTTTTTTTTTTTTTTTTTTTTTTTTTTTTGAGACAGAGTTCTGTGCCAGCTGAGTATCGATCTCAGCTTGTTTCACCATTTCTTTCACGGCTCTGATCCCCAAATAACCAGAGGTTGTCTTCTTTTCCTGTTTCTAATAGTGACACTGGGTTTATATTTTGGTGGTGCATTCAGAGGCTTCTTTCTGAAGTTGTATTGAAGGATATGGTGGGGGGGGTGTGAGAATGAGAGAAATAGAACAACAGGAGGAACACGGGATCCTAACACCTGACCCCGTCCTGGGAGTTCCACTTCTGCAGAGGTCCTGAAACAAAGTTAATGGTCAGAGGACAAGGTTGTTCAAATGCTTTGCTTTATTACCTTAAGGCTTTGATGCTCTAGTCCTAATTCAGATTCCTGATGACCAGGGCTGGACAAAGTACAGAGCTCTTTTCACCTGAGCTAAAATGAGTTGAGGGCTGACAGCCAATGTAGGCAAAGAATTATCCACCCAAATCTAAGGTACCAGTATATTCTCTCCCCAGTGGTGGAGAGCCAGTTTTGGCCTTCTTAGGGCAGGCAGCTTCTGGCTCTTTTTTTCTGCAGACTCCAAGAAAGTAACATCATAACAGCAGCTAGTTATTGGACACTTACCATGCACTTTTTTGCAATTGAAACCCTTTTATTTTTATGTCCTATAAGTAATGTATGTTGTAGAAAAAAAAGAAAGTTCAAGTAAGCTAAAACATTAAAGAATGCCTATATGCTCACCAGCCAGAAATAATTCTTGGTGACTTTCTATACTACTTTTCTTCATCCAGTTACAAAAACGAGTATTTTGTATACTGCCAATTCACTTAATACATTGTGAACATCTTTCTATGCTAGGAAATGCCAGTAAGCATGCTTTTATGCTATTGTTTATAAGACTGCAATAGTGTTTCATTGTATGGATGTGCCCTCATTTATTTTGTGCTAAATGCTTTACATATATTATCAGTTAATATTCACACTCAATGAAGTAGATATAAATACCGTTGTCTTACAAATGAGAAAATTCAGAGACAGAGATGTTAGGAAAATTGCTCAAAGACATGCAACTCATGGGTGGTGGAGCTAGAACCTGAGTCCAGGTCTCTCTGATTCTAAAGATAATAAATTTTAATAATCTTGCCCAAAAAACATGATTTTCTTTTTTTCTTTTTTTTTCTTTTTTAACAGAGTCTTGCTCTGTTGCCCAGGCTGGAGTGCAGTGGTCTGACCTCGGCTCGCTGCAGCCTCTGCCTCCCAGGTTCAAGCGATTCTCCTGCCTCAGCATCCTGAGTAGCTGGGATTACAGCACTGTGCCTGGCTAATTTTTGTATTTTTAGTGGAGTTAGGGTTTCATCATTTTGGACAGGCTGGTCTCAAACTCCTGACCTCAGGTGATCTGCCCACGTCAGTTTACCAAAGTACTGGGATTATAGGCATGAGCCACTGCGCCTGGCCCAAAAGACATGATTTTCAAGAGAGGGATGGCCCTGATGCCCAGCACTGTGGTCTAGTAGCATGGTCTGTGTGGTTGAAACTGACAATAGACTTGAGGGTGAGGAAACAGAGGCAAGCCTTCAACTCCCTTCAGGGGTTATTATTTTCTTGTGTCTAGCCTCATTACCAGTGGTGTGTAAAAAAAATAAATAAATCAAAGAGTCATAACACCCCGACTAGTTCCTCTTTCTAAATGCCTCAGTGGTCAACAGAGTCTAAACGCTGCTCAGAGGCTGAATTATGTGCAATGCAAAGTGGACGTTAGTTTAATGACACAGTTACTGCTGACTGTGGTGTGAGCAGTTTCATTGGTGTAGTGATGCAGAACCCAAGTGGGTTAGAGTGCGTGAGGGGTAAGAGAGAGAAGAGTGTTAGAATTTTGGCAATGAAAGCAAGCATAGAGAGCAGTGGTCAGAAGTGGGTGTGGGTTTGCGGGAGAGGGAGGCTGTTTTTTTTTTTTTGGTGGGGGGTGGGGGGCTGCTGCTGTTTTTAAGGATGAAAGAGACTTGTTTAAGTGCCAGTTGCCCAGTATTGGTAGAGAAGAAGGCATTAGGTTGAAGATTGGAGAGTAGGATGGAGGCTTCTGGGAAGACGGAGGAAGCTAGAATTGCCACTGAAGGGGCGGTGTACTTTTTCCATTGTTTGTGGAGAAGGAAGGGAAGTTTGTTTTGTGGCAGGAAGTTAAGGGGTTCTTTGCTTATATCTGCAGTTTTCTCTCTGAATAGATGATGAAGTCTTCTAAGGGTGGGGGTGGTTTGAAGTGGGGATTAGAAATTTTCAAAACTTTTATGGGCTTTTTGATAAATGATTTGGACAATGTGAGAGTGAGCTGACATAAAGGAGTATGAAAAGGGTGCCTGGCAATGTTGGAGGGTCTGGTTGTGCTCACATGCCCAGGTCTGGTAGAGCAAGTGGGTTTTTACGAGTTGGGTGAATGGGCGGTGGGGAGGGAACATTTAGATATTGTTGTAAGTAAGTGATTGAAGTTCTGGGCCATGGAATGGATGCTGAGTAAAGAAGGAAGGAAGTAAAGACATGAATGGATGGAATGTCAAGGAACTTAGGTCCCAAGAGGCTGAGAAACCAGGGATGTTGGGAAGAGAAAGAGTCTGAAATATAGGGGATGTCATTTAGAGGGAGATGTGTGGGTTTCTCCCTGGTGACGATTTGGGAGAGGCTGTGGAATGGAAGGAGACATTGCTTGCCTAGAGGCTGGTGTTGTGTGTGTGAGCCACCTAGATCTCGAGGGCACCTAGGTTGCGGAAGGGCTTGGAAAAGAAGCCTGAGAGCCAGCTGCTTGAACCTTCAGGGCATCAGGAGAAATGGCAGAGCTGTCAGTGGATGACAGCTGTGCGGGAGAGATAGACGATGTATGTCACTGGATGGCACGAGCCTCAGAAGGGTTTTCACAGGGTGGTGGAGGAGTGGTGGTCAGGGGCTGTGTGGAAAGAGGAGCATGTCAGCAGCAGCTCCTGGCCTTGGGCCAGGTGAGGCTTGTGGAATGCGAGCAGCTCACAGAGGGACTGATGGCAGGGAAGCCCCATTCTCAGGGAGAGCCAGGTTTCAGAATTTGAATGGGCAGAAGAACGCCAAGACTTTATTAACTATGGCATGGGTCTTCCAGAGAGCTTGGCAGAAAGATCTGAGAGGAACGAGATAAGTGGAAGTCCATGTCGGAAGAAAGGAAGGCAGAGGAGCATGAGGATGAAAGGCTGGAAGCCTCTGTAATTGTCATTCTCAGGGCAGTGGGGTTTTGAGGCAGAATGGGACTAGCTGGTTTTTCTTTGATAAGGGAAGAGATCCCTTTGTTGGGAGATGGGGGTTGCCTAGAAATCTTAAGACCCAGCTGTGGCCTGGACAGATGGCACTTGTGATAAAGACCACGTCTCTCTGGAGTGACTCAGTTGTAAATTTTGGATCAAATGGACGTTCTTCGGAATGGCCCTGGGCCACAGTTGTTGGGCACGTCAGCTCTTGGGGCATAAGGGGAGACCTTATGTGGTAGGGTGAGTGAGGCCCAGTAGGTGGAGTGCCCTGCTGGGTGACCGATTAGACTGTGATTCTGTGCTGGGTCTTCTAAAATGTTGAACTTCCAAAGGAAAAAAAAATTGCCAGGGATGTCTGGAGATGACCAGAGATGTATTCACGTGGAGTGATGGTGTTACACTTCTAGCATAGCAAAAATGAGTCTTCTTGACTATGATTCTTGTGCCTGGTCACCTGTTCTTAGACCTGACTGTACCTGTGCGCCCGTGACCTTGTGATCTTTGGACATTCTGCATTGTGGACACACGATGTGGAAGGACATAGAACAAAGTGATGTAGTGGTTGTCTCTGATTATGGAATTGTGCGTGTATGCTTTTCGTTCTTTTTTAAAAATTGTTTACTATAGCTATTCAAAAATAGAGATAAATGTATATTTTTAAATTTTCCTAAGTTAGATCCTGAATTTCACGGAGGAAAAATTTACTACAAACTTATCTTTGGAGTTTTACTGGTCTGCCTGTTTTATGAATACTGTGAGTCCTATAAATGTATTTCTATCCAGAAATTCCAAGTAGTGTCTCTGGCCCAGTTTTAGCTGGTGTGCAGTGTTTCATTGTGAGTGTGTTTTGCTAGCCTCATTCCTGGCTCTACTTTTTCCCTCTGTCCTTGTTTTTTCTTTATCTTTTTCACCTACTTCTAATTTATTTCATTTGATTGTATTTTACCTATCACTATATCTTTTCTAGAACAAATTGTGGTAAAAATAAGTAAAATAAATACTGGGTCAGAGAGTGTGCAAGCATCCATTTATTTATTTATTTTTTGAGATGGAGTCGTCCTGTGTCACCCAGGCTGGAGTGTAGTGACGCGATCTCGGCTCACTGCAACCTCCGCCTCCTAGATTCAAGCAATTCTCCTGCCTCAGCCTCCCGAGTAGCTGGGACTACAGGCATGGACCACCGCACCCGGCTAATTTTTGTATTTTTAGTAGAGATGGCATTTCACTATGTTGGCCAGGCTGGTCTTGAACTCTTGCCCAAGTGATCTGCCCACCTTGGCCTCCCAAAGTGCTGGGATTACAGGTGTGAGCCAACACGCCTGACCTTGAGCATCCATTTCATGATAACTTCTTACCTTATTGCTTTCCAAAGCATCAAACAAGTTTTTCTTGCCGTATTAAGTTCCCGATGTCCTTAAAGGAGCTTTTAAAAAATGAGCATTGTGTGTGTGTGAGACTATAAAAATATTGTATGAGAATGGTGTAAAATTTGGAAATAAGGGTGAATATAAAGAGGACAGTTCTCATTATCAGCTTTAAATTTTTCTTCTAAATTTTTAAATATCCAGATATTAATGTAAATGAAATCCTTACGTACAATTAATTTTGTATCCTCCCATTTTCCCTTAAAACAACAGGCTGGGCATAGTGCCTCATGCATATAATCCCAGCACTTTGGGAAGCTGAGGTGGGTGGATCACTTGAGGTCAGGAATTTGAGACCAGCCTGGTCAACATGTTGAAACCCCATCTCTACTAAAAATACAAAAATTATCTGGGTGTGGTGGCGCACGCCTGTAGTCCCAGCTACTTGGGAAGCTGAGGCAAGAGAATCACCTGAACCTGGGAGGTGTGGAGGTTGCAGTGAGCCGACATCACGCCACTATACTCCAGCCTGGTCGACAGAGTGAGACTCCGTCTCAAAAAAAACCCCTCAAAACAACAGTGTCTTACACCCTGGTTGTGGTGGCTCATGCTTGTAATCCCATCACTTTGGAAGGCTGAGACAGAGGATTGCTTAAGGTCAGGAGTTAGAGACCAGCCTGGGCAACATAGTGAGACCCCTATCTCTAGAAAACAACAACAACAACAACAACAAAACCACCAAAAATCAGCCAGATATGGTGGCATGTGCCTGTAGTCCAGGTACTTGGGAGGCTGAGGTGGGAGGATTGCCTGAGCCCAGGAGTTTGAGGCTACAGTGAGCTATGATTGTGCCACTGCCTTCCAGCCTGGGGGACTGTATTGAATTTTTTTTTTTTTTTTTTTGCAAGACAAAGTCTCGCTGTGTTGCCCAGGCTGGAGTGCAGTGGCACAATCTTGGCTCGCTGTAACCTCTGCCTCCCAGGTTCAAGCAGTTCTCCTTCCTCAGCCTCCCGAGTACAGTAGCTGAGACTACAGGTATGCACCACCATGCCTGGCTAATTTTTGTATTTTTAGTAGAGACAGGGTTTCACCGTGTTGGCCAGACTGGTCTTGAACTCCTGACTTCAAGTGATCCGCCTGCCTTGGCCTCCCGAAGTGTTGGGATTGCAGGCATGAGCCACCACTCCTGGCTCTTATCTAAATTAAAAAAAAAAAAAAAAGTCTTACCAACAAAATTACTGACAACCATAGAATAAATATGCCATAATTTCATTAATAGTTTTTTATTGTTGAATATTTAGGTTGCTTTGATTCTTTGTTGATTTAAATAATATTGCAATGAAGATCATTATGCAAATATCCTTGCCACAGTTTAGACATTATTTTCCAATGGTAGATTCCTAGAAGTAGAAAAGCAGTGATTAGACATAACTAGAAAAGAAAATCATAGAGACTATAGGTGAATATTTTTATAAGCTTGCAGTGGGGATGGCCTTCTTATTGAAGACCCCAAAAATAGCATAAAGGGCAAATATGGATGAAATCAACAATAAAACAATGGAAAGATTCTGTATCAGACAAACCATTTGGAAATCATGATAGGCAAATGGTAATAAAGAACTTACACAAATGAAAAAGACTTGACTCACAATTTTTATTTTTATTTATTTTTTTGAGTTGAGGTCTTACTCTGTGGCTCACGTTGGAGTGCAGTGGTGCAGTCTTGGCTAGCTGTAACCTCTGCCTCCCAGGCTTAGGCGATCCTCCCACCTCAGCGTCCTGAGTAGCAGGGACTACAGGTGCATGCCACCATGCCCGGCTAATTTTTGCATTTTTTGTAGAGATAGGGTTTTGCCATGTTGCTCAGGCTGGTCTCGAACTCCTGGACTCAAGCTATCTGCCTGCCTTGGCCTCCCAAAGTGCTAAGATTACGGGCATGAGCCACTGCACCTGGCTGGACTTATAATTTTTAAAAAGACCCCTGATAAAAGAAGAAAAATACTTTTCTTCTTTTGGCCAATAAACATTTGAAAGGATGTTCAATCCCAATAGTAATTAAAGAAACAACTGTAAACAAAGATGATGTATTATTTTTCATTTATCGGTCCACCAAAGATAACTAGTTCCTGCGAATATGTGGTAAGAATATAAATTGCTATATTTCTGAAAGCAGTTTGTCAATTAAAAAGTGTATGTACACTTTTGTCCAGCAATTCTATCTTTAGGAATTTATTTTAAGGGAATTATCAGGTGCTCAATGATGTTTACAAAAGCATTGTTTATTGATGGAAACATTGGAAACAACTTAAATGGGGATTTGGTTTAATTATCGTGTAACCATTCAGTGGAATACTATGTATATGTTAAAAATGACTATGTACATCTGAACTTACTGCTGTAGAAAGATGTCCAAGATGTACTAAAAGAGATACAGACAATGAGTAAATGAATGAATATGCATAGAAAAATATGGAAACATATAAACCATGTTAATTGTGTCTTTCTCTATTTAGAGGGATTATGGCTGATCTTTTATTTTCTATTTATTTTTCTTGAAGTTTTAAAATAAGTATATAACCTGAATAAATAGAAGGAAAAAAAAAAGCCTGTTCCCCAAAAGTGAAATTGGTTGTGGCAAAAATAAAACGTGTGTTCTATTGTGCTGTCTTTTGTAGTTACCAAAAGTGATTTCAAAGTTAGAGTAGAAATATTAAATAAACTGTAGTTTATGAAATGGATCTGAAAAACATAAGAGGAAATGATCAGTTAATCGTGTAACTTTTTTTTTTTTTTTTTTTTTTTTTTTGAGACAGAGTCTCTTGCTCTATTGCCCAGGCTGGAGTGCAATGGCGCAGTCTTGACTCACTGCAACCTCCACCTCTGGGGTTCAAGCAATTCTTGTGCCTCAGCCTCCTGAGTAGCTGGGATTACAGGCACCCGCCACCGTAACTGGCTAATTTTTGTATTTTTAATAAAGACGGGGTTTCACTGTGTTGGCCAGGCTGATCTTGAACTCCTGACCCCAAATGATCAGCCCGCCTCGGCCTCCCAAAGTGCTGGGATTACAGGCGTGAGCCACTGCGCCCAGCCAATAATCGTGTAACATTTAAGAAGGCAAAAAATAGAGCCTTGCATCAGTTTGGTTTACAATGAGAACGAGTTGCTTTAATTTGTCACCTTTCAAAGTATGCCTTTCATTAGCCCATAATCATTGGCAAGTTCTCACATGGAGCCTGTTGGGGGGAGATGGGAGGTCTTGAACTTCCCTTCCAACTCTGTTTTTGTTTTTTTGAGACAAGATCTCACTCTGTCATCCAGGCTGAAGTGCAGTGGCACAGTCAGCTCACTGCAGTTGTCTCGACCTCCTGGGCTCAGACGATCGTCCTGCCTCAGCCTCTGAGTAGTAGGGACTGCAAGTATGCACTTACCACACCTGGCTAATTTAAAACTTTTTTTTGCAGAGATGGGGTCTCGCTATGTTGCCCAGGCTGGTCTCAAACTCTAGGGCTCAAGCTGATCCTTCCTTTTTGGCCTCTTAAAGGGCTGGGATTACAGGCATGAGCCACCACGCCCTGCCCTAACTCTCTTCTTACTGTTGAACCTAGGGCTCAAAGAGGCTTAGTGACATGTTAGGGATCTGGTAGGGATGCAAGAACTGCATAGGCGCAGAGTCCTTCCCACTCTGCCTGTGTGGGCGGTGTGAGGGTGGGAGTATCAGGCCACTTGTTCCCAATATTTCTGTCATGCTGTGCTTGAAAATTTGTCAACAATGACTTGCTCTCTGGATTTAAGTGTTGTCTTTTATTTTTCTCTCTCCAATCCTACAATGCTAGTTCCTTTGGGAAAATCGTCTGATAAGTCACAAATACCTACATTGAGTGAATTTTCCCCACATCTTCACCCTTGCAAACACAGGGGAAGGTCGGTTTCATAGGCATATGCTGGTATGTGGGACTTGAAGAGGGGAAACAGTGCAGTTAGTTGGGGGTCAGTCCAAGAACAAGTCCTTGAACTTCACCATTTTGCTAAGACTGTGAACACAGGTTTTGGGGAGGATGAAATCATAATTTTTGATGCTAGAGCTGTTCACAGCTTTTTCTTTGATGAATGACTCTCGTTCATGTGCTTAAAGATTTTCTTGGTGCTGTGAATTAAAACAGACTTTTGGCTTGAAAGAGTAAATTTATGAGATGTAGCTTGACCCATTTTTATCTTGTACTTTAATTTCTGAGAACCATGACAGTCATATAGTGTGTATCCTCATAGGGAAAAATGGCTTATGTGAGACACGGTTTAATTTGTGCCAGTAAATGAGTAAAAATCTTGTTTTGGTATAAATCAACTTAATTTTATTTAACATTGATTTTCATTATTAAAGTGCTGCAATCACATTTCAGAAAACTTTAAAAATTGAGAAAAAGGGGTGAGATTATTAATATTTTTCTGCAATGCAATGGCATTTTTGTATTATTTCTAGATTTTTTCTTATCCATCTAAAATATAACAGTTCCAGGGTTGTGGTTCTGGCAGAATGTGGCAGATTAAGCAAAACCTTTTCTATTTTCATCTAATCTGCCCCCGAAATGAGCAGTGATCTATTATCTTTACTTTTTATTTCTTCTGGCAAAACTTGTCAGCATATTTAGCAGAAGGTGGAGACAATTTCTTTTCACAGATTTGGATTTAGTAGCAATATCCTAAGTGGATTTTTTCTGCTAAAAGAAATTGTTAGAGTTAAGCTTGGAGGAAATGAATCAAATGTTTCTAAACAATTCTGGGGGTTAGTTGAATTCTATTTCCTGAGGGTAGGGAAAAAAAAAGTTTTTTTTTTTTTTTTGAGACGGAGTCTCGCTCTGTCACCCAGGCTGGAGTGCAGTGGCGCAATCTCAGAAAACTGGCATTTTTATTCCAGCTCCTTGAATTTTTAACTGGGCTCAGTGTCCTAGACTGGTCTATTCTGTGTTGGTAAACTCTGCCATTTGGCTGGTGTGTTTGGTGGAAGGAAAATGTGATCTTGCCTAGTTTGGTTATTCTAAGAGAGCTTTTTTCCTTCCCTTCAGCCAAGATATGCTATTCCCTTATGCTTATTTTTTTTCCATTCTCTTCTTTGCAGAGTACTCGGGTGGAGTTTGACCTGCCAGAATATTCTGTTCGTCGAAGATACCAGGATTTTGACTGGTTGAGGAGCAAACTGGAAGAATCCCAGCCCACTCATCTCATTCCCGTAGGTAGTAAGTCACTACAGCTTGTTCTCACTTGTCCTGTGTTGTCTTTCCTGAAGGGGTTCACTCAACTCTCATCCCTTAAGTTATACAGACTCACCCAGCAAACGTATGTAAAACATGCTAATGGACACTGTATATAATACTTCACCTATTAGGTTTTAGTTTCTGATTTGCTATATTGAAAGCCAGTTTTTCACTGGGTGTATACCTAAAGGATTATAAATCATGCTGCTATAAAGACATATGCACACATATGTTTATAGCGGCACTATTCACAATAGCAAAGACTTGGAACCAACCCAAATGTCCAACAACGATAGACTGGATTAAGAAAATGTGGCACATATACACCATTGAATACTATGCAGCCATAAAAAATGATGAGTTCATGTCCTTTGTAGGGACATGGATGAAACTGGAAACCATCATTCTCAGCAAACTATCGCAAGGACAAAAAACCAAACACCGCATGTTCTCACACATAGGTGGGAATTGAACAATGAGAACATGTGGACACAGGAAGGGGAACATCACACACCAGGGACTGTTGTGGGGTGGGGGGAGGGGGGAGGGACAGCATTAGGAGATATACCTAATGCTAAATGATGAGTTAATGGGTGCAGCACACCAACATGGCACATGTATACAAATGTAACCTGCACGTTGTGCACATGTACCCTACAACTTAAAGTATAATAATAATGAAATGAAAAAAAATAGCCAGTTTTGCGGCTGGCTGGGCTTTCTTTAGCCACAGCGGTAGAAATCTATCACAGAATCCATTGCCACAGTTTTTCATGTAAAAAACAAGGAAACCACCTAACACTATTTATTGAAGCAACGTGACATTTATCTACTCCAGTGCTTCCATCTGCACAGTTTTTAAAAAACAGAACCAGAGCAAAAGAAATTTAAATCTTTTTTTTTTTTTTTTTTTGAGACAGAGTTGCACTTTCTTGCCCAGGCAGGTGCGCAGTGGCATGATCTCAGCTCACTGCACCCTCCACCTCCCAGGTTCAGGTGGATCACCTGTCCCAGCCTCCTGGGTAGCTGGGATTACAGGCACATGCCACCACGCTCAGCTAGTTTTTGTATTTTTAGTAGAGATGGGTTTTGCCGTGTTGGCCAGGCTGGTCTCGAACTTCTGATCTCAGGTAATCCACCAATCTCGGCCCCCTAAAGTGCTGGGATTACAGGTGTGAGCCACCGCGCCTGGCCTCAACATTTATATTGAGTACTTTTCTGACTACTTTTGTTAAAAGTAGAAATAATAACAGTTTGGACACCAGATGTTTCTTTGGGCCTTGGGGGCTTTAGAGCAGTTTGAGTCATAAAACTCCTCAGAGTGGCTGATTTATCTTTCAGCAAAAACCTTTGTTGAGTGATAACTTCCTAGCACTACCAACTTTCTGTTACCACTGCATCTCCCAGCCTTTTCCCCCCATGGTTAGAAGAGGCTGTGTATGTTGTGAATGCACTGGCAGTTTTCTCGGTTTTCAAGGTGAAAAGAGCCACGTTGCTAGTACTGTGATAGGAATGATGGCTCTCACCTGGGGCTCAGTTCTTTCTCAGGGTATCTCCTTTTTCCCCACGTACCCATTCTGTTCTCCGAGCCTGAAGTTCTGCTTTTTCTGTCTTCTAACCACTTAAAAACATGCCTGAAGAGGAAACAGTAGTTTTTAAACAGTTGGGAATATTCCTTAAAATAGAATCGTAAGGTGGCAAAATAGGCAGCTAGTGAATAATTTTTTAAAAATAAACTGCATTTTAGAACATTATCAGAATTACAGAATTATTGTGAAGGTAGTAGAGAGAATTCTCAAGCCTCACATCCGGTATTAACATTTTATATTAGTGTGGCACATTTGTCACAATGAACCAGTCGTTATGAAATAAACACCATTATTAACTAAAAGTCTTTTATTCCAAGTTCCTTTTTGTTTTTCTTTCTTTTTTTTTTTTTTCTTTTTTGAGATGAAGTTTAGCTCTGTCACCCAGGCTGGAGTGCAGTGGCGTGATCTCAGCTCACTGCAGCCTCCACCTTCAGGGTTCAAGCGATTCTCCTGCCTCAGCCTCCTGAGTAGCTGGGATTACAGGTGCACACCATCACACCCAGCTAATTTTTGTATTTTTAGTAGAGATGAGATTTCAGCATGTTGGCCAGGCTGGTCTCAAACTCCTGACCTCAGGTGATCCTCCCACCTCGGCCTCCCAAAGTGCTAGGATTACAGGCGTGAGCCACCACGCCCGGCCCAAGTTCCTTTTTTCTGTTCCAGGATCCTACCCAGGATCCCACATTTTATTTAGCAGTCATGTCTCCTTAGGCTCTTCTTGGTTGTAACGGTTTCTCAGGCTTTCCCTTTTTTGGATGACCAT
The DNA here is from genome assembly GCF_006542625.1 of Nomascus leucogenys. Lineage (NCBI taxonomy): Eukaryota > Metazoa > Chordata > Mammalia > Primates > Hylobatidae > Nomascus > Nomascus leucogenys. Next base: position 88,875,578 of record NC_044388.1, read on the forward strand.
GACTGTTTTGAGGAGTACTAGTCAGGAATTTTGTAGACTTGTCCCTCAGTTGACATTTGTCTGATGGCTTTCCCGATCGGGGTAATGTGTTTGGGGAGGAAACCACAGAGGTGAGCTGCCACCCTCATCACCTGTCCAGGGCACGTGCTGTCAACAGTGTGCCTCACCATTGATGTGAACCTCCATCACCTGACTTGAGGTAGTGCTGGTCAGCTTTCTTCACTGTACAATTAATTACTCTTTCTCCCTGCCTTTCTGTACTGTACTCTTTGGAAGAAAGTCAGTGTTTATTTATAGCCCACACCATGCATCAGGGAGCTGCCCTCCTGGCAGCTGGTGCCTGTGAGGTTGATACTGGAAGCTCAAAGGTAAGACAGTGACACCTGCTGGTGAAATATAGTGTCTACTCTACTCTTCCATAGACACTAGAAGAGAATGGAAGAGTTTCCAGAATGCCCAAGGTGGATACAGAATATCTTTTATCTTTAAGTGTGGTTTCCGATGGTCTGGATAGAAGCAGTTGGTAGGAAGCTACTTTAGAAACAAGCAGAAACTTAATTTTTCTTCATAAATTCTTGGTACTCACATATCTGGAGTGGAGAGAGATTTAATATAGGAGAGGCTCTCTGATTTAAGTATGAAAGTCAAACCAGAAACCAACCCCCTCATCTGCTACAAAAAATTTTATAGTAGCTTTGCTAGGAGGTGTCTGTCTGTTATTTAAGCATCATCTTTGGGAGGAAGAGAGGGTGGGATGAGAAGATTATAAGGAAGACAAAGGACCCCTGCCTTAGGGAACTTATTATCAGTTGGAGACCCAGTAAACATGCAGAAATGTTCATTTCCCTTTTTAAAAAAGGATTTGTTGAGATTTAATTTATATAACATACATAATTCACGCATTTAAAATGTACAGTTCAAAGGCTTTTAGTATATTCATAAAATTGGACAACCATCAGCATTATCCATTTTCGAATCTTTTTATCACCCCAAAAAGAAACCTCACATCCCTTAGCTCTCACTTACAAACACTGTATATCCCCCAGCCCCTGGCAACCACTCATGTACTTTCTACAGATTTGCCTATTCTGGACATTTCATGTAAGTGAAATGATACACAACGTGATTTTTTCGTTACTGGGTTTTTTCACTTAGCATATTTTCAGGGTTCATCCATGTAGCATATATTAATATTTAATTCCTTTTTATTGCCATATAATATTCCAGTTTATTGATAATACCACATTTTGTCTATTCACCCTTGATGGACGTTTTGGTTGTTTCCCTTTTTGGCTATTATGAGTAATGCTGCTGTGAACATTCGTGTACAAGTTTTTCTGTGGACATGTTCCCATTTTTGGGGGGGTGTATTCTTAGGAGTGTAATTGTTGAATCATACATAACTCTATAATTGGCCTTTTGAGGAACTGCCAGACTGTTTTCAAAAGCGATGACATCAACTTACATTTCCACATGCGATGTATGGGAGTTTCTGCACATCTCCATCAATGCTGTTACTGTCTGTCTTTTGGATTGTAGCCATCCTACTGGATTTGCAGTGCTAGCTCATTGTGATTTTAATTTGTATTTCCCTAATGATGTTGAGCATCTTTTCATGTGCTTTTGGGCATTTGCATATCTTCCTTGGAGAAATATCAATTAAGATCCATTGCCCATTTAAAAATTGGGGTGCCTTTTCATCCTTAAATTTTCATAGTTCTTTTTAAAAATTTTATCTATATATTTGTATATATGTGTGTGTGTGTGTGTATATATATGTGTGTGTGTGTATATATATATATAATTTTTTTTTTTTGAGGCAGAGTCTCGCTCTGTCGCCCAGGCTGGAGTACAGTGGCGCGATCTCGGCTCACTGCAAGCTCCGCCTCCTGGGTTCACGCCATTCTCCTGCCTCAGCCTCCCTAGTAGCCAGGACTACATGCACCTGCCACCATGCCTGGCTAATATTTTGTATTTTTAGTAGAGACAGGGTTTCACCATGTTAGCCAGGATGGTCTCCATCTCCTGACCTCATGTTCCCCCTGCCTCGGCTTCCCAGAGTGCTGGGATTACAGGCTTGAGCCACTGCGCCCGGCCCCATTATATATATAAAATTTTAAGAGGCAGGATATTGTTTTGGCACCCAGGCTGGAGTGCAGTGGTATGATCACAGCTTACTGCAGCCTCGACCTCCCAGGATCAAGCGATTCTCCCACCTCAACCACCACAGGTACGTGCCACCATGCCTGGCTGATTTTTAAAATTTTTTTGTAGAGACAAGGTGTCACTGTGTTGCCCAGGCTGGTCTTGAACTCTTGGGATCAAGTGATCTTCCCACCTTAGCCTCTAGAATAGCTGGGACTACAGGCACCCTATGCCATCATGCCTGGCTAATTCTTTTTTTGGTAGAGACAGAGTCTTGCTATGTTGCCCAGGCTGGTCTCAAACTCCTGGCCTCAAGGGGATCCTCCTGCCTTTGCCTTTTAAAGTTCTGGGATTACAGGCGTGAGCCACCGGGCCTGGCCAAGAGTAACCATATGTTCTTAAAATGCCATCTTGGAACCAGAAGTATGCTGGGTGTATATGTTTGTCATCTCATAACAGCAGTTCACTGTGTTTTTCTTCATTATGTAATAGTTGGAGCTGCCAGAAAGCATTCATTATCACTTTTTTCCTCTGTTTTTTTTAAAGCTTTTTTGAGATATAATTGATATACAGAATAGCCTTGCACATATTTAATGCATACAATTCAATAGGCTTGTATATACCCCTGATACCATCACCACAATCAAGGTAATAAACAGATCCATCACCTTCACAAGTTTTCTTGTGTCCCTTTGCTGTTTTGTTTTGTTTTGTTTTGTTTTTGTAAGAACCTGTAACATAAGATGTACATAGCGTGTAACATGAACATGTAACATAAGATCTCTCCTCTTATCACATTTTACAGCATGCAACACCATACAGTCGTTCCCCCTTATTTGTGGTTTTGCTTTCCATGGTTTCAGTTACCTTTAGACCAAAAATATGACATGGAAAATTCCAAAAATAAACAGTTCATAAGTTTTCCATTGTTTGCTGTTCTGAATAGTGTGATGAAATCTCATGCAGTCCCGCCTAGGACATAAATTATCTTTGTCCAGTGTATCCACGCTGTAGACACTGCCCAGCTGTGAGTCCCTTAGCCCTCTTGGTCATCAGGCTGGAGATCACAAGAAGAGTGAGTACAGTACCATAAGATGTTTTGAGAGAGAAAGAGAAAGGCCATATCCCCATAACACTTATTACAGAATATTATTAAAATTGTTCTGTTTTATTATTGTGAATCTTTTACCGTGCCTGATTTGGAAACTAAATTTTACTATAGATATGTATAGGAAAAATCATATACATATATAGGTATGTATATACAGGTGGGAAGTTCACTTGGGCCCAAGAGTTCAAGACCAGCCTGGGCAACACAGTGATACCTTGTCGCTAAATTTTATTATAGGTATGTATATATAGGAAAAACATAGTATATACAGGGTTCAGTACCATCCATGGCTTCAGGCATCTGCTGGGGGTCTTGGAATGTATCCCCCTAGGATAAGGGAGGATGACTGTATTGTTAACTGTAGGTACCACTTTGTACAGCAGATATCTGGAACTTATTTATGTTATATGACACTAGCTTTATATCCATTGAACAACTCCCCATTTCCCGCTCTCCGTACCCCCTGGCAACCACCATTCTATTTTCTGCTTCTGTATTTGTTCAGTGGGTTTGACACTTCTTCATTTCCTGGAGCACTAGTTACACAGCAGAGCAATTTCATGATTAGATGGGTGCATGTATTAGATTTGGAAGATGAAGCAGATACATTTAGTAAACACTTGAGTGTTTAATTTTCACTTGGAAATTTAATGTTTACCTCAGTTTTAAGGAAGAAAGCTTTCTGGAAGGATACATTTGTATTATGTCCAAGTTTTCTTTTGAGTAGTAGTAAACTCATAGGAATTAATGAGAATAAATTTGTAATGCAACAATTGTTTTTTTAATATGAAATAATAACTCCATTTTCTAGTGGTTTCTTCTTTTTTGTACTGTTAAAAATATACCTGCGTTTAGCTGACTCAATGGATAAGTTAATAAGTATTGAAACATTGGTTCAACTTCCTAATGCTTTGCATTAAACTGGGCTTGGTGATTATTGTTTTTAATCTCTGTGCTTGGTGACAAGCTTTTAATCTCTATGCTCCTTTATTTATTTGGTAGTAATTTTTGCTTACAAGCAATATTTTCTATTAGTTTGATAAGGGTAGGAGAAATAGGCCTCTGGCATGTAAATATTTAATGTGCACTAAATATTTGTTGAATTGCTTAGAAGAAGCAAGTCAACTGCTGATGAGGAAGTTGGACATTTCAGGATTCAGCAACTGAAAGATTTGTCTAGATTTCCTACCCAGAAATAGCAGCATTCCATTGACAGTCTACAAGAAATATGCTATTTTTTCAGATTATAAAACCGCTTATAAACTAATATGGAATATAGATGAAAGTACTTTACTAAAGTACTAAGTACTATTATCAGTATTTCAAGATTAAACCCTGAAATATTTAATGGATTATTGTAATACTTTGCAAATAGGATTTTTTTTGCAGGATCCAACATATATATGTGTATATTCAATTTTTAAAAATGTTTTCATTGTGGAAAATATTAACCATATTGAAGAGATTCGGTACGATGAGTCCCCTTGAAACTCCATCACTCAGTTTCAACATTTATCAGTTCATGGCCAATCTTGTTTCACCGCCGTCCACTCCCTCACCCCTACACCCAGGTGTTTTTTTTTTAAGTGCCTTAAACAACAGAAATTTATTCTCTTACAGCTCTGGAGGTCAAAAGTCCAAAATGAGTTTTAGTGAGCTAATATCAAGATACAGGCTAGGGCTGCATTCCACCAGAAGGCTCTAGGGGAGAATTTGTTTGCCTACCTTTTCTAGCTCTTGGGGCCATCTGCATTCCTTGGCTCATGGCCTCTTTATCTTCAAAGCCAACAGCATATCTGTCATCATCTCTGCTTCCACCATCACATCTCCTTTTCTTAAAAAATGGAAGTAAAATCCATATTACATATCACCATTTTAACCATTTTGGAGTGTCCAATTCAGTGACTTTTAGTACATTCACAATGTTGTACGACCATCACCACCATTCAGTGTTGTATGACCATCACCACTGTTTAATCCAGAACATTTTCATTACCCCCAAAAGAAACTTTGTATACCCATTAAGGAACCACTCTCAATTCCCTCCTTTTCCCAGCCCGGCTATAATGAAGAATGCTGCTATCAACACTGGTGGTTGTATAAGATTTTGTTTGAGCACTTATTTTCAGTTACCTTGGCTATACAACAAGAAATGGAATTGCAGGAGCATATAGTAATTCTGTGTTTAATTTTTTGAGGAATTGTTCAAACTGTTTTCCACAGTGGCTTATAATTTTATATCCCCACTGGAAATGTATGAGGGCCCAATTTCTCCACATATTTGCCAACATTTGCTATTTTACTTTAAAAATTCTAGTAAGTATGAAGAAGTAGATCCCAAATGACTTGTTTTTTTGAGACAGGATCTCGCTCTGTCACCCAGGCTGGAGTGCAGTGGCATGACCATAGCTTACTGCAGCCTCCAACTCCTGGGCTCAAGCAGTCCTCCCACCTCAGCCTCCATAGTAGCTGGGACTTCAGGTGTGCACCACCATGCCCAGCTAATTTTTTGTTTTTTGTAGAGATGGGGTCTTGCTATGTTGCCCAAGCTGGTCTGGAGCTTCTAGCCTCAAGCAGTCCTTCCAGCTTAACCTCCCAAAGTGCTAGGATTATAGACATGAGCCACTGTGCCTGCTTCCCCCAATCGATTTTTTAAGACATTTTGGCCTAAACGTCATATAGATGTTCTACCTGTAAGTCCACTCCCCTTTTTGCTTTTTGTTCTCAGTGCTTACAAATTAATAAAAATACTTGATATTTGTTAGACATCTGCTTTGTGCTTGGAATTGTGTTGAGCTCTTTTCATTTACATGATGTGATTTACAGACTATAGATGGACGTGATTTCACCAGCAACCCAGATTCCTATGTGTAAACAACCCAGACAGTAATAGAGGTGAGGGTGAGAGTAGGTGTGTCCCATAAGGAATCTTGAAATAGGAAGAAATTTCTGAAGCTACATACATTTGGAAATGATAATGCTTATGACAGGAGGAAATTCTGCTTGCAGAAGGGTTCTCTCTAGGGTTCCTTTAAATAGCAAGTTCCCCCAATTGATGAAACATAAGTTCAATGTGCTAAATCAGAAGAATGGACCCCTATTGTAGAATGTCATCTTTATGTTAAATGAGGCACTCCTAACCACTTACTTGTGCCTCAGGCCATCCTCTCAAGTCTTATTCAGCAGAAGCAAATGAGAGTATCATAACAGGACTCTAAGTAAGAACAGGAAAATATCCACTGGATTTGGTAATTAGAAAGTCATTGGCACTCAATTTTAAAAGGGCCGTTTCTGCACTGGGTGGGGATAGGGCAGAGAAACCCAGCACTGAAGGCAGTATCACAGCTGGTTTTGTTTTGAGGGTTGGGGGAAGGCTGGGGCTTGAGAAATCAATGGGATACAGTGAAGTCAAGGTAAGTGACTCCTTTCAAAAAGATTGAATGAGCCAGGAAGGACAAGGGAGAAGATATAAGGTCAAGGGGTGGTTGGATTCATACTTTTTAGGAAGAAAAACCAACCATATTTTTATAGATTCTGGGAATAGAGCTGGATGAACAGATGTTGAAGATACAGGGAAGAGGTTAATGACAGGTGCTCCCTAATGAACAAATGGGTCAAGGACACAGATGGAATGCTTAGCTTTAGGGGAGGAGGGGTTGTCCACAGGGACTAAGGAAGTGAGGGTGATGCCCAGTGGATGGGCTTCTGCGGAGGAAGCAAAATAGGAAATTTCCATCTGATGCTCTTACATCTGGTTCTCACTTCAGAAAGATAGTAATCTGCTTAGCACGAAAAGCTGGGGTATAAGAATGGCTGCCTAAAGGAACGGGAGAGGGAAGAACTGACCAGAATAAAGGAATTATCCTAAAGGACAGCCATATCCCATTAAGATAACTTCTTGGTGCTTTGGACTGGGCCAGCATTGGGCTGAGTGGCCCGTCCGTCTGATCCAGCACTGCATTTCGAATATTCTACTCAAGTGTAAGCTCTGCTGGGTGTCACACGTGGACATGTTATCCTTGTGTGGCTCTGTAATTTTATTCCTGACTCTATTCCCCTTTCTTCTTTCATTTACAAACCTTTCCACTGTGCCCTTTGGAACTCCTGCTCTGTTATAAAGAATCCCCCAGTATTCTTAGCATCTTCTCTGAATATTCCCACCATGTCAAGGTTTAAATGAACACTGGATGTCCCTGAAGATTAGTAGTCCCCTGAAGCTGCTGCCAGTCTTACAACAAAGACACCCAAACTTGTGTGTGTTTACCCTGTGGTAGGAATCATTCAAAGCACTTTCAGCATATTAACTAATTTAATACTCATGACAACCCTGTGAAGTTGATGCTGTTAGTTTTTACCTAGCACCAACTTCTTGAGGTACCAAGAGATATATAGAACTTGACGGAAGGCAAACAGCTAGTAGGTGGCAAAGTCAAAAGATAAACCCAGGAAGCAAGGCATCAGAATCTTTACTCTTGATAACTAAAACATACTTTCTAAAGCTCTTTCAAGTTGGGGGCACTGAATTTCCTCATACTCCAAATACTTTTTTTCCAGGGGGTGGGGTGTTGGTGTTACCAATTCCTAAATCTTTTCACGGTTTTGTGTTCTAAATCTAGGTTTACTAGGCCTACTCCAGGTGGCCTAGTATTCCACTTTTTTGGGTTGGCTAAGTCCACTAATCCTTGTTGCTATGTCTTATTTCTGTTTGTTTTTGTCCTTCAGGGTTTATAATTTTAAAAAATCCTCTTTATTGCCATATTATGGGGGTTTGAGGAGGTTGTGGAGTTAAACGCTTGTGTTTAATGTCCTACTTTGAACTTGAACTGCTGGGTTGGTTTAACATTAGAAAATATATTAATTTACCACTTACCATATTAAAAGAAAAAGCATGTGATTGTCCTGATAGACCTACTTGGCCAACGTTGTCTTGGTTTATTCCCTAAAGAGGCTTGCATTTTCTAAACACTCATGCATCTGCATGAGTGTTCACAGCAGCATTGTTAGTAGGGCCATAAAACTGTAAACCATTCACATGATCATGCACACGTTCACAGGCAGGAGAGTAGGTGGACAATTTGTCACACAGTCAGTTATATAGTGCATGACTATGGAACAGTAAAATTATTTTCCTGTAGCTAAACATGCATCGATATGGATAAGTTGCAGAAAGACAATGTTGAGTGACAAAAGCGAACTATACAGATGTGTACTGCATAGTGACATTTCTGTCAACGGTGGATGGCATATAGATGGTGGTCCCATAAGATTATAATACTATATTTTTAGTGTACCTTTTCTACGTTTTAATATGTTTAGGTACCCAAGTACTTGCCATTGTGTTACAATTGCCTACAGTAGTCAGCACAGTAACATGCTAGGAGCAATAGCCTATACCGTATCGTCTCGGTGTGTAGTAGCCGCACCATCTAGGTTTGTGTAGGTGCACTCTATGATGTTCACACAATGATGAAATCCCTGACAATGCATTTCTCAGAGTGTATCTCTGTCATTAAGTGACACATTAACTGTAGTTTTATTTTTTATAAAGTTAAACAACAAGTTCAACGAACAGTACATTGTTTTAAAACTGAAACTTAGAGGGGAGCAATGACCAAAAAGTTGAGGACTGTAATTCCCTCATGGGGGCAGGAATAAGTGGAGATCTGATCAGGGATCCGCTGACAGGGAGCTTTGTCAATGGCAGTGTTCTCTCTGTCAAGTTGAGTGGTAGATTAATAAGTGCTGGTTTTATTATTATGCTTTATGACTTTGAGGTATATAATACGCTCTTTTATCATGCTAAAAAACAGCACCATTTTATAATCTACAATTCAGTGACATCAAATACATTCACAATGTTGTGCATCTGTCACCACCTTCTGAAAAGTTTCAGAATCACCTTGGAAGGAAACCCTGTACCCATGAAGCAGTCACATCTCATTTCCCCCGATCTCTCCAGCCCCTGGCAACCACACATCTACTGTCTGTCTCTATGGGTTTGCCTATTCTGGACATTTCACATGAATGGAATCATATATATGGACTTTGGTATCTGGCTGCTTTCATTTACCATAATGTTTCCAGAGTTCTTCCATGATGTAGCATGTTTTAGTACTTAGTTTTTATGACAAACTATTAGTCCATTGCATGGATATGCCACATTTTGTTTGCTCATTCACATGTTGATGGACATTTGGATTGCTTCTGCCTTTTGGTCATTGTAAACAAGGCTATTATGACTATTTGTGTACAAAATTTTGTTTGGGCACCTGCTTTCAATTCTTTTTTTTTTTAAAGCTTTAAAAAATGTTTGTTTGAGATGAAGTCTCACTCTGTAACCCAGGCTGAAGTGCAGTGGCGCAATCTCTGCTCACTGCAACCTCCCCATCTTGCCAGCCTAAGCTATCCTCCCACCTCAGCCTCCTGAATAGTTGGGACTAGAGGTGCAAGCCACCATGCCCAGGTAATTGTTTTTATATTTAATATTTTTGGTAGAGATGTGGTTTCACCATGTTGCCCAGGCTGGTCTCGAACTCCTGAGCTGAGGCAATCCACCTGCCTTGGCCTCCCAAAGTGCTGGGATTACAGGCATGAGCCACCACGCCCAGCCTTGCTTTCAGTTCTTTTGGGCATAAATCTGTGAGTGGAATTGCTGAGTTTTATAGTAATTCTAAATTTAACTTATTGAGGAACCACCAAACTGTTTTCCACAGTGGCTACATGTTTTACATTCCCGCCAGCAATGTATAAAGGTTCTGATTTCTCCACATCCTCACCAACACTTTTTTTTTTTTTTTCTAAGCTTATGGCCATCTTAGCAGGTATGAAATGGCATCTCATGATGGTTTTGACTTGCATTTCCCTGATGACTACTGATGTTAAGCATCTTTTCATGTGCTTCTTAGCCATTTGGGTATCTTCTTTAGAGAAATATCTATTAGATTTAGTTGCCGTTTTTTAAATGTACAATTTTAAAAATATTTCATAGCTCAAATATTTTAAAACGTACATAGCAGATACTTCTTTTCCCTGTGGTAGTAATAATAAAGAAAGCTTTTTAATCAAGCAGTTGATCAAACTACTATGGAAACAGATTAAAAGCTCAAAGATCCCTTGGTGGGCAGGTAGTTTTAAATTGCCCACAGTATTGACTCTAAGTCAGTATATAGAGAAATGTATTTGAATAAGGGGAATAAGGGAAATTACGTTTTAGAGAATTTTTGAGTATAAACCTAAACCAAAAAATTGGCTTATAAAAGGTATTTTTTTTAGATACATGAATTTACCTAATTTATTCATTCACCAAGTATGAATGGGGAATGAAGCACTGGGAGCAGAATCTTAAAACATTTAAATCATAAAACTTTTATGTGGTTGATGCCTGCCTTCCTTTCCTTTCCTTTCCTTTCCTTTCCTTTCCTTTCCTTCCTTCCTTCCTTCTCTTTTTCTTTTTCTTTTTCTTTTCTTTTCTCTTCTTTTCTTCTTGCCATAACTTTTCCATCATATCACGTGTACCTCAAGCAATGTAAAAATTACTGTTGAATTTACTGGATAAATATCTACTTTTCTGTGTTTCAGAGACTGTAATTTAGTGTTTTATTCCTTGCATTATAAAATTGACAGGGTATTTACTCCATGTATATTTTTCAGAAATCTTTATATTAATAACTACATGAAGATCTGCCTGATTAAGAAATACTTTTCTTGGACAGAGGGGTAATAGAACTGTGTGCTAGCTTGGTTGTTTTCCTTGCACCATCTCATCAATTACTCTGATTTTTTTTCTTCATGTCTTCATAGCCTCTTCCCGAGAAGTTTGTGGTAAAAGGTGTTGTGGATCGTTTTTCAGAAGAGTTTGTGGAGACCAGAAGAAAAGCTTTGGATAAATTTCTAAAAAGAATTACGGATCATCCTGTGCTCTCTTTCAATGAACACTTTAATGTTTTCCTTACTGCTAAGGTAAGGGCAGTTTACATACTCTTCCCCCATATTACCATTCTTGGGGCTCTTTCCTAAAAGCTGTCTTGAGCAAGACTCGGTCTCTACAAAAACTTTTAACAAATAGCCAAGTGTGATGTTGTGCGCCTGTAGTCCCAGCTACCTGGGAGGCTAAGGCAGGAGGATAGCTTGAGCCCAGGAGTTTGAGGCTTCAGTGAGCTATGATCGTGCCACTGCACTGCAGCCTGGGTGACAGAGTGATACCCTGTCTCTTTAAAAAAAAAAAAAAAAAAAACTGTTTTGATCTTTCAGAAGCCACCTTCATGAGCGAATGGTTCACTGTAACAGGGTTGTCGTAAAATTGGTCTTTTTTTGGGTGCCTATGTGCATTAGCATGCTTTTTTGCATTAGCAAATCCGTATAGATGGATTCTATGTTAGAATTTAGGAGGTCTATCCCCACCCCATCCGGGGCCCTACCCACTTGCAGCAGTAGAGGAAGTTAGAATATTTGCTCTGCCAAAAGCAGAGCTAAGTGTTTCCTTAAACACTTGGCAGTATTACTGGGTGAGGCCAGTCTGACCAGCAATGGGCATGGAACTGAAGGAACATTTGAGTGTTTGGTGAGGGTGTTCTTCTTAAGGGCGCTTTGAGTGATTACTTGCAGCTGCATTTTACAGACAAACTCAAGTTCCAGGAGCTTGTCCTTGTTCAGGTAGCGTCACTAGGATCTCAAATTGGGTCTTTGTGGCTACTGAGGCCACACCGTCCCTGTGTATCAGACTGCCTGATTGTTACTTAACCTGCAATCATGTTCCTATCAGGTGGACATTTGCCAGATAAAACATTTGGGTCCTACACAGTTGCCAGATTCTGTGTATTCAAACTCAAGTTGGTTGTCCACTGGCCTTTCTCTGCACTTCCCTCTTGGCAGAACTGGCCAGAAAACCTGAGGTGCTGTGCTCTCGCTGTCTGCAGAAATGGGGTCACATGCTCAGACCCTCCTGCTAGCTTCCCTCCAGTCCCATCTGTTTGGTTTCAGGTATCATATTCCCATGTTCAGGCCATATGTACCATGTTCCATGTTGGCAAGGGTATTGTGGTCCAGATACTTTCTAGTTTTTAAATCTGCAAAATTGAGAAATAGTTATAGATAACATTAGTTGACATTAAAGACTTCGGAGAGTGTGCCATTCTTCATTCAATGGAAGCCACATGACAAAGTCCTTTAGTTTTTATAACCTCAGTTGGCATTGAGTCTTATTGATGACATTCCAGTTCGGTGTCTCTTTTTCCCAGAGGCTTTCCCCCACTACAGGTTGGACAGGTACACTTTTTAAAAATAAGTATTTCCTGGCAAACTAATCCTCAGGTATAATTCCTTCAACTCATACTCAAAGTAGAATACATCCTAATTCTCCAAAAGCGCAACGCACTTTCTCCCCCAAGGTCCATTTTCAAGAAAGCCCTCAAGCACATTCATGCTTACTGAACAAAAAAGAAAAGGGAGGGAAAAGCTTGGACCCCTGGTTGTTAGGAATCTGTATGAAGAATAAGTAGGAAAGAGAGAGAGAGAGTGTGTGTGTGTGTGTGTGTGTGTGTGTGTGTGTGTGTGTGTGTGTGAGAGAGAGAGAGAGAGAGAGAGAGAGAAGGAGATTTATCTATCTGTGGGCCAAGCAGTATGAAAATGACTTAAAAAATATAAGGTCCTTGACTGCCTCGATCAAAATCCGACTCCATGTGAGTGAATACAGGAGAGGTGGCTTTAAACAGAACAAATTTTAGCCCTAATTCAGTATCACTTGCTGAACAAAATGTGCTAAATGGCCTTATCTTTTCTTTAAAAATTTTTAAAATTGTGATAAAATACACCTAACATTTACTATCCTAACAGTTTCTAAGTGTACAGTTAAGTAGTGTTAAGTATATTTAAATTAGTTATGCAGCTTATCTTCAGAACGTTTGCATCTTGCAGATCTGAAACTCTATGCCTATTAAATGGCAGCACCCTATTACCCCTCTTCCAGCTGCCTCATTTTTTCCTTTAACATACCTTGAATAACTTGATCTTGTTCTTAGATGAGCCACTTACGTGTTCTGCCTTAGGGAATGCAGAGACACTCTTTGTTTTCTTTGTGATGACATGAGCTTTTCAACAAGTTAGAAGTGTCCTTAAGAAGAAGCCAAAAGGCTGTATGTAATGGCTCATGCCTGTAACACCCAGCGCTTTGGGAGGCCAAGGGGGTAGATCACCTGAGCCCAGGAGTTCATGTTCAGCCGGGGCAACATGGTGAGACCGCATCTCCATATATTAAAAAGAAGAAGCAGTAGCAGCCAGTAGTAATACTGGGAGAAATGGGGACGCTCAATAGCAACTATATTCAAGTCAATATTTTAATCTTTGGTTGAGTGGGTACAGCAATCAGATAGATACTACTGAATAACTTTATTCAACACGTAAATTAACTTGGTTAACTGGGACACCCTTTCAAAGCTCTACTTGAAGCGGAGCCTGTACAGTCCAGCGAGCCCATTTGACTCCAGTCTCACTCGTAAAAACGCTGTCTGCAGAGGTAATTCCAAGAACTCTGAGGCTTCAGTTATAGTCTTGTGAAGGCCTTGTGCCTTTGGGGATGTTTCTTGTCTAGAATGTGGGAGGTCAGAAGGGGAGATGGAATCTTTAGGACACTCTCTCAGGCAGCCTGACTCTGAAGGGAAGGAGAGAGGTGGAGAGGAACTAGAGGAGATTGCTGCTGTTTTTAAGATGAGTCAGCCTTGGGTGTATTTTACATGCTGAAGGATTAGAAATTGAAGATACAGACAGGAGAGGGGATAATTGGTAGGGCAAGGCCCTCGGTTGGGGGAAGGTATGGATAGGTATTCCAGAAAAACTCTCAAACCATGGTTTTCCTCTGCTCTCAGACAACAACAGTTGTCATCAACACAGGAGAAGACTTCTGTGACCAAATTGCGGGGTGGGGGTGGGGGCGAGATTTTCCCCAAACACCAAGCAGCCATTGCCAGCTGGATGTCCACCAGTTTAATTCGCACATTATTTACCTGGACATAGCATCAGATCCCACAGGTTGAGGACTCAGTCCCCAAGTCGGAGAGCTTCCAGATCTCGGACGTTAAGTTCAAGCCTCCAAAACTTCTGACCAGCTAGCTTCAAGTTGGGCTTCCCGTGACCCCTTCTTTGGGTTCCATTAATTTGCTAGAGCAGTTCACAGAACTCAGAGAAACACATTTACCAGTTTATTATAAAGGATATCACAAAGGATACAGATGAAGAGTTGCATTGGGCGAGGCGTGGGGGAAGGGCTGTGGAGCTTCCATGCCCTCCCTGGGTGTACCACCCTTCAGGAGACTCCACATGTTCAGCTCTCCAGAAGTTCTCTAAACCCAGCTCTCTTGGGTTTTTGTGGAAGCTTTGTGACAGCAGCATTCCATCCTGCAGGGTGTGGGGAGGGACCCTAGTCAGAAAGGCTGGGGAAGGTTCGAGTCCTGCCTTGGGGCAGGTGAAAGGAGGGCAGGAGAAAGACAGAGAGATTCTGTTTCCTGAGGCTTAACACACCCAACATTATAGTGAAAAGACTGGAACAAGGTCTGTGGAGGTTATGAGCCAGGAACCGTGGATAAAAACCTATACACACACACACACACACACACACACACACACACACACACAGTGGAGGTTATGAGCCAGGAACCGTGGATAAAAACCTACACACACACACACACACACACACACACACACTCTAACACCTCAATAGGAAAGAGTGGATCAAGAGCAAAAATGAAGGCCTGAAGGAGGAAGCGAAGAAGGAAGTGAATTCACAAGGTGCCTACACTCAGATACTATAGAGACCTCAGCCTGAAATTGTACATCAAATGCGGAGGGGCTGTCGGGCCATGTTAGCTATGAATTCCACATTCTCTGCTCTATCCTCTGCATCAGGCCACATCACCAGAAAGCTGTGTCCTTGTTCTGGGTTCCTTTTTCTCCCTCTAGTCATACCCTTCTAGGTCTGGGAATTAATATTCTGTTAGTATTGAGGGTGGATATGAAGAACAGACACACCTGTACCTTCTGTAAAACCATTTTGGAAGCTACCCTTTCAGTAGGTGACACAGGACAACCTGAAGATGGTATAGATTCCTCTTAGGGTTTGATGATAGGAGGAAGCTTGTTTTATCAGGCAGGCTAATATGCTTTTGTTTTTTGCCCAGGCTGGAGTGCAGTGGCACGATCTCAACTCATTGCAACCTCTGCCTTCCAGGTTCAAGTGATTCTCATGCCTCAGCCTCCTGAGTAGCTGGGACTACAGGTGCATGCCACCACACCCAACTAATTTTTTTTTTTTTTTGTATTTTTAGTAGAGACAGGGTTTCACCATGTTGGCCAGGCTAGTCTTGAACTCCTGACCTCAGGTGATCTGCCCACCTCAGCCTTCCAAAGTACTGGGATTACAGGCATGAGCCACCGTGCCTAGCCTGGCTAATAAGCTTTATATTTAGATACAATGGTTTATGAAACTCGACATATTTCCAGTTTTGCCTTCAAGAAATCCAGGGTTAAAATGTTTTGCTGTTTACAGCATCCATCCTAGGCCTGAGTTTTCTAGCAATGTTTTTCTGTCACTGTTTCCTGCTTTCCACCCTTTACTCCCCTTATATGGCTTTAGTTGGGGTATAAATAGATGAGTGATGGATCTCGGAACCTCTGCTCTTCAGTTTTGCTCCTAAAGACAACATAGGGTACTTTGTATGGGAGAAACAGATACTTAAAAAAAATTATGTTAGAAACAGCATTGTGTTTAAAGGGCAGTGTGCTCAGGTGAGTGAATTTGATTAAGGATTGGAGTTCAGCTCTGCTGAAAGGGATTTAGGTGTCAACCTACGGGAGCCTGAGTCTGGTGGTTATGACGTCCAGGCCAGGGTCCTCGTGTGAACGTTATTAGGGCTTCTAACTTAGCTCCTTGTTTCCCCGAGTCCTCCATTTCCAAACTGAAGCTGCTTTTAGAAGCTGTTTTATTTAGTCCTGCCTGTGTGAGTGAGTGAGTGCTTTGAGCTTATTCACATATCATCCTCAGGACCTGAACGCCTACAAGAAGCAAGGGATAGCATTGCTGACCAGAATGGGTGAGTCAGTCAAGCACGTTACTGGCGGCTACAAGCTGAGGACTCGGCCGCTTGAGTTTGCCGCCGTAGGTGACTACTTAGATACGTTTGCACTCAAACTGGGAACCATTGATCGAATAGCCCAACGGATCATCAAAGAAGAAATAGGTGAGCTGTCTGTTGAGGTCTTGATTATGCCCTGCAGCCACATTGGCAGAAATGCCATTCATGTGTGCTACAGAGAATCAAACTGCAAAATACTGGAGTGACAGAACTAGGCCGTCTTTTGCTTATCAAAGAAATACAAGGAGGGGAGGAGTTAGGTGTGACTGGAATGTCACTTTGCACCCCGTCCTTTGTCCTGCCATATCAGCCTTGTGTTTGCTTTTCCCATGGCCAGCACTGCTGATTCGCCAGGTGTTTCTTCTTTTATGCTCTCTTAACGTTAGCTTTAAAAGTGGAGACATAGACTCAACTGCCCTTCATCCATAGGGAACAATAATTTAGTAAACAAACTTAGATACCTTTTCTGGCAGAAAGATGGTTCAAAAAGACAGCACGGGGACCTGTGTTTGCCAAAGTTATGACCCTGATGAATCTTCAGACTTGTAATTGACTCACCCACCCCACCGTGGTTCATTTTAAACCCACTCCTCCTGCATGGGGGAGTTGCCAGGGCCTGTATTGATCCTTCCTTGTTTTTGCCTCCACTTCCTTCCCACCCCTCTCGGGGCCACCTGCTTTGCCACATCCCAGAATGTTGGGATCTTTTATCTCCTTACATACGTGTGGGGTGGACAGACATGAACAGTGTAAATGATCTCACTGGCATGGGAAGCACGTTGAGAAGGATTCCCCAGCAGTTGCCTTTCATTGGTCACTAAGCCGTGATGACTGTGTTCTGTTGTAACAATGGCAAGACTCCTGGTGACAAATGATGGGCCAGATTTTCTTTATGGGGGAAAAAAATCAACATTTATTTTTTCTCATTTCTTGTACTTGTTCCCTCTACTTAATCCACTGATGATACCATGTGGGGCCCATAGGTTTTGGAGATAGCTTTGGATGCCATCCACACCTAAGGATCATGCGGAGTAAATTCTGATGGGATCCAAGGGGCTGAGGTGACCACCGAGTGATAGAGTGAGTCTGCCAGTGTAAGACCGCATCTCTTGTATCAGAATGTTTCCTAAAATTCCATTGTTTATCCATTGTGACTGATTTTTTTTTTTTTTTTTTTTTTGAGATGGAGTCTCGCTCTGTCGCCCAGGCTGGAGTGCAGTGGCTCCATCTTGGCTCACTGCAAGCTCCGCCTCCCGGGTTCACGCCATTCTCCTGCCTCAGCCTCCCGAGTAGCTGGGACCACAGGCGCCTGCCACCACGCCTGGCTAATTTTTTGTATTTTTAGTAGAGATGGGGTTTCACCGTGTTAGTCAGGATGGTCTCAATCTCCTGACCTCATGATCTGCCTGCCATGGCCTCCTAAAGTGCTGGGATTACAGGCGTGAGCCACCATGCCCGGCCGCTGATTTTATTTTTTAACCTTTAAAAACATCTCCCTAAACTTATGAAACTCTGCCTCCATTGCCTGTTAAAATTCTGCTTCACACTATGGGTAGGAGAGTGGTTCTTTTTTTTTTTCTTTTTTTTTTAATTTTTTTTTTGACGGATTCTTGCTTTGTTGCCCAGGCTGGAGTGCAGTGGAGTGATCTCAGCTCACTGCAATCTCTGCCTCCCGGGTTCAAGCAATTCTCCTGCCTCAGCCTCCTGAGTAGTTGGGACTACAGGCGCCTGCCACCATGCCCGGCTAATTTTTTTGTATTTTTAGTAGAGACGGTTTCACTGTGTTAGCAGGATGGTCTCGATCTCCTGACTTTGTGATCCACCCACCTCGGCCTCCTAAAGTGCTGGGATTACAGGTATGAGCCACTGCCAGGCCAGTGAGTGGTTATTTTCAAAGATGTTTGGTGGATGTGGCTGCTACTGCTTTTCCCCATAAGGCCCATTATCCAGAGGCAATGGCATTCCCATCACGGGATGGAAGGGATTGATGTAGCATGAGCTGTCAGAGGTTTTTAAGCAGTTGTGCTAGAAACAGTGTTGTGTTTAAAGAAGACTGGGATCAGGTGAGTGAATGGCCAAAGAAACACATGTTCATGTAGAGAGCTCTTGGCTGTGGTGATTACTGAGTCAGTAGTAGCAGCAACTGCTACCCAGCCGGATTTTAATTGGTTTCTCTTCCCTGTTCAGAGTACCTTGTGGAGCTGAGAGAATACGGGCCTGTGTACTCCACGTGGAGCACCTTGGAGGGTGAGCTGGCCGAACCCCTGGAGGGTGTGTCAGCTTGCATTGGGAACTGCTCTACAGCCTTAGAAGAGCTGACAGATGACATGACAGAAGACTTCCTACCTGTGCTCAGGGAATATATTTTATACTCTGACTCCATGAAAGTAAGCTGGCTTGCTTCTTGTGTATTTGCATACTTTCTTTGTCATAGCAATTATCAGAAAGTAATGGATTATTGCCTGTTTGCATGTGATATAAGTTTCCTTCTTCCTGGGTGGGCAGGATCAGACATGTGGACTGACATCATGGACATATAAATGGAATACATGGTGAACCAAGTACGTGAATTAAACAAAAAAAAAGTTTGGGAAGAAATTTGAGAGTTCAAGAAGATATAATGCCTATGAAACAAGAACAAAGATGCCATTGAAAAGTAATAGATAATTAGAGTTCTTGGAAGTTAAAACATGATTGCTGAAATAAAACTGAATACTCAAGTTGGAAGGTGAAATTGAAGAAATCTTAAAGTAAGACAAAACAAAAGTTGCTAGAAAATAGAACAAAAATGCAAAAGTACTGAAAATGTGTAAGAAAAGAGACATAGGGGATTAATCCCAAAGGTTCAGCATCTGACTGATAAGAGTTCCTGAAAGAACAGGGAAGACTGAGGGAAGGAAATTGTAAAAGAAATAATACAAGAAAATCCCCCAAAGCTGAAGACATAAATTGTCCGATTAAAAGGACGTGATAATTGCCCAGCAAAAGGATTGAAAAGATCACCAACCCAAAGCATATTATTGTGGAATTTTAGAACAAAAGTGATATGAATTTGAAAGCTTTTTAAAACAGAGGGAGGGGCAGATGATGTATAAAAGGAACAAGAGTGAGAATGGCTTTGGTCTAGCAGCGGTGAATGAGAAGAGGAACTATGAGGACAAAAAAAATCTTTGGCCTCAAATCCTGTGTGCAGAATCCGAGTGGAGTGCAAGAGGAAATGTGCCAGTGCCCACACCGGAAACTTCCCCGGCCTGCACATAGACTGGTTGGAGAACATCGCTTCAGGAGACTCCAACGATGGGGGCACTGATTAGTGGAAAGGCCCAGTCTTTATGACCAATAGAAAAAGATGTGTGGCTCAGTGTTGAACATTCCCACCTCTAAATAGCACCCTCCTACTTTCCAAAGGAGACCTCTGAATGATTAATCTGTTTTTGGGGCAGGTCAAGGGCATCCCATGAGGAAAGACCTGAATAGGGACTGACCTGAATTCCAGAGAGAAACCTGTCAGTCAACATTGGGTTGTAAAAATGTTAAACCAGAAAGATCATAGATCCATGAAAACATTGTACAGCTTGAGAAGAGGAATAAAAAATAATCAACTAGTTATAAAAACAAATTACGATGGAAAACTTTAAGCACATGCCAAAGCAGAGAGAATAGTGATAAACTGCCACATACCCATTCTCCTTATTCCATCTTGTCCCATCAGGTGTGAAGGGTTGATATGTACTAAACTGCGGACAGTGGAAAATGGAGCCTCTGGTGAATCCCATTCTCATGTGTGCACTATAAAGTTGCTAATAAAACACTTTCAAAGGCAGGATTGAATTTGGATCTCTCAGTGACCAGGGAAATGGTTTGAATTTCCTTATCTATAAGTTGGAAATGATGGTGGTGATAGGATAAAGTCACATGTGAGATCATTAGCTTGAGACTACTAGTTGGAAATTATTGGAACTGAGGCTGTGAATTTGCAGCTCATTCTCCTGTATCACATTGACTTTTGTTAAAAAAAAATTGGGATATACACATTGAATTTTTGATCCTATGGCCAAAACAGGTATAGAAAGACATCCTGACTTCCTTAAAATGAACTAGAATATTTCACTTACCAAGTTAATGGTATCTGTTTCGGGTTTTTTTTTTTTTTTTTTTTTTTTGAGATGGAGTCTCACTCTGTCACCAGCCTGGAGTGAGTGCAGTGGCACGATCTCGGCTCACTGCAACCTCCGCCTCTTGGGTTCAAGTGACTCTCGTGCCTCAGCCTCCCGAGTAGCTGGGATTACAGGCACCCACTACCACACCCGGCTAATTTTTGTATTTTTAGTAGAGACGGGGTTTCTCCATGTTGGCCAAGATGGCCTTGATCTCCTGACCTCATGATCTGTCCGCCTTGGCCTCCCAAAGTGCTGGGATTACAGGTGTGAGCCACTGCGCCCGGCTGGTATCTTTTTTTTTTTTTTTTTTGAGATGGAGTCTTGCTCTGTTGCCCAGGCTGGAGTGCAGTGGCACGAACTCGGCTCACCGCAAGATCCACTTCCCAGGTTCACGCCATTCTCCTGCCTCAGCTTCCTGAGCAGCTGGGACCACAGGCGCCCGCCACTACGCCTAGCGAATTTTTTGTATTTTTTTAATAGAGATGGGATTTCACTGTGTCAGCCAGGATGGTCTCGATCTCCTGACCTCATGATCCATCCGCCTCGGCCTCCCAAAGTGCTGGGATTACAGACGTGAGCCACCGCGCCCAGCCCCGGTATCTGGTCTTATAAACAAAAATAAGTTTTTACAATTCCTGGAGTGTCCCTGGATTTGTCTCTTATGTATACACACCCTTCATCAAATACTCTCTTAACCTTGCCAGATGAAATGCATACACAGCACTGGGATACTATAATACAGTTGCTCTGTTTTTGCCTGTGGCAAATATGTTAGTACTTAGTATATATTTGTATTTGAAGCACGATTTTAAAATGTCATATAGCAAGGATTTATCTGGCATCTATAAAACATTACACTGGGAGACATAAGCTTGTGTAATTTAAGTTAGACATCAAAGAAACATTTGTTTGCTCTTTCTTTACCCCCCATGTGTGGGGCATATGTATTGAGTTTCTTGTTTACTGAGCCTGAAAAATCAGGTCAGTCAGGCTGAGCGAATGGGATTAATTATACACAGTCTTGTCTGGGGAAGGGCATGGAAAAGAGGAAGTGTGGACTGGCAGTCTCTGAAACTCAAGCTCTATCCCCGATAGTAGCTGAGCTGAGTCCAATTAATAAGAAACAGGGCCACTGCTCCTCCTCTTTTCACCAGGAAAATGTCTCTGCAGAGTGCCCTGGGCACGATAGGAGTGATTGGATGGCAAAGCAAAGACTATGTCTGGGATTATTGGGGTCTGTGTGGCTGGGACTGAAGACACCAGGAGAATGATAGATGGTCTTAAGTGGCTTCCCCACCTTTTCACATTGCTGCTCTGTAAGAATTTTTAAGTATATTTTCTTCCTCCGAGAGAGTCATACAGTTCCATTTCCAAAATGGCTTTCTGATTTTTGAAACTTAAGTAGGGCGGACTTTGCTGTGCAGTATGGAAACTAACCATGGAGCAGAGGACTTGCCACAGGCCTGGCTGTGGCCCGTTCTTTATTTTTTGGAGATGGAGTCTTGCTCTGTCGCCCAGGCTGGAGTGCAGTGGCATGATCTTGGCTCACTGCAACCTCCACCTCCCGGGTTCAAGTGATTCTCCTGCCTCAGGCTCCCGAGTAGCTGGGATTTCAGGTGCACACCACCATGCCTGGCTAATTTTTGTATTTTTAATAGACACGGGTTTCACCACGTTGGCCAGGCTAGTCTCAAATTCCTGACCTCAAGTGATCTGCCTGCCCTGGCCTCCCAAAATGCTGGGATTACAGGCGTGAGCTCCCACATCAGGCCTGTGGCCCGTTCTTCATCAGCTGCTGAATGGTCCTCGGAGCCGAGAAAGTCCTGGGTTGGTTCTGGTGAGGAGTTACTGGTGTGGTGAGGTTCTGTCAGTCTATCTTCATCATGGCCTTGAGGGAACCTAATGGTGAGTGTTTGTCCTCATCATTTGGAGGTAGTGGCCTGTGCCTTGGGAATTTGAAATGGTGGAGGGCTGGTCCATCCCTGGATGGGAAAATGCCAGGGAAAAGTCCTGTCCTGATGGGACTGTGGTTGGGGTTCCTCTCTGAGTTTGAAAGGGCCTTTAGGATCATTTGTCTCATTTGCTCATTGTTGACATGAAGAAACAGACCCTTGTGGGTAAATCTTTTCTCTGTCCCATGGCCACAGGACTATACTCCTTAGTGACCAGTCAGCTTGTAGCTGTGTGTTTACTACTTGCTAAGAGGCAAACTAGGTGACTTTAGGCTTTTCAAGCCTGGCCTCCAACTGTATCTCTTTCAGGACAATTGTGGCTAGGTATGTTCTGTTCCCTT
Organism: Nomascus leucogenys; assembly: GCF_006542625.1. Classification (NCBI taxonomy): domain Eukaryota; kingdom Metazoa; phylum Chordata; class Mammalia; order Primates; family Hylobatidae; genus Nomascus; species Nomascus leucogenys. Next base: position 88,898,408 of record NC_044388.1, read on the forward strand.
TGGAGGTAGAGAGCATAGAGAGACAGAGTCATTATCAAGGCACTCGGAACACATGGCACAATGTGAGTTTAAGCAGTGAACAATGAGAACAGCTTGTACTAGAAAGACGGTTGAAGGCATGTGTCACAAGGATGTGTGTGCGGGGGGCAGGAAGGTACAAAAGGTTAGTTACCCTTAAGACCAGACTCAAGTTAAATACCTCGCAGACATCCACAGGTGAGCCCTTATATAGGATTTCACATCCTGTAAACTGTGTGTGTATAATGAAATTAGGGTAGTGATGGGCTGAAAGAGGCCCTCTTGAAGTCCTCACCACTTTTCTGGTAGTGCCTTTTGAGTATTAGCGTTGTCATGATCAGGCCAAATATTGGAGAAGCTTTATTCCTGAAGGTTTGGGCAGGACTGTCTTATTTCCCACACTGCCTTATCCATAGAAGGTGGTCAGCAAGTATGTAATTGAATCGGACAATTTGGTAAATTTGCGACACTTACAAATATACAATGATCGCGCATTGTACATCTTATTTTAAGAGATATGTCAATGCGCATACTTATCTCGGGGGTCTTGGTGAATGACTGGGATGGGGTGAGGGTCTAAAGTAAGAGTGGGTTGTAAGGGAAAGCCACATGGAGAAGGCTGTGGCTGGAGACTTGGAAGACATATGGGAGTGAGCTGCGTAAGGGTCAGAGGATGGAGCATTTTAGGCAGAGAGGAGCAGCCGGTGCAAAGGTCCGAAAGCTGAAATGAGCTCAGAGTCTTTGCAGATCAGAAAGGCTGGTGAGTGGAGCCTGGTGAGCAAAGGAGTAAGTAGTAAGCGGTGAGGTCGAAGAGAGGTAGGAGCCTGGTCCTGCAGTAGCTTTTTTTTTTTTTTTTTTTTTTTGAGACAGAGTCTCACTGTGTTGCCCAGGCTGGGGTGCAGTTGCGTGATCTCAGCTCACTGCAACCTCCGCCTCCCGGTTCAAGCGATTCTCCTGCCTTAGCCTCCTGAGTAGCTGGGATTACAGGCGTGCGCCACCACGCCTGGCTAATTTTTGTATTTTTAGTAGAGATGGGGTTTCACCATGTTTGTCAGGCTGGTCTCGAACTCTTGACCTTGTGATCCACCCACCTCAGCCTCCCAAATGCAGTAGCATCTTAAAGACCATCTTAAAGGCTGGTAAGAGTCTGGACTTTATTCTAAGGACTAGAAGGGAAGCCATTTGGTTTTATGCAGGGAGATGACAGGATGTGATTTTTACTTTAAGAAGACAACTAGTGCTACAGTATGGAGACTAGATTGTAGAGGATGAGAGTGGTGGTTGGGAAGGCCGTTGAGAAGGCTGTCACAGGGAGCCAAGGGCAGAAAACTAGGTGGTGGAGCCTGGACTGCAGTGGTAGAGACGTGGGTAGATTTGGGGTATATTTTGGATGACGGGCCAATTGTACTTGCTACTGTAGTGATGCAAAATAAGAAAGGAATTGGGGTTTTTGGCTTTAGCAGCTGGGTGGATCGCAGTACTGTTTATTGGGATGGGGAGGGTCCAGGGAGGAACAGGTGGAGCAGTTGGGAGTCCACTATTTTGGGCATGTGGAATTCAGAATGCCTCCTAATCATTAAAGTGGAGATGTCATGGCAGTTGGTTATGAGTTAGTCTAGAGTGGGAATAGAAATTTGGGGGTCACAAGTGTATGAATGGTGTTTAAATCTCTGAGAATGATGGAGATCATATGAGGAGATGTGATTGAGGTGCATAGAGTGTGAAGGCCTGTGCCTGTGGCATGGTAATATTTATTGATCTGTCACCTTAAGAGGAAAGAACAAGTAGCAAAGGAGCCCACGAAGGGGAAGGGTTGGTGTGGCAGGAGGGAAGAAGTAGAGGATTGCCTACATGAAGCCAAGATAAATGTTTTAAGAAGGGGCAAAATATATCTGTTGGATTTAATAATATGGACATCGTTGGTGATCGAGATTACAAGTGTGAGATGTGGATGCAGAAGTTTTGGTTTAAAGACAAAGTCTTTGGAGATAACTTCGACAACATTCCGGGGTAGTCCTTTTCAAAAGTCAATTTAAATTGTCAGGCGGTTTCTTCAGCCTGCCCACCTCTTCCCCCACAGGGCCACAAGGTGGCGCTGATGAGTCAAACTCCGGGAACGCTACCAGTTGGTGCTTTAGGTTGGCCATTTCCTGTGCCTTTCCAAAACTGAAATGAAGAGTTTTCTGGAAGATTGAGTGGGCAGGGAAAAAATGTCCCCTTTCCTGAACAAAAGAGATTATACAGAGTGGCTAATTTCTTGCAGCAAAAATAATGTGAAGAAGCAGGATGTGAAATATACATGATTTCAAAGGCTGTAAAAAATAAGAAAAATATTAAAATGAAAACTCTCAGATTCCCAGTAATGGCAGACTGAATACACATTTAAACTTCACCAAAATGACACTAAAAGGATTTTGAAAAAAGTCACAAGCCCACAGACAAGAGCAACAGGCAAGGAGGCAATAGCAGTACGATTTTGGGAACGGATTGAGAGTTAATAAGTACTTTAAATGACTCAAGCTGATTTTGAAACCGACTGTGGGGGAAAAAACTGAGAAGCCACCTGGTTTACACCGTGGAACCCTCCAAAAAGGTCAAGCGTTGGCAGCACCACGCCCCTCTGGGACTGAGGTAGAGCTGAAGAGAAGAATAAATCTAGAGGCTGTTTAAGAATCCTAGCTTCCGATCCTCTCCTCCCTGCTCACACAGGGGCCACTTCCTTCTCCACTTTGGCAGAACTGGGGGCCGATTCTCTGGAGGGGGCCTCTCTGGAGCAAGAGACTCTAGGCACACCTGAGGGTGTTCACTGAAAGATTAGTGATGTTGAGACTCTTCTCCTGCTTGGTTCTCAGCCTTAGATCTTCCATGCAAGGAGGAAAAGAGCCTTTTCTAGAAAATCTGGACGGGCCAAGAGAAGTGACCCACAGATACTTATATTGGCTGGCGATGGAGAACCAGGGTGGTCCCTCAATGAAAGGACCCAGCCAAGTCTCCTATGGAGAATGTCAACAAGCCCTCTGTGCAGAGAGCTTTCAATCTATTTCTGTGGGGTTTCCCTCTTGGATGAGTGGACAGACAAGGGTCACCAGATATGTAGGGAAAGAATTGAATATCAGGAGTAAAAACAAAGAAGAAAAAGCCTATTGAATGAAACACTGTTGGGGAAGAAAATTTCCAAAAAAAAATTGTTAATATTTTCCAAAAGAGAAGATATCACAGCCATAAAACAATAATTTTTAAAAATTCAGAGTACAAAGAGCTCTTGGAAATTAAAACCATAATAGGAATAAAAAAATTAATAGAAGAGTTAGAAGAAAAAGTTAAGCAAGTCACATATGAAAGGAAACCAAAAGAGAATTGGAGAAGAAAATATGAAAATTAGAGGATTAGACAATCTGAATAACAAGTGTGCAGGCAGAGAAACAGAGAAATGGGAAGCATCAAAGAAGCCACTCAAGGAAAAAGACCGGAAGGGAAGAAATAATGTATCACTGATTGTGTCTGTGTGATGAGATTATGTATGACTTCTCCCCCTCCTTTAAATTTTCCAAATTTTGTGTAAAAATATCTTTTAAAATGAGGGGATAACGTGTGGTTTCAGTATTACCAACATTGCCCCAGGACATCTAACTCGCAGGTGCATGTTGAAAGGGGTAACCTGAACTCAGTCATTTAACCAGAGCTAGTGATATCACCAGGACCAAATCAGACTCATTTTCCTGCCTGCAGGAAAGTGCCCTTCTTAGAGGGCTGCCCTAAGCCACAGGGCTATGTGGGTATTTTATTTTTGTTCTCATTTGTTCTTTATTACTGAACAGCCATTACTCTACATGAATTCCACTTGGGTCTTGGGTCATCAGCCCTGGCCTACAGGAATATGAACCATCCCATCCTGCAGTTCTCTGTGGGGGGCTGAGCTGTTCCTGCTGCTTTGGTATCCTCTTCCAGCCCTGCATCCTAGCGCCCCTCTTCCACAAAGCTTTGAAGCTGAAAAACTTGGTGGGCTTAAAAAGGCTTTTTGGTAGGTGCTGACCTTTGGCGCTGGGGCTTTTTTTCTGCCTTTCCCCCTCCCATAGTTTGTGAGCCCACAGCCTTGGCAGGGTCAGACATGTGCATGAGTCTGAGGGTGGAGAAGGGATGCTGTGCTTTCCCGTAGATACCACTGTGGTCTTTTTTGGGACAAATCCAGTGCAGATGTTGAAAGCCAAACCACAGGATGCATCTGTCATCCAACTCTTCCAAACATTTTGTCATTGTAGATAAAGGGTGTTTGATTAGTATTTCATGGATGACATAACTATAGAGCTCTTAATGACTGTTATTAATTTGTTACATTTGGATGACAGATACTATGTTTCTATTGTTTAGCCTTTTTATTATAGGAAAATTCAAACATCACAAAATAGAATGATAACAATAAACCCACATGTATCCCAGCCGTCCCGCGCGTATCCCAGCCATCCCGCGCATATCCCAGCCAGCATCAGCAGTTGCCCACTCATGACTCATCTGGTTCTGTCTCTCTCACGCTGCTCCCAACTCCCATCCTGTGGTTTAATTTTACACGAATCCTGGAATCATATTGTTTCATACAGAAACATTTAGTACCTATCTCTAAAATACAAGCATTCTTTTTTTTTTAAAAAGGACTACCTAATTATGTTTAAATATCCAGTTAGTGTTCAAATTTCCCCAGTTTGTCTCAGACACAGTTTCTGTTTCTTTTTCCAAATTGAGATCCAAACAGGATCTATACATTGATTGGTATGTTTCTTAAATATTAAAAAATCCTTCTTTGTCCATTTATTTTTCCTTGTAATTTATTTGTTAAAGAGTCATTTGTCTTCTCTTCATTGGAAAAGAGAGATAATAAAGTTCCAGATTATTAGGACTACTTGAAATCACAACAAAATGTTCTAATGTTTTAAAAAATAAGTATCCGAGAGGAATTTATTCCATGGCTGTAATTAAAAGTCATCTTGTGAGCGTGAGGCCCTCCTTGGGCACCCTATGTACGATTTTGCCTTCCCCAAACCCTTGGTACTTACCTTCCATTCCTGTTTTATTTTTCCTCCTAATGCCTAGAGCTACCTACTATATATTTTACTTGCTTCTTGTCTGTCTCCCCTCTAGAATGTAAGCTCCACATGGTTTTGTGATTTGTTCTCTGCTGTATCCCCACCCCTGGCTAGATGAATGAAGACGTATGAAGGCAGGGCAGAAGCAGGGTGGGGATGGATGTGTAGAGGAGGGCAGGTGGCACGAGGCGTGAGGAGGAAAGTCTCACTGTGCCCTTTGCCTTTTTGATGTGTCATACCCATGGGATGCAGATCCCTATAAAGTTCCGTGAGAAGTTCAGATGATGACTGTCTTCTGCTTGTCACTCAGTGATGGAGGGGCCTCTCTGCAGACGCCGGCTTGGTCTCGTGGCCTCTTCACCCCACCGCCGGCTCGGGCCTCATCTCACAGCCATAGGCTGGTTTGGCCAATTTTATCAGTAGAGACTGGGCTGGGGGCCCATCCTCTCAGAACATCACCAACAGCGTGCAGAGGTGTCCCAGTGAGGGTGGTGGTCGTCAGCAATTTGTCTTGATTCAGAACACGTTGCCCAATCTTTAGCGTGGTTGGATTATGGGCCAGCTGTGAAGCCACATGCTGGAAGGCAGCAGGAACAGCCTGAATGAGCCACTGCAGTGCCATGAGCCAGGTGTGGCCTTGAACAGGGCCCGCCACCGTCCCTTAGTCTCCTCATCTGTAGAATAGGAATGATGCGCGTTCACTCTGCAGGGTTGCTGGGAGCCTTTTGTGCTGTCCAGCGATGCAGGGCTGTTAGGGTGTATCCTCCAGTCAGCCTGCGCAAGACGGCAGCATTCTGGACACGCCGGATAACACTGAGAGACAGAGACCCTGCCTCTCCTGTGGGCTAGGGCAGGCCCAGGCTAACTGGAGGGAGAGATATGGCTGGATCTGCAGGCTCCCTCTTCTGTTTTGGGCATGGGGAGAGGAGATGCTTTTGCACTGTTGTAGCTGAGTGGGGTTGATGCATTTCCTCCCTACCCCTCACAGTCCCAGGGGTCTTGCAACCCCAGCAGTGCCCCCAGGAGCCCACACGCTGTGCTGGCATTGTTCCAGGGCATTGTCTTACAGCTTTAGTTAGGAAGCTCTTGCCACACTGACAGTGTGTGTCACTGGGACAGCTCATGCTCCTTCCTAGAAGTGCTAGTCTGGATATGTGTTTTTTTTCCCAGTAAGATGCTAGGCATCCTGTGAAGGGAAGTGCACACCAGTGATAAGCATCCCACACGGCCCTCACCCTGCTGTTCCATTGTGCCTTGGGGAACCACATTTGCACGTCCATGGAGAAGAGGATTTTTACTACTGCTGGTACCAGACCAATAGATTTAGATTATTTTCTGGGCTATAGGAAGTCCACAGAGGACTCTTTTTTACTTTATAGATTTATGTCATCCAGTATGGTAGCCACTAGCCATATGTGGCTATTTAAGTTTAAATTCAAATGAGTAACTTTAAATAAAAATGTAAATCCAGTTCCCCAGTCCTGCTAGCTTTGTTTCATGTGCTCTATAGGCACGTGCAGGCAGTGGTTCCTGGATTAGTGCAGATTGTAAAACGTTTCCATTATAGCAGAAAGTTCCATTGAACAGCACTGTAAATATTCCTACTCAAAGATGAATGAGTGTGGGGAGGGAATGTCAGGGTACTTAGGAGACAGCTGAGTGGCAATTGATGAAAAATTATTGCGATTTTAACCTCATTTTCATTTCATGATAAAACACTTCTCAAAGCAAACTTTTCAGAGGAATACTTGAGGTTCCCAGTTTTGACATATTCCATTAGAAGGTTGAACCCACAGCACTCTCAACTCTTCAGTTGTCTGTCACCTTTTAGCACAGGCAGGGATATGGGGTGTCCGTGCTTAGCCAAGGAGTGACTCCTTCCTGCTTTGACTGCACACTCTGCTGGAAGGTCCCCTATGGGGAAAGTGCATGATTAGAAACTTTCATAGCAATTTCTTTCTTTTGAATTAGTGGAAAAGAAAGGTCTCATCACTCTTGGTTTGCCACTTGTGATTCTACTAAAGGAAGAAAAAAGAAACCCGTTGATGAAACAGATACCTTTCTAGAAGGTCTACTGCAAGCTTTTCTGTTTTGCTCAGTGGGTTCATAGCAGCAGAGCTCGGACTAAGTGAGGGGAGCCCCGGGCACAGATTTACGGGGGCATTCACTCTCAGGTGCCAACCTTGTACTCACATGGGCCAAAGAGGGAGTGTCTCCTTACATTTTGCACCCCGGATGCCTGGCTTGCCTCACTCCTGTCCCATCCAGGGCTGGCTCTCTTGGGGCCCATTGAGCCTTCACTCTGGTGGGCTGGCTGCATGGTTCTAGGAATTCTGGACTTGCACAGGTATAGCCCCTTTAGCACATACAGGCGCATACTGTGTCTGAGCCTCTGTCACACTGAACCCCTCAGGTAGGGAGTGCATCTCTCTGCTCTTTCTATACCTGGACCAGAGTAGAGGACTAATAAGTGGCTAATGAATGAATCAATGAACAGATCAGTCCACTAGGGGTCCACTCAGTGAATTAAAGAGTGAAGAGTTCTCTTAGACTTTTCCTTTTAAGATTTCAGAGAACATCCAGCATTGTAGCCTGCAAAGCTCCACATTTCTGCACAGCTGGGCTCTGGCTGCACACAGTGACGCGGAGAGTCCTCCCAGCAGTGTGACAATGGATGGGTGCTGTCTCCTCTACTTGCCTTTCCCTAGAATTTCTTTCCTTTCAGCATCAGGTTTTAGTTACTTTACTAGAAACTCCAGCCTCAGGAGTGGTTCTCCTCTCTTCCCTCCTTTCCCCTGCTTCCTCCAGAGTTTCTGCCATGGCCAGACTGTCCTAGAAGCACATGGCTGGGCCCGGGGTAGGCCTTGATTTGGGGAGGCATGGGGGAAAAGAAGCAATCGCCTGGGGGTGGGAGGCCTTTTTGTGGACTCAGTGTTACATGCTTCTCTCCTCTGCCTCCCACAGAGTGTACTGAAGAAGAGGGACCAAGTTCAAGCAGAGTACGAAGCCAAACTGGAAGCTGTGGCTCTGCGGAAGGAAGACCGCCCCAAGGTCAGGGAAGCCACCTGGGAAGGGCTGCAAAGCTGTAGTCTCCCTGCTGGTGCTAAGTAAATTCTCGTCTCTAGATCTGTATGACTAAGAGTGGTCAGTGCCAGCTGGGCTACGTTGATGATGTTGTCCTTTTTCACTCCCTTTTCTGTCCTATTTCTGCGAGTTCCTAGTGTTCACTTGGGATTGAGTTTTCCACTGTTTCCTGGGCCTAATTTTTTTTTTTTAAAGACTTACAGCTCTGCCATTCATTGACAGTTCCTTGCTCCATAAAATGGCATTGCAGAGAGGAGGAAAGAATAGGCTAGATCTGTGCTTTCAAAGTGTGGTTCATAGGCCCACAAACTGTACAATCCATGATGAGGAAAGTATAGACGCACTTGGAAACTTCTATAGGAATTTGATGTTGCTGTAGAACCAGTTGAACACATTGTGTTGAACACTCAAGACGAGCGTGTTAAACTCACGTGAGGAGTTGCGTGTGGAGCAAGCTGCATGCTGGTTCTGCACAGCAGGACTACAACTTGGTTGAATTGGGGAACAAAAGCCAACAAAAAGTGGCCCTTTACTTCACAGAGTTCAAGCAGCACTAATCTAGCTTGTCTAGGATGCTTTCTGGCTCCAGTGTTTGTAACTGCTCAGTAGGTTCACCTTGCCTGCTGCCTAGACAGAGCTGATTTATCAGGACAAGGGAATTGTATTGGAGAAAGTAATTCATGCAGAACCAGCTGTATGGGACACTGGAGTTTTACTATTATTCAAATCATTCTCCCTGAGCATTTGGGGATCAGAGTTTTTAAAGATGATTTGGTGGGTAGGGCCTTAGGAAGTGAGGAGTGCTGATTGGTCAGGTTGGAGATGGAATCATAGGGGGTGGAAGTGAGGTTTTCTTGCTGTGTCTTCTGCTCCTGGGTGGGATTGCAGAATGGGTTGAGCCAGATTACCACCTTTTTACATTTGTGGGCTAAATGCAAACTTTTAAAATATATACAAACAAATCATCCTGTGTCATCCCTCTAAATCCCTTTGTTGAAAGGAAACTTTTAAAATATACACAAATAAATCATCCTATGTCATCCCTTTAAATGAGACCGAGACATGGCTCAGCAGATGGTACCATGTTCCAGAATATCACAGGCCAGCTCAGAACTCATCAGTGGGGCTGGCTATAGGCAGGCCTCCTCTTACTGGGGAGGTTGAGGTGGGAGGATCCCTTGAGGCCAGGAGTTAGAGGCTGCAGTGTGTTATGATTGCACCTGTGAATGGCCACTTCACCCCAGCCTGGGCAGCATAGGGAGACCCTATCTTAAAAAAAAAAAGGTTTTGGATTTTGGGGCATTTTGGGTTTTCAGATTGGGGACGCCCAACCTGTATAACAATGATTTACAAGGTATTTACGTTATATTAGGTGTTATAAGTAATCTAGAGATGATTTAAAGTATACGGGAGGCTGTGCATCGGTTATATGCAAACACTACGTGATTTTATGTAAGGGACTTGAACATTCACAGATTTTGATATCTCAGAAGTCCTGGAACCGATCCCCACCCCACCCCACCAGATAGCGAGGTGACAACTGTGTGTGTGTATATGTGCATGTATGTGTAAGATCTCATTGATTCCATATCACAACCATGAGGTTTAGGTACCATTATCATCCCCATTTGAGAGATGAGCAAACCAAGGCCCACTGTCACACAGATAGCACTGGCAGAGCTAGGATGGTACCCTGCAGTTTGACTTTAGAATCTTGCCACCTACCATTCCATCACTCTGCCTCTTTTTGGTTTGTAAGTGGAAGGTGTGTTTGTTTTCAAAGAAGGGGGTGAGGGTGGGGAACGTTAGTAAGATAATAGCCGGGACTCGCGTTTCAGGGAAATGGTTTCACATCAGAGCTGCTGGGGTTTTCCTTCTTTGCCATGGTTCCTGCTGCTGCCGCCATGCCAAGACATACCTGGAAAGGAACCAGCTTTGGAATTTGAAACCCACACCTCAGAAATGACACACCTTGGCTTTGTGTAGTGTCTTTAATGTTAATTGCATCACAGGATCACTGCAGTGGTCGTCTGAGGCCCAGAGGGAAGGCATTATTCTTTCCCCGTTTCATGGGTGAGGAAATGAGGCACAAAGGAGCTGGACAAATTGCCTAGCCTCTTTGATGCCGAGTGGCTCTCCATCCTGTGCATGTTTGTTGTGTTGATTCCAGCATCACCCCTAGTGATCTACACCAGAGCATAAAGGCTGCATATATCTGCAGAAAGGCAGATGAAAGATTGGAACTGTGGTCACTGGCCCAGCGTATGGAGCTGGCGCCCTCCCTCTGGTTCCTCCTGCCACAGGCTGTCGGCCTTCTTCCATCCTGTGTGTCTGTCACAAGGGAGGCGACAACAGAAATGCAGAGCCATGTGCACACAGCTGTCCTCTGCCTGCCTATGGCCGGCCCCACTGATGAGTTCTGAGCTGGCCTGTGATATTCTGGAACATGGTGTCATCTGCTGAGCCATGTCTCGGTCTCATTTAAAGGGATGACATAGGACGATTTATTTGTGTGTATTTTAAAAGTTTCCTTTCAACAAAGGGATTTAAAGGGATGACATAGGATGATTTGTTTGTATACATTTTAAAAGTTTGCATTTAGCTCGCAAATGTAAAGATAGAAGTCATTCACAGAAAAACAAATAACTGCATGATCTCACTTATATGTGGAATCTAACAAAGTTGAAGTCATAGAAACAGAGAGTAGAACGGTGGTTGCCAGGACTCAGGATGGCGAAATCGTGGTCAAAAGGTACAAACTTTCAGTTATAAGGTGAACAAAATCCTGGGGATTCCATGCACAGTGTGGGTGGTGATGGATGTGTTCATTAATTGGATTGTGATCATCACTACACGGTGTGTATGTGTATCAAATCATCACGTCATACTCCTGGAATGTATGTAATTTTATGTATCAGTTAAATATTTAAGGAAAAATAGAAGTCACTTTTTCGGCTAGGGAGGGAAGGAGAACCAACAAGTTCTGCCGCTGGCCTAGTTTGGAAACCGAGGATCCTGCATTTTAAAGACGTCATGTATGTAGTTCTGTAAATAGCATCTGTACAAGCTCAGCACTGAATACGAGCTTTCTCAGAGGCTGATGCTGTCATTTAATATGTTCAGCCCTATACAGGACACGTTCCTTTCCAAAGCCAGGAACTGAAGGTTTGGAATAGTAGGCTGAGTTAAGTCTTAACCGTGCCTGGCTTGCTGGCTGCTGGAAGCACACACCAGGCTTGGAGCAGTCTCGAGCAGAGGGAGACTCTGGTTTTGGCACCCTCATACCCCCACAGCTGCCTGCCAGGGCTCCTGGCCTCACATTCCTGCGGGTCTGGGTGATTCCTGTCCACTCCCCATGCTGCGGAAATCTTTGGCTGCTGCTGTTCTCCGCCTTCCCAGACACCACTTACCCGCATGGCTCATCCTCTTGGCCACGGGAATTCTTACCAAAGGCTAAGGATTTCCCCCAGTCCATGAAAATGTCTAGTCAGTCCTGAACACACATCTGCATTCTCTTAGCACACCGTGGCCAGGCCGTCTTCACCTTCCCTCTTCCTGGTGGGATGTTGAGCCATGCCACATTCACTTTGCTGCTTATTTAGCAATTGCGATTTTTAAGACAAAATGGACTGTCCTGGTGGTGTGCCAGAGAATGTAATGTAACAGTGGCAGCAGCAGAAATCCGTTGGTGCCTTTGGGTCTGGGGCAGCAGCTGTGTTGGTGGGCAGAGGAGAGTGCAGCCTGTCCAAGTCTAGCATGGTTGGAGCACAGGATTTAGAATGGGATGGACCTGGGTTCAAAGCCCAGCTGTGCCCCAGCTTGCACTGATCTCCTCAGCCTTTGTGGGCCTCGGTTGCTTCACACACGTGATTGTTGTGATACCATAAAGTGCTCGGCACAGTGTCTGACATAGTGACAGATGCTCCGTTGGAGGAGCCTCCCGTGTCCACACTGGCTGCAGTAGGAATGTGAGCGGAGAACTTTGTTTTCTGGGTTTGCTGTCACATATTTTAAGAAGTCCCTTTTCTGAACACAGCGTTTTAGACATTGTTTCCTGTGTCCTCAAGCTTCCCCTGCCTTCCTAGCCCTCCACACACCTGTCCTCCCCGACAGCCCATCGGGAGGTTTGGTGGATGCCGAGGAAATGAGCAACTTAAGGTTTTGCTGTGCTTTGCCTGATGTGCTTGTGAGCTCATGAAGCCAGAGCTGCTGTTGATGAGATTTTTTTTTTAAAGCCGGGAATTCAGAAGTGGGTTAGGGCTGATTCTATCCCAAGGCCTCGGCCAGGTCTGTTGGGAACTGATGGTAGGAGCGAGGTAGCTCAGGGGACTGTCGCAGGAGTGCCAGGGAGGAGAGGGCCCCTGGTATGGGCATGGCCAACAGAAGATCTGAGGGAGTCTGGGGGCTTACCTCATTGTCAGGTGAAACCTTGAAAAACTTGCGCCGGATAAGGAGGGAAAGTTGATTTCTGTGGAGTCATGGAGTAGCATCAAAATCTGATCACTTTTTTTGTAACCCAGGAGAAGAAAGTGGCCTCACGTGTCTCCACAACCTTCCCTGTGAATTTCAAAGTGGGGTGATCCTCTTAGAGGAGTCCTAGGACGTCTTGGGCTGAAGGAGCGTGTGCTGAGGGCAGAGGGTGCGGAGGCCTCTGGAGCTGGGGAAGAATGGTGGTGTCCTAGAATGCAAAGTTGTGCTTTGTGGTTGGGCTGAGGCTGGAGAAAGCTCAGCAGACACTGGGGTGGTGATTACCAGGCAGATGGAGCTTTGGACTCTGGAGACTTGGCCTTCTCCATGTTAATTGTGAGGTTGGAGAAGCGACATGCACTTATTTAGTAGGGGCTGGCTGCCTTCTGCTGGACCTGTTGGGCCGTAGCCTGGTGTACACCTTAGAATCTAACCCGCTGTGGAAGGTGGGGGGCATCAGAGCTCTTACAGAAGATAAGGAGAAGCTGAGGAATTGCATTTTAAATGGCACCAGGAGCATCCACACCCTCGAATGACAGTGAGGGTAACAGAGAGGGAGCTCTTGCCTTTTCCTGTCTTCCACGTTGGACTCTTTTCAGTGCTAATACACTCGATATAACTAGCTCCAAAAAGAACAAAGAAGGGATGCCAGGGAGAAGGCTTCACAAAATTCCTAGTTATCTTCAAAAGGTAAATAAAAAAAAGCGGGGTGCTGTTTTAGGCCCTGACCCACAGGTAGCCTCATCCTGGGTGTAGTGCCAGCTGAAGAAGTTTAAATGAGTGGTGTTGGAGTGCAGATGAGGAGAGATGGGCCGTGTGGAGGGGACCTGGGGTGTCAGTGTGGGGGGCGATGGGCACGTGGTGTGTGTGGGGGGTGGGTGTGTGATGTGTGTATGGGAAGGGCATGTGGCATGTAGAGAGGGCATGTGGCGTGTAGGGAGGGCACATAGCATGTAGGGAGGGCGTGTGGTGTGTAGGGAGGGCGTGTGGTGTATGTGGGGTATGTGGTGTGTGGGGGCGGGTGTGATGTTTTAGGGGGAGTGTGGGCATGGATAGGAGTGGGGCATAGGTGTGGGAAGAGTGGGTGTGTAGTGTGGAGGTGACTGGGATGGAAAGGTGCACAGAGCTGTTGCCCCTCTGGTTGAGAGAAGAGCAGAGGGAAAGTGGAAATTGGGCTCTCTGGACAAACCTCTTGAAGGCTGTAGACCTTGGACAGCTCTTAGAACCACCAGGATAGTGAATGCTCTAGAATGGGAAAGACGTGGCGGCGGGTAGTGAAGTGAGAATCCCAATTGTAAACTGGCAGCAGGGAGACTTCTACATACCGAGCTTCCGCAGACCGGAGAGTGGGGCCTGGTGTCTGTTGTCTCCAGACCCTTCTGGCAAGTGAGGACCCTCAGCGTGGGGCAGAAGACCAGGTGCCTCCAGCCAGAGCAGGTGGAACTCCCCCATCCCCTCAGCTGACTTAAGTCCCACCGCAGCCACCCTCTGCCAGTGCAGTGGTTCCCATGTGACAGATGGGGGCCCGGGGTCAGGGGAAGCGTGGAACTTAAGTGCCAAAGTCAACAAATGGTGGAGCCAGTATGGGGTCCAGGTGCATCTGGCTCCAAAGCTGGCACCTTTCCCCAGGGCGCGGGCCCCAGCAGCTGTGCTCCCTGAGGGGGCGCCCTGCCTTTCCCGAGGCAGGCATGGAGAGTGCTGTGGCCTTCCCTGGGGCTTCACTCTCGTGTCATCGCTCAGGCAAGCTCGTGGCTCTCTTGCTGTCAGCCTCTCTGCTCCTCATCTCATGCCCTCACCTCTCCCTCCCTCACTCCCCACTGGCCATTCTCTGAAGTTTGTTTTTATCTATTATTAAAAAAGCATTCATTCACAGAGCCAGTGACTTTCTGTTTGCCCAATTCCATGGCCTCTTTTCAAACTTGACCCTGTCTCATTGTTTTCACGTCGCAGCTCAAACAGACACTGAAAACGCAGTTGCTGGAAGCTGGAGGTGACCAGCCTGGGGGCTCTGGCTTCCCAGAGGGCAGAGGACCAATCTCTCTGCCACTCACACATTGCCAGTTAGGGAGCCCTGTCCCCTGCTCACTCAGCAGCATGTGGCTGTCACTGGTCCTGGAGCCTGTCCTACAGCAGCCACAAGCTCCCCTCTCCTCCACGCTTTGGGATTATATCTGTCTTGTGTAGTCTTTGGAGATTTTCCTAACCTACTATCATGAGAGCAGATAATGTGACATCTCCAACCCAGCTCCAAGAAGGAGACTTAGGTTGAGATTTCTGTTCTAGGGCCTGGAAATGCATGGCACGTGGAAGGAGCTCAGTAATGCATCCATCCATCCATCCATCCATCCATCCATCCATCCATCCATCTACTTTCTTTCTGTCTGTCTGTCTGTCTGTCTGTCTGTCTGTCTGTCTGTCTGTCTATCTATCTATCTATCTATCTATCTATCTATCTATCTATATCTGTCTATCTATCTATCTATCTATCTATCTATGAGACCGAGTCTTGCTCTGTTGCCAGGCTGGAGTGCAGTGGCTCAATCTCGGCTCACTGAGTAATGCATTTTTAAATGAATGTTGAGTGAATTTAAGTTACTGTCCCGTTCCCCAGCACACAGAAATGCACAGTCCCATCCACGTGACTCTTCTGTCATTGCACTAACAACCTGTATTCTGTAATGGAAATTCTCATGAGAGATTGAGAACCAATGTGAAAAATGCAATTTTGTCCCCTCTATATAAATTTTTGTCTTTTGAGGTCTTATCTGGTGATATTTTTCCTTGGTGTCATGATAAGCAACACCCAACCATTAGCAGTGCTGTGCCATGTCAACATCCTTCAGATGCATGGTAGCACAACCATAACAATACCTCAGTCATGAAAATTAAAACATTGAAGTAAGAGGAAATGCTGAGGGTGGTGGCCCACACCTGTTATTATCTCAGCACTCTGGGAGGCCAAGACGGGAAGATCGCTTGAGCTCAGGAGTTCGAGACCAGCCTGGGCAAGGTAGCAAGACCTCGCCTCTACTCCAGATAAAAATATTAGCTGGGTGTGATGGTGTGCATCTGTAGTTACAGCTACTCGGGAGGCTGAGGCAGGAGGATTGCTTGAGCTTGGGACATTGAGGCTACAGTGAGCTGTGATTGCACCACTGCACTCCAGCCTGGGCAACAGAGCAAGACCTGTCTCAAAAATAAATAAAATAAAAAATAAAAAGAAAAAGAATGCTTAGTGTTACTGGTCAGTGAATTGATTGTTACAAAGACACTATCCAAAAAGAATCAAAGGCGAGAAGAATACACGCCTGAGTGTGAGTTGCCCGCACTCCTCTTCTTCAAGTTGGGGAACTTCACAAGCTGGTCACAGACAGCTCACCCCAGTTCCTCTTATTTTCTTATTTTTAATCCTTCCATCCTCTTCTAACTCCTGCCACCCCTGGGCTTCTCTGGCTCTATTCTCTCTGATTCACCACCTCCTCCTTCTGTGCCCACCTTTCTGCCTTTCTGAGTGACTTTTGCTGAGTCCTTTATTAACCCTACACATGCTGGCTTCTCTGTGAGTTCAAACCTTGGGCCCTGCCTCCCTCAGCCCCACCTTTCCTTCCATATATTTAAAAAAGATTATATTGTGGTAAAATATACAGAATATAAAATTTGCCATCTTAACCATTTAAAAGTGTACAGCTTAGTCGTGTTAAGCACATTTACATTGTTGTGCAATCGGTATCTGGAACTCTTTTCATCTTACAGAACTGAAACTCTGACCCATTAAACAACTCTCCATTCCCCCTCCTGCCGGACTCTAGAAACTCATGTTCTACTGTCTGTCTCTATGACTTTGACCATTCTAGATACCTCGTATCTAGAATAATATAATATTTGTCCTGTGACTGGCTTATTTCACTCAGTGTAATGTCCTTGGTTTATCCATGTTGTAACGTGTTAGAATTCCCCTCCTTTTTGAGGCTGAATAATATCCCATATATATGAGACATACACACACATACATACACATACATATACATACCACATTTTGTTTATCCATTCATCAGTGGACATCTGTGTTGCTTTCATCTTTAGACTACTGTGAATAATGCTGCTATAAACGTGTGTACAAGTATCTTTGAGACCCTGCTTTCAATTTCTCTGGATATATACTTAGAAGTGGAATCCAGCAGGATCATATGGTAGTTCTATTTTAAAATTTTTGAGGAATCTCCATACTGTTTTCCATAGTGGCTATATTGTTTTACAATCCACCAACAATGTACAAGGGTTCTAGTTTCCCCATGTTCTTACCGACACTTATTTATTCTTTGAGACAGAGTCTTGCTCTGTTACCCAGGCTAGAGTGCAGTGGCGTGATCTTGGCTCACTGCAATCTCTGCCTCCCGGAGACCAGCCAGGCTGGTCTCGAACTCCTGACTTCAGGTGATCCACTTGCCTTGGCCTCCGGAAGTGCTGGGATTACAGGTGTGAGCCGCTGCAACTTGCCTATTTTCTGTTTTTGTTATTTTTTTTGATAGTAGCCATCCTGATGAGTGTGAGGTGCTATCTCATTGTGGCTTTGATTAGCATTTCACTAGTGATGATGATGTTGAGCATCTTTTCATGTCCTCACTGACTGTTTATCTTCTTTATTTTTATTTTTTTGAGATGGAGTCTCGCTCTGTCACCAGGCTGGAGTGCAGTGGCGTGATCTCGGCTCACTGCAACCTCCACCTCCCTGGATCAAGCAATTCTCCTGCCTCAGCCTCCTAAGTAGTTGGGACTACAGGAGCACACCACCATGCCCAGCTAATTTTATTGTATTTTTAGTAGAGACAGGGTTTCACTGTGTTGGCCAGGGTGGTCTCGATCTCTTGACCTTGTGATCTGCCCGCCGCGGCCTCCCAAAGTGCTGGGATTACAGGCGTGAGCCACTGCGCCCAGCCGACTGTTTATCTTCTTTGGAGATATGTTTAAGTCCTTTGCTCATTTTTAAATTTGGTTGTGTATTCTTTTCCATAAGCCTTTATAGAAGAGCTGTGTTTGGTTTTCTTGTTATCTCACCCCGCTTTGTGGAGGGAGGTGTCACTCTTCCCCTGGCTGCAACTCCCTCCTTTCTCTGATCTGTGGACCTGTCCTTCATTCTGAGCCTTTGGTGGCATTAGTGTCACCCAAGTCATCCAGACTAGAAACTTCAGGCTTCTCTCTGACTCCCTGTATTTTATTTCTCATGGGCAGCCAGTTGCCAAATCTGTCAGTTCTGTCTCCACCAGGTTGGTTTACTCCATCCTCTCCCTTCTGGTGTTAGACCCACAACCCCAGTTCCAGGGTGCCCAGTGCAATCTCGTGCTAATAGGTAGTTTGGAGATGATTCATCTCTGGTGTCTAATGAAATCTCAGGGTGGAGTAGCATTGGCAAAGGGTGGCATAATGTTTGGGAGAACATATAATAATATAGTTTGTATTTGGAAGATGAAAACCTGTTTTATAACACGTGGAATAAAGCTTGAGCTGTGCAAGGGATAGATTATCTTTTGTGAACAGCAAATTATAATATTGATACTGATATGAGCTGACAAATGTTTATTGAGCACTTACTATATGCCAGGCACAAGTGTGTCACAGGTGTGCAATGACTATCTGGAACCAGTGTTGCAGGCGTAAGAAGAATTTACCAAGACAATTATAGGTAAAGAAAAACAGATTTATTAGAGAAAGTAGGAAAATACATTGCAAGGGTGCAACAGGCAGATCAGCAAGAAGGGAGCTGACTACCAGGAAACAAAGGCTTGCTGGGGATTTCGTGGAATGGTGCTTGTGCTGTGTACTGAAGAGGGCTTCGTGCAGTGCTGATAACTCCAAGGTTGCAGTGAGCAAACTTGCATTTTTCTATTAACTGAGGGTCTGGTGATAGGTGGGTGCAGGAAGATTGTGTTATTAATATTTGTGCAGGAAGGCTATGTGTCCTGGACCATGAAGAAAAGCAGAAGTATAGCTTAATCTGCCTTCTCTTTTTGCTTTCGCTTGGTCCTGCCAGCCCAACTCCCCCTTCCTAATTAGGACGCCATAAAGCACTTAACACATATTAGCCTGTTTGGCCTCATGACAACCTTGTGAGGTGGAGGATATTATTAGCCAGACAGAGAAGCTGAGGCCAGGTCCCAGGCCACACACCTGGTAAGTGGCAGGTGGGGTGTGCAAGCTAAGCTCTGGAAGTTTGGTTCTAGAGCTGTCCACTGCAGCTGGAGGAAGTGTGGGGCTTTTTCTGTTCTCCAGAAGTGGGCATGAGTTAACTGGGCCTCAGGAAACCGGGCCTTTGGGATAAGCCTCAGGCTCATCCCCTGCCACCCTCTGCCAATCTTGCGAGCTGCGGTTCCCTCTCCATGCCTCTGTGGGCCCTGTGGCCTGTGCACGATTCCTGCGGTGGGTCCTGATGTCTTCTCTCCTCTGTCCCTTGCGTGTACTGCCACTCTGGAGTGCCTTCCGAGTGGTCACACATCTCACATCTGTCATCTTTAAAGAGCTGCCTCAGTGCTGTTTCCTTCGTGAGGCCCGATCTTCCCAGGTTGGCTGCCCTCTCCATCCTCCTCAGCATGCTTATCACGGGGGCTGCAGGGGAAGCGACAACACTTACGATATCTCGCCTCAGTGTCTAGGCATGTTCCTGTTTCTTCCCAACTAGACTGTAGGTTACGGGAGACAAGATTTGCCTGTTGAGACCCGAGCACTTTTGTATTCCTCAGTGCCAAGCACAGAATGTGTTGTGAAACTGAGAAGCCAAATACTTCCCAGACCGAGGCTCAGGCAGTCATAAAACCCACAGCCGTGGTTTAGACCCTGATTTTTATGGGTCAGTCAGAGTTCCCATCTCCAGAACAGTCCTGGGAATCTTTAAACCTGGGAATCTTTCCTCTGTAAAAAGTCCTCCAGTTCAGAGACCCTGGCTGCCCTCTTCTCCACGTGTCCCGGTGAGGTTCTCTTTCCAGGGCTTTCCATTTTCTCCTCACAGCAGAAGTTTCGTTAAGCAAACAGGAAGTTGCTCATAGGCACCCTCCCCCCAATGCAAATGTGAGCAGTGGCCAGGAGACGGGTAAGGGAACTGGCCTGTGCCTGTGGGGAGGTGAGGCCAGCCAGAGACCCTGGCTCGCTGGGTATCTTTCCATTGAGGCTGATTCCTGGAGTGACTCTGGAGAGGCAAGACTGGGATACTCTGGTTTTTGTTTCAGTTTTTCCTGAGGTAACCAGTAGTAATGGGTGGTCTTGGGAGGAGGCAAAAGAGACTTAAATCATGGCATCAGAAGAAAAAGTCAGTCTCTGACCTGGTATGGTGGCTCACACCTGTAATTCCAGTGCTTTGGGGGACCGAGGTGGGAGGATCGGTGGAGGCCAGGAGTTTGAGACCAGCCTGGACAACATAGCACCACCACATCCTACTTATTGTAGAGATGGGGGTCTTACTATGTTGCCCAGGCTGGTCTCAAATTCCTGACCTCCAGCGATCCTCTGCCTTGGCCTCCCAAAGTGCTGGGAGGCATGAACCACTGCACTCAGCCCAGTATTTTTTTTCCCTCTTCCAGAAGCTTATGTGCTTTGTAGAAGGCCTCTTTCTCCATCTTAACAGAAAAATTCCTTGCTTTTAAATTTCCCAGAGTGTCTAGTTATCTCTTTCTCTCCAGCTCATCCTGGTTTCACCCATGTCTAGTTCCCGTGTCAGGCACATTCAAATTTGCTTGCCTTGGCCATGTCTCTTCCCTGACTCCTGTGTTCTACAGCCATCTCCACGTGGTCTGTGGAGAAGATGGCTGAGTACCCTGAAGGTGTCCAGCTCCCTCAGGCCTGTCTTTCTCATTGGCATCATTCTGGGTCAGCTCCTTGCCCACGAGGCTTGGGTATAAACCTCCCCAATTGGTGGAAATGGACTCCCAGTGGTGAGCCATGGCTTGAGGACAGTTTGGTTCATGGGCCCCAGCATACCAAACATACAAGGCCTCACTTGTGGTTGGGATACATTTGGCAGGTCAGGGGTTTGACCTGGCTTTGGGCATGTCAGCTCCCTGGCCACCATCAGGGCCCAGAGGAGTGCTTGAGTTAGGAGAGAGAAGCCAGCTTTGGGAAGCGCTGCAGCCACAAAGCCCAAACTCCGGCTGCACAGGATAGTGAAATTCACCAAAGCAAAGTGAAAGTTGTGAAACTTCAAGTGACTTAGTTCCGTTTTGAGAAAGTCTTCTAAACCTCTTTAAGAAAAACTTGAAATAGCCTGCTGTATATTTCTTCTTTGAATTTCAGATTTTTTTGACATGCATAAATAACTTTCCACCTATTTTCTCAGACTTCTCTAACTCTCCATTTAAAAGTATCTGCTATTGGGAAAAGCATAAACAAGCCTCCAGTTTATTTATAATGTGGGGTTCAGAAGAGGCAGCTGGCCAGTAGTTGTCTTATTGCAATTCTCTGATTAATGAGGAAAGGCATCATCAAATGTCACAGCAATGGAATAGTTCATATGATCTGGGAGAACCTACCTCTTTTCTAGTTCCAATATGGGACACAGGAGAATAGCAGGGCAATACAAATGCTGTGTATTTGCAAAGTCTGCACACACTTTCAAGTGTGGATGAGTAATATCCTAAAAGGAACTGAAGACATATGAGTCTGAATTGCAATGTTTCTTCTTCCTGTGTGTAAATGGGGGTGTTTCCCCCACGAGTCTCTGTTGTGTTTGGATAGGTTTGAAGATTTGGGTTAGGAGAGCCCCTTTTCAGAGCTCCTCCTTAGACTTGAAAACCCAAGGCTTTGCTTTCAAATAAATGCCTCCAGAGGAGGGAGCGTGTTGATGGCATTTTAATGTAGAGCTTTGGCCTTTGACAAATGTGTGCCCAGAGGAGCTCAAGGCAAGAGATGTCAGTTCTTTGTGCAGGGCACCCATGTGTGCCTCCCTTTTCCAGGTACCAGCGGACGTCGAGAAATGTCAGGATCGGATGGAGTGTTTCAATGCTGACCTGAAAGCTGACATGGAGAGGTGGCAGAACAACAAGAGGCAGGACTTCCGGCAGCTACTCATGGGGATGGCTGACAAGAACATCCAGTATTATGAGAAGGTAATCAGCGTGCCCAACAAGACTGGCTTCTAATGGTCAGAGCCTTTCACATGGGCCTACCAGAAATCCCGAAGCTGGGAATCCTGCTAGTCTCATCTCCTTCCCTTATTGTAGCTGCTTAGTCTTGGCTCCCACTTCATGTCCTTGCCCAGCCATGTGGCTGCAGTGCTGGGTTTGGCAGCAGAGGGGGTGCTCACAGGGGTTCCCCTCGCACATGCTGCTGGGGAAGCAGCCCGCTGGTCTTCCATGCTCTCTGGGCCTGGCGCTTCCCAGAGCCAGTCAGACCTTCAGCACAGCGATGCTGCCACCAAATGGAGGCTTTGGGGTTACTTTACTCTGTGTTGGGGTTCTGTACACAGGGGTCCTTCACTTTGGTTGTGCAGTGAACCCCTTTGGTCACCTGGTGAAGCCTATAGACCCCTCACCAAAATACTGTGCATTTTTTTTTAAATAGAGTTCAAAATACTGATTTTAAATACCTAAAATAAAGGGATGTAGGATTACAAAGGAAAGCAATTCTATCAAAAAGTTTTACTCATGGATCCCCTTGACCTGTGGACCCCAGGTTAAGCACTGCACACACACACACACACACACACAGACACACCCCACCACCACCACACCCCCCACACACTACACACACACCACACCCCCCCACACTACATGCCACACATACACCACACACCCCCCACACTACATGCACACCATCCACACCACACATCCCCCACACATACATCCCACATACACACCCCACACACAACCCCCCACACACCCCACACAACCCTCACGCACAACCCCCACACACACCACACACACACACATAGAGATGACTCTTATCAGGCTACAGCCCAGTCCCCTCAATCAAGGTTTGCTTGATTCGTATATCCAGCAAGCCAATGCGAGGCCAGGTGCAGTGGCTCATGCCTGTAATCCCAGCACTTTGAGAGTCCGAGATGCGAGAATCACTTGAGCCCAGGAGTTCAAGACCAGCCTAGGCAATGTAGTGGGACTGTCTCTACAAAAGATACAAAATGAGCCAGGTGTGGTGGCATGTGCCTATAGTTCCAGCTACTCGGGAGGCTGTGGCAGGAGGATGGCTTGAGCCAGGAGTTCAAGGCTACAGTGAGGCATGATTGCGCACTACTGCACTCCAACCTGGGTAACAGAGTTTTTGACCCTGTCACTATATATATATATACACACACACACACACACACACACATACATATACATATATACATACATACATACACACATATATATACACACACACACACACACACACACATACATATATGTACATACATACATACATACACACATATATATACACACACAGATACATTCATGTGTGTATGTGTGTGTGTGTGTGTGTGTGTGTGTATTGCGACAGGGTCAAAAACTCTGTTACCCAGGTTGGAGCACAGTAGTGCACTCTGTTACCAGAGTTCCTTTCTTCTGTAACTCCCACACCTTCCCTCCGCTGTTCAGCGGCCTTCCCACTACTACAAAACCAACTGTGTCAAATGTCTCCATCACTCCCCTTGGTAATTAATCCCAGCATTCCTAAAGTCCTGGTCCCAGGAGGACCTAACCCTGGCCTTAAGTATGTGTTTATCTGTCTTCCCACTATATCACAGGCAGGGCCACCGTCTTGGGGCCTGTTATTGCTTCTATACATATTTAACAAATGCTTTTTGTGCACTTGCTGTGTGCAAGGGGCAGTGTGTACCAAATTGATAAACAGCGGGATTCCTGCCCTGTGGAGGGTATGTGTTCATCAAAGGAGCCCACAGCTTCAGAGTGAGATAAGGAAAAGAACAGGAAACTGGGGGAGAAAATACCAGGGGGCATAATGCAGACTAAGGGTGGGAGGGGCAGGTGGAGTGGGCAGGAAAGGCCAGTCTGAGGAAATAACATTTCATCCGAGTCTCAGAGACAGAGGCTTGGAAAACATATATTCCAGGTAAAGGAGACAACATACGCAAGGTCCCTGGGGTAGGAAAGAGTTTGGTACATTTGAGGACCAATAGAAAACTGGTATGGCCTTGCTTTATCATGGCTGACATACAAAGTCCATTGCAGATCTGAAGAGATGGCCTAGGGAGAGAACAGGACCTAGAATGCCACAGACCCCAGACCATCTTCTGTATATAAGGTGGGCTTCAGAGTTTCGCTTCCTCTCTAACCTCAGAGTCACCAAGGAGGAATCAGGGAGCAATTTCACCACTCCTCTTTCCGGCTTGACCTAGGATGCCTCTCTCCTCCCTCCTCAGAACTTTTCCCACCTCAGAATTCTTCCTCCCTCCTCGGAACTACTCCTCAGAATTCCTTTGTTGTAACCAGCGAATTTAATTAAAACGCCACACTTTTGAGACTAATTAAGAGTTCTTTATTAAGCCAGCGGCCAAAGAGACAGCTAATGCTCAAAATTCTCTCGGCCCCGAGGAAGGGGCTCGATTAACTTTTATACCTGGGTTTAGGAAGGGGAAGGGGACTCAAAAGTAATAATTCTACAGAAGTAAAAACATGCAAGAACAAAAGAATCAAAATGGTTACATAGTCATAAACAACTTAAAAGACAAATGGTTACAAGAAGAGCCACGGTACCAGGTGCAAGGTTTTAAATCTTTCATTATACTTAGATGTAGGGTCTATGCCGGACACGAACTCAGGGTTTTATGTTGTTATCTCTTGGAGAAAGTTTCTGGGAGACTTCATACATGGTTGGTGTTGGTACCTTATCAGTTAATTGGGCTCCTTTGTAATGCTGAAGGTCTGTTTACCCAGGCCAACTCCTCACGAAAGGGGGTTGGGTGAGGAGCCCTAGTGTCTTGTAAATTAAGGGGTCAATTGGAGTTTGTCCAGCTTTCCTAGCTAGAGAGAGAGTCTTACTTACATGAGAAGCAAGGCTAGGTGATTTAAAGAGACAAGCAGGACAAAATTTAAAGTAACGGGTTAAAGTTAAAGCACGGTTAGGCACTTCACCTTCTCCCTCCTCAGAACTCCTCCTCAGAATTCCTGCTCCCCTCACCTCAGGATTCCTCCTCCCTCCTCAGAACTCCTCCTCCCTCCTCAGAACTCCTCCTACCTCAAGATTCCTCCTCCATCCTCAGAACTCTTCCCCCCTCCTCAGAATACCTTCTCCCTCCTCAGAACTCCTACCTCCCCATGATTCCTCTTCCCCCCTCAGAACTCCTCCCACCTCCTCAGGATTCCTTCTCCCTTCTCAGACCTCCTCCCCACCCCTCAGAATTCCTTCCCACTCCTCAGAATTCCTTCTCCCTCCTCAGAACCCCTCCTACCTCCTCAGAATTCCTCCTCCCTCCTCAGAACTCCTCCCACCTCCTCAGAACTCCTCCCACCTCCTCAGGATTCTTCCTCCCTCCTCAGGACTCCTCCTCCCTCCGCAGAATTCCTCCCACCTCCTCAGAACCCGTCCTACCTCCTCAGAATTCCTCCTCCCTCCTCAGAACTCCTCCCACCTCCTCAGAACTCCTCCTCCCTCCTCAGAACTCCTCCCACCTCCTCAGAACTCCTCCCACCTCCTCAGAACTCCTCCCACCTCCTCAGAATTCCTCCTCCCTCCTCAGAACTCTTCCCACCTACTCAGAATTCCTCCTCCCTCCTCAGAACTCCTCCTCCTTCCTCAGAACTCCTCCTCCTTCCTCAGAACTCCTCCCACCTCCTTAGAATTCCTCCTTCCTCCTTCCTCCTCAGAATTCCTCCTGCCTCCTCAGGATTCCTCTTCAGAGCTCTTCCCACCTGCTCAGAACTCCTCCTCCCTCCTCAGAACTCCTTTCACCTTCTCACAATTCCTTCCACCTCTTCAGAACTCCCATTCCTCACAACCTTTCCCACCCCCTCAGAACTCCTCCCCACAACCTCTCCCCACCTCCCCCAAACCCCTCCCCACCTCCCCCAAACCCCTCCCTGCCTTCTCAGAACCCGTCTCCACTTCCCCAAAACCCCTCCTGCCTTCTCAGAACCCCTCTCCACTTCCCCAAAACTCCTCCCACCTCCTCAGGACTCCTCCCTAAATGACTCAGTACAAAGTCCTCCTCCACCCCTGGGCTGCTACTGAGAAGCCTTATGTGATTCACTTGCTCTCTTTATGCAAGAGACTTTCCAAAGGGAGAATCATTTCTGCTCTCAGAGGACAATGCCAGAGTGTTCTGAGTTCTTGGCCTTTCACAAGGATCTGGGATGAAAAGAGGTTGGTGTAGTGGAGAGAACATCAGCGTGGGAATCATGAGCTCTGCCATGGACAAGCTGTGTGTCTGGGCCAGTTATTTAACCTGAGTCTTGTCGTCCCCATCCATGAAATCAGTGTGTACGTGTCAAGTAATAATTCTCCTTCATAGAGGAGCTGTGAGGACTGGTGATAACTAATGTAAAGTATGTCACCATGTTTGGACATAATAAAACTCAATAAACACTGGCTTACCTCTTCCATATTCCCTTTTTGGAGATTCAGGTGTGGCCCAAACAAGCAAACTTGAGGTTGGTGAGGAAGAGTGGGCTTTCCACCTGCTCCAAGTCAGGTGGCTGGCCTGCCCCAACTATGATTTCCATCCTGCACAAGCGCCACCCACACCTGGAGCAGTGTCTCCATCCCTGCCAAGATACTAGGGCCTCTTCAGGGATTTCCTGCTTGGGCTCTTTTCTGCTTTTTTGAAAGGAAAAGAATTTCCTCCAGTAAATCCATTTCCATTCACTGGATATGAGCTTTACAGACTAACATAAATGCATTTAAGCCTTGCAGAGATATTGCTGTCTTTCATAAAGATGGGGTGACACATTCAAAACAAACACTTGTTACCTCCCCGTTCGTAATAGTTATGGATGACACATGCAGGCATCATTAGACAAAGGTAACCCAGCGGGATCGACAACGAAAGAGCAGAATTGAGAAGCTGACCCGAAATCGGAAACTCAAAGCTGATACTGTGTGTGTTGTCGTTCCAGTGCCTCATGGCGTGGGAGTCGATTATTCCACTACTGCAGGAGAAACAAGAGGCCAAGTAAGTTCTTTCTTGGGACGGAGACTCTTCTACCTACACAGGGCCTGGCACCCCATACCGGAATGTCCCTGCAGTGCCAGAGACGCAGCGCTGGGAAAACAACCACAGAAACATCTCTCCTTTGTGTATTTTTCCCTCCCCCACCTTTCACCCCACAGTGGTTTTCAATTAGTATTTATTCCATGGTGGAGTCTGTGAGGCTAGAATCATCTCTCAGCAAGAGCAGCATACCTCCGTGTTGTGAAGGCACCTGTTCAGTGAAGCACTACGAAAATTTGCAACCAAGGGACAAGACAACCTGCAGCTGACGCTCTGACACTTCATGACAGTTTCCTCTTTAGGGACAGCTAAGTTGCCAGTTGTGGGAGAGAACCCGGGGCCTGCTTTTCAAGGATGAGGAGGAGGCAGGAACAGAAGGCAGCTGTTGCTTTCGGTGGAAACCTGGCCCCTCTGGAATTGGCCTCTGTGGGCATTGACTTGTCTTGGACTAGGAGGCATTGGTGCCTCCCTGGCAAGTCCTTAACATACAGTACCTGTAGCTGTGAGTGTGGCCTGCTGCCTGCTTGTGATGAGTGATACCGTCTTACTGTTTGTGTTTCACATAGGGACATTTAAATCAATGTCAACGTGTGTCCATGCTTGAGTGAGCAAGCCAGCGTCCTTGTCCTCCTGCGATGCCTTTGGGAAGCTCAGGGGAATGTTCCCCAAGCTTGTTTCTGACACTAGAATGCAACAGATTGGAAACTTTTTGTGTAAAATGAAAAAAAAAAAAAGTGCTGTTTTTTTTTTTTTTTTTTCCCTGTGACGGTCTTCAGTGTTTTGCTTGTTCACTGTCATCAGAGCAGGCATTAGACCTGTTAGGGAATATCTATTGTCTTGAAGTCAGAGTAGCTCCCCCATTGTTGAGATCAGTGGGCATATACCAAGCTTCACTCCCAGTGTCAGCTTTGTGCAATTTGCCTTTTACCTCACCAAAAATACCTACTTTAACATTTCCTCCTGTGTCCTCTGAATGTCTGGGCAAGCTTTTGGTGAGAGGACTGGTATGTTGTGTTGTTATGATACAGTCGAAATTTGTCAATGCAGTGTGAATGTTCTACATAAAGTGCTTTAACCCTTAACATTTCCTGGTCAGGAAGGAAAGTCAGTACCTGGATGGGCCTCGAAAATGACAAATGCAACAGCGAACCCTTTGTTTCCAGCTAAGCTAAAGTCTCCTCAGTGTGCAGCCAGATTCCTGGGGACTGCTGACTGTGGTTACAGGCTGCATTTCAGACGATGACCAGGTTTACTTTTCAGATCACAAAGCAGTCACCAAGGATCTATCTTCCAACTCATTTTTTTTTTTCTGCTGAAATGAAGCTACGTGTCATGTTTGTGTTCTTTCATCCGTGGCTCATCCCAGTAAAACTACGAATCTGAGCCTCAAATAAGCGGTGGTTTTTTGTTTGTTTTATTTTTAATGAAACAGCTGTGTTAAGGCGCTGCTTCAGATGCAAGTTCACCTGGAAATACTGGTCAGCAGGCAGCACGTCAAGGTCACTGAAGCCCACTTTTAACTGCAGGTCATCCTCGCATCGGCCAAGGCTGTGGTGCTGTAGATGCCGCAGTTGGACAGCGTAGGATGGCTTGGTTCTGTTTCATTGTGTTTGACAATGTTGCAGTTTAAATGATAATGTTTAAATCAGTTGGTACTTGCCTGTAGTGTTAAACCCTATTTGTGCCATTCTCAAGTCCTTTGATGTGAATTTTCAGTTTGGTACAGTTAGAAATGACTCATTGATGCGGAAAGGTAAGAACAACCCATGTACCCCCGAGTGATTCCGTGCTTTATTCTACCTCTAAGCCATCGTGTTGGTGTGGGTATGGACGCCTGGGTCTGACCTGATACTGTGCTGGGAGAATCAGGGTGTGTGTCTAATGGCGAGCTGACAGCCTTCTGCTGATATTTGGTAGAAGACACCAGACCAGCCCAGCAGCAAATGCTCATCTTTGGGAACATAGGAAGCTTTGCCTTGGGGAAGGTATGCTTTACAAATGTCCAGTGTAATGAATGTTTGGAAAAAACTGGAGTTACAGGAAAATGAAATCTGACTATCTGCTAGTTGCCAAAACCCAGAAACATTTCCTGTGTAATGGTTAGTTGGGAAAGAAGGCAACACTTGAAAAAATTTACCAGGTTCCTTACTAGGAGATGTGGGAAGGGGCATGGGATGCACGCGGTCACTCCCTCTCCTAGTGAGAGGCAGATGGCTGGCACTGAAGGGAGGCAGGCACCGTGGGATTTGGTCATGCTCTGTTTGGTCCCCATGTGATGCCCTGTGCTGTAAGACATCAGAAAGACCTGGAACAAGGCAAACTTTCTGTCCTCCTGGCATGTTATTGATAGCAGAGCCAGAAGTCCAGTGTACATTACAGATTTTCTGGGAGAAATAGTCCTTCCAGAGAAAGGATTCCTTCCCAGCCTCCAGGCTGGTGTCTCATGAGGTGAGAAGGCTGGCCCAGAAGGAAGGGGACGTTAGGTGGTAAAGCAGGCTCCCCCAGGCCTCTGAGGGCCAGCAGTCCCAACCATTTGCCTCTTCGTTTTGACCAAGCACAAAAGAGATATTCCCTAGAAGTGTCACACGGAGGCTTCTGTGCCAAAGACTGCCTTGTAGAGGTTTCATCATCCCACCCTTCTTGGCTTCACAAAATTGTGGCCCTGAGATCACTACTCCTCTCTTAAG
Source organism: Nomascus leucogenys (assembly GCF_006542625.1). Classification (NCBI taxonomy): domain Eukaryota; kingdom Metazoa; phylum Chordata; class Mammalia; order Primates; family Hylobatidae; genus Nomascus; species Nomascus leucogenys. Next base: position 88,927,894 of record NC_044388.1, read on the forward strand.
TATTTATTATTATTATTATTTTTTACTTTACCTCAAGCAGACAGACAGACATAGGTTTTGAGGCTTGAATACATGGCAGTGGAATACAAGGCCCTTCCTAGCAGCTGCCCCAGGCCTGGAAAGTGGTAGATTTCATTCATCCGGGTTAAAAATCCAGAGGAAGACAGAAGAGAGGAGTCCTAGGAACTGAGCAGATTTTAGAGACGCAAATGATGTTTAAGAGAGCCTTGTGATTTGTAGCAAGCATGGACACTGCTTTTTCTTACTAACGTAGATCTATAGGAACATTCTAGGCTGTTCTGCTCAGAGCGAGGAACCACTGCTCCTCAATGGGGAGGGAACATACCACCCAGCCAGGCTTAGCGTTGGGTTTTAACCTTTAATAAAAGTTTTATAATGATTCCTGTTCAACTTAAAGTGTGATTATGGAGATGATTGGCTCCATATTTCACCACGTCATTCCTTCAACTCACCAGACACCTTTCTTTAGTTGAAATAAACCGGCATGACCTGGAGATCATGGTGACTATAAGCTAAGTCTGTTTTCATGCCAGATTTCAGCCCCACCCAAAGTGTGTTCTAGACGTTGTTGATTTGAATGGTTTTCCCAGTTCCCACTTCACATGGGGAAGTTGAATGAATGCACACCTGCTGCTCACTTCGTGTGAGGCTGCCTTTTGTGATCAAATAACAGGAAGTTCTGCTTTAGAGGAGGGCACGATGACCATGTGGCAGTCTGCAAGTGGAATTTCTCTCTTGGGATGGCAGCCCGAGGAACATCCAGAGTTTGTGTGACTTGGTCCTGCCATTGTTAGCTTTGAAATCACAGGCATCGGGCTCTGTTTTGACACCATTCATTGGACTGCGGGACAGTCATTCTTTACGCTCTCTCTTGAGCTGGTGAGAGAGGAGGAAGAGGGAAGTCAAGAGCAACCTCCAAGGTCTGTGTCGGCCTCTTCTCCCTGGGTCTTGGGGTGGGTTAGAACTGGGTTCCAGTCTGGCCAGTTGGGTTGCTGGCTGCACTGAGGGTGATTCCTCTCAGAAGATGGGCTGCCTGTGGTCAGGACAGGGCACACCAGTCTGGACTCCACCTTCCCAGACACCTACTTTAAGGACCTGTGGAAACTGGGTGATCCAATTACGGGGCTGGGGCAACCCTGCTTTGGCCACCCTCATTTACAAACTTAGGTTGGGAGTTTGGATTTCCTGTCTCACTTCCAAAAGCCTTCAAGATGGCAGCAGATGGACACACCCTCTCATTTCTTATGTCTTCTCTGTCAGATGGCAGGAGGCATATATCAGTAAATTTGAGGAAAATGTTCTCTCCTGGGCCAGCCTCACAGCTTGCGTTGTGTGTGTTGGAATTGTTCTCTTCTGCCTTGTTCTGCCTTGTGATTTTTTCAATTCAGTGAATAAACCAGGAATCCATTTTCTCACCAACCCACCCTGTAGATTATCAGCTTTTTGTTTGAGGGATGCCTGGTCTCACAGTTACACGTATCAGAGTGTGTGTAAGTTGTCTGTGTTGGAAAGGTTGGGGTGGGGGCTTTCTTGCAGGGGATCAGACTGTTCTTTCTTCATCATAAAAATTTGAGATACGTCCTGAGTATGACTGTCTAACCCTATGTGGCAGAAAAATATGTTTTCCAGGTAGTTTTTACTACTACAGAGAGTCTGTAAATAAGTGCTTTGAAAAAAATAACAAACCAATAAGATATTTGTCTCCTATATAAACATTCTGTGTATGTAGCCCTTGAAAATCAACAAATCCAGAATTTAAAAAAATGGCACAGACTTTTAAAGCCCAACTCTACTTTTTTGAGAGCTTGTCCGTACCTACTAATATGCCTTATTCTTCTTCAACTAATGTTTTAAAAGTCCTGGGTAGAAAGAGTCTTAGAAATGTAATCAGTTGTTCAGCTTCAATAATATAGAGATCTAACATAGTCAGTCCTCAGGCCCCCTAAAGAAACAAGCAAGAAAGTGAGGGCCATCACTAGGGTTGGCTTTGGGGAGGGGAAAACTAAGGACTGCTTTTGCCAAATAATATTTTTGACAATGTAAGGAAACACAGGGACCACAAAACCTTTTTTTTTTTTAAGTGTGAAAGATTAGTGCCTTTTGGCATACTTTTGATTTTAGAGGATATAGTATCGGCATCGACAAATCACTAGAAACAAAGAATGCTATAGATGACAACAGTATTAAATGTTACTCCTGATTCTGTGGAACAGCTTTTGAAGATACTGGGGGGTATCTTCAAGCCTCAGAGCAGCTTGTTTCAGATAGAAATTCTCCATGGGTTGAAATGCCAAAAACAGAAAACATGATGTTGACTCACATAATTTAGTCCATTTTAGCAGAACCTTAAGTGTTAACACCAGTGGCGAGGAGCATTGCATATTCTCTGTCAGCAGCAGCACCCCCGCACCAGGTGATTTTGGGCTCTCTGTAGGCTGGTCCTAGCAGGTGACACCCAACAACACCCCTGTTGGACAGGATTGTTCACAGTCTTAGACCAACACTTCAGTCAGAAATGACACTGGGAGGAGGAAAGGAAAATCACTTTTTTTCCTCCATGTGGAAGTGAGGAGAGAGGAAAGTGGATTGCAAACCAATATGTGAGTCAGTGTGATGAAGCAGTGGCTCTCTCATCTGGGCCTTTATCCAATAACAAACCAGCATCTCTTAATGGCGCTTTTGGCCTGGACACCCCTGAGGTTTGGGTCCTGTCTGGTGGATTCCCTGTCCGTTGTATTTCTGTGTGCCTGTTCCCTTCATCGCTGTGAGTTGGGAGTGCATTGAGAGATGATGTCCATCTGATATATTCCTGTGAAATAAACTGCCAGCAAACTTTCTAACTTGTATTTTAACTGTTAAAGAAGAGATTAAAAACTTCAGCTTTGGACATGTCCACATTATGGACTGTCACTTCTTATTTTTAAAAGTCATTCTTTACGTTTAAAATTTTAAAATAAAAACCTTCTGAGGTATTGATGTAGTCCGCCGTGTAAATGTTACCTTCTCTCCATGCTGCCATTATGCCAAAACAAAAGCTGTGAAAAAAAAAAAAGTGCTTGAGAGAGTGTGTTGATAAGAAAGTGATTTATTTACAGATGGAAGTCTTTGTTTCATGAAGCTACCAAACTTTAAAAAGAATGTCACCCCTTTTTTTTTGTTTGTTATGGAAACCAGAGATTGTAAAATGGAAAAAGAATCGTTTTTTGTTGACTTTTTGATGCTGGCACGAGGTTTTTGTCCACTTTTTTCATATATCTGTGTATAAAAAATTGTTGTTTACTATGGAATTAGTATTACATTTTGAGGTAAACAAAAGAATTTGTATTGCTTGATAAATATTAGCTTGTAAATTTAAAGTTTCTTTACTTCAATTAACTTAAAGGACCAATAAACCCATAAAAGATGCTTTCTTTATCTTGAGTCATGTCCTCATTTGTACCTTTTTGTAAGGCAGAAAAACGTGTGCCTGTTTTTCTGTTTTCTTATTTTCTCTTTACACGTTTTCAGTTTGCCTATAAGAATCAAGACATATAGAGCGACAGGAAAAAATATATATAATTGAACTATTTTTATTCTTCTTCACTTCTTTGTAGGCCCAATTTACCCTCTTCTGCATCTTCTACATCTGCACCAATCTGGGGAGATGAAGAAACTTCCTAGTGTAGTAGCCATCATGATTGGCAGGCAGGCCGACAGCCAGCCGAGGTATTTACTACATGAAAGATTTCCTGTGTTATCCTATAGCAAAGCACAACATTATATTCTGAGTCAGGGCCAGTTAAGTTGACCTGATGATGGTAATGCATTGAACTTGAGTATACTTAAAATGGTGCTCAACTTGACTTACTGATAGCAGACATCATTAAGACTGCAGTCATACAAAATAAGACAGCAAGGTGAATAAGACATGGATCATGGATCATATCTCAGCTTTCCACTTACTAGGTATGTGGCTTTAGGCAAGTCACACTTGGCTGAACATTTGGTATTATGATCTTTGAGATGAAAACAAGACTTCCACGTGGGGTTGTTGATAGGACTAGCAATATGGTATACAAAGCACTTAAATGTCAGGCAGGTTCTCACTGTGATAGCCCCTTTCTAAAGACTTCCTAATTTAAATATTAAGGCTATTAGGATATTATCCTTAAGGATATGGCCAATTTAAATATTAAGGATAACAATCCTTCATGTATGCTTTGCCAGTTTTTTTAACAGGATATTCCTTTTTTTTTTTCTTTTGCTTTGTCACCCAGGCTGGAGTGCAGTGGCATGATCTCAGCTCACTGCAACCTCTGCCTCCCAGGCTGAAGCAGTCCCCCCACCTCAGTCTCCCGAGTAGCTGGGACTACAGGTGCGTGCCACCATGCCTGGCTAATTTTTGTATTTTTCTCAGAGACGGGGTTTTGCCATGTTGCCCAGGCTGATCTTGAACTCCTGAGCTCAAGCGATTCGCTTGCCTTGGCCTCCCAAAGTGCTGGGATTACAGGCATAAGCCACTGTGCCTGGCCCTGTTTTCTTTTTAAGAAGATGATGGAAATAGAATACTGAAGGACGGTGTCAGATTGAAGGCCTGGAGAATGTGGAGGAATAAATTCCAAAAGCCATGGCAAGAAGTGATAAAAGGAGGTGAAAATAGCCGATTTAAGAAATTGTTTAGGGGAGGAGAATGGACTGGAGATGACTGGAAGATTGCCAGTCTGGGATTTGGGGGTGATGCCATTAGCTAAAATCAGGAGAGAGGCCGGGCGCAGTGGCTCACGCCTGTAATCCTAGCACTTTGGGAAGCCAAGGCGGGTGGATCATGAGGTCAGGAGATCGAGATCACGGTGAAACCCCGTCTCTACTAAAAACACAAAAAATTAGCCGGGCGCGGTGGCAGGCGCCTGTAGTCCCAGCTACTCCGGAGGCTGAGACAGGAGAATGGCATGAACCCAGGAGGCGGAGCTTGCAGTGAGCCAAGATCGCGCCACTGCACTCCAGCCTGGGCGACAGAGCGAGATTCCGTCTCAATAAAAAATAAAAATAAAAATCAGGAGAGAAAGACGAAAGATAGAGGCTGGGCGCGGTGGCTCATTCCTGTAATCCCAGCACTTTGGGAGGCCACAGCATGAGATCACTTGAGCCCAAGAGTTAAAGACCAGCCTAAGAAACATAGACCCCGTCTCTACAAAAATTAAAAATGAAAAAAGATGGAATGAGCTTAGGTGGTGGGGTGGGAGAGGGAGAACTTGGTTTGGCTTGAGGAAATCCAGGTGGAGATGTTGACTTGGCTGTTGGAAATGGAGTTCTGGAGTCCATGGGGATGGACTAGATTGCATGGGAAGAGAACCAAGGACAGGGCCTTGGGGGCTTCAAGAATTAAGGATGCAGGCAGGGCGCAGTGGCTTATGCCTGTAATCCCAGCACTGTGGGAGGTCGAGGCAGATGGATCACTTGAAACCAGAAGTTGGAGACCAGCCTAGCCAACATGGCAAAACCCTGTCTCTACCAAAAATACAAAAATTAGCCAGACATGGTGGTGTGTGCTTGTAATCCCAGCTACTCGGGTGACTGAGGCAGGAGAATTGCTTGAACTCTGGAGGTGGAGGTTGCAGTGAGCTGAGATTGCACCACTGCACTCCAGCCTGGGCAACAGAGTAAGACTGTCAAAAAAAAAAAAAAAATTTAAGGATTCAGGGAGAGAAGGAGGACTCAGGGAAAACTCTTAAGAAAAAATCGGGCCCCATAGGTGAGAATGGTGATTCTTTTTTTTTTTTTTTTTTTTTGAGACGGAATCTCGCTATGTCGCCCAGGCTGGAGTGCAGTGGCTCAATCTCGGCTCACTGCAAGCTCCGCCTCCCGGGTTCACGCCATTCTCCTGCCTCAGCCTCTCCGAGTAGCTGGGACTACAGGCGCCCGCCACCACGCCTGGCTAATTTTTTTTTGTATTTTTAGTAGAGACGGGGTTTCACCATGGTCTTGATCTCCTGACCTCGTGATCCGCCTGCCTCGGCCTCCCAAAGTGCTGGGATTACAAGCGTGAGCCACCGCGCCCGGCCGAGAATGGTGATTCTTAAATGAGGGCTTGTGAGACACCAATTGTTGAGCCCCAGTCCTAGAGTTTGACTTGGGTGAGACTCCAGAATTTTCATTTCTAACCAGTTCCAAGGTGATGCTGCTGCTGCTGGCCCAAGAACCAACCACTGGGTTAGAACATCTGTTGGAAGAAATGATGACCCTGGGAAAGCTGACAAGGTTTGAAACTCCTACCCTGATGACAGCTGGAGTTGAAAAGGAGAACTCAGCTCAGGTTAAAAAACACAAGTTTGTAGCAGGGTCAATGTGGACAAGAAAGGACATTTCTCTAAACAGTAAAAGGCTTTTCAGGAGTAGGAAGGATTAGATTCATTCAGGCTGAGGAGCTGGTCCAGAAGCTGGACCAGAAGGTAAGGAGTTGGGGAATGAGCATATTGATGAATAAGGTTAGAGAGGTTGAACATGATCTTGACCTCATCTTTCCCATCCTATCTGCTCTGCTCATGTTGCCAGACTCTGTGAGGGGGGGCACTACCTTTTTCCCAGTGGCCTGAGCCCCAAATCTGAGTCATTCTGGCCTCCAACTACCTCACCCTCTATCATCCATTCATTAACCAACTCCTGTAGCCTCTAACTCCCAAATATTTTTCCATATCCATCTACTTTTCTCCATGCTTGTAGCTTCCTACCCTACGTCTGCTATTTCATTTTTACTTTAATTTTTTTTTTAGGAGACAATCTTGCTCTCTCACCCAGGCAGGGGTATAGTGGCCCAATCATAGCTCACTGCAGCCTTGAACTCTTGGGCTCAAGCGATCCTGTCGTTTTAGCCTCCTGAGTAGCTGGGATTATAGGTGCACACTACCATACCCAGGTAATTTTAATTTTTTTTGTAGAGATGGTGGTCTCGCTATTTGCTCAGCCTAGTGCTGGATTCCTGGCCTCAAGTGTTCTTCCCAGCTTGGCCTCGCAGAGTGCTGGGATTATTGGCCTGAGCCACCAAGGCTGGCCAGTCAGTCTGCCATTATCCTTCACCTGGTTTACTGCAAGGGCTTCGCAGCTCATCTCCTTCCTTCAAGCTTGCTCACTCCTTCCACCAATTCATTGTCCTCAATGTTGCCAGGGAGCTGTTTCTAAGATGCAAATTTAAGCACTCTGTGTTCCTGCTTAACACCTTCCAACAGCTGTCCCCATTTACTCTGAAGAGAAACATCTTCTTTTGAAAGAATATTTTATGTTATTCGTCCTTACCACCCCAGTCTCATCTTACTGTCCTCTGTAATACTTGTCCTTCTGTCTGCTCCCTTCACACTGAATTCCTAAACCTTTGATATATTTTCACCTTCAGGCCTTCCAGCATGGTGTTCCTTCTGCCTGGAATGTCCCCCAACATCTGGCCTTAGTAATTCCTACTTACCCTTCCAGCCTTATCATAGAAGTCACTTCTGGGATGCCCTCCCTGCTCTCCCAAATCTGGATTCTATGCTCCCTTATATTAGTGAGGTTGGAGAGGTTGAACGTGATCTTGAACTTCTTGAACGCATCTTTCCCATCCCATCTGCTCTGCACATGTTGCCGGACTCAGTGCAAGGGTGCTAGCTCCTTCCCAGTGGAAGGAGACATCCCTATCTGCTGTTCTGTCTGCTTCAACTGTTAGACAGTACGCTCTGCTAGGGTAGACATAGTCACATGCTATTCTTTCTGTATCTCAGCACCTAGCATGGGGCCTGGACCTTATTAGATGTGTCATAGAGTTTTGTTCATTCCCTGCAAGAGGATTAGAGATACAAACTCTGAGCCCAAATACCCTGAGATTTAAATGTATTCTCTAGCCTTGTGTTTTACCCTGTATAAGAACATCAAGTCCGTAGTCACAGACAGAATCTGACCTGGGAAAGAACGATTCACACATTCATACAATGAATGTTAATTTTATTAGGTGAGTTTGCTTTTATAAATCCAAGTAGACGAGGTTATAAAAATGAGTACCTCAAATAAAATAGCTCTTAATGTACCTCCTCTTCCTTCACACCACCCACTTTGGGAAGCACTGTTGATTGGAAGTACTCAATTGAATATCCCATTGAAGAAAGCCTTGTGACATTTGCTTCTTAAAAGCAACAGTAATAATAAAACTACCCAGAAGACAAGGGCCTGAGCTCCATCGCCTTCCTGAATGTTTGTAGCTAAGGAAGACTCAGGAAAGAAAGCTGACTTTTTTCAAGGTTTTATTTTAATTTAAAAGACATTGTTCGTGCAAAACTGTTGGTAGTTCTTACGAAACATCCCTTCCACATTCCCCTCAGGCTGTGATAATGCACGCTTTGAGTTCTCCCATGGGACTTTCAGCACAGCACCCAGGTGACTAGTTAGCTATACCTTGGAGCCCTCAAGACAATCCCTTGAAGAAAAGGGGCAGGCTCGCCGTAGCTGGAGTCTGAAGCCCCTCACAGGGCCTGGGACTGCTATGTGCAGGCTGCCTGTAACCCTTAAGTTCATGCTGTGCTGTCACAGAACCCAGTCTCTGCCTAATAGGGGTGTCTTAAAGCTGAGAATGTTTTTCCATCACCAGGAAAGTGCTTTTCCCCATCCACCAGGGATCCCTGAGCCAGAGCAGGTCATTCTGAGGCCAACTCTGGCTGGAACGCGGGTTTCTTAAGCAGTGGGTTGCTTTGGTCACCAGTTCCCTGGTCCCTTCTTTTGTCTTCTGAGGGCCTGGCCATGGCTGGTGTTTTCAGCTCCTGCAGGTAAGCATCTTCATTTCTCTGTGATGTCTCCATATGGTGACGATGGGACTTGTTTATAGGCCACGATGCTGTAAGAATTGACCACAGAGAGTTACAAGAGAACAGCTGGAATGGGGTAAAGGTGAAACTGCCCTCACAGGGTTAATAAGAATTACAAGCCAGGCTTTAGGCAAAATCATAGGTAGGCATTGACCAAGGTGTGCTGGTGCACTGTGACCCACTTCCCTGCAGCTGCTAGCTAAAAGGAGCATGTTGAACATTTGCTTCCCCATTGTTCCTTTAGATAGAATCTCTGGGGGCCGGGCATGGTGGCTCATGCCTGTAATCCCAGCAGTTTGGGAGGTTGAGGCAGGTGAATCACCTGAAGTCAGGAGTTCGAGACCAGCCTCGCCAGCCTGGTGAAACCCCGACTCTACTAAAAATACAAAAATTAGCTGGGCATGGTGGCAGGTGCCTGTAATCCCAGCTACTCGGGATGCTGAGGCAGGAGAATCACTTGAACCTGGGAGGCGGAGGTTGCAGTGAGCCAAGATCGTGCCATTGCACTCCAGCCTGGGTGACAGACTGAGAGTCTGTCTCAAAAAAAAAAAAAGAATCTCTGATACTGGACCTTTTTACTTAAGAATTGCTTAAGGTGTTTTTCAGATCCTGAATTCCAGCAGAATGGCTGGCGCCAACCAGCCTGAAGACCCTCACCAAGGAACCAACTCAGCACAGGAATGCCGTTTCTTCATCTCCCTGTCCCATGATTTCACCCCTCACTTCTTGACCAATCAGCGATCCCTACACTAGCCCATCACCCATCCAGACCCCTTGGAAGCCCATCCCCAAACCTCTCTGGGAGGTGGGTTTAAGGTTTCCCTCCATCTCCTTGTTCGGGTGCTGTATATCGTTAAACACTTTTTTCTGCTGCAACTCCCGCTGTTTCGGAGTCTGTTACTGTGCAATGGGCAATTGAACTTGGTGGTCCTGTAACAAAGGGTGTGCCTTTTCCTCTCCATCCATTAGGCCATCTCTTTATCACTGGTAGACTGAAATTTTTTTATCCATTTATGGCATCAGAATGGAATTTATGGCACTGAGTGGAGAGAGATTGTCTGAAGGAACTTCTCTTACTCCAGGTTCATTCCAGTCTTTCAAGTACTGAACTTCTCCATTTCCCATAACATCATGAGCCGTTTGCATCCAGATTTTCTTTTTCCTGGAATCTCTTTCCATCTCGCTTCTGCCTGAGGATGAACCCCCATCTATATCTCAAGATCAAGATTAAGCCTTTGCTTGCTAATTGCAAGCAGAATTAGCTGCCTCATTGTCTGCCTTTCCATAGCTCCTTTATCCATTACATTGTTTAAAATTATCTTAATAAATGGATGCACAGCAATTAGGAGGTCTGAAGTGAAGTCCTGGATCAGTGTGACTTAGGCATGTCCTTCAACCTCTGGCACCCTGGGCTTTCTCGTCTGCTTGAGCTCCAGAATCCTCAGGTTCTAAGCTACAGCACAGCACTTCTTGATGGATGAACAACACCTGGAGTTGCTAAAATGGGTTGTGCGCTTAGATCCAAGCCTTTTAAGGGAAACTTTGTAGACACTTCCCAATGCTCAGATTTCCCACCTTCTATGAGTGCTAGTGCACTGCTGGGAGAGGCACTGACTGTACTTAAGACTCATTGTATTACAGGGCTGGCAAGTGGAGAGTGAAGACTTGGAAGCAGCCAGCACGGGGCCACATGACCCTTGACCCCTGCTGTGGACCGCTGCAGCACAGCCACAAGGCGATGGCCAGCATCTGACTTCATGGGTAGCCCCAGGCAGCTCTGGGGTGTGGGCGGTCAGCAGTGCTGACTTATTAGTCAGCATAAGTCAGCGCTCTGAGAGATGCTACACCCTCTGACAGGGCATGCATTCATTAAACAAATTCTTTTTGACTGCTTCTTATATGCTAGGATCTGTGCTGGACACAGAAGATACAGGGAGAGCCAAATAGCCATGGTCTCTGCCCTCAGGGAGCCTTCAGTCTGGTGGGCAAGCGTAATTAAACAGCTAATCATGAAATCATCATCACTGCATTCTACAAAGGAGAATATAGGAAGCTCTGGGAGCATGTAATAGAAGGATCTAATTTAGATTGAGAAGGGTTAGGAAAATTCTCTTCGAGAAAATGGTGTTTCAGTTAAGACCACAACTAGTTGGGTGGGAAAGAGCTGTGGATGGAGAAGGGATAAGAGTGGGAGGGGAGGCGACTGTGGCTGAGGGTTGGGGAGGGTGGTCAATGGCAGGAATAGGGGGTGAGAGAGGGTGGCCAGGCCAGCTTTTGCAGGGCTTTGTCGTCCATATTAAGACATTCGTTTTTTGTTTTTGTTTTTGTTTCTTTTCTGAGACAGAGTCTTGCTCTGTCACCCAGGCTGGAGCACAATGGCGTGATCTTTGCTCATTCCAGCCTCAATCTCCTGGGCTTAGGCAATTCTCCCACATCAGCCTCCCAACTAGCTGGGACTACAGGCATGCACCACCATGCCCGGCTGATTTATTAATTTTTTGTAGAGTTAGGGTCTCACTATATTGCCCAGGCTGGTCTCAAGCTTCTGAGCTCAAGCAATTCCCCCACCTCAGCCTCCCAAAGTGCTGAGATTACAGGTGTGAGCCACTGCACCCAGCCAAACATATGGGTTTTATCCTAAGAGCAATGAAAGCCAAGTGCAGGGCTTTGAGCAGGTGATGACATGACCTGATTGACACTTTAAGGACCTTGCTCTGGCCACCTGCTGGAGAGAGGGTGGGAGTGGAGAACAAGAGTGGATATATGGAGAGTGGTTCAGAGGCTAACTCAGTCATCCAGGTGCTCTGGATTAGGGGGTAGCAGTAGAGATAAAAAGAAAAGCATAAGTTTGAGAGATATTTTGGGGGTAGAATCAATGTATTAGGCCTGATTGATTGGAGGTGGGGGGAGATGAAGGACAGGTTTCTACCCTCGGTGGGTGGTGCCACCATTTAATGAGATCATGAGATTGGAAAGACAGGAGTGTGAGCAGGCTTAGGAGGGTATCAAGAACCCTATTTTGGAAGTGTAAATGGTAGTGTGAACCTTTGGAAGTACTTTAGGTTGCTTAGAAAATGTAAAGTGAGAAGACAGCCCAGAACAGAACCCCAAATAATTCCTACATGGGAGGTTTGTAGAGAAGAAGCTATCAGATAAATGGGAGAAAAGCCAGAAGAATGAGGTGTTTTGAAAGCCATGTGACAAATATCTCCCGAGGAAAGAGTGATCAACAGCATTAGGAGCCGCTGAGAAATCACGTGAGATGAATGTGGCAGCAGGTTAATGGACGCAGCTAAAAAGTCATTAGTGGCTTTAGTGAGAGCAGCGCTGATGGAGTTGAGCAGGGGGAATCAATTGAGTCAGACTGGAGTGAGTAGAAAGTGAATGGGAGTGGGGGAGTGAGACAGCACGTGCAGACCCGCCTTGAGAGAACTTGACTATGAAGAGAAGGAGAGACGGAGGAAGAGCATATGTCAGCCCTGGTAGAAGAATTCAGGAGAGAGTGAAGAAGTGGAATGAGCTTTCTCAGGAGGTAGGAGAGGCCACACCCAGATACCAGGTGCAATGCATGTAGTGGGTGGGAGAGACGGTCTGGCTTCCTTCAAATCCTGTCTCTGCCACTTCCTAGCTGTGTACCCTTTGGCAAGTTATTTAATACCTTGGAGGCTGTTTCCTCACCTGCAAAATAGGGATAATAATAGTAATTACCACGAAGGATTGTTTGGGAAGATTAGTTAAAAAATATGAAATAAAGTAGTGCCTGGCACGTAGGGCTGTTTAAGAGTTTGCTGTTATTATCATTAAAAAAAGGATGCAAATGAACATAGGGCTGTGGATTGGAGAAGACTGGGTTATTCTGTTGGGATAGCTTGGCTTCGCTTTTCTTTAATTTTCTTTTTCTTTTTTTTTTTCTTTTTTTTTTTTTGAGACGGAGTCTAGCTCTGTCACCCAGGCTGGAATGCAGTGGCACGATCTCAGCTCACTGCAACTACCGCCTCCTGGGTTCAAGCGATTCTCCTGCCTCAGCCTCCCGAATAACTGGGACTGCAGTCGCATGCTGCCAAGCCTGGCTAATTTTTGTATTTTATTGGAGACGTGGTTTCACTATGTTGGCCAGGCTGGTCTCAAACTCCTGACCTTATGATCCACCCGCTTTGACCTCCCAAAGTGCTGGGATTACAGGCGTGAGCCATCGTGCCCAGCCTGGCTTCTGTTTATGAAGAATGAGGCATTAGTTAAGTGCATGTATATTGGAGGGCATGAGAGGAGAGGGTTGTAGATAAGCAGAACCTCACAATTATTTCCTCAGCATCTCCCTATTCCATCTAAAGAGCAAACAAGAGAGGGCAAGTTCTTACGGTGGCATGAAATCGGCTCACTTTGGTACCAGGAAGAGGTGCAGCCACAGCCCCCTGGGATTGCAAACAGGCTGGGATCTCTCCTGGCATCGAGGAAGAGGATGCCGACTGTGACCCAGTCCAGCCTCTGCCCTCTGAGTCCTCCCCTGCTCTGGCATGCCTGCCTGGGTTTTTATATCATTGGAATGTAGCTTTTCTTCCTGTGGTTTGAAAGCTGGTCTTTCCTGTTGCTGTCCTTGAAGATTGATGGTACAGCCTTGGCCTCTCCTAGCTGTGAAACTTTTTCAGGATCTCATTTCTTTAGTGATTTTGCGGGAGGGAAAGTAATGGAAACACTCCCTTTACACCAGAGATTCTCAATCTTGGTTGTACATTTGAATCACCTGGACAGCTTTTAAATTTTCCTGTGCCCAGGCTGCACCGCAGATTAATTGAGTCAGAATCTCTGGTGGGTGGGATCCTGATAGCAGCCAATTTAAAATCTGGCTTTGTTTGCACGTGTCTCTCTATTGCTAAATGTCTACAACAGAGGGAAACAGTGTGCCTAAGTGCCTTATCTGCATAAGCACTCAATCGATTGCTTACTTGTATCTTCCCATTGCTTTCATTTGTCTCTTGATGTCTTTATGACACACATGAACTAGTAAGACTCATTTCCTTTTGTTGATTTTCGGGTTTTGTTTAGGTTAAAGAGACTACATTAACCAACTGCCAATAAAATTGGACTGGATAGTTTTCAAGCGGGCAAAAACTACTCATCCTTTACTAATTTGGCCAGAGGCTGGGACTCCTGAGGAGTTTGCAGTGCATGGTAGCTCTAGCTAAAATCCAATCCATTCAGCCAGGACTCATACGAAAACAGGAACACATGAAAAGTCCTTAGGGTCGGACAGTTCGAAGACAGCTGGCTCAGTTTGCACCTTAGGAATGAGACCTGGTCATGCCTGCTGATCCATACATTCTCTCAGCTATTTGGTCTTCCTATCTTATTTTTCTCAATTATGAAATAATGCAAAGAGCCCTAATGATTGACGGCTCCTGTCCTAGGAAGCTCAACTTTCCATTCAGGCCGAGATTTGTAATATGATGTGATGTGAGAATTCCAAAAGGGCTTTGTCACTGTCCCCTTGAACCTGCCTTCCTTTATTTTCTACTCTGCTGCCTATTATACCACCATTACTGATCTGTAGAGTCCTCATGTGCTACTAGGCAGGTCCCTTGAAAATGCAAATCTATATCAAATTCTTGTGCCTTACTGTGGATACATTTATTCTGTGTGTGTGTGTGTGTGTATGTGTGTATATATATTCCTTTCTCATGTGGCAGCAGTGGTAGGAGCATGAGAGAACCTCACTTCAAAGGAAGTGGTAAAAGGGCCTAACAGTCTAAAGAGAACAGTGCTGTCCCATATGGGAACCTCAACCCACATGTGGTTAGTAAATACTTGAAACGTGACTTGTCCAAATCGAGATGTACTGTAAGCATAAAATACATACTGAATTTCAAAGAGTTAGTGTAAAAATGAAGCGAAATATCTCATTGACACATTTTGTAAATGGATTAGATGTGGAGATGATATTGTGCATGTCAAATATATTATTAATATTAAAATTAATTTCACCTGTCACTTTTCTCTTTTTAAAATGTGGCTACTAGAAAATTGAAAATCACACATATGGCTTGCATTTGTGGCTGCTACTGTATTTCTGTGGGACAGGGCTGAAGACAGAACTATTCCGTGCTGTCTTTCCATTTTGTTGATGACCTAGGCTAGTGGTCACCATGGGACCAGCCTTCCTCCTGCCTCTTATCTCCAATACTTGAGTGCTCTGATTTTACAAATGAGACAATTCCCCCAGAGAAGTCAAGGGAATTGTCCGAGGCCCTGTCTGGAGCTCAGATAGTCCAGCGGCCGGGAGATTTCAGCAGCACTGAGCATGGAGCCCTGTGAGGGCACGGGGAAGAAACTGTGCTCTGAAATGAGGTCTGATGACTTTCACCTAAAGGCAGCCGAACAAAAGAGGTCTGATGGTTCATGAAGGTTTCCAATCACAGCCTCTAATTATAAGGAAGTATACGGGACTTATATAAATAGTCATTACAAAACTCCCAAAGAGTGAGCCAGTGCATAATGACCCTGTTTCTTGTGATTTTGAGGAATTCTGAAATGGCCAGATTTTTAGTGTTGGGAAACAAGATGACTTTTTCTTTGTGAGAGAGCCTACTCAGGACCCACTGCATAAATGCTGAAAATAAATAATGCGGTGATGGTGGGCTGGAGAAGGTCCAACATTCCTTGACCTAAGCATCAGGGTCCCAGCCCAAGCAGCAGATGCTAATCCCATCCTACCTAATTGGGATGATGGCCAGGAAGGAGAGAAAGGAGGAGAGAGCAAAGCAGGAGCCCACAAACATGTCCATGGTGAGCTGGTAGATCTTGTTGTACAAGGTGGATGTCACCACGCCGGTCAGAGCCAAGGACAGCTGCAGTATGACGAACACCTTTCCTGTGGAAGGGACAGAGGTTACTCCAGAGTGCCTTGCTGTCCCTGCCTCACTCCCCATTAGCTGAGTCTCTGGAGAGCTCTTAGGGGACCCTTCCTTCTTACTCTCTCTCTCTCTCTCTCTTTTTTTAGAGACAGAGTCTCACTCTGTTGCCCAGGCTGGAGTGTAGTGCCACAATCCTGGCTCATTGCAGCCTTAAACTCCTGGGCTCAGGCAATCCTCCTGCCTCAGCCTCCCGAGTAGCTGGGACTACAGGCATGTGCCACCATGCCCAGCTAATTTTTTAATATTTTTTTGTAGAGATGGGGTCTCACTATGTTGTCCAGGCTGGTCTTGAACTCCCAGCCTCCTGCGATCCTCTCACCTCGGCCTCCCAAAGCACTGGGATTACAGGACTTGAGCCACTGTACCTGGCCCCTTCTCAGTCTTTGTGTGGATCAATTCGCTAAGAATCCTGCCTCTATCTAGTTGAATCTTCCCAAGGCCTGTGGATGATAGAATCCTTCTTTGACTGTAGCTTTTCAGTGCCTGACTTTCTAAGTCACTCCTATACCCCCGTCTCCACTCTCTGTGCTCTGGATGGAAACCAGTGTTTCTAGTGTCTTCAAAGATGCTTCTGGAACTTTGGTCTCAAGTGCCTTCTGCAGGTCTGTGCCTCATGCTTAGCAGCTCTGAAACAGCCCCGGCAGAAGATTCCAGAGAGATTCCTTTCACTACTCACCATAAGAGGAGCCCTTTATGAGTTTGGACATAGCTGATCGGATGGTTGTGACAGGGATGAGAGCAAACAGCATGACGGCTCGAGCTGAAAGAGATCACACAAGAACGCTCCTTGCTGTAGCCCAGCCTGGGCCAAGAAGGAAATTAGCAAAAGCCTCTCTTAGAACCCCCATCTCCCCACAATCTGAATGTGGCTTGACCTGGAGGAAGTCATTTCTCTGCTGGCACACTAGCGCCCTCCCTTGACCATTCTGTGACCCTCTGAGCTCTGATGCTGCTGTGTATGCTGCATACCAGTCTGCAAGGTGGCCGGGCACGGTTGACATGGTGACAGATGGTGAAATGTGTCTTTACTGGTGCAGTTGAGTGATTACTAGGGAAGTGGAACTGGTGCCACCAAAGTGACACAAGGCCCCTTTCTTTGTTTCTCCAGGAGATAAGTGTCTGTCCTTGATGTTAATGAACATCTCTGGGAGATGGTCCCGGGAGCTTTGGCAAATTGCCTCCAGCAATGTGTCCCATGAAGGCACCCACTGCATAGCTCTCAAGCTCTATTGATTATCCAGATGCAGTGTGTGTGTGTGTGTGTGAGAGAGAGAGGGAGGGAGAGAGAGAGAGAGAGAACACACGAGAGAGACAGATACAGACAGAGAGCCAGGCTTGGTGGCTCATGCCTGTAATCCTAGCACTCTGGGAGGCCGAGGTGGGTGGATCATCTGAGGCCAGGAGTTCGAGACCAGCCTGAACAACATGGTGAAACCCCGTCTCTACTAGAAATACAAAATTAGCTGGGCGTGGTGGTGCATGCCTATAATCCCAGCTACTCGGGAGGCTGAGGCACAGGAATCACTTGAACCCAGGAGGTGGAAGTTGCAGTGAGCCGACATCGTACCATCACACTCTAGCCTGGGCCACAGGAGTGAAACTCCATCTCAAAACAAAACGAAACAAAAACCCAAAGAGAGACAGAGAGAGAGGTGGTGGGCAAAAGGGGAAGGGCATACTCTGTCCTATGCTGTTTAATTGAGAACTGACCAGAGGTTAGCTTGCCATTTTGTCAGGTGTTTCTAAGATGTGTGACCTGCCTGGGCCAAGAGCCAGCCTCAGATAACTGTCTGAAGTTGTTTTTCTGATATGATAGCCACTAGCCCCATATGACTATTTAAATTAAATACAATGACATAAAATTTAAAAATCTGTTCTTTAGTTGCACTAGCTACATTTCAACTGCTCAATAGCCACATGGAGCCAGTGGCTTCTGTATTGGACAGAATGGATAGCAACTATTTCCATCATTCTAGAAAGTTCTATTGGAGCATTCATCTCGAGCTTTCTGCTTGTAGTTGTCTGACCTGTGTCCTCAGATGGAAACTTAATGCTGCTTCCTTGGAGAATTTATTACATTGGTTGTGGAAGGCATTTACCGAGTATTTTTACGCATTTTTAAAAAGCCCTTGCTTAACTCCAAATGATTTTAATTAAGAGATCTTTTCAGTAGAATTACTTGAAATTCCACCCCTCCACTTTTTTTTTTTTTTTTTTTGAGACAGAGTCTCGCTCTATTGCCCAGGCTAGAGTGCAGTGGCACAATCTCAGCTCACTACAACCGCTGCCTCTTGGGTTCAAGTGATTCTTGTGCCTTAGCTTCCTGAGTAGCTAGGACTACAGGTGCGCACCACCGCACCTGGCTAATTTTTATATTTTTGGTAGAGATGGGGTTTTGCCATATTGGCCAGGCTGGTCTTGAACTCCTGGCCTCAAGTGATCCTCCCACCTCCTGCCCAAAGTGCTGGGATTACAGGCGAGAGCCTCAGTGCTCAGCCTTTGAAATTCCATCCCTTTAAAATGGGACGGGCAGGTGGGGGAAGAAACCCAACTCCATCTCTGTTGAAGGCCATCCTGAAGCCTCCCCTACTGACTCCAGGTACCACTGACCACACCTTCTTGACTGCTCAGAACCATGAACACCGCTCTGGTAACATTTCATTCTCAATATAGATAATTAACAATACACTACAGATAAACTCAGGGGCATATAATCTTGTGTCCCTTGTGCCTCCTAGGTAGCAGGTTCAATCCCTGGTGCTGAGCTAGGACACCCAGACCATGGCATCCCTGGTGTCAGCCCCATGATGCAGAGGGCCAGCAATGGCCTGCCTCCTCAAGAATGACAGACTCACCAATATAGAACATGTATGTCTCTTTCACAAAAGCCAAGAGGAGGGCTCCTGACCCAAAGGAGACCATCCCAATCATGATCATGGTGGTGTCCCGAAAGCAGCGGGAGAAGACCAGGACGCCCAGGAAGCTGGTGATGAAGATGGTGTACCCTGCAGCCATACCATAGCCCACCTGCACTTGGTTCCAACCGAGAGGCTCCCTCAGCACAAAAAGAGGGATCACGTCCACTGTGCCCACCACCGCCAGGTCATATATGATAGCACCCACAAAGAGCAGGGCAATGGTGGTTTTATGGGGTTTTGCTTTTCCAGGAGATGGAGGGTGCCCCACTGCATACTGTTTGTCCAACTGATCAGGATCCAGGGTGCGGTATGTGCCAACCGTGCCAGACACGGTATCCACGGCGGGGAGCTCCTGGCTGGGTTTGGCCACCGACTCAGGGACCTTTAGCACCAAAAGGCTGTAGAGCAGGGCAAACGAGGCACAGCTCACGCTGCAGGCCGTCAATATCAGGCCCTGCCCAGAGTGCCCAGCCACCTGCTTGAAGAGATGCCCGGAAGCCATGCTCCCGCAGAACCCCGCCAAGCCCAGGATCAGGTCAATAAGGATGAGGCGCACGGAGCGGCGGCCCTCGGAGGAGCCCAGCGATCCCAGCGCCATGACCCCTGACCAGAAGGCGGAGAAGCCGCCGAATAGCCCGTTCAGCGCCGCCGCCCCGTACAGCACCTCCACTGGCCAGTCCAGCAGCACCTTGAGCAGCAGCCCGAGGCGGGAGAGCAGGAAGCCCAGCAGCGACATGCAGATGGAGATCTTGCGGTGGTAGCGGTCGCTGAGCCATCCCAGCCCGTAGGCAGACAGCAGGGGGGCCAGGCCCACCACGAAGTTGTAGATGATGTAGAAATTGGAGATGGCTCTCTGTTGTTGGTCCTCTAGAGCCCCCCGGGGCGACGGGCTGGCGCTGTGGTTGGAGGAGCCTCCGGTTCCGTAGGACGCCTTCACCACGAGAAGTAGCCCCGCGTCGTAGAGGGAGGCAGCCACCTGGGACGAGGCCACCACGGGCTCAACCCAGGTCCTCGGGTGGAAGCGAGGCAGGTGGCCCCTCCACGGGCAGGTGACCTCGGGCCTCATGTGACCTCTCTGATGGGGGATCGAGGGGCTTTCTGGCTGCAGTGACAAGGATATGCTCCCAAATTTGGTTGCTACGGCGGCTCTGGGTTCAGTCCCGGAGCCCGAGTGTGCGCCGTGCGCGGGGGAGCGCGCCGGAGAGTGGCGAGCGGAGCCAAGGCACGCAGCGCCTGTGACAGCAGCCAGCCTAGCAGCCGAGTGACCTCCCGAGTGGCTCCTCCTCAGGCCAGAAAAGGCCGCGCTCCGCCCCGCCCTCGCCACCTCAGGCGGAGTAGGACTGGCGACAGTCCAGGGAAGCCAGGCGCGGGGGAGCGCACGGCGAGTGTCGGCTCCTGGCGCCAGCACCCCCGGGGCCGACGGGTCACGCTGCTCCTGTGAGCGCGGCCGCCTGACGGGGCCGAATTTCCCCACAGCCAGGCGTGCCTGGACCTCCCGCGGATCTCTGGGGACCCCCCACCACCAGGGCAGGGGCTGAGACCTAGCTGGAAGGGAAGCTCCCCCGGACTGGCTCGGGGAGCATTTCCAAATTCTCCCATCCCAAGAAGGCAGGTTTGGGCGAGGGGTGGGACGCCTAGGATTCTGCCTAGGATAAGTATTGGGGTGTGAAGTTTTATTTATAGATTTAATGCAACGGGGACCCAGGTGCTATAGGCAGCTGGGTAGCACTTTGAGAGAAGTAAAAACTCGGGAGCCGCTAGGTCCACGCTCTTCTCCAAGCCAAAGGCCTCTTAGAGAAGAGTCCTGCTTGGTACACCTGCATTGGTGGGCCTAGTGCCTGGGCCTTGTCTAGAAGGCTCCTGCCTCAAACCCCAGGGCCAAGGGAGAGACGGCAAGATCCTGCCAGCCCTAGATGTCCCCCTAGATGATAAAACTGGACTGTTGGGCAGGGGCTTGAGCCCACTGGAAGTGGCAGAGTCACCAGGGTCCTCTTCTGAATCAGGTGCCCAGGTCCCTTTCTGCTTGTTAGTAGTCACTGTTCTTCTGTCTGTGGGCTCACTCCCCTGGGCTGGGACCTCCACTTCCCAGGTGGCCTCGCTTCTTGTTTAGGTACCTACTTCTGCAAAGAAAACCAGGGTGATGGAGAGTGCAGGGGCCAAAATGTACCACGGAGCATGACCTGTTCCATGGTCAGCCCCGGGGATGGAGACTCAAAGCACACAGCCTTCCTGTCCCTCTACCCACAATCCACTGTAGCTGTGGCAGAGTGGGTGATCAGGAACCCAAAGACATGAAAGGGAGACGCAGGTCTGCAGGGAGAGCTTAAAACGCCACATGGATAATATACTTATGTAGGGAGTAGGGACTGGATTCCAAATGATTTAGCGTATCTATGTGCTCTTTTGGTAGTGTTTAGGTGGGCTATAATCTCCTCCCATGCCACCCTCAACCTCCAGCATGGCCCAGCCTCCTTGTGTCTAGGCCCAGACAACTCTGCCTTCTGCAAAGAGAAAGACACACCTAGTCTTGCCCTTCAAGATGTGCCCCGTGGATCTGGCCCAGCAGCCCATTTCCTTCTTCCTCCCCCTCACCTAGGGTCACCTTGGGAGATACATGTTTCACCCAACCCAAGCCTGGCTCTCCCACTCCATTCTTAATTTTTCCAGAGGCTACAGCAAACAGTCCAAACACCTTGATCCTATGAGGGGTGGAGACTCCAGGGAATGAGTAGGTTATGGGGCCAGGTGGTATTCCGCAATCAAATATGGCCATGAGAACAACCTGAACCAGATGGACCACTCTGGCCACTTGATCAAGGAGTCTGTCCATTCTAGGGCTCTAGACTGTAGGGGGCAGCCCTTGTCATCTCTGGGAGGGTCTGTGGTATTTCAGTTCTTCCCATTGTCTTGGGAAACCAGGGACATTGGAAGGGCCTCTGAGAGATTCACATCAGATCTAGAACAGATCTAGTGGGAGCTGGGTTATCAGGATGCTAGCCAGCCCTAGGAACCCCCGGGCTTCTGAGTTCTCTGGCCTGGAAATGAACTAGACTCAGGGTAGTCAGTGTCTGTCCCAGTTTAGGCTACTGTGGGTTGGATTATGTTCTCATCATGTCCCCACTTCTTGCTCCATCTCTGAATGCAGGCCCCAGGTGAGCTAGCACCTGGTCATCCTCTGCAGCCCAGGCTACCAGCAAGTGGAGCCCTGACCTTGCCACTCCAAGATAGAATCTAGTCTCCAGTGCAAGGTTGGCTTCATTAAAGTGCAAGTACTAAATCTCTGATGTTTAGATTGAAAAAATCACACTATTCCAGAAGAAAGGAACTAAGAAAAAAAAAGTAGCAGCTAATAGTTTTTGAGCCCTTATTATGTACTAAGCATTTTACATGAATGAATTTAATCCTCCCAAGAAGTCTGTGAGCTGATCTATCACCCCATTTTTACAGACTGAGATACTGAAACCAGAGAGGTTAAGCAATTTGCACAAGATCACAAGGCCAGTAAATCAAGAAACTAGTATTTGGCATCAGACAGTCTTTGCGAGCCTACAGCTATGGGGAAAATACAGTTGCCAGAAGATTTTATTTGAGGATGTCCTCTTAACCCACATTGGAATGTGGAGAGGAGTAGAAACAACACAATCATGTTGTGATTATTGTTGATCAACAATGTATTGCATAAATAGAGAGGAACAAGAGAGTGGATAGATTATCTGTTGAACCTATATCCCAGGCACTTTACACTCAGGCAAGGAATACTTTTATTTTCTTAACAAAATTCATGGCCCCTAAATTCATCTTAGAAAGGAACAGTCTTTGAAAAACACCTTTGGTCAGTGTTAGAGAGTGAAATCCTCAGGTCTGAGGATTCCAGCTGTGGAAGAGCTTCCAGAGAGGGGGCGGAAACTTTATGCATGAGTCAACGAGAGGGAAGGGTGAGAGAGAGAACCAAGGAGGGAGAAGAGAGGGGAAAGAAGTTCAGGGAGGAAGTAAGATCAGCGGGTATTGGTGAGAAGGGTCAGGACTAGAACTCTTGGTGTCAGGGTGATGTGAAGGAACTTTTGAAGAATAGGAATGTCTACTGTGGATTATAAACATCTTGCTGTATCATGTACATGTGAATCCTTCCTGTGACCTCCCTTTGCTCCTCAGTTCTTAATTTCTTTTTCTTTCCTTTTTTTTTTCTTTTTTTCTTTTTTTTCAGACAGGATCTTGCTTCTGTTGCTCAGGCTGGAGTGCAGTGTTGCGATTGAAGCTCACTAGAACCCCAAATTCCCAGGCTCAGCCAATCCTCCTGCTCCAGCCTCCCAAGTAACTGGGCTATAGGCATGCACCACTGCACCCAGTTAATTTTAATTTTAATTTTTTTTCTGGTAAAAACAGCATGTCACTATGTTGCCCAGGTTGCTCAGATTGGTCTCAAACTCTTGGCTTCAAGCGATCCTCCCACCTCAGCCTCCCAAAGTGCTGGGATTACAGGTGTGAATCACCGCACCTGGCCTTCCGGAGTTCTTTAGAAAAGTTTATTCATAAATGTTTTGTGCAAGTGACATTTTTATTTTTTGTTTTTTATTTTGGTAGAAACTGCTAAAGAAGCTATGATTCATCTCTGGATTGACATAATGCTGAGCAGAGACCACAAGGGAGGAAAAGGGAGCCATGAGAACACAAATCTCCCAAGGATTCACTGAAATCTGGAATAGGCTTTGGACCTTCACAGGCTATGAGATTGGGGAGTTAAGCCATCTGACCCAGATCTTGAGGGGCAGAGAGACCCTTCAGCTGATGTGCAGACTACACTGATGGGGAAGGCCAAGGCAGGAGGATCGCCTGAAGCCAGGAGTTTGAGACCAGCCTAGGTCTGTAGAGACCCTGTCTCTACAGAAAACAACTTAAAAATTAGCTGGGCATAGTGGTGCATACCTGTAGTCCCAGGTATTTGGGAGGCTGGGGTGGAAGGATAGCTTGAGCCCGGGAGTTTGAGGCTCCAGTGCGCTGTGATCGCACCACTTCATTCCAGCCTGGGCAACAGAAAGAGACTCTGTCTCTCTTTATTGTTAATATTTCAGGGGCTGTGGTAAGCTTTTCCCTCAAAAATTGGGAGCAATGAAAATAAGATACCCCCTAAAGCATAAATATATAGTAGAAAAAAGTAAAGATGTACAAACTCTTCAATAGAAGACAGAGACAAATCTTGTCAGTGACCACCAAGGACTTTCTTTCAAGTTTCCCAATGACTGTCCCATCATTACATGCAAGATGTTGCCCAAGTCTCTTTGCCTGACCTTGAGTAACTTTCTAATTGTGGTTTTACTTCCCAATTATAGTTGCAAACAGGGAGAAAATGTGCTAGTTACTTTGATTCTCCAAATAATTTCCCCTGATAAATTAATAAATTAGCATTCTAGTTTATCTATCTGCCTTTCTGGGTCTGTATCTGGGAAATGGCTTCCCTCCCTGTATACTGATGAAATGAAGTATATTACAGTTAGACTGAGAGTCAGGCCCTGTCCATAGTAAATTCGTCAAAATAATGACTGCCACCCATGGATGTTCTTGGAATATTGTTTCATTGGCCTTTTCCCTTAGAGGTGGCACCCTAACATTGCCCAGTTTTACAGAAACTTTGACTTAGGGTAGCTAAATCACTTGCACAAGGTCACACAGAGCCAGGTACTTAGGGTTCTGTGACTTCAGAGTCTATCTATTTTCACAATGCTTCATTTCTGAGGTAATGAGTAGAAGGGGTGCATTTTAAGAAGGTGTTTGGTTGTTGAATGTTTCCCACCAAATATTGTGAGCCTATATTTCTATCTAAGACATTTTCAAACTCAGTGGTTAGTTTGTTCATTTACTCATTCATCATCTGTCCATCCACCTATTTACCCACCCATCATCCATCCGTCTACCCACACATCTATCCATCCATCCACCCACCCATCATCCATCCATCTATCTACCCATCTATCCATCCACCCACCCATCATTCACCCATCGATCCATCTACCCATTCACCCTTCTACCCTTCCATCCATCCACCCACCCATCATCCATCCATCCATCCACCCATCCACACCACCCATCCTCCGTCTATCCATTAACCCACCCATTATCCACCCATCCATCCATCCACCCACCATCATCCATCCATCTACCCATCAACCCTCCCATCATCCATCCATCCATCCATCCATCCACCCACCCACCCACCACCCACCCATCATCCATTCATCTGTCCACCACCCACACATCATCCATCTATCCATCTACCAACCTATCACCCATCCATCCATCCATCCATCCACCCATCATCCATCCAATCCATCATCCATCCATCCCTGTGTTAATCTTTAAGCACTTATTGAGTATCAGGCCCACCAATAGGTATGAGGGATGCAAATTCCTTTGCCCTTAAGGATCTTTTAGTTTGAAGAGTTATCAAAAGGCACTCATGTTAACACTATATGCTCTGTTTTACACACGAAGTCACTGACACCAGGCCATGTCTCCTCTTTTATCAAGGAATTTCTCTCCACCCCAGGCTCTGCTATCAACCTGAATGACCTTACTAGCCTATGTTTTTTTGTGTGGTTTCCCCTCCCTACAAAGGAAATAACTCTGATGCAAATCAGGACACAGATAGAGGAAACTTTGGTTTTCTTTTCTTTTTTTCAATTTCTTACTTTCTTTTTAAACCTCATCCAAGTGGGCTCAAAAGTCTTACCAAAATCCTGCTCTACAAAGTGTTAATGAGGTATAGTGTGTGGTATATGGTATGTGCAAGAGCAGTTTTTTTTTTTTCTGTTTTGTCTGTGGGGTCTTTGTCCACGTTTCAGACTGTTTTTAAAGAGTTCTGAAATGAATTAAAGTTAACTATTTTTGTGGCATAAGTTTTGATACCAGCCCTTTTCTTTAAAGAAAGCATTATGAAATAAAGTCTTGCTTTGTCGCCCAGGCTGGAGTGCAGTGGCACGATCATGGCTCACTGCAGCAACCTTGATCTCCCAGGCTCAAGCAATCCTCCCACTTCAGCCTCTTGAGTAGTTAGGACCACAGAGCATGCCACCATGCCCAGCGAATTTTCAATTTTTTTTTTTATAAAGATAGAGTCTCGCCATGCTGCCCAGGCTGGTTTCAAACTCCTGGCTCAAGCAATTCTCCCACCTTGGCCTCCCAAAGTATTGAGATTACAGGCGTAAGCCACTGCACCTGGTCACTTTTTTTTTTAAACAAGAGAAGTGAAGTCTTTCATGGAGTCAATGATTGATGTGGCCCTATCAGTCTAAATGCCAACAGAGGACCCAAGACAGACCTTTTGTTTCCAAATATGCAGAACAAGTTACTAAATACATCTTGTCTTTCCTTTTTTAGGATAGCCCCTTGAAGCAGAAGTTTTCTTGAATTTATCATCCTTTGTTAATCTTACAAATGCATAAAATTTATTAGCAAAATCTGTTGACTCATCAGCCCAGGTAGAGAAGCTGGTATTTAACAGTTAATTACACAAAACCTCTTCGGCATTATGTATGTCATCAATACATAATTTTATCACACCGTTTGAGAGTAGAAACTTTTCAATTTCTCCTACTGCATTTTGCTCACCGTAAATTCACATGCTGGTATTATTAGGTTCTC
Source organism: Nomascus leucogenys (assembly GCF_006542625.1). Lineage (NCBI taxonomy): Eukaryota > Metazoa > Chordata > Mammalia > Primates > Hylobatidae > Nomascus > Nomascus leucogenys. Next base: position 88,954,180 of record NC_044388.1, read on the forward strand.
AGTTTCCTGAGAACCAAAGGGCTGGAAAAGTGCAGAAGACATGAAAGGACTGATGTATCACCATCGGGATTCTGTATGTACTAAAGAATCCCCCCTTTCAGGAGCTGATACACTTGAGGTCCCTTCATTTGGGGAGTGAGACTCTGAGCTATCCTCCTTACCTAACACATGATCAGCTATTTCAAAGTGAAAATCTCCACTACGTTAAAAAAATGAAGACATGAGAAAAAAATTTCTGAGTACTTGAAGCTTTGTCTCAACAACTGCCCTGTGTAACAAGCAGAGCAAAGGGGATTTTTAGGGCAGTGGAACTCATCTTTCTGATGCTATGATGGCAGATATATGTCATTATGAATTTGCTTTAACCCATATAAAGTGCAACACCAAGAGTGAATGAACTCTGGTGTACACTATGGACTCGGGGTGATAATGATATGTCAATGAAGGTTCATTGATTGTGACGAATGTACCACTCTGGTAGGAGATATTGATAGTGGAGGAGGCTATGTAGGTGTGGGAACCTGGGAAATTTTAACACCTTCTGCTCAATTTTGCTGTGAACCTAGAACTGCACTAAAAAATATGTCTTAAAAAACAAACTGCATTGTGTAAATCAGGGAGCGAAGGAGGCGAGAAAAAAAAGGGCAGCATTTCTACTATTTAAAAACTGAAATATATTTATATGAGTCACCCCAACTCTGTATTTGCTTGTCTGCACATCATTTTATCAGTCACATTTTGCTTTGTGGAACTGAAAAAAAATAGAGCTTGGAGAGATGTCGCTGGCATAGGCCTGAAAACAAATCTGTAATAAGCAAAATAAAGTCAGGCACATAATCACGCTCTGATTTCAGAGAGTGAAAAGTGTCAGGGAAGCACAAACTGTGAAAAAGGCTAAAACTAGGAGGCCAGGAGTTTAAGACCAGCCTAGGCAACATAGTAAGACACTGTATCTACCAATTTTTTTTTTTTTTTTTTTTTTTTTTTTTTTTTTTTTTTTTTTTTTTTTTTTACCGGGCATGATAGCATGCACCTGTAGTTATTGCTATTCAGGAAGCTGAAGTGGGAGGATCGCTTGCGCTCAGGAGGTCAAGGTTGCAGTGAGCTGTGATCACATCATTGTGCTCCAGTGACAGAGGGAGATCTTATCTCAAAAAATCAACAAAACGACAAAAAAATCTAGTGTAGAGGAATAAAAGAAACAGTCAAAGTCACTTTCACATGTAGATATTGCTCAAACTTGTAGAATCACAGAAGGACTGAGGAGAAAACAAAATACATCTGCTTCCCTTTCTGGAAATCAAGTTAATGTTTTGAAGATTTAGATTGTGTCATCATATGTTGGGGCTGGTGTTTACTCCACATCACCTCCCTTTAATAAGGGAGGAGAACAGTGTCATTTCCTCTTTCTTCTGGGTTGTGTTTTGGGACTTCTTGGTTCCATGGATTTCGCCTTCAATCTGATTCTATCTGCATAGCATCTTCCAGAAGTTCGTTGATGGTTCAAATGGAATCATTTGATGGTTCACTGATGGAATCTATCCTGTTTGCCTTTTTTTCAATGCAGTTATTCTTATTTATACTTATTTACATTCCCTCCACATTCAATAATATTTTGAGAAGAAGAAGAGGTACTTCATATATTCACCCACTATCTTGAGATAAAGCCACATTTTATCTGAGTGTGTTGAGGCTCTTAGATAATAAAGATAGTCTGTGGCATAAATCTGCATTTATGATTATAATGCCTAACTCCTAAATCTGGAAATTAAATAAAAAACATAAAATTAATCTAGTCTATTGTGCTCATATTTAATGCATGTAAAATTGTGTCTGTTTGGCTAGCTACTTAGAAAATTATGGTACAAAATATAGTCTATTTTTTTTTTTTTTTGAGACGGAGTCTTGCTCTGTCCCCCAGGCTGGAGTGCAGTGGTGCAATCTCGGCTCACTGCAAGCTCCGCCTCCTGGGTTCACGCCATTCTCCTGCCTCAGCCTCCCGAGTAGCTGGGACTACAGGCGCCCGCCAACACACCCGGCTAATTTTTTGTGTTTTTAGTAGAGACGGGGTTTCACCGTGTTAGCCAGGATGGTCTCGATCTCCTGACCTCGTGATCCTCCCGCCTCGGCCTCCCAAAGTGCTGGGATTACAGGTTTGAGCCACCGCGCCCGGCCAAAATATAGTCTATTGATTATGAATTCTTTTCATGATTATTTACAGACATTGTTAGAATGGAAGATAAAAGTATATAAAATGGAAGACATTGTTCATGCTGGAATTTTTCTAAAAATAAATACATGTAAATGTCATTTCTTTTTTCTGTCTTTATTTTTATTTATTTATTTATTTATTTATTTATTTCAGAGACAGGATCTCGCTCTGTCACCCAGTCTGGAGTGAGCACAATCAGCTCACTCAGCCTCAAACTCCTGGTCTCAAGCGATCTTCCTGCCTCAGCCTCTCAAGTAGCTGGGACTACTGGCATTGAGCCACCTTGCCTGGCTTATAAATGCCATTTCTGAGGTGGAAATACATTTTTAAATAAGCAGCTATTGTTTTACAAAATAAATGTAAAGACAGCGACAAGCTCTGCATCAAGGAGGCATAACCACCATGAACATTTAGCACTTTGTCTTTAAATTTAACCCCCAACCCTTAATATAACATGGGCATTTTCCCATATCATGAAATGACTCTTTCAAATTCTTGACTGAATATGGAAAAGGTATAAAGTGCTCCATAGTACATGGAACTGAAATTTTAAACTCTAAACTGGTTTACTTTTCAAAGTGTTTTAGTTTTTATTTGATAATATTCTGACAACTGATGAAGTTATAAAAGATGTGCTTATCAGTCATGACAGACTTGGTTGTGCTGTGGTAACAACAACAACAACCCAAATTTCAGTGGCTTAAAACAACCAAGAATTAGTTCTCTCTCAGGCTACATGTCTATTATAGGTTGGGGGATGGGGGCTGGAGTCTGCTCACTGTAATCATTCAGGGACCCAAATTGACAAAACTACTGCCATCTTGAACATTTCTGGTCACCAGTTAAAGAGAGAGCTCTAGAAGTCTTACACTGGCAATTACATGCTTCGCCCAGGAAGTGACGTCCACTACTTCTGCTCAAACTCACTGGACAAGTGGACTTCCTCAAAATTAGAAACTTCTGTGGGACAACGGACACCATCAAGAAAGTGACAAAAATAACTCACAGAATGAAAAAAAAATTGCAAATCATAAATATGATAAGGAATTTGTGTCTAGACTACATAAAGAACACTTACAACTCAATAATAAAAGGATAGATAAGCAAATTTAAAAATGGGCAAAGGATATAAATAGACATTTCTCTAGAGAACATATATAAATGATCACTCAGCACAAGAAAAGTTTGCTTGGCATGACTGGGCATCGGAGAAACACAAATCAAAACACAAAACCACTTCCCATCCACTAGGATGGCTAAAATAAAAAAGAAAGACAATAACAAATGTTGCCTTGTACATTGCTGGTGGAATGTAAAATGATGCAGTCACTTTGGAAAACATTCTGACAATTCCTCAAAAGGTTAAACATAGTTATCGTGACCCAGCAATTCCATTCCTGGGTATGCACCCAAGAAAATGGAAACTGTGTGTCCATACAAAAACTTGAGCATGACTGTTCTTAGCAGGCTGCTAAGCCTTATTCCTAATAGCCAAAAAGTGGAAACAACCCAAATATCCATCAATTGATGAATAGATAACAAAATGTGGTATATTCATAAAATGGAATACTATTTCACATATTATTCCATAAAAAGGAATGACATATTGAAACATGTTACAACATGGATGAACTTTGAAAACATCATCCTAGCTGAGAGAAGTCAGACACAAAAGGCTTCATAGTCTATTATTCCATTTCTATGAAATGTGCAGAATAGGCAAATCCATAGAGATAGGAAGTTTATGGTTGCTAAGGGCTTTGGGGATGACCAATTGATGTTTGGGGCTATGTCTGACCGTTCCTTCAGTGTCTTAAAATATTTTTCATCTGGGCTTTAGACTAGAATTAAATCAAGCAATTAGAAGCTCTCTGGTTATCTTCTCTATTTGGGGATTTTATTCCTTGTCATCATGTTTATTTTTTCTTTCTAAGTTTAAAGATAATTCTTCTTTCCCTTGAACACAGTGTAGTGTGGTGGCTAAGAGTGCAGGCTCTGAAATCAGGCTAGAACTTGAGTCCTACCCTGATGCTTACTAGCTGTGTGACCTTAAGGTCTCTCGTATCATATTTTCTCATCTGTAAAACGGGAATCATATTAGGACTTACCTTGAGAATTGTGAAAACTAAATGAGTTAATGCATGCAAGAGTTAATGCATGTAATATGTTTAAAATAGTCTCAATGAACTTTAGTTTCTGTTATTATTAGCCTGATGAAGATGTCAAATGTAAAATTATAATTTTCTAGTTGTCAGGTTGTAGGTTTAACTATTTTTAGTTTGTTTTCATGCTGTAATTATGGCTTTAAAATATCAATCCTATTTTCTGTGTTCATTTTAATCTCCAGGAGCTTTGGTTTATTGAAGGATTTAGTCTTTATTGGCCAACTGAGATTGTCTTGAGAAGGGATGGTGAAGGGAATTCATATACAGGTTATCTGAGATCCTGTTTAAAGACTTGTGCTTTTTAAACCCAAGAAAGGAGGATTAAGTAATGGGGACAAGGTGGGGTAGAGTGGAAGAGGTGGAAGCACAATACATTCCTTTAGCTACTTAAATACTGCCACATTGATGTGGAATTGACTGGTTCTTTGTGGTCCCAGAGCAAAGAGCTGGGACCACTGGATGTAAGTTTTGGTTTGGTATAAGGAAGGAATTTTTAATAGTCAGAGCTTTCCAAACTTACCTTAGTACAAGCCACCAGCTTCTGTCTCCTGCTTCACTACTATCATCTCCTAACTTGTTTGTCACATCCCTAAGGCCCTCTCCAATATGTTAGCCTTATGGCAGCTAAAATGATCTTTTCAAAGCACAGATATGATTCTGTCATTTCTCTGCTTATAATCTTTCAATGACTTCCAGCTACTCTTGGAATAAAGACCAAAATCCGAATTATGATGGGCTTACCGGGTCTGATCCTCCCTAACTCTTCAGCCTCATCTCACATGACATGGCCCCTTGCTCACAATGGTCCACCTACCAGGTCTCCATCATTCACTTCCTCCAACTCCCCTCCGGGCCTTAGAACATGCTTTTATCTCTGTTTATGACGTCCCATTTCCATTTTCTCTAATGAGCGCCCACTCTCCCTTTAGATGTTAGCTCAACCATCCCATTCTCGAAGAAGCCTTCCTTGAACTTCCTGTCTTGGTCTATTAGATGTTCTCATAGCAGCATGTACTTCTCCTGTGTAGCTCTTTCCATTGTTATAATGTAATGATATTTGTATGAATTTTTGATTAATGCCTGAAAGTTCCCTGGGTACAGATATCACATCTTTTCCTTTTATTCCCCACCTGCATCCTCAGTAGGGAGCATCGTGCCTGGCACATAAGTGCTCAATGAATGCCTCTTGGGTGAATACATGAACAAATGACTGAGTAGATAGAGCTGTTTAAGTGAGAATTGTACTCCTTCCACCAGAGATGTTTTACCCCGAGGCTACGAAAACCCAAAGCTTCTTTTAGAATCTGAGTCTATAATTCCAGGGTCCTTGCAATAAAGGTTTACTTAGTTAAGAAAATAGTAGTGAGCTCACTGGATTGCTGTGGTCAACCTCTGAACCACTGCCGCATTGTGTAGTTGAAAAATGCCTGAGCGCCACCTAGCGAGCCGAGGAAATGTTTCTCTTGACCATTCGTCATTGTTCATTCATTCCATCACGTGCGCCACCCAACACTACTCACACAGACTATGATGTCTTTGGGCAACATGGCGTCTCTGTCCCTCAAGGAGGTCACAAGTTTTTGGTGAACACAGATACATAAAGAAAAGCTTACGGGTACATGTGACAAAGTACACTGGAGGTGTGTTTTCAGGAGGAACACTGTTTAACGTGGTTATTGGGAAGGATTTTAGTCTTAGAGAGAAAAGCGAGTAGCAAGGAACTGATTAAATAATGAGGACAGAGAGGCCAGGGGCAGTGGCTCACACCTGTAATCCCAGCACTTTGGGAGGCGGAGGCGGGCAGATCACTTCAGGTCACGAATTTGAGACCTGCCTAGCCAACATGGTGAAACCCCATCTCTACTAAAAATACAAAAATTACAGGCGTGTGCCTGTATTCTCAGCTACTCAGGAGGCTGAGGTGGGAGAATTGCTTGAACCCGATAGGCAGAGGTTGTTGCAGTGAACTGAGATTGTGCCACTGCACTCCAGCCTTGGCGACAGAGTGAGACCCTGTCTCTAAAAAAAAACCAAAAAACCAAAAACAAGAAAACAAAAACAGATTAGGACACACAGAGAGAGAGAGACGGTGAGCAAGTAATGGAACATCATACAGTAAAGAGGAAGAGATGGAGGGCTGGCCTCTCTGAGCTGGAGAAGGCTGCTGGGAAGAAGGTGAGATGGGCCAGATGTAGATGAGCTGTTATATGGGAAAAGGACACCCTAAGAGAGAGCATTGTCTTGTTTTCTGGACAGTTTTGAGCTTTTAAACTACTTAAAGATAAATACTTTTCCACTGAACATATATTGGGAAAATATTATGTGGGGTGAATTTCCTCAAACTTACCAATTTTCACTATGAAAATCGGACCTGCTGTAATTGACATCTGAAAGCAGAGATTATTGACTCTGTCCGTCTGTCATGTAGAAGATCAGCCAAGCACAGGCCTAGACTTTTTTGGGGATTTGGGTCCAGATGACAAATGACTACTTATTCTCTTCCAATGGAGATAGTTCAATCCTCAACTTGTCCACAATTCCTCCTTTTCCAAAACCCCAAGCTCCTAGCACTCTGTTTTGGTAAATTCAGTCCTCAACCCTTTCTAGCTGTGGCCTCAGTTTTGCTGTAGAGGTAGAAGATAGGGCTCAATCTCTCACTCTCTCACTGCCTCTGAGTACTGAGATACTGGAACACCTATTCTGTGCTGAGAAAAGGGATCAGACACTGGAGCCCCTCAGTTCAGGAGTCTGTCACTGACCCCAACTGGAGCCAACAATCTCTTCCATATCCAATATGAACTCTTGGCCAGGCGCGGTAGCTCACACCTGTAATCCCAGCACTTTGGGAGGCCACGGTGGGAGGATCGCTTGAGCCCAGGGGTTTGAGATTAGCCTGGGTAATACAGTGAGACCCTGTCTCTACAAAAAAAAAAACTAAAAAAAAAAAAAAAAAAAAAAAACCCAAATCATGATGTCTTGTCTCAGAAGAGGAAGAGCTACCATTTCTGTGAGGCATAGGGACTGCTGGTCAGATAGGGCAACTGCATGCCACTGTGGCTGCCAGGAAAAGAATAGTGGTGTCTCTCTCTCTCTCTCTGTGTGGGTGTAGGAGTGACAAAAATGTTGAATCTAGGGTTGAAAAAGAGAGTACAGGTGGTTCTCAGGGCCTTAGGATTCCTGCGCGTTAAGGAGCAGGACTCCAGAGCCCTGTAGATTGGGGACTGGGAGGAAATTGGTGCTAAAAGTAGGCCCAGGGTGTAGGTGCACAGACTAGAATCTGCATGGTCACATTGTGAGGAGGTCATTTGTTCCATTGCCTCCTGAGGAGCTGCCCGGGATGAAACACATCTAAGTCTCAGGGAAAGCCCAGCCTGTGTGAACTGCGAACAACCTTTGCATTCCTATCCTGCAGAGAGTTTGTTGCAAGTGCATTGTGGGGCTAATGGGTACTTTCTCCGCAGGCCACTCGCCCAGCGTTTCATAGTCTTAAAATCATCTGATTAGAGTTGACTGTGTCTATTAAAGACTTTTATATGCATGTTTCAACTCATGGGAGCAAAGCTGATAGCAAGGCTGAGATTAGGAATCAGGAAGCTGTTTATTTAAGCCTTTTGCCCCATAAGTCACCCTATGTGCACATAGGTGCTCCCACCTCTTCCTGCCCTACAACAATAGTATGTTCTTTGTTCTACTACCTCATCTACTTAACTTGTTTTGCAAAAATAAAAATAAATTGAGTGACAATTAACCCATACAACATTAAGGGCTAATACAATTTTGAAGTTTAAAACAATCGGCTGGGCACGGTGGCTCACGTCTGTAATTCTAGCACTTTGGGAGGCCGAGGTGGGTGGATCGCTTGAGGTCAGGAGTTCGAGACCAGCCTCACCAACATGGTGAAACCTCGTCTCTACTAAAAATACAAAAATTAGCCGGGCATGGTGGTGGGCACCTGTAATTCCAGCTACTCGGGAGGCTGAGGCAGGAGGATCACTTGAACTTGAAAGGCAGAAGCTGTAGTGAGCCAAGATCGTGCCACTGCACTCCAGCCTGGATGACAAAACAAGATTTTGTCTCAAATAAATAAATAAATAAATATTTAAAAAATCATTAAGAATAAGACAAATATTCCCAGCTTTAAGAAATGGGTGCCTAGGTTGGGCTCCCCGAAAAGCAGACTTAAGAGAAAGATTTGTGTTCAGAAGGTTTATTGTGTAGTGCTTGAAACCACCTTTGCAAGAATTATAACTGAGGAAATTATGACAGTGAGAGAGAGCAGACCTAACTGACTCCATCCTGCTTCTAACCTTTAAGCTGTCCTTGTTCATTCCTGTGTGTAGGCCGAACTAACCTTGGGAAGGAATTCAGTTTATGGTTTGACTCTGAAACAAAATTGATAATAGCCCTTTCCTGAAAAAGACCCCTTTCTTGCCTGGGGACCAGACTGCCTTTGTAAGACTAACAAATTAGCTACAAGATTAGAAATTAAGGTTTAGGGGTCATGCGGCCTCTGCCTGCAAGAGTCTGAACCTCTCCCAGTTGTTCCTGGGGATAACATCATTATTGTAAAACTTAAGATCAGGGCTTGAGATATTTTGCGGACCCTGCACTCAATGATCAGCCGACACCACCCAGACTGGTAATCTGGCTCAGCTAGTTCTGCGATCCCACCCAGGAGCAGAAGACACAGCAAGAAAACCTCATTTTGACCCCCATGAGTTTATCTCCAACATGACCAATCACAGCTCCTTACTTCCTGAGCCCCTACCCACCAAATTATCTTTAAAAACCCTGATCCCCAGATGTGAATGCCCAGGGAGACTGATTTGAGTAATAATAAAACACCAGTCTCCTGCACAGCTGACTCTGTGTGAACTACTCTTTATCCATTGCAATTCCCCTGTCTTGATAAATCAGCTCTGTCTAGGCAGCAGGCAAGGTGAACTCGTTGGGCTATAACATGCTCTGGGGATCAACACCCAGGGGGATGAGAGAAGTGGGATCTGTCAGAGGGAGGTGTTGACTTGTGATGTAGTTGCAACAAAGGCCTCAGCGAATTTAATGGGGGAGCTGACAGGATCCTTCAATGTTGCCCCACCTTGAGGCCAGGGGGCCAAGCCTTTATACTCCCCACCATACAACATTGATCAGCCATTAGATTCAGGCTGCCCTGGAGACAAGGGGGCTTGATTTTGGGCTAGGCAGCTCTCTTCTGCTGAATCCAGTTCCCAGAGATCTTTTAGCCACTGACAGTGAAAGAATGAATGCATCAGCTTTGAAAGGGGAGTCCGGATAGTGCCTCACAGCATCCAGTACAAAGGCCAAGTGACAAGAAGAGATAAACCAAATAGGAAGAAATCATTTTAACAGCGAGAATGTGAAACAAATGTTCAACATTGTTAGTATTACGTGAAAAATTAAAGAATAGATCGCTCTTAGCCTATCAGACTCATGATTTTTTAAAAGAGATTGGCCATGGATAGAGAAAATGATAACCTGTATGCTTTTAGATCCTGGGGTGGTAAAGGGTGATTAATTTAAGGTTTAAAATACTAGTAGTCAATGCCATGAGAATAAATGTCATCACTCAGAAAGAGTGTAGGTAAGGATCCAAATAATGTCATTAGCTCAGAGGAAAATTACTATGAGATACATAGTACAAGGGTATTTGTAGAAAGCTCAATACCGTTGTGCCCGAAAGTTTTCCCCATGGGAACTGGCAGAATTTACTTTACAGCCTGGCTCTAGAGTCCACAGGATGGGCAAGGACATTTGGGTGAAAATTCCTAAATACAGAGTAAGGAAATTGGCTGTTTAGACTACCAGGGAGATGCTTGGAGGGCATAATAGTAGCGATGTTTTTAATTGTGAGGTAAGGTATGCAGTGACCAATTATCTTTGATATCCATCAATGACAAAAGCTGGAGAATATCTCTGACTTTTGGGGTTAAACTATAACTTATGCCAGAGAGAGAGCTAATATTAAACTGCCCAAATCCCAAATCCCACGAAGGAGAACAGTAGAGGATATTGTGCCTATTGGAGAAAGGCTATTCTATCTATAGCAGAGAACTACATAGTTGGGCCTCTGTATCCATGAGTTCCACGTCCATGGATTCAATCAACCACCCATTGAATAAAAGTATCCAGGAAAAATAACTGTATAACAACAAAAATAATACAAATAAAAAACAATGCAGTGCTATAAGTATTCACATAGCATTTACATTGTATTAGGTATTAAGTAATCTGGAGATGATTTAAAGCATACTGGAGGATCATACACAAATACTGCATCATTTTATGTCAGGTACTTGAGCATTCACAGATTCTGATATCTGTGGGATTCTGGGAACTAATCCCACACCTATATGGAGGGATGACTGTACACTATTCAGAAAGCAGTTTCTCCACCATCCTTGTTGGGTCCTGGTGAATATGAAGCAAGTGAGCAAGAGACATCAGATGATCATGCAACCAGAACTGTCCATTATGAGAAGTTTTCTTTCAGACTACCACATCATAAGTTTGGGTGGGCCCAGCAGCAATCTATAAGATGGAAGTGGTACACCAGCAGGACAGGGCACAAGTAGGGTCAGAGGGAACAAGCAAGCCACAAGAGCAGGTGGTCCAGATCCCATGTCCAGTGCTTCTCCTTCAGCACCAGCCACATGGGGGACCTCTTATGACAGCTGATGGAGGGGAAAAAAAGTTGAAGCTTGGTTCACAAATGGGTCAACTCGATATCTCAGTACAAACCAGAGGACAGTGGCTGCATCACAACCCTCACTTAGGTATTGATATGATTTGGATGTTTGTCTCTTGCAAATCTCATGTTGAAATGTGATTCGCAATGTTGGAGATCGGGCCTGGTGGGAGATGATTGGATTATGAGAGTGGATCCCTCATGAATAAGGTTTGGCACTATCCCCTTGGTGATAAGTGAGATTTTGCCCAGTTAATCCACATGACGTCTCGCTGTTTGAAAGAGTTTGGGACCTCTGCTGTCTTTCTCTCTTGATCCTTCTTGCCATGTGATATTCTGGCTCCCCCTTGACCTTCCACCGTGATTGTAAGCTTCCTGAGGCCTCTCCAGAAGCAGATGCCAGCACCATGCTTTCTGTACTGTGAGCCAATTAAACCTCTTTTCTTCATAAATTACCCAGTCTTAGATATTTCTTTATGTCAACACAAAAACAGATGGACATATGTGTGGTACTGAAAGCTAGCAGTGAGAAATCCTACCAATGGAGAAATCTCTAGCAGTTATGTCTGGTCATATAAGTTCCCCAAGGTATGAATATACATAGTTTCATGAGCAGTAGCAAATGGTCTGCTGGTGGGTTTGGAAGGAGATATATTAAACGATCAGGGTTAAGGAGCTCTGAGGAGGAGGCATGTGGGCAAACTTATGGGAGGTGTGAAGATCTTTGTTTCACATGTGCGTTAGCCAGCTGGAGTATCTGTTATAGAAGAGGCATTATCCAACCAATACAGACCAAGTGACTCAGCCGGTTGACATAATTTGGCTTCCGTCAGTAGATACCTGGGTGTTGGAATAATAAGTGCATTTATAGAGTAGCCATAGTGGTAGGGATGGAGACTCTTCAGGGACACAACAGCTAATCTGGCTGTTGCCTCTGCTCAAAGTCCAGCTTATCAGCCCCAGAGACCAGTACTGAAATCCTGATATAGCTCCATCCCCTAGGAAACTAAGCTGCCATTTGGTGGCTATTTGACTGCATTGGATCTCTTGCACAATAGAAGGAGTAGATACCATCCTGACCAGGCTCAACTCATATTCTGTGTATCGGGTTGTCTTTCCTGTTGTGGGGCCTCAGCCAGTACCATGATCTGAGACCGTATGGAGTGTTTGATAACAGCAAAATATCAGAGCTAAGGGTTCTACTTCACAGCAAAAAAAGGTATATAGTGGAAACCTGGCCATAGGACCCACTTCTTCTATCACAAACTTTGTCACCCAGAAGCCACCCTCTTAGAGTGGCAGAATGGCCTTTATCAGACCGTCAAGATCTCAGTTTAGAATTAATACCCTATAAGGATGGGGTACCACCCTCCAGGAGACCCTAGATCAATAACCAGTGCATGGTGCTGTTTTCTGTCCCCAAAAGGTAGACTACATGAGCCTGGAAACTGGGGGATGGAAGTAGGCCTGGCCCCACTTCTCATCTCTCTCAGTGATCTTGGGAAATTTGTGCTTTCCATTCCTGCAGCTTTAGTACTAAAAGGGGCTGCCTCTACCAGGGGAGACAGTAAGAATCCCACTGAAATTTAAGCTATGGCTGTCACTGGGGCACTTCCAGTTCCATGTGTCAAAAGAACAGCAGTAAGAAAGGGAATGCAGTGGCAATTAAGGCTGCTGCTATTCAAGGGGGACAGGAAGAATATGTTTGGTGCCCGGGAGATCCATGAAGCACACTTGGTGTTCCCACACCCAGTGGTAATGGTAAATGGAGAATTGGAGCAGCCACAGTCTGAGAAAGGCATAGTAAATCAAGGCTCAGATACTTAGGGATGAATGGTTTGGGTCACCTCACCAGGTAAGCCACCTAGACCAGCAGAGGTACTAGCCAAAAATGAGCAGAAGACAGGATTGTAAATGGTGGAGGGGATGATGAATATCATTTATGGTGTCAGGATAGCTGCGGCAGTAGAGGCTATAGTTCGTCCTATTAATCTTTCTCTTGTAAGTTTCCCAGCAAACCAAGCCAATCAGAATTATGGGAAAGTCATTCCCAAAGGGATATCAGAGAAATATGAGAGGTGAGCTGCAGTGGATATTGTGGTATTCACTCACGTGCCCCCTTCAGGGCCAATGTACCTAATCCTCAACTTCTGGTAATATCATACTGCCAGCCCACAGCTAAGAATATGAGAATCTCCTTGGACTGGAAACCTGTAGGAAATATTGAGAAAACTTTGAATTTCCATAAACTGTAGGATAGGAGTTTAAGCCAGTGTTTTCTAGAACTTGGGAGAGACCTCACCTGATGACTGGATTATACCAATGCAGAATTGATCTGCCTGGGAAGTTTGAAAACGGAGATTGACTTCAAATTTCTGGCTTGAAAAGAGAATATGGGTATTCAAAGCAAAAGTTTGTAACACTTGAGCATATCTGATCAAAACTATATTGTCCTGGTGAGGGCTGCAAGGTTGAAAGGGCAGTGATCCCAGGTCTGGATAATGTAGTCAATATTTCTTTGGTGATTTCTGAGGTCAGAACTGTCTCCTGGGAGAAAAATGAGATACAGACCATCAAGAAGCTGATACAAATCAGGAATATGAAGTTCTTTTCAAATGCTACTGGGCCTCATGTTCATACTAATGCTCTGTTCTCTGCTAATGATTTTATGGCACCTGCTTCCTAGCTGTTCCTCTTCAAAAACTCTGTGGGAGTAAATGGCATGCCTGAAGTGTCTATGGAAAGTAACCTGTTAATTGGGATATTATCTGTCCCTGAGCTCAAAGGTGCAAAAGAGACAGAGGAGACCTTTCTTTGCCTCTCCTGGGGTGAAAGGGAGGCCTCAAAGTCATATCATACCTCAAAGACTTTATCCTTCTCTCGCATCAAAATAACAAGATCTCATACTCAAGAGAGAACTCCTTTGGAATGCTGTGTCCTTGAGGTTTCTTGGAGCGGTCATTTCTGACTGTGTGACACTTTTGACAACTATGGATGGAGGGTGTGTCTCTTTTGTGACCAGCCGCCCTCTTGGTGTCCACATTGGAGTATTTCCAGAAGAAAGCCTGGGCAATGACCCCTTCCTTCCAGGCCAGTTTTGAACCCAGCTTATGCTCTGTAAAGAACTTTATGACATTGCTCTTATTCCCATTCTTCACACAGAAATATGCTTGGTGTTTGAACCAGTCGGGTATTTGAAATATGTTTAAGATGTGACCTAAATGTGACCAGAAAAGTCTAAATGTATTTAGGAAAGAGGCCACAGAATTGCTAAGTCTAATTTTGTCATGCAAATCATGTGCACACAAAACTTTTTAATGCAATATTTGAGAAAACACTACCCTTAGGTAACTGGCATGACTTCATCTGCTGGTATGTACAAATTCCTTCATGAATTCCCTCATTTAATAAGGACTTGTTGGACACCTGCTTGTGAAAGACACCTGTGATGTCAGGGAGACAGTCCTCAAGACCACCCTTACTTCTGACACTTGCAATTTGGGAGGATTCCCAAGACCACCCTCAGGTTTGATAATTCAGTTGGAGGACTCACAGAACACACTGAAAGCTGTTATACTCACAGTTATGGTTTATTACAGCACGAGGATACAAATTAAAATCAGTCAAGGGAAGAGATGCATAGGGCAGAGTCAGGAAGTTTCCTAGAGCAGAAGCTGTAGTGTCCTCTCTCAGTGGACTTGCGGATAACACTTTCCCGGCAACAATGTGTGACAACATGCACAAAGTATTGTCAACCAGGGATGCCCACGTGAGCCTTCGTGTCCAGAGTTCTTTGTTTTTTCTTTTGAGACAGGGTCTCATTCTGTTGCCCAGGCTGGAGTGCCGTGACACTATTGTGGCTTACTATAACCTTGACCTTTCTGGGCTCAGGTGATCCTCCTACTTCAGCCTACCAAGTAGCTGGGACTACAGGCGTGCGACAATATGCATGGCTAATTTTTGTATTTTTTGTAGAGACAGGGTTTTGCCATGTTGCCCAGGCTGGTTTCCCACTCCTGGGCTCAAGCAATCCACCTGCCTTGGCCTCCCGAAGTGCTGGGATTACAGGCATGAACCACCATGCCCAGCCGGTGTCCAGAGTTTTTATTGGGGCTTCATCCTATAGACATGCTGTGGATAGCCTGTATGGCTGACCTTTAGTCTCCAGCCCCTATGGGCATTAAGCTGATACTGTGTGGCCCAAAATGCTTGTGATAAATCACATGGTTAGACAGTCTAGTGTCTCCCAAGGAGCCTAGGTAAACAAAGACACTCTTATCAGGCAGGACATTCTTTGGGCCTAGAGATCACCTCCCAGTAACTGAGGCAAAGGCCAGACTTCCGTTTGGGTAAGGCTAATTCTTTAATACACAGAAAGATTCCAGGCTCTGGGGATATAGCAGCAAGCAAAATAGATACAAATTCCCACTTTCTTGGAGTCCACTATCATATTCAGAAAGTACCCTTAAGCTACCCATTCCAAGCCCCCACTGGCTTACTAGCCTGAAGTGTACTATTTTCCCTGGAACAGCTCCTTAAATAGACCTAGACATTTCCAGGGACCTTGCAAATATAATCCAAATGTTACTCCTATTGGGATCACTTATTCTTTTGGATCCTGGGATGAAAGAATAGAAGAGAGATGTTTTGCTTTTAAATGGATCCTTCAGATTGGGTTCCTGCAGCTGAGCTCTTGGGCCCCTAGAAATGGAATTCCTTCTTTTGCACTTTAGTTCTCTTCTTTTCATAGCAGTCAAGCCCTGGCCTTCATACCCTGTGCTTGGGATGGCTGCTCATTGCGTACTCTAGGCTGCGTGCTTCCAACTGGCCTGGACTGGCAGTGTTCTTTATCTGTGGTTGCTCTATCATTCCAGTTTAGAATCTATCATTCCACATTCCTCAGGGATCCAGTCAACCTGGCAGATCTGAACATATGTTCTTGGCTATTGGAGACCCAGGGAACTGGCATCTGATTTGTAGCTGAGAAAGCCAAAGTGGCCATGAAATACAGGAGAGTCTGCAATTGGAAAATAAGTGCACTCTCCCACAAAGGCAGAGCAAAGCCCATGAATTCTCAGAAATGATAGCAGAAATGTTGGTCTGGATTAACAAGAATTCTGCCTAGGAAGATGGCCCGCCAGGGGAGATTCTGGGCTGTCCTACAGGAAGATGCTGGGTGGGGTGAATGGTATGGGTAGAAAGAAGGCAGTCGGGGAGCTCTGCCTACAGAATGGGAGTGGTCATCAGAGGAACCTTTCAGGGGAACTTACTTGAGAAAGGGTCAGCTTTAGATACCTGCCAAGTCCAGAGAGCACAAAGCAATATGATATCATCAGGCAAGTTATATACCTTGAGTTTTTCCTCCTCCGTTTTCCTTCTCCCTCCTTGGACTCCAATCCCAGGGAGGCCACAAGCAGCTGTTAGGCATCTGAGAGAGGTGCAATGGGAAAAAGAGAAAAAGACACTTCCCAGAAGCCTGCAGTTTCCCTGCAGTGACTTTACCTGAGAAGAAAGGGCTGGTCACGGTGGCTCATGCCTATAATCCCAGCACTTTGGGAGACTGAGGCAGGCAGATCACAAGGTCAGGAGTTTGAGACCAGCCTGGCCAACATAGTGAAACCCCGTCTCTACTAAAAATATAAAAGTTAGCTAGGTGTGGTGGCCTGTGCCTGTAGTCCCAGCTACTCAGGAGGCTGAGGCAAGAGAGTTGCTTGAACCCGGGAGGCGGAGGTTGCAGCAGTGAGCCGAGATTGTGGCACTGCGCTCCAGCCTGGGTGACAGAGTAAGACTCTGTCAAACAAACAAAACAAAACAAAACAAAAAGGAAGACAAAGAAGAAAGGAGAAGACGTATCTTTACAACAAACATCCAAATGTTGATTAAATATATCATAGTGGACAGCATCATTTCAGAATCAAGACTATGTTTGTGACTTAAAGTAACCCCTGGCATATAAATATGTGCTTTACTAAATAATCCACTATTGATGTGGACTCTATGTACAGACAAAAAAAGAGGAGGAGAGACTCATTTCTCCTTCTCTTCCTCCTCGCGTAATGTTTTGATCTTATCTTCCTTGGCCTGAAGCCAACTCTGTCACTTGGACCAGCAGGCTCAGCATGACCAGCCAGGAGCAACCCACAAGCATTGTCTATTTCCAGCTTGGATAATGTCCCATAAGAATCCACTTTATTTTGGAAGAGTGTGTACTTAAAGTGGAAAGTACGTGTTTATTAACATTTGCACTCTCCTCATACAAGGCCATACCAAAATCTCTCAGTGTTTTGACTTGTCTAGATGTTGTCTACACAGTTAAAATGGTATATAATTTAGTTTTTCACAATCTATTATTATACATCATGAATTCTGTTAAATATAAGGCCTCATTTCCCAGTGAAATACTGGAAATAATAATTTCTCAATTCGCACTTAAACAGGCTAATTAGTTTAAAAGTCTTTTAGATTAAAAACTAATGATCTGAGAATCAACAGAATCATTGCTCAAGTTCAGCATTTCTATGCAAGAGTTCCTTATCTTTGTCATTTAATCACGCCTAATCCAAACATTTAAGGATCTCTGGCATTTTTTAGTAAAGGCCAGCTGTTGAGTTGAATTAATGCAGAACACTATGATATAATAAAGCATCTTCTTAGAGCAACTATTATATACCCGGCACTACCCTGGGCTGTTTCTGCCAGTTCAAGTCCATTTAATACACAGAAGAAAAAGATGGCTATTGAAGTTGTCCATTCCCCTTTGATACAATCACTAAATGATTGATCTTTTTCTCACAAATAGTGGCAATTTGGAGAAATCTCAGAACAGGCAGGCCTTCCAAATCAACAAGGCTAGATAATGTTTTGTTTTATAAATAAGAAGTTGACCCAGGTTGACTGTGGGAGGAGCAACACTGGTTCATTGCATGAAACATTACACAATGTTTGTTGATCTAACTTGACTTGCAAGCTCTCCTGTGAGTTTTATGATAATTTATGCCAATTGGTGGTACGATGCTTGAGTTATCGTACCTTATGATATTGCTTATAAGTAAAATGAAGTATACTCCAATGTAGAAACACCTACAATCTGATGAAATTGTAGGATGCATATAATAAATTGTTTCTACAGTCATACTTAAAGGGGATAGAAAAGCAAAATATATGTCTAAGCAGAAATGTTAAAGGGGAATATTCTGATTACTGAGTTTTCAGCAACCCTTCTGCCCACAATCTTTCCTGAAGTTTGGGTAAATTCATGGCTGGGTCTTCAGCCATAGAAAGTCTGTCCTCACCCTTTCTTTTTTCTTTCTTGAATTTCATTTCATTGTGGTAAGAAGACTTAGTAAGAGATCTACCCTCTTAAAATTTTAAATGTATAATACCTTATTATTGATTAAAGCTGCAATGACTGTAGATATGACAGAGGACTGATAAGCTATAGAGATCTGCCCTTATCCATTCTCTCTGGACTCTCGCATCAGGTTGCAATAGGTCCCCCACATTAAAATTTCCCACTAAACCCAAATGTAATGCATCTAACTAGTTTCCTCCAAGCCAGATGGCAAAAAAAACCCTTCTAGCCTTGTCTTAAAATCCTTAGCATTATATACGTTCTAATTCTGTGACTTTAACAGCTTCTTAGAATCAGTCATGTACTCCTAGCCCTGGTTCCTGGCTGGGGTATTCACTACCTTGACCTTCTAGTGTTGTTTTGGGGATTAGTGGGCAGATGTAGAGGACAGTGATGTCTACACTTTCTACATTCTGCCTCTTGGCTGTCTACTATATCCACATTCACTTCTTTCCATATAATTTTTAAAATATCCCTGCCTGACAATATAACCAGTATAAAAGTGAAAATATACTCATTCTCTTTCCAAGAGAGGGAAAACATGAAACCATATTAATTCATTGTATCGAGACTCCTGTTTAGGCTCTCTATCTAATATCTGTTTCTTTCTAATTCTAGAGATGATCCTCTATTATTTAAAAAATCCATGGCTGATTGATAAACTTGCATTGATAATACCCTGCATTCAATGGTCAAGAAAGGAAGAAAAAAGAAGAGAAATTAGGTATATGATACATAATAAGAAAGGTAGCAGCTGTAATCCTCACTTAAGTATTAGATCCTCAGGTACTACTGATATTTGAGGGGTTTTTTTGCCGTGAATTTTATATTCCTCTTGCCTTTGGCTAATATTTCAGCTAGTCAGGATTCTTTGCTAGATGTTGTATCAGTCAGCGGTTGCCAGAGTAATACCATATATAAAACAATTTCAAGATTTAGGTGACTTACAGTAACAAGTATTTATTTCTCACTCACAGGTCTGTGGGTTAGCTGTGGCTCATCTGATCTAACCTGGGTTTATTTAACTGGGCTTGGCATTAAACTGTGGGTTAGGTCAAAATCCATTCGCCATATATCTCATCCTCTTTCAACAAGTGACTACCAAAGACATATTCTTATTAATTCAAAATGCCAGGATACAAGAGGACAAATTCAACTACACAAGTGTATTTCAAACCTTTGATCACATCATGTTTGATAACATCCATTAGGAAGTCATGTGGTCAAGTCCAAACTCAAGAGACTGAAAAATATCCTTCACACGTCATGAGAAGATATAGAAAATTCTACTTCAGGAGAGTGAAGAATTGAGATCAATAATTTAGTTTATCATAGGAGTTATTGAATACTTATTTCTGAGGACTTTGACCCCTTTTCTGGTCTTGTTTGTAGAAGATTGCATGCTCTTCCATTAACTTTACCACTGGGAGTCTCCTGAACTCTACACATAGGCCTTCTGGCCCCTATTGTGTGGCAGAAACTCTTCTTATGCATGATAATAAGGATAAGTCACCCAGCTAACAATGTGACCCCCTTAAATTGCCTGTCCACCTAATGGTATGAGATTTCTCAGATGGCCAGATGACAATCTCCACTTCAGTAGAATTGATAGAAGCATTCTAACCTTGAATACTAACACCATTAAGCAACCAGATCCCCAAATCCAGATATAAGAGGTAAGCAATTTATGAGTGAGTTATTTAGATATGATCACAAGAGATGTTACTCCTACCTCTACCCCTTGAGTTCTAGACTTATAAATCCTGCATACAGGAGAAACTACATATACTGTATCTTGGAAAACCTTATCCTTGCAGGGTTTTATGTCCAAGGAGGAGTCATAGGTGAGTCCGCAATGAGTCATTCTGCCTTTAGATAAGGCCAGCTGATTCTGAATAAGGAGGCTTGTAAAACCAGTTGATTTATTGAATATCAGCTCATTTCTTCACTACTTTGACACATATTTCTTGGTTAAAAGCAACATAATGGTGATATAAAATATATCATGAGAGCACAGAAGACATTAGTTAAGCTGTGGATGTTGATATGGCAAAGGTATGACAGGAAAGGAGGCAAATAAATGTTTAATTCCCTAGGGACAAATGATTAGCCCTTTTCAGATATGATATGCTGGAGGTGGCAGCCATGCCAGCCTTGGCAAGGGATATATGTGATGTTTAACCCAGGCATAACCTTCCTCACTGTCATCATGGATATTTGGAGCAAGCACTATGCTCACTGGAATAAAGGCCAACCAACATCTACAAACTAGATTATTCTATCTGCCCAACTGAGCCCCTTCAGCACTAGGAGACTTCTGCAGAACACTCAGAGGGCACACATAGATTCTCATAGTCTAGGACCATCAGACAGATCCTTCTGCATATTTCCTCCTCAGTCTTCCTTTTTTTATCCATCATCTTGTGTAATGCCTTTTAAATTCTTGATCATTGGATCTGATTAGACACTAATCAGGGATGGGTTAGATATTGACCTTAGTTTCCCTCCCTCTGAAAGCAAGATAAGACAATAAGATGTGTTAAAAATCCTGCCCCAGGGATGAGGCAGAGGGAGGGAAGCCCTCCTTCTATAAAAAAGTGAAGCAGGGCTGCCAAGGTGATAGAACTGTTCTGTATTTTGACGGCATCAGTGTCAATACTTGGTTGCGATATTGTCCTATATCCAATGTTCTACCCTATGTCCAATACCTGGCTGTAATATTATCCTATAGTTTGGCAAGATATTACCATTGGGGAAAACTGGGTAAAGGATACACGTGATCTCTCTGCACTATTTCTTATAACTGCATATGAGTCCACAATTGGTTTTGAATAAAAAAAATCGAACTAAAAACAAACAAATGAACAAACAAAAATAGGCCTGCCTCAAGGTGGATTGTCTTCC
The DNA here is from genome assembly GCF_006542625.1 of Nomascus leucogenys. Taxonomy (NCBI): domain Eukaryota; kingdom Metazoa; phylum Chordata; class Mammalia; order Primates; family Hylobatidae; genus Nomascus; species Nomascus leucogenys. Next base: position 88,975,518 of record NC_044388.1, read on the forward strand.
TCTACTGTCTTTCATGGACACTACTGAGTGAGTTATTATACCACTGCAGATTATGAGTGTTACCAGCACTTCATTCAAATCCATTAATAAGCCATATCTAAGAATTTTATAGTTACTGATCTGTAGTTACTAATCATAGGAAGCTCCTCATGAGGCTGCAGCTATGGGTTGAGGTAGGGAGTATAAACTATCTGCTCACGCATCTTATGCCTTTAGGGACTCCTCAGGCCCTGTCCCATTTGAGGATGCATTTCTGGGCACGCTTGTCTATCCTGGGCAGATAGGGTGGCAGCCAGCTTGTGATGGACAGTTTGGATCATGGGGTTATCTGATTAGAGAGTCTCTGTTGGAGCCCAGGAGCAAGTCAGGAAGAGTTTCACAAAAAAAAGAACAATTTCTGGCCGGGCGCGGTGGCTCACGCCTGTAATCCCAGCACTTTGGGAGGCCGAGGTGGGTGGATCACAAGGTCAGGAGATCGAGACCATCCTGGCTAACGCAGTGAAACCCTGTCTCTACTAAAAAACACAAAGAAATTAGCCGGGCGTGGTGGTGGGCGCCTGTAGTCCCAGCTACTCGGGAGGCTGAGGCAGGAGAATGGCGTGAACCCGAGAGACGGAGCTTGCAGTGAGCAGAGATCATGCCACTGCACTCCAGCCTGGGAGACAAAGCAAGACTCTGTCTCAAAAAAAAAAAAAAAAAAAAAGAACAATTTCTTCCCAAAGGGATCGTGGCTTTTCTCCTAAATCCTTGGAACCACCACTGTGATTCTCTCAGTGGGGCCATGGAAACTTCTGGGCTGGGGAAACATTTTACAGCCTCACCAGCTCCACTGATGGAAACTAACAACTTCAGGGTCATCATTTTCAGGAACATATTGGCAGATCTGAGAATCCTGGGTTTAAAGAGTCTCCTGTACCAACCTTGATGCTTACTGGGCCCAGCCACAGGTCATCAACATGTTTTCATTCATTTTTACTCTGTAGTGTTGCTAAAACATCATCTTTGGGCTCATGTGTGGCATGTTGACAAATTGAAATATTCTGTCTTTGGTGCTTGTTCTTTAACGTCTTGTGCTTGTTTTAGGGAAAATGTCTATTTCCTATAACCTGTTCCATTTAAAATCTCTCTCTTCCTCCTGGCTTTCGTATTCTTAGTTCCCTTAATTATGCCTTTACCTGGCCTTTCATCTAAGAAATTTCTGTCATACTTACAGAGCTTTTCTCAGGAAGTCAAAGGACTTCTTGTTTTTCTGCTGGGCAAACTCAGGGAAAGAAACAGGGTTGATCGAAGGTAGTAGGAGGTAGAATATTGGCCCCAGATGAATGTGACCAACCTGAACATGCTGTGAGCTCACTTAGTCCTGAGCTCATCTTCCCCTGGGATCTTTAATTCTTATGCTTTCTTCAATTTGGAAACCTCACCTAAGGTAGGGATTGTCTCTATGTATGTCTTGTTTCTGAAATCTAAATCTCCCTCAACCCCTGCTTCCACAGAAATTCCTTGGGCAGAAGAGGCCTGGAAGCCCTATTCAGATAGCTTCATTGTGCCTTGGTCACTGCATGTTTTACTGGCAACAGCAGGAAATTGAGAAAAGCAGGGCCTTGAGAATGATTCAATCCTTCTCAAAAAGCAGGTATTCTAGCCTTTATTGAAAGGCAAAATTAATTTGGACTGACTCTATGACTAAGTAGCTACCCTAGGGTTCTTAAACATTGCATAGAAGAGGGACCCAGGGGAGGAAAGACCATAATCCTTGATAATCTGCAGAGGGAGGGGTTTGAATGTTGGGCTCTGGGTCACCTCTGTGGGAAGTCATTTCTTATACCCCAGCCTGGAATAAGGGGACTTTTCACATATATCTATGGTGTCCTTTTCAAAGGAAGATTGCATTGAACCAAGGGTTTATTGTTATCTTGGGATGTGTGTGTGTGTGCACGTGTGTGTGTGTGTATGTGTGTACTTTTTTATGGATTGCAGAGGTCTGGCATGAGTTCAGAAATTTCCAGAGACAAAGGCCTGGATCTTTCTTCCTTCTTCCAGTAACACAGATACAATTGGAAGTATCTACCCCCTTAATTGTTGACTTACTGTTTAGGATATAAAGAGGAACCGGAATCTAACCTCCGAAAACTCAAAGGAGCTATTGAAACACAACTAGATATATAAGCTGAAAACCAATTACATTGGATTTAGGGCAATTGAATGTTTGGAATATCTGAGCTATGAGACCTGAGAGACCGTGACATTTTCCCAATAATAAAATGAGGAGTTAGTCCATTGAGGAAGAGCCACACTCACTTAAGTTGAAATACTTGGCTTCTAGCCCCAAGAGACGGCTTCGCAAGATTTCATTCAAGGAATTTTTGCTTGTTGCTGACTTGTCCTTTAACTATACATGCATCATTCAGGAAGGATGTCTAATGAGATTGTAAAGTTAGAGACTGTAGCTCAGGAGCATTATTGAGCCTTAGGATGATGTAGCAAACAACAATTGGAATTGCATGTCTTCTGCAAGAGAAGACCATAACTTTCACAAAGTTCAGAAAAGAGTCGGTTCTTTTGCCTGCTGTTATGCCAAGACTTCCACCTTAAACATATAGATTAAAAACCTCCTACTATAGCAAAGGAGGGCCTTTATTAAACTTCAATGGCCATGAATCAACCCGGACCATCTAAATATCTAGACTCAATCATCAGTCCTTTCTTCTTTCCCAGAAAATGTTGGTAATGATGGTAGAAGACTGATCAAAACAGAAAGCATCCTGCAACCATAGCTATCTATCCTTATCTCCCTTCCCCTCCCCCAAACACACATCAAAGCCTCAGATGCTATCAGATGAATTGCGTACTCTACTTTAGGTTCAAAGCATAAATGGAGGATGGAAATCTAACACTTGTGGAAGCCGAGGGAGATTCTCATTTACAGGAGGCTAAGACTCATCTCCAAGATGATCCAAATTTATTTCATCCTGTATCATGATGAGATTCATAACTGGCTCACAGATTGAAAGGAGGTCCTCTTTCACTACACAGAGGAAGGACTTTTCAGGGAGTCACAGCCTGCAGATCTGCTATCCAGACAGCAGATGTCAGTAAGAGCCTCAGAGTCACCCAGCATACGTTTTCGGAATGCTGGGTTTCTCTTGTCCAACAGGTCAGCCTGAGGGTTTAGCTCACTCAGCCCTTGATATCTAAAGCCACAGCATGTTATCTCAAGGTGCTAGAGCTCAAAGGGAAATGATAACAGTTAGGCCAGATAGTGTGGTCATTACAGGAGTCTTATGCAGAGAATCTTGTCCCATGGCTTCACTTAGTGTAGGTTGGGAAAGCATTAAGAATAGGTTTCTTCATGTTTTGAATGCCAACAACCAATGGAGAATGTGCCTTCCTTTACTGACTGTCCATGTAAGAGGCAATCATGATCTCATTCTCCCCTAAGCTTGCTTTGTCCAAAATGTTATCCCAGAGACTTCCAAGGTTCCTGCTACCAGTGATCTTTGAGTTTCCAGGATGGGATCTCTGAGACAGGAAACTTCTATACCATCTCCACCTCCCTCACACCAGTGTCGACCTTGGATGTGGTGAGATGGAGGCCTTCACACAAGTTTCTCTGTTGACCACTCCTAACCCTGGATCTGGAGTCTCCTCTGCCGATGTCCATAGAGCTTGTGGCCACTTTCCATGTCTGACTATTTCCTTTGACAGGAATTTGACTCTTCAGGAATTTTGTACTTATTACTCGACATCCATTCAAGACCAATTGGCCTAGGCCAATGTTGATGTTAAATGTCCCTAATAATTAAAGACATAGAAGTTACAATTATCATAAGATGGGAGAAAATCAGAATGGCAAAGAATAAAAAGGTGGCCAATAGCCCACTGGCTACAATGAAGCCATGATCACTCATACAGCAGCCGCAGGAGTTTAAACTGATGGCCCCTTTGGAGGCCCAAATTTTGCATTTGTGTGTGTGTGTGTGTAAACACACCTAAGTTTTTTGTGAAGTCCATACTCTTTAACACCTACTTCTACTCCTAGGAATATATTCTACAGAACCATTCATTCAAGTACATAAAGCTGTATATATGGTATATGTACAAGGGTGTTCATTTTTTATAAAAGAGCAAATATTGCAAACTTCTAACAGCTGACTGATAATAGTACTGCTCTACAATGGAATACTATAAAACTGTTAACAATATATGCTGGCTATCTTTTCACATTTTTTTTGAAAATTTTTATTGTGGTAAAAGTGTACTTAACGTAAAATTTGCCATTTTAACCATTTAAAGTGTACAATTCATTGGCATTAATTACATTTACAATACCGTGCAACCATTACCTCTGTTCCCAAAACTCTTTTTCATCACCTCAAATAGAAACTCTGTGACCACAAAGCAATAACTTCCCATTTCCTCACTGTATCCCCAGTCTCTGGTAAGCTTTAATCTACTTTCCATCTCTCTGAATTTGCCTATTCTAGATATTTTATATAAGCTGTCCTATATGCCAGTTTTGATCAAATGTTTTGAAAGAAGAAAGCTTAGTTACAAAAGAAAATAAGCTTAAAAACTAGGAAAATGAATTTTGGTAAGATGCCCTTTAAAAAAAATCAGGGAAGAGATTGAAAAACTGTAGACTATTTCACATTTTTCGTCACCAAAAAATGAAGTGAGTCAAGCTCCCAGTTGGAATCTGGCCGAGTTGAGTTGAGGTCTGGGTGAAGTTTGAGCTGTTGGTGCACCAGCATCAGCTGCTCTGGAAATGTGGACACAAATCACGACAAGAATCATGATTTAATTTTTCTGTTTTAATCAGGAGAAAACACATAAATAGGAAGCAAATAATCACTAGAGGCCTAGCAAGTGGTTGACCCCCCCTGTCTTGGAGAGAAGGGCTGGGATGAAGTTTGGGGGTCTGGACCTGAAGGACAGACTTTGAGTCTTATGTCAAATGATTGTTCTATAGTTTTTAACTTGTAAACTTCTGGGTTACATGCAAACCTCTTGTATTGTCCATTAACTTGGGTCACGGTTAAGTTAGATTATCAATAAATATGTATGGGTTCAAAAAAATTAAATTGTCCTATTATATCTAGCTTATTTCATTTAACATAATGTTTTCAAGGTCCGTCCATGTTGAGTATGGTCAGAACTTTACTCCTTTTTAGGGCTGAATCCATTTCATTGTGTGCTTGCACCTCATTTTGTTTATCCATTCATCTGTTCATGGACACTTGGGTTGTTTCCACATTTTGGCTGCTGTGAACAATGCTGTAATGAACACGAGTGGACCAATACTTGTATGAGTTGCTGTTTTAACTCTTTGGGGTATATACCCTGGAGTAGAATTGCAGGGTCATATTGAAATTCTATGTTGAGCGTTTTGGGGAATTGCCAAATTGTTTTTCACCTTGACTTCACCATTTTACATTCACAGCAGCAATGTGCAAGAGTTTCACTTTCTCTACATCCTCACCAACACTTGTTATTTTCTATTTTTTCCCTTCTGAGGATTGCTAACTTAGAAGGTGTGAAGTCATATTATTTTTTAGATGAAATAAAAATCATGTTTCAGAATAAGATACAGTGGTGTATCCTACCAGAGATGATGTATTATTAGAGATTAAATTTGTAGGGTCCTCTTCCCCCACCAATCTTCTGTTACAATGAACCAATAATTCCACTCCTTGTATTTATTAGAGGCAGCTTCTGAAGAAGCTCCCTAAGAAAGGGTAGGTCCCTTAGAAGAATTACTTAGGGTATCCTTCATTAGAAGGTAAGGGAGGGTTTCCTCTGGAGTCCCTGAGTGTAGCCTCCTTTTGGGGAGGGGGACAGGTGAGTAGCCCCATTGTCTGGGGAAAGGGAAAACAGTCTGGCTCTGTTTTGAGGGCTTAAAGGAAAAAGTGGGTTTCAGGGAAGGAATGGAGACAATTGTTTTGTTTGTGAGGTGACGGCCACTGGGACCAGATCTGATTCCCTGCTCTTCTGGGGCCCATGGAAACCTGGAGATTGCCTGGGATCAGGGGAAGGAAGGGAGGGTGACCATTCAGACCTATACCCTCAGGAGCACTGTGTTACTGTTGCAATCAGCTCTTCTCAATCTTTTCCAAATTATGGGACGAATGTAGTAATCTTATAGATGAAGATATTAAATCAAAGAGAAGTTGACTATTTTTAAACCTTGGAGAGGCTGCTTCTGGCTGAAGTTACTGGGAGAAGCAATGAAAGAAAAGACACCTTACAGTTCTTCACTTCGTCTACCAAAATATGCAGTTCTATTGGCATTTATAGAAACTTCAGGTAATAGATCAGTGATCAACAGTGCCCTGGGAACAGTGCTCCCTCGTTTTTCTACACCCCTGACTTTCGCTTCTATGATACTGACTTTTTAAAGAGACAATTATCTTTTCAAGCACCCCACCTTCTGGATTTGTTTGATAATTTTCTCATAGTGCTTTTTAACCTGTTTCTGTATCCCTTGAATTTCCTGTAAATTGGAGACTAGGGCTAAAGGCTTAAGTTCAAGTTTAACATTTTTAGCAAGAATGTGTCGTAGGCGATGCGGTGGGAGTCATTTTGTATCACATAAGAAGACGCAATGTCAGATTGCCCCACTATTGATGATGCTTAATCATTTGATTTAGATGGTGACCGCCAGATGTCACCATTGTAAAGCATGTTTTCCCTTCTGCCATATCGAGTGACCTGTGTAATCTCTTGAAAAATATTCATGTTGACAAATCCTGTTTAGAATTTTAAAGTACCCGCTGCCCTTCACAACACTTTAATGAATTTGAGACTGTCTTTGTCATCTTGATACACAGTGCTCTGTAATTTATCTTTAAGTGGCTCAAACATGTCAAAATAAAAAAACACAGGATTATGCTAGACACCTAACTTCACAGTGTTCACACCACAGGGAAGGATCACCTTAGTTACTGTGAGAATTCATCATAATGGGCTGGTCGTTATTCTCCCCAGAAAGGGAAGGAAAATGGCTGCCGTTGTAAACTGCGGCGCATAGAAATAAGATCAGCTTTGAGGTGGAATGGTGTTTTCTTCTTTTTAAAGATATTCACATGTCAGCAGGTTTTACTTCTTAGAGGCAAAATGCTTTCTAAATTTCTCCTTGGACTATTCACTATAAAGTTGCTGTTTAATCTTCCTGGAACATAACCTTCAATCTTAAAGAATGCAAAGCTTTGTATTATTTGTTTAATGAATTTATAGCAGTGCTTCCCAGCTTCCCAGTATTTTTCAGACTATTGGCATTTATAGAAAGTGATAATATTGACATGATGCACTGTGATGTGCTAGAGGAGATTTAGGAGCATCATATGGGACTTATTTTTCATTATATAATTCTGATAAATATCAAATGCAAATATTAGAAAATATATTAAATATTTGATTTACAGAAAATTTCCAAAGACAATCTAAGTTTTTTTCAGATGAAAAACTTCAGCTTTCTACTATCAGTTTTTATGCTGGAAATACTGCTGTGAAATTTATGATTAAGAGTTTTAAGTAAAAACCTCTTCAAATTCTTGATAGCTCTCATCACTGAAACTCTACATCAGTAGGTGACCAAGTGTTTAACCATTTTTCTTTACAACCGTTTGAAATTTTCTAAAAGTTAAAATTACAGTTAACATCACTTATTTTCTTTCATTGACAAATGTAATGTTGAAATTTTATGGTAAATTCATTTCAAATCCAATGGAACTTTTTTATATTCAGTATTTCAAAGCAATAGTGAAGTTCTTATTAGCAGATCATCCACACATGGTTGGAAGAGTCGTCTGGAGTTGCCCAGGCAACACTAAAAGGACTTTAGCTGCAAATGGCTAGCCTACATTTGAAGATGGATTTGTCCCCCACCCCACTACCCTCCGGCCCAGTTGCAAATAAATGCATAAAGAATAATTCACCAACCCTCTCTGGGCACACCATTCAGCTTCAGTAATTAACATTTGACAATCTTTTTTTTTTTTTTTGAGATGGAGTCTCGCTCTGTGGCCCAGGCTGGAGTGTAGTGGCCTGATCTCAGCTCACTGCAACCTCTGCCTTCCAGTTCAAGTGATTCTCCTGCCTCAGCATCCTGAGTAGTGGGGATTACAGGCGCATTCCACCATACCTGGTTAATTTTTTGTATTTTTAGTAGAGACGGGGTTTCACCATGTTGGCCAAACTGGTCTCAAACTCCTGACCTCAAGAGATCCGCCCACCTCAGCCTCCCAAAGTGCTGGGATTACAGGTGTGAGTCATTGCACCCCACCAAGACAATCTTAATATATCTATTCTTGCCCCATGTTTAAAAATATTGACCAGAGTAGTATGAAGCAAGAACCAGACATCATGTTGTTTTATTCAGAAATACTTCAGTATGTAAAAACACCTCATCATTAGTACACCTGACAAAAGTCAACATAATTCCCTTTATTAGGTAATATTCAAATTTATCTGTTGTTTCGAAAGAAGTATGTTAGTTGAATTATCTGAATCCAGAGTCCATTCGTGGCATTTCATTGTTTCTTAAGTCTCTGAGTTCTTAAAATGTTCCCACCCTTCTATCCCATTTCTTTCATGGATAACTGGGGTATTTGCACTGTAGACTGTTCAACATGACATTCCAAATTTGCTGGGTGCTTCCTCTGTCTCCCACATTTCCTGAAACGGTTAGTTAGATCAAGAGGTTTGATGAGATTAAGGCTCAATTCCTTTTTAGGTGTGAAGCCCTCACAGCTGGTGCTGAGTGGTTTCGGCTGCCTCACATTAGGAAGCTAGTGTCTGTTGGTTCCACTTTGAGTGATGTCAAGACTAATTAGGAGGTTTACAGTTGACCATCTATTCCACCCATTATAAAGTCGCAATCAACTTTCCTAATGGTCTAGCATCCCTTGATGGTTGTTGCCTAGATACAGAAGTTGCAAATGCCAATTTTTAAATCCTATTATTTCTTCCTTATTTATTTGCTGGAATGTTTCTGTAAATAGAAATTAACCCCATCAGTTCTGAAATACAGATTGTATGGAAAGGCAGATACGTATTTGATTTTTCCCCTTTCTTTGTTGTTTTTCATAGTGTTGAGTTGTTCTAGCACCCTCCCGGGATGATCAATGGGGCTTAAAAATTTCTTTTAACTATCATTATAAGCTCATGTTTTGTGCTTAAATCCATTGTAGTCCATGACACTGGTGCTTGAATTGTCCCATTTTAAGCCAGAGGGAACCTCCTCAAGTTGGTTTCTGGGTGCTTATTGACAAGGCCTTAGTAGTCTTTATGGTTTGTCGTTTGCTTTTTAGCACAACAAGGTGTCCCAGGATCACCTTGGATATGTCCTGCCCCAGAGATCAGCCATTTCGTCAAAGATCCCCAGTTTCTTATAGTGAATTTATGTTCTTTTTACAGTCCCCCCTTTCTATTATATTTGGATTGTTAATGATGGCTATTTAAATTTTCTATATTCTCATTATTTGTTTATCTGATATGTCCTTTTCTGGATTAAAAATTCCATTATGCTTATGATCTTATCCACTTTCATTTATTGTTCTAAGAGATTTTACTAAGACGAAAATAATTTTGGAAGTGAAAACAGCACATGCAAGAAATGTTCAGGAAAATATGGGTTAAATGGTTGATTTTTCAGGGAAAAGCTGTTTTTTTGAGAGGATGGGGGTGGATAGAAGACTTGAGGATGGTGACGCTTGATTGTGGGGACCATTCGTCTCGCAAGAATTCAATTAAAATTTGAGATCACTGAAAAATTGTAAACAGGATTTTCCATTGAATACTGTTGAGGAAATGTATTTTGAGAGGTGAATGAAATGAGGTAGTGAGACTCGCTTGAGGGGTTGCGCTAGGTCAAAGAATTAGTGAGGTGTTTTCCTACTAGCCACTTTCAATCTTTTACATAGATTCTGTGCAACTCTCTTCCAATGCCCCAACTGCTACACAAATAACCTCTTTCAGGATCTTGAATCTCCAGAGGAAATTGTATTTGATTACACCCAAATCCCAGCAGGATCTTGCCCTAGGCATCAAAGAGTGCCACCTTCTGAGATTTATATAAAGCCTTTCTCTGCCAACACTGGGCAAACATACTTCTGCCTGCAGAGACCTGGACAAACATCCAAGTTTGGAGATATGAGTGGAAGAGGTAACAAAAACCAGCATCCCTTTATCTGACTCCCCTGTTGCCATTGGCCCACTCCATTTAGAATCTGAAACTATAATTTAGATTCAGTCTGGGACTCAAAAGAAAGAAGTAGACAGCAAACTAGCTATAGAGCAGGATAAAGAAGAGCATTCCTGCGAGAATGGGGCAGATCTCCAGTGTTCCCGGTGAATGCTGATGGATTTGTTAGGGCTGGGGTGGTCCAGGAGGCCCACAAGATCCAAGTGGCTTCCTATCTGGCAAGGGTGGGAGGGTGGGGAAGTCCAGATGGGGCTCATATGCCTGTGGGCTCTGATTTCATGTGAGCTCTCTGGGTGGGTGTTCTAGACGTGGAAGAATATATTTGACCATAAGGGTCTTGGGCTGGGATAGGGAGGAGCAACCTTGAGACCAGCATGGTGGTGGTGACAGTAATTAGTAGGAGCATCCAAAGGGCTGAGTAGCCTGGACATCCGCCCCCAACTGGAGAATTCCTCTCTGGTGCCAGCGCTAGCCTGGTCTCCTTGCTTCTCATTCAGATGGGGGCAGTGTTGGAGGCCTTGGAAGAGCTGCAGTCTCCAGAAGGCTCTTTCCTACATGTGTCTGCTCTTGAACTACAGCCCCTGGCTCAGCAGTGTACCTGGCTCAGCTTCTCCCCACCCAGCACGGGACTGCAATGGGCTGCCCACATAGCAGGTACTCTGCTTCTTTGGAAGATTGAGACGTTCCTGCCACCAGCCTCCCAGACCTCTGGCCCCCAGGGTTGGCCACTATTCCTGTTGACATCTTTCTGAGGATTTCCAGATGCACTCACAAACAGCAGAATCCAGGGATGCCTTACTTTAGTAAGGCCAAGTCAAAGCTGGACTTTCCTGTCATGGACCATGAAGACACTGGTCACCACAGTAAAAGTGATACTTAGATGAAAAATATTGGGAAAAAATTAACAGTATGTGGTTGATGAGAAAAGTGTTCCCATTTAACAAGACCAGGTTCCCAATGTAAATGAAAAAGATATAAACTGACAATTCACGAAAGAAATTTCCATATCCAAATTAAAAATAATTATTTTGTATTTTACATTTACATGCAAAGGTAGTGTAGAATGGTCCCAACTTTATTTATTTATTTGTTTATTTTTTGAAATGGAGTCTCACTCCGTTGCCCAGGCTGGAGTGCAGTGGTGCAATCTCGGCTTACTGCAACTTCCGCCTCCTGGGTTCAAGCAATTCTCCTGCCTCAGCCTCCCAGGTAGCTGGGATTACAGGCACGCACCACTACACCTGGCTAATTTTTTATTTTTACTTTTAGAAAAGACAGCATTTTGCCATGTTGGCCAGGCTGGTCTCGAACATCTGACCTCAAATGATCTGCCTGCCTTGGCCTCCCAAAGTGCTAGGATTACAGGCATGAGCCACTGTACCTGGCCCCCAACTTTTAAATATATGCCTGTGAAACACATGCTTGGAACAAAGACTGGCAGGATAGTTGTCCAGTGGATACAAGATATATTCAGGGCAGGAATGAGAGATTTTGGGTGCTTTCAGTTTTTTCCTTTGTTCTCTATAATGAACATACATTCCTTTTCCAATTTGAAAAACTCCAACCCATGTTATTTCTTGATTTGTTATCTATTGACTTAAATTACCTTAAGACCTAGTGGCTCAAAACAATAAACATTCATTATCGCAGCTTCTGTGGGTCAGAAATTTGGGAGCAGCTTAGCTGGCAGTTCTGGTTTGAGATCTTTCATGAGCTGGCATTCAAGGCTGCTGCAGTCATTGAGGGGCTTGACTGGGGCTGGATGGTCTTCTTTCTAAGGTGGCTCACTCATATGACCAGCAAGTTGGTGTTAGCTGTGGGCAGGAAATGTCAGTTCCTTGCCACGTGGACCGCTCATAGGGCTGCTTTGAGTGTGCTGACATTGTAGGTGGCTTCCCCAGAGCAAGTTGTTCAAGACAGGGGAATACACAAGGGTAGCTGAGGGTTAGAGGGGGCCACCACATAGGTGTGGCTATCATATTTTTAAAAAGGCAATTCCTTCAATAAATGACTGTGGAATGGTGGTCTGTAAGATAGATAAAGTTAACCTGATCAGGCAGAGAGAGATTCTGATCAGGGAGTATATGATCACTTCAATTCAAATTACACCATTTCTCTCTTAGGTCAGTTTCCCCAAGAAGTCAAAGACAGGTTCAGTCTGTAAGTCGACCTTGTGTGGCATTAGAAAAGTTAAATTTTTTATGTGGTTTAAATTTGTAATGGAAATTAGTTAATTAAGTTCGTAAATGGAGCTAATTATTTGAGGGATTTAATCTGTTAAATGAAGAACTAGGGAGAGTGTTCTTATTCTACAAAATCACTGGATTTGTGAAGAAAATAATAAGAGTTATAGTTGGAGTTTATTAAGAAAAAACTAGATGTTTATGATTTCCAATGTTAATATTTGGATGTTGGTGAAAACCAGTATTCACAAGCACGGATACTTCTCTGAGACAAAGAGCCTCAATTGGACCCTTTTAAATTTGGCCCCTGAGTATCTTGATCCCTAGTGATGGATAAGGGTATTCCAAGCATGGGATTTAAGTTTTAAAATTCTTTTAAAAATGACATTGAGTCTGTTAGTCTTTGTAAACGACAGGCTCATATTTGAAAATACGGGTACAATCAAACATGTTTATATAAATATTTCTGATTATATTTCCCAAAATATAACACTAGTTATTTAAAGTTTTCTTCTTCTGAGTATCATTATGGACTCATTTTTTGAAGACTATTTTAATTAATTATGTTTTAAAATTTCTTTTGACATCCGAATTGTCCCATCTTGGTCAATGCGAGCTGCTTCTACCTGGCCTCTCTCTCTCTTTTTTTTTTTTGAAATGGAGTTTTGCTCTTATTGCCTAGGCTGGAGTGCAATGGTGTGACCTTGGCTCACTGCAACCTCCATCTCCCGGGTTCAAGCGATTCTCCTGCCTCAGCCTCCCAAGTTGCTGGGATTACAGGTGCCTGCCACCATGCCAGGCTAATTTTTTGTATTTTTAGGAGAGACAGAGTTTCACCCCTGACTCAGGTGATCCACCCTCCTCAGCCTCCCAAGGTGTTGGGATTACAGGCGTAAGCCACGGCGCCCAGCTGGTCTCTGTGTTCTTTTAGGCTACACTTCAGAACCTAAGAAAGTATCTTCGCTTTCTGATAATTAGATGTTCCAGGCTCACAAATTTCACCTGTTCCAAGTCAAAGACACAGCTACTTTTCAAGGATCTGTGCTTCCTTCTGGTGCAGGCTGTGTTAGAGACCAACATCAGGGTCATGGGGATGTACCTCCTGACTCCAGATTGTTCTACAGGAGCACTTATGCTAAGGCATCCCAATAAAACCCAGAAACCTAGTTTTTAAAATGGTTTTATATTGATGTTGTCAATTTAGTACTAATATGATTTTACATATTACCTGTGTTTCAGTCCCCATTTAAACCATACTTTTCCACCTCCAAAATTGTGTGAACTTTGCAATCATTTTCTTAACTGAAAATCGTGATTATGTTGCACATAATTTTTTTAATTGTCCACCAACACCAACAACAAAAAACTGAGCAGTTGTACCGTCTCTGAGGGCCCTTGGTATGGAAAAGACAAAGTTATAGTTGGACAAGTTTTTTTCATCGGGTTTTGGTTACACACGGTCAAGCCTAATTCTTACTAATTCAATAAGGTTAATGAATACAAAATCAATGTGAACAATTATTTCTGTCCTTATTCACTGGCTGTAAAGTGTGTTAGTTTTTAAAAAGATACCATGTGTCATCGAAATGGAAGAAAAAGATAAATTATAATAAATCTAATGAAAGATGTTCAAGATCTGCATGAACATCTCAGAGTCTCACTTGTCAGCATGTCCACATGCCAAATATGTGTATAGGATCGTTTATTTAGCATTATTTAGTATTAAAAGACTGAAAAGAACATATATATCAATCAATCCCAGAGTACTGCTAAGTTAAAAAGTGGAGAATTAATTCAATGGACTATCACAGGGCAGAGACTGACACAGTTTTTCTGTAAGGGCTCGATAGTAAATATTTTAGACTTTGTCACAGCAAATCAACACTGCCACTGTAGTGAGTGGGATTTGGTGCTGCTCGGATTTGCCGACCCGTGTTCTAGATTGGTAAAAAAGAAAAAACTAGATTTCATGTATCGACAAAGACGAATGATTCAAATGATTTGAACGAGGAAAATCTGTCGCAGAAGGAAAAGTAGAATGACACCATTGACATAAAGTATTAATTCAAGCAAAACACGTTATGTGTTTTTCAAGGGGTCATGTATATGTAGCAAAAGTCTTAACATATTCATTAGACAAGGAAAAGGGAAACAGAAAACTGATTTTCAAGCTTAAGGTGATTACAATTTAACCTTAGGTACATCAGCATCTTACACAGAGAAACAGAACCATTTTCCTGGCTCCTAAAAGGCTCCTGAAACCAGTCATCCCTTTAAACCCACAGATCAGAGGCTGCTGCTTTCCCTTCCACACAGCTGAAGTCACTGGACCCAGCTTTAGGCTGAAACAGGCTTGGCTCCAGCTGAGAGCTGGCTGAAGGAGAAAAGTATTTAAGTACGTGAGCCCTACCCTCCAGGGACTTCAAAATGCTTGGCCTTAGCACTTTAAGGAACTGAGAGAGTGGACTTCGGGCTGCTGGCAGTGGGATTTCTGGCTTCAAAAGAGACTTCCAGGTAGGTAGCCTCTGTTCTCAGGCTGGAAGAACAGCCGTACTCTCTGTCTCTGTATCTACTAACTGTCAGTCATGGTGCTGAACTGAGGGGCATGTTGAGACCAACCTACAGCACCCAGGACAAATGAGGCCCAGAAACCAGTCTTGTTTAGTTCACATTATTTCAGCATCACGTAAAATCAAGATGGTCTATATACTTCTGTAGGTTCCTGGCTGCTTTCGGAGAAAGTGTGAAGCTGGCAGTCTCCATCCCCAACACTTCCCAGTGGTTGGCGATAGGATGTGGCAGTAGCTGGTTTCCCCTGATAGAGCTGCAGCAAGGAAGCTGGCTTTCCTCCTGTGTTTTATCTTTTCTTTCCTCTATCTACTTCTCAACATAAAAACACAACTAAACACGCTTCTAACTGAAGACTCTTCTTTTCTTCTTAAGGTTTCCAGTTACAGCTGTCCTAAGTTGAGGCCAAAGTGTGCCCACTTGTTTTGGACTCTGTGTTCACAAGTGCCTCTGTCTGGAATGCATTGCTTTACTAACAGAGGATGTGGAAGAGTGATGTCTCTGACCACCTGAGTTGGCAATGGATTGAAGGGATTGTAAGAGTTATGTGCTGGTGTATGTTCCTGGGGGACCCGGAGCTACTTCCTCCCTGTACATAACCCTACACCCCCTCCCTGAGGTGTAGGGTTATATTAGCAACCCCAGGTTCATATTCAGAGGGACCAGAGAACAAAGGTAACTTGCATATAGCTATGATGCTAGGCTAGGAAAGAGCCTCACGCACTTAGGGCAATGGTGGCAGAGTGGAAATGGTAGCAGGGCTCATGAAGGCCAAGAGAAGCCCTGACATAGTCCACTCCCCATCCCCTGCTATATCCCAGGACTCCAGAGTGTCCCAGGAGAACATGAGAAAACTCATTATTGCTTTGGAATGGTGACTCTTCCCATAAAGAGAATTGGCAGGCGGGAATGGCCCACTGTTAGAAGATGAATAGAGACTTGGAGACAGGAGCAGGAGATAGGCTGTGAATGCTTCAGCAATGATGGAAGTGGGTGCAGACTAACTCCGGCAGGGCTGCACTCCTCCAAAGTCAGCCTGAGTGGGTGATGATAGTGGCCCAGGTGCTGCTTCTCCCAAACCAGAATGCCTAAGCCCCCCTGGGAGCTTAAATTATTCTTAGGGAGTAAAGAAGAGCAGGGAAAAGGGAAGAAGTGAAAAAATCCTGAAGCTACTTAGAGACAAAGAGAAACAGTCCCAGGAAGGAAGCGACAAGACTTGACTTGAATCAGATTTTCTGCTGAAGGCAAAAACTGGAGTTTTAGGGATAAAAGCAGGAAGGTAGTAATGCTCTTTCTTTTTTGTTTGAGACAGAGTCTTGCTCTGTCACCCAGTCTGGAGTGCAGGAGTGCAGGAGTGCGATCTTGGCTCACTGCAACCTCTGCCTTCCAGTTTCAAGTGATTTTCCTGCCTCAGCCTCCCGAGTAGCTGGGACTACAGGCGAGTGCCACCACACTTGGCTGATTTTTTTTTTTTTTTGGTAATTTTAGTAGAGATGGGGTTTCTTCATGTTAGCCAGGATGGTCTTGATCTCCTGACCTCGTGATCCACCTGCCTTGGCCTCCAAAAGTGCTGGGATTACAGGTGTGAGCCACTGCACCCGGCCAGTAATGCTCTTTCAAATCTAATGTGATATCATTTAAACTCAGTGCACCTGTATTGAGATCTCATGAAGAACTTGTTTCACAGCAATGCTATACCTTAAAATGCCCATCAAGCTCATCTGAGGATGGACTTATACTACCTCCTTGCAACGTTTCTTGACCTTATGAGCTGGATGATACTGTTTGGGGTGGGGCTGTCCCGTGCAATGTAGGGTGTTCAGCTTCCCTTGCTTTCACCTGCCAGATGCTAGTAGCACCCACCTCCTAGTTAGGACAACCAAAAATGTCTTCACACATTGCCAAATGTCCCCTTGCTGTACAAGACCTACCTCCCCACCCCAGCTGAGAATCTTTGTGCTAAGGCTATCTCCTCTCCTGTGTGTAGGATCCTGGGGCATAAATTAAAACACATGGAGGTAACCTCCCAGGCATTAGCTAGCAATTCCAGCTGTTTCCCATTCCCTTCCTTTCCAGAGGATTCCAGGGAAGCAGGAGCCTTGGCTGGGCAGAACCCAGATTTGCCCACCAAATGCAGAGGAGAATGGCTGGAGGGAACCTGCAAGTTCAGATGACCAGCAGCTCTAAAAGACAAAAGGACTAAGGACATCTCCAAAGAGTTAGTATAATAAGATGAAGTATGACTGCGTACTGTTAAACAGGCACTTGATAAGCTTCACTATCATGGGATATGGGGTTTACGTGCCTTGAGAATGAGGTTAGTCTTTGGTAGGAGACTTAAAGATACTTCATAGTGGGTGGGTCTGTTATGAATGATTGAACCTTAGTCACTCAACATGTATAGGTTTTCAGGAAAAACCATCTTGGAGTGACAACTGTACCTGGAACTTAAACTGTTATGGTGGAATTTGTAATGGTGACAAAAGCCTATGTTTCTTCCAAATCCTAAGTGTCTTCAAACTCTGCCACAGCTTTGATCTTTTGAGAGCTTTTCAAGAAAAACGGATGAAACACAGGCTTGAGCCTAGACCCCAATTAAAATGTCAGGTTATTATTATTATTTGTTTTACATCACCAAACCACCAAATCCACTTTTGCCAGCCCATATCCTAGGCCTGTGGTGCTCTGGTTTCTTCTCTCATCTAACCAGATTTTCCTGACATACCCCAGACTTCAAAGGCCTCAGATCTGTTTTTGAGGAAATTAATACCTGTGAGGACTAGGACTCTGAAGACCGAGGCAAAATCTTCATGTTGAAGGGATGGGAAAAGAACAGTCCTGTCAGAACAAGGTAGGTTCCCAGGTTCTTGCCATTGGAGGCTAGGGAAGGGGAAAATCTAGGAGAGTAGAACAGATAATTCGTTTCTCTATTTGTTTTATAAACTTGGTCCCACTCCCAGCATTGAGCAAGGCAGAGTTAAACCATCAGAAAATAATTACCCATGCAGGAAGGCAGTCCTGTCAGAACTGCATAACAGCTGCTGGTGGTCAAGTCGAGTTCTGGATTTTAGCCACCCAGCCTGAGGGTCTGTGTCCGAGAACACAGCAAGATTTGGGAGGTGGAGCACAAGGAATAGGAGGGCAGTGTCCCTTAATTGCAGGGACAAATCATCTTACCAGAATTAGATTAAGTCATTGAAAACTAGGTTGTCTTCCTGAATATTCTTGGAAGTCTATCTTGATAGGTGTGAAATCAGACATACTAGCAGCTCCTTTGAATGATCGGGGATTGGGGTTCCCTAAGCTTCAAATCCCTCAGCTGTGCCAGAGCTACGCTACTCAAGGCTGCTCCTCAGTGCCATGAGACTTGCACAAGGGAGGCTGGGGGTGGGGGAAATGGACTCAAACACAAAGCTTGTGCCACCTACCAGGCAGTAAGTCAGTCGTTTTTTTCTCTGACCAGGGGTTTCCTGTCTCGGCATCTATAAAACTGTGGCAGGATAACTTGTTAGCTTGAAAATAGGGTAAAATCTTGACTCTTGATGGTTCTTAAGTTTTGGTGATGAGAATGAGACACAAACCTGGATTTCTGCAAGAGAAAGGACAAAGATCCTTTGCAGGCTGGGTCAGGGGAGATGAGAAGCAAGTCCCTTGAGACCCTATGTCTGGTAGTGAACGCTGCTGCCCAGGTGTAAGGGTAAGTCTTCACTGTCCTGGTAATGAGACTAAGGGATGGGAGGTAGGATTGAAACAAGTAGCCCCAGTAGTGCTTTTAGTCATTTGCTTTCTTCTTAGTGGGGAGAAGGAAGGTCAAGGAGTCACTAAAGCTGACACAGGGTGTTGGGTGAACGAAACTGGTTGAGCCATGAGCAGCTGTTTAGAGACTGACAGTAATGGGCCTGGCTTACTGGTGTAAGCTACAATGCCTTGTTGGACTCCTTGGGCATTGGAAAAGGAACAGGTCTGACTTTTGTCAACTGGGGCTTCTGGCAAAGGGAGTCGGCCTCCCACCTGGAGGTGCCATTGGTGTCTTGGAGTTGTGGCCCCTCTGACAGGGCTACCCAGGTAGACCTCTTTTGGAAAGTAGCTCCTGGCTTGCTTCTTGAGTTCCCATTGAAATGAAACACCTCATCTCTAGAGGCTTTGTGACTTAGTCCTGAAATCATCATTTTGGGATGGGTCAGCTTGCACTCAAAGACTAACAAGGTAGAAAGCACCCCAAAAGCCTTGCTTAGAAATAGCCACGACATAGCCAAGAATGAAACAGTCCTTACCCAGTGGTATCTTGGCTTTATGTGGAAAAGTAGCTGTAATTCCTATGGAGAAACTGCATCCTACCTACTCTGCTACTGGGGAGGAAAAGCCACTGGCCCAAGATGCCCTCCTTTGTACTTGCCTGAGCCTGCCTCAATGAGGGTCTGGCTGAGTTGAAACCTCAGTGTCCACTGGGCTGATGCAAGTCCTCAGCCTCAGAGCCAGCCCTGCAGAGCTAAGAGTGAATGTGGTTGCCCCACTCAGAGCAGAATTCAAACTCCTGGGCTATTAATGGCCTAGCTGTTTGCCAGTTCATGTTCTAAGTGGAAGAACAGATCAAAGAGTCCTCTCAAACTGGAAACTATCTGGGTCACTCCCTCAGTTACCCATGGCAAAGGCTGGTTCTGAAACTAACTAGAATCAAGCTGCTGATTGAACTGAAGTGTGTTTTGATGCAGAGGCTACTGTTGCACACCAAACTTCTGACTCCTGCCACAAGTTCATGCCATATCACAAAAGGTAGTTCCCTTTTCCCTGCCTGGAAGATTGACTTTGTCAGCTCTGACCCCCGTCTAAGACTTTCTCCATAGATTCCTCCTCAGGTTACTTATGAGCTTATTTTCCCTAAGCCAAAACGGAGGTCTTGGGGACTCAAACCTGTTAAATCTTAGTGTCCTATCCCGTTCACCTGATCTACAGAAGGTCTGGGTGTGAGCAGGGAATGGTTAGATAATAGCTGGAGTTGTAGCTCCTGGAATGGGACATCAATTTTGTGGAGATGATGGGAGAGCAACAGACAAGCCAGCATCAACTGAGGTGACCTTATACCCTAGGAGGTGAGAAAGAATGAGGGGCATTAGTGACACCCCTCTCAGAACTGTGCTGGAGTCTTGGTACAGAAAGGAAAATCCACAGCATGTCCCCCAAAGTATAGCAATCTGACTGCTGGGTCTGCCATCCTCAGCCAGACAGCTGATGGTTTAAATGCCTGTCTTGCCCCGTCCTCTAGATGATGCATTTGTTGGTCGTCATGGCTTCATCCACAAAGTGGCACTTACCTTTGGTAAACACTGGGAACATTGAAATTCATGTTGAACATGAACGTTGGGTCATTGAACAATGACCCCCTTCTCAGAACTGCCCTGAAGTTTTGGTACAGAAGGAAATTCCATGACATGTCCCTCAAACCACAGCAATCTCACTGCTGGGATTGCCACTCTCAGCCAGACAGCTGATCTATTTTGTCAAGTGGATAAATGCAACCCAGCTGGCATTATCAACAATCTAGACTGACTCTCCTCAGGCAGACCCCCTGAATAGATGGAATCAGGAATTTCCAGGCTTACCAGCTGGCTGGGAGGCTATGCTGGAGCCACTATCAACCTGTGCTAAGCGGTATAGATCTAACTTTGGGTAAGGTAAAATTGTAAACGCTGTGTCCAGGGATGCTCTGTTCTACATAACTGTAGCTTCTACTTAAGCTGTACTTCAGTTTGCCTCTTTCCTAAAACACATTGACTTAGACCCTTAGTGGTGGTCATAGGAGACCTGGAAGTGTTTAGGGAAATTCTACCTGGGTCCTGGCAGACACCCAGGCCAGCCTAGCTCACTGGCCAGGATTGTTACGGATGTGACTCACCCTAGACCTCTTCCTTGTGAGGCAAGGTGCAGTCTGTGCAATTGCTAATACATCTTGTCCACCTGGGTTAATACAGAAACTTAAGGAGCAAGCTACTTGGCTTTCTAAGGTAGATGTTGATGGTTTGAAATCTGTTCAGCTGGAACCCTGCGGGTTACAGCTAAGCTCAATATTACAGGTTGGTCTAATTGTGATGCTTAGAGCACAAACTAGAATTTTTATCTTGGCTCATGTTGGCCATATTAATCATACTGGTTGAATGGCATGCTCACAGAAAAAAATCTGCCGGAAGCCAAGACCCTATAGAAACAAGGGAATGATGCTGTTGCAGGGCAATCCTCAAAGGCGTTTCTACATATCTTGTGATGACTTATGTCCTGGACCAGCTTTTTAAGGACTCTTGTATGGTAAACCAGCAGGGACGGTAGAGATGCGGTCTCTCTGGGGCAGAGGACAGACTAGCTTCCTGACCAGAATAAAGATAATGGCTTACTACTGTCACCTGGCTGTCCAATAGTCATTTCAAACTTAATGTCTAAATCTAAACTCTTGATCTTTCCAAAAAATTGCAACTCTTAGTTTTCAACTAATGTTAACTATTTTCTGTTGCTTGGGCCAGAAATCTAACATGTCATTCTTTCATTTTGAAATCCTGTTGGCTGTATCTCTATATATCCAGAAACTTGCCACTTCTCACCATCTCTATTTCCACACTGGTGTCAGTCTGGGCCGTCTCTGGTCTAGGCTTGCAGCAGAGGCAGGGCTTAAGTGCATTTCTGGCCCATCCATGCAGATATCCCCTTTGCCCTGCTTCTCTCCTGGGCTGGAGCCTCTGCAGAGAGCTGTGCTGGAATACTCTGCACTTCTTGGCTTTCCCTTCTCCTTGGCTGCTGCACTTCCAGCTTTCTCTGCTAACTCAGCCCTAGCACACCTGCTTGCCACCAGTCAAAATGGCATCCCTCCTCCTCTGCTATTTCTCCTTTCACACTTTTTGTCTTTGAATGCTACTTCTGCCCCCTGGACTTCTAACCCCTCCCAACCTTTCAGTTCATGGAGTTTTAGTGGGGTTTCAGGAGGGAGCACAGATAACCATATGCCCAATGTTCCATGTCTAACTGAGCACGAGAGGTAATTTCTTAAATATAACCAGCCTTACCATATAGCTACCATATATTCCTCAAACCACAGGAATCTGATTGGTGGGTCCCTTAACATTAGCTCCAAACAACATCTTATGTGTAAGTATATTACTTCATAAGCTGTGCCTTGAAAGTATTAGGGATATTGCTAGCATTGCTAGAATGTTAAGTTTTAAAATTGTTAAATACATTGAGCAGGTAGCCTGAGGAAAGTTGGAACATTGCCTGGAAGATGGAGGTAATGTTACTAGTGCAGGGAATACCTAAGAATTGTTTAGATGTAAGAACTCAATTTATTGGCAAACTTGTGCTTTGCCCTATTTGCACATCCTGATAGTGTGTTTTCTGTAAGTTTTAATGTGTTATTGAACACCAAGAGCATGATTTCCTACTACATGTAGTGTGTTGAAATTGCATATTACAAAAAGGTCTCTATGCTAGGCATGATGGTTCATGCCTATAATCCTAGCTATTTGGGAGGCTGAGGTTGGCAGATTGCTTGAGGGCAGGAGTTTGAGACCAGCTTGGGCAACATGACAAGACCCAGTCTTTAAAAAAAGCTGGTATGGTGGCACATACCTGTAATCCCAGCCCTTTGGGAGGTTGAGGCAGGCAGATCGCTTGAGTCCAGGAGTTCAAGACCAGCCTGCACAACATGGCAAAACCCTGTTTTTTAAAAGAAGTATACAAACATTAGCTTGCCATGGTGGAGCATGCTTGTAGTTCTACTCTGGAGACTAAGGTGGGAAGGTGGCTTGAGCCCAGGGACTCGAGGCTGTGGTGAGCTATTATCATACAGCTGTACTCCAGCCTGGGCAATAGAGTGAGACCCCATCCCTCCTGTACCCCCAAAAATCCCTACCCCCAACCCCCAGAAGTCCACTTTAATCCAGTTCAATGTATATGAACATGAAATAGCTAATACCTTTTCAAAACAGCTCCTTGTACCTCATCTTAGGTCACTTTGTAACTTATAGTTAGTACATTAAACAGAAGTGTAGATGTTTGAGTGGAACAGCAGCTCCTAGATCTAAAAATTGTAGCACTTCTAAATTAACAAGTGAAAAAATATCAGGTCAGCCACTCTAAGGAACAAAGTAAATTCAGCAAAAATAAATAGGACATACAAGTAGCTAAATGGAAGCAAGATGAATTTTGCCTATTACCAAGTGGACTGTCAGCATGGATTAAAGAGCACAACTGTTTTTAGATTAAGGGAAGGCAGAGATGAAAAAACAGGTGGGGTGATGTTATTGGACAAATGGGAACTTAAGAAAGGTTGAGACTATTAAGCAGGAACAGGACAAACTGGGATTTTATATACTGTAATTGTGACTTAAATTGGAAATATGGTAGTCAAACTTGATCTACCTCTAGCCAACTGTAAAAGCAAAAAAAACCTCCCAAAAAACAAATGAAACTTGATAAGAATAATCTTAGTGGGGCAGTTGAAAATACCTCTTAACAATGACCAGACTATCTAGTAGGCAAAACAAAGTATATGAATAAAGCAACTATGCAAAGAACATACTTTCTGTAGAATATACAGGATATATATTTGTCCACTTAAAATTTTCAAGGGTCTTTTCTGATAAATAAAACTAGGAATGAAATAAAGATGAATTCTTAGTTTGAATTGAGAAATTATGAGAATAGATACCTAGATTCAATAAGAAATCAAGATAAACCATAACAATGAAAAGGGAACATTTTATACCAAAAATAATGGGACACAATTTACGCTGAAATCTGAGGGCATGTGTTTGCATATTTTTAAGACTGAAAAATGAGCTGGATGCTAATTTCAGTAGCTTGGTAAGAAAGAGGAAGAGACACTTATTATAAGTAATATTTGTTGAACATATACAAATGCCAGGCACGGCTTTACATGCAGTAGTCCTTTCAGTGAATTAGGTGCTCTCATACCATTTTACAGAGAAAACAGAAGCAGAAGAGGATCAGCCATGTTCTAGATCACACAGCCTGACACTGACAAGGCTGGGATTCCAATGTAGGGAATTTGGCTCCAAGCCCATGACCTTGACCACCATGCTAGACTTTTTCCTTCATGTTGAAGCTGAATGAACTAGAAACAGCGAAGTTTAAAAGGACCTGGCTCTTTGGAAACTGAAATATATAAATCTCTGGTAAAGTTGATTCAGATAGCAGGAGAGTGAAAATATGATTGAGAACGAGAAAGGCAAACCAATAACATAATTAGAAGAGATTACAAAATACACGAGAACATTGGGTGTAACTCATTGGCAATTCGAAAACCTAAAGAATTTCGCTTTCCTAGCAAAACATGAGTATCCAAGATTGACTTCATGTACTTGGCAGGACAGGCTGTGTTATATTGTAACCTTGAAATTTCAGTGGCTTAACATCACAAAGATTTCTTTCACAGATTAAACTGGACAAACAGGAATTTATTTGTCCTAGATGTTCATCACAGGCTAGCTGAGGACTCCGGGCCTCGGGTCATTGTCCTCTAGGACCAGGCAGGTGGAGTGGCCATTGTGAGCTGGTGATGTGGCAGAGGGTAAAATGGATAAATTGCAAACTGACTTTCAAAACTACTGCCGAGCAGTGACATCTATCACTTCTGCTACCAGCCAGACAAGTCACTTGGTGTCACATAACTTCAAGGGGATGGCATAGGGAGAGCAATTCTCTGTGCCCCAGGGGGGAACCAGAAATAAATCATATGCCACAGAATGTTGTCCCAGTAGAACATCTTCTAATTTTTATTTTAGTTATTTGTTTGTTTTGAGACAGAGTTGTGTTCTTGCTGCCCAGGCTGGAGTACAATAGTGTGATCTTGGCTCACTGCAACCTCCGCCTCCTGGGTTCAAGAGATTTTCCTGCCTCAGCCTCCTGAGTAGCTGGGATTACAGGCGTCTGCCACCACATCCGGCTAATTTTTTTTTTTTTTTTTAGAGACAGAGTCTTGCTCTATCGTCCATGCTGGAGTGCAGTGGCATGATCTTGGCTCACTGCAAGCTCCACCTTCCAGGTTCACGCCATTCTCCTGCCTCAGCCTCCCAAGTAGCTGAGACTACAGGAGCCTACCACCATGCCTGGCTAATTTTTTGTATTTTTAGTAGAGACAGGTTTCACCATTTTGGCCAGGCTGGTCTCAAACTCCTGAACTCAGGTGATCCACCCACCTCGGCCTCCCAAAGTGCTAGGATTACAGGCGTGAGCCACCGTGCCTGGCCTAATTTTTAATACCCATGTTATCATAGAATATTTGTATCTCAATATTTTTTGGGCAGTTTAGGAAAAATTTGCTTACATTTAAAAACTTAGTGCAACACTTTAAACAATCTGTGGGGAAAGTTCATGTTACATTCCACGTAAAGGTAGAACTTCAGAATCCTCAACAAAAGTGATATGTGTCTCTGATGTGCCAAGAAAAGCACCACAGGTTTACTGAATACAAAGCAACTGTATTAATTTTTGGTGATGAAGAAATGTTTTAAGCTTTTTATGTCCCAACATTACAGTTTGCTATTTTCATACAGGCGCTTAATGTGTTTTACTTAGATTTTAGGAAATTGTTGGGAAGTTTTCGGTTCTGTTGTAACACATTACAATTTTTCCCTTTTAAAATTCCAAGTGCAAGCCAGGCATGATGGCTCAAGTCTGTAGTCCCAGCTACTTGGGAGGCTGAGGCAGGAGGATCATTTGAGCCCAGGAATTGGAGGCTAGCCTGGGCTAAAAATAAAAATACCAAATGTTGAAAGAACTGGAAGTCTCCTACGCTGCTAATGGAGATGTAAAATTGTACAACTCTAGAAAAGTTTGTCAGGTTCTTAAAATGTTAAATACCTACTATATGACCCAGCCGTTCCATTCCCACAGAAAAACAAGAGAAATGTACATGACTGTTCATAGTACCTTTATTTGTAATAGCCAAGAATGGGAAATAATCCAAATGTCTACCCGTGGGTGAATGGATAAACAATTTGTGAGATATGCATACAATGGAACATTACTCAGCAATGAAAAGGAAGAATGGGCTATTCACACACATAACTTCGGTGAATCTCAGAATAATTATGCTGAGTGAAAGTAGTCAGATTCCCCCTGCCCAAAGGAAAAGAGTACACACTGATGATTGTGTTCATAGAAATCTCTAGAAAATGCAAACTGTAGTGATGGGATTTGGGTGGCACTGCGGGAGGGTGAGGTCACAAAGGGACATGGGAAAACTTAAGGGAAACAGATATTCTCGCTGTTGACCGTGGTGATGGTTTCAGGGGTCTATCCATATCAAAACTGTTCTGATGTGAAGCAGGAAATGGCTATGTTTGGAAGGTAGAGCTAATGACACCCTACACTGCATTGACTCGTAGGCCTTGGAGATGCTGGGATGAGGCCCTGGGCTGTTAGGGCGCATGTTCCCTTAGTTCCTAGAGGCATTGAGGTCGGCCTCTACTGAAGCTGAGTGTAAGTGAAGGCTCCAAAATAATTCCAAGGTCCAGATTCTGGAGATACCTAGGTGGGCTCTGGCAGGAAAAGGAACTAAGAAATCCTTAGTTTCCAAACACTTTTTGGGGGACTGCCCCTAACTTGCGGGCAGCAAGGAACAACGAACCACCCACTGGCTGCAGATTCTGCCAATGCAGGGCCCCTAGCAGACCCTAATTCCAAGGTCTGCAATCCCTGAGACCAGAGAGGTCTGGTGGCTCCCCAACCAACCCCAAGATTCTAAAAAGCATCTGCACCAGCCCCTACCTTAGCGAGGCGGATGTAGCTTCATCCTTCCCCAATCTCCCTACAGCCCTTCTGAGCTGCCTTCCCCTCCGTGCTCCTCGGCCACCTGGCTTCTCAGATCTGCAGAGAATGGGAGGAAGCCAGCGTGAGCCCCAGGCCTTCTGGAAGAGGCCTTGGGCTGGGCTCTAGACACCCCGCTCTTTCTGAACTGTGCCCTGGGGGCAGCGGCGGGCAGAGCCTGCAATGTGTGCAGGTGGCCACCGGGGGAGCCAGGCATCTGCCCACACGCGGGGTACCTCTCTCCTGCAGGTGAGACGAGCCAGAGCAGGGCGTTGGAGAGGCCCTGAGAGTCGGCCAAGGCATTCTCTAGGGCTCCTCTGGACACCGGGGCGGATCTGAAGGGACCAATCCGCGATCCCCGCACCCAGCGGCCACCTCCCTCATCTCTAAGCTCTGAGGGGGAAAGGAAACAGAGAGGAAAGGAGGCAAGGAGGGTGAGAAACGGAGTCATAAGACTTTGGGAGACCCCTTCCAAGGTGTCCAAACCTTTGTTGGGCTGCCCAGGTACCCCCTCTACAGGGCACTGTATCTGGACTCCAGTCCTAGAGATTCTAGTTACCAACTAGTTCCATCCTTAACTGTTTTTCATCTTTGGCTGCAGTTTCAAATCACTGCTTTGAAAAGTCCTCATGCCCAGAACACTGGGAACTTACCCTCATTTTTCACTGGTCAAAGCAAGTCACAGCCACGTGAGCTTTCAGTGTGCCTAGGAGGACCATGAGTCTTTGGTGGCGTTACAAGAAATACTTGGGACTGTAACGTCCTCCCCCTCACCCCCCAAACTGAGAAGGAGCTGAGAGACCCGAGAATGACTGTGCCAAGTCCACCTAGAGGAGTAGATGAGTTTATTAGGACTTACGTACAGGACACTCCCGGACCGAGGCAGGACAGCTCTAGAGATCCGTGCAGCTTCCAGTGTCTAAACTACTTTTAAGCCAATTTTCTGGCTCTTTGCCTACTGTGTTTGAGTGATGAGGTTGTTTTTCTTGGTAGGTTCTCAGTTTCCAGGATGTTTGGGTTCTCAGGGCTACCTGCTCCTCTGCTGGGCACCATGGCCTCAGCTCACCAACCAGCCTTCAAGGTTCAGGCATTGGACATACAATCAAGTAACCTGATGGGGGAACCCTCATGCTACAGGTGGACAGCACAATAACCACAGTCCAGGAGAAACAGGACACGGGAAAAAAAGTTACCAAAGATAATGGCCTGACAGTTTTACAGATACATTCTCTGTAATTTGAATCATAATCTCTAAAATAGCTCATCCCAAAGCCATTTGAATTATTTTCAGATGGAACGCTCTCATATATTTTATGAATTTAGCATTACTTCAACGTAAAAATGTATATGAATTATACAGAAAATGTACCATGGTGGGTCTCAAAATTATGAAACTAGATATAAAAATTACAATTAAATGAGCAAACTGAAGAAATGTATTACTGGAATAATAGCAAACTCATTAAATAGTGCTTACTGTGTGTCAGGCACTATTCCAAGTGCTTTGGAATATTTAATCTCTGCAACAATCCATTAGGTATTATTTTTATTCCCATTTTACAGATGTGAAAGAAATAGATGGATCTTTATTATACTCCTTGCTTTAGAGCTGAGATGAAAAGGTAAAGTGAAGAAGTATGGAGAGCAGCAACTCAATAGTGGGGAGATATCTTTTCCTGGCTTTAAAGAATGTGAAGATGCAGGCATAGCTGTCAGTTTGGTGAAGAGGTATAGCAATACGTGTTTCATACAAGATGACCACTAAGGTGGTTATCCCCTTGTTTTTGTTGAGCGAAGTCTCATATCTTTATCTGCTGCAAGCCTGTGAATTGATTGGGAAACTGATTTGAGGGAAAGGAAACCAGTAACGTGTAGGTAAAGACTCCCCACATGCTCAGTCCTTTTCTTCTGAACCTTGCAAATCTACTCTTTCATTTCTATCTGCATATTTAGAGATCTCTGGTGCCCTTAACCCCCACTACCCTACCCTGACTGAACTCAGAAGACTGAGTCATATTCCAGAAATACCCATTTCCCTTTATCTGGCCAGTTATGTGTCTACCATTTCATTAGCATCTTGAATCTCAACTTTTATCAAGACCCCCTGGGAGGCAGGACAGAATGGAGAATGAGGTATGTAGCATTGTGGCCAGGGTCGTAGAAGGTGAGGAAGGAGGGCCATGGCCCCCAGTTCTTCTCTTGGGGGCCGATTGCTAGGCCTGCTCTTGTATGTGTAAGGGATAACTGGGCCCCTGTCCCAAGAGCCCAGGTTTTTCTGAAGGCATCTTCTTAGAGTTCTCTCCATCCCACCAGTGGGCAAAATCTGAAAGGGCCCACATTCTTCAGTGTGAACTGAGACACCGTCCTGAAGATATTAGGACAAGAAAAAGAATGGATTTTCTACTCCTGCCTACGTAGGTCATGGACGCCCACTTTTTTTTTTTTTTTTTTTTTTTGACAGTCTCTCTCTCTGTTGCTCAGGCTGGAGTGCAATGGCATGACCATAGCTCACTGCAATCTCTGCCTCTGGGTTCAAGTGATTCTCCTGCCTCAGCCTCCCGAGTACCTTGGACTACAGGCACACACCACGCTTGGCTAATTTTTGTATTTTTAGTAGAGATGGGGTTTTACCACCTTGGCCAGGTTGGTCTTGAACTCCTGACCCCAAGTGATCTGCCAACCTCGGCCTCCCAAAGTGCTGGGATTACAGACATGAGCCACCACACCTGGCAGGAAGCCCACTTATTAAAGCAACAAACACTGAGTGCCTGTGTCACGCTTGGTGTTGTTTCCGGTGCTGATACCACAGTGAACAAATAAAACTCTTGACTTTGTTGCACTTAGAGGGAGTGGGTACAGGCAACAAACAAGTATGAGGGGCCAGGCAAGGAGGCTGAGGAAAGAGTACTCCTTTATTCTTGGGGTTTTGGAGGCTATCCTCTGTGAGGTGACCCTTAGGGGCCAGAAGGTTGTGAGGGAGTGCATCGTGCAGACATCTGGGGGATGAGTATTTCAGGCAAAGGGAATTGCAAGGAGAAGAGTGTAGAGGTGGAATTGTTCTTGGGTTTTTGAGGAAAACTGTGTTCTGGGCTAATGCAGGTTTAACAGGAACATGGGAAAATGAAGGTAGTTGTGTTAGCCTGTGGGAATCCAGGCAGCTGGGTAATGGCTGTTGGTACTGCTGACCAGGTCGGAAGTACAGAGCCAGGCTTTCCAGTCAACCTGACACTCCAGTTCTCTCTTCGCCAAGTGGTTAGCCAGTAATTGTCTCTTGTTCTAATAACCATCATAAACATTTTGAAGCCAGTGGAACAATATTCCTGAAATACTGCTTTTCAAGAACAGCAGCTAGTATTATGGGCCTGTTTCCAGGAACAGACAGTTTCAGTGAAAGATCTGTCTTGGGATAAGAGCACTGAATGACAAAGTCCTCTATGCCAAGAATAGAAATTTGGAGTCTTCATTGTTGTCCTTGAATTCCTGAAATAACCTCAGAATGTCCTGATTTGATATTTACTCTGGAAGTGTATTTGACATTTATCTAATTTTCTTCCATTCGGGCTTAAATTATTCATGATGTTTAAAGAGGAGCAGTAACAGGACTACTTCAAAATAGCTCCTTAACCACACAGTTGTATAATTTCATGCCCATTTTATTAAAGGCATTCTAAGTGGTTCATTTTGACAAACGTGTTTATTTGGGGGGGAAATGCAGCACAAAACTACAGTAAATAACAGTTGGAATGGCCAAGTGTGGTGGCTCATGCTTGTAATCACAGTATTTTGTGAGGCCGAGGTGGGTGAATCACTTGAGCCCAGGAGTTTGAGACCGGCTTGGGCAATACGGTGAAACCCCATCTCTACTAAAATATAAAAATTAGCTGGGTATGGTGGTGCATGCCTGTAGTCCCAGCTACTAGGGAGGCTGAGGTGGGAGGATCACCTGATCCTGAGAGGGTGAGGCTGCAGGAAACCATGATTGCACCACTGCACTCTAGCTTGGGTGACAGAGTGAGACCCTATCTCAAAAAAAAAAAAAAAAAAAAAAAAAACTGTTGGAGTAAAGGCTGATAGAAAGGGGGATCAGCAAAAATTTTCTCCAAAGGGCTAGATAGAAAATATTTTAGGCTTTGAAGGCCAAGAGGCAATCAAGGGTATTATGTAGGTATTTATATAACAGCAAAACACATTTCTACTTTTTCTTTGGTGAAACTCATAATGTTACATACAATGATTTTGAAATACAGGTCTTTTAATGAGAAGGGAATTCTTTTTGGCATAACAGTTTGCTTAATTGGAGCTGAAAGTTAGTGTTTCTAGTATCACATCAATTGCAAATGTTCTTGGCTCATGGGCTATATGAAAACAGGCAGGTGGGCTGGATTTGGCCTATGGGCCATATATTTTCTATCCCAGGGGTTAGAAAATTAGTTTCAGCGTTTAGTCCTGGAGGTTCTGGCCAAAGTTATAAGGAAAAGAGAGAAAAAAGAGAACATGAAACATAAAGATTGGAAGAGATAGTGATATAATTTGCAGATAACATGACCATATACCTGTAAAACCAACAGAATCCACAAAGTATTAGAACTAATTTTATGAGAACTAATCTCATCAAAGTTGCTAGAGAGATCCTATAAAAATCAATAGCAGGCCAGGCACCGTGGCTCACATCTGTAATCCCAGCACTTTGGGAGGCCAAGGCAGGTGGATCACCTGAGGTCAGGCATTCAAGACCAGCCTGGCCAACATGGTGAAACTCTGTCTCTACTAAAAATACAAAAATTAGCCAGGCGTGGTGGCACACACCTGTGATCCCAGCTACTCGGGAGGCTGAGGCAGGAGAATGGCAAGAACCCAGGAGGTGGAGCTTGCAGTAAGCTGAGATCACACCACTGCACTCAGCCTGGGCAATGTGTTTCAAAGAAGGGGTTAACATTTGAACCAGTAGACTAAGTAAAACAGATTTCCCTAGTCAATGTGGCTATAGACCTCATCCAATCCATTGTAGGCCCAAACAGAATAAAAGGCTGAGTAAGAGACTTCTCTCCCTGCCTGTCTTCAAGCTGGGACATTAGTCTTCTGCCTGCCTGCAGACTCGGACTGGAACTTACACCTTCAGTTTTCCTGCCCTTCAGAAGACTCAGGCCTTCAAACTCAGACTAGAGCTTTACCATTGGCTCTCCTGAGTCTCCAGCTTGCTGACTGCAGATCTTGGGCTTCTTATCATCCATTAATGTCCGTGCACATCTCCTTCCTTCCTTTCTCTCTGTCTTCCTTCCATTCCCCCTCTCTCCCTTCTTTCCCTCTTTCCTTTCCTTCCTTTCTTCCTTTCTCTCTTCCCTCCTTTCCTTTCTCTCCCTCTCTCCATTCCTTCTCTTTCTTCTCTCTGGAGAATGCACACTAATACATGTTCATCATCAATATACAATATAAGGGATTTTCTTTCTAACTTTAAAAAAAAGTCACCAATGTATATAGAATTTTATTAAATGATTTTTACAGCATCTATTAAGATAGGTTTTTCTTTATTAATGAAGATTTCTATTTTTGAAATAGTCTAGAAGTTCTAAAATAAACCTTAGTACTGACTTTACTAAACTGCTAGATTTCTTAATGATTGACTTCGAGTATTTAAGTTTCCTTCTATATATATTTATAATCATTTGCTTACTCTTGGATTTTTTGTCCTTTTCCCATCATTCCTACTTGCTAGAAGTTTGTCTATTGCCTTATGAAATCTACCTTTTGTAACTATTTCATTGAGGTGTGGTTTTATCTTTATTAAAGCATTTATTTTCTTTGGGTTTATATTATTCTTTTTCCTTTCTGAATTCAATGTATAATTTTTGTTCTAGTTTTATTGTCTTCTAATAATCATGTTTTTTCTGTACAGATTTATTCTTTAACTCAAATTACTTAGAAACTTATTTTAAATTTCTAAATCATGTTAGGGTGCTACTTTTAGTTGTTTTCATTTCTATTTTTACTGCATTGCACTGAAAAAAAATTAGGGAGGGCCTGAGTATTTCCCTCTGAGAATTTATTGCAATTTTCTTTGTAACCATATATATAGTCCATTAAAAAATATTACATAAATCTTAGAAAATAATACATTGTATCTTTGTGGGAGAAAACATTATTTGTCTATGGCTATTAATGAAATCTGTCCATTTTATTTTCAAACCCTCTATAAAAGTGTTTCTTGAATGCTGAAATATAACATAGGACTTAATAAAAAAGGAATTATATAGAGTGAACAATTTTCATTATCCTACTAAGATTTCTGTGTAATTCAAAAGGCTTTTTTTTATAAGCAAATATATACATTTTAATAAATTATCTCTTAAAATAACTTTCTAAATATGTCTTTAAAAAACAAACCTCAGTTTTGGATGAACACTTCCATTATAACTTTCTCTTTCAATAACACCTTTTTTAGATTATAAGCATAGTCTTTCTTCTCAGTACAAAGAGCATATTAAGTAAATGAGTGTTTTGCCTGAAGATTTTCCTCACATAACAATCCTAGGGTTGCTTGTACTGTGAGTGCTCAGGTGTAAACAATAACCTACGACTGACTGCAGGCTTTCCCGCACTCATTACTCTGCTAAGGTTTCCTTTCTGAAATGAGTTTTCTGATGTCGAATTAAGGATGTACTATGACAAAAGACATGGCCACACTTATTACATTGATAGGGTCTCTCCCTTGTATGTATTCGCTTATGTTTAGTCAGAGCTGAGCTTAAGCTGAAGGATTTCCCACATTCATTACACTGGTAGGGTTTCTCTCCTGTATGCGTCCTCTGATGTCGAATTAGTGAGGTTCTATAGCAAAACAGTTTCTGACATTCATTACATCGATAGGGTTTCACACCAGAATGAATTTTTAGATGTTCAGTAAGGTGTGTACTTCGACTGAAGGTTTTTCCACATTCTTTACAAACATAGGGCTTCTCTCCAGTATGAGTTCTCTGGTGTTCAGTAAGATGTGCACTCCGATTGAAGGCCTTTCCACATGCAGTACACTCATAAGGTTTTTCTCCAGTATGAATTCTTTGATGTTGAATGAAGGCTGGGGTATGGCTGAAAGCTTTCCCACATTCATTACATTCATATGGTTTCGCTCCTGTGTGGGTTCTCTGATGTCGAATTAGTGATGTGCTGTGGCAAAAAACTTTCCGACATTCCTTGCACTGGTAGGATTTTTCCTCAGAATGAATTCCCTGATGTTCAATTAGGTGTGTGCTGCGGCTGAAGGTTTTTCCACATTCAGTACATTCATATGGTTTCTTTCCAGTATGAATTCTATGATGTTGAGTAAGGGCAGAGATATGGCTGAAAGCTTTCCCACATTCATTACAAGGATAGGGTTTTTCTCCAGTATGGATTCTCTCATGATTTCTAAGGGACGACCTATGACTAAAGGTTTTTTCACATTCATTACACTCATAAGGTTTCTCCCCAGTATGGACTCTTTGATGCTGAATAAGATTAGTGCTCTGACTAAAAGCTTTCCCACATTCATTACATTCATAAGGTTTCTCTCCAGTATGTATTCTTTGATGTTGAATAAGATTAGTGTTCCGGGTAAAGGACTTACCACATATTTTACATTCATAAGGTTTCTCTCCAATGTGTGTTTTCTGATGCTGGGTCAGGGATGCAATACAAGTGTAGCCTTTCCCACATTCAGTACAGAGGTATGGGTTCACTGTCATATAAATTTTCTCAGATTCCATCAGTACTGAACTATGCCTTTATTTTTTCATTTTTGTGGGTATGTAATAGGTGTTGGCTTTTCATTTATTTCCAGAATAAGTTTGAGATACAAATGCATCCTTTCTTATATCTAATAAATTTTCATTCATGAGTGTCTTTTGAAAAAATTCACTATAGCAGAATTATGCTTCAGGTTCCTACCATTGATGTCATAGTTACAGTAGTCCTGCCTTATCCACAGTTCCACTTTCCATGGTTTCAGTTATCCATGGGCAATTGTGGTCAAAAATATTATATTGAAAATTCCAGAAATAATTCATAACTTTTAAATGGTGTGGTTTTCTGAGTATTGTGATGAAATCTTGTGCGATCTGCTCTGTCCTGCCTGGGCTGTGAATCATTTCTTTGTCCAGTGTATCTACACTGTATGTACTACCCACCAATTTATCATTTAGTAGCTCATACTAAGAACCTGGTTAGGGTTTGGTACATCAGAGATTTCAGGCATTCTCTGGGGGTCTTGAAATGTATCCCCCCATGAATAAGTGGGGACTAGTTTTCTTATAAAAACTCTCAGTGGTTTAAAAAGCTTTGGTCTTTGATTAAATGTTTCCTTGAAGTTGTTATATTCATGATCTTCCTTTTGACTTGCTTTTTCTTGTAATCTGGTTATACTGGTGTTTCTCAAACTGGTCATCAAATTTGAGTTCTTCTAATGTGAAGTATTAGGAACCATCATTTGAAAAAAAAATTCTAACATCATATGATGACATTTTGTTTTTCAGAAATTCTCTGCTTTGGAGTGGATGCTTTGACTTTGGATATAGTATCCAGGATTAAGTAGAAGATGTTATCTCTTTCCTCTGAAATACAAAGGCAGAAAACAAGGCTCATTCATCAGTTACAGAAAATAAAATAGTGCTATGATAAAATGTAAAATTTTTCAATATAAGTAAGTGCTGATTAATATGGAGTTTAAAGTTGAAATGGATCAATATATATGTCTGGAAAACACTGTTTCTCTACTCACAACATTTCTGACAAATTGTATAGCCACAGCCTATTCTTCTCTATAACTCATACTTAACACACTTCTGTGTGCAAATGTGTGGGGGTTTTTTCCATTCTGACCAATTCTCCAACTCTCTGGACACCAACTAGATATCCTACAATTTAATTCCAACACTACCTACCTGGAGTAAGCATCATATCCCTCAAGTTAAAGGGCTCAGTCCCAAAAGACTGCCTCCACTTCACACAGTAATCACAAGCTGGTCCTCCCATACTTCTGACCAACTGGCTACAAGTTGAGGGTTCCTATAACCCCTCCTCCTCTGGTTCAATAATTTGCTAGAATGGCTCACAGAACTCAGGAAAACACTTTACTTACATTTACCAGTTTATAATAAAGGATACAATTCAGGAAAAGCCATTCAGGAAGAGATGCACAGGGCAAGGTGGGCAGAAGGGAAAGGGGTATAGAGCTTCCACATAGTCTCTGGGCATGCTACACTTCTAGCACCTTGATGTGTACACCAATCTAGAAGCTCATCAAATATCACTGTTTAAGAGTTTGTATAGAGCTTAATC
This sequence comes from Nomascus leucogenys, assembly GCF_006542625.1. Lineage (NCBI taxonomy): Eukaryota > Metazoa > Chordata > Mammalia > Primates > Hylobatidae > Nomascus > Nomascus leucogenys. Next base: position 89,011,593 of record NC_044388.1, read on the forward strand.
TCCATCCCCATACCTTCCTTGCCAGAGGTTAGTGGGTGGAGTTGAAAGTTCTAACCCTCTAGTTGCTTGGTCTTTTTAGTGATCAGATCCACTATTGAGGTTATTTGGGGCCCTACCCTATTTCACCTCATCAACATAAACTCAAGTATGATTTTTTAAAAAGGTGTATTATGAACAACAAAAGATATTCCTATCACTCAGGAAATTTGGAGGGCTCTCAAAGCTCTGTGACAAGAATTGGAAACAAAGACCAGATATGTTTGGTATGATATCACAATAGGTGTGATCAAAGAAATGGTAGCTTTGAGATAAAGTGCATAATAAAATCAGAGGTAAAGATTCAGTAAAATAAATGTTGTGAATAAAAGACAATGAAACTAATTCAAATGTATGTATGTTTTTGGAAACCAGGGGCAAAAAACCAGAAAAGTGAAATGGGATCAGATAATAAAAAACTCTCACACTTTAAACAGAGAAATTCAATGTCATCTAGCAGGAGACAGGAAAAGTGAAGTTTTCTGTCAGAATATTAACAGGATAAATATATCTTAGATGTGATGTCTTAGATTAAAAGCTTGTTAATTCTGTCTAAAATGAATAAAAGAACAATGGTCAAACTTAGCAAAAAAGCATAATATGAAAGATATGAGCCTGGATTGGGATAATACCAGTAAGAACTTGGTATAAGTGTAGATAAGACATAAAGAAGAAACAAAAAATGCTGAAATAGATTATAGGGAATTTTTACAAAACAAGATTCATAAAGATAGTGTTTTCTAGCCAAGGAGGCTGGAAGAATAGTGGTACTAATGATAGAAAGAGAGGCTACCCAGGGGAAGGTGGTGATTTTGCTTTCACCATATTGAGGTTAAAGTGATTTAAAGTGTAAGTAGGACATTCTAATGGCAATAAACTGTAAGCAGGGGAATATATGGGGATAGAATGTAAGTGAAACACTTAAGTTGAAAAAATATATAAGAAAGTTAACATGGAAGGACTATTTGAGGATATCAGAATGCACTAATTTTTTGAGATAAAAATAAGTAGAAAAATAAACCATAAAGGCACATGCATTCACATTAGGGAGCAAGTGAAGTTAACAAAAAAGCATTTGGAAAGAGATTAGAATGGAAAAGAATCTGGTGATGTCACACAAGGTAAAACAAAATACCAAACACAGCAGAAAGTCTGAACACAGGACTAAGAACACCTTGCTATCAAGAAAGAATTCAAGAATCTCTTCAAAATAATTTTAGAAGACAAGAATCTAACTCCAAAGATTAAAAGAGAATAGGAACTTAGGATATTAGCTACAAGTCTGAAACATTTGATAATGACAGAATAATTTTGAAAGGCCGATAAAAAATTTTTAGGCAACATGTTATTGCAAAAGCAAGAAAACCTTTTTAATGTCAAAGTAGAAGGAAAGGAGCTGGTGAACTGGAGAGACTGAATCATAAAACAGTCATTAAATCAGGCCCTAAAACAAGTCAAAAATAATGGAATCTGAAGTACAGAATGGAAAGATTAACAGTGGAAGGGGCCAATCTTCCTCTGAGATCAAGAGATATGTGAGAAGATAGATAAAGGTATATAGAAATGAAGTTGCTGTTGCTTCTACTAGATGAATGCAGGTTTTTAAAATACAGATGAGGGGCTCTGCATAGAGGACCCTAACCAACATTTCAAAAGCTATCTCCTAGTACCACTTATTGTTACTAGCACCACCATAATGGATAAATGGACTCTTATTTACAAGGATTCCTGTCTTCTTGGTTGTTTTAGTTATCTGATTCTTTCCTGGCTGATATTTTGTGACATTTCTCTATTTTTCCTTTGTTATCTATTTATATGGTTCTTCTTAGTTGGAAGATAACATCAATGGATCCTAGAATTATGTCCTAAGTCTTCAGGAATTCTGCGATAGAGAAATGTTGATATTTCTAAGGTAACAAAGTAAGACTATCTATTTACAAAGTTTTAAAGAAAAGGACTATCATCTGTTTAGTACAGAAATATCTTGTCTCTGGTCCATAAACTCAAAGATCAGTCTCAGATGAACACCTGTAAATCTCATGATCCTACATATTTTGGCATTGGAGAAACTGTACTCACCCAATGAGATGAGGCTGTAACAGTTTTGGAAGATCACATCCATGTGCCATGTCTGACATCTTCCAATGCCACTGGTTCCTAAAACATCAAACAAGTACCTGCTCATTAAGGGATCAGTCCTGCAGACATTTACGAAAGAGAGAGTAAAGCTAACAATTAAAAATGACAAAGTGGAGGACTATTAAGTTGTTCAAAAAGGGTTCAGAGTTCTAGGTTCAAGAGTGGCCACAAGTTTATTATTTGATGTCTACTACTTACCTGTTTAGGATATACAGAAGCAATACTGAAGTTTCCCTATAAATACACCTAAAATTAAAAAATATATATGTGTATATGTATGTATATATACACAAAATATAGGTAAACTATGATCTCAACTTAAGAGATAACAGAAAATATGGAGATATCGTAAGTGGGTAGTGCAAGAAGGTACTTGGTTATAACCCTATTAATGGCAACAATATACATAAAGGAAAAATTGATTATTTAAGTCAAGCAATTATAATAGGGCATAGAAAAATAAGGAGCTAAAGAGAGAGAAACTGACAGAGATGTAGATATACTATTGGTTCTGTTTTTCTGCAGAACACCAACTAACACATCAATATAAAGTAATCCACTTTCTGTTTAACTCATCCATCCTCTGCAAGCTTGTGTGGTGTGAATCCACGTATATACTGATTTCAAGTTTCTGGGACTGCAACTATAAGAAGGATAAGATCCAGATGACGAGGAATTCACCAAGATAAATGCCATAATATGAGATTCCTTGGATGTCAACCAGGCAACCGACTTCCCCAGAAAACTTTATCACTGTCTGCCATTTTTTAAATAATCACAATAGAACCTTCCTTGTGTTACACTCTATGGTTGATAGAAAAGGAATAACAGAAACAGAACTTGCTACTAAAAGATATGTACTGTCTTTGGAAAGAAAAGTCTTATAGAAACTTAGCAGGAAGATGAGGGAGCATAAAAACAAAACAAGCAAAAGAAAGTGTTAAATGGTGAAATGACACTGGGGAAGTACAGCCTCTTTTCACCTCACCTTGGGGGACTACATTCTTACCATTCTGGCCTAAGCTAGAGGCTGAGAATCCAAGCTTGACCTCTTGCAGAAGGTCACTCAAGAGCAGAGAAATTAACATAGATTTTGGCATTTCTAAGTGACTAGAGTAACAAAACTGGGAACTGAAGGGGTTCCAAACACATGACCAGACTCTTCTCAAGAATTGGCTGAATTTTGAAGCTAGGTTGGGAGTCTGAAGAGCTAAGCTGAAAACCTGTGAATGGCAGAAGCAAATCTTCCACAGTTTTTCAAGGTTGTGGAGACAAAGACTTGCCACATTCTCAATTGAATGCCCAGGAGAGCCACCCATAGGAAAAGAAGCAGTGGAGAGGCAGAATAAGTCTTATCAAAACTGCAGCCTAGCCCCAACTCAGCTGGGCTAAGTGAGTATATCTCCTTAGAAAAAAGAGAACCTTTCCTGGTGAAAGATGCCATCAAGTTGAACCTCTATGATGCATTCATATATGATGACAATACATTATATATGTTATACATGTATCATGTGTGTTCAAACATGATATTCACAAAAGATAAATATGTGGTGCTGTATTTCCATATATCATGTGTCTTCAATCAAAACTTACTAGACTGTGGAGCCAAGATGGCCGAATAGGAGAAGCTGTGGTCTACAGCTCCCAGCGTGAACGACGCAGAAGACTGATGATTTCTGCATTTCCATCTGAGGTACCGGGTTCATCTCACTAGGGAGTGCCAAACGGTGGGTGCAGGACAGTTGGTTTAGCGCACCGTGCGCGAGCCGAGCCGAAGCAGGGGGAGGCATTGTCTCACTCGGGAAGCGCAAGTCAGGGAGTTTCCTTTCCTAGTCAAAGAAAGGGGTGACAGACGGCACCTGGAAAATCGGGTCACTCCCACCCTAATACTGCGCTTTTCCAAAAGGCTTGGAAAATGGCACACCAGGAGATTGTGTCCCGCACCTGGCTCGGAGGGTCCTATGCCCACGGAGTCTCACTGATTGCTAGCACAGCAGTCTGAGATCCAACTGCAAGGAGGCAGCGAGGCTGGGGGAGGGGCGCCTGCCATTGCCCAGGCTTGCTTAGGTAAACAAAGCAGCCAGGAAGCTCGAACTGGGTGGAGCCCACCACAGCTCAAGGAGGCCTGCCTGCCTCTGTAGGCTCCACCTCTGGGGGCAGGGCACAGACAAACAGAAAGTCAGCAGGAACCTCTGCAGACTTAAATGTCCCTGTCTGACAGCTTTGAAGAGAGTAGTGGTTCTCCCAGCACGCAGCTGGAGATCTGAGAATGGGCAGACTGCCTCCTACAGTGGGTCCCTGACCCCGAGCAGCCTAACTGGGAGGCACCCCCCCAGTAGGGACAGACTGACACCTCACTCGGCCGGGTACTCCTCTGAGACAAAACTTCCAGAGGAACGATCAGACAGCTGAATTTGCAGTTCACGAAAATCCGTTGTTCTGCAGCCTCCGCTGCTGACATCCAGGCAAACAGCATCTGGAGTGGACCTCTAGCAAACTCCAACAGACCTGCAGCTGAGGGTCCTGTCTGTTAGAAGGAAAACTAACAAATAGAAAGGACACTCACACCAAAAACCCAGCTGTGCATCACCATCATCAAAGACCAAAAGTAGAAAAAACTACAAAGATGGGGAGAAAACAGAGCAGAAAAACTGGAAACTCTAAAAAGCAGAGTGCCTCTCCTCCTCCAAAGGAACGCAGTTCCTCACCAGCACTGGAACAAAGGTGGACGGAGAATGACTTTGACAAGAGAAGAAGGCTTCAGATGATCAAACTACTCCGAGCTACAGGAGGAAATTCAAACCAATGGCAAAGAAGTTAAAAACTTTGAAAAAAAATTAGACGAATGTATAACTAAAATGACCAATGCAGAGAAGTGCTTAAAGGAGCTGATGGAGCTGAAAGCCAAGTTTTGAGAACTATGTGAAGAATACAGAAGCCTCAGTAGCCGATGCGATCAACTGGAAGAAAGGGTATCACTGATGGAAGATGAAATGAATGAAATGAAGTGAGAAGGGAAGTTTAGAGAAAAAAGAATAAAAAGAAATGAACAAAGCCTCCAAGAAATATGGGACTATGTGAAAAGACCAAACCTACGTCTGATTGGTGTACCTGAAAGTGACAGGGAGAATGGAACCAAGTTGGAAAACACTCTGCAAGATATTATCCAGAAGAACTTCCCCAGTCTAGCAAGGCAGGCCAACATTCAGATTCAGGAAATACAGAGAACGCCACAAAGGTACTCCTTGAGAAGAGCAACCCCAAGACACATAATTGTCAGGTTCACCAAAGTTGAAATGAAGGAAAAATGTTAAGGGCGGCCAGAGAGAAAGGTTGGGTTACCCACAAAGGGAAGCCCATCAGACTAACAGCTGATCTCTTGGCAGAAACTCTACAAGCAAGAAGAGAGCGGGGGCCAATATCCAACATTCTTAAGGAAAAGAATTTTCAACCCAGAATTTCATATCCAGCCAAACTAAGCTTCATAAGTGAAGGAGAAATAAAATACTTTACAGACAAGCAAATGCTGAGAGATTTTGTCACCACCAGGCCTGCCCTAAAAGAGCTCCTGCAGGAAGCACTAAACATGGAAAGGAACAACCGGTACCAGCCACTGCAAAAACATGCCAAATTGTAAAGACCGTCAAGGCTAGGAATAAACTGCATCAACTAACGAGCAAAATAACCAGCTAACATCATAATAACAGGATCAAATTCACACATAACAATATTAATTTTAAATGTAAATGGGCTAAATGCTCCAATTAAAAGATACAGACTGGCAAATTGGATAAGGAGTCAAGACCCATCAGTGTGCTGTATTCAGGAAACCCATCTCACATGCAGAGACACATACAGACTCAAAATAAAGGGATGGAGGAGGATCTACCAAGCAAATGGAAAACAAAAAAAGGCAGGGGTTGCAATCCTAGTCTCTGATAAAATAGACTTTAAGCCAGCAAAGATCAAAAGAGACAAAGAAGGCCATTACATAATGGTAAAGGGATCAATTCAACAAGAAGCGCTAACTATCCTAAATATATATGCACCCAATACAGGAGCACCCAGATTCATAAAGCAAGTCCTGAGTGACCTGCAAAGAGACTTAGACTCCCACACAATAATAATGGGAGATTTTAACACCCCAATGTCAACATTAGACAGATCAATGAGACAGAAAGTTAACAAGGATACCCAGGAATTGAACTCAGCTCTGTACCAAGCAGACCTAATAGACATCTACAGAACTCTCCACCCCAAATCAACAGAATATACATGTTTTTCAGCACCACACCACACCTATTCCAAAATTGACCACATAGTTGGAAGTAAAGCTCTCCTCCGCAAATATAAAAGAACAGAAATTATAACAAACTGTCTCTTAGACCACAGTGCAATCAAACTAGAACTCAGGATTAAGAAATTCACTCAAAACTGCTCAACTACATGGAAATTGAACAACCTGCTCCTGAATGACTACTGGGTACATAACCAAATGAAGGCAGAAATAAAATTGTTCTTTGAAACCAATGAGAACAAAGACACAACATACCAGAATCTCTGGGACACATTGAAAGCAGTGTGTATAGGGAAATTTATAGCACTAAATGCCCACAAGAGAAAGCAGGAAAGATCCAAAATTGATGCCCTAACATCACAATTAAAAGAACTAGAAAAGCAAGAGCAAACACATTCAAAAGCTAGCAGAAGGCAAGAAATGACTAAAATCAGAGTGAACTGAAGGAAATAGAGACACGAAAAACCCTTCAAAAAATTAATGAATCCAAGAGCTGGTTTTTTGAAATGATCAACAAAATGATAGACTGCTAGCAAGACTAATAAGGAAGAAAAGAGAGAAGAATCAAACAGATGCAATAAAAAATGATAAAGGGGATATCATCACTGATCCCACAGAAATACAATCTACCATCAGAGAATACTACAAACATCTCTACACAAATAAACTAGAAAATCTAGAAGAAATGGATAAATTTCTCGACAAATACACCCTCCCAAGACTAAATCAGGAAGAAGTTGAATCTCTGAATAGACCAATAACAGGCTCTGAAATTGTGGCAATAATCAATAGCTTACCAACCAAAAAGAGTCCAGGACCTGATGGATTCACAGCCGAATTCTACCAGAGGTACAAGGAGGAACTGGTACCATTTCTTCTGAAACTATTCCAATCAATAGAAAAAGAGGGAATCCTCCCTAACACTTTTTATGAGGCCAGCATCATCCTGATACCAAAGCCTGGCAGAGACACAACCAAAAAGAGAATTTCAGACCAATATCCTTGATGAACATTGATGCAAAAATCCTCAATAAAATACTGGCAAACCAAATCCAGCAGCACATCAAAAAGCTTATCCACCATGATCAAGTGGGCTTCATCCCTGGGATGCAAGGCTGGTTCAACATACGCAAATCAATAAATGTAATCCAGCATATAAACAGAACCAAAGACAAAAACCACATGATTATCTCAATAGATGCAGAAAAGTCCATTGACAAAATTCAACAACCTTCATGCTAAAAACTCTCAATAAATTAGGTATTGATGGGACATATCTCAAAATAATAAGAGCTATCTATGACAAACCCACAGCCAATGTCATACTGAATGGGAAAAAACTGGAAGCATTCCCTTTGAAAACTGGCACAAGACAGGGATGCCCTCTCTCAACACTCCTATTCAACATAGTGTTGGAAGTTCTGGCCAGCGCAATCAGACAGGAGAAGGAAATAAAGGGTATTCAATTAGGAAAAGAGGAAGTCAAATTGTCCCTGTTTGCAGATGACATGATTGTATATCTACAAAACCCCATTATCTCAGCCCAAAATCTCCTTAAGCTGATAAGCAACTTCAGCAAAGTCTCAGGATACAAAATCAATGTACAAAAATCACAAGCATTCTTGTACACCAATAACAGACAAACAGAGAGCCAAATCATGAGTGAACTCCCATTCACAATTGCTTCAAAGAGAATAAAATACCTAGGAATCCAACTTACAAGGGATGTGAAGGACCTCTTCAAGGAGAACTACAAACCACTGCTCAATGAAGTAAAAGAGGACACAAACAAATGGAAGAACATTCCATGCTCATGGGTTGGAAGAATCAGTATCGCAAAAATGGCCATACTGCCCAAGGTAATTTATAGATTCAATGTCATCCCCATCAAGCTACCAATGACTTTCTTCACAGAATTGGAAAAAACTATTTTAAAGTTCATATGGAACCAAAAAAGAGCCCGCATTGCCAAGTCAATCCTAAGCCAAAAGAACAAAGCTGGAGGCATCACACTATCTGACTTCAAACTATACTACAAGGCTACAGTAACCAAAACAGCATGGTACTGGTACCAAAACAGAGACATAGATCAATGGAACAGAACAGAGCCCTCAGAAATAATGCCGCATATCTACAACCATCTGATCTTCAACAAACCTGACAAAAACAAGCAATGGGATAAGGATTCCCTATTTAATAAATGGTGCTGGGAAAACTGGCTAGCCATATGTAGAAAGCTGAAACTGGATCCCTTCCTTACACCTTGTACAAAAATCAATTCAAGATGGATTAAACACTTACACGTTAGACCTAAAACCATAAAAACCCTAGAAGAAAACCTAGGCAATACCATTCAGGACATAGGCATGGGCAAGGACTTCATGTCTAAAACACCAAAAGCAATGGCAACAAAAGCCAAAATTGACAAATGGGATCTAATTAAACTAAAGAGCTTCTGCACAGCAAAAGAAACTACCATCAGAGTGAACAGGCAACCTACAAAATGGGAGAAAATTTTCACAACCTACTCATCTGACAAAGGGCTAATATCCAGAATCTACAATGAACACAAACAAATTTACAAGAAAAAAACAACCCCATCAAAAAGGGGGTGAAGGACATGAACAGGCACTTCTCAAAAGAAGACATTTATGCAGCCAAAAAACACATGAAAAAATGCTCATCATCACTGGCCATCAGAGAAATGCAAATCAAAACCACAATGAGATACCATCTCACACCAGTTAGAATGGCCATCATTCAAAAGTCAGGAAACAACAGGTGCTGGAGAGGATGTGGAGAAATAGGAACACTTTTACACTGTTGGTGGGACTGTAAACTAGTTCAACCATTGTGGAAGTCAGTGTGGCGATTCCTCAGGGATCTAGAACTAGAAATACAATTTGACCCAGCCATCCTATTACTGGGTATATACCCAAAGGATTATAAATCATGCTGCTATAAAGACACATGCACACGTACGTTTATTGCAGCACTATTCACAATAGCAAAGACTTGGAACCAACCCAAATGTCCAATAACAATAGACTGGATTAAGAAAATGTGGCACATATACACCATGGAATACTATGCAGCCATAAAAAATGATGAGTTCATGTCCTTTGTAGGGACATGGATGAAACTGGAAACCATCATTCTCAGTAAACTATCACAAGGACAAAAAACCAAACACTGCATGTTCTCACTCATAGGTGGGAATTGATCAATGAGAACACATGGACACAGGAAGGGGAACATCACACTCCAGGGACTGTTGTGGGGTGGGGGGAGGAGGGAGGGACAGCATTAGGAGAGATACCTAATGCTAAATGACGAGTTAATGGGTGCAGCACACCAACATGGCACATGGATACATATGTAACAAACCTGCACATCATGCACATGTACCCTAAAACTTAAAGTATAATAATAATAAAAAACTTACTAGACATACAGAGTCAATACTACGGGACAGATAAAACAAAATAGAAGGATAGGCAAAATAGAGAAAAGACTGGAAGATTCCAATACCAATTTGGAATCAACCAAAAGGAATCAAATTAGTATGCTAGAACAGAACGCTTGAAATTAGGAACTCAGAGGATGGGTTTAATAACAGATTCAGCCTAAGGGAAACACAGATCAATAAAAATACACAAAATGAAGTACAGAGAGCTAAAAGAAAAGAATAATGGAAATTTTAAAAGCTAAGAAAATATTGCAGCCAATAGAAGCCTAAGGAGAAAATATAACTAAATGTAACATGGTATCTTGAATGAGATCAAAGAGTAGAAAAATGACACTACATAAGTACTAAAAAATTTTTAATGAAATACTATAGTTAATAATAATGTACCAACCTTGGCTAACTGTGACAACTGTACCAAACTAATATAAGATGTTGACAGTAGGGAAAACTGGCTATGGGGATGTGGGAACTCTCTGTAATATATTTGTAAATTTTATGCAAATCTCAAACTATTCTAAAATAAGTTTATTAATAAAAGCAAAAGATACCTTATTTTTAAATTAATCTCCTATTTATTTCAACTATTTTCTTACAGCTTGTTTTTCTTTTAATCATCATTTAGCCATGTGCTATATTCTTTTTCTTTTGTATCTTGAATTTTTTTTTCTCTTTTTTTTTCTTTGTTATGGATCAATGATAATAACTCAATCCTCTATTTGACAAAGAAGAAGGAGAAGGAAGAGGAAGAAAAAGAAAGTGGGATAAAGGATCAGAAAGGGAGGAAAATAGAAAAAATTAGAGTATGACTCCAGGGTAGACCTGTTTTGTTGTCGCTTGGTTCGTTGGTTGGTTTGACAGTTGTATTTTTCATATGTTTCGCCATGTTGGCCAGGCTGGTCTCGAGCTCCTAGCCTCAAGTGATCAACCCGCCTCAGCCTCCCAGAGTACTGGGACTACAGGCATGAGCCACCACATCCAGCCCCCACATTGCTTCTGGCCTCTGTGGTAGACATCCCAGACGGGCGGCCGGGCAGAGGCGCTCCCCATATCCCAGACGGGCTGGCGGCCAGGCAGAGGTGCTCCTCACCTCCCAGACGGGGCGGCCGGGCAGAGACGCTCCTCACATCCCAGACAATGGGTGGCCGGGCAGAGGCACTCCTCACTTCCCAGACAGGGTGGCTGGGCAGAGGTGCCCCTCACTTCCTAGATGGGGTGGCCGGGCAGAGGCGCCCCTCACATCCCAGAAGGGGCGGCCGGGCAGAGGCGCTCCTCACTTCCCAGAGGGGGCGGCCGGGCAGAGGGGCTCCTCACTTCCCAGACGGGGCGGACGCACAGAGGCACTCCTCACTTCTCAGATGGGGCGGCGGGGCAGAGGCACTCCTCACTTCCCAGACGGGGCAGCTGCGCAGAGGCGCTCCTCACTTCCCAGATGGGGCGGCCGGGCAGAGGCGCTCCTCACTTCCCAGACGGGGCAGCCGCGCAGAGGCATTCCTCACTTCCCAGACGGGGCTGCCGGGCAGAGGCGCTCCTCACTTCCCAGACGGGGTGGCCGGGCAGAGGCGCTCCTCACTTCCCAGACAGGGCGGCTGGGCAGAGGTGCCCCTCACTTCCTAGACGGGGCGGCCGGGCAGGGGCGCTCCTCACTTCCCAGACGGGGCAGCCGGGCAGGGGTGCTCCTCACTTCCCAGATGGGGCGGCCGGGCAGAGGCGCTCCTCACTTCCCAGACGGGGCGGCCGGGCAGAGGCACTCATTTCCCAGACGGGGCGGCCGCGCAGAGGCGCTCCTCACTTCCCAGACGGGGTGGCCGGGCAGGGGTGCTCCTCACTTCCCAGACGGGGCGGCCGGGCAGAGGCGCTCCTCACTTTCCAGACGGGGCGGCCGCGCAGGGGCGCTCCTCACATCCCAGAAGGGGCGGCCGGGCAGAGGCGCTCCTCACTTCCCAGATGGGTTGGCCGGGCAGAGGCACCCCTCACATCCCAGAAGGGGTGGCCGGGCAGAGGCGCCCCTCACATCCCAGAAGGGGTGGCCGGACAGAGGCGCTCCTCACTTCCCAGAAGGGGCGGCCGGGCAGAGGCGCTCCTCACTTCCCAGACGGGGCGGCCACACAGAGGCCCTCCTCATTTCCCAGACGGGGCGGCTGGGCAGAGGTGCTCCTCACTTCCCAGACGGGGTGGCTGCGCAGAGGCGCTCCTCACTTCCCAGAAGGGGCGGCCGGGCAGAGGCGCTCCTCACTTCCCAGACGGGGCGGCCAGGCAGAGGCGCTCCTCACTTCCCAGACGGGGCGGCTGCGCAGAGGCACTCCTCACTTCCCAGAAGGGGCGGCCGGGCAGAGGCGCTCCTCACTTCCCAGACGGGGCGGCCGCACAGAGACGCTCCTCACTTCCCAGACGGGGCGGCCGTGCAGAGGTGCTCCTCACATCCCAGAAGGGGCAGCCAGGCAGAGGCGCTCCTCACTTCCCAGACTGGGTGGCCGGGCAGAGGGGCTCCTCACTTCCCAGACGGGGCAGCCAGGCAGAGTCGCTCCTCACATCGCAGACGATAGGGGGCCGGGCAGAGGGGCTCCTCACATCCCAGACGATGGGCGGCCAGGCAGAGACGTTCCTCACTTCCCAGATGGGGTGGCGAACGGGCAGAGGCTGCAATCCCAGCACCCTGGGAGGCCAAGGCAGGTGGCTGGGAGGCGGAGGCCGCAGCGAGCCAAGACCACGCCACCGCACTCCAGCCTGGGCAACACCGAGCACAGAATGAGCGAGCCTCCGTCTGCAGTCCCAGCACCTCGGGAGGCCGAGGCGGGCAGAGCACTGGAGGTCAGGAGCTGGAGACCAGCCAGGCCGACATGGCAAAACCGCGCCTCCAGCCAAAGGAGGAAAACCAGGGAGGGGTGGTGGTGTGCGGTGGCAATCCCAGGCAGCCCGCGGGCCAGGGCAGGAGAATCATGGGAGCCAGACGCTGGGAGTCCACAGCGAGCCGAGTTTACTCCAGCCTGGGCCACAGAGGGAAGGACGAAAGAAAAAGAAAGAGAAGAAGGAAGGAAGGAAGGAAGGAAGGAAGGAAGGAAGGAAGGAAGGAAGGAAGGGAGGGAGGAAGCTTTTTCTCTTTTTTTAATTAATTTTTTTGCACACAAAACAATTCACATTTTCTAAAAATACATACAAACAAAAAGATGCATATCAAACATATTAGGAAGGTTGTACATGGGAAGACAGGGTATAGAAATGGGGGGTGGGAATTAAAGAAAATAAATGAGAGAGGGACTTTGTATGGATCAATGATAATAACTCAATCCTCTATTTGACAAAGAAGAAGGAGAAGGAAGAGGAAGAAAAAGAAAGTGGGATAAAGGATCAGAAAGGGAGGAAAATAGAAAAAATTAGAGTATGACTCCAGGGTAGACCTGTTTTGTTGTCACTGGGTTGGTTGCTTGGTTTGTCTGTTGTATTTTTCATATGTTTCACCATGCTGGCCAGGCTGGTGTCGAACTCCTAGCCTCAAGTGATCAACCCGCCTCAGCCTCCCTGAGTGCTGGGACCACAGGCATGAGCCACCACGTCCATCCCCCACATTGCGTCTGGCCTCCATGGTAGACCTCCCAGATGGGGCCGCTGGGCAGAGGCACTCCCCACATCCCAGATGGGGTGGCCGGGCAGAGGTGCTCCTCACTTCCCAGACGGGGCAGCTGGGCAGAGGCGCTCCTCACTTCCTAGACAGGGCGGCTGGGCAGAGACTCTCCTCACTTCTTCCCAGATGGGGTGGCCGGGCAGAGGCACTTCTCACTTCCCAGATCAGGTGGCAGGCAGAGATGCTCCTCAACTCCCAGACGGGGGGGCCGGGCAGAGACGCTCCTCACTTCTTCCCAGACGGGACGGCCGGGCAGAGGTGCCCCTCACTTCCACCCAGACGGGGCGGCCAGGCAGAGGTGCCCCTCACTTCTTCCCAGATGGGGCAGCCGAGCAGAGGTGCCCCTCACTTCTTCCCAGACGGGGCGGCCGGGCAGAGACGCTCCTCACTTCTTCTCAGACAGGGCAGAGGGGCAGAGGCGCTCCCCACAGCCCAGACGGGGCAGTGGGGCAGAGGTGCTCCTCACTTCTTCCCAGACGGGGCGGCCAGGCAGAGGCACTCCTCACTTCCTCCCAGATGGGGCGGCCAGGCAGAGGCGCTCCTCACTTCTTCCCAGACGGGGTGGCCGGGCAGAGGCGCTCCTCACATCCCAGACGATGGGTGGCCGGGCAGAGGTGCTCCTCACTTCCCAGACAGGGCAGCTGGGCAGAGGTGCTCCTCACTTCCCAGACGGGGTGGCCGGGCAGAGGAGCTCACTTCCGAGACGAGGCGGCTGGGCAGAGGCGCTCCTCACTTCCTAGATGGGGTGGCCGGGCAGAGGCGCTCCTCATTTCCCAGACGGGGCAGCTGGGCAGAGGTGCTCCTCACTTCCCAGATGGGGCGGCCGGGCAGAGGTGCTCCTCTCTTCCCAGACGGGGCGGCCCGGCAGAAGCGCTCCTCACATCCCAGATGATGGGCGGCCGGGCAGAGGTGCTCCTCACATCCCAGATGGGGCGGCCGGGCAGAGGCGCTCCTCACTTCCCAGACGGGGCGGCCTGCCAGAGGTGCTCCTCACATCCCAGATGATGGGCGGCCAGGCAGAGGTGCTCCTCACTTCCCAGACGGGGTGGCCGGGCAGAGGTGCTCCTCACTTCCCAGATGGGGCGGCCGGGCAGAGGTGCTCCTCACTTCCCAGACAGGGCGGCCGGGCAGAGATGCTCCTCACTTCTTCCCAGACAGGGCGGCTGGGCAGAGGCACTTCTCACCTCCCAGACGGGGCAGCCGGGCAGAGTTGCTCCTCACCTCCCAGACGGGGCGTCCGGGCAGAGGCACTCCTCACTTCTTCCCAGAAGGGGCGGCTGGGCAGAGGCGCTCCTCACTTCTTCCCAGATGGGTCGGCCCAGCAGAGGGGCTCCTCAATTCCCAGATGGGGCGGCCGGGCAGAGGCGCTCCTCACTTCCCAGACGGGGTGGCTGGACAGAGGTGCTCCTCACTTCCCAGATGGGGCGGCCGGGCAGAGGCCCTCCTCCCTTCCCAGACGGGGCAGCCGCGCAGAGGCGCTCCTCACTTCCCAGACAGGGTGGCCGGGCAGACGTGCTCCTCACTTCCCAGAGGGGGCGGCCAGGCAGAGGTGCTCCTCACTTCCCAGACGGGGCGGCCGTGCAGAGGTGCTCCTCACCTCCCAGATGGGGCGGAGGCCGGGCAGAGGTGCTCCCCACATCCCAGATGATGGGTGGCCAGGCAGAGGCGCTCCTCACATCCCAGACAATGGGCGGCCAGGCAGAGGTGCTCCTCACTTCCCAGACGATGGGCGGCCAGGCAGAGGCACTCCTCACTTCCCAGACAGGGTGGCCAGGCAGAAACGCTCCTTACCTCTTCCCAGACGGGGCGGCCGGTCAGAGGTGCTCCTCACCTCCCAGACAGGGCGGCCGGGCAGAGGCGCTCCTCACTTCTTCCCAGACGGGGTGGCCAGGCAGAGACGCTCCTCACTTCCCAGATGGGGCGGCCGGGCAGAGGCGCTCCTCACTTCTTCCCAGATGGGGTGGCCAGGCAGAGACGCTCCTCACTTCTTCCCAGACGGGCTGGCCAGGCAGAGGCGCTCCTCACTTCCCAGACGGGGCGGCCGGGCAGAGGCGCTCCTCACTTCCCAGATGGGGCGGCCGGGCAGAGACGCTCCTCACTTCTTCCCAGACGGGGTGGCCGGGCAGAGGCGCTCCTCACATCCCAGATGATAGGTGGCCGAGCAGAGGTGCTCCTCACTTCCCAGACAGGGCAGTCGGGCAGAGGCGCTCCTCACTTCCCAGACGGGGCAGCTGGGCAGAGGTGCTCCTCACTTCCCAGACGGGGCGGCCGGGCAGAGGCGCTCCTCTTCCCAGATGGGGCGGCCTGGCAGAGGCACTCTTCACTTCTTCCCAGATGGGGTGGCTGGGCAGAGGCGCTCCTCACCTCCCAGACGGGGCGGCCGGGCAGAGTTGCTCCTCACTTCCCAGACGGGGCAGCCAGGCAAAGGCGCTCCTCACTTCCCAGACGGGGCGGCCTGCCAGAGGTGCTCCTCACATCCCAGATGATGGGCGGCTGGGCAGAGGTGCTCCTCACTTCCCAGACGGGGTGTCCGGGCAGAGGTGCTCCTCACTTCCCAGACGGGGTGTCCAGGCAGAGGTGCTCCTCACTTCCCAGACGGGGAGGCCGGGCAGAGATGCTCCTCACTTCTTCCCAGACGGGGCGGCTGGGCAGAGGCGCTCCTCGCCTCCCAGATGGGGCGGCCGGGCAGAGTTGCTCCTCACCTCCCAGATGGGGCAGCCGGGCAGAGGCGCTCCTCACTTCTTCCCAGATGGGGCGGCCAGGCAGAGTTGCTCCTCACCTCCCAGATGGGGCGTCCGGGCAGAGGCGCTCCTCACTTCTTCCCAGAAGGGGCGGCCGGGCAGAGGCTCTCCTCACTTCCCAGATGGGGCGGCCGGGCAGAGGCGCTCCTCACTTCCCAGATGGGGCAGCCAGGCAGAGGCGCTCTCCACATCCCAGATGGGGCAGCCGGGCAGAGGCGCTCCTCACTTCCCAGACAGGGCGGCCCGGCAGAGGCACTCCTCACTTCTTCCCAGATGGGGCGGCCGGGCAGAGGCGCTCGTCACTTCCCAGACGGGGCGGCCGGGCAGAGGCACTCCTCACATCCCAGATGATGGGCGGCCGGGCAGAGGTGCTCTTCGCTTCCCAGATGGGGCGGCCGGGCAGAGGCACTCCTCACATCCCAGACGGGGCGGCCGGGCAGAGACGCTCCCCATCTCCCTGATGGGGTGGCGGCCGGGCAGAGGCTGCAATCCCAACACCCTGGGAGGCCAAGGCAGGCGGCTGCGAGGCGGAGGCTGCAGCGAGCCAAGACCACGCCACTGCACTCCAGCCCGGGCAACACCGAGCACCGAGTGAGTGAGACCCCGTCTGCCGTCCCAGCACCTCGGGAGGCCGAGGCGGACAGACCACTAAGGTCAGGAGCTGGAAACCAGCCTGGCCAACATGGTGAAACTGTGCCTCCAGCCAAAGGAGAAAAACCAGGGAGGGGTGGTGGCGTGCACCCACAATCCCAGGCAGGCTGCAGGCCGAGGCAGGAGAATCACGGGAGCCGGAGGCAGGGAGTCTGCAGCGAGCCGAGTACACTCCAGCCTGGGCAACAGAGGGAAGAAAAGAAAAAGAAAGAGGAAGGAAGGAAGGAGGGAGGGAGGGAGGGAGGGAGGGAAGGAAGGAAGGAAGGAAGGAAGGAAGGAAGGAAGGAAGGAAGGAAGCAAGCAAGCCATGTGCTATATTCTAAATGAATCTCCCAAAAGCCACATGTTGAAACTTAATTGCCAATGCAATAATATTAAGAGGTGGAGGCCTTCGGGAGGCGATTAAGTCATGAGTGTAGAGCCTTCATGGAAGGGATTAAGGACCTTATAAAAAGGCTTGAGGGAGTGGGTTTGTTCCCTTCCATGTTTTCTGCCATGTAAGGATACAGCGTTCACTGCAACAAGGCACCATCCTGAAGCAGAGACTGAGCCTTCACTAGACAACAAACCTGTTGGCACCATGATCTTGAACTTCAACCCTCTAAAACTGTGATAAATAAATTTCTGTTCTTTATAAATTGCCCTGTCTCAGGTATTTTGCTATAGCAGCACAAACTAAGACACCTTGCGATATGATTTGGCTGTGTCCCCACCCAAATCTCACTTGGAATTGTCCCCACACATCAAGGATTGAGCCAGATGGAGATAACTGAATCATGGGCACAGTTTCCTGGGGGCAGTTTCCCCCATACTGTTCTCATGGTAGTGAATAACTCTTATGATGGTTTTATAAATGGGAGTTCCTCTGCCTGCATAAGCTCTCTCTTGCCCACCACCATGTAAGAAGTCCCTTTGCTCTTCCTTCATCTTCTGCCATGATTATGAGGCCTCCCCAGCTTACTGAACTATGAGACCATTAAACCTCTTTCCTTGATAAATTACCCAGTCTTGGCTATATTTTTATTAGCAGCAGGAGAATGGACTAATACACCTTGTTTTATGTTTTACTTCCTGATGATGCAGTTTATGTAGTCCTTTTCATATATCAGACATTCAATAAAAGCTTATCTCTTAAAAATGAGTATAGGCGCTTATGAGACTTAAGAGGTCTAACACACATATAAGTGGAGTCTCAAAAAAAAAAAAAAAAGAATGGAAATGATGCTATATTTAAGAGAATAAGGATAGATTTTTCCCAACCAATGACTCACAGATTCCACTGCCCTCAAACCATAAGCAAGCTAAATACAAAGAAAGATACACCCAGGAATAGAATAGTCAAACTCCTGAAAATCAGAGAAAAGGAGAACAATCTTAAAAGTAATTTAACAAAAGGGCAGAGTAACTTCAAAGCAGAAACAATAAGACTGCTGACTTCTCAGCAATTCAAGAGAATCAACTGAAAAGCCATGTTTCTGGATGAGAAGACTTAATATTGTAAAGATGTCAATTCTCCCCTGTTGTGGGTTGAATTGTGTCCCTCCAAAAAGGTATGTTGTAATCCTAACTTCAGTACCTCAGAATGTGACCTTATTTGGAAACAGGATCACTGCAGATGTAATTAGTTAAGGTGAGTTCATACTGGAATGGGGTGGGCTCCTAATCCAGTATGGCTGGTGCCCTTTTAAGAAGACGGTCATGGGAAGACCCACAGACATACAGAGAGAAAGTCACGTGATGAAAGAGCAGAGAACAGAGTTACGCAGCTGCAAGCTGAGGAATACCAAAGATTTCCAGCAAACCACCTGAAGCTAGGAAGAGGCAAAGAATGATTTCCCTACAGGTTTCAGAGGCAGGATGACCTTGCTGACAGCTTGATTTTGGAATTCTAGCCTCAGAACTGTGAGATAATAAATTTATGTTGTTTTAAGTTACCCAATTTGTGGTACATTGCTAGGGCAGTGCTTGGAGACAAATGCATGCCCCAACTTAACTGACTAAACTTTAGCTAAGAACTAAATGTTTGGGTCCTCTCAAAATTCATATGTTGAAATTTTAACCCCTAGGGTGATGGTATTAGGTGAGGCCTTTGGTAGGTAATTAGGTCATGAGGATGGAGGCCTCACCAATGGGATTAGTGCCCTTATAAGAGGAAACATGAGAGAAATGATCTTTCTGCCATGTGAGGAAACAATAAGATGGCCACCTGTAAACCAGGAAGAGGGCTTTCAACAAGAACCTGACCATGATGGCATTCTGATTTTTGATTTCCAGACTCCAGAACTATGAGAAAGAAATGTTTGTTGTTTAAGCCACCCACTCTACAGTATTCTGTTACAGTAGCCCAAACTGTCTAAAACACCTATATAATACATACTTTTCAAAAAGAAAAAAGATGAGGATTGAGGGTGGGGGACTTGCCCATACTAGAGATCCAAACATATTCTATAACTACATTAATTTTAAAACAGGATGGTAGTGGCACAGGGACGGACTGAAAGAATAATAAAACTGAGTCTAGAAATAGGCCCTTTAATTTGCAGGGATTTAATATATGATAAAGGTAGCATTTCAAACTATTTGAGGAAGGATAAAAATTTAATAAATAATCTTAGGACAACTGGTTTATCCACTTAGGGAAAAAAATTCAAAGCTGCTGCCTTATGAAAAATAATTATAGGTGAATTAAAAACTTAAACATAAAACTAGAACTATAAAAGAGCCAGGAAAACTATTGCAAGAATATTTTTTATAATCTTGCAATAGGGAAATCCTTAATAAAATACAAAATCAAGAGGCTATATAGAAAAAGATTCACAGATTTGACCATACAAACATAGAAGGCAATCAACTAAATTAAAAGACAAAAGACATATTGGGAGTAAATATTTGCAACTAATAAAGCAAAAAGGACGATTTTCTGTATTATATAGAGTTTCTACAAATCAAATAGGAAAAATGTATAATGAAATACAAATCTGGGCAAAAGATATGAACAGGAAATTCACAAAAGAAATACAAACAATCAATATACAAAAAGATTTTCAAGCTCACTTCTAATCCCAGAAATACAAATTAAGATATCAATTTTCATTCATCAGATTGGCAAAAAATGTAAAAAACAGGCAGTATTCAGTACTGTTTTAAGTACTGGGGAAATGGCTACTCTCATATACTCTTAGTGGAAAAGGTTTATTTATTTGTATTTATTTATTGTAAAGTCATATTACAATCAGACCAAGTTCATGACAAATTACCTTTGAGTCATAAACATTGTTAATAATAGTTATATTACCTGCAAAAATGAACTCACAGAACCTTGTACTTTTCCTCTCATTACATCATTACATTTATTGTATGTCAATGTTCTACTTCCAATGTCTGTCTGCCTTCCTAGACTATTAGCTTCTTGAGAACAGGACAGTCCTCTTCTGTCCTCAGTGCCATCCACAGAACCTGGTATTCACTATGCATCCAGTAAATATTGTGGGCGGCAAGCCACCCAGATGCCGAGGCAAGAGACCAAGGACACGAGCTGTTCCAGTATAATAAAATATAAAACAAGAATAGTCATACCAGATATAGATCTTAGATATGATTATATATGAATATCATTAATCATTAGTTGGTAGTAATTACTCTTTATTCCAATATTATAATAATCCCTGCTCTATAATCATAACCTAGGAAAAACCAGACCATACAGAGATAGGAGCTGAGAGGACATAGTGAGAAGTGACCAGAAGACAAGAGTGGGAGCCTTCTGTTATGCCTGGACAGGGCCACCAGAGGGCTCCTTGGTCCAGCGGTGACGCCAGCATCTGGGAAGATGCCCATTGCCAGGCGGACCGTGGTCTAGCGGTAGCAAAAAGGTGCCAAGCAACAACACCCACTACTTAGCAGACTGGGAAAGGGAGTCACCCTTTCCCAGGGGGAGTTTAGAGAAGACTCTGCTCCTCCACCTCTTGTGGAAGGCCTGACACCAGTCAGGCTTTCCCGCAGTTATCTGGAGGCCTAACCATCTCCCTGTGATGCTGTGCTTCAATGGTCACGCTCTTAGTCCACCTTCATGTTCCATCCTGTACACCTGGCTCTGCTTTCTAGATAGCAGTAGTAAATTAGTGAAGGTATTAAGTCTGTGATACGTAGAAATAATGGCATAAGCTGTCTTTCGCTTTGTCTTCTCTCTCTCTCTCTGCCTCGGATGCCAGGCAGGGAAGGGCCCCCGTCCAGTGGACATGTGACCCACGTGACCTTACCTATCATTGGAGAAGACTCACATTCTTTACCCTGCCCCTTTTGCTTTGTATACAACAAATAACAGCGAAGCCAGACATTCGGGGCCACTACCAGTCTCCGTGCATTGGTGGTAGTGGTCCCCCAGGCCCAGCTGCCTTTTCTCTTATCTCTTTGTCTTGTGTCTTTATTTCTACACTCTCTCATCGCCACACACGGGGAGAGACCCACCGACCCTGTGGGGCTGGTCCCTACGTCTGGCGCTCTGACGTGGGGCTCTCCCTCGCTGTGTGAAGTTGCACCCTGAGTGCGGGATCAGCGGAGGAGTTCAATGAGAGATTCCTGAGGATTGCGGTCAATAAATTTGGTGGTAAGCTACAGCACTCAGAGTATTCCAGGGACACCATGGGACAGGCCAGTACAAAGTACTCGGCTCATTTAAATTTTATAAAAACTCTTCTTAAAGAAGGAGGTGTTAGGGTTTCTACTGAAAAGTTAATTGAACTATTTGAGGTTGTAGATGTTCTTTGCCCTTGGTTTCCAACTGAGGGAACTTTAGAACTTAAAGATTGGGATGAGATTGGCAAACAATTCAAAATTGCTCATAAAGGGGGACATTTTATCCCACCCACCATTTGGTCAATCTGGGCTTCAGTTCGCTCTGTCTTAGACTCCTTACAGACTCAGGAGGACAAAATGGAGACTGATCCCTCCTACCTCTCCTCTGAGGAGGTCGAGGAAGTTCTCAGTTCTCTTTCCCCTGAGGATACTGCACAAATTGAGAACATAATTTCACAGGAGGACTTTCACTCTGACATGCCTGTGCCACCGCCACCCACACCAGAGGCTACCACACCCCTGTTGTCGCTTTACAATGAGCTTTTAACTGACCTAAATGCACTCATTTCCCCCAACCAGCAAAACTTAGCTGAAACATATCAACAGCCATTGTGGCCAGACCCTCCTGTCTCTCCTCCCTCTTTTAACGCTGCCACTGTGCAAATAGCGGATAAGATCAGGCAGCCTGAAAACGAGTCTATAAATTATGTTCCTATGCAGCCCAGTACAGAGGCTCCGCTATCTCAACAGCCGGGAAAAGAGGCTCCCAATTCTCGGCCCGGTAAGGAGGCCCTCAATCCTATTTCTTCTAATCGGACTCAGAGTCACAGGCTCCCTTGAATCCTGGATCCTTTCCTGCCAATCGGACTCAGTTAGAGTAACAGGCTCCCTTGAAGCCTGGTTCCTTTTCTGAAAATCGGACTCAGAATCCCAGGCTCCCTTGAAGCCTGGATCCTTTCCTGCTAATCGGACTCAGTTAGAGTCACAGGCTCCCTGGAAGCCTGGATCCTTTTCTGAAAATCGGACTCAGTTACAGTCACAGGCTCTCTGGAAGCCTGGATCCTTTTCTGAAAATCGGACTTAGTTACAGTCACAGGCTCCCTTGAAGCCTGGATCCTTTTCTGAAAATCAGACTCAGTTACAGTCACAGGCTCCCTTGAAGCCTGGATCCTTTCCTGAAAATCGGACTCAATTAGAGTCACGGGCTCCCTGGAAGCCTGGATTGTTTCCTGAAAATCGGACTCAGTTACAGTCATGGGCTCCCTTGAAGCCTGGTCCACTTCCTACAAATCGGACTCGGATAGAGTCACAGGCCCCTGTGAAGCCTGGTTTGCAGTTGCTGTGGCAGCCTGGTTTTCAGGCCCATGAAAGACCTGCTCAGCAGGTAATCTGGTCTCAATCTGGCTCTAAGTTTCTCAACTCTCCTTCTATTCAAAATTCTACACCTTTTCCTGCTCCTGGTCTGGTCACAACTGCTGTTGCTAATACTACTATTGCCGCTCATAAGCAACAAATTACATACATCCCTGAAAATGACACTCCGCTTATGAGGGCTATAATTCAGGCAAGGGAATACGGGGATCCTGAAGCCTGGCAATTTCCTGTAATTTTACAACCTCCAGTACCTGCCACCCCAACAATGCAAAACCACCCACAGCCTGTTGTTGATCCTGCCCAGCAGGCGGCTGATCCCGCAGCTCAACAAGATCAAGAGGCTGATAATCAAGCCCCTCAGCCCGAAAATTAGGCTGCTCAGGGAAATAATCAGGCTCCGCAATTGCCTGCTCCTGGGGTACAGCCGATACCTGGCATTCCTGCAGTTCAGGCGGTAGTTCAGCCTGACCCCATATATCCAGGCCAGGTCCAGCTATGCCCTGCTACTTGGGAAAGTTTTTCTTTTAAATTCCTCAAAGATTTTAAGGAATCAGTGAAACAATATGGCACCAACTCTCCTTTTGTCCGTTCCACATTAAAAAGCCTTAGCAGAAGATAAACGTTTGGTACCCTATGATTGGGAACTTTTAGCAAAGTCATTCTTATCTAAATCTCAGTATTTACAATTCAGGACTTGGTGGGTTGATGCTGTCCAGGAACGCATTCGTCTTAATCAGGGCTCTAATCCTCCTGTTAACGTTACGGCTGACCAGTTACTGGGAATGGGTCAATGGGCTGCAATCCGACACCAAACTATACTAAATGATGAGGTTATTGAACAACTGCAAAAATGTTGCTTAGATGCTTGGGACAAAATTCAAGATGATGGTAAAGTATGCCCATCTTTCACAGCCGTCAGCCAGGGACAACATGAGCCCTACCCAGACTTTATTGCTCGTCTTCAAGATGCAGCAGAAAAGGCTATTCCTGATAGCCACGGCCAAAGACTTGTTGTAGAACTTATGGCTTATGAACAAGCAAATCCAGATTGTCAGGCGGCTATTCGCCCCGTCAAAGGCAAAATTCCACCGGGTGGTGATGTGCTCACCTCCTACATTAAAGCCTGTGAAGGGGTGGGAGGAACTCTGCATACAGCAATGATTATGGCACAAGCTATGGCCTCTATTCGAATGCCTGGACAATTCTCTGTCCAATGCTTCATATGTGGCCAGAAGGGACATGCAAAAAGAAATTGCCCTTGGCGTGCAGGTCGCCGTCCCTTACATCACCAAGAACAACAAAAAACTCTTCAGCAGCAGGACACCCCACCTTCTACTGTGTGCCCACGATGCCGAAAAGGCTTTCACTGGGCATCTCAATGCCATTCCAAATTTGATATTAATGGCAATCCTTTATGACTTTCTAAAAATCAGGGAAACCGGATGAGGGGCCGGCCCCAGGCCCCTTTAAACAATGGGGCATTCCTCAACTCTCAGCCCCGGGCGTCCAGCCAGACGGGAGCCTTCCCAGTTCATTCCATTCAATTTCCACCCCAATTCCCACTTCAGCAATTTGTCCCACAGGATCTAATGGCTCAGCCCCAGCATGAATCTCAGTACAATGCTTGTCCCCCGCCACCACAGGCTCAGCAGCAGTAGATCTCTCTTGTACCAGAGATATTTCTTTGTTGCCTGGAGAGCCACCTATTGCTATTCTTACAGGTGTTTTTGGCCCTTTGCTGGCTGGCAGTGTAGGTTTGCTACTACGATGTTCAAGTTTAAATTTAAAAGGTGTTCAAGTACATACTGGTGTAATTGCTTCTGACTATTCAGGTGAAATTCATAGTCATTAGCTCTGCAGTCCCTTGGAATGCAGCAGCAGGGGACTGCATTGCTCAACTCCTGATACTTCCTTACATTCCTTTGGGATCCAGTTCTAGTAAAAGAAAAGGAGGTTTTGGTAGCACAGATTATCAAGGTAAAGCGGCCTGTTGGGCCAGCAAAATTTCTGACACTCGTCCTGTGTGCTCTGTGCATATTCGGGGAAAGAAGTTTGAGGGAATGATTGATATGGGTGCTGATGTTTTTATTATAGCTTTACATCAATGGCCCGGACACCGGCCAAAGGAGCATGCCTCCACAGCATTAGTGGGTGTCGGTCAGGCTTCAGTGGTATATGAAAGCTCCACAATTTTACATTGCACAGGCCCTGAAGGACAGACTGGAACTATTCGCCCCCTTATTACACCCATTCTTGTTAATCTGTGGGGAAGAGATCTTTTATATCAATGGGGGGCTCAGATTACTTTTCCTAAAGGCAATTACAGCCAGCAGAGTAAAGATATGATGACTAAAATGGGATTTGTTCAAGGTATGGGTTTAGGAAAATCAGCACAAGGCATCACTGAGCCTATCATACCTACTCCTAAAGCAGACTCTACAGGACTTGGTTATTCTTTTTAGAAGCAGTCACTATCAAGCCTCCAGACCCCATCCCTTTGATGTGGAAAACTCAAAAACCTGTCTGGGTAGATCAGTGGCCGCTTCCAAAAAATAAGCTGGAGGCACTTCATATTTTGGTTCTTGAACAATTAAAATTGGGACACATTGAACCTTCTTTTTCTCCTTGGAATTCACCTGTTTTTGTTATCCAAAAGAAATCTGGTAAGTGGAGAATGCTTACTGATCTTAGGGTGGTAAATGCTGTCCTTCAGCCTATGGGGACATTACAACCTGGTTTACCCTCCCCCGTATGATTCCTGAGTACTGGCCACTTATCATCATTGACCTTAAAGATTGCTTCTTTACCGTTCCTCTGGCCCCTCAGGATTTTGAAAAATTTGCTTTCACTGTTCCAACCCTTAATATCGCTCCTGCAGCACGTTACCATTGGAAAGTTCTACCTCAAGGTATGCTCAATAGCCCTACTATTTGTCAATATTATGTGGGATGCATATTAAAGCCAGTTAGAGATAAATTTCCCCAATTTTATATTATTCATTACACAGATGATATTCTTTGTGCAGCACCTTCACGTTCTGTATTGATATCTTGTTTTTCTGCATTACGACAAGCAGTCACAGCAGCTGGCTTGGTTATCGCCCCAGAAAAAATTCAGACTTCATCCCCCTATTACTATTTAGGAATGCAACTAGAGGACAAGGTCATTAAGCCTCAAAAAGTTCAACTCAGACGAGACTCCTTAAAAACTCTAAATGATTTCCAAAAATTACTTGGAGATATTAATTGGATTCGTCCCTCCTTAGGCATTCCTACTTATGCTCTGTCTAATCTTTTTGCAACACTACGGGGCAATCCTGATTTATACATTAAAAGGTCTTTGACTCCTGAGGCAGATTCTGAATTACAACTTATAGAAAAATGCATTCAACAGTCTCAGGTTACCAGAGTGAATCCACATTTATCTTGTGAAATACTAATTTTTCCCACTGAACATTCTCCAACAGGACTCATTATTCAGGCACATAATTTAATTGAATGGTGCTTTCTTCCACACAACTCTTTACGGACGCTAACTATATATCTAGATCAAATTTCTACCTCAATTGGTCAGGCTCGTTCTCATCTCCTTCATCTTTCGGGAACAGAGCCCCAAAAAATCATTGTTCCCCTTACCCGATTACAAGTTCAACAGGCTTTTGCTACTTGCATCGCTTGGCAAGTACATTTGGCAGGTTTCCCGGGTATAACTGATAAACACTATCCTAATGTAAAATTATTTCATTTCCTTAAACTCACTTCTTGGATTTTACCTAACATTACTAGAAACACCCCATTACCTGAAGCTGTCACTGTTTTCACTGATGCTTCCTCTAATGGCTGAGCAGCATATACAGGACCAAGAGAACGTGTTCTTAACACACGAGCTATTTCAGCACAATGAGCTGAACTGCTTGCTGTTATGGCTGTCCTTGAAGATTTTCCTGAACCAGTTAACATCGTCTCTGACTCAGCATATGTAGTACATGTTGCTCGCAACATTGAAACTGCCTTAATCAAATTTTTGCCCGATAACCGATTTTTTCTTTTTCAAAAATTTCAGTCTGTGCTCAGAGCAAAGTCTTCTCCTTTCTACATTACTCACATTCGGGCCCACACACCTCTCCCCGGACCCCTCTCGACAGCAAATGCCAGAGCTGATACATTAGTTACTCCCGTTTTTACAGATGCACAAAACTTTCATGCTTTAACCCATGTCAACGCTGCAGGACTCCGAAAAAAGTTCCCCCTTACATGGAAACAAGCTAAAACCATTTTATGTCACTGTCCTACTTGTCAAGTGTTAATTTTACAGCCACTGTCTTCAGGAGTTAATCCTAGAGGACTTTCACAGAATGCTCTCTGGCAAATGGATGTGACTCATTATCCTCCTTTTGGCAAGCTTTCTTTTATACATGTAACTATTGATACCTTTTCTCATTTTATTTGGGCCACTTGTCAAACAGGAGAAAGTACAGCTCATGTTAAATGACATATACTTTCCTGTTTCTCAGTTATGGGCTGTCCTGAAAAACTAAAAACTGATAACGGCCCTGGCTACACTAATGCTGCTTTCAGACAGTTTACTCAGACCTAGGCAATTACTCACACAACTGGCATCCCCTAAAATTCTCAAGGACAGGCTGTTAGGTAACTAGAGTTAGGTAACTAGAGCACCCTAATGGCGCTGGTTCCGGGTTCTTCTTCCTCAATGCAAGCCCGCCAAAGGAAAAACCAATCAGAGAGAGGTGTTTTTCCCGCCTCGCTCTAAGCCCCACCCCAGCCAATCACAAACATCCACGCAGCCCTCCTGGGCATAAAAGAAGCAAACCCCCCACCGCTCTCTCTCTCTCTCTCTCTCTCTCTCTCTCTGTCTCTCTCTCTCTCCTGCCCAGCCCAGCCTGCTGCCTCCAATAAAGATCTCTTGGCCGAGCTGGTATGCCATGGTCTTAAGTCTCAGCGTCACTCTTTCACAGGCTTTAGTTGAACGAACCAATAAAACACTCAAAGATCAACTTCGAAAACAAGCAACTAAATCAAAGGGAGATGCTATTACTCCTCATGCCCAATTAAATCTGGCTCTTTTCACACTAAATTTCTTAAACTTAACAAGAAATCAACCTTTCACAGATGCAGAACAACACTTCACTGGAAATAAATTTGATCCACAAAAAGGAATGCGGGTATGGTGGAAGGACGTAAAAACTAACACATGGGAATTAGGCACGGTCATAACTGGGGGTAGGGGTTTTGCTTGTGTTTCCCCAGGAAAAAGACTACAGCCCGTGTGGGTTCCCTCCCGACAATTAAAATTGCACCATAACTCCAAAGATGAAACGCTGCCAGAAACAAAAGGCAAAGACCCATTGGAAACAAAAGAGTAACTTTCACCGCCTGACACATACACTTCAGGACCTCCACATTGAGGCAAAATCTCGCCGTGTGACCTACAACACCTCTCATTCAACTCCACCAACATGGGGTCAAATAAAAGTTTAATCTCATCAAACAGAAAATTTCTTAACAGATAAAAGAATCCCAAAAACGACCGGTAATATAATTCTGGCTGCCTTTATGGTAGTCAGTGCAGCAGTAAGTATACCACCAGTTGGGGCAATTCAAAATTATACTTATTGGGCATATGTTCCTTTTCCCCCTCTAATTCGGTCTGTCTCCTGGATGGACTCCCCAGTAGAAGTTTACACTAACAATAGTGCATTCATGCCGATCCCTAATGATGATCAGTTCCCAGCTCAACCGGAAGAAGAAGGTATGCACTTAAATCTGTCAATTGGTTATAAATATCCACCACTACGCATTGGGAAGACGCCTGCCTGTTTAGCTTATTCGTACCAGAATTGGAGGTGGACTGTATCGTCCTTTACAAGTGATTCTTATCAATTGCATAATGTGTTCAGTACTAACTCTTTTCAACTTTTCACTGTCAAACGTAATCCACATGAGGGATGGAGAATTCCTCTCACTACCAAAGCTAATAAAACAAAAGGACTGCCAGACTGTCCAAAGAAACCTACAAAGGGTCCTTTTAAAGTGACTTCAATTTTATGGGATGATTGTAATGCTCCTAAGGCCGTTGTACTTCCAACTCTAGCCACGGGTATTGTTATTGATTGGGCTCCAAAAGGATATTATTGGCAAGATTGCTCCGGCAAAACTACCTTATGCTCAGAGTTTATTTATTCCTTAAATTATATAGAGCATGGATGGCAGTCTTACATGCTGAGACAATGGGTGTCTCCTTACCCATTTAAATGGAAGGACGCAGGCACTGCTCCTCCTAGACCAAAAATGATTCATCCCTTTGTCATCCCGGAATATCCTGAACTATGGAAATTAGCTGCAGCCCTGATAGGAATAAGGATATGGAATGCTACCTATCAACTCCTTCGTACTAATACCAAAACACCCACATTCAACATCACCCTCATTTCTGAATGGGTGATACCCATCAGGAGCTGTGTCAAACCCCCTTACATGCTGTTGATTGGAAATATAATTATTACTCCTAATGAGCAAACTGTAGAATGTGATAACTGTAAGCTGTTCACTTGCATTGATGCAACTTTTAACCCCACTACAAGTATTCTCTTAGTAAGGGCTAGGGAGGGGGTATGGATACTAGTTTCTTTACATCGTCCATGGGAATCTTCCCCCTCTATTCACATAGTCAATGAAGTTCTTAAAGGTATCCTCAAAAGAACAAAGAGATTTATTTTTACTCTTATTGCAGTCCTTGCAGGACTAATTGCGGTTACTGCAACAGCAGCAACTGCTGGAGTTGCCATTCACAATTCTGTTCAAACCGCTCACTATGTCAAAGCATGGCAAAAAAACTCCTCCAGACTTTGGAATTATCAGGCTCAAATTGATCAAAAATTAGCTAATCAAATTAATGATCTCCGCCAAAGTGTAACATGGCTGGGAGATAGAGTTATGAATTTGGAACACCGTATGCAATTACAGTGTGATTGGAATACTTCTGATTACTGCATAACGCCTTATGCTTATAATCAAGATCAACATAGCTGGGAAAAGGTCTCAAGACATTTAAAAACCTGGGATGATAACTTAACCTTGGATATTTTACAACTTAAAGAGCAAATTTTTGAGGCTTCACAAGCCCATTTATCCACTGTTCCTGGCTCAGACATATTTGAAGGCATAACTAAACACTTATCTGATTTTAATCCCTTCAAATGGTTCAAACCCTTCGGAGGATCATTGTTGTTATTGGCATTATTAATGTTGGTATGCTTATGTAGTCTCCTTTTAGTCTGCAGATGCCTCCAAGGAGTGCGAAACCAAGTCCGAAGTCAACGACAAGCAATGATGGCAATGGCGATCCTAGTTAATAAAAAGGGGGGAGATGTGGGCGGCAAGCCACCCAGGTGCCGAGGCAAGAGACCGAGGACATGAGCTGTTCCAGTATAATAAAATATAAAACAAGAATAGTCATACCAGATATAGATCTTAGATATGATTATATATGAATATCATTAATCATTAGTTGGTAGTAATTACTCTTTATTCCAATATTATAATAATCCCTGCTCTATAATCATAACCTAGGAAAAACCAGACCATACAGAGATAGGAGCTGAGAGGACATAGTGAGAAGTGACCAGAAGACAAGAGTGGGAGCCTTCTGTTATGCCTGGACAGGGCCACCAGAGGGCTCCTTGGTCCAGCGGTGACGCCAGCATCTGGGAAGATGCCCATTGCCAGGCGGACCGTGGTCTAGCGGTAGCAAAAAGGTGCCAAGCAACACCACCCGCTACTTAGCAGACCAGGAAAGGGAGTCACCCTTTCCCCGGGGGAGTTTAGAGAAGACTCTGCTCCTCCACCTCTTGTGGAGGGCCTGACACCAGTCAGGCTTTCCTGCAGTTATCCGGAGCCCTAACTGTCTCCCTGTGATGCTGTGCTTCAATGGTCACGCTCTTAGTCCACCTTCATGTTCCATCCTGTACACCTGGCTCTGCTTTCTAGATAGCAGTAGTAAATTAGTGAAAGTACTAAAGGTCTCTGATATGTAGAAATAATGGCGTAAGCTGTCTTTCGCTTTGTCTTCTCTCTCTCTCTGCCTCGGATGCCAGGCAGGGAAGGGCCCCCTGTCCAGTGGACACGTGACCCACGTGACCTTACCTATCATTGGAGAAGACTCACATTCTTTACCCTGCCCCTTTTGCTTTGTATACAACAAATAACAGCGAAGCCAGACATTCGGGGCCACTACCGGTCTCCGCGCATTGGTGGTAGTGGTCCCCCGGGCCCAGCTGCCTTTTCTTTTATCTCTTTGTCTTGTGTCTTTATTTCTACACTCTCTCGTCACCGCACACGGGGAGAGACCCGTCGACCCTGTGGGGCTGGTCCCTACAAATATTACTTGAATGAGCGCATGAATAGACTTCTCTTGATTCCCAATTCTGTAGTCTTTGTATCTGAGATAGGAATTCAGCAGGACTAGTTTATAAGACAATGAGTCATATGACACCACTGGTAAGACAGGAGAAAGTAAACAACAGGTAACAAGATCCTGCCAATAAGAGGCATACAGTAAGGAAACCAGCCTATTTCTCTAAAAGTTCAAGCATGAAAAATTAAAAAAAAAAAAAAAGAAACCAGCCTAAACCAGCTAGAACCAAGATGGCAACAAAACTGACCTTCCCTGCTCATTATACACTAATTATAACATATTAGCATGCTAAAAAACATGCCCACCAGAGCCATGACAGTTTACAATTGCCGTGGCAATACCCAAAGTTACCCTGTATGGTTTGGACAGGGAAACCCCCAGTTCCGGAAGCACCCCCTCTTCCCAGAAAACTCATGAGTAATCGACCCCTTGTTTAGCATATAATCATGAAATAGTCATAAAATAGCCAGCTAACAACCCCTGCTCCCCATGCTACTATACATATGGGATGGCCCTGCTCTGCCTATGGAGTAGCCACCCTTTTATTTTACTTTTTAATAAACCTGCTTTCATTTTACTCTGTCAGCTTGCCCTGGAATTCTTTCCTGCACAAAGCCAAGACCCCATTTGGCCTCCCGGGCTAAGCCTCAGTTTTGGAGTTCACCTTGTGATATATCTGTAACATGCTTCTAGTTAAACCTGCTATCTTAAAGAAGTAGGATTCAAGTCATTAGCGTTTTTCCTGTCTCAACAGTCCATGAATCTGTCCAAATTACCTTATTGCCATATAAACTTCAGAATTTGATAGGATTTGGGGTCCCAAAATATCATCTAATCTGTCTCTCTTCTTCTACACAGACCTACCTACAGCTAAGCCATTATTAACTATATTTTTCAAATCAAAATTTATTGAATACCTTCTAACTGCAAAGTAAGGTTAATGCTTCTTATGGCTAGATTTTATCTTTCTGAGCAAAGACTGTGGTCACTTAAAAAAAAAAAAAAAAACTTGGCTGGGCATGGTGGCTCACGCCTGTAATCCCAGCATTTTGGGAGGCTGAGGCAGGCAGATCATGAGGTTAGGAGTTCAAGACTAGCCTGTACAATATGGTGAAACCCTGTCTCTACTAAAAATACAAAAATTAGCCAGGCGTGGTGGTGCATGTCTGTAGTCCTAGCTACTCAGGAGGCTGAGGCAGGAGAATCACTTGAAACTGGGAGGTGGAGGTTGTAGTGAGCCGAGATCGTGCCACTGCACTCCAGCCTGGGCGACAGAGCAAGACTCCATCTCAAAAGAAAAAAATCTCCATGTACTTAGTAGGGTACCCCTGATGGGGTAGATGTTTTAATGAACACTTGACGATTAATGTTCTGCAAGCTATTTATTCTTTCATCAGTTTAGTTTCAGCAGCCTGCCTGTCAGAATTCTAAACTACACTTCTGCTAGTATTGCTGAATCTGTGAGGTTTCTGGGTCACAGTAGCCAGATAGAACTCATGACTAACTCCCCAAAATATGACTGTAGACCCTGTCTTACCTACTTCTTAGTATACTGGTGACCTGACAGCTGTTATTAAAAAACCCTGTGGTTACTATGTTCTCAACTCATAATGATCCCTGTAATCAGCCAGGCAAAATTAGCTGTGAGTATCCTAATCTTTGCCATATCCCTCAGGCCATCCAACTGTGAGTTCCTTGCTCTTTCAAGGCTGACTCTGATGTTGTTAGAACAGTAAAGACAAAAAATAAAAACGGGTGCCAAATGCTAGAGCTTCTTGCACTCTAAGCCTCACAAATGATGTCATAATGTCAGTGCATTTGAGTTAGAAAGAGGTTCAGGAAATATTAAGGCAAATTTCTTTAGCTTGCCTAGGACACATCTCAAGCCAACAGTAATGAACTGACTTGCCTAAGATCACCCAATTAGCCACTGGCAGAGCTAGGACTATAGCCTCTCCCCTATTCTCAAGTTCAGCATCATTTCTCTCCATTTAAAAATGGTCCAAACACTATTTCTGAAAAGAAAAAGAATGAAAAGGAGAAAAATTTCAAATTATTAGTCAAATTCATAGAGGGAAAAATTTTTTGGCATCACTGGGTCAGAATTTTGTACAAAGATTTTCTTGAAAGGTCAATGAGCCGCGGGCCGGGCGTGGTGGCTCACACCTGTAATCCCAGCACTTTGGGAGGCTGAGACAGGTGGATCACAAGGTCAGGAGATCGAGACCATCCTGGCTAACACGTGAAACCCCGTCTCTACTAAAAATACAAAAAATTAGCCGGGCGCAGTGGTGGGCGCCTGTAGTCCCAGCTACTCGGGAGACTGAGGCAGGACAATGGCGTGAAGCTGGGAGGTGGAGCTTGCAGTGAGCTGAGATCGCACCACTGCACTCCAGCCTGGGCAATAGAGCGAGACTCCGTCTCAAAAAACAAGAAAGGGCAATGAGCCATTCAAATCACCCTGAGTCTTTCTAAAGACATAAATTCTTCATAAATTAAAATTTTATGATTATCATAAGAATGTATTAGTTTTTAATCAGGTAGTTAAGTGTAAACATTTTAAGTGGAAAGCCTCATGGTTACACATGCAAATTACTGCCTATAAAGCATATTTTCTTTAATTTACTAATGACACAAGAAAATGTACAAAACTGAAGTGAAATCAAGACACATGTGAATGGTCTAAACTCAAATAGAAAATACAGATACCAGGGCTTTGAGAATTGGCTAAGATGTCCTTTCTTAACATTCTAAAGGCTGGGCGCGGTGGCTCACGCTTGTAATCCCAGCACTTTGGGAGGCCGAGGTGGGCGGATCACGAGGTCAGGAGATCGAGACCATCCTGGCTAACACAGTGAAACCCCGTCTCTACTAAAAATACAAAAAAAATTAGCCGGGTGTGGTGGCGGGTGCCTGTAGTCCCAGCTACTCGGAGAGGCTGAGGCAGGAGAATGGCGTGAACCTGGGAGGCGGAGCTTGCAGTGAGCCGAGATTGCGCCACTGCGCTCCAGCCTGGGTGACAGAGCGAGACTCCGTCTAAAAAAAAAAAAAAAAAAAAAAAAAACTAAGTAATGAAACTGAAAATGAGACAAGGGTTTGGGAAGGAATGGTGCATAGAGTAACAGGAAGAAATATTTATGAAAAGGAAGAAAATCTATGGATTTATGAATAGTTTTGATCCAATGGAATTACACTTGAACTCTTTTAACAGAAGTTCCTTTCAACTCAAGAATGATAGAAGCATTATGTATTTGTGGATTTCTCTCACAGCAAATTAAGTGTTGATGGATATTAGATCATTTATGATTTAAAAATCAAGCATTTTATTTGAATTTTTCTTTTTTTCTGAAAAATTATGTCTACATAGCTAAATAAGCAAAATATATATAAATGACAAAACTATCAGGAATTTTGCCCAATGATTGTCCCAGGCACTGTCCCGGGTAAGTGAGAGAAAGTGGGATCTAGTGTACTGGTAGAGGAGTTGGCCATAAATTAGAGTCCAGGCCATTTCTCCATAGTAACAGGAGGGAAGACAGGTTCCCTCCTGTTACTATGGAGTACAATGGGAATACTTCCTGGAAGGTCAGGGGATGTGGTGGTGAGAGCATTTGGAAGTTCTTTTCTAGTTCTCTTAGTGAAATAGGAAGCATGAGAGTGGAGATGGGGAGAGGAATTGGAAGTTTGGGGTGGATGAAGTGTTGATTGGCTTAAAAAGTCAGACAATGAAGGAAACAGAAAAATCCATCTTTCACCTGGATGATTGCCTTAGCTTCCTAGCCAGTATCCATGTCTGACCTTGGTACCCTATACTCTATTCTCAACAGAGCATCCAAAATGGTTCCTTTAAACTAAGTCAAGTTAAGTCACTTCTCTATTCAAAATCCTCCTATGAAAATTGGTAAATTATATGTAAATCTCAATAGAGCTGAATAAACAATAACACCAAACACCATCACCTCCTACATTTTCTCTTCTCATTCAGCATAAAAGCCAAACTGGCTGTGGCCTATACTAGCCTGTGTGCTGTGTGGCCTGCAACCCCTTACCTCTCTCATCTCAACTCCTACTGTGCTGCTATCACTCACCCCTCTCTGGCCACATGGCCTTCCTGATGCTCCCACGAAGTTTAAGCACATCTGCACCTTGGGCTTTGCATTTGCTGTTGCTTCTGCGGAGGAACTTAATCCCCCTCCTCTCCCCAAATATCTGCAGGGCTCATATTCTTTTTTTTTTTTTTTTTTTTTTTGGAGATGGAGTCTTGCTCTGTAGCCCAGGCTGGAATGCAGTGGTGTGATCTCAGCTCAACG
This sequence comes from Nomascus leucogenys, assembly GCF_006542625.1. NCBI lineage: Eukaryota > Metazoa > Chordata > Mammalia > Primates > Hylobatidae > Nomascus > Nomascus leucogenys. The sequence goes on from NC_044388.1 coordinate 89,047,237, forward strand.
CAACCTCCACCTCCCAGGTTCAAGAGATTCTCCTGCCTCAGCCTCCCGAGTAGCTGGGACTACAGGCATGTGCCACCACGCCCAGCTAATTTTTGTATTTTTAGTAGAGACAGGGTTTCACCATGTTGGCAAGAACGGTCTCAATCTCTTGACCTCGTGATCTGCCCACCTCAGTCTCCCAAAGTGCTGGGATTACAGGCGTGAGCCATCGTGCCCGGCCCATATTCTCAGTTTCTATAAGTCTCTGTTCAATGGCATCTATCAGTGAAGCCTTCTCTCACTCCCCTATATTAAATAACAGCTGTCCTATGCCTTCCCTAGCCCCGTTACTCTGGTATAGTTTCCTCTATTTATCACTACAAATGATGTTCAGTAGGTTACGTGAATTAGTGCATTTTTGAATTAATATTTTCAACTTATACATTTACTGGAATGTAACCCCATGCTAAGCTGAGGAACATCTGTGTTTACATTATTGTCTGTGTGCCCATCCAAGACTGTCAGCTCCACATAGGCAGGGACTTTGTGTTATTCACTGTTATATCCCAATGCTTAGAACATTAGCTGGCAAAAACTAGGCACTCAATGAATATTTATTCAGTGAGTGAAAGAAAGAAAATCTTCCCTCCCTCTGGACAGAGGTGATATTTCAGGAAATAAAAAATACAGCAGAGCTGCATTACAGATACACATGTACATCTCATTTGTACAAATCTGCCCAACAGGCTCAAGAAAGTATGTCATCTAAAGGTAAGAGTGAGATGGGAGAATCTCCTGTTTCCTCAGTCTCAGTTCTCACAGCCCTCTTGTAAGTGAGCATCTTGCTATGCTGAGTTATTTTAATGTTTAAAGAACATAGTTGGGGTACATTTATACATGTATATTATTGCATGGTTGTATACACATTACATGTACATACACATTATGAACTATCATTCATAACAATGTATTGTATTCTTGAAAATTGCTATGAGAGCAGTTTAAGTGCTCTCACCACAAAAAAAATGAAAAGTACATGAGGTGATGCATGTTCATTAGCTTGATTTAGCCATTCTACTATGTATACATATTTCAAAACATGTTACACATGATAAATATATACAATTTTTATTTGTCAGTTATAAAGAAAAATTAGGCTGCGCACGGTGGCTCACACCTGTAATCCCAGCACTTTGGGAGGCTGAGGCAGGCAGATCACGAGGTCAGGAGTTTGAGACCAGGTTGCCCAACATGGTGAAACCCCGTCTCAACTAAAAATACAAAAATTAGCCAGGTGTGGTGGTGCACGCCTGTAATCCCAGCTACTCAGGAGGCTGAGGCAGGAGAATCGCTTGAACCCAGGAGGCAGAGGTTGCAGTGAGCCAAGATCGTGCACTGCACTCCAGCCTGGGCAACTGGGCGAGACCCTGTCTCAAAAAAAAAAAAAAAAAAAAAAAATTGGAAGCAAATAATGAGCAATTCTTAAAAGAGATTATCAAGGAACATTTAATTGCATATGATTTTTCCACACTGCAAGGTGAAACTTTAGAAATTAAACCCAGCTTAAGGTACAAATGCCTTGAAAAGTTTTGCTTACCAAAGACAGGTAGTCAGGGGCCAGTGGTCAGGTCCTTCTTCTTGATACCATCTTATATAAGTCAGTAGAGACCTGAGAAAGCAGAGCTGAAAAAGGAAAGGGGCCCTGAGAACTCAGGGTTGCCTTTATGGGAAGGCTATCTGACCACCTGGATATAACCCACACCCTCTGTAAAAGTCAGAATGAATCTGGGAACAGGTTCTGTCAGGCCTCTGAGCCTAAGCCAAGCCATTGCATCCCCTGTATACATCCAGATGGCCTGAAGTAACTGAAGATCCACAAAAGAAGTAAAAATAGCCTTAACTGATGACATTCCACCACAAAAGAAATGAAAATGGCCTGTTCCTGCCTTAACTAAATGACACTGTCTTGTGAAATTCCTTCTCCTGGCTCATCCTGGCTCAAAAGCTCCCCTACTGAGCACTTTGTGACCCCTACTCTGCCCGCCAGAGAACAACCCCCCTTTGACTGTAATTTTCCTTTACCTACCCAAATCCTATAAAATGACCCCACCAGGCAAGTACCCCTCAACCCCTTCTCCTTCACCCTTAGTGGCAAGTCCTGCTTTTCTAGGGGGCAAGAACCCCCAATCGCTTATTTCTGCACCCCAACCTCTTATCTCTGCACCCCAATCCCTGATTTCCACACCCCAATCTCTTATATCTCTCTGCCCCAATCTCTTATTTCCGTGCCCCAACCCCTTCTCTGCTTTTCTGGAGGGCAATAACCCCCCACCCCTTCTCCGTGTCTCTACTCTTTTCTCTAGGCTTGCCTCCTTCACTATGGGCAAGCTACAACCCCCGACCCCTTCTCAGTGTCTCTACTCTTTTCTCTGGGCTTGCCTCCTTCACTATGGGCAAGCTTCCACCTTCCATTCCTCCTTCTTCTCCCTTAGCCTGTGTTCTTAAGAACTTAAAACCTCTTCAACTCTCACCTGACCTAAAATCTAAGAGTCTTATTTTCTTCTGCAATGTGGCTTGACCCCAATACAAATTTGACAGTAGTTCCAAATAGCCGGAAAACGGCACTTTCAATTTTTCCATCCTATAAGATCTAAATAATTCTTGTCATAAAATGGGCAAATGGTCTGAGATGCCTGACGTCCAGGCATTCTTTTACACATCAGTCCCTTCCTAGTCTCTGTGCCCAGTGCAAATCATCCCAAATCTTCCTTCTTTCCCTCCCACCTGTCCCCTCAGTCCCAACCCCAAGCGTTGCTGAGTCTTTCTAATCTTCCTTTTCTACAGACCCATCTGACCTCTCCCCTCCTCGCCAGGCTGAGCTAGGTCCCAATTCTTCCTCAGCCTCCGCTCCTCCACCCTATAATCCTTTTATCACCTCCCCTCCTCACACGTGGTCCAGCTTACAGTTTCGTTCCGTGACTAGCCCTCCCCCACCTGCTCAGCAATTTATTCTTAAAAAGGTGGCTGGAGCTAAAGGCATAGTCAAGGTTAATGCTCCTTTTTCTTTATCCCAAATCAGATAGTGTTTAGGCTCTTTTTCATCAAATATAAAAATCCAGCCCAGTTCATGGCTCATTTGGCAGCAACGCTGAGACGCTTTACAGCCCTAGACCCTAAAAGGTCAAAAGGCCGTCTTATTCTCAATATACATTTTATTACCTAATCTGCTCCCGACATTAAATAAAACTCCAAAAATTAGAATCTGGCCCTCAAACCCCACAACAGGACTTAATTAACCTCACCTTCAAGGTGTACAATAATAGAAAAAAGTTGCAATTCGTTGCCTCCACTGTGAGAGAAACCCCAGCCACATCTCCAGCACACTAGAATTTCCAAACGCCTGAACCGCAGCAGCCAGGCATTCCTCCAGAACCTCCTCCCCCAGGAGCTTGCTCCGGAAATCTAGCCACTGGGCCAAGGAATGCCTGCATCCCAGGATTCCTCCTAAGCCGTGTCCCATCTGTGCGGGACCCCACTGGAAATCGGACTGTTCAACTCACCTGGCAGCCACTCCCAGAGCCCCTGGAACTCTGGCCCAAGACTCTCTGACTGACTCCTTCCCAGATCTTCTCGGCTTAGTGGCTGAAGACTGACACTGCCCGATTGCCTCGGAAGCCCCCTAGACCATCACGGATGCTGAGCTTCAGGTAACTCACAGTGGAGGGTAAGTCTGTCCCCTTCTTAATCAATACGGAGGCTACCCACTCCACATTACCTTCTTTTCAAAGGCCTGTTTCCCTTGCCTCCATAACTGTTGTGGGTATTGACGGCCAGGCTTCTAAACCTCTTAAAACTCCCCAACTCTGGTGCCAACTTAGACAATACTCTTTTAAGTACTCCTTTTTAGTTATCCCCACCTGCCCAGTTCCTTTATTAGGCCGAGACACTTTAATTATCTGCTTCCCTGACTATTCCTGGAGTACAGCTAAATCTCATTGCTGCCCTTCTTCCCAATCCAAAGCCTCCTTTGCATCCTTCTTTTGTATTCCCCCACCTTAACCCACAAGTATAAAATACCTCTACTCCCTCCTTGGAGACCGATCATGCCCCCCTTACCATCTCATTAAAACCTAATCACCCTTACCCCGTTCAAGGCCAATATCCCATCCCACAGCATGCTTTGAAAGGATTAAAGCCTGTTATCACTCTCCTGCTGCAGCATAGGCTTCTAAAACCTAGAAACTCCCCTTACAATTTCCCCATTTCACCTGTCCTAAAACCAGACAAGGCTTACAGGTTAGTTCAAGATCTGCACCTTATCAACCAAATTGTTTTGCCTATCCACCCCATGGTGCCAAACCCATATACTATCCTATCCTCAATACCTCCCTCCACAATCCATTATTCTGTTCTAGATCTCAAACATGCTTTCCTTACTATTCCTTTGCACCCTTCATCCCAGCCTCTCTTCACTTTCACTTGGACTGACCCTAACACCCATCAGGCTCAGCAAATTACCTGGGCTGTACTGCTGCAAGTCTTCACAGACAGCCCCCATTACTTCAGTCAAGCCCAAATTTCTTCCTCATCTGTTACCTATCTCGGCATAATTCTTATAAAAACACCGTGCTCTCCCTGCTGCTCGTGTCTGATTAATCTCCCAAACCTCAATCCCTTACAAAACAACAACTCCTTTCCTTCCTAGGCATGGTTAGTGCGGTCAGAATAATTACACAAGAGCCAGGACCACACCCAGTAGCCTTTCTGTCCAAACAACTTGACCTTACTGTTTTAGCCTAGCCCTCACGTCTGCGTGCAGCAGCCGCCACTGCTTTAATACTTTTAGAGGCCCTCAAAATCACAAACTATGCTCAACTTACTCTCTATATTTCTCATAACTTCCAAAATCTATTTTCTTCCTCATACCTGATGCATATACTTTCTGCTCCCCAGCTCCTTCAGCTGTACTCACTCTTTGTTAAGTCCCACAATTACCATTGTTCCTGGCCCGGACTTCAATCCAGCCTCCCACGTTATTCCTGATACCACACCTGACCCTCATGATTGTATCTCTCTGATCCACCTGACATTCACCCCATTTCCCCATATTTCCTTCTTTCCTGTTCCTCACCCTGATCATGCTTGATTTATTGATGGCAGTTCCACCAGGCCTAATTGCCACACACCAGCAAAGGCAGGCTATGCTATAGTACAAGCCACTAGCCCGCCTCTTAGAACCTCTCATTTCCTTTCCATCGTGGAAATCTATCCTCAAGGAAATAACTTCTCAGTGTTCCATCTGCTATTCTACTACTCCTCAGGGATTATTCAGGCCCCCTCCCTTCCCTACACATCAAGCTTGAAGATTTGCCACCACCCAGGACTGGCAAATTAGCTTTACTCAACATGCCCCAAGTCAGATAACTAAAATGCCTCTTAGTCTAAGTAGACACTGTCACTAGATAAGTAGAGGCCTTTCCTACAGGGTCTGAGAAGGCCACCGCAGTCATTTCTTCCCTTCTGTCAGACATAATTCCTCAGTTTAGCCTTCCCACCTCTATACAGTCTGATAACAGACCAGCCTTTATTGGTCAAATCAGCCAACGAGTTTTTCAGGCTCTTAGTATTCAGTGAAACCTTTATATCCCTTACGGTCCTCCATCTTCAGGAAAAGTAGAATGGACTAAAGGTCTTTTAAAAACACACCTCACCAAGCTCAGCCACCAACTTTAAAAGGACTGGACAATACTTTTACCACCTTCCCTTCTCAGAAGTCAGACCTGTCCTCAGAATGCTACAAGGTACAGCCCATTTGAGCTCCTGTATAGACGCTCCTTTTTATTAGGCTCCAGTCTCATTCCAGACACCAGACCAACTCAGACTGTGCCCCAAAAAACTTGTCATCCCTACCATCTTCTGTCTAGTCATACTCCTATTCACTGTTCTCAACTACTCATACATGCCCTGCTCTTGTTTACACTGCCAGTTTACAGTTTCTCCAAGCCATCACAGCTGATATCTCCTGGTGCTATCCCCAAACCGCCACTCTAAACTCTTGAAGTAAATAATCTTTGCTGGCAGGACTATGCTGAATCTCCTTAGGCACTCTCTAATCAGATGTCCTGGGTCCTCCCAATTCTTAGACCTTTTATACCTGTTTTTCTCCTTCTCTTATTCCATTTAGTTTTTCAATTCATACAAAACCATATTCAGGCCATCACCAATAATTCTACACGACAAATATTTCTTCTAACAACCCCACAATATCACCCCTTACCACAAAATCTTCCTTCAGCTTAATCTCTCCCACTCTAGGTTCACACGCCGCCCCTAATCCCGCTCGAAGCAGCCCTGAGAAACATCGCCGCCCATTCTCTCTCCATACCACCCCCCAAAAATTTTTGCCGCCCCAACACTTCAACACTATTTTGTTTTATTTTTCTTATTAATATAAGAAGGCAGGAATGTCATGCCTCTGAGCCCAAGCCAAGCCATTGCATCCCCTGTGACTTGCACGTATATATTCAGATGGCCTGAAGTAACTGAAGATCCACAAAAGAAGTAAAAATAGCCTTAACTGATGACATTCCACCACAAAAGAAATGAAAATGGCCTGTTCCTGCCTTAACTGATGACATTGTCTTGTGAAATTCCTTCTCCTGGCTCATCCTGGCTCAAAAGGTCCCCTACTGAGCACCTTGTGACCCCCACTCTGCCTGCCAGAGAACAACCCCCCTTATGACTGTAATTTTCCTTTACCTACCCAAATCCTATAAAACGGCCCCACCCCATCTCCCTTCGCTGACTCTCTTTTCGGACTCAGCCCACCTGCACCCAGGTGAAATAAACAGCCATGTTGCTCACACAAAGCCTGTTTGGTGGTCTCTTCACACGAACGAGCATGAAACTTTCCCTGCAGAGTACAAAGTGAAAGGCCACTTACATTCCTGTCTCTGGTCACTGGTCCAATCTCACAAACCAGAAACTGGGCTAACTTTATCCTCCCATGATGGGTGGCACTGAGTACACCAGCCCCTTTGTTAACAATAATACTTGTAAAGCATATACAATTTTTTGAAGTGCATTCACAAATTCCACCTCAAAGAACAAACAATTGCTCTTCATCGCCCGCAGAGTGTAGGGAATCAATTCCACAGTTCTTAGAGACTTCAGAAATTTACCAGTAAAATGAAACAAACTATCTCTAGAGAGGAGGTGAGTTTCTGAGGAAAGAGCAAGAACTGGATGTCGGGAAACCTAAATTCTAGTTGGCACTAAATACCTATATCACGGTTTTCTTGCAATTCCCAGGTCTACCACCAAGGTCTGGGGTGGTTGCCCCTCCCCAGATAAACTGCCCCCCATCACAGTCAAAGCAAGGCCCAAAAGCTCTGAGCTCTGTTCTCATGACCCTCCAACCCAGAAGAGAACCCAAGCCCCTGACTGTTAAGGCTGGGATGAGCAGACAGGGCTTTGCCTCCTCCTCACCCCGAAGTGGGATGCTGGCCCAGGTCACCACCAACCACCCCTCCACTGCAACGTGAACCAAATACCCAGCCTGAGCTAATCGCCTTTCCTCCGCCCCCGGCCCGGCCAATGCATTCTCAGGCCTCTCCTGACCCGCCCGAATGGTTGTGTTTGAAGCGGACCTCGCTCCTCACCTCCCATACGAGTGCAAAGGTCGGGAAAGAAAAAGCTCACCTGCTCCACGGAAAAATAAAGAGCACGGTCGGGCGATGTGGTTCCCAAGCCAGGAAGTACGCCTGCGCACGCGGCCAACAGGAACTACATTTCCCAGCATCTTCTGCAAAGGGCGCCCGCGAGCTACGTCTTCCACCAGTGTCTTTCTAATGCTTCGCGGGTTGCGAACGTGCATCTTTTCCATCGTTGTTTACATGAAAAGAACAAAAAAACAAGATTTTTTCGTTTGCTATAAACAACTGTAAATCCAAAGAGGTGCAAAGTTTGCGTTAACAACACCCCTGAAACAAAAGTAATACCTATTCACTATATTAATAGATGATTTATAAATAACCCTTTATTCAACAGATACAAAACCAAACTACCCAGATGGATTCATTGCGGAAATATTTATTAAAGCAGTGATTAATATTTTTTAGCATTCTAAAAGTAAATCTGTGATTTATAGCTAGCTTCTTTGTTATGAGTGTGTGTTGAGGGGGCGGGGGGGGTGGGGTGGGGGGTAGGGGCAGAGACAGAGGGCAGAGAGAGAGAGAGAGAGCAAGCAAGCCCCAGAGAGATTCCATCAAAGAATGAGGTCATACTTTTGGGGTAAATTTTTTTCTAGCTTTTTTACTTTCTATTAGGAACTTAGGTTATGATCACTTCAGTGCTACCAAAAATAGTGTACTGATGAACATCCTTGTAGAGTAATCTGTTCCCTCGTCCACATCTGTTCTTGACAAAAACGTCCAAGAAACGAATATAATGAAGAGGGAATATGCATATCTAACTTTTTTCCTAAACAAACGCATGTAGATTGTAGATAACAGAGAACAGAGATAAGGAAAAAGAACAAAATTAAAGTCAGATAAAAGTTCACTCCAAGATACTCCCTATTATATATTTAAATATGTAATTTCTATGCATATATATACAAATTCTGTATAATTACATATTCTCAAGTATAAAACTATACATACTTTAAAAAATTGCTTTATTGGGCTATGATTGATATAAATGTACACAGTTAATATACACAACTTGATGTGTTTGGAGATAAGTATATACCTGTGAAATCATCAAGCCATCATGCCATCCATCCCATAAATTCATCTATCACTTCCAAAAGTTTCCACCCCTTTGATCTTCCCCAGCCTTTTGTGGTAAGAACACTTAATGTAAGATCTACCCTCTTTAATTATTTTTAAGTATGTTATTGTGAATCGTAGGCTCTTTATGGTACAGAAGACATCCAGATCTTATTTATTTTGTATAAATAAATACTGAAACTTTGTACTGTTTGACCAAAACCTGCCCATTTCTCCCTCATCCAGCCCCTCCACCATTTTACTTTCTGTTTCTATGTATTTCTCTATTTTTGATTCCACATATAAGTGAGATTATGCAATATTTGTCTTTCTGCACCTAACTTATTTCATTTAGCATAATATCCTCCAGTTTCATTCACAATGTCATAAATGACAGGATTTCATTATTAATAAGGCTGAATAATATTCCATTATATGTATATACCACATTTTCTTTACTTGTCCACCAATAGATATTTAGGTTGTTTCCGTATCTTGGCTATTGTGAATACTGCTGCAATAAACATGGAAGTGTAGATATCTCTTTGAGATCCAGATTTCCAGTCCTCCGGATATATACCCAAAAGTGAGATTGCTGGATCAAAGGGTAATTCTATATTTACAGGTACATTTATATTGATTTCCATAGTGGCTGGACCAATTTACATTCCTACTAATAGTACACAGGGTTTGTTTCTCTACATCATCTATTATGTATTTATTTTTACAATAGCTATTTTAACAGAAGTATGGTGATATCTCATTGTGGTTTTGATTTGCATTGCCCTGATTACTAGTGATACTGAGCACTTGTTCATATACCTGTTGGCCATTTGTATGTCTTCTTTGGAAAAACGACTATGCAGATGCTTCACCCAATTTTAATTGGGTTATGTGTTTTTTGCCATTGATGTGTAGGAATTCCTTTGTCAGGTGGATATTAACCCTCTGGATATTAACCTCTTAGTAGATATATGGTCTGAAAATATTTTCTCCAATTCTGTTGGTTGCTTTTTTATCTTTTTATTTTGTTGTTTCTTGCTGCGCAGGAGGGTTTTTTGTTGTTGTGGTTGTTTTTTTGTTTGTTTGTTTGTTTACGGAGTCTCACTCTGTTGCCCAGGCTGGAGTGCAGTGGCATGATGATCTCGGCTCACTGCAACATCCGCCTCCGGTTTGAAGCGATTCTTCTGCCTCAGCCACCTGAGTAGCTGGGATTACAGGTGCATGCCACCACACCCGGCTAATTTTTGTATTTTTAGTAGAGATGAGGTTTCACCATGTTGGTCAAGCTGGTCTCGAACTCGTGACCTCGTGATCCACCTGCTTCAGCCTTCCAAAGTGCTGGGATTACAGGCGTGAGCCACTGCACCCGGCCAATGCAGGAGGTTTTTAGTTTGCTGTAATCCCACTTGGTGTAATCCCAATTTAGTGTCATATCCAATAAATCATTAGCCAGTACAATGTCTAGAATATTTTCCCCTATGTTTTCTTCTAAATGTTTTATTGCTTCAGGTTTTATGTTTAAGTCTTTAATCCATTTTGAGTTAACGTTTGCATGTAGTGTAACATAAGGGTCCAGTTTCATTCATGTGGCTATCCAATTTTTCCAACACTATTTATTGAAGAGACTATCTTTTCATCATTGTGGGTTTATTTCTGAGCTCTCTATTCTGTTCCATTAGTCTAGATGTCTGTTTTTATGCTAGTCATATACTGTTTTGATTAATGTAGCTTTGTAATATATTTTGAAATTAGGGAGTGTGATACTTCCAGCTTTGTTAGTCTGGCTCAAATTTTCCTTGGTTATTTGAGTCTTTTGTGGTTCCAAATGAATTTCAGGATTTTTTCTGTAAAAAAGAATGCTATTGGGATTTTGGTAGTGATTGCACTGTATCCATAGGACACTACTGGAAGTATGAACATTGCTATGCTTTGAATCTTTGTCCTCTTCAAAACTCATGTTGAAATTTAATTGCCATTGTGACAGTATTGAGAGGTGGGACTTTAAAGAGGTGGTTAGGTCATGAGAGCTGTGCCCTCATGAATGGACTAATGCCTTTATCTATCAAGAAAGTGCGGTTGCCTTCCTTTTGCTCTTCTCTCTCTCTCTTTGCCCTTTTGTCATGTGATGCCTTGCATCATGTAATGATATAGCAAAAAGGGCCTATCCAGATGCTGAAACTTGGATACTGGACTTTCCATTTTCCAGAACTGCAAGACAACAAATACCTGTTCATTATAAATGACCAAGTCTATGGTATTCTGTTATAGCAGCACAAAATAGGCTAAGATAGATGTTTTAACAGTAGTAATTCTTCCAATCCACAAATACAGGATGTCTTTCCATTTATGTGTCTTTCAAAGTTTCTTTCACCAATGTTTTGTAGTTGTCCGTGTCTATGTCTTTTATTTCCTTGGTTAAGTTTATTCATAAGTATTTTATTCTTTTTGATGTTACTGTAAATGGAATTGTTTTCTTAATTTCCTTTTTGAATAGATTATTGTTAGTGTATAGAAACACAACTGATTTCTGTATGTTGATTTTGTATCCTGCAAATTTTTTTGTATCCTGCAAATTCAGTAAAGAATTTCTTGTTAATTCTAAGAATTTTTTGTAGACTCCTTAGAGTTTTCTATATTTGGGCATACCTTATTTATTGTGCTTCACTTTATTACACTTAGCAGATAATGCATTTTTACAAATTGAAGGTTCGTGGCAACCTGCACTGAGCAAGGCTATTGGTACCATTATTCCAACAGCATGTGCTTGCTTGATGTCTCTGTCACATTTGGGTAATTCTCACCATATTTCAAAGTTCTTCATTATTATTATATCTGTTACGGTGATCTCTGGTCAGCAATTACGGATGTTATTATTGTGATTGTTTTGGAGTGCCACAGACCATGCACATATAAGACAGACAACCTAATCAATGTTGTGTGTGTTCTGACTGCTTCATCTACTGGCCATTCTGCCATCTCTTTCTCTCTCCTTGGGCCTTTCTATTCCCTGAGATAAAATAATATTGAAATTAGGCCAATTAATAACTCTATAATGGCCTCTAAGTGTTCAAGTGAAAGGAAAAGTCACACATCTCTCACTTTAAATCAAAAGCTAAGCCAGGTGTGGTAGCTCATGCCTATAATCCCAGCACTTTGGGAGTCAGAGGCAGGAGGGTCACTTGAGTCCAGAAGTTTGAGACCAGCCTGAACAACATAGTAATATCCTGTCTACAAAAATTGTTAACGATTTTTTTTTTTTTGAGACGGAGTCTCGCTCTGTCGCCCAGGCTGGAGCGCAGTGGCATGATCTCGACTCACTGCAAGCTCCACCTCCCATGTTCACGTCATTCTCCTGCCTCAGCCTCCCAAGTAGCTGAGACTATGGGCGACCGCCACCATGCCTGGCTAATTTTTTTTTTGTATTTTTAGTACAGACGGGGTTTCACCATGTTAGCCAGGATGGTCTCAGTCTCCTGACCTCGTGATCTGCCCACCTCAGCCTCCCGAAGTGCTGGGATTACAGGCGTAAACCACCACGCCTGGCCAACAATTTTTTTAAAAGCTAGCAATGATTAAGCTTGGTGAGGAAGGTATATAAAAAGCCAAGAGCAGCCAAAAGCTAGGTCTCTTGTGCCAAGCCATTAGTCAAGTTGTGAATGCAAGGGAAATGCTCTTGAAGGAAATTAAAGGCGCTCCTCCAGTGAACACACAAATGCTAAGAAAACAAAAAAGCCTTATTGCTGATATAGAGGAAGTTTTAGTGGTCTGCATAGAAGATTAAACCATTCACAACATCCCCTTATGCTAAAGTCTAATCCGGAGCTAGGCTCTGTCTCTCTTCAAGTCTATGAAGCCTGAGAGAGGTGAGGAAGCTGCAGAAGAAAATTTGGAAGCTAGTGGAGATTAGTTCATGAGGTTTAAAGAAAGCAGTGTTCTCTATAACATAAATGTGCAAGATGAAGCAGCAAATGCTGATGTAGAAGCTACAGAAAGTTATCCAGGAGATCTAGCTAAGATGATTGAAGGAGGTTGCTACACCAAACTATAGATTTTCAGTGTGGATGAAATAACCTTATACTGGAAGAAGATGCCCTCTAGGACTTTCTTAGCTAGAGAGAAGTCAATGCCTGGTTTTAAAGCTACAAAGGACAGGCTTACTCTCTTGTTACAGGTTAATGTAGCTGGTAACTTTAAATTGAAGCTGATGCTCATTTAGCATTCTAAAAATCCTAGGGCCCTTAAGAATTTTGCTAACTATACTCTGTGCTCTACAAATGAAGCAAGAAAGCCAGGATGACACTGGTTTATAGCACGGTTTGCTGAATATATTAAGCCCATTGTTGAGAACTGTTGCTCAGAGAAAGATTCCTTTCAAAATATTACTGCTCAGTGACAATGAACCTAGTCACCAGAGTGCATGCCTGTAATCCCAGCTTCTCAGGAGGCTGAGGCAGGAACCCGGGAGGTGGAGGTTGCAGTGAGCCAAGATCACACCATTGCGTTCCAGACTGGGCAACAAGAGCAAAACTCTATCTAGGAAAGAAAAGAAAAGAAAAGAAAAGAAAAGAAAAGAAAAGAAAAGAAAAGAAAAGAAAAGAAAAGAAAATTGTTCTATCGTAAAGACACATGCATGCATATGTTCATTTCAGCACTATAATAGCAAAAGACATGGAATCAACCTAAGTGCCCATCAACAGTAGACTGGATAAAGAAAATGTGGTACATATATGCCATGAAATACTATGCAGCCATGAAAAAGAATGAGGTCATGTCCTTTGCAGGAATACTGATGGAGCTGGAGGCTATCATCCTTAGCAAACTAATGCAGAAACAAAAAAAACAAATATTGCATGTTCTCACCTTTAAGTGGAAACTAAATAATCAGAACACATGAACACATAGAGGGAAACAACACATACTGGGGCCTACTGCAGAGTGGAGGGTGGGAGGAGGGAGAGGATCAAGAAAAATAACTTATGGATACTAGGCTTAATATCTGAGTGATGAAATGATCTGTACAACAAACCCTGATGACATGAGTTTACCTATATAACAAGCCTGCACATGTACCCCTGAACTTAAAATAAAAGTTAAAAAATTTCTCTCAGCAATGTTTTATAGTTTTCAGAGCTTATCTTCATTAATTTACTCCTAAGTATTTTATCATCTAACATGCTGTTGTAATTGGATTGTTAAATTTTATTTTTTAATATTTTATTTTTAATATGTAGAATACAATTACTTTTTTATTTTTTTGAGACAGAGTCTTGCTCTGTTGCTCAGCCTGGAGTGCAGTGGTGCAATCTTGGCTCACTGCAACCTCCCCTTCCTGGGCTCAGTGACTCTCCAGTCTTTTGTTTTGAGACAGAGTCTCGCTCTGTCACCAGGCTGGAGTGCAGTGGCACGATCTCGGCTCACTGCAACCTCCACCTCCTGGGTTCAAGTGATTCTCCTGCCTCAGCCTCCCAAGTAGCTGAGACGACAGGCGTGCACCACCAAGCCCAGCTAATTTTTGTATTTTTGGTAGAGATGGCATTTCACCATGTTGGCCAGGATGGTCTCGATCTCTTGACCTCATGATCCACCCTTCTTGGCCTCCCAAAGTCCTGGGATTACAGGTGTGAGCCACTGTGCCCAGCGACTCTCCAGTCTTAACCCCCTGAGTAGCTGGCACTACAGGTGCAAGCCACCAATGTCTGGCTAATTTTTGTATTTTTTTGTAGACATGGGGTTTTGCCATGTTGCCCAGGCTAGTCTAGAACTCCTGAACGCAAAGCAATCTGCCTGCCTCAGCTTCCCAAAGTGCTGGAATTACAGGTGTGAGCCACCATGTCTGGCTTACAATTGCTTTTTGTATATTGGCCTTTTACCCTGGGAACTTGATGAATTTATTTATTAGTTTTGGTTAATATTTGTAGATTCCTTAGGATTTTATATGTCTATGATCATATCGATGTGAATAAGTAAGTGTTACTTTTTCTTCCTTCTCAACTTGTCTGCTTTTCATTTATTTTTCTTCTCTTACTACACTGGCCAGGATTTATATTACAGTGTTGAATAAAAATGAGAACAGATAATTTTTTTCTGTTTTTGATCTTACATACAAAGCAGTAACCAGAAAACTGATAGGGTAGAAAAAAAACTTACTATCTCTTGTTCATTTGTTCAGAGTTTTCATCATGAATAGATGTTGAATTTTATAAAATGTTTGTATGCCTCTATAGACATAATTGTGTAAGTTTTCGCATTACTTTATTATGCTGAATTACATTATTTTCACAATTAAATTAAAAACTTGCATTTCTGAAATGCCATTCCAATTAATCAGAACAATTCTACATTTTATGTATTAATGGATTCAATATACTAATTAATGTACTAAATTCTGAAGAATTTATAAATCTATAGTCATCCGGGATATTGATTTGGAGGTTTTCCTATTTATGATGACTTTGGTGTTGCTTTCAGGATAATACTGATTCACTAAAATGAGACGAAAAGTATTTAATTCTCTTCTACTTTCTCAAAGAGTTTTTATAGGATTGGTATTATTTCTTCCTTAAGTATTTGACAGAATACTCTAGTGAAGCCATCTAGACCTGGAGTTTTCTTTTGGGGAAGATTTAAAATTACTGCTTCAATTTATTTAATTGTTATTGGGCCACTGAGGCATTCTATTTCTTCTATACCCTGTTTTGGTAAAATATTTTTAAAGAAAATCTTCCATTTCATCTAAGCTGTCAAATTTCATAGTCTATATTGTTTGCTTTGTTTTACATGCCTTCAAAAAATGCAAACATGATTCTTAATTTAAGACTTCTATGAAAACAGGTCACTGGACCAATTCGGCCAGTTGTCTGACCCCTGTTCTACTTCACTCATTTGTGCTCTTATATTTATTACTGATATCCTCCTACTTAATTTTGGTTAAATTTGTTTGCATTTTTCTTTCTTCATATGGTGGAAGCTTACAAAATTGATTTTAGACATTTATTCTCTTCTAACAAAACATATAAAGCTATAATTGTTTTTCTAAGCTGTGCACCAGGGCATCACAATTTTTTTGTTTTTTTATTTCATTTCAGTATTATCCAAACATTTTCTGATTGTCTTGTGATCTTTTGACTCATGAGTGATTCAAAATTGTGATTTTAATTTCCACATATTTGAGGGCACTTCAGTTGTCTTTGGGTTACTGGTTTTCAGCTTAATGCTGTTTGTTCACAGAATAGATTCTGAATCTTTTCAATATTTTAAAATGTATTATGACTTTTAAAAAGTCATTCAGAAAATGGTCTTACTTGTTGAATGTCTCATGTGTACTTGAAATAAGGTATAGTATGCAGATGTTGAGTGGAATATTCTATAAATGTCAATTAAATGCATTTGATTTACCTATCTGGTAAATCACCTTCCTGCTGACTTTTCGTCTACTTGTTCTATCACTATTGGGAAAGAAGTGCTGAGCTCTGTAACTGTAAGTCTGTCTGACTCTAATTTATATTCTGTCATTTTTTTCTCTTTATTTTGAACCTCTTTGATTAGGTGTAATCACCCTTAGTTAGGATTGCTAGCTATGTTTTTATGAATTAACCATTGTCTGTTTTTGTCCCTGGTAATATAGTTTTTTTTAAAAAATAATTACCTTTATTATTGCTTTCTCTCTCAGTCTCTCTCTCTCTCTCTCTCTCTCTGTGTGTGTGTGCATATGCATGAATGTATGCATATAGATTCAAATTTTCAAATTAGTGTTTTGGGTCGCTTGCTTTCAGCCTGAAGAACTTCCTTTATTATTTCTTGTAAGGTGGCTCAGTTAGCAATGAATTATCTCTTGCATTCATTTTTGAAAGATAAATGTTTTATGTTTTGCTGGATATAAAATTCTTTTTTTTTTTTTTTTTTTTGAGACAGAGTCTCGCTCTGTCGCCCAGGCAGGAGTGCAGTGGCGCAATCTCGGCTCACTGCAAGCTCCGCCTCCTGGGTTCATGCCATTCTCCTGCCTCAGCCTCTCCAAGTAGCTGGGACTACAGGCGCCCGCCACCAAGCCCGGCTAATTCTTTTGTATTTTTAGTAGAGACGGGGTTTCACTGTGGTCTCGATCTCCTGACCTCATGATCCGCCCGCCTCAGCCTCCCAAAGTGCTGGGATTACAAGCGTGAGCCACCGCGCCCGGCCGCTGGATATAAAATTCTTAGTTGACAATTTTCTTCATGAGGCAGGGTCTTGCTCTGTTGCCAGGTTGGAGAGCAGTGACATATTCATGGCTCACTGCAGTCTCAATCCCAGGCTCAAGAAATCCTCTCACCTCAGCCTCTCAAGTAGCTGAGACTACAGGTGCACACCACCACATCTGGTTAATTTTTAAAATTTGGGTAGAAATGGGATCTCACCATGTTGCCCAGGCTCAAGCAATCCTCCCATCTCAGCCTTCAGAAGTGTTGGGATTATATGCATGAGCCACCGTTCTTGGCCAACAATTCTTTTAGGACTTTAAATGTGCCATCCCACTGCATCGTAGCCTCCATTTTTTTTCTGATGAGGAGTCAGCTGTTGATTTTATAAGCGCTCCCTTTTAGTGGCAAGTTGTTTTTCTCTTGTTGCTTTCAATATTTTCTCTGTATTTCAACATTTTAATATAATTTACCTGGATGTATTAGTTTTTGCACTGCTATAAAGAACTACCTGAGACTGGGTAATTTATAAAGAGAAGAGATTTGATTGACTCACAGTTCTGCATAGCTGGGGAAGATTCAGGAAACTTACAATCATGGCAAAAAGGTAGAGGGGAGGCCAGGTGTGGTAGCTCATGCCTGTAATCCCAGCACTTTGAGAGGCTGAGGTGGGCAGATCACGAGGTCAGGAGTTCAAGACCAGCTTGGCCAACATGGTGAAACCTTGTCTCTACTAAAAATATAAAAATTAGCCAGGTGTAGCAGTGGATGCCTGTAATCCCAGTTACAGGGGAGGCTGAGGCAGGAGAATTGCTTGAACCTGGGAGGCGGAGGTTGCATTGAGCCAAGATCACAGCACTGTATGCCAGCCTGGGTGACAGAGCAAGACTCTGTCTCCAAAAAAAAAAAGAAGTGAAGGGGAAGCAAGGCATGTCTTATATGGTGGCACAAGAGAGAGAGTGAGGGGGTAAGTGCCACACTTTTAAACCATCAGATCTTATGAGTACTCACTATCACAAGAACAGCATAGGGGAAATCCACCCCATGATCCAATCACCTCCTACGAGGTCCCGCCCTTGACACATGGGGATTACAATTCAAGTTGAGATTTGGGCAAGCCAAACCATATCAATGGGTGTAGTTCTCTTTGCATGTATCCCTTTTGGAGGACATTGAGTTTCTCAGGTATGTATTTTAATGTTTTTCATCAAATTTGGGAAGTTTTCAACCATCATTTTTTTCATATTTTTTCTTTCTCTTCTCTTGTCCTGAAATTTTCATTTTATATATGTTGATGTGCTAAATGATATCCCACTCTTCTCAGGCTGTGTTCATTTACCTTCACTCTTTTTTCCCTCTGTTTTCTGAATTTCATAATCTCTGTCACTCTATCTTCAAGTTCACTGATCCTTTCCTCTGCCAGTTGAAATCTACTGTAATCACAACTAGTGATTTTTTTCATTTAAATTATACTTTTCAACTCTGAAATATTCTGCTTATTTATAATTTTTGTCTCTGTTGATATACTGTATTTGATGAGGTTGTCATAACATCCTTCACTTCTTTAGGTATAATTTCCTTTAACTATTTGAGCATGTTTATAATGGCTGATTTGAAGTCTTTGTGTATTGTCTGACATATGTGTCTTCTCACAGTTTCTATAGCTTGCTTTTCCCCTGTGTATGGGTTACATCATTCTGATTATTTTCATGTCTCATAATTTTTGTCAAAAAGTAGATGATTTAGATAATATGTCACAGCAAGTTTAGATATGGATTCCTCCCAGGGTTTGCTGTTTGCTTGTTTACTTGTTTACCAACTTGGCCAGACAATTTTAGTCAAAATATTTCCCCCATAGTGTGAAGTCTCTGATGTAACTTATCAGAGGGTTCAGCCTTGGGCATAAGTACAGTCACTCTGGGATGACAATGGATTTAGCAGAGTTGTCTCTGTCTTAATCAAATCGCTCTGTTAAGCCATCTGCCTCAGTTGGTATCACATCCAGCTGTTAGGCTCCACAAGTTGCCAGTTGCTGTTCTATTGTTTTCAGCAATGCCCTGAAGCATAAGTTGCTCCAGTCTTTTTAGAGGTAGCTTTTGAGGCCTATCTTTAAGGTTTTTTTCAGACTCCAGGAGGGCCCTTCTAGGTGTCTCTTTCCCTCGTTCTGTCTGGTAAACTAAATGGGTTATAGTTTGGGCTTATTGTCTTCATGGAGCTACTGGATTTCTCTTAAATACTTACTGCCAAAATCTCTGTTGTGTTTGAGAGCACCCTTAGGCTTGAATTTCCCTTCACTCTATTCTAAATGAAGTCAATTCTGGGGGTGGGGGAAAGGTCAGCTTGAGTGCTGTCTGTTCTTATGGTCTGCCTGTCCTCTGGACAGAATCTCTGAGTCGTTGCTTTAGAGCTAGGGTTGGAGGACAGTGGCCCGCTTCTCCTGCAGTAACACTCCTGTTTTGTGAGAAGGTACTGTATGGGTGTGGTGGTTTCTGTTCTCAGCTTGCTTCTCCTGCCACGGAATTTCCTGGATGAGTAAGCTGAAGCAAGGGTGATTGGTGCCCCAGTATTCAATACCTGTCACAGATAGGGTAAAACCTCTGGCTTGTGTAAAGGGGCCAGTGGAAGAAAGAAGCGCTTGACCTCTCAGCTGTATTTGCCTGAAATTTAGCTTTCACAGTGTGGACCTGGTGGTGAGGGGATGAGAAATTTTGGTGGCCTGCCCCTCACGGGGTTGGGAAGGACGTCCTATTACTTGTTTGGAAACTAGAGGAGCCCTATCTTCTTAGCCATTTCCTAGAGTGGAGCTTCCATGAGAGATGAAGTAGGAAAGTGGGAGGGAGAAGATCGGCGGTCATGGCTCACATGCTACAGATTCCCACTGTCCTTAATGAGATTTAGATTTTCTTGAATAAATGTTTGTTCCTTTGCTGTGTTCCCTTAGGACAATTTTGAGTGTCTTTAAATTATAATATTACAAATGTCACCAGTTATGTTTGCTTTACTGGGAAAAAGGAACTCAGACCTCCTACCACCATTCTGGAAGTGGATTTGTGGCTATTTTTTTTTAAGGTCTCTGCCCCGACTGACAAAATTCCACATCTCTTCTGATGGTCTTCATGAATATTCCTCAAGGCATTTTGGGGCAGCTCTGACAGCTTGCAGCTATATTAGGCCAGAGAGGACAGAAAACTCAAGGAAGGAGGAAGAAACAATGACTGATAGGAATGATGAGAGCAAGAATGTCATTTAAGACATTTAAATAAAGCTATTCTTATATGGTCAACATTTCGGTCTTGGCATTTCCCTTTCCACTTCAATCCTATTATGTGGTATTAATTTATTCTATGATTTAAAATATCTTCATTTCCTTTACATCACAAACTAGTATTTTTAAAACACTATAACCATATTAAAAAGACACCTTGCATAGTTACATTTGAATTCAATTGCTTTTTTTAGTTAAACAAGGGAAACAGTCTCAGCCAGGTTCTACAGATCTTTCTTCCTCTGTCTCCCCCAAGCAATTGCAGTTAACCTGCAAAATCAGGAACCATGATTGTTTTACTGCTTTATTGTTTGACACCCACCCCTCCCCCCAACTTTCTGCTAATGTACAAAAATTTTCTACAAACTATTGCTTGGCTGTTTCACCCTAGATAAAATATTGATAAAAGTCATTTTGCGCCGGGCGCGGTGGCTCAAGCCTGTAATCCCAGCACTTTGGGAGGCCGAGGCGGGCAGATCACGAGGTCAGGAGATCGAGACCATCCTGGCTAACACAGTGAAACCCCGTCTCTACTAAAAATACAAAAAATTAGCCGGGTGTGTTGGCGGGCGCCTGTAGTCCCAGCTACTCGGGAGGCTGAGGCAGGAGAATGGCGTGAACCCGGGAGGCGGAGCTTGCAGTGAGCCGAGATCGCGCCACTGCACTCCAGCCTGGGTGACAGAGCAAGACTCCGTCTCAAAAAAAAAAAAAAAAAAGTCATTTTGCATATACATTTTTATTTAGAATGTGCTGTTTTAAGCAAATGTTGCCTTTAGCAAAGTTTTAAACAGCATGATGTAGCCACAAGACATTTTCACTTCTTTATTCATTAAACTTTGTTTCCCTAGATAAGATAAAGCAATTAAGTAAATAATGATGAAATATCTATTTCTCTGTGTCTTAGTGGTATATAAGACAACAAAAATGAATCTTCTGCATAGAAAATCCTCCAAACCTTGAATATCTAGTGCTAAGGAAGATAGCAATTAAGAGTGTGTGTGTCAACACCATAAAGTGATTGAGTCTTGGTCATGAGGTTGGCATGCTTTTTGTTTTTAAGATGCTGCCAAGACCCAATTCTAATCTAATGTCCTCCAAAAAGGAGCCTTGGTAAAGCCTAAAATATTCATGGATGTCTTGCTCATCTGTCTTTTGCCTTTGGATACTACAATATGCCCTGAAATCAGAATGCAAGCAAAGGGGAATTGTTGGTTCTACTTTACTGTTCATAACAATGAATACACTTCTTTGTTGCTTTTTTTTTTTTTTTTTTTGAGACGGAGTCTCGCTCTGTCGCCCAGGCTGGAGTGCAGTGGCGCAATCTCGGCTCACTGCAAGCTCCGCCTCCCGGGTTCACACCATTCTCCTGCCTCAGCCTCTCCGAGTAGCTAGGACTACAGGCGCCCGCCACCACGCCTGGCTCATTTTTTTTTGTATTTTTAGTAGAGACGGGGTTTCACCATGGTCTCGATCTCCTGACCTCGTGATCCGCCCACCTCGGCCTCCCAAAGTGCTGGGATTACAAGCGTGAGCCACTGCGCCCGGCCTTCTTTGTTGCTTTTTAAGTTCCAGGATTTGAGTACTCAGTTTGGTTAGTAGGAACTTTAAAAATGAAATAGGCTGTTTGTAATTCCTCCGTCCAGCTCAGAAGTTATTCTGCAAGAGCCGTACTCTTTTGACTAATCTTTACCTAGGCTACCAAAGGGGTTTTGAAATTCCATTTTCTGCACCTTGTCAGAAAAAAAATAGTCCACAGTGTTACTCCCTCTATCCCATTCACCACACACTTGCATAATTCCATTTCAATCTGTTATACCCTAAGAATGTCTGAAATGGGGTAGATTCAACTGTGAAAATGGTAAGACCTTGAACTAGAATTTTAAATAAATGTAACACCTAAGCGTCAGCATATCTATACACATCAACACATACATTTAAAATAAACATTAGCATCTCATTGGAAGGCATAATTAACTATTTAGTCATTTAATTTGCAAACAATTTTTACCATATTTTTAGCACTAAGGTAGTCTCATTTGTTACAACTTTTAATTCTGCCTGAAATTTTTGAAATATCTGTAAGAGTTTACATATAGTGCAATGTTTCAGAGTCTCTAGGTATGAGCTGTGCTTCCTTGTGTGACTTTAACAAGTTATTTTCTTTGTGACTCAAATCTCAGTTGTTTAAAATAAGAATGGTAACTGACTCAGAGCCCGGTATATAATATAAGTGCTATAATTTGAACAACCTCTACAAAATTCATGTTTAAATTTAATTGCCAATATAATGGTACTAGGAAGTAGAGCCTTTAGCTCCTTTCCTATTTGGAAAAAAAAAAAGTGCAGCTCACTGCCAGTGCTCACTTAATTTTACATAAATATACTCTTTCAAGCTAAAGCAAATCTGACTGATTTTCAATGTGAAAATAAAATACAAAACTGTTATTGGAGTCACTTCTAAACAGAACTAACAGCAGAATCTTCTGAATCATCAGAATCATCTATTTTGGAAAAATCAGATTCATCAAATATATCTTCAGCTAACAACTGTTTGAGAGCAATGTTAACATCACGCATAGGAATGCTACATTTTCTAGGATTTGACCTTTGCAGCGATTGAGAATTACTATATTTTGTAAATGGAAATAGCACTACTAAAAACAGGATGCTATAAATAAAATAATGTCTTTTGTTTCCAAAGTTCATATATGAGGGCAATGTGAAAATATAATAAAAGTGAGATATTTCATGGCAATGTTATCTTGGGGTAAATGCTGCAGCTGCAAGCACTGCTGATGAGTATTCTTGGGGCAAATGGGAAAAGGGATAAGAGGTGATTAGCTCATAATGGCTCTGCTCTCATGAATGGACTAATGCCATTACTATAGAAGTGGGATAGTTTATGAGGAGTCAACTCCCAATAAAAGGATACATTTAGCCCCCACTTTCATCTATCTTTCATGCTCCTTCCTTCTCACCATGTGATACTTTTCCAAGTTAGGATGCAGCAAGAAGGTCTTCACCAGATGTGGACCCTCAATCTTGGACTTCCCAGCCTCCAGAACTATGAGCCAAATAAACTTTGTCAATTACACAGTCTGTGGTATTCTATTATACCAGAGAAAATGGGCTAAGACAATTAGTAATAGTAAAATTACATAAGTAGGAAGGAGACAGTATTTTAAAGAAATGTAAATAAGGCTTAGATGTCAAATATTTTGGGAGGAACATAAAGAGGAAAAGCACAAGAATTTCCAGCCTATTTGATGTTCATTGCAATACTAGCAAGAGACCATGAAGTAGAAGGTAAAATGTTGAAATAAAGATATTGGATATTCTAAGGCTCTGAGACCAGAAATGACTACAGAAGGGGCACAGGCTTTCCTCTTGCTGAAGTCATGCACAGAATTAATAGAAATGATGGTGATATGTGGACTTTGATCTATTAGAAATGGTGGTGATGACTATGTGGGCAGGATAAGGACAAGAAATACAATAAATTCTAATAATAATTGCTTTCTGGAAATATTACTTGGTTTCATATGAAACATAATAGTAAACTGGATCTGAAGGAAATTCTAAAAGACAGGTGTTCCACAAATTATTGGTGTCACTGCATAACCTGCATTATCATTTATTTTCCCAAAATGACAATGTTGAAGGGCAAGACAGACATAGGTATTTTAGTTTGACATGTTTAGAAAACCAGTCTCTTGATTTACAGTCTCATCTCAACATTCATCTTCAAAAATGACTAATACAACCATTACCCAGA
This sequence comes from Nomascus leucogenys, assembly GCF_006542625.1. Lineage (NCBI taxonomy): Eukaryota > Metazoa > Chordata > Mammalia > Primates > Hylobatidae > Nomascus > Nomascus leucogenys. The sequence continues at coordinate 89,071,201 of NC_044388.1, forward strand.
TCATGACTGCAATGGACTTAGTTAAAAATCATTATTTGAAATATTAATTTTTAAAATTTAAATTAAAAATCATAGTTATTATTCACTATGTTCAATTTAAAAACATTATTTTTAATTTATAAATCTACAAAAGAAAAATTTGATGTAAGAAAAACTGGGTTCAAGTTCAATAGGTTATATAAATTGCATTTTCACTCAAGAAAAGGCTTAAAAGGTTTTTTGATACCAATCTTTCTTTTCATATTACTTGACAATGAATATTTATAACATGTAAGTTTAGGTTATGCTTCAAAAGGCAATCATGACTTAGATAATAACAGAATTTGTAGGAAGAGTTGTGAAAGTAAAATGGCAGCTCAGTGAAGGAAAGATTAATTTTTTCAAACTAAAAGATAATGGTATAACTACCAATGTTCAGGCTGGTCAAAAGGAAATTTATAGAGCAGTAAAACTGACATACCTGAAGCAATATCCCCCAAAATATAACATTTCCAATACCTTCTACATATAAGGAATATGAATCTAATAATGTTTTTAAAATGCATGTTTCTTGTTAACTTGTTGAACAAAATGCAGGGATAGGATACAAAATGCCATGATGTCTGATCAAATTAAATTCAATAATGTTTGGAGTTGAGGTGATGTGGCACCTACCCTTCCATGTGCCCAGTGGAACAGAACAGTGTGGGGGCTAAAAACTTGGTCTGAAGCACCATCTTACACTTACTAGCCATGTGGCCTTAGCGGGGGCAGGGACCCTTCCTGGGCTCCGCTTGCTTCATCTACAAAATGGAGAAAATGCCAGTCTCACAGATTTGCTGTACCTCACAGACCACAGATTTGTAATAATTAAATAAGAAGTATAGGTCACGTGCAGTGGCTCACACCTATGATCCCAGTACTTTGGGAGGATGAGGCAGGAGGACTGCTTGAGCCTAGGTGTTTGAGATCAGCCTGGGCAAAAAAGTGCAACCCCATCTTTACAAAAAAATGTTTAAAAAAATAGCTGGGTGCAGTGATGCACACCTGTGGCCCCAGCTATTTCACAATCTGAGGCTTGAGCCCAAGAGGCTGAGGCAGCAGTGAGCTATGATTGTGCCACCACATTCCAGCCTGGGTGGCAGAGCAAGACCCTGTTTTTAAAATTAAAAAAGTATACGCTAAATTGCTTAACAAAATTCCTGTGTGGCAGAAACATCCAATAAAAGTTTTAAAAAATTCACTGTGATCACCACAAGGAAACAAAGAACTTATGCTATGCATAACAGTATTCGTCTCAATACTATACTGAGTTAAAACTAACAGAAGTGTGTAAACGGGAGTTCCGTGTGCAGAACTACTCAAGTGTGTAGCATGCCAAGCCTGTCAGCTGCCACTTTGCTGCCCTCTTTTGTGTTATTCTGGTGCCCTTCTTACCACTTTATACTTATAGAAAACTACACATTTAAAGCCTACAAATGACTTTGGATTACATAGAAATACGTTAAATTTAACAGACAAACAGCCAAATCATGAATGAACTCTCATTCACAATTGCTTCAAAGAGAATAAAATACCTAGGAATCCAACTTATAAAAGATATGAAGGACCTCTTCAAGGAGAACTACAAACCACTGCTCAATGAAACAAAAGAGGACACAAACAAATGGAAGAACATTCCATGCTCATGGATAGGAAGAATCAATATCATGAAAATGGCCATACTGCCCAAGGTAATTTATAGATTCAATGCCATCCCCATCAAGCTACCAATGACTTTCTTCACAGAATTGGAAAAAAACTACTTTAAAGTTCATATGGAACCAAAAAAGAGCCCACATTGCCAAGACAATCCTAAGCCAAAAGAACAAACCTGGAGGCATCACACTACCTGACTTCAAATTATACTACAAGGCTACAGTAACCAAAACAGCGTGGTACTGGTACCAAAACAGAGATATAGACCAATGGAACAGAACAGAGCCCTCAGAAATAATACCACACATCTACAACCATCTGATCTTTGACAAACCTGACAAAAACAAGAAATGGGGGAAAGGATTCCCTATTTAATAAATGGTGCTGGGAAAACTGGCTAGCCATATGTAGAAAGCTGAAACTGGATCCCTTCCTTACATTTTATACAAAAATTAATTCAAGATGGATTAAAGACTTAAATGTTAGACCTAAAACCATAAAAACCCTAGAAGAAAACCTAGGCAATACCATTCAGGATATAGGCATGGGCAAGGACTTCATGACTAAAACACCAAAAGCAATGGCAACAAAAGCCAAAGTTGACAAACAGGATCTAATTAAACTAAAGAGCTTCTGCACAGCAAAAGAAACTACCACCAGAGTGAACAGGCAACCTACAGGATGAGAGAAAATTTTTACAATCTACCCATCTGACAAAGGGCTAATACCCAGAATTTACAAAGAACTTAAACAAATTTACAAGAAAAAATCAAACAACCCCATCAAAAAGTGGGCAAAGGACATGAACAGACACTTCTCAAAAGAAGACATTTATGCAGCCAACAGACACATGAAAAAATGCTCATCATCACGGGCCAAGCAAATCAAAACCATAATGAGATACCATCTCACACCAGTTAGAATGGTGATCATTAAAAAGTCAGGAAACAACAGGTGCTGGAGAGGATGTGGAGAAATAGGAACACTTTTACACTGTTGGTGGGACTGTAAACTAGTTCAACCATTGTGGAAGACAGTGTGGCGATTCCTCAAGGATCTAGAACTAGGAATACCACTTGACCCAGACATCCCATTACTGGGTATACACCCAAAGGATTATAAATCATGCTGCTATGAAGATACATGCACATGTATGTTTACTCAGCACTATTCACAATAGCAAAGACCCAAATGTCCATCAATGATAGACTGGATTAAGCAAATCTGGCACATATATACCATGGAATACTATGCAGCCATAAAAAAGGATGAGTTCATGTCCTTTGTTGAGACATGGATGAAGCTGGAAACCATCATTCTTAGCAAACTATCACAAGGGGTTCTGGTTCTGGCAGCTGGGAAGTCCAATATTGGATGTCAGCACCTGGTCAGTTTCTGGGGAGATCTTGTGCTGCGTCATAACATGGCAGAGGCGTGGAAGAGGAAATGAGTGCATGTGAAAGGCGCAAACCACAAGGGGAGGTCTTGCTCCATAACAATTGGCTTTAGTGGTTAGTAATTCAGTCCTGTAAGAGTGAGAACTTACTCACTTCAGCAAGAATTAACCCAGTCCTGGGAGAGTGGCATTAATTCCTTTTAACAACCTAATCACCTCTTAAAGGCTTCATCTCCCAACACCTCTACCCGGGGACCAAAATTCCAACACATGAATTTTGAGGGACACATTCAAAATATAACACTTAGATTAGGCAAAAGCATAAAGGAAGAAAGTAGAATGGTTGTTTCCAGGAGTAGGAGGGTGGGGAGGATGAGGAGTTATTTTTTAATGGGTATAGAGTTTCAGTTTTATAAGAGGAAAAGAGTAATGGAGATGGAGAATGGTGATGGTTGTACATTATGAATACATTTAATAACACTGAACTGTACTATTAAAAATGATGAAGATAGTAAATTCTATATTATGTGTATTTTACCACATAAAAAATTGGAAATAAACAAATGCATTCTGGTGAATTTTTAAATGTTACTCCCACTAGTGTATGATGTCTACCTTACTTTAAACAATGAAAGTAATTCTTACTGTCCAAAAACTCCAGGATGATCATGGTGTGGTAGATGTTCTGTTCAGTGTTTCTTTCCACTCCCAGCTAGATATCAGTTGAGAGGAGGCAAGAGTCAGACATTACATGAAAATGGTATTACATGGAAAAGGTATTAAATGGAAATTCCATTACATGAAAATGGTATCATGCATATGAGGAAAAAATATGTATCAAATCTGTTAAAAGAAAACAGCTGAATTAAATTTAAAAGGAGTTTAATTGAGCAGTAAATGGTTCACAAATCAAGCAGCCCCCAGAATCACAGCAGATTCAGAGAGACTCCAAGGATGTCTCGTGGTCAGAACAAATTTACAGACAAAAAAAAGGGAAGGGACATATAGAAACTGGCAGTGAGGTACAAAAATAGCTGGATTGGTTACAGGTTGGCATTTGCCTTATTTGAACACAGTTTGAACACTTAGCAGTCTATGAGTGGTTGAAGTACGGCTGCTGGGATTGGCCAAGACTCAGCTATTGTTACAGGCCCACACTTCTAAGTTAGGTTTTCAATCTTGTCTGCCAATTAAGCTAGGTTACAGTTTATCCACAAGGACTCAAACATAGAAGTACAGAATCCTTCTCAGGCCATATTTAGTTTGCTTTAACAAATCTTATGTGCTGCAGACGTGTGCATATGTGCACTTACTGCAACACAAATGTATTTTGATACCTACTACAATACAAATTTAGAATCCAAATATTTTCTCCAGTCAGTCAAATACAATCAAGACACATCTAAAAGAGGTGATTCTTATAGATTACTATAAACAAGAGATGTAATCAATCAGGAAAACCACACAGACAAGGAAATGCAAGGCACAAAAGATGAAGCCCTAGAAAATACCAACTGGCAAAGGATAAGAAGAGAAAGAGGAGCTGATGAAAGAAATAAAGGAGAAACAGACGGAGCAGAAGATGAAGGAAGGTGGTGTCAAAAGAACAAATGGTAAAATATTTCAAGGAAGAGTGAAGGATTAAATGTTAGATGCAACAAAAAAATCTACTAAGTTAGGGACAAGAAAACAGCCCTTGGATTTGATAACAGCAAGATGGACTTTGTATTGTAGAAGTTGTTTCAGAGTAACGATGAACACAGAAGCTCTACTGAATGATACTCAAGTGTGTATGTGAACTGAGTAAGCAGAAACACCAAGATAGTATCAGTTTTCAAAAGCGTGTGTGTTAAGGGAAAGAAAGATGAGAATGCAGGTTACAAGATGGTATTTTTAATTTCAGAGAATTTAAGCAGGTCAAAGACTCAGGTGGGAAAGCTCAAGATGATTTAAACAGGTCAGGGATTAAGCAAAGAAAACTACAGAAGAAAAGGAGAAGTAAAAGGCCTATAAGAGAGTGAATTCCTAGTGGACAGTGATCCCTGGGTATAAAGGAGGAAGGTTCCAAGCTACACAAGAGATCAAAAACAAGAGAAATCAAGAAAACAAAAATTGACTACATAAACAAATTTTAAATTCACAACGGAACCAAAAACAGTCAAATTTTAAATTATTATTGAAGAAACACATTTCTTCAGAAAATTATAAAGGCATTGATCAAAAACCCAATACAAAAAAGGACCAAGAAAGCCCAAGAGGTCCCTGAGGCTTTCCATGGTGCACCGTGCTTCTGGTTAATCGAGAATGGAGAATGGTGATAACTTTTATCAAGCATACTGCCTGTAAACATTTTGTTAACAAGCCACATCCTGCACAGCCCTAGATCTCTTAAACCTTGATTCCATACAGCACGTTTCTGTGAGCACAGGGTTGGGGCTAAAGTTACAGATTAACAGCATCTCAAGGCAAAACAGTTTCCTTAGTACAGATCAAAATGGAGTTTTTTATGTCTTCCTTTTCTACATAGACACAGTAACAATCTGATCTCTCTTTCTTTTCCCTACAAAAACCTTCCTGCACAATGTATGCATTGAATCAAAGACTTTATATGGTGGTGTGCATCTGCTGGGAAGAATACATCAGTCCACTAACCAAGAGATGAGGGTGGAAGTAGAGCCTATTTACCATCACTGCCAATGCCAATTCTAGTAAGAGGCACTAGTCCCTAAAGGGGGCACATTTTCACCAGAGGACACATTGTTAGTCTCAGTAAATTATAAACTATGGCTACTCCCTGGATACTTTGAGCTCTTTGTGTTCAGGGACCAGGAGGAAAGAGGAGGAGTCACTCTCTTGGTACAGGTAAATAACACTGATTTTGCTAGGAAATGGACTGCTATCGCACAATGTGGGCAGGGAGAAAAACGTGAAATCTAGTGATTAGTATCTCTCGTCTAATTGTGATATGAATGCACTGGCCCAGCAGCTCTGGACTGAGAAGGGCATAATGACCAATGTCTCAGGTCAGCAGAGTTGATAGCTGAGAATGAATAATGAAGAAGGGAGATGATGAGTTACCTATTGTGACCCTGAGATCAGTGTAGCAGCAGGGGCCATGGTTCATCCCACTAATCTCCCTTTTCTAATTCCTCCTCAGGCATAGAGGCATACAGAAATCCTGGAGGAAGTACTTCCCAGATATACACGGATAATTATATCTGAGCCGAGCAAGGAATGGACTGTAATAGACACAGAGTTGCATGCCCAGAGTCTCCTTTAAGGTAGGACTTGTTGCCTAGATGACAGGAGTGCCATCAGAAGACAACTTCTAGCTATCAGCTACTTCACGGTGGGCCTCATCTACAGAGAGCTCCCTTACCTAAAGTTATGACCTTTGCAAGACAGCCTACATCTTGTGAATGAGCAAGGTGGAGGTATAAAGGCTCAAGGCAGGACACTTAGCTGGGGGAAACATTTACTCCAGAGCTCCTCTCCAGGTTGGCAAGGCTTCGTTAGGCTTGCAATAACATTTCAACTTCTTCCTCTGCCCAATCCTCTTTCTCTCCATTCCTTTCATGGGTGTTGATCTCTAATAAATATCTGATACCTCCAACTCTGTTATGATTTGGATATAGTTTGTCCCCACCAAAACTCATGTTGACATTTGATTCTCAATGTTGTGGTGTTGAGAGATGCAGGCTAGAATAGTAGTTGTATGGGTTATGGGGGATGGATCCCTCATGAATGGCTTGGTGCTGTCTTCAAAGTGGTGAGTCCTCACTCTCATGAGACTGGATTAGGTCTCACAGCAATGAATTAGTTCCCATGAGAGTGGGTTGTTTTAAAGCCAGGACACCCCTCAGGTTTTCCCCTTCTCATGTATGCACTTCTCCTTTGACCTCCTCTGCCATGTTGTGACACAGCACAAAAGCACTTGCCAGAAGCCAGGGCCATGTCCTGGAACTTCTCAGCCAGCAGAACCATGAGCTAAATAAACTTCTCTTTATAAGAAGTTCTTTTCTTTCTAAATACCCAGTCTCAGACATTCTTTTACAGCAACACAAAAAGTAGTAAGACAAACTCAATTTCAACACCTGCCTCCAGGGAACTGTAACACAATTTTATTGTGGTCAGATAACATACTCTGTATGATTCCAATTATTTTAAATATATTGAGACTTGTCTTGTGCCCCAATGTGTTTCCTATCTTAGTGCATATGCCCTGAGCACTTGGAAAAAAAGGTATATTCTGCAGTTGCAGGTTCTATAAACATCAGTTAGGTCAAGATCAAGGTTGTTGATAGCGTACTTCAGATAATCATTGTCCTTACTGATTTTTCTAACTGTTCTATCAATTTCTTAAAGAGGGATATTAAAATCTCCGATTGGCCGGGCGTGGTGGCTCATGCCTGTAATCCCAGCACTTTGGGAGGCTGAGGCGGGCGGATCACGAGGTCAGGAGATCGAGACCATCCTGGCTAACACAGTGAAACCCCGTCTCTACTAAAAATACAAAAAATTAGCCAGGCGAGGTGGCAGGCGCCTGCAGTCCCAGCTACGCAGGAGGCTGAGGCAGGAGAATGGCGTGAACCCTGGGGGGCAGAGCCTGCAGTGAGCTGAGATCCCACCACTGCATTCCAGCCTGGGCGACAGTGAGACTCCATCTCAAAAAAAAAAAAAAATCTCCGATTATGATTGTAGAATTGTTAGTATCTCCTTTTAATTCTTCCAATATCTGCTTCATGTACTTTGGAGCTCTGTTTAGGTGCATAGACACTTATGAATGTTATGTCTTTCTGTTGAGTTGATCCCTTTATCTTTTTAAAGTGTTCCTTTTTATCTCTGCTCATACTAACTGTCAAGAAATCTGTTTTGTCTGATATGAATATAGACATTTCAGACATCTTATGCTTACTATTTCAATGGTATATCTTTTTCAATTCATTTACTTTTAACATATCTGTGGTTTTTAAAGTCTGGACGTTATAGAGATTGGGTCTCACTTTGTTAGCCATTGTGAAAATTTTTGTCTTTTAATTGAAATGTTTAGTCCATTAACTTTTAACGTAATTATTGTTAGGGTTGGATTTAGCTCTAACATCTTATTATTTGTATTTTTTGTCCCCTCAGATTTTGTTCCTCCATATCTCTCTTCATACTTCCATTAGGAACTTTTGAATATTTGTAGAGGTTTATTTTAATTTATTTGCTGTGTTTTGGCTATACCTCTTTGCATTACTCCTTAATGGTTTCTCTATAGATTGCTTTATACATCCTTGGCTTTCACAGTCTACTTGAAATTAATATTGTACCATATCACATGAAATTTATTGTAAACTTGCTATAATATAGGTGTGCCCTCCTTTCATTATGTAAACTTGTCATATGTATTGCATTTAATACCTTACATTCCATATAAGATAATAAGTTTTGTTATAAATAATCTGAAATATTTTAAAGAATTTAAAAACAAAAACCAGTCTTTTATATTTATCAACATATTTACCTTTTCTGATACTCATCATTGCTTTCTGAGGTTCAATCTACTATGATTTCCTTTCAACGTGAAGAACCATAGAGTTCTCTGGGTATACATTGTTTTAGTTTTCTTTTATCTGAAAAATGTGATTATTTCACAGTCATTCATGAAGAATACTTTTTGCTGGATATAAATTTTGAGGGTGAAGGTTTTTAAATTCAGTTTTGTTTCTTTCCTATAAGAAGGATACAGATACACTATCCTCTGGCCCTTGTAGTCTTTGATGGTAAGTCACCAGTCATTTTTACTGTGTTTTGAAATACATTTAATGTGTAATTTTTCTTTGTCCTTGATGATTTTCTTTGGGTATTTTGTTGGTTTCTTTTAAGACAGGGCCCCACTCTGTCATCCAGGTTGGAGTGCAGTGGTGTGATTTTGACTCACTGCACCCCCTGCCTCCCAGGCTCAAGTGATCCTCCCACATCAGCCTCCCAAGTAGCTGTAACCACAGGTGTGCACCACCATGCCTGGTTAATTTTTTTGTATTTTTGATAGAGATGGGGTTCCACCACGTTGCCCAGGCTGGTCTTGAACTCGTGAGCTCAAGTGATCCACCCCTCTTGGTCTCCCAAAGTGCTGGGATTTCAGGTGTGAGCCACTGCACCCAGCCCAAGGATTTTCTTTTTATCTTTGTGTTTCAGAAGATTGACTAGGATGTGCCTTATGGGTTTTTTTTTTTTTACACATTTATCCTGATTGGAATTCAGAGATTCTCAAATCTGTACATTTATATTATTCACCAAATTTGGGGAAATTTCAACCACTATATCTTAAAATATTTTGTGTGTCCCATTCTCTCCTCATGAGATTTCAACTACAGTTATGTAAGACATTTTCTTATTGTCCCAAAGGTCACTGAGGTTCTGTTCATTTCTTCTCATTTTTTTTACTCATTTGTTTGGGTAATTTCTACTGATCTATTTCAAGTTAACTGGCTCCCCTGTCATTTTTATTCTGCAGGCAAATTTATTTGGTGATTTTTTAATTTCAGTGTATTTACAGTTGTAGAATTTTCATTTGTATTTCTTTGTAGTTTCTATTTGTTTCATTGAGTTTTTTAAAAACTACATTCCTTGTGAGAATATTTTTAAAATTTATTAAGCATAGTTAAAATATCTACCTTAATATTCTCGGCCAGGCGCGGTGGCTCACGCTTGTAATCCCAGCACTTTGGGAGGCCTAGGCGGGCGGATCACGAGGTCAGGAGATCGAGACCACGGTGAAACCCCGTCTCTACTAAAAAAAATACAAAAAATTAGCCGGGCGTGGTGGCGGGCGCCTGTAGTCCCAGCTACTCGGGAGGCTGAGGCAGGAGAATGGCGTGAACCCAGGAGGCGGAGCTTGCAGTGAGCCGAGATCGCGCCACTGCACTCCAGTCCGGGAGACAGAGCAAGACTCCGTCTCAAAAAAAAAAAAAAAAAAAAAAAAATATTCTCATATGCTCATTCCATCACCTGGATTGTCTATTTTCTTGAAATGGGGGGTTGTATGTTCTTAATTCTTCGAATGTCAGGCAATTTTTAAAAGTTGCGTCCTACATAACATGAATGGTTAAGATGTGGAGATTCTGGACTCTGTTTTGCTCCTCTGCAGAGTGCTAATGTTTTTGCTTCATTAAATAATGAACTTAGTTGAACTCAAACTTCAAATGCTGTCTCTAGGCCAGCAGCACAAATGAAAGCTCAGTTCTTTTGTCCTTAGCATATCCTATGGATGCATAGCTCAGGTGTCATCCAGAGACTTGGGCAGTTTATGCACAGAAATTGGGTTGTCCACTCTTTGAGTTCCTCTTTTCTGAGACTCTTCTCTCACTTTCCAGTGACTGTGGTTGCCCTGAACTTTGTCCTATGGTTTTTCATGTCAAAAATATTTTTCTGTCAAATTATCCCCCTCTGTTACACTAAATTCAGCCAATCTTCAAGCAAACAGCCTTAAAAATGTGATCTAACCCCCTTCCATTCCTTTCTTCCAAGATTCAACTCTTTCACATAATATGCCTGCTTTTGTTCATTCTTCAGTACCACTGGATCATTGGGGTGTGCGTGTGTGTGTGTGTGTGTTTGTGTTTTGTCCAGAGTTTATAGTTATCTGTGGGAGGGCCATGCCCAGTAGGAATCCACTTGGCCATATCAGAAATGTTATTACTAAAAAAAAATTGATTCATGAAAATATAAAAATTGTTTAGAAAAACACAAAACTTACTCTTAAACCCACGATCCCAGAAGAACCACTACCCACATAATGATAATATGCATTTTTCATCATATGTATTAGTGTGTATAAACAATATCTATATTTAAATTAAAATCCTAATGTGCATACAGTTTTGTAATCTGTTTTTTATTCAGTATTTTAGATGCTACAGGTTGGTTTGTACAACATCCATTTTTCAATGCCCATGTCTCTTTACTTCCTTTACTATAAAGGTTAAGAAATTAAAGATTTGGCCAAATGTGGTGGCTCACACTTTTAATCACAGCACTTTGGGAGGCCAAGGTGGGCAGATCACTTGAGCCCAGGAGTTTAAGACCAGCCTGAGTAACATGGCAAAACTCTGTTTCTACCAAAAAAAAAAAAATTAGCTTGGTGGCATGCACCTGTAGTCCCAGCTACTAGGAAGGCTAAGGTGGGAGGAGTGCTCAAGCCTGGGAGGTAGAGATGCAATGAGCCAAGATTGCACTACTGCACACTCCAGTCTGGGTGACAGAGACCTTGTCTCAAAACAAAATAAAACAAAAAAAGAAAGATTCAATTTCCTCAAGCCACCTGAAACTAGGTGTGGTCATGTGACTCATTTCTGGTCAAAAGATGTGAGCACATTCTTCTAGAAGGGGGACTTTGTGGAAAATTTTAATTTTCTTCAATATCGGATTACTCACTTGATGCCTGGAGATGCATCACTCAAACACATTCCTGAGAGTAAAAGTAATAATATAGAATTATTTGTATCTTCTTAAATATAGTTTGAAATTGTGGTTTTTAATGTCATATTACTCAATTTTTGAAGGTATCATGCTTTATTTAATCAATTAATTATCAATGTATATGCTATTTCTCTCTGTTCTGCAATAAATATTATAGTACGCCTTGATTGTGCAACATAGAATAGATTCCTCGATGGACTGCTGACCATCATAAGGCTTTGATGTATACTGTCAGATTTACATTTTGGTAGGTTGTACAAACTTACACAACTACCAAAAGCAGTGTGTGACAGATTGTTTTCCACCTCTCACAAATGTAATTATTTTTTAAAATCTTGATTTAAAAAAAATGTTTCCACTTTTTTTCCTCTTCATGTCAGAGTAGTTTAGCATCTTTCTCTTCCCACACCCTCAGATTCTAAAAGATATATGCCTGGAATGCTCTTCCATCATATATATATACATGGGTTGCTCTTTTTACCCTCTCTGGGTCTTTGCTTTTGTCACCAACTAAGTAAGCTTACTGCCTGCTTCCCATCACTATATTTAAAATTGCATTCCCCAACACTTCCTTCCCCTTCCTTGGTTTGCTTTTTGCCATCTGATGATCTGTTGTTATACTTTATATTGTAGTTGTTTATTTATTGCCTATGTCCTCCTCTAGAATTAAGGTCTATGAGAACAGGGTTTTGTTTTGTTTGTTTGCTTTCTTTTTGTTTTGTAGACTGCTGTATCTCAGGCACTTAGATGATCATATCACTTGAATAAATATATGTTTCAAAACTGTTAATAATAATTTACTTTTATGCCCCTTCATTTTCTTAAAGAGGATCTCAAAAACAGTTTAAAAATAATTTTTAAACTTACTTACACAATGATTTAGATTAGTGGTTCTCAAAGGATGGTTCCCAGACCAGCAGCACAGGAATCCACTGGAAACTTATTAAAATGCAAATTCTCAAGCCCCACCCACAGGGTTTCTGATCCAATACGTCTGGGATGAGGCCCAAGAATTTGCATTCTAAAGTCTGTGTTTTAACAAATCATTTAGGCAATTTTCATGCACACGAAAGTTTACGTATCATTGACTCAGACTTATCTCTGTGTGTCTGTTTTCCTATACTAACCTCCAACTGTATTTAGACATCCTTTCCTCATTCATCGATGCTAACTTTTAATTAATTTTATTACAGCACAAAATGGCTTTCAGCATTCATCTATACCATTCAGGCATACCTATAATTCCCACTGTCTCAGGTGTGGCAATACTATGGGTTCCCCAAGACATGTGGAAATTCAACATAGCCATAACCTGCAACTGTTTCATCCTTCTAAAAAGTGCAGGCTTTCTACAGCTCTAGACAGTGATGACTCATTCTATGCATAGTGCTATATTTCCACTTGTTAAGAAGTTACTGGTAGAAATGGCTTTCATATTGCATTTTCTTCCCATGCGATAAATAAGTTACTTGGAAATGAGGGGATATATTCATGAGTTGAGGTTTCAACCCATGCACGTGTATGCATGTGTGCACATGCACACACACGAACACATATTCCATTCTCAATATATTATATTAACACATTATAATTCTCTGAAATGAGGTCAGGAAGGAAGGAGCTTGAATGATAAATATTTGTAAAGATGGCATTTAAGCACATATTTCTTTAGGGCCTATTATTAATGCTAAATTACTGTCTAGGTGAAATATTTACTCAATAGAATTGAACATAACTAGACAAGTCCTGATTACTGCTCATATGTTAGTTCTGAGGAATAAATGAAATAATGTAGTGATTGTGCTTTAAAAAATATAAAATATAACATGCCAAATTATATTTTATATTATGTAAATTAATATTGTATTAAAATAAAGGTATGATGTTTTTGAAAAACATTTCTGTACTTATGTCTCTGCTTTTAGTGTAACAACTTAGATTTTAAAATAAGTCAGAAGTTTTGTGGGTTTTTTGTTTTCTTTTTTTTGAGACAGAGCCTCACTCTGTTGCCCAGGCTGGAGTGCACTGTAACCTCCACCTCCTGGGTGCAAGCAACTCTCTTGCCTCAGCCACCTAAGTGGCTGGGATTGCAGGGATTACAGCATGCCCAGCTAATTTTTTGTATTTTTAGTAGAGATGGGGTTTCACTGTGTTGGCTAGTCTGGTCTCAAACTCCTGGCCTCAAGTGATCCACCCACCTTGGCCTCCCAAAGTGCTGGAGATTACAGGCATCCACCATGCCTAGCCAGAAGTATTTTTAATCTATGGCTCAAGAGTAAAAAAAAATCCAGGTGTGCAATGGCAAATAGGTCTCCTGTGACAGTCCAAGTTGATGCATAGTACCTTCTAGAATGCATGCTGCACAATGATTCTGAGGCCAACTCTGGGTTCACTCAGAAAGAGTACAGTGATCCAGTAAATAATACCCAATACTGAGTGAGAACAGAGCGGGGTGACATTTGTTTCATTTGAATTCCCTGATTGAGGTGTTTGTGTGTTAGTTCTTTGAATACAAGATAAAATGGGGTGATTATTCAGAAAATCACTTTCATTCACCTGCAATGACAATTCATCATCAGTCTGAAAAAATGTCAAATGTAGAAACATAGTGCTGTTATAATTCACTATGTTAATGAAAGAATTTGTGTTTGATAGAAAAAGGCTTTATGAATTCAACATCAAGTTTCATACTATATACTTTAGATTCATCATCATTCATGAATAAGCATACAAAGATTTTAACTCTGTCAAACAACATCGTGGAGAGGCTCAGTGACAACCTTAAATAATGTTGATTTATGCATATTAAAATATTTTAATTATAAAAATAATACATGTGCATGATTTAAAAATCCAAATATACAAGGAAGTCTTGTTCCTATCCTAGACTCCAATCCTATACTCCTGTGCCCAATGGCAACCACCATGAAGTTTATTCTGTATTTTTTCAAAGTCTATTCACATACAAATACATGTATCTATGCATACAAAGATACATACACATACAGAGATAAGAGACAGAGGTTAAACAAACATACCCTTTTGTACACAAAGGAGAACATACTATATACATGGTTCAGCAACCTGCTTGTTTACACTTCACAATATATCTTGAATATCACTCCCTAACAGCACATTTGTATCCTCAGCTGCTTTATTTTCTCTAGTTTTCCTGTTAACATTTTTTACATATGTAACAACCCTTTTAAAAAGATTTCTGCTGATGCAGAAGCCAACATAGACATTAAGAAAGAGCTGGGTGAAAATGTCAAAGAGGCTTATACAAATGGCCACAATCATTTACATAAGGCAATAAACAGACATGCAAATTCAACTCTAATATATGGTGCTTAAGTACAAAAGAAGAAGAAACACAGGAACTGTCAGCATATATAACTTGTTTCTCCATTGCTTTGAATATTCAAATTATTCACAATTTTTAAAGCTTTCAATTTCAATCTGAACATGTAGATGATTTATAATAATTGAGTATTGTTAAAACAATATTTTTTATAAATGGTTTTGTATCAAGTTTAAACCCTTGTTTCCATCCACTGATTCTATATGAAGATCCATTTTCAAAGTTTCTCATGTACAACAAGGTGTGACATCTTGCTAAAGGCTTTCTAACACTCTTTAAATTCAGCATATTTCCAAGGTTCAACAAAACCTTAAATTTAGTTAACAAATTTCCCACATTAACTTCACTCATGAGATTTCTCTTCTGAATGAGTTTTCACATGTTTGGTTAGGGATGCATTTTGTTTGAAAGTTTTCCCACATTCATTACATTCATAGGGTTTTTCTCCAGTGTGGGATCGCTGATGTATAACAAGCTGTGACTTTGCATTAAAGGCTTTTTCACATTCGTTACATTCATAAGGTTTCTCCCCAGTATGAGTTCTCTGATGTACAATGAGGTGAGACTTTTGGCTAAAGGCTTTCCCACATTCATTACACTCATACGGTTTCTCTCCAGTATGAACTCTCTGATGTTGAGTAAGGCCTTCAATTTGTTTAAAGCCTTTCCCACATTGATTACATTCAAAGGGACTTTCACCTGTATGAGTTCTCATATGGTAAGTAAGAGATGAGCTATGTCCAAAGGCTTTTCCACACTCTTTACATTTATAAGGTTTCTCCTTAGTATGAGTTCTTTGATGTATAATGAGGTGTGACTTCTTGCTGAAAGCTTTCCCACATTCATTACATTCAAAGGGTTTCTCACCTGTATGAATTCTCATGTGTTTAGTAAGGGATGAGCTATACTTAAAGGCTTTTCCACATTCATTGCATTCATATGGTATTTCACCTGTATGTGTTCTCACATGTTCGGTAAGAGATGAGTTATACCTAAAGGACTTCCCACATTCCTTACATTCATATGGCTTCTCACCTGTGTGAGATCTCACATGTTGAATAAGGTTTGAGCTGTGTCTGAAGGTTTTCCCACATTCAGCACATTCATAGGGCTTTTCTCCAGTATGAATTCTTAGATGGTCAGTGAGTGCATGTTTATGACCATGGGCTTTGCCACACTGAATGCATTCATATGGTTTTTCTCCAGTGTGAGTTCTCTGATGTACAACAAGGTGTGACTTTTGGCTAAAGGCTATCCCACATTCATTACATTCATATGGTTTCTCCCCAGTATGAACTCTCTGATGGTCAATGAGTCCTTGTTTATGGCTGAGAACCTTTCCACATTGATTACATTCATAGGGTTTCACACAAGCTTGAGGTTTTTCATGCTTAGTAGACGAGCTAAGGCTGGATGATTTCTCATGTTTCTCTCTAGTTTGAATTTTGTCCTGTTTAATATGGGATGAGCTATGACAGCATAATTTGTCATGTCTTTTGCCAGTTTTGTTACACTTATCAGATGAGCTATGGTTGGATAATTTCTCATGTTTCTTTCCAGTTTGCTTTTTGCCTTTCCTTGTATCAGATAAGCTATGGTTGAATGACTTCTTGTGTTCTTTAGCTGCATCAGATTTCCTTTTTACACAGTTTCTTGAGTGATCAGGTAAATCTAAATTCTGTTTCAAAATTTTTCCACATGACTCAAATTTAAGAAGCCTTTTCTTTGAAGGAACATGTTTTGTATGCAAATTATTTTTTTTCCCCAGTGAACCACAGTCATTGCCATTCTTCTTAGCTTGAGTTTTCTTCTTGACTACAACTTCCCTGAGGAGTTTGTTTTGAGATTTCTGGTTATTTTCAAGCTGGTGATCATCTAGCTGGACTTCTAAAATGGAATTCAGTGAGATATTCTTGTGAATCTTTGTACTCTTATATTTTGGAATAAAACTTGTAAAGAAATGACCTGTTGTAGGGTTAAATTTTTATTCAAGCCTGGTATACTAATGTGAATGAAACAACTAGGGTGAATGGACTTCAGGGGGAAAATGTTGAAGTAAAAAGAGGTGGGAAAAGTGACAGTAGGGATTTTTTAAAGTTTTTGCTGCTTAAAAATATGAGTGTGCAACCTGGGATAGAAGATGAAATAAACACAGGGAGAAGTGAATAGGGAATACATGGAGTTAAAAGAGCTTATGATTGTAGCTGATACTTCCTGAGGTTTCTTATAAGCCCAAGCTGCCCAGTTCTGATAACTCCCAAGCTGGCCATAGTATATTGCTCCTGCAGCCTATACTATATTACCCCAATTCTCCATGGGCACAGTTGGAGACAAATCTGACTCAAACCAAGATGTCCAGCAAGATTCTTTCTTCTAACAAATTTGACTCCAGTTAGTCTCCACTTGGTACTTAAATTTAGAAATTATATAAAGCAGGTATTAGTAAGGCATATTTTCTCTATGTAAACAGAAAGCTCGTTAAATCAAAGTATGAAACATACACACACAGAGAAGCAGAGACATAAGAACTGTGTCTTTAAAGATATCATTTGCACAATTTCAATTCCCAATGGCTTCCTGGTTCCTTTCTAGTTCCTATTTCTAGTCCCTGGTGAGGACTGGCTGAACTATCTTGCCCTTAGCTTGTAAGGGATATACCCACGTCCTTATCACAAATTCCTGCATTTACTGAAGCTAGCTAACGTAAACTTTTGTTATTATATCCAAAAGAGCCAGAAAAGAAAAATAAAGTGAGTCCACCAAGAAGTACTGATGAGCTGATAAGTGGCTGAGAGAACAAATAGGAAGGTTATCCACTTTATACTACTCATGGTGAATTTATCTTGTAGTGCTTAGATCTTTTCCTGCTGACATATCTTTTCCTTTCCATTGCTACCGCTGAAATGACCCCTAAAATGATATTCTTGTACTTTAAAAATCCCTAGTTTCTCTAAATTACCTGATGCTTTCATCGAATGATAAAATTCATAGTAATTAGCTTAGCAAACAAACTTTACTCAATCTGATTTATAGTGTACATCCAAGCTTGTTTTGTTTTCTAATAGTTTGCTATGGAATATATATTTGTTCTTTTCAGGTCATTCTAATTGTCAATTATAAATTTTTAAGTTTATTCCCAGCTCTAAATGGTTGCTCACATTCTTTCTGCCATACATTATACACTTACACATTTTGAGATGTCTTCTTAATCCCTGCTTCCCTTCTCTGAGACCATTACCCACACTGAAAGCTGTGGGCCACTATGTTTGTACTACATAATCCAAATTCTGGCTAAAAACAATTGATTGGACAGTGGTAAACACCAGGTAGTGCAATAATATTCTTTTGCCTAAGAACCTGAAATTGAAATTTATAGACTTCTGTTAGCTAACTATGGATACTACATGTATAAAAACTATAATCTTAAGAGCTGGGGCCACCATTTAGGGGTGTCATTTTTCAGCTACATGCTATAGGCATGGAATAGCAGAAAAAGCTTCAGAGTGAGAATTACACAGTTTTAGAGAGAAGCGGATATAAAAATCCCCATGACTTCAAAGAGAAAGAAGCAGGAAGTGAATAGCCACCTTGACGGTAAAGAAACATTACACTGAGAAAGTGAAAACTGGACTCAAACCGAAAAGAGTTATGGTATCTGAATGGATAGAAAGGAAATATTATTACTTTTATAAAGGATATTAGAGAGATTAATTCCCATGTTGCAGAAGATCAGTTTTTGAAAAATAAAATATCTATCTATATATATAGACAGATATATATCTATATATGTATAGACAGATATATATCTGTAGATACAGACAGAGATATACATATATATATATATTAGGGAGTCTAGAGAAGTGCAGTTGCTGGCTGCTTTTTCATTTAGGAAATTTTAAGTGATGCAGAGAGTATAACAAATTATTAGGTACCATGACAAGGCTGTGTCTTTCTTTTTTTTTTTTTTTTTTTTTAAGACGGAGTCTTGCTCTGTCGCCCAGGCTGGAGTGCAGTGGCGCAATCTCGGCTCACTGCAAGCTCCACCTCCCGGGTTCATGCCATTCTCCTGCCTCAGTCTCCCGAGTAGCTGGGACTATAGGCGCCCGCCACCGTGCCCAGCTAATTTTTTTTTGTATTTTTAGTAGAGATGGGGTTTCACCGTGGTCTCGATCTCCTGACCTCGTGATCCACCCGCCTCAGCCTCCCAAAGTGCTGGGATTACAGGCGTGAGCCACCGTGCCTGGCCAAAGCTGTGTCTTTCAATGCCCAAGGATGATGGAAAACATGGATGAAAAATTTCCTTCTGGAAAGATAGGAATCAAAACTGAAAACTTTCCCCTTGACATGTAATATTATAAGAACCTTTACAATGACGAATTTGGCTGGTCCCAACTGATATCTGCCAGCAGGAAAAGACACAAGGTACTACAAGAAAATATCACCATGAAGGAAAGGAGGAGAATTTGAACAAGTAAATTGGTATAGTAATATGGTAATACCAGAGAAGAGTTGGGTCTGGAAGAGCAATTGACTAAGGCTGGAAGTTTTTCTTGAATTTGAGACAGTAACTAAAACATAAATGCTAAGCTAAAACAACTGTAACTTCAGAAACAAATATGGAGCTCACTTGGCCCAGCAAATTATTGGAGAGAATAGAACAGTCCTTCTTTGAAGAGCCACCTAAGTAATATATAAGAACCTGAACCAGCCGGACGCAGTGGCTTAAGCCTGTAATCCCAGCACTTTGGGAGGCCGAGTCGGGTGGATCACGAGGTCAGGAGATCGAGACCATCCTGGCTAACATGGTGAAATCCCGTCTCTACCAAAAATACAAAAAAATTAGCCGGGCATGGTGGCGGGCACCTGTAGTCCCAGCTACTCGGGAGGCTGAGGCAGAAGAATGGTGTGAACCCGGGAGGCGGAGCTTGCAGTGAGCTGAGATTGTGCCACTGCACTCCATCCTTCCTGGGCTACAGAGCCAGACTCTGTCTCAAAAAAAAAAAAAAAAAAAAAAAAAGAACTGAACCAAGAAGAGGGTCATTGTAGCAATGATAAAGATGTATTAAATGACTCAGGATTGCTTTTTAGCTGTAATTTAAAATGTCAACAAGAAAAGTAAGGATAGCCAAAACTGGAGCCATTAATGGATGAATCAGAAACTCCAATGAGTCTCTTCATTTGTCATTTGAAAGACTGGTTCCTCTGGTCTCAGGGAATTCATACAGTCTTGGACAATTCAGGGTCAAAAGAAACTTGAAAGACATAGCAGATATTCTGCTATTAATAATTTCGAGACTATGGTAACATAAATAAAAACTGAATATTTTAATGTTTGGTGGTAACATCTAAGATCAATTAAAGCTGGGCATGGTGGCTTACACCTGTAATCCCAACACTGGGAAGCTGAGGAGGGAGAATTGCTTGAGATTAGCAGTTCAAGACCAGCCTGGGCAACATAGCAAGACCCTGTCTCTATGAAAAAAAGAGAAAAAATTAGGAAAAAAAATGGATTTAGCAAATTTACCTAAGAATTGGAAAAAATAAGTATGAGATAATATGAACCTGATTTGTATGATGACACTGAAAATTGAGAAAAAGAACCAGAAACTGAAGACAGGATAGTAACTCTATGGGAGACAGTCCTATAATCAGATACCCTGATAAAAACAGGGAAGATGAAAAGAACCTCTAATTTAGAGAGAAAGACAAAGCTTTCCATTTCTGATATCCTAAGAATAAGCTGTTGTGTAAGTAGGTCAAATATGAGTATAAGACAAAGGAATTGGAGATGTCCATTTGGAAGTCACAAGTGTAGAATAAATAGCTTTTATTTGCACAATGAATAATCAATACAATTTTTAAAAAGAACAGATGGTAGAAGACAAAACCTTAGGGACACCTCAGCAAAATGAGAAGGAAGAGAAGCTAGTAAGTAAATGATAAAGAAGCCCTTAGAGGATAAGATCTGATTCAAGTTGTACAATTCAAACTGGGTGAGTGAGAACTTCAAGCTAACAAAAATGATTAAAGTATGCACTGAAAAGTAAGCAGTGGTGACCTTAAAGTCAGAAATTTAGATAGAAGCATAAATTCTGTGGGATTTGACTGCAGGGGTTAAGGAGAAAATGGAAATGATGATGTGCTATAGATCATGGGTCTAGAGAATTTCACAGTGAAAGGAGAGAAACAGAAATAACTCAGGGCAGGAGCATCATGCCAAGAGATTTGGAAAGAGGGCAGATCTAAGAATGTCCAAATACATAGGAGAAAATTTGATACCCTAGGGTCTTGGAGTATGGGTGGAGAAAAGGAGAAAAGTTGAGGATATTAGGAAAAGGGAGGATGCTTTTTTAAAAAAGCACTGATTTATATAAGGGAAGCAGGAGTAGGATCAAGAACAGCTAAGAGGGCTACTGCTCCTTCTGAAGACTGAGCAATTGAGCATAGGAATAAGGATATGTGGCTATATGGAAGGATCAGTTAGGCATCTGAGGGGCTGGTACCGAGTTTCAGAGCCCTGGTTTTCACCTTTTATCCTACCACAACCTGACTGGTGTGACAGATAGTATTATTGTTTCCCGTGGCAAGATTATACCTCCCAGCCCCTTCCAAATGCATAGCCTTTTGAATTATAGCACCCTTCCCAGTGGAAGGATTATACATTCCTACCATGTTGAACTCAGGAGTGGCCAGATGGCCTGCTTTGACCAATAAAATATGAGCTGAAAGGGATATCTACAACTTCCAAGCAGTGACTTTAAGAGTTACCATGTGGTTCCACTCACCCTTTTTTTTCCCTCTGCCATGAGACCAGAATTTGCTAAATGGAGAATGCTCTTTCAGCATAGGTCCCCAAATAAAGATAACATGGAATAGCGCTGTGGCTTGAGCAACAAATCAATTTTTCTTGTTGTAAGTAATTAAGATTTCAGGGGCTCATTCCTTCATGGAGCAAAACTGAATGGAAAATGACTGATACAGGTGATTTAACCAAACTCCCATAGTTAACACCAGCTCACTACTATAGCAAACCTCACATAGAACCTCTCATGTGAACAAGTTCATAAAAGGAAGAGATATTAGAATCTCTCAGGTTACAGAATCTTTGTAGTTCAAAATATTCTTTCCTCAGGAAATCCTGATTTTTTCTACTGCTATTTTCTAGTTAAGAAAGAAAGGTCTAGGATCTTTAAGAAGAATTTCAGAATAAATTACTCTCCAAAAAATTTCAAAGTTACAACTTACTTCCATCAGTTTCTTTTTGCTTGTATCTTGCTATTTTACTTGAACAACCTTGACTGGGTCTTTTTCTCTTCCCCAACCATGGTGCTTCTCCTTTTTCCAACTTGGAGATCATGTCTGGTTTGGGAGCTCATGAGAAATAGCAGAAACTGAGTGTTAGAACAACCATCCCAGAAATGAAGCCCCAGCATTTGTACTTCAGGGCCTAAAGAATACATGGCTTCTGGAGTTTCACAATGTGAATGCCAGGTCAACTAAATAGACCTTCCATTTTGGAGGCAGGGGCACAAATACCCTGCCTAGTACCCAAAAGAGAAGAAAGCCCTTTGACCCACAAAAATGAAGGCCAAACTTATCAAGGACTCCAGAGAGAAGGTATCACAGTGGACACATTTTGAATTACAAAGGAATTGTTCTTACCCATTGAGGCTTGGTTGCTGTAGTTCTCCAGCATCACATCATTATACAGGTTCCTCTGAGCAGGATCCAGTTGCTTCCATTCCTTCTGGGTAAAGGCCATAGTCACATGTTTGAATGTTACTGATACCTGTGATAGCATATTCCTGTTCACGCTAATGTTATCCACATTTAGTGAGTGATTTGGACAAGATAATAATTTGTTCTTACCATGACTACTCACTGTTGATCATGATATTATAAAGGATACCTATTCTCTACTCAATTTTTCATTATTTTGAGAAACAAAAACCATATTAAGAAATGTCCCTACTGAGCTGGGCACAGTGGCTCATGCCTGTAATCCCAGCACTTTGGGAGGCTGAAGCAGGAGGATTGCTTGAGCTCAGAAGTTTGAGACCAGCCTGGGCAACATGGCAAAACTCCATCTCTACAAGAAAATACAAAACTTAGCTGGACATGGTGGTGCATGCCTGTAGTCCCAGCTACTCAGGAGGCTGAAGCAGGAGGATCACCTCAGCCCAGGACGTCAAGGCTACAGGAAGCTGAGATCACACCACTGCACTCCAGCCTGGCTGAGAGAGTGAGACCCTATCTCGACAAACAGAAACGTCCCTATTGTGAATTTCTTTATTCAAGAGGATAGAATCACGTGCATATCGGAGAGAAAGACAAATAGCCAAAAAAAAAAAAGAAAAAGAAAAAAGGAACAGAATCGGCCGGGCGCGGTGGCTCACGCTTGTAATCCCAGCACTTTGGGAGGCCGAGGCGGGCGGATCACGAGGTCAGGAGATCGAGACCACGGTGAAACCCCGTCTCTACTAAAAATACAAAAAATTAGCCGGGCGTGGTGGCGGGCGCTTGTAGTCCCAGCTACTCGGAGAGGCTGAGGCAGGAGAATGGCGTGAACCCAGGAGGCGGAGCTTGCAGTGAGCCGAATTGCGCCACTGCACTCCAGCCTGGGGGACAGAGCGAGACTCCGTCTCAAAAAAAAAAAAAAAAGAAAGATAAAAAGGAACAGAATCGATCTTTGTCTTCTCTTCTATAACAGGGGATGCTAAAAGGCTATTGAGCAGTATTTATAGTTCTGAGGTAGAAGAATTGAGACCCTTGATTTTTATAACCAGTCAAAAAAATCATTTATGGGCCAGGTGCAGTGGCTCATGCCTGTAATCCCAGCAATTTGGGAGGCCAAGGCAGGTGGATCGTGTGAGGTCAGGAGTTTGAGACCAGCCTGGCCAACATGGTCTCTATTAAAAATACAAAAATGAGCCAGGCGTGGTGGCAGGCACCTGTAATTCCAGCTACTCAGGAGGCAGAGGGAGGAGAACTGCTTGAACCCAGGAGGTGTAGGTTACAGTGAGCCAAGATCAAGCCATTGCTCTCCAGCCTGGGCAACAGAGACTCCATCTCAAAAAAAAAAAAAAAAGTCATTTATGTTTGGCAGCAAAATTAAGATATTTTAGGCATGTAAGAATGCAGAAAGTACACTACCAATGTTCTTTAGAAATAAAGGAGAAAGTTGGGGAGAAATAGAGGAAGGGGGAAGGGGAGGAGAAAGAGGAAAACAAGCAGAAAATGAGAATGAATGATTTTTAAAAGAAGTAAAAATGGATCAGAATAAAGATTTCAAAATTGGGAAAGACTTAATATACAAGAGAGAGTTATGAAAAATACAACCAGCAAAATGTCTGGTTAAATCTAAGTAACTTGATAATGTGCTTGTACAACTGTTATGAAAGTATCCTTAAAATCAAGAGGTATGATATTAAAAAATAAGCAGAACACTAACTAGGGGGGTGGGAGTAGGGAAGAAATTAAAGTATGTTGAAGTCCTCTTATTAGGCAGGTGGAGGAGGATGGCACAGCTATGGGAGAATTTTGATACTAATAAATATACATTCAAACATGTTTGTCTAACATTTAAAGATAATCCCTTATCCTTACAGACAACCAATTTTTTTTCCTTCTTTTTTTTGCAGTGGGGTGGGGGGTAGATAAAGTCTCACTCTGTTGCCCAGGCTGAAGTGCAATAGCGTAAACATAGCTCACCAACACCTTGAATTCCTGGACTCAAGCAATTCTCCCACCTCAGCCTCCAAGTGGCTGGGACTACAGGCATGCACCACCCATGCCTGACTGGTCTTTAAATTTTTTTGTAGAGACATGTTCTCACTATGTTGCCCAGGCTGGGCTCAAACTCCTGGGCTCAAGCAATCCTTCCACCTCAGCTTCCCAAAGTGCTGAGATTACAGATGTCAGCCACTGCGCCTGGCCAGACCACCATTCAATTACCTGCAAAAGTAATCAATTTAACCCCACAGACCTCTAGTCACTGACTACCAATAATCTCCCATCATTGATTGTCACTGGCCTTCCAATCACTGAGCTGATACAGACAGCCTTGCCTAATTACTGGGCCTATAGTTCCAAAATGACTGGGTAAAGCAAACCTCCCAATCAGTAGCAGCAGCAGATCTCCCCAGTCACTTGCCCCCACAGACACTCCAATCACATATTCTCACAGGTTCCTCAACCAATGATACCCACAGGACACATGGTAATCTATCTCCCATTAGCCCAAATCCCTTATCTTATCAATCCCCAATCACTGACACCAACAGAATTCTCAAGCAGTGGCCTTTATAGAAACTCTAATTACTGCCAGCAAATTCCACTCCTCCCTCAACCTCTTTAGCCACTCCCTTCATTTGCATGTTTTACCTGAAATCTACCTGTCTCCTGAGGGTTCTGCTTCCTTACAGGAGCCTCAGAGGAGTGGAGGCTGTCTTTCCTGCACCACCTGCCTCCCTGCCATGACCCATGTACCTCAGGGTCTAAAGATGAGGTAAATGATTACTTTCAACCATTTCTCATTCTTCCTTCAAAATTCATAGCTTATTTATAGTATCACCAGGTTTTCAGCCATTAACCCTTCTGGGTCCAGTGATTTGCTAGGAGGACTCACATGACTCAGTATATAATTGTACTCATAGCTATTATTTATCGTAGCAAAAGTGTACAAAGCAAAGTCAGTTAATCAGCATGAGGTAAAGTCCAGAGGACACCAGGCACCAGCATCCATGAGTCCTCTCCCAGTGAAGTCATATAAAACATGCTTAATGGGCCGGGCACGGTGGCTCACGCCTGTAATCCCAGCACTTCGGGAGGCCGAGGCGGGCGGATCACGAGGTCAGGAGATCGAGACCATCCTGGCTAACACGGTGAAACCCCGTCTCTACTAAAAATACAAAAAATTAGCCAGGCGAGGTGGCGGGCGCTTGTAATCCCTGCTACGTGGGAGGCTGAGGCAGGAGAATGGCTGAACCCCAGGGGGCGGAGCCTGCAGTGAGCCGAGATCACGCCACTGCACTCCAGCCTGGGCAACAGTGAGACTCCGTCTCAAAAAAAAAAAAAAAAAAAAAACATGCTTAATTCCTCTGGAAGTGAGTTATAATAACATGTATGAAATGTTGTCTACTAGGGAAGCTCATTAGAGACCAGTACTGCCTAAGGGTTTCACTGGGGGCTGGTCAGGTAGGCACTCTCTGCCTGCATGTACAAAAATTCCAGACTCCCAGAAGAAAGCAGGTGTTCAGCATAAACCACACTGTATGTATTCTTTAAGCACTGGGAACTACTCTTAATCAGTTCCGGGAATGGTGGGATCCTTCCTGAAATCTAATTTCCCAGATGCCAGCAAAAAGCAGACCTTGCAGCAGGCCTGTCTAAGGATAGCAGTTTTTCACTTCTGTGTTAGCTCTGTTCTGCAGTCATCCCACCCCAGTCACTGAAAACTTTAGCACCAGCTAAATTCCTGCCATCATGCTGCACTACCTCCATATCAATGTGGAAGAGCCATTCAACACCCTTGCCTCTCTTTTTCATGAGGTCAACAACCTTTTCTCCACTCAAATTCAGCCACCTATTCATCAATCATCTGCACTTACACCTTGCCATCACTATACCACCTCCAAAAATCTCTAAGACATTCCACCCTCTGACCATCATTTCCTATCCTGCTACTTTTTCTCGTACATTCACTCCAATAATTCTCCAAACTCATTGAGCCCTCTGATCCTAACCACTTTTTCACAATCTTCCACCTTTACCTAGCCTTTCTTTCTTGTTCAGATTCCTTGTTCTAGCACCATACACAATCAATTGAAAACTATAAAGTTTTAACTTCCTTGCTCCTCTTCTTCTCCACTGTACTCACCTATCAAAGCCTCGACCTTGGTTAAATCCAACTCTCCTCTTAATCTCTGCCTGCAACCTTGCAACTGAACATTGCAAGAGAAAAATCAAACTGTGCTGAGTGGACTAACTTCAAATTTATAACACATATGCCAAATGGGCATCTAATCCTGTCAGTAGTCCTACTACCTAACCCTAGAAAATACACATTTCCTTTTTCCTAGATGATTATTTTGAACATTCTCCTTTTTAACTCTGAAAACTCCAACATCTACTCCTTCCCCACTCTTGGCTGATGAATTTGCTTTATGCTTTCAAAGGAAAACAAATCCAAATGGACAAGAATTACCCTGTCTCGTTACCACCAATTCCATTAACCTGTTTCCAAACTCATATATAACATATCTTCTCTTCTGTTAGAATGGAAAGTCTTCCTTCTCTCACCTAAGGCCAGTTTCTCCATTTGTGCTCTCAATCCCATCCCCAACTGCCTTCCTAAAGACTTCACTCCTGCAAGTACCTCTTTCTCTTTTGTAACATCTATTTCTCCCTTTTATTTGGATCATTCCTATTGACACACAGAGTTGCCTTAATATCATTCATCTAAAGAAAACCCCCTCTTGATTTCATATCCTATACAATGTCCATTTCTCTGCTTCCTTTACCAGCAAAACTCCTCATAAGTGTTGCCTAAACTTGCTGTTTCCACTTCATTACCTCTCATTCTTTCAACTCACTCTAACAGGATATTATCCCCTTAACTCCAATAAAGGAGTTCTAATCAATCAAAAAAACCATTGAGCTACATACTGACAAAATCAAATGATCTCTAGTCCTGCTTTAGGACTCAAAAGCATATATGACAATTTATTACTCCTATTGTCTTGAAAGGCTTTCTTCTCTATGCTACTTTGACACCCACTTGCACAGTTTTCCTCTTACTTCAATGGGCACCCCTTATTCTCTCTGTTGTTTTTTGTCTTCTACCAGACTTTCAAATGTCAGAGTGACCCAGCCCTCGGTCCCTGGCTCTCTTCTCTTCCCTATCTGTCTTCTCTTCCTAGGTGACCCAAGCCAATCTTAAGGCTTTAAATGCCATCTTTATTGTGATGCTTTTAAAAAATGGTTCCCTAGCTCACACCTTTCCTAAGTTCCAGATTCATATATATAGTGGCTACACAATATCTCTAGGTAGATGTGCAATGAGCATTTTGACATGGCCAAAATAGAGCCACTGACATCACCCCAGATCCCATTTCCATCCACCAAATCTAGTCTTTTCCACCATAACCCTTTCCATTCAGAAAATGGAATCACCATCCCTCCAGTTCTTCAGGTTAAAAGTCTAGATGTAAATCTCGATTCTTCTCTTCCCTCATACTCCATATATCAACACATTAGTAAGTTCTATTGCTTATCTCCAGATGTATTCTGAATTTGATTTCATTTTGCTGCTACAACTCTATTCTAAATCACCATAATCTCTTGTCTTTGACTATTGCAAAAAGTTCCTAACTGACCTCCCTATACCTACCTACTCTTGCCCCTCTGCAGTCCATCTTCCATGAGGTAGCCATGGTAATCTTTTCAAGGTATCAATCAGAACAGGTCACTCCTCTGCTTAAACTCAATGGCTTCTCACTGCATCTAGAATAAAATCCAAATCCTTACCTAGCCAATAAAATCCTACATTATCTGATACCTTCCTATCACTATGATTCACAGCTTTCTACTTTCCCTCTGACTGTGCTCCAACAGCACTAATCTTCCTTCTCTTTTTTAAGCACATCAAGTTCACTCCTACCTCAGGTCCTTCGCAGTTGATGTATTTTTCTTCCTGGAACACTCTTTCTTCAGATCTCTGCATGGCTGCCTTCTTGTGGTGATTTATGCCTCAACCCAACTGTCATTTCCTAAGGAAAGCTTTCCATAACTAACCTGGCTAAAGTCATGCACTCCCTACCCTCAATCACTCTGTACCATATCATCCTCTTTTACTTACTTCAGCACTTATTAGTGTCTGGAATAATTTTATTTGTTTATATTTTATGATATCTCTCATATTTCTAGAATGTAAGTCATTGAGGGAGGGATTCTGGTTCTGTTTCCTGGTGACTCTCCAGCATTTAAAACATTCCCCGGTTTTGAGGACAAAGCAGGGATTGCAAAACAACAACAACAAACAAATAAAATAAAAAACACTCCCTGGCATAAAATAAATGCTCATCTTACAGACTGTCTGTTCCTACTGTTCCTGCAAGTTTTCAATCACTGACACCCAAATACTCCCCAATCACTAACCTTCACAAACTTCTCCTAGTTATGGATCTCTACAAGTTCCCAACTATCACTCTCCACAGAACAATCATTAACCTCCACAGACCTCCAATCACTGACCACCGAAGAACCCTCAATCATTAAATGCAGCAATCCCCTCAAACTCCTGACCCCCTTAGGCTTTTAGTCACAGAATCATAGAGGATCTTCAATCATTAATTCCTACTAATCACCTCATTACTCAAAGCACAGTTATTACTGCTAGACACCACCTAATTATTGACCTGCATACATCCCCAATTACCTTTTCTCCCCAGATGACGTACAAATCATCTACCTCCCCAGAGACACCTCAACATTGATTCCCCAAACTCCAACAGTCATATTCCCCCCTCACTGGCCCCCCGATTCCTCCATTACCCACTGACCCTCGAAGATACTGCTAATCAAACTTCCACAGACATCACTGTCACTGACTCCCAAGCCCCAATCTCTGATGCTCCCAGATGCTCCCAATCACTGAATTTCCCAAATCCTAACATTGACCCTTTTTGATAATCCAGGCTCTAACCACCACAGGCACCCATAATCGCTGGCTCCCATAGACATCCCAAACCGCCAACCCCCACGGTCCTTCCGTATCTCTGACACATCACAAAGCCTCCATTTCTGATCCCCTTCCAAACTCTGACATTCAGTGACTGCCACAGACGCCTCCCCATCATTGTCTCTGCAGATCCCTCCTAATACTGATATCCTAAAGCCAAATCATTAACCCCACAGATAACTCAGAACACCGACCTCCCAAGAGACCATCAAGCATCGATTCCACCAGTTCCCAAATCACCTATCGTCACAGACTACTCCAATCACTGCCCCTCAAGTAGACCATCTCTGACCGCCAAAACACCCTGCCTCATCACAGCTCTCACCGCGGCGCTGGCCTCGGGCTCGGACACAGCCATCTCCAGTGGTCGCCCGGCCTCTTTGGTCGTTCCCGCACTTCTCCTCCGGTCCACGGTCTCTGGCTTTGTCAGAATCTGGTCGCAGCTGGAGACCGACATGGCGGCTACCCGGAGGGCGGCCTTAGCGGGTCCGGCAGCTGCGATGGCGGCTCCCTTCGGTAATAGCGCACGGGCGCGGCCATCTTGGCAAAGACCCGTCCGTACAGCGGAAGTGCGGGGACTTCTGGGACAATTAGATCGGGAGGTGGAAGCTGGCGAGGGCGTAACTTGCAGGGTGCAGGAGTGATGCGATCAGAGCGAGCCGGAACCCGGTTCCGTTACGCACTGCAGGAGTGACCTGGGCCTGACAATCCACTGCCGGCGTTCGGGTCGCATCACTGCCGGAAGATATTTTACAGAATTTGGAATTGCTTTTCCGAATACATGTCAGTGCGGCCAGCGGCTAGAAGTCCGGGAATCACAATGCTTAGTGCGGACTTCAGAAAGGTGGGATGCGAGAAATTGGAAGTAGAACGGAGAAAAGCCTGATCGAACAAATAACATTATTTTATAGGGAGAGGACGTTAATCGTTGAAATATACGATAAACCTTTTCATATATAGTATAAGAACAATAAGAAAAACTGAAACAGAAAGTTAAGTAAACACACCACTCCTCCGTGAGAGCCCGGGTTTGGTGAAGATATTTCACCAGAATAATCAAGCACTTGGAGAAGTAATTCCTCAGTGCGCCATTTCATGCATTAATTACATTCATTGAATACGTGCAGGTTAGCTGCTGTGCTATGCAGTGCAAGGTACTGGAAAAAGAGTGGAGAGGGGTAGGGATGATGTAAGTCCAGAGTCCAAAGGCCAGAAAACCAGGGGCTCCAATGTCAAAGGGCAGAAGATGAATGTCCCAGCTCAAGAAAACAGAGAAGGTGGGAGGGAAGTGGGGATACTTAACGGGTTTTTTTAAAAAAAGAAAAGAAAGAATGAATAAGACCTAGTATTTGATAGCACTACAGGTGTATATATCCAATAATAATTTAGTTGTACATTTCGAAATAACAAAGTATAATTGGATTGTAACACAGAAGATAAATGCTTGAAGGGGATAGATACCCCGTTTTCCATGATGTGATTATTACACTGTGCATGCCTGTATCAAACTATTTCATGTACCCCATAAATATACACACCTACTATGTACCCACAAAAGTTAAAGATTAAACAAAAATAGAAAAGAGGATTCACCCTTCCTCTTCCTTTTTGTCCTATCAGGCCCTCAGTGGATTAGGTGGTGGCCACCCACATTGGTGGGGGCTACTTTACTTAATTTGCTAATTCAAATGCTAATCTTTTCCCAGAAACACACTAACAAACCCAGAAATAATGTTTGACCAGTTTTCTGGGCATCCTTTAGCCCAGTCAAGGTGACACATAAAATTAACCATCACCCTCACCATGCCATACACACACTTCCTTACAGAATCTGTGAGATAATAGGTTTGTGATACTTTAATCCACTAAAGCTGGTGATAATTTGTTATCCAGCAATACCAAACTAAGGACTCAGTGAAGATTGAAAAATAATTAGTGGCTTGAAATTCCTCTTCACCTACTTAAGACACGGCCTCCTACACTGTGTTCCTGACAGAGTATTCCTTGAGCATCACCTTTGTAGGGGGAGGCAATTGCTTCGTTTCTGCCTCAGATATGGTCCTGACTTTAATTGTTCCTGATATTAGAGTCCTAAAACGGTAAAATATTTTTTAAATACCTCTCCTTTCCTTTCTTCCTCACAAATCTGAAAGAGAGGCAGTACAGTTTCCCCAGGATTTTCTTAAACCCAGCATATATATATATATATATATATATATATATATATATATGTGGTAGGGATGAGTGAGTACGGTGGATCAGAACGTAATGTTATACTCTTGAATATATTCATGTGAGTAGACCTGAAAATTCTCCCAACAGGGACAGGGGAAGCATGTGCGGCAATAACTGTGTCAATTCAGCTGATTCTAGTGAATTCCCTAATGAAGACGTCACACACGGTAAATATGTATCATATTTATTGTCATTTATACTTGAAGGCACCGGGAGGGAGAGGAAATACTAAATCAGGAAACAAAACTTCAAAGAGACATTACTTCTTTGAGAGTATGGCGTTCCTAGGAACACGCTTTGCTTCACAAGGATTCACCGAACACCTCGATATATGGCGCTCCATCTGAGGCTTGCTCCAAATGGCCTTCCACTATTCTGCCTGTTAGTCTCCCATGACTCTCCCTACTCTCCTGAGCCCATGCTGCCTATCACCCATTGGTGCAGGTCATTTCTGGAGAGCTCGGGTGGATTCTCTCCATCCCAACACTTTTCCAAAGAAAGAAGCCACTGATCCAAGACACCTAGTGGGACATTCCCCTTCCACCTCCTTCTCCAAAGTTACCCAGGTGTTCATCAAAAGTTAGGGAGAGAAGTTCCCACGTTTCGGTTACAAAGCACAGGACGCTGGCATAAACACACACAGACAAACACACACACACACACACACACACACACAACTCGAAGAGGTAGCCACAAGGGTCATTAATCACTTGACGACTGTTTTCCAAAAACGTGGATGCATTTCATCCATGCCAAAGCCGAGGGTGCAGACACGGAATGGTGGAGAGATTCCAGAGGCTCACCACACCCTCTCAGGAATATTTTCCTGACCCTGGGGGCAGAGGTTGGAAACATCGAGGACATTTCTTGGGACACGCGAAGAAGCTGACCGACCAGGCATTTTCCTTTCCATTGCAAATGACCTGTGGCGGGGGCATTTCTCTTTCCCCTGCGAATCACCTATGGCGAGGTACCTCCCGAAGCCCCCACCCCCACTTCCGCGACTCGACATAGCTGGGTCTCTATCCGGGTGTCACTCCGGGTAGGCTTCTCAACGCTCTCGGCTCAAAGAAGGACAATCACACGTCCACCACCGAAGCCCACACCTCTTCCTTTTGTTATACCCACAGAAGTTAGAGAAAATGCTACACTTTGAGACAAATTAAGAATCCTTTATTTAAGCCGGTACCAAAGAGATGGCTAACGCTCAAAATTCTCTCGGCCCCGAGGAAGGGGCTTGATTAACTTTTATACCTTGGTTCAGGAAGGGGAGGGAAACTGAAATGCAGTAATTCTACAGAAGTAAAACCATGCGGGAATCAAAAGAGACAAATGGTTATAGAGAGAGAATTTAAAAGACAAGTGGTTACAAAGAGCAACGGTACCAGGTGCAGGGCTCTAAATCCTTCATTGCAGTTAGATATAGGTGCTCTGCCGGACAGGAACTCAAGGCTTTATGTTGTCATCTCTTTGAGAAAAATCCTGGGAACTTCATACACTGTGCCAGTAGCTTATCAGTTGAGTGGGTTCCCTTGAAACGCTGAGGATCTGCTTACACAGATCAACTCCTTTGGAAGGGGCTTGGGTAAGGAGCCCTTAGCGTCTTGTAAATTAAGGGGTCAGTTGGAGTTTGTCCAGCATTGCCAGCTAGAGAGAGCCTTACTTAGGTGAGAAGCAAGGCCAGGTGATTAGAGAGACACACAGCGAAGATTCAAAGTAGCGAGTTAGAGTAAAAACAAGGTTAGACATTTCACTTTCCCAGAAAACGCACAAACATCCAATGGGAGAGAGGTCCCGAGTCGTCAAAGTCCCAGATGTGGTGAGCCCCCAGAAGGAAAAACCGTGTCTTCCTGAGGATGCCCGGAACAAGAGCTGGGCTTCCAGAGCTAGGCAGCCGTCTCTATCTCCGTGAGCGGGCGGGAGGCGAACTGGGGCGGGGCCGTGCTTCTTTCTGCTCTGCTGCTGCCGGGAAGCTCCTGGCGTCCAAGCGCAGGAGGCCGCCGTCCTGCAGGGCGCCGTAGAGTTTGCAGTGCAGAGTCGGAATCGCCTCTGGGGCAGAGGGTTCGAGCTTTTCCAAGGCGAGGGTGCTGGCTCCCGTGCGCACCTAAGGCCACCCGGGAGCGGGCGCAAAGGGCGGCGGCCCCGCAGCCAGCAGGTTGTCGAGCGTGGCCAGCGCCCAGTGCAGGGCGGCCCCGGCGTGCGCCAGCTGCCAGGTGAGCCAGGCGCGCTGCGAGGCGCTGGGCTGCGTGCCGCCGGCGGGCCCCGGGAGGAAGGCGCCCCCCGGGGCCCGAAGCTCGCCCAGGGCCACCTCCAGCCCGCCCAGGTGGCTGACGACTCGCGAGAGGGGGCACGGGAGGGAGACCCAGGCTTCTGGGGAGTGGCGTCGGCGGCGCTTTGGGGAGGTGGGTCGCTCCTCCCGGACGTCAACGCGGCGTTGCGGGCCGCTCGTCCTCCCTGGCGATCTAGGCCGGTGCTTTGGCTCCTCCAGGCGCCTCGGGCTGGGAAGAGAACCTGCGCGGGAGACAGAGCGGGAGGTGTCAGAGGGACTGCGCGCAGCGCTAGGGGACCCATTTCCGAGGTCCCAAAGCCCCTCCCGACCCCGCCTCCCCCTGCCCTCCATCCCCCACCCCTCCGCAGCTCGCCTCCACGCCCCATCCTCTTGGCCCCTTCCTGCATCGTGGGGACTCCGGTGCCCCGTCCGGGGTGCCTTCTTCTCCGCCCTTTCAAACTTGAAGCACATCTCGTGTGGGGCCACCGGAGGCCCGGGTCCCTGGCGCACTGGGGGCTTCCTCGGCCCCCTCGGGATCCCCCACTCCCCGCTCCCCTTCCCGGGGCCCTGCGCCCTCCTCCCCACCCCTCCAAGCTCCCAGCCCCTAAACCTGCCTCCTCTGCGCTCGTGGGGGCGTCGTGCTCTGCTGGACTCGGGCGTGTCGTGGCCTCTCTCTCCGGCCGGGCCTGGTCGTGGCTTGACCTTCCGCCCTCGGTTTCCGGTTTCTCCGCCTGGACTGCGAGGGGAGCCATCCGGGCTTCTCCACCGTTTGTGCCTGGACGCAGAGGCCTCCCGGCTGTGCCCGCTGAAAGCTGCGGGGGAAGAGGAGGTCGACAGTGAGTGGGCCATGACCCGTCCGTAGACGGCTGCGGGAGGGTTGCAAGGGCCAAGCTCCCAGAGAGACCTCAAGGCAGGAATGGCTCTGCTCCCAGGTGTGCCCCCCACCCCCTCCTCTTTCTCCAGCTGCCCAAGACCTCCAGGCCCCACTCCCCGGGTCCCTTCCCGTCTCCTGACTCTGGCCGTTCCCCAGCCGCCTGGCACCCTCCAGCAAACCCTCCTCCGCGGGCGCACCCAGAGGGATGGCTCAGCTGGCGGAGCCACCCACCACACCAAAAGTCTGCCTTTCCTTGACCCTACGTTTCCCCAGCACCTGCCGGATCAGGGCCCGTGGGGCGGGGGCCGCTGCTCTACTCTTTGTCACCCCAGCTCCAACTCTCCTGCCTCCCTGGCCCCCTGCCACCCCCTCCACACACCAATCCGCACAGACAAGACACTCGACCCTCACTCACCTCGTCCTCTCTCAGAGCCCTCCCGATTCTTCCGGCTCTCCATCTTCCCCTGCTTTCCACAGGGAGGTCTGTCTTCTCCCTCCGCTTCAGAGGACAGGTTCCCCAACCAGGAAAGAGCTCTGTGTTCCCGGCGAGGAGGCTCTACCCTCTGGCAGCCTGAGCAGCGCAAACGGGGAAATGGCCGGTTGGGCGCAGCCGGCGGGCTTTTACAGGGATCCAGGGACCCCCGGCTGGGTGTTCCCAGGAGGGTTGGCTGCGGACACACCCACAGGGGCAGGCTGCCTTGATTAGGTTAGGCGGATTGGAGGGGTTCCGCTTTCTCCCTGGCTCCCTGCCACTCCCTCTCCAGCAAGTGATGAGCA
Source organism: Nomascus leucogenys (assembly GCF_006542625.1). Taxonomy (NCBI): domain Eukaryota; kingdom Metazoa; phylum Chordata; class Mammalia; order Primates; family Hylobatidae; genus Nomascus; species Nomascus leucogenys. The sequence goes on from NC_044388.1 coordinate 89,106,993, forward strand.
ATTTTGCCGAGTGGCAGAACAGAGACAAAGGTAGCTCTGGGCTTCACGGTAATTTCAAAGAAAAGTGCCCTACTTCGTTGCCCATTTCGAAGTCCTCTCTACCTCTGCGTTTGACGATTTCTCCACTTCCTGGTGTGCACCTGCGTGTGTGTGTGCGCGCGCGCGCTTGTGTTTGGGTGTGTGCGCGCCACGCCGAGGGTCGGGCCAATTTCGAGTGAAGGGAGACCGAGTCCCGCACGTTCTCTTCCTCCTGCAGTCTGCGGAGGAAAAACGCATTTCTGCCACGGCGGCAGGAATCCATCTACGGACGTTAGGAAAGGACAGGGTGTGCTTTCGTCCCCACTTAGTTTTCTATCGAGAAACAGGCAGCAGAGGAGAGTGGGCCAGAGGGCCACATTTTGCCCACGACCAGCCAGGTTTGAGTTCGTTCCTCCTAGGCCTCACGGTCTGATTTTCTCCTCCCCTTTGTGTACCCGACGGGTGTTGCTCTGAGATCGGGAGCATCCCACCGGGCTGCGGATGGGATCATCGTGTGTGTATCGCCACAGCCCTCCGCCTCGCTCGCTCGGTGAGCACGCGAATCAAGGAAGGGGCACCACTCTAGGCAGGACCCGGCGGGGTGTGGGGAGGAGAAACTCGGTAAGAGAAGACAGGGAGAGTCAGACGTGCGAGGCGCAGGCTGTCCCAGGCGAGTCTTAGAAACGACGTGCGCGGAGGCGTCCGTCAGAAAGGAAGCAGGCGAAAGGAAATGGAATGTCCGCAGGGCCGGTGCCATGGGATCCGGTCACGCCCCGACGGCTTTCACGGACGTCTCAGGCTCGCTCTCTCCACCTTGGACCTGGCGCAGAGAGGAGTGAGGCCTGAGGACAGGGCCGAGAGGCCAGCTGGGTGTGGGAGGTGCCAGCACAGTAAGGGCTGGTCAAGGGGTGGTCGAGGGCGATACGGGGGTTGCTCAAGAAATCACCGCTGGAACTGGGATCCAGTCATCGCACTTCTGGACGTATCGCCTAAGGACACAAAATCGGGATGTGGGGCAAATATGTGTCCTGCTGTGTTGGTTGTCGGCACGCTGCCTGTAACCGAGACGTGGAATGGACCTACGTAGCCATCAGCAGATGACTAGAGAAGGATAACGGAATAGGGTTCGCAGAAGAAACGCATCAGGGAAGGGAAAGGAAAGCCTGTCGTGCGTGGACCCAAAAGTCATGGTGCCCAGTGAAATCAGCCAGGCCCATCCGACCCGTATTGCGTGATCTCCTTGGGGTGTGGGATGGAAAGCGGTGAGGATCACGAAAGTAGAGAGGAGAAAGGTGGTTGGCTGGGCCTGGGGCCGGGGTAGGGGCAGGTGTAGGGGCAGGGAAAGGATGCCAGTGCGAGATGTGGGTCAAAGGGCACAAAGTTTCCGAGAGAGAGCTGGAGTGCTTCCTGGATATCCATGGCAGGGCAACGTGAGTACGGTGGAGCAGAATGTAAGGTTCTCTTGAATATACCCACGGGAGTGGAGCTGAAAATTCTCCCCACAGGGACAGGGGACGCATGTGGGGCGATAACTGTGCGAATTCGGCCGATTCTAGTGAATTCCCTAAGGAAGACGTCACACTCGGTAAATGTGTATCATATGTACTGTCATTCGTACTTGAAGGCACCGTTGGGGGAAGGAAATATTAAATCGCAAGACCAAACTTCAAAGAGAGATCACTTCTAAGAGAGTCTGACGTCCGTAGGAACGCTCTCGGGTTCACAAGGATTGACCGAACACCGGGATACGTAGCTCTCCATCTGAGGCTTGCTCCAAATGGCCTTCCACTATTCCAGGCACGTGGGTGTCTCCCCTAACTCTCCCTGCTCTCCTGAGCCCATGCTGCCTATCAGCCATCGGTGCAGCTCCTTTCTGAGGAGCTCGGGTGGATTCTCTCCATCCCACCTCTTTTCCCGAGAAAGAAGCCACCGTTCCAAGACACCCAGTGGGACATTCCCCTTCCACCTCCTTCTCCAAAGTTACCCAGGTGTTCATTACAAGTTAGGGAGAGAAGATCCCAGGTTTAAATAACAAGGCATAGGACGCTGGTATGAACACACACACACACACACACACACACACACACACAAACACACACACAAAACTCGAAGAGGTAGCCACAAGGGTCATTAATCACTTGACGACTGTTTTCCAAAAACGTGGATGCATTTCATCCATGCCAAAGCCGAGGGTGCAGACACGGAATGGTGGAGAGATTCCAGAGGCTCACCACACCCTCTCAGGAATATTTTCCTGACCCTGGGGGCAGAGGTTGGAAACATCGAGGACATTTCTTGGGACACGCGAAGAAGCTGACCGACCAGGCATTTTCCTTTCCATTGCAAATGACCTGTGGCGGGGGCATTTCTCTTTCCCCTGCGAATCACCTATGGCGAGGTACCTCCCGAAGCCCCCACCCCCACTTCCGCGACTCGACATGGCTGGGTCTCTATCCGGGTGTCACTCCGGGTAGGCTTCTCAACGCTCTCGGCTCAAAGAAGGACAATCACACGTCCACCACCGAAGCCCACACCTCTTCCTTTTGTTATACCCACAGAAGTTAGAGAAAATGCTACACTTTGAGACAAATTAAGAATCCTTTATTTAAGCCGGTACCAAAGAGATGGCTAACGCTCAAAATTCTCTCGGCCCCGAGGAAGGGGCTTGATTAACTTTTATACCTTGGTTCAGGAAGGGGAGGGAAACTGAAATGCAGTAATTCTACAGAAGTAAAACCATGCGGGAATCAAAAGAGACAAATGGTTATAGAGAGAGAATTTAAAAGACAAGTGGTTACAAAGAGCAACGGTACCAGGTGCAGGGCTCTAAATCCTTCATTGCAGTTAGATATAGGTGCTCTGCCGGACAGGAACTCAAGGCTTTATGTTGTCATCTCTTTGAGAAAAATCCTGGGAACTTCATACACTGTGCCAGTAGCTTATCAGTTGAGTGGGTTCCCTTGAAACGCTGAGGATCTGCTTACACAGATCAACTCCTTTGGAAGGGGCTTGGGTAAGGAGCCCTTAGCGTCTTGTAAATTAAGGGGTCAGTTGGAGTTTGTCCAGCATTGCCAGCTAGAGAGAGCCTTACTTAGGTGAGAAGCAAGGCCAGGTGATTAGAGAGACACACAGCGAAGATTCAAAGTAGCGAGTTAGAGTAAAAACAAGGTTAGACATTTCACTTTCCCAGAAAACGCACAAACATCCAATGGGAGAGAGGTCCCGAGTCGTCAAAGTCCCAGATGTGGTGAGCCCCCAGAAGGAAAAACCGTGTCTTCCTGAGGATGCCCGGAACAAGAGCTGGGCTTCCAGAGCTAGGCAGCCGTCTCTATCTCCGTGAGCGGGCGGGAGGCGAACTGGGGCGGGGCCGTGCTTCTTTCTGCTCTGCTGCTGCCGGGAAGCTCCTGGCGTCCAAGCGCAGGAGGCCGCCGTCCTGCAGGGCGCCGTAGAGTTTGCAGTGCAGAGTCGGAATCGCCTCTGGGGCAGAGGGTTCGAGCTTTTCCAAGGCGAGGGTGCTGGCTCCCGTGCGCACCTAAGGCCACCCGGGAGCGGGCGCAAAGGGCGGCGGCCCCGCAGCCAGCAGGTTGTCGAGCGTGGCCAGCGCCCAGTGCAGGGCGGCCCCGGCGTGCGCCAGCTGCCAGGTGAGCCAGGCGCGCTGCGAGGCGCTGGGCTGCGTGCCGCCGGCGGGCCCCGGGAGGAAGGCGCCCCCCGGGGCCCGAAGCTCGCCCAGGGCCACCTCCAGCCCGCCCAGGTGGCTGACGACTCGCGAGAGGGGGCACGGGAGGGAGACCCAGGCTTCTGGGGAGTGGCGTCGGCGGCGCTTTGGGGAGGTGGGTCGCTCCTCCCGGACGTCAACGCGGCGTTGCGGGCCGCTCGTCCTCCCTGGCGATCTAGGCCGGTGCTTTGGCTCCTCCAGGCGCCTCGGGCTGGGAAGAGAACCTGCGCGGGAGACAGAGCGGGAGGTGTCAGAGGGACTGCGCGCAGCGCTAGGGGACCCATTTCCGAGGTCCCAAAGCCCCTCCCGACCCCGCCTCCCCCTGCCCTCCATCCCCCACCCCTCCGCAGCTCGCCTCCACGCCCCATCCTCTTGGCCCCTTCCTGCATCGTGGGGACTCCGGTGCCCCGTCCGGGGTGCCTTCTTCTCCGCCCTTTCAAACTTGAAGCACATCTCGTGTGGGGCCACCGGAGGCCCGGGTCCCTGGCGCACTGGGGGCTTCCTCGGCCCCCTCGGGATCCCCCACTCCCCGCTCCCCTTCCCGGGGCCCTGCGCCCTCCTCCCCACCCCTCCAAGCTCCCAGCCCCTAAACCTGCCTCCTCTGCGCTCGTGGGGGCGTCGTGCTCTGCTGGACTCGGGCGTGTCGTGGCCTCTCTCTCCGGCCGGGCCTGGTCGTGGCTTGACCTTCCGCCCTCGGTTTCCGGTTTCTCCGCCTGGACTGCGAGGGGAGCCATCCGGGCTTCTCCACCGTTTGTGCCTGGACGCAGAGGCCTCCCGGCTGTGCCCGCTGAAAGCTGCGGGGGAAGAGGAGGTCGACAGTGAGTGGGCCATGACCCGTCCGTAGACGGCTGCGGGAGGGTTGCAAGGGCCAAGCTCCCAGAGAGACCTCAAGGCAGGAATGGCTCTGCTCCCAGGTGTGCCCCCCACCCCCTCCTCTTTCTCCAGCTGCCCAAGACCTCCAGGCCCCACTCCCCGGGTCCCTTCCCGTCTCCTGACTCTGGCCGTTCCCCAGCCGCCTGGCACCCTCCAGCAAACCCTCCTCCGCGGGCGCACCCAGAGGGATGGCTCAGCTGGCGGAGCCACCCACCACACCAAAAGTCTGCCTTTCCTTGACCCTACGTTTCCCCAGCACCTGCCGGATCAGGGCCCGTGGGGCGGGGGCCGCTGCTCTACTCTTTGTCACCCCAGCTCCAACTCTCCTGCCTCCCTGGCCCCCTGCCACCCCCTCCACACACCAATCCGCACAGACAAGACACTCGACCCTCACTCACCTCGTCCTCTCTCAGAGCCCTCCCGATTCTTCCGGCTCTCCATCTTCCCCTGCTTTCCACAGGGAGGTCTGTCTTCTCCCTCCGCTTCAGAGGACAGGTTCCCCAACCAGGAAAGAGCTCTGTGTTCCCGGCGAGGAGGCTCTACCCTCTGGCAGCCTGAGCAGCGCAAACGGGGAAATGGCCGGTTGGGCGCAGCCGGCGGGCTTTTACAGGGATCCAGGGACCCCCGGCTGGGTGTTCCCAGGAGGGTTGGCTGCGGACACACCCACAGGGGCAGGCTGCCTTGATTAGGTTAGGCGGATTGGAGGGGTTCCGCTTTCTCCCTGGCTCCCTGCCACTCCCTCTCCAGCAAGTGATGAGCAATTTTGCCGAGTGGCAGAACAGAGACAAAGGTAGCTCTGGGCTTCACGGTAATTTCAAAGAAAAGTGCCCTACTTCGTTGCCCATTTCGAAGTCCTCTCTACCTCTGCGTTTGACGATTTCTCCACTTCCTGGTGTGCACCTGCGTGTGTGTGTGCGCGCGCGCGCTTGTGTTTGGGTGTGTGCGCGCCACGCCGAGGGTCGGGCCAATTTCGAGTGAAGGGAGACCGAGTCCCGCACGTTCTCTTCCTCCTGCAGTCTGCGGAGGAAAAACGCATTTCTGCCACGGCGGCAGGAATCCATCTACGGACGTTAGGAAAGGACAGGGTGTGCTTTCGTCCCCACTTAGTTTTCTATCGAGAAACAGGCAGCAGAGGAGAGTGGGCCAGAGGGCCACATTTTGCCCACGACCAGCCAGGTTTGAGTTCGTTCCTCCTAGGCCTCACGGTCTGATTTTCTCCTCCCCTTTGTGTACCCGACGGGTGTTGCTCTGAGATCGGGAGCATCCCACCGGGCTGCGGATGGGATCATCGTGTGTGTATCCCCACAGCCCTCCGCCTCGCTCGCTCGGTGAGCACGCGAATCAAGGAAGGGGCACCACTCTAGGCAGGACCCGGCGGGGTGTGGGGAGGAGAAACTCGGTAAGAGAAGACAGGGAGAGTCAGACGTGCGAGGCGCAGGCTGTCCCAGGCGAGTCTTAGAAACGACGTGCGCGGAGGCGTCCGTCAGAAAGGAAGCAGGCGAAAGGAAATGGAATGTCCGCAGGGCCGGTGCCATGGGATCCGGTCACGCCCTGACGGCTTTCACGGACGTCTCAGGCTCGCTCTCTCCACCTTGGACCTGGCGCAGAGAGGAGTGAGGCCTGAGGACAGGGCCGAGAGGCCAGCTGGGTGTGGGAGGTGCCAGCACAGTAAGGGCTGGTCAAGGGGTGGTCGAGGGCGATACGGGGGTTGCTCAAGAAATCACCGCTGGAACTGGGATCCAGTCATCGCACTTCTGGACGTATCGCCTAAGGACACAAAATCGGGATGTGGGGCAAATATGTGTCCTGCTGTGTTGGTTGTCGGCACGCTGCCTGTAACCGAGACGTGGAATGGACCTACGTAGCCATCAGCAGATGACTAGAGAAGGATAACGGAATAGGGTTCGCAGAAGAAACGCATCAGGGAAGGGAAAGGAAAGCCTGTCGTGCGTGGACCCAAAAGTCATGGTGCCCAGTGAAATCAGCCAGGCCCATCCGACCCGTATTGCGTGATCTCCTTGGGGTGTGGGATGGAAAGCGGTGAGGATCACGAAAGTAGAGAGGAGAAAGGTGGTTGGCTGGGCCTGGGGCCGGGGTAGGGGCAGGTGTAGGGGCAGGGAAAGGATGCCAGTGCGAGATGTGGGTCAAAGGGCACAAAGTTTCCGAGAGAGAGCTGGAGTGCTTCCTGGATATCCATGGCAGGGCAACGTGAGTACGGTGGAGCAGAATGTAAGGTTCTCTTGAATATACCCACGGGAGTGGAGCTGAAAATTCTCCCCACAGGGACAGGGGACGCATGTGGGGCGATAACTGTGCGAATTCGGCCGATTCTAGTGAATTCCCTAAGGAAGACGTCACACTCGGTAAATGTGTATCATATGTACTGTCATTCGTACTTGAAGGCACCGTTGGGGGAAGGAAATATTAAATCGCAAGACCAAACTTCAAAGAGAGATCACTTCTAAGAGAGTCTGACGTCCGTAGGAACGCTCTCGGGTTCACAAGGATTGACCGAACACCGGGATACGTAGCTCTCCATCTGAGGCTTGCTCCAAATGGCCTTCCACTATTCCAGGCACGTGGGTGTCTCCCCTAACTCTCCCTGCTCTCCTGAGCCCATGCTGCCTATCAGCCATCGGTGCAGCTCCTTTCTGAGGAGCTCGGGTGGATTCTCTCCATCCCACCTCTTTTCCCGAGAAAGAAGCCACCGTTCCAAGACACCCAGTGGGACATTCCCCTTCCACCTCCTTCTCCAAAGTTACCCAGGTGTTCATTACAAGTTAGGGAGAGAAGATCCCAGGTTTAAATAACAAGGCATAGGACGCTGGTATGAACACACACACACACACACACACACACACACACACAAACACACACACAAAACTCGAAGAGGTAGCCACAAGGGTCATTAATCACTTGACGACTGTTTTCCAAAAACGTGGATGCATTTCATCCATGCCAAAGCCGAGGGTGCAGACACGGAATGGTGGAGAGATTCCAGAGGCTCACCACACCCTCTCAGGAATATTTTCCTGACCCTGGGGGCAGAGGTTGGAAACATCGAGGACATTTCTTGGGACACGCGAAGAAGCTGACCGACCAGGCATTTTCCTTTCCATTGCAAATGACCTGTGGCGGGGGCATTTCTCTTTCCCCTGCGAATCACCTATGGCGAGGTACCTCCCGAAGCCCCCACCCCCACTTCCGCGACTCGACATGGCTGGGTCTCTATCCGGGTGTCACTCCGGGTAGGCTTCTCAACGCTCTCGGCTCAAAGAAGGACAATCACACGTCCACCACCGAAGCCCACACCTCTTCCTTTTGTTATACCCACAGAAGTTAGAGAAAATGCTACACTTTGAGACAAATTAAGAATCCTTTATTTAAGCCGGTACCAAAGAGATGGCTAACGCTCAAAATTCTCTCGGCCCCGAGGAAGGGGCTTGATTAACTTTTATACCTTGGTTCAGGAAGGGGAGGGAAACTGAAATGCAGTAATTCTACAGAAGTAAAACCATGCGGGAATCAAAAGAGACAAATGGTTATAGAGAGAGAATTTAAAAGACAAGTGGTTACAAAGAGCAACGGTACCAGGTGCAGGGCTCTAAATCCTTCATTGCAGTTAGATATAGGTGCTCTGCCGGACAGGAACTCAAGGCTTTATGTTGTCATCTCTTTGAGAAAAATCCTGGGAACTTCATACACTGTGCCAGTAGCTTATCAGTTGAGTGGGTTCCCTTGAAACGCTGAGGATCTGCTTACACAGATCAACTCCTTTGGAAGGGGCTTGGGTAAGGAGCCCTTAGCGTCTTGTAAATTAAGGGGTCAGTTGGAGTTTGTCCAGCATTGCCAGCTAGAGAGAGCCTTACTTAGGTGAGAAGCAAGGCCAGGTGATTAGAGAGACACACAGCGAAGATTCAAAGTAGCGAGTTAGAGTAAAAACAAGGTTAGACATTTCACTTTCCCAGAAAACGCACAAACATCCAATGGGAGAGAGGTCCCGAGTCGTCAAAGTCCCAGATGTGGTGAGCCCCCAGAAGGAAAAACCGTGTCTTCCTGAGGATGCCCGGAACAAGAGCTGGGCTTCCAGAGCTAGGCAGCCGTCTCTATCTCCGTGAGCGGGCGGGAGGCGAACTGGGGCGGGGCCGTGCTTCTTTCTGCTCTGCTGCTGCCGGGAAGCTCCTGGCGTCCAAGCGCAGGAGGCCGCCGTCCTGCAGGGCGCCGTAGAGTTTGCAGTGCAGAGTCGGAATCGCCTCTGGGGCAGAGGGTTCGAGCTTTTCCAAGGCGAGGGTGCTGGCTCCCGTGCGCACCTAAGGCCACCCGGGAGCGGGCGCAAAGGGCGGCGGCCCCGCAGCCAGCAGGTTGTCGAGCGTGGCCAGCGCCCAGTGCAGGGCGGCCCCGGCGTGCGCCAGCTGCCAGGTGAGCCAGGCGCGCTGCGAGGCGCTGGGCTGCGTGCCGCCGGCGGGCCCCGGGAGGAAGGCGCCCCCCGGGGCCCGAAGCTCGCCCAGGGCCACCTCCAGCCCGCCCAGGTGGCTGACGACTCGCGAGAGGGGGCACGGGAGGGAGACCCAGGCTTCTGGGGAGTGGCGTCGGCGGCGCTTTGGGGAGGTGGGTCGCTCCTCCCGGACGTCAACGCGGCGTTGCGGGCCGCTCGTCCTCCCTGGCGATCTAGGCCGGTGCTTTGGCTCCTCCAGGCGCCTCGGGCTGGGAAGAGAACCTGCGCGGGAGACAGAGCGGGAGGTGTCAGAGGGACTGCGCGCAGCGCTAGGGGACCCATTTCCGAGGTCCCAAAGCCCCTCCCGACCCCGCCTCCCCCTGCCCTCCATCCCCCACCCCTCCGCAGCTCGCCTCCACGCCCCATCCTCTTGGCCCCTTCCTGCATCGTGGGGACTCCGGTGCCCCGTCCGGGGTGCCTTCTTCTCCGCCCTTTCAAACTTGAAGCACATCTCGTGTGGGGCCACCGGAGGCCCGGGTCCCTGGCGCACTGGGGGCTTCCTCGGCCCCCTCGGGATCCCCCACTCCCCGCTCCCCTTCCCGGGGCCCTGCGCCCTCCTCCCCACCCCTCCAAGCTCCCAGCCCCTAAACCTGCCTCCTCTGCGCTCGTGGGGGCGTCGTGCTCTGCTGGACTCGGGCGTGTCGTGGCCTCTCTCTCCGGCCGGGCCTGGTCGTGGCTTGACCTTCCGCCCTCGGTTTCCGGTTTCTCCGCCTGGACTGCGAGGGGAGCCATCCGGGCTTCTCCACCGTTTGTGCCTGGACGCAGAGGCCTCCCGGCTGTGCCCGCTGAAAGCTGCGGGGGAAGAGGAGGTCGACAGTGAGTGGGCCATGACCCGTCCGTAGACGGCTGCGGGAGGGTTGCAAGGGCCAAGCTCCCAGAGAGACCTCAAGGCAGGAATGGCTCTGCTCCCAGGTGTGCCCCCCACCCCCTCCTCTTTCTCCAGCTGCCCAAGACCTCCAGGCCCCACTCCCCGGGTCCCTTCCCGTCTCCTGACTCTGGCCGTTCCCCAGCCGCCTGGCACCCTCCAGCAAACCCTCCTCCGCGGGCGCACCCAGAGGGATGGCTCAGCTGGCGGAGCCACCCACCACACCAAAAGTCTGCCTTTCCTTGACCCTACGTTTCCCCAGCACCTGCCGGATCAGGGCCCGTGGGGCGGGGGCCGCTGCTCTACTCTTTGTCACCCCAGCTCCAACTCTCCTGCCTCCCTGGCCCCCTGCCACCCCCTCCACACGCCAATCCGCACAGACAAGACACTCGACCCTCACTCACCTCGTCCTCTCTCAGAGCCCTCCCGATTCTTCCGGCTCTCCATCTTCCCCTGCTTTCCACAGGGAGGTCTGTCTTCTCCCTCCGCTTCAGAGGACAGGTTCCCCAACCAGGAAAGAGCTCTGTGTTCCCGGCGAGGAGGCTCTACCCTCTGGCAGCCTGAGCAGCGCAAACGGGGAAATGGCCGGTTGGGCGCAGCCGGCGGGCTTTTACAGGGATCCAGGGACCCCCGGCTGGGTGTTCCCAGGAGGGTTGGCTGCGGACACACCCACAGGGGCAGGCTGCCTTGATTAGGTTAGGCGGATTGGAGGGGTTCCGCTTTCTCCCTGGCTCCCTGCCACTCCCTCTCCAGCAAGTGATGAGCAATTTTGCCGAGTGGCAGAACAGAGACAAAGGTAGCTCTGGGCTTCACGGTAATTTCAAAGAAAAGTGCCCTACTTCGTTGCCCATTTCGAAGTCCTCTCTACCTCTGCGTTTGACGATTTCTCCACTTCCTGGTGTGCACCTGCGTGTGTGTGTGCGCGCGCGCGCTTGTGTTTGGGTGTGTGCGCGCCACGCCGAGGGTCGGGCCAATTTCGAGTGAAGGGAGACCGAGTCCCGCACGTTCTCTTCCTCCTGCAGTCTGCGGAGGAAAAACGCATTTCTGCCACGGCGGCAGGAATCCATCTACGGACGTTAGGAAAGGACAGGGTGTGCTTTCGTCCCCACTTAGTTTTCTATCGAGAAACAGGCAGCAGAGGAGAGTGGGCCAGAGGGCCACATTTTGCCCACGACCAGCCAGGTTTGAGTTCGTTCCTCCTAGGCCTCACGGTCTGATTTTCTCCTCCCCTTTGTGTACCCGACGGGTGTTGCTCTGAGATCGGGAGCATCCCACCGGGCTGCGGATGGGATCATCGTGTGTGTATCCCCACAGCCCTCCGCCTCGCTCGCTCGGTGAGCACGCGAATCAAGGAAGGGGCACCACTCTAGGCAGGACCCGGCGGGGTGTGGGGAGGAGAAACTCGGTAAGAGAAGACAGGGAGAGTCAGACGTGCGAGGCGCAGGCTGTCCCAGGCGAGTCTTAGAAACGACGTGCGCGGAGGCGTCCGTCAGAAAGGAAGCAGGCGAAAGGAAATGGAATGTCCGCAGGGCCGGTGCCATGGGATCCGGTCACGCCCTGACGGCTTTCACGGACGTCTCAGGCTCGCTCTCTCCACCTTGGACCTGGCGCAGAGAGGAGTGAGGCCTGAGGACAGGGCCGAGAGGCCAGCTGGGTGTGGGAGGTGCCAGCACAGTAAGGGCTGGTCAAGGGGTGGTCGAGGGCGATACGGGGGTTGCTCAAGAAATCACCGCTGGAACTGGGATCCAGTCATCGCACTTCTGGACGTATCGCCTAAGGACACAAAATCGGGATGTGGGGCAAATATGTGTCCTGCTGTGTTGGTTGTCGGCACGCTGCCTGTAACCGAGACGTGGAATGGACCTACGTAGCCATCAGCAGATGACTAGAGAAGGATAACGGAATAGGGTTCGCAGAAGAAACGCATCAGGGAAGGGAAAGGAAAGCCTGTCGTGCGTGGACCCAAAAGTCATGGTGCCCAGTGAAATCAGCCAGGCCCATCCGACCCGTATTGCGTGATCTCCTTGGGGTGTGGGATGGAAAGCGGTGAGGATCACGAAAGTAGAGAGGAGAAAGGTGGTTGGCTGGGCCTGGGGCCGGGGTAGGGGCAGGTGTAGGGGCAGGGAAAGGATGCCAGTGCGAGATGTGGGTCAAAGGGCACAAAGTTTCCGAGAGAGAGCTGGAGTGCTTCCTGGATATCCATGGCAGGGCAACGTGAGTACGGTGGAGCAGAATGTAAGGTTCTCTTGAATATACCCACGGGAGTGGAGCTGAAAATTCTCCCCACAGGGACAGGGGACGCATGTGGGGCGATAACTGTGCGAATTCGGCCGATTCTAGTGAATTCCCTAAGGAAGACGTCACACTCGGTAAATGTGTATCATATGTACTGTCATTCGTACTTGAAGGCACCGTTGGGGGAAGGAAATATTAAATCGCAAGACCAAACTTCAAAGAGAGATCACTTCTAAGAGAGTCTGACGTCCGTAGGAACGCTCTCGGGTTCACAAGGATTGACCGAACACCGGGATACGTAGCTCTCCATCTGAGGCTTGCTCCAAATGGCCTTCCACTATTCCAGGCACGTGGGTGTCTCCCCTAACTCTCCCTGCTCTCCTGAGCCCATGCTGCCTATCAGCCATCGGTGCAGCTCCTTTCTGAGGAGCTCGGGTGGATTCTCTCCATCCCACCTCTTTTCCCGAGAAAGAAGCCACCGTTCCAAGACACCCAGTGGGACATTCCCCTTCCACCTCCTTCTCCAAAGTTACCCAGGTGTTCATTACAAGTTAGGGAGAGAAGATCCCAGGTTTAAATAACAAGGCATAGGACGCTGGTATGAACACACACACACACACACACACACACACACACACAAACACACACACAAAACTCGAAGAGGTAGCCACAAGGGTCATTAATCACTTGACGACTGTTTTCCAAAAACGTGGATGCATTTCATCCATGCCAAAGCCGAGGGTGCAGACACGGAATGGTGGAGAGATTCCAGAGGCTCACCACACCCTCTCAGGAATATTTTCCTGACCCTGGGGGCAGAGGTTGGAAACATCGAGGACATTTCTTGGGACACGCGAAGAAGCTGACCGACCAGGCATTTTCCTTTCCATTGCAAATGACCTGTGGCGGGGGCATTTCTCTTTCCCCTGCGAATCACCTATGGCGAGGTACCTCCCGAAGCCCCCACCCCCACTTCCGCGACTCGACATGGCTGGGTCTCTATCCGGGTGTCACTCCGGGTAGGCTTCTCAACGCTCTCGGCTCAAAGAAGGACAATCACACGTCCACCACCGAAGCCCACACCTCTTCCTTTTGTTATACCCACAGAAGTTAGAGAAAATGCTACACTTTGAGACAAATTAAGAATCCTTTATTTAAGCCGGTACCAAAGAGATGGCTAACGCTCAAAATTCTCTCGGCCCCGAGGAAGGGGCTTGATTAACTTTTATACCTTGGTTCAGGAAGGGGAGGGAAACTGAAATGCAGTAATTCTACAGAAGTAAAACCATGCGGGAATCAAAAGAGACAAATGGTTATAGAGAGAGAATTTAAAAGACAAGTGGTTACAAAGAGCAACGGTACCAGGTGCAGGGCTCTAAATCCTTCATTGCAGTTAGATATAGGTGCTCTGCCGGACAGGAACTCAAGGCTTTATGTTGTCATCTCTTTGAGAAAAATCCTGGGAACTTCATACACTGTGCCAGTAGCTTATCAGTTGAGTGGGTTCCCTTGAAACGCTGAGGATCTGCTTACACAGATCAACTCCTTTGGAAGGGGCTTGGGTAAGGAGCCCTTAGCGTCTTGTAAATTAAGGGGTCAGTTGGAGTTTGTCCAGCATTGCCAGCTAGAGAGAGCCTTACTTAGGTGAGAAGCAAGGCCAGGTGATTAGAGAGACACACAGCGAAGATTCAAAGTAGCGAGTTAGAGTAAAAACAAGGTTAGACATTTCACTTTCCCAGAAAACGCACAAACATCCAATGGGAGAGAGGTCCCGAGTCGTCAAAGTCCCAGATGTGGTGAGCCCCCAGAAGGAAAAACCGTGTCTTCCTGAGGATGCCCGGAACAAGAGCTGGGCTTCCAGAGCTAGGCAGCCGTCTCTATCTCCGTGAGCGGGCGGGAGGCGAACTGGGGCGGGGCCGTGCTTCTTTCTGCTCTGCTGCTGCCGGGAAGCTCCTGGCGTCCAAGCGCAGGAGGCCGCCGTCCTGCAGGGCGCCGTAGAGTTTGCAGTGCAGAGTCGGAATCGCCTCTGGGGCAGAGGGTTCGAGCTTTTCCAAGGCGAGGGTGCTGGCTCCCGTGCGCACCTAAGGCCACCCGGGAGCGGGCGCAAAGGGCGGCGGCCCCGCAGCCAGCAGGTTGTCGAGCGTGGCCAGCGCCCAGTGCAGGGCGGCCCCGGCGTGCGCCAGCTGCCAGGTGAGCCAGGCGCGCTGCGAGGCGCTGGGCTGCGTGCCGCCGGCGGGCCCCGGGAGGAAGGCGCCCCCCGGGGCCCGAAGCTCGCCCAGGGCCACCTCCAGCCCGCCCAGGTGGCTGACGACTCGCGAGAGGGGGCACGGGAGGGAGACCCAGGCTTCTGGGGAGTGGCGTCGGCGGCGCTTTGGGGAGGTGGGTCGCTCCTCCCGGACGTCAACGCGGCGTTGCGGGCCGCTCGTCCTCCCTGGCGATCTAGGCCGGTGCTTTGGCTCCTCCAGGCGCCTCGGGCTGGGAAGAGAACCTGCGCGGGAGACAGAGCGGGAGGTGTCAGAGGGACTGCGCGCAGCGCTAGGGGACCCATTTCCGAGGTCCCAAAGCCCCTCCCGACCCCGCCTCCCCCTGCCCTCCATCCCCCACCCCTCCGCAGCTCGCCTCCACGCCCCATCCTCTTGGCCCCTTCCTGCATCGTGGGGACTCCGGTGCCCCGTCCGGGGTGCCTTCTTCTCCGCCCTTTCAAACTTGAAGCACATCTCGTGTGGGGCCACCGGAGGCCCGGGTCCCTGGCGCACTGGGGGCTTCCTCGGCCCCCTCGGGATCCCCCACTCCCCGCTCCCCTTCCCGGGGCCCTGCGCCCTCCTCCCCACCCCTCCAAGCTCCCAGCCCCTAAACCTGCCTCCTCTGCGCTCGTGGGGGCGTCGTGCTCTGCTGGACTCGGGCGTGTCGTGGCCTCTCTCTCCGGCCGGGCCTGGTCGTGGCTTGACCTTCCGCCCTCGGTTTCCGGTTTCTCCGCCTGGACTGCGAGGGGAGCCATCCGGGCTTCTCCACCGTTTGTGCCTGGACGCAGAGGCCTCCCGGCTGTGCCCGCTGAAAGCTGCGGGGGAAGAGGAGGTCGACAGTGAGTGGGCCATGACCCGTCCGTAGACGGCTGCGGGAGGGTTGCAAGGGCCAAGCTCCCAGAGAGACCTCAAGGCAGGAATGGCTCTGCTCCCAGGTGTGCCCCCCACCCCCTCCTCTTTCTCCAGCTGCCCAAGACCTCCAGGCCCCACTCCCCGGGTCCCTTCCCGTCTCCTGACTCTGGCCGTTCCCCAGCCGCCTGGCACCCTCCAGCAAACCCTCCTCCGCGGGCGCACCCAGAGGGATGGCTCAGCTGGCGGAGCCACCCACCACACCAAAAGTCTGCCTTTCCTTGACCCTACGTTTCCCCAGCACCTGCCGGATCAGGGCCCGTGGGGCGGGGGCCGCTGCTCTACTCTTTGTCACCCCAGCTCCAACTCTCCTGCCTCCCTGGCCCCCTGCCACCCCCTCCACACGCCAATCCGCACAGACAAGACACTCGACCCTCACTCACCTCGTCCTCTCTCAGAGCCCTCCCGATTCTTCCGGCTCTCCATCTTCCCCTGCTTTCCACAGGGAGGTCTGTCTTCTCCCTCCGCTTCAGAGGACAGGTTCCCCAACCAGGAAAGAGCTCTGTGTTCCCGGCGAGGAGGCTCTACCCTCTGGCAGCCTGAGCAGCGCAAACGGGGAAATGGCCGGTTGGGCGCAGCCGGCGGGCTTTTACAGGGATCCAGGGACCCCCGGCTGGGTGTTCCCAGGAGGGTTGGCTGCGGACACACCCACAGGGGCAGGCTGCCTTGATTAGGTTAGGCGGATTGGAGGGGTTCCGCTTTCTCCCTGGCTCCCTGCCACTCCCTCTCCAGCAAGTGATGAGCAATTTTGCCGAGTGGCAGAACAGAGACAAAGGTAGCTCTGGGCTTCACGGTAATTTCAAAGAAAAGTGCCCTACTTCGTTGCCCATTTCGAAGTCCTCTCTACCTCTGCGTTTGACGATTTCTCCACTTCCTGGTGTGCACCTGCGTGTGTGTGTGCGCGCGCGCGCTTGTGTTTGGGTGTGTGCGCGCCACGCCGAGGGTCGGGCCAATTTCGAGTGAAGGGAGACCGAGTCCCGCACGTTCTCTTCCTCCTGCAGTCTGCGGAGGAAAAACGCATTTCTGCCACGGCGGCAGGAATCCATCTACGGACGTTAGGAAAGGACAGGGTGTGCTTTCGTCCCCACTTAGTTTTCTATCGAGAAACAGGCAGCAGAGGAGAGTGGGCCAGAGGGCCACATTTTGCCCACGACCAGCCAGGTTTGAGTTCGTTCCTCCTAGGCCTCACGGTCTGATTTTCTCCTCCCCTTTGTGTACCCGACGGGTGTTGCTCTGAGATCGGGAGCATCCCACCGGGCTGCGGATGGGATCATCGTGTGTGTATCCCACAGCCCTCCGCCTCGCTCGCTCGGTGAGCACGCGAATCAAGGAAGGGGCACCACTCTAGGCAGGACCCGGCGGGGTGTGGGGAGGAGAAACTCGGTAAGAGAAGACAGGGAGAGTCAGACGTGCGAGGCGCAGGCTGTCCCAGGCGAGTCTTAGAAACGACGTGCGCGGAGGCGTCCGTCAGAAAGGAAGCAGGCGAAAGGAAATGGAATGTCCGCAGGGCCGGTGCCATGGGATCCGGTCACGCCCGACGGCTTTCACGGACGTCTCAGGCTCGCTCTCTCCACCTTGGACCTGGCGCAGAGAGGAGTGAGGCCTGAGGACAGGGCCGAGAGGCCAGCTGGGTGTGGGAGGTGCCAGCACAGTAAGGGCTGGTCAAGGGGTGGTCGAGGGCGATACGGGGGTTGCTCAAGAAATCACCGCTGGAACTGGGATCCAGTCATCGCACTTCTGGACGTATCGCCTAAGGACACAAAATCGGGATGTGGGGCAAATATGTGTCCTGCTGTGTTGGTTGTCGGCACGCTGCCTGTAACCGAGACGTGGAATGGACCTACGTAGCCATCAGCAGATGACTAGAGAAGGATAACGGAATAGGGTTCGCAGAAGAAACGCATCAGGGAAGGGAAAGGAAAGCCTGTCGTGCGTGGACCCAAAAGTCATGGTGCCCAGTGAAATCAGCCAGGCCCATCCGACCCGTATTGCGTGATCTCCTTGGGGTGTGGGATGGAAAGCGGTGAGGATCACGAAAGTAGAGAGGAGAAAGGTGGTTGGCTGGGCCTGGGGCCGGGGTAGGGGCAGGTGTAGGGGCAGGGAAAGGATGCCAGTGCGAGATGTGGGTCAAAGGGCACAAAGTTTCCGAGAGAGAGCTGGAGTGCTTCCTGGATATCCATGGCAGGGCAACGTGAGTACGGTGGAGCAGAATGTAAGGTTCTCTTGAATATACCCACGGGAGTGGAGCTGAAAATTCTCCCCACAGGGACAGGGGACGCATGTGGGGCGATAACTGTGCGAATTCGGCCGATTCTAGTGAATTCCCTAAGGAAGACGTCACACTCGGTAAATGTGTATCATATGTACTGTCATTCGTACTTGAAGGCACCGTTGGGGGAAGGAAATATTAAATCGCAAGACCAAACTTCAAAGAGAGATCACTTCTAAGAGAGTCTGACGTCCGTAGGAACGCTCTCGGGTTCACAAGGATTGACCGAACACCGGGATACGTAGCTCTCCATCTGAGGCTTGCTCCAAATGGCCTTCCACTATTCCAGGCACGTGGGTGTCTCCCCTAACTCTCCCTGCTCTCCTGAGCCCATGCTGCCTATCAGCCATCGGTGCAGCTCCTTTCTGAGGAGCTCGGGTGGATTCTCTCCATCCCACCTCTTTTCCCGAGAAAGAAGCCACCGTTCCAAGACACCCAGTGGGACATTCCCCTTCCACCTCCTTCTCCAAAGTTACCCAGGTGTTCATTACAAGTTAGGGAGAGAAGATCCCAGGTTTAAATAACAAGGCATAGGACGCTGGTATGAACACACACACACACACACACACACACACACACACAAACACACACACAAAACTCGAAGAGGTAGCCACAAGGGTCATTAATCACTTGACGACTGTTTTCCAAAAACGTGGATGCATTTCATCCATGCCAAAGCCGAGGGTGCAGACACGGAATGGTGGAGAGATTCCAGAGGCTCACCACACCCTCTCAGGAATATTTTCCTGACCCTGGGGGCAGAGGTTGGAAACATCGAGGACATTTCTTGGGACACGCGAAGAAGCTGACCGACCAGGCATTTTCCTTTCCATTGCAAATGACCTGTGGCGGGGGCATTTCTCTTTCCCCTGCGAATCACCTATGGCGAGGTACCTCCCGAAGCCCCCACCCCCACTTCCGCGACTCGACATGGCTGGGTCTCTATCCGGGTGTCACTCCGGGTAGGCTTCTCAACGCTCTCGGCTCAAAGAAGGACAATCACACGTCCACCACCGAAGCCCACACCTCTTCCTTTTGTTATACCCACAGAAGTTAGAGAAAATGCTACACTTTGAGACAAATTAAGAATCCTTTATTTAAGCCGGTACCAAAGAGATGGCTAACGCTCAAAATTCTCTCGGCCCCGAGGAAGGGGCTTGATTAACTTTTATACCTTGGTTCAGGAAGGGGAGGGAAACTGAAATGCAGTAATTCTACAGAAGTAAAACCATGCGGGAATCAAAAGAGACAAATGGTTATAGAGAGAGAATTTAAAAGACAAGTGGTTACAAAGAGCAACGGTACCAGGTGCAGGGCTCTAAATCCTTCATTGCAGTTAGATATAGGTGCTCTGCCGGACAGGAACTCAAGGCTTTATGTTGTCATCTCTTTGAGAAAAATCCTGGGAACTTCATACACTGTGCCAGTAGCTTATCAGTTGAGTGGGTTCCCTTGAAACGCTGAGGATCTGCTTACACAGATCAACTCCTTTGGAAGGGGCTTGGGTAAGGAGCCCTTAGCGTCTTGTAAATTAAGGGGTCAGTTGGAGTTTGTCCAGCATTGCCAGCTAGAGAGAGCCTTACTTAGGTGAGAAGCAAGGCCAGGTGATTAGAGAGACACACAGCGAAGATTCAAAGTAGCGAGTTAGAGTAAAAACAAGGTTAGACATTTCACTTTCCCAGAAAACGCACAAACATCCAATGGGAGAGAGGTCCCGAGTCGTCAAAGTCCCAGATGTGGTGAGCCCCCAGAAGGAAAAACCGTGTCTTCCTGAGGATGCCCGGAACAAGAGCTGGGCTTCCAGAGCTAGGCAGCCGTCTCTATCTCCGTGAGCGGGCGGGAGGCGAACTGGGGCGGGGCCGTGCTTCTTTCTGCTCTGCTGCTGCCGGGAAGCTCCTGGCGTCCAAGCGCAGGAGGCCGCCGTCCTGCAGGGCGCCGTAGAGTTTGCAGTGCAGAGTCGGAATCGCCTCTGGGGCAGAGGGTTCGAGCTTTTCCAAGGCGAGGGTGCTGGCTCCCGTGCGCACCTAAGGCCACCCGGGAGCGGGCGCAAAGGGCGGCGGCCCCGCAGCCAGCAGGTTGTCGAGCGTGGCCAGCGCCCAGTGCAGGGCGGCCCCGGCGTGCGCCAGCTGCCAGGTGAGCCAGGCGCGCTGCGAGGCGCTGGGCTGCGTGCCGCCGGCGGCCCCGGGAGGAAGGCGCCCCCCGGGGCCCGAAGCTCGCCCAGGGCCACCTCCAGCCCGCCCAGGTGGCTGACGACTCGCGAGAGGGGGCACGGGAGGGAGACCCAGGCTTCTGGGGAGTGGCGTCGGCGGCGCTTTGGGGAGGTGGGTCGCTCCTCCCGGACGTCAACGCGGCGTTGCGGGCCGCTCGTCCTCCCTGGCGAT
The DNA here is from genome assembly GCF_006542625.1 of Nomascus leucogenys. Taxonomy (NCBI): domain Eukaryota; kingdom Metazoa; phylum Chordata; class Mammalia; order Primates; family Hylobatidae; genus Nomascus; species Nomascus leucogenys. Next base: position 89,126,996 of record NC_044388.1, read on the forward strand.
CTAGGCCGGTGCTTTGGCTCCTCCAGGCGCCTCGGGCTGGGAAGAGAACCTGCGCGGGAGACAGAGCGGGAGGTGTCAGAGGGACTGCGCGCAGCGCTAGGGACCCATTTCCGAGGTCCCAAAGCCCCTCCCGACCCCGCCTCCCCCTGCCCTCCATCCCCCACCCCTCCGCAGCTCGCCTCCACGCCCCATCCTCTTGGCCCCTTCCTGCATCGTGGGGACTCCGGTGCCCCGTCCGGGGTGCCTTCTTCTCCGCCCTTTCAAACTTGAAGCACATCTCGTGTGGGGCCACCGGAGGCCCGGGTCCCTGGCGCACTGGGGGCTTCCTCGGCCCCCTCGGGATCCCCCACTCCCCGCTCCCCTTCCCGGGGCCCTGCGCCCTCCTCCCCACCCCTCCAAGCTCCCAGCCCCTAAACCTGCCTCCTCTGCGCTCGTGGGGGCGTCGTGCTCTGCTGGACTCGGGCGTGTCGTGGCCTCTCTCTCCGGCCGGGCCTGGTCGTGGCTTGACCTTCCGCCCTCGGTTTCCGGTTTCTCCGCCTGGACTGCGAGGGGAGCCATCCGGGCTTCTCCACCGTTTGTGCCTGGACGCAGAGGCCTCCCGGCTGTGCCCGCTGAAAGCTGCGGGGGAAGAGGAGGTCGACAGTGAGTGGGCCATGACCCGTCCGTAGACGGCTGCGGGAGGGTTGCAAGGGCCAAGCTCCCAGAGAGACCTCAAGGCAGGAATGGCTCTGCTCCCAGGTGTGCCCCCCACCCCCTCCTCTTTCTCCAGCTGCCCAAGACCTCCAGGCCCCACTCCCCGGGTCCCTTCCCGTCTCCTGACTCTGGCCGTTCCCCAGCCGCCTGGCACCCTCCAGCAAACCCTCCTCCGCGGGCGCACCCAGAGGGATGGCTCAGCTGGCGGAGCCACCCACCACACCAAAAGTCTGCCTTTCCTTGACCCTACGTTTCCCCAGCACCTGCCGGATCAGGGCCCGTGGGGCGGGGGCCGCTGCTCTACTCTTTGTCACCCCAGCTCCAACTCTCCTGCCTCCCTGGCCCCCTGCCACCCCCTCCACACGCCAATCCGCACAGACAAGACACTCGACCCTCACTCACCTCGTCCTCTCTCAGAGCCCTCCCGATTCTTCCGGCTCTCCATCTTCCCCTGCTTTCCACAGGGAGGTCTGTCTTCTCCCTCCGCTTCAGAGGACAGGTTCCCCAACCAGGAAAGAGCTCTGTGTTCCCGGCGAGGAGGCTCTACCCTCTGGCAGCCTGAGCAGCGCAAACGGGGAAATGGCCGGTTGGGCGCAGCCGGCGGGCTTTTACAGGGATCCAGGGACCCCCGGCTGGGTGTTCCCAGGAGGGTTGGCTGCGGACACACCCACAGGGGCAGGCTGCCTTGATTAGGTTAGGCGGATTGGAGGGGTTCCGCTTTCTCCCTGGCTCCCTGCCACTCCCTCTCCAGCAAGTGATGAGCAATTTTGCCGAGTGGCAGAACAGAGACAAAGGTAGCTCTGGGCTTCACGGTAATTTCAAAGAAAAGTGCCCTACTTCGTTGCCCATTTCGAAGTCCTCTCTACCTCTGCGTTTGACGATTTCTCCACTTCCTGGTGTGCACCTGCGTGTGTGTGTGCGCGCGCGCGCTTGTGTTTGGGTGTGTGCGCGCCACGCCGAGGGTCGGGCCAATTTCGAGTGAAGGGAGACCGAGTCCCGCACGTTCTCTTCCTCCTGCAGTCTGCGGAGGAAAAACGCATTTCTGCCACGGCGGCAGGAATCCATCTACGGACGTTAGGAAAGGACAGGGTGTGCTTTCGTCCCCACTTAGTTTTCTATCGAGAAACAGGCAGCAGAGGAGAGTGGGCCAGAGGGCCACATTTTGCCCACGACCAGCCAGGTTTGAGTTCGTTCCTCCTAGGCCTCACGGTCTGATTTTCTCCTCCCCTTTGTGTACCCGACGGGTGTTGCTCTGAGATCGGGAGCATCCCACCGGGCTGCGGATGGGATCATCGTGTGTGTATCCCCACAGCCCTCCGCCTCGCTCGCTCGGTGAGCACGCGAATCAAGGAAGGGGCACCACTCTAGGCAGGACCCGGCGGGGTGTGGGGAGGAGAAACTCGGTAAGAGAAGACAGGGAGAGTCAGACGTGCGAGGCGCAGGCTGTCCCAGGCGAGTCTTAGAAACGACGTGCGCGGAGGCGTCCGTCAGAAAGGAAGCAGGCGAAAGGAAATGGAATGTCCGCAGGGCCGGTGCCATGGGATCCGGTCACGCCCTGACGGCTTTCACGGACGTCTCAGGCTCGCTCTCTCCACCTTGGACCTGGCGCAGAGAGGAGTGAGGCCTGAGGACAGGGCCGAGAGGCCAGCTGGGTGTGGGAGGTGCCAGCACAGTAAGGGCTGGTCAAGGGGTGGTCGAGGGCGATACGGGGGTTGCTCAAGAAATCACCGCTGGAACTGGGATCCAGTCATCGCACTTCTGGACGTATCGCCTAAGGACACAAAATCGGGATGTGGGGCAAATATGTGTCCTGCTGTGTTGGTTGTCGGCACGCTGCCTGTAACCGAGACGTGGAATGGACCTACGTAGCCATCAGCAGATGACTAGAGAAGGATAACGGAATAGGGTTCGCAGAAGAAACGCATCAGGGAAGGGAAAGGAAAGCCTGTCGTGCGTGGACCCAAAAGTCATGGTGCCCAGTGAAATCAGCCAGGCCCATCCGACCCGTATTGCGTGATCTCCTTGGGGTGTGGGATGGAAAGCGGTGAGGATCACGAAAGTAGAGAGGAGAAAGGTGGTTGGCTGGGCCTGGGGCCGGGGTAGGGGCAGGTGTAGGGGCAGGGAAAGGATGCCAGTGCGAGATGTGGGTCAAAGGGCACAAAGTTTCCGAGAGAGAGCTGGAGTGCTTCCTGGATATCCATGGCAGGGCAACGTGAGTACGGTGGAGCAGAATGTAAGGTTCTCTTGAATATACCCACGGGAGTGGAGCTGAAAATTCTCCCCACAGGGACAGGGGACGCATGTGGGGCGATAACTGTGCGAATTCGGCCGATTCTAGTGAATTCCCTAAGGAAGACGTCACACTCGGTAAATGTGTATCATATGTACTGTCATTCGTACTTGAAGGCACCGTTGGGGGAAGGAAATATTAAATCGCAAGACCAAACTTCAAAGAGAGATCACTTCTAAGAGAGTCTGACGTCCGTAGGAACGCTCTCGGGTTCACAAGGATTGACCGAACACCGGGATACGTAGCTCTCCATCTGAGGCTTGCTCCAAATGGCCTTCCACTATTCCAGGCACGTGGGTGTCTCCCCTAACTCTCCCTGCTCTCCTGAGCCCATGCTGCCTATCAGCCATCGGTGCAGCTCCTTTCTGAGGAGCTCGGGTGGATTCTCTCCATCCCACCTCTTTTCCCGAGAAAGAAGCCACCGTTCCAAGACACCCAGTGGGACATTCCCCTTCCACCTCCTTCTCCAAAGTTACCCAGGTGTTCATTACAAGTTAGGGAGAGAAGATCCCAGGTTTAAATAACAAGGCATAGGACGCTGGTATGAACACACACACACACACACACACACACACACACACACAAACACACACACAAAACTCGAAGAGGTAGCCACAAGGGTCATTAATCACTTGACGACTGTTTTCCAAAAACGTGGATGCATTTCATCCATGCCAAAGCCGAGGGTGCAGACACGGAATGGTGGAGAGATTCCAGAGGCTCACCACACCCTCTCAGGAATATTTTCCTGACCCTGGGGGCAGAGGTTGGAAACATCGAGGACATTTCTTGGGACACGCGAAGAAGCTGACCGACCAGGCATTTTCCTTTCCATTGCAAATGACCTGTGGCGGGGGCATTTCTCTTTCCCCTGCGAATCACCTATGGCGAGGTACCTCCCGAAGCCCCCACCCCCACTTCCGCGACTCGACATGGCTGGGTCTCTATCCGGGTGTCACTCCGGGTAGGCTTCTCAACGCTCTCGGCTCAAAGAAGGACAATCACACGTCCACCACCGAAGCCCACACCTCTTCCTTTTGTTATACCCACAGAAGTTAGAGAAAATGCTACACTTTGAGACAAATTAAGAATCCTTTATTTAAGCCGGTACCAAAGAGATGGCTAACGCTCAAAATTCTCTCGGCCCCGAGGAAGGGGCTTGATTAACTTTTATACCTTGGTTCAGGAAGGGGAGGGAAACTGAAATGCAGTAATTCTACAGAAGTAAAACCATGCGGGAATCAAAAGAGACAAATGGTTATAGAGAGAGAATTTAAAAGACAAGTGGTTACAAAGAGCAACGGTACCAGGTGCAGGGCTCTAAATCCTTCATTGCAGTTAGATATAGGTGCTCTGCCGGACAGGAACTCAAGGCTTTATGTTGTCATCTCTTTGAGAAAAATCCTGGGAACTTCATACACTGTGCCAGTAGCTTATCAGTTGAGTGGGTTCCCTTGAAACGCTGAGGATCTGCTTACACAGATCAACTCCTTTGGAAGGGGCTTGGGTAAGGAGCCCTTAGCGTCTTGTAAATTAAGGGGTCAGTTGGAGTTTGTCCAGCATTGCCAGCTAGAGAGAGCCTTACTTAGGTGAGAAGCAAGGCCAGGTGATTAGAGAGACACACAGCGAAGATTCAAAGTAGCGAGTTAGAGTAAAAACAAGGTTAGACATTTCACTTTCCCAGAAAACGCACAAACATCCAATGGGAGAGAGGTCCCGAGTCGTCAAAGTCCCAGATGTGGTGAGCCCCCAGAAGGAAAAACCGTGTCTTCCTGAGGATGCCCGGAACAAGAGCTGGGCTTCCAGAGCTAGGCAGCCGTCTCTATCTCCGTGAGCGGGCGGGAGGCGAACTGGGGCGGGGCCGTGCTTCTTTCTGCTCTGCTGCTGCCGGGAAGCTCCTGGCGTCCAAGCGCAGGAGGCCGCCGTCCTGCAGGGCGCCGTAGAGTTTGCAGTGCAGAGTCGGAATCGCCTCTGGGGCAGAGGGTTCGAGCTTTTCCAAGGCGAGGGTGCTGGCTCCCGTGCGCACCTAAGGCCACCCGGGAGCGGGCGCAAAGGGCGGCGGCCCCGCAGCCAGCAGGTTGTCGAGCGTGGCCAGCGCCCAGTGCAGGGCGGCCCCGGCGTGCGCCAGCTGCCAGGTGAGCCAGGCGCGCTGCGAGGCGCTGGGCTGCGTGCCGCCGGCGGGCCCCGGGAGGAAGGCGCCCCCCGGGGCCCGAAGCTCGCCCAGGGCCACCTCCAGCCCGCCCAGGTGGCTGACGACTCGCGAGAGGGGGCACGGGAGGGAGACCCAGGCTTCTGGGGAGTGGCGTCGGCGGCGCTTTGGGGAGGTGGGTCGCTCCTCCCGGACGTCAACGCGGCGTTGCGGGCCGCTCGTCCTCCCTGGCGATCTAGGCCGGTGCTTTGGCTCCTCCAGGCGCCTCGGGCTGGGAAGAGAACCTGCGCGGGAGACAGAGCGGGAGGTGTCAGAGGGACTGCGCGCAGCGCTAGGGGACCCATTTCCGAGGTCCCAAAGCCCCTCCCGACCCCGCCTCTCCCTGCCCTCCATCCCCCACCCCTCCGCAGCTCGCCTCCACGCCCCATCCTCTTGGCCCCTTCCTGCATCGTGGGGACTCCGGTGCCCCGTCCGGGGTGCCTTCTTCTCCGCCCTTTCAAACTTGAAGCACATCTCGTGTGGGGCCACCGGAGGCCCGGGTCCCTGGCGCACTGGGGGCTTCCTCGGCCCCCTCGGGATCCCCCACTCCCCGCTCCCCTTCCCGGGGCCCTGCGCCCTCCTCCCCACCCCTCCAAGCTCCCAGCCCCTAAACCTGCCTCCTCTGCGCTCGTGGGGGCGTCGTGCTCTGCTGGACTCGGGCGTGTCGTGGCCTCTCTCTCCGGCCGGGCCTGGTCGTGGCTTGACCTTCCGCCCTCGGTTTCCGGTTTCTCCGCCTGGACTGCGAGGGGAGCCATCCGGGCTTCTCCACCGTTTGTGCCTGGACGCAGAGGCCTCCCGGCTGTGCCCGCTGAAAGCTGCGGGGGAAGAGGAGGTCGACAGTGAGTGGGCCATGACCCGTCCGTAGACGGCTGCGGGAGGGTTGCAAGGGCCAAGCTCCCAGAGAGACCTCAAGGCAGGAATGGCTCTGCTCCCAGGTGTGCCCCCCACCCCCTCCTCTTTCTCCAGCTGCCCAAGACCTCCAGGCCCCACTCCCCGGGTCCCTTCCCGTCTCCTGACTCTGGCCGTTCCCCAGCCGCCTGGCACCCTCCAGCAAACCCTCCTCCGCGGGCGCACCCAGAGGGATGGCTCAGCTGGCGGAGCCACCCACCACACCAAAAGTCTGCCTTTCCTTGACCCTACGTTTCCCCAGCACCTGCCGGATCAGGGCCCGTGGGGCGGGGGCCGCTGCTCTACTCTTTGTCACCCCAGCTCCAACTCTCCTGCCTCCCTGGCCCCCTGCCACCCCCTCCACACACCAATCCGCACAGACAAGACACTCGACCCTCACTCACCTCGTCCTCTCTCAGAGCCCTCCCGATTCTTCCGGCTCTCCATCTTCCCCTGCTTTCCACAGGGAGGTCTGTCTTCTCCCTCCGCTTCAGAGGACAGGTTCCCCAACCAGGAAAGAGCTCTGTGTTCCCGGCGAGGAGGCTCTACCCTCTGGCAGCCTGAGCAGCGCAAACGGGGAAATGGCCGGTTGGGCGCAGCCGGCGGGCTTTTACAGGGATCCAGGGACCCCCGGCTGGGTGTTCCCAGGAGGGTTGGCTGCGGACACACCCACAGGGGCAGGCTGCCTTGATTAGGTTAGGCGGATTGGAGGGGTTCCGCTTTCTCCCTGGCTCCCTGCCACTCCCTCTCCAGCAAGTGATGAGCAATTTTGCCGAGTGGCAGAACAGAGACAAAGGTAGCTCTGGGCTTCACGGTAATTTCAAAGAAAAGTGCCCTACTTCGTTGCCCATTTCGAAGTCCTCTCTACCTCTGCGTTTGACGATTTCTCCACTTCCTGGTGTGCACCTGCGTGTGTGTGTGCGCGCGCGCGCTTGTGTTTGGGTGTGTGCGCGCCACGCCGAGGGTCGGGCCAATTTCGAGTGAAGGGAGACCGAGTCCCGCACGTTCTCTTCCTCCTGCAGTCTGCGGAGGAAAAACGCATTTCTGCCACGGCGGCAGGAATCCATCTACGGACGTTAGGAAAGGACAGGGTGTGCTTTCGTCCCCACTTAGTTTTCTATCGAGAAACAGGCAGCAGAGGAGAGTGGGCCAGAGGGCCACATTTTGCCCACGACCAGCCAGGTTTGAGTTCGTTCCTCCTAGGCCTCACGGTCTGATTTTCTCCTCCCCTTTGTGTACCCGACGGGTGTTGCTCTGAGATCGGGAGCATCCCACCGGGCTGCGGATGGGATCATCGTGTGTGTATCGCCACAGCCCTCCGCCTCGCTCGCTCGGTGAGCACGCGAATCAAGGAAGGGGCACCACTCTAGGCAGGACCCGGCGGGGTGTGGGGAGGAGAAACTCGGTAAGAGAAGACAGGGAGAGTCAGACGTGCGAGGCGCAGGCTGTCCCAGGCGAGTCTTAGAAACGACGTGCGCGGAGGCGTCCGTCAGAAAGGAAGCAGGCGAAAGGAAATGGAATGTCCGCAGGGCCGGTGCCATGGGATCCGGTCACGCCCTGACGGCTTTCACGGACGTCTCAGGCTCGCTCTCTCCACCTTGGACCTGGCGCAGAGAGGAGTGAGGCCTGAGGACAGGGCCGAGAGGCCAGCTGGGTGTGGGAGGTGCCAGCACAGTAAGGGCTGGTCAAGGGGTGGTCGAGGGCGATACGGGGGTTGCTCAAGAAATCACCGCTGGAACTGGGATCCAGTCATCGCACTTCTGGACGTATCGCCTAAGGACACAAAATCGGGATGTGGGGCAAATATGTGTCCTGCTGTGTTGGTTGTCGGCACGCTGCCTGTAACCGAGACGTGGAATGGACCTACGTAGCCATCAGCAGATGACTAGAGAAGGATAACGGAATAGGGTTCGCAGAAGAAACGCATCAGGGAAGGGAAAGGAAAGCCTGTCGTGCGTGGACCCAAAAGTCATGGTGCCCAGTGAAATCAGCCAGGCCCATCCGACCCGTATTGCGTGATCTCCTTGGGGTGTGGGATGGAAAGCGGTGAGGATCACGAAAGTAGAGAGGAGAAAGGTGGTTGGCTGGGCCTGGGGCCGGGGTAGGGGCAGGTGTAGGGGCAGGGAAAGGATGCCAGTGCGAGATGTGGGTCAAAGGGCACAAAGTTTCCGAGAGAGAGCTGGAGTGCTTCCTGGATATCCACGGCAGGGCAACGTGAGTACGGTGGAGCAGAATGTAAGGTTCTCTTGAATATACCCACGGGAGTGGAGCTGAAAATTCTCTCGACAGGGACAGGGGACGCATGTGGGGCGATAACTGTGCGAATTCGGCCGATTCTAGTGAATTCCCTAAGGAAGACGTCACACACGGTAAATGTGTATCGTATTTATTTTCATTCATACTCTACCGATCCGGCTTCTGATGGGTTCAGGTGTGTATCTCCGCAGCCTTCTTCTTTGCCCTGTGAGCCCGTGAGTCAAAGAATGAGCCCCAGTGTAGGCAGGAATCGAGTGGAAACTCACGAAACTTGGGAAAGGAGATTCAGATATTCCGGGCCCTGGCTGTTTTTGGCAAGCCATAGAAAACTTGTTTACAAAGAGCTGTGCCCAAAAGGCAAAAGCTGAAAAGAAATTTTAGTTTCTGGAGGGCCAGTGTCATGGGATTCATTCATGGCTTTAAGTTTTTTATATACATCTCAAGCACCCTCCACACTGGAGTCAGCATGGATTGTAGTGTGGCCTGTGTATAGGGTTTATTGTTCAGCTTGTTTTTTTAGATGTCCAGAAGATAATTATTGTCTAATATGTGGAGAAAAGGGCATCCTGGTGCAATATTGCTGAGATAGGCAATTAGGCCAGTGGTGGTAAGGAGCAATGTGGAATTCGTTTAATTAATAATTAGTGGAACTGGGATCTAAGCATTCCCAGTCTGGGCATACAGACTAAGGAAATCAGTGTACACATGTACACCGTAAATATCTACCAGATTGTGTTGGTTGTATGTTTTTTCTTTTTGTAAGGTACAAAATTTTCCTAGGCATCAGTAGAGACATAAAAAGGAATACTATTCACACTGCCTGAAGAATTAAGTAGAACATTAATGTCAGTTCCTTAAGAAGGGTCTGTAGAAATTAGATGATGACACAGAATACATGCAGTATCTCCCTTTAAACTTCTCCCAAAGTTCTAAGTCATAGGAAAAATAGCTTCTACTCTCTCAATTCTTATTGTAAGAATTCTTACTGTTAAGAATGTAAGAGATGTAAGAATGTAAGAGACCTTGTAAGAATATAAGAGACCTTGGGTCCTAGGACAATGCCTGGAAAATAAGATCATGGAAAGAACAATGGCCAGCTGAGAGTAAATTAAACACACAGCGGACAGGACAGGCACAGGAAGCACACCATCCCATCCAATCACTGCCTCAAAGCCAGGTACAGAACACAGGCCTGCAGTCTCCATCAAGTGTCGTGTTTTTTTGTTTGTTTGTTTGTTCATGGAGCATACAAAACTTGAATATCTAACTACCATTTAACTCTTTATCCCATTAAAAATAAAGGGTTTTTTTTGTTTTGTTTTTTGGAGGTAGGGTCTCCCTCTATGCCGCCAATGTTTTTAGAGCCTTCCACGTGGTTCTGATGATGCAGGCTCCAATTTGAGGAGGCTGAGGAAGGATACTTAGATGGGATGAGGGAGGAACTGCATTTACAGGAGGTCATAAGCATCCAAAGACAAGTCTCTATAGCAGGATATATTTATTTTCTATTTGCTTCTAATTTTGAAATAAAACTACTTCTTTTTTTTTTTTTTTTGAGACGGAGTCTCGCTCTGTCACCCAGGCTGGAGTGCAGTGGCGTGATCTCAGCTCACTGCAAGCTCCGCCTCCTGGGTTCACGCCATTCTCCTGCCTCAGCCTCTCCGAGTAGCTGGGACTACAGGCGCCCGCCACGACGCCCGGCTAATTTTTTGTATTTTTAGTAGAGACGGGGTTTCACCGTGGTCTCGATCTCCTGACCTCGTGATCCGCCCGCCTCGGCCTCCCAAAGTGCTGGGATTACAAGCGTGAGCCACCGCGCCCGGCCCTTCTTTCTTTTTTTTTAAGACGGAATTTCGCTCTTATTGCCCAGGCTGGAGTGCAACAGCGCTATCTTGGCTCACTGCAACCTCCACCTCCCGGGTTCAAGCGATTCTCCTGCCTCAGTCTCCCAAGTAGATGGGATTACAGGTGCCCGCCCCATGCCCGTCTAATTTTTTTTGTATTTTCAATAGAGATGGGGTTTCACCATGTTGACCAGGCTGTTCTCAAACTCCTGAACTCAGGTGATCTACCTGCCTCAGCCTCCCAAGGTGCTGGGATTACAGGCATGAGCCACTATGCCCAGCCAAAATAAGACTATTTTTATGTGTGTATAATAATGCATAAAAAACAAATTTTTAGGAAAAATATGCTATTTTCTTGTGTGCACATATTTTATCCTAAGATATCTTACCCAAAATCCCAATTCAAAAATTAAATCCCCACAGGAAAACTGAAGAATTCTCCATCATTCCTGTTGAGAAAACATTATTAATATCCATATTATCTTTGTTATTTTTAAACCATAGTATTTTGCAGAGAACCTGATTATATTCCTTAACAATTGAGAACAGAAATATTTATTTTAAATGTTTATTACGCATTTCTTTTGAAATTTTCAATGGCATAGTGCATTATGAATCTGCATAATATTTTACAATGGTAGTATCTATGCACACAATAATATACACAGAAACATGTTGGAGGTGTGTGTTCACATTTTTGGAAATGGACAGAACAAAGGGGAAGAAGCGTGCACCTCAATACTCACTCAGGGCAGAGACAGGCCTCTCTAGGGCTGAATTTGAGGTCAGCACCATGTGCAAAGCTGATCTGGGCCTGCTGCAGAAAAGATGCTAAACTCATGTACACCACCTGGCCTCACTTTCCTCCTGTCCTCTGTGAAAGGGACAGGAGAATAACGGTCCCTTACCTGCCACTTAGCAGCTGTGGCCCTTGGGCAAGTAAGTCCCTTTCCTCCTCTGAGCCTCCCACTTTCCCAAGGTTCTGAGCCACAGAGAAAGGCTAGACCTGAGGGGGGCATGGAGACACCTCACCTTCCCATGAAAAGAAGTGGGTATCCATCACCACCTCCCTCAGCATGCAGTTAGCCCGTTTTCCAAACTGCCATGATATATTTCACAGCCCAGTTTAGTGGGGGAAGAACAGGACTGTGCTGGGGCTCCTGGCTGGATTCCTGCTCTGCCTTTTGCTGCCAGTGAGGCCTTGGCCAGGACACAGCCCCTGTGTCCCCAAGTTTTCTCCTCTGTCATATGGGAATGATCATCTCATAGGGTTATGGGGATGATTAGACTGAACAACAGCAAGGGTATAAAATTGTGCCCAGCATAAGCAATCAGTGGTGTAATAGGTCAGGAGAAGGTGACCTACAGGACTCAGCGGTGATCGGGAGAGGTGATCACAATTAGCAACTGGAGAGAGCCCCCAGGTCTTGGGAAACACTGCATTTCAACACAGGTGGTGGTTTCACAGCATATTCAATTTCAGACAACATACACACAGCATGCTTAGGATACCCGGACTTTATGTTGGTGTATTATTCTTTTCAGAAAGCGTTTTAGTTGGTTTAAGTTTTAGGTTTTGTTTTAAAGCAGGACCTGAGAAATAGAAAACAATCCTGGGAAAGATTCAGGCCTCTGCAGGCTGAGATGGGGCCCGGGTCTATATCTCTGAGGAGGAAAGAGGAACTCATTGAATTTTGGGGAGTACATGCGAGCAGAGAGAAATTGCACTGGGTGTGCATGTGCATGCGTGCAGGTGTGTATGTGCATACACACACTGAGGGGCTGGAGGAGGAAATTAGCAAGGCCCAGAGAAGGGTAGAGGATCTCCAGGCCCGAAGGGCTGGTGCTGCACTTGGCTGGATGGCAGCACAGCGGCCTGAGGTTCATGGGTCATTTTTGCCCCCTCTCCACGTTCATGGACCCTTCATGACTGTCCGCGGCTCTGAGATGTGGGGCTTGCAAGCTAGAACCAAGTATGCTCTCTGCCCATTTCTGAGGCAGTCGTTGGGACTGTGGGGCCGTGGACCCCTGCCAGGCTGGCCTGTCCCTGGACACTCAGGATGCATTTCCACCTCCTGGCTCCTGCAGGCACCTGCACAAGCCTCCTTTTGAAGGTAATCTGAGGAGTTGTCACAGCAACACCTGTGAACTGAGGCGGATGACAGGGCCACCACAGAGGTGACACTGTGTGCAAGGAGGGGAGATGGGAGCCACCTCTAGCTTTGCTTCCTGCGCCCCCAGGGAGTTGCCACTCATAGTGGGCTCCACCCTCCCCCCACCAACATGTTCCCTATCATCCTCCAACAGACACCGCCACTGTGCCCAGGGCCATCCTCCCCGCTGAGTCCTACACAGACCAGGGACCATGAGTCACCCCATCACTTTGAGTTTCCTTCTGCCTGGGCCACATCCAGATTCTGGGATGTTTTCCACACTCGGCCTCACTTTGCCTTTGACGCACTATGGCCTAAATGTCAGTGTCTCCCAAATTTATATGTTGAAGCCTAATTCCCAATGGGGTAGAATGAACAGGTGGGGCCTTGGGAATGCCCTGAAACCAGACAGACTTTCTCAATAATCCCCTCCTGAAGGAAGCTAGTGCTCTCATCAAACAGGCTCCTGCAACCTCCCTTGTCCCCTTCGGCCACATGAGGACACAGCTAGAGGCACTGCCCTAAGGAATGGGTCCTCACCAGGCACTGAATCCTCAGGCATCTTGATCTTGGACTTCTCAGCCTTCAGAACTTTGACAACACATTTCGGGCGTTAGTAACTCCCCAGGCTAATGTACTTTGTTAGAGGAGCCCACCGGACTAGGACGGGCCCTCCCTTCTCACCTGACATCACATACTCCCAGGATCCGCCCCTCACAAACTCAGGCATTGCGGGAATTCCTTGGGTGAAGGGGCCAGGAGAGGCCCCTGTAAACTGCTCACAGGCAATCAGAGGTCCCTTAGAATGGGGAGGACAGCAAGCACAACAGGAATCTATCAACAATGCACGACACACAGGACCCCAGCAGACCCTCACAGAAAAGGATCAAAGAGGGGAGGCAGGAGAGGGGACCCCCAACCACAGTGTGACAGCCTGCCACCCAGAACAGGGCAGTGGCAGAAGACGCATGGAAAAGAGCCAACGAGAAGAAAGTGAGTCAGAAGATGCATCTCACAGAGCCCAGAGTGGCTCCTGCTGTGGGCAGAGCCCAGGAACACCAGAAAGCAGAGCTGCGTCTATGGTCCAGAGGGATATTGACACTTGAAGAACGAGTCAGTCATTGACCACATCCTACATCACAAAACAGGGGACTTTTCTAGAGTGAAGGCAAGGAGAGAATGTATTCACCACCCAAGAATGTATTCACCACCGAGGTGGGGAGCAAATATACAAGATTCACTGGACTGCCAGGCCCTGCCTTTCCTCACAGAGGCAGACGATGAAGCCAAATTCTGCAGGCTCTAGCAGGCTCCGAAGTTGGGGGCTGTGATCAAGAAAAGGAAGGTCACACTCAGAGTTGGAAAGGCCCAGAAAGCTAGGAAGTCCCCCCGTCAGCTACTGTGCCCCAGGCCACCCCCGTCTACACACCCCAGTGCCTCCTGCCCCAGGGAGAAGAGTCTCTGGGTCCCAGACCCGAGGTCTGCAGAGACTCAGGAGACACACAGAGCCCTGGGGTTCACCACAAGCTTCATCCGAGGGTAAAGTGAAAACGTAGATCAGGCGTTTGATTCAGGGTCCTCCTGCACTGAGAAGAGGGAGGGACAAGAAGAGCCATGGCCAAAGCAGGGGGAGTCAGGATGAGGCAGAGGCCGAGCTGCAGGCAGAGCCACCTCTGTGGTACTAACCCGGGGATGCCAGGTTCCTCCGGCCCCCCCCCCCCCATACTCCCCAGCTGGCTTGGGAGGAGGCTTGCCATCGCTATCCCGAAATTCTGCTCCAACCCCATGTAGCACGGCTCTCTAGTGACGCCCTCTGTCTGGCATCAGCTGGACTTCTGTGTCTCTTCTATCAGCCATGTTGGCTGCTGTCAAGGCAGTGCTTGGGTTTAAGGGTTCCCAGGACTTTGTGCTCAGAGTGTGCAAGGCTCCACCTCACCTTTCCCGAGTGCCTGCCTGGGCTGCCCACACACACCTGGGCTAGGGAGGGTCAGAGGCGGCCACACCCACCCACATCTAACTCTTCCTCTGGGCCAACTGTTCACAGGCCAATGACTCCAAAATGCCACCCGTTCTTCATACATTTCCAAAAGAAGGAATGAAGAATACGGTGGCATGTTCACAAGCCTTTTTCTTCTGGAGGAAAAACAAAACTTTGACCAAGGACACAGATCCACTAAACATCTGCCCTGCTCCCTGACAATCCTTCACTTTCTGCAACCACATGCAGAGGTGGGTACGGACCAGGCCACTGAGGCTTCTGTGAAAATAAATCTCTCAGTCACCCTAAAAGAAGGGTAAGAGCCATGGAACTTCCTATTTCACCAAATGTGGAGGGGACGTTTGGGGGTGGTGGACCCTGCATTCTGAGGGGAAAGAAGAAACAGGACCCACTGCTGGGACCGGGGCCAGCAGCCCCCAGGAGTCCCTGGGCATTCAGCCGGAGGCGGCCCCCCCTGCACTACTACCCATGGTGCAGCAGCCCCCCCCCCCGTTCTTCCCTTCTGTCCATCAGGACCCATGGAACTGGGCACCCGGCTCTGGGGTATGGAGAGCACACAGGAGGCCTGGCTCCTCCTCACCCCTGACTCTACAGAATTGAGTCTCAACTCAAGTCCCACATAAAGGTCTTGGCTTTCTTTCCTGTTCCAACCCCAGAGAGGGCACAGATGCCCAGAGTGAGGAGACGGTTACTTGACCACCAGGTGTGGAGCATCCCTGGCCAGCTGCTGGGAACCCCGCAGACCGAGGGTGTGGCCGGTGCAGGTGGAAAGTGAGATCCTCTCCTCCTCTCTCCTGCCAAGAGTGGGCCAAGGAGAGAAGGGCCAGGGAAAGGTCCACTAACAAAACCGAGTGGGGAGGAGGGGTGACAGTCACAGGTTTCTACACGGAATCTGGCATGCCACAAGAAGTGTCCCCACTCCTCTTCAGGGCACCTGCTTCCATGCTGGGAACACAGTATTAGACCTCGGCACGAGCCACATGTCCCTGCCCACTCCTTGCCCAGAGGGCGATCGGGAACAGGAAGGAGTTTCCAGTGCCATGGACAAGCCCTGGGTGAGCACAGGATGGGGGGTCCTGCTGTGGTGGGTCCTGGGCTGACCGGAACAGGTCCTGGAAGCAGGCGAGGTGCTGTGCAGTCTGCAGCGTAACTCTGAACTTGACAATGAGGTCTCCCCGCGGATTGCATACCTTGAGGAAGGGAAGCATCTTTCCATGGAGTCTGCCCCATTGCCTGCCAATGGCATTCGTGCCCATCTAGAGGACCAGCCGCCACCACTGCTGGCTGCCAGTGTCCTTTCAGGCAAACACGGCACCTTGAGAAAATGAGGCAGAGAGTGAGGGAAGGGTTTGAGTAGGAAAGTCACCAGCTGGTACTGACAAGGACACTGAGGGTACAGTGGTTCCATCTGAGCAGAAGTGTGTGCCAGGGCTTTTCTTGGAGCACAAAGACAATGCTGCAGGGGTGGCTTCTGGTCTGCAAACTCCCTTTTTGGAAAGTGGCCTGTGGCTCCAGGTAGCTGTTCTGCGTGCGACGGTGCTGAATCTTGTCCTTGTCCTTGGTGGGACCCCTTGTGCTCAGGGTGGAGGAGCGCTCTGTGACCTCCCTGGACCAGGTAGTACCACAGGAGATCCCCTTCAGGCACTCTTGCACAGAGGTCTGCCCCGCCATCTGCAGGAAGCGAGCGGTGTTCCCGGCTCTCCTTAGACACTCTCAGCCACTGAAGTCACTTGCCAAGCATCCAAGGAGGCTTCTCCCTGTGCCTCTGGGTCATGTGGTCAAGGCCAATGCAGGGCAGAGGAGTGACCGCTGGAAAAGAAGAGCCCAGATGAAGTGCAGTCACCTACCTGAGGCTGGGCTCCCCTGGAAGTCCCCATGAAGTAAGTCTAGGAAGAAACCACCAGAGCCACTGAGGGCCCCTAGATATGCAGTGGGTAGGGAACGGGCAGCGCGGCTCATCTTCATGGAGCGATTGCTACAGTGCTGGGATTTCATCAGGCCTGCTAGCTTCATTTGTTACTATTCCCATGAAAAAGTAACATAGTAATGCAACATTTTATTTTATTATTATTTTTTGGACGGAATCTTTCTCTGTCGCTCAGGCTGGAGTGCAGTGGCAAGATCTCGGCTCACTGCAACCTCTGCCTCCCAGGTTCAAGTAATTCTCCTGCCTCAGCCTCCCTAGTAGCTGGGATTACAGGCACCCGCCCCCATGCCCGGCTAATTTTTGTATTTTTAGTAGAGATGGGGTTTCACCAGGTTGGCCAGGCTGATCTTCAACCCCTGACCTCAGGTGATCTGCCCGCCTTGGCCTCCAAAAGTGCTGAGATTACAGGCGTGAGGCACCACACCCAGCCTTAACGCAACATTTTAAAAATCAAAATTCATGCTAAATATTCCATTGTGAGCAAAATATCCACATTTTAAATCAAGCCATGGGCAGATCCTGTAACTGCAACGCTCTGAGAGCTGTACAAGTGTTGGGCAGAGTGGGAAACTAAATTTTGGCAAATTCCATTCAACCTATAAAGTTGTCACCAAAGAAAAGTAGAAGTACTCACTTGCGGAATGTTCCAGACAGCTCCCAGGAGCACTGCACTGCCAGAGATGGGGGATCTGCTCCCCGAGGACTGGGGCTTTTCCAATGAAGGCCATTTTCCAGTTTCGTCTAAAAGCACAGAAGGACTTCGTGAAATGTTTGGCTTTTTCCTAAGGGAAGGAGGTGCCTACAGCGTTGCCATCACTGCTGCTGGCCGCAAGAAGATGCGTACATATTGTCCCTTCCTAAGGTCGTGTTTTGAAAGTGGGCGACTTTGGAAATTAACTGAGGCTGTAACTGCAGAAAAGAGCTGACGGCATCGGGGAGCTGCTCCGATGAGTCTCCAGAGCGGCTTGGTGACCGCAGGAGCTCTGAGTCATCAAAGACCGGGGCCAGGGAGCCTGGAAGAGGAAGGGCACGCTGCTCCCGGGCCACCCCGGGACACATGAGTTAGGGGCAAAATTTCATGCCGCAACAAAGTGACTCAGTTTTTTGGAACTGAGGCTGTTCCAGAACTTCTTACTCACTCTTGGCGCCGCCCCAGCGCTTCCAGGCCCCGGACCCGCCGCAAACACCGCTGGGCTTGGACACAAACCGCGGTCCGGTCCCGCCCGGTGTGCTCCTGGTTCCGTCGGAGAGGGCGGTTGGGCTCAGCGCTAGGCGCGCGCCCTCTGCTCGCCGTTGGGAAGCGGCGAGGGAAGCGCTGAGCTCGCGGCCGAGCGGTGGTCGCTCGCCACCTCGCGGACTCTCGCGGAATCGCTGACACAGTGGCCCACACCTGTAATACCAGCACTTTGGGAGGCCAAGGTAGGAGGAGTGCTTGAGCCCAGGAGTTGGAAGTTACAGTGAGTTATGATTGCACCACTGTACTCCAGCCTGGGTGACAGAGGGAGACTCTGTCTCAAAAAAAAAAAAAAAAAAAAAAAAAAAGTAAAAAAAAGAAGAAGAAGCTTGGAAGTGTTCCTGATAGACCAGAATACCTGAAGTCAGTGAACCAGAGCTGCAGCCCCAGCTCTTCCTTTGCCCTCTAAGTGTCCTCAGGGAGGGCACTATCTTTTCTGGCATCAGTTTTCTCTGCTATCAAATAGAAAGTATTTAACACAATGATCCCCAAGGTTTTCTCGTATCAAAATGTCTCATAATCTCTGTTATTTCTTCACTCCTTACCAAGCAAATACCTCTAAGGCAGTGCCTGATTTCTGCTTATCACAGGTACCCTTCATTTTTTATGGGCTCAGGTCCCTTGGAGAGAAAACAGAGACATACACTTAACGTCTCAGCACAATTCCCTCCTTACTGGGCACTGTCACAATGGCACTTTGGGAATGAGCAGCCAGGTTGTGATGGTTCTCCTATTTTACAGATGAGGAAAGGGTTTCAGAGAGGCTGTATGACTCACCCAAAGTCAAACATGGACTCCCAGGATGTCAGTGTTAGAAAAGATGTCAGAGATTAAAAGAAGATAATGCTCACTGTCATTTTATTGATAAGGAAACTGAGGCCCAGGTAGTGACAACGGTGGCACCCTCAGGTTCTAAGACTCCTAGTCCTGAGTTCTTCCCATAAAACTGCTTCCATTTCATCATTTGTAAACTGAGGCTAATCATACCACCCAACTCATAGGGTAGTTGTGAGCCCTTAGCACCTAGAGGTAAACACTCAATCAATAACAGCCATTATATGATGCTGCCTGCACTACCTGCTATATCCATTTAAGATTTATCCATGACATATTTGGCTAGAACTACCCAAACAGAGTTTTCATAAAACATTCAACTTTTTGTCACCTGCAGTGGGGAACTGAGAATGGGTTGGGTAAATAAAGATGAGTGAGGGCCGAGAGAGTTGAGGGCCTATTGTTTGGGGGGGTGGGAAGGTAACTGTGCTATTGGGAAAGATTCTCCTACAGATGTAGAAGAATCCAGAGCCCAACAGTCCCCCGTTGCAGAGATGAACACAATGAAGAGGGACATCCGGGCCCAACTGGCAGCTCACAAAGAGTTATTGTCACTGTGTTTGACCTTGTTCAACGTCCCTGAAACAAGGGCAGTGAGTTCTTGTGACAATCAGTGCCAGTCATCGGAGCACAAAACAAGCTCTGTGTGAGTTCCTGCCTCTCTTCACATGATGCTATCTCATTTTGCATGGCACTTTACAGTTTATCCAGGATTAGACTTAAGCAGACTTTATCTTACCTTGTCCCCACAGAATCCCTGTGCAGGGGACAGAGAATATCTGTCATCATCTCACAAGATTTCATCTCCATTTTGCAAGCTAGAAACTGAGATGCAGAGATGGTTGAATGACTTTATATAAGGTCACACAGTTAGGACACAGCTTAGCCAAGACCCAAACTATTGTTTTTGATTCCTTATTTAGTCCTGTCCGAGTCTTCTCTCCAAAGGACTATACTGACCAAGTGATTTTAGTGTCTTCCATTGCTCGACTCAAATTATAATTACTCTGAGAAGTTTTATACAGTTCTGTGTGAAGATCATATTCTTTCTTTGTTCTGTTTTTCTGTGCCTATTCTGAGCTATCAGGAAACTACAACAGAGCCCTGAATATACTGCCTCATGTGCTGGAATGGAGCCCTACAACATAATTAAAGGATCACAAGCATTTGTGCTCCAGGAAATCTCCAGGCCCTGTGGTGATGACTTGTCATTTTAAGTAATCACGTTTTTTAATAAAGGAGTATTTCTAAGAATTGCAAAGGACCTCTGAGTGTCAGAGAAAATAGCCTGACAGAGCAATTCCACTCCTAGGTATTTGCTGAATAAAAATGAAAGCATGTATCCACAGAATCACTTGTACATGAGAGTTTATTGTTGCTGGAAACAACCCAAATATACATTGACAGGAAAAATATATCCACACAGTGGAACCCTACTTAGCAATAAAAAAGACCAAACCTCATAGCTCAGCCTAATCTCAGAGACACTGGGTTTACTGTTGCAGGAAGTCAGGAACCCCAAATGGAGGGACTAGCTGAAGCCATGGCAGAAGAACATAAATTGTGAAGATTTCATGGACATTTATTAGTTCCCCAAATTAATACTTTTATAATTTCTTATGCCTGTCTTTTCTGCAATCTCTGAACATAAATTGTGAAGATTTCATGGACACTTATCACTTCCCCAATCAATACCCTTCTGATTTCCTATGCCTGTCTTTACTTTAATCTCTGAATCCCATTATCTTCGTAAACTGAGGAGGATGTATGTCGCCTCAGGACCCTGCGATGATTGTGTTAACTGCACAACTTGTTTGTAGAGTATGTGTGTTTGAACAATATGAAATCTGGGCACCTTGAAAAAAGAACAGGATAACAGCAATGTTCATGGAACAAGAGAGATAACCTTAAACTCTGACTGCCAGTGAGCCGGGCGGAACAGAGCCATATTTCTCTTCTTTCAAAAGCAAATGGGAGAAATATCGCTGAATTCTTTTGCTCAGCAAGGAACATTCCTGAGAAAGAGAATGCATCCCTGAGGGTAGGCCTCTGAAATGGCCGCTTCGGAAGGCGGCCGTCTTTTATGGTTGAAGCTGTAGGGATGAAATAAGCCCCAGTCTACTGTAGTGCTCCCAGGCTTATCAGGATGAGGAAATTCTCACCTAATAAATTTTGGTCAGACCAGTTGTCTGCTCTCAAACCCTGCTCCTGATAAGATGTTATCAATGACAATGCGTGCCCGAAACTTCATTGGCAATTTTAATTTCGCTCCAGTCCTGTGGTCCTGTGATCTCACCCTGCCTCCATTTGCCTTGTGATGTCTTATTACCTTGTGAAGCATGTGATCTCTGTGATCTCTGTGACCCACACCCTATTCGTACACTCCCTCCCCTTTTGAAAATCACTAATAAAAACTTGCTGGCTTTACGGCTCAGGGGGCATCACGGAACCTGCCGACATGTGATGTCTCCCCCGTTCACCCAGCTTTAAAATTTCTCTCTTTTGTACTCTGTCCCTTTATTTCTCAGACTGGCCGACACTTAGGGAATATAGAAAAGAACCTACGTGAAATATCGGGGGTGAATTTTGCCCTATATCTGGCTGAATTTCCCCAGATAGTTTACCAAAAGGAGCCAAACACAAATGAGTACATACTGTATGATTCTATCTAGATGACCTTCCAGAACAAACAAAACAAAACCATAGTGATAAAAATCAGAACAATGGTTGTAGAGGGGAGGAGGGGTGATGGGAATAATTGACTAGAAAGAGGCACAAGGTAATTTTCTAAGGTGATGGAAAAGTTTATATCTTGTTTAGGATGATAGTTTTATAGATGTATACACTTGTCAACGCTCACCAAAGTGTATGTTATAACTTGTTTAGTAAATTAATTATACCTTATTAAATTATACCTCATTTTTAAAAGTCCAAATTGAGGGAAGAGCAAGAGTTACTTTAGGAAAATGTGTTTTCCTTATAACTCTATTCACTCACACACTTTGTTCTGAATATGGTTCCATATGTTAGTGATATGTATTAGATACATATATAAATATATATGTATTTAGTTTACATCTCCATTTTATAATGTACAAGATACTTTACAATATACAATACTTATATGCAATTGTGTATAAATAAACTCATATATTTAGTTTACATCTCCATTTTACAAGCTGGAAGCTGAGATGCAGAGATGGTTGAACAACTTTATTCAAGACAAGACAGTTTTGTTTTGTCTGTTCTGGAAGGTCATCTAGATAGAATCATACAGTATGTACTCAGTGTCTCTGAGATTAGACTGAGCTATGAGGTTTGGTCTTTTTTGTTGCTGAGTAGGGTTCCACTGTGTAGATACAGTTTTCCTGTCAATGTGTATTTGGGTTGTTTCCAGCAACAATAAACTCTCATGTACAAGTGATTCTGTGAACATATGCTTTCATTTTATAGAATTATATATCTAACTAATATATATCGCTAACCTATGGAACCATATGCAGAACAACCCATAATATATATCTCTAACAGATATTATATATATATATATAAAATGTGGCCACTTTCAGGAAGACTTTCAGAATGATGCTTGGCTTTTTTATATTTAGTTAACCTAACATGTTTTTTCTTTTTCCTCTTTTCATTTTAGAGACTGGGTCTTTCTCTGGCACACAGGCTTCAGTGCAGTGATACAATCATAGCTCACTCCAACCTCTGTCTCCTGGGCTCAAGGGATCCTCCTACCTCAGCCTCCTGAATAGCCAGAGCTACAGCATGCACCACCATGCCCAGCTAATATTTTAGTTTTTTGTAGAGATGAGAGTGTCTCTCTATGTTGCCCAGGCTGGTCTTGAGCTCTGGCCTCACGTGATCCTCCCACCTTGGCCTGCCAAAGCACTGGGATTACAGGTGTGAGCCATCATGCCCATTCTGGAATAGCCCATAAAGACATATAAGAAGGCAGGATCACTACGGTAAGAATGAGGAAAAAGCACCATAAGGATGTTCAGAAAAAGTATCCAGAAGACAGTGCAGTGTCCTACTGAGGGTGAGGGAAACTGAATCCTGAAATTGGATTCACAGGTGGGAGGTTGGGGGACAGGCAAATGCAGGGAACAGCTTCTTCCACTTAACAACATTTAATCCTCTTTTGAGCACCTTCATGTGCCTCCTAAGAAAGGTCCTGTTGCTCATCCCTAAGAAAGAGCCTCCAGAATCAGAGTGCTTGGCTCTGCCCTTCACCAGCTGCGTGCCCTACAGCAAACTACTTGGCCTCTCTAAAAAGACAGGGATCATGATGGCACCTATGTCATTGGTTATTGTGCTGATTGATTAGAAAAAATAATCCACATGAAGGCTGGGCGCGGTGGCTCAAGCCTGTAATCCCAGCACTTTGGGAGGCCGAGGCGGGCGGATCACGAGGTCAGGAGATCGAGACCATCCTGGCTAACACGGTGAAACCCCGTCTCTACTAAAAATAAAAAAAAAAAATGTAGCCGGGTGTGTTGGCGGGCGCCTGTAGTCCCAGCTACTCGGGAGGCTGAGGCAGGAGAATGGCGTGAACCCGGGAGGCGGAGCTTGCAGTGAGCCGAGATTGCGCTACTGCATTCCAGCCTGGGCGACAGCGAGACTCCGTCTCAAAAAAAAAAAAAGAAAAAATAATCCACATGAAGTAGGTAGCATAGAATTAGATACACAGCAATTGTGCAATAACTTTTAGATAACAATTATTGTTGTCCCTAATATACATGGAAAGCTCAAGCAGGCCCTGGAAAATCAGAGGAAAACTCCATATTCTAGTAGCAGAGACAGACAAGTTGACAGCTCATTACAAGTATCATGTGCTAATGACGCAGACAAATGAGATTTAGCGATTCTGTACTATAGGTTATGTTTATTCCTGCAGAGGCCCCCCAGAGGTGGAAAATGACTTTCCTATCTTCAGCACAGTCTGGAGTCAGGTCTCCTGAGTCTCAGCCCAGGGGCACATCCACTACCCTTTATCCCTTTGAAGGAAAAGGCTCTTTGAATTCTCTAGAGCTCTGTTTATCACTCTCTAGAAACAGCTATCTGTCAGTTACTGGAGAAACAGGTTAGGTGACCTCTTTACATGGTCCCTATGCTCAACCTATTTATACAGAAGCAACTCCAGGCTGCTTTCTGGAAGCTGACAGCCCTACCTTCCCCTCTGCAAAGTAGGCAGGGGCCTTACAGATGGAGATAGTCTATAAAGGAGCTGTCTCCAGGCATGAAGAAATGGGAACAGACTATTCAAGAGCTGATATGAGAGTGGGAACCCAGACAGACTGGCTCCAGGTCTAGGCAGACACATCCAGTCTCCGGCTGCAAGCAGTGCTGGTCCTGGAGTTTGCCAAATAAGGGATTAGGGATGTGGATTGCCATTAACCCTGCAGCTTTCACACCCCAGATTTGCCTCCTAGGGGCTTTCTCATGGCCAGCAGTGAGCATCCACCCATTTCTCCTTCCCCTCCCCTTTTTTTCTTTATTTTTCTTTCTTTTTTTGTAGAGATTAGGTCTCACCATGTTGCCCAGGCTGATCTCGAACTCCTGGGCTCAAGCAATTCTCCTGGCTCAGCCTCCCAAAGTGCTAGGATTACAGATGTGAGCCACTGCACCTGGCCTTTTCTTCTTCTTCTTCTTTTCTTCTTCTTCTTCTTCTTTTCTTCTTCTTCTTCTTCCTCCTCTTCTTCCTCTTCTTCCTCTTCTTCTTCTTCCTCTTTTTTTTTTTTTTTTTGAGACATCTCAAAAGTCTGTCTCAGTCTGTCACCCAGGCTGGAGCGCAGTGGCGTGATCTCGGCTTAGTGCAACCTCCGCCTCCTGGGGTCAAGCAATTCTCTGCCTCAGCCTCCCAAGTAGCTGGGATTACAGGCACCCACCACCATGCCTGGCTAATTTTTGTATTTTTAGTACAGACAGGATTTCACCATCTTGGCTAGGCTGGTCATGAACTCCTGACCTCGTGATCCACCCACCTCGGCCTCCGAAAGTGCTGGGATTGCAGGCATGAGCCACTGCGCCTGGCCTGGCCTTTTCTTCTTTATTTGAAGTGCCACACTCTCAGACCCTCATGTTCACTCACACATCATTCCAGCACTTACCCACACTCTTAGCTCATACATCTGCTCATATAAACTGAGGCTTAGCACTCACTCTGACTCCCAGGCACAGAATCATAAATCCACCAAACACACATGCAGACACTCCCATGCAGTCACACACACACTCATTCACACATACTGTAACATCTGCACACACACACTGTGCACACAATTCACATCCCCATACACATACAGGTGACCCCTCATCCACAATGCTTTGCTGACCAATCACTTATGATATCTCCACCAATCACTTATGATATCTCCAAAGGGGCCGTTTAAGAATGTTTGGGAGAGATGCCTGGACCACTGAGTTTTCCCCCCAAAAAGCCTCCCTGACCTGTCAACTACCAGGTGGTTGGTTCTCTGTCCTGCAAAACCCGGACCCCAAACAGTGCAAGGTGTTTGTTGAGTGAACGAAGTATCAACTGCTTATCATCCTATTCTTCAGATTTGCCTCTGAGTCACTGTGGTAGTAGTGTGACATGGATGTGTCAACAACTTACTGCCAAATTTACACACCTTCTTTGTTTGGCTAAATTAAATATTTCTCAATACTAACTGCTTTAAAAAGAAGAACTTATATATGGGGAGTCTCAACCAAAAAGAAAAAGATAGAAATGGCACTAATTATCCAGCCCCTCCACCCCAATCCCTAATTGGTGGCTGCAGAGTTGAGATCCAGGAATGTTGCCTCTTAGAATGGAGGTTGCTCAAAACAGACGTAATACAAATGGATTCCTCCCAGGACACTGATTAGCTACTGGAGTCCCATCCACCCCATCCAGAGAGAACAGAAGGGACAGGGCTGTGTCTCAAAGGTATTGTCCTGGTGGGTACACATAATACTAACCACCAGCCTCAGACTGTGACCAGAGCTAAGATTCATTCAAGTGCCTCCCTGACCCCTCCCCACCACCAGAAAAACACCTTTTGTTACCAGAGCAGAACCAGCTTCTCCTTAGCTGTCTCCCCCAGGGCAATGTGTCAGAGCCAGGTGGTTTACATCTGCTAGGCATTCTTCCTTCTCAGACTCAGGCACAGTGGGTGGGGAGTCTACCTACAGTGGCCTCAGCTATTGGTTGAACTATATATGAAATTGCCTTTTTTTTTTTTTGTTTTCAGGTTAAAAATGGTCAAATGTCAGCCATTTCATCTGGTCAAATAAATACTTACTCTACTCCAAAAGATAAGTCAGAACATTTTTCCAGTTGGGTCCTTCCTCCAGCACCAAATGATCATTTGATTTATGATACATTGGGAGTCAAAATATACATAGTAGATCAACAAGGGGATATCAACAAGATGCTCCTGTTTGAACTGTTTTAGTGTTCCTGGGGGTGAAAATCCGTTTATTTCTTCAAGATGAGGAAAACCTGCAGTAGAGGAAATTTACCATACACAAGCTGAAACCTGCTTTGCCAAATCTCCCTAAGATTAGGAAATGGCGTACAGTCCGGATCAGGTAGAGATTTTTGGGGGTACATTCAGAACTCTGAATGCAGCAAGAAGCCTACACAGGGACAGAGAGAGGGGGTCCATTCCTATCTTCTTTTCATGAGACTGAAAAGAAGTACGGGGCCAAGCTTCTGGAGAAGCACGCACTTTTTTAAAACATTGTGTTTATAGATCCATGTTCACTGCAGCATTATTTACAATAGCCAAAAGGTGAAAGCAACCCAAGTGTCCATCAATGGATGAATGAATAAACAAAATACCATATATACTCACAATGAAACGTTATTCAGCCTTAAAAAGGAAGAAAATTCTGATACACACCACACTATGGGCAAACTTTAAGGACATTATGTTAAGTGAAATATGTCAGTCACAGAAGGACAAATACTATGTGATTCCACTTAAGAGGTATCGAGAGACATTCAAATTATAGAGATACAAAGTAGAATGGTGGTTGTCAGGGGGTGGGGGAGAGGGGAATAAGGCATTGTTAAATGTTCATAGAATTTCTGTTTTACAAGATGAAAAGCATCTTGGATATGGGTTACACAATGTATAATTAATGAATATAATTAACAATACTGAACTGTACACTTAAAATGGTTAAGGGAGCAAATTTTATGTTGTGTGTGTTTGTTGTTGTTGTTTTGTTTTGTTTTGAGATGGAGTCTCGCTCTGTTGCTCAGGCTGGAATGCAGTGGTGCGATCTCCGCTCACTGCAGCCTCTGCCTCCCAGGTTCAAGCGATTCCTCTGCCTCAACCTCCCAAGTAGCTGGGATTGCAGGCATCCATTACTATGCCCAGCTAATTTCTGTATTTTTAGTAGAGATGGGGTTTCACTATATTGGCCAGGCTGGTCTCAAACTCCTGACCTCAAGCGATCTGCCTGCCTCAGCCTCCCAAAGTGCTCGGATTACAGGCGTGAGCCAACATGTCTGGCCTATGTTATGTGTATTTTGCCACAAGTTTGCTTAAAAAGTATTTGTAAATCTGCTGTCGTCAGCTGGATGGGACATGGATGGCTGTTTTTCAAACGTGTTTACCCTGCAAACGTGGGGCAGTCTGAGCATTGGCCTTCCGAGCTCAGTGCAGCATTGTTTGAGACACCAAGGCCCCTCAGTCTTCCTGCAGGAGGCAGGCATGCAGGGCCTGGGAGTCCCCAGCAGCTGGAGTGGACAACCTTGCAGCAGCTGTGAAAGGAACCTGTCAAGACAACTGAGGCAAAGAGCCTATACCTGTGAATTCTCAGGGGTGTTGCCCTCCTTAGCCCTGGCTTCAACAATGAAGGGATCTACACAGCACTTACCTTCCCTGCAAAGCTAAAACAAACCATTGCTTTCTTTCTCAGCTGTCCAGAGGTCTGCTGTTTGCTCTGGTTTGGCTCAAAGCCCCTCCAGACAGTCAGGAAAGTTATAAATGTGGATGCCCCCTACAATAGGCTGAATAATGGCCCTAAAAATTATCGAGGTCCTGATGCTCAGAACCTGTGAATGTTATCTGGCAAAAGAGACTTTGCACACGTGATTAAATTAAGGATCTTGAAATGGGAAGATAACCCTGGATTATCTGGTGGGTCCTACATGTAATCATAAGGATCCTTAAAAGAGGGAAGCAGCCAGGCATGGTGGCTCATATCTGTAATCCCAGTACTTTGGGAGGCCAAGGTGGGCAGATCACGAGGTCATGAGATCGAGACCATCCTGGCTAACACAGTGAAACCCTGTCTCTACTAAAAACAAAATACAAAAAATTAGCCGGGCTTGGTGGCAGGTGCCTGTAGTCCCAGCTACTCGGGAGGCTGAGGCAGGAGAATGGCATGAACCCGGGAGACGGAGCTTTCAGTGAGCCGAGATCATGCCACTGCATTCCAGCCTGGGAGACAGAGCGAGACTCTGTCTCAAAAATAAACAAACAAAAATTGTTAAAAATTAGCTGGGCATGCTGTAGTCCCAGCTACTCAGGAGGCTAAGGCAGGAGGATCACTTGAGGCCAGGAGTCTAGACCACAGAGAGCTATCATTGCAATAATGCACGTCAGCCTGAGTGACAGAGCAAGACCCTGTCACTAAAATAAATAAATAAATAAATCGGGTGGTCAGAGTGGCCTCACTAAGAGAGTGACATTTGGGAAAAAAAAAAAAAAAGAACAAAATGCAGCGAGAAAACATACATATTAAAAACCCATTGGTAGTTCCTTCTTGTCCCAGAGTAAATTCCTGACTTTAAACACAGCCTCCGGGTTGTTGGTGGCCTGGCTCCTGCTTCCTCCAGCCTTACCAGCACAAGATCCAGTAAACACTCGCCCCCACGACACGCACACCCACTGTCTCCACACAGGCCAACCTTGAATGTGCACGCTCCCCCTGTGTCACACACATCAGATCCACAATACTGCTCATGGCATAAATATAAAATAATAGAGGTATCGTTGGAGAGAAGATGGAAGGCTAGTTGATGGAGTTACAGGGAAAATATGCAAAGGTCCTGGCCATAACGTGTTCAACTCCACCCTCAGGCTCACTTATAATTGCAGATCAGCACGTGGAGAGCAGTTGCACGTCATCCATTCCACCCCTTACTGTACAGATGGGGACATCGCGGTCCCAGAGACGGGTAGTGGGGATCACACAGCCTTACCTGCACATAAAGACCCAATATTCTGCAGGAATTACATGTTATGCATCTGGTCTTTTCATGAGCCTCAAGTTCCTCTATTGAACCTCAGAGGGAGAAACGACTGGTTGGATTTCCGCTGTACCAACTGACTACAAATGAGCCCAGGTTAAAGGGCCTCTCAATAATCTTTGTGACACTCAAGGCAGCGCCATCTTTCCTGAGTGGGGATTCTGTCTTAGGGGGTCTAGGTGTGCGATGGAAAGACAACAACAGACTATTGCTCCGTGAAAGGAGGGGAGTCATGGGCTGTCAAAACACAGAATCCGGAAAGAATCTCTTGCCATGGACTCAGGCTTGGGTGGCTGTGTTGTGATCTTATGATCTAGGATCCCATGGTTTGCAACAAGCTCTCTGCCTGGGGGACAGGGAAGGAGTGCCTCTGGTGGTACAGAAAGAAATGGGGCATTTTAGAACTCCCTGGCTAAGTGTTGTAACCAAAACATCCATGAGGAAGTTAGAAGTAAGTGTAAAGGTCATCAGATTGTGACAAAGCCAACAGAAACAGTCAAATGAATAAAGCTGTGTTGCAGATTCTTCAATGCAGGTAGGGAGAGTGGGGTGCACCGGAGCCCACTTATGTGAAGGTCAGATTATCTTACTCCTGCTTCCCATGTAAGGCCCAGAGAGGTGAAAAGCTACACCCAAAGCCCTCCGCAGCTCTTAGAACCCAGATGCTTCAGAGATACCCTTAGCCCTTCTCCCCAGTGCTTCCCCATGGCCCAGTAAACCATGACAGCAGCAGCTGTCCCTCTCCAGCCCCATCACAGTGCCACGGCCCATGTTCTCTCCCTGGAGCTGCTCCAATCCCTGACTGCTCCCAGCCCCCATTAGCTTTCAGACTGAGAATCTTAAAAGCTATGTGGGCCGGGGGAGGTGGCTCACGTCTGTAATCCCAGCATCCCAGCATTTTGGGAGGCCGAGGCGGGCAGATTACGAGGTCAGGATTTCAAGACCAGCCTGACCAATATGGTGAAACCCCATCTCTACTAAAAATACAAAAATTAACCAGACATGGTGGTGCGCGCCTGTAGTCCCAGCTACTCGGGAGCCTGAGGCAGGAGAATTGCTTGAACCCGGGAGATGGAGGTTGCAGTGAGCCAAGATCGCGCCACTGCACGCCAGCCTGGGCGACAGAGCGAGACTCTGTTTCAAAGAAAAGAAAAAAAGCTGTGTGACCCTGAAGATTCTACCATTTACTTAACAAGCTCTCACTGCCAGGTTACATGCTGATAATTTAACACGTATGTTTTCATTTAATCTCTATGACATAGATTTTATTATTTTCATTTTACTGACCAGAAAACTGAGGTTCAGAGATGTAAGCTATTTGCCTATGGTCCCAAAGCCAATAGTTGATGCGTATGGATGTGAACTGAGGTCAGCTCCAGGCCCAAGGTCTCTGCTAATACTGTCCTTAGTAAGGTTTCTCTGAAGAGCCTCTTTACTCATAGGCTGATTAGCAAAGGGTTCCTAAATATGCTTAAGAATCAATAACCATTAAAAATCCCTCACCCTACAAGAAACTCCCCATCAAAAAACTGGATCAGTGAAATGAACAGGCAATACACAGAAATGGAAGTACCAGTAAGAAAAATAGTTTACTACCCTAGTAATCAAAGAAAAACAAAATTACACGGGTGTATTCCTTTTGGCTTATCAGATTGGAAAATATTTTTTTAAAAAGAAAAATGTAATTATCTTGTAATGACTACACTAAAAATCTAGGGCATAATTGACTTAATTTACTCCAAATTTGTTGCTATTGTGTCCATAGCACGGACTTTCCCATTTTCAACTCAATATATGTTACGCTTGGGGTAGTTTATTACAATGAGCAATAAACATTCTCATAATCGCCAAGACAAGCCAAGTGCAAAACAGGAAGGGCGAAGACAGAGGGCAGCAGGTGGTCCCTCTCGCTCGCGACTCCGGGAACGCCAAGCCTCAGCCCTTGGGAACCTGGGGCGCAGCGCCTGGGTCCTGGCCAGGGGGCGCGCCCGGGGACGCCGAAGTAGGGCGTGTGTGGGGACCACAACTCCCAGGCGCCCGCGCGCCGCCTCGCCCGGACCACGTGATCCGTGCAGCCAGGGTCGCTCTCGCGGCGGCAGCTGTTGAACTGACTCGGAGCGAGGAGACCCGAGCGAGCAGACGCGGCCCTGGCGCCCGCCCCGCGCACTCACCATGGCGGTAAGAGCCGGGCGCTACAGTGAAAAGGGTGGGCGGTTGGGGTGGGGTCTCCTGGAGCTGCCCTCTCGGCACCTCGAATCCTCGCTGCCGCTGGCCCCGGGCTGGTGAGGGGTGTGTTGGCAGCACTGCCAACAGCCGGAACAGAGTTGGGGGGACGCGGCAGGTACAGGTTGCGGTGGCTCTGTGGTGTCCCTCTTTATTTGTCCCTCCTGCTGGGAGGCAGTCCGGCTAGGCGAGCAGTTACCGAGCGCCCGCGGTGGCGCGGCTTGAGAGTGGGGGCGCGGTGGCTGAAGACAGCTGGGTCCGGGGTCCCCAGCCCCGGACCTCTGGCCGGCGCCCCAGGGCGGAGGGCAGCGCCTTGGGAGATTCCAGGAAGGCTTCCACGAAAGGGAAACCCCCGGCGCATTTCAGCCCGCAGCCCCGCGCGCACACCGAGCGCCCATCCCCGGCCCTGCTCTTGTCAAGTTTGTAGCCTGATTCTTCGGGGAATAAAACAGAACCAGCTACTTTCCAGCTTCCCTACACTTTCAGTCAGAAAACAGCGTTTCGGACAAGCTGTTTTTCTTGGTAGGGTTCACCTGGGCTGGAGAGAACGACAGCTTGCAAGACTCGTTCGTCTTTGAAGAAGTCATATCATTTTCTTCATCCCATGAAGAATGTCATAGAATTTAAGATACAGGAAGCTCAGCCTGGGCAACATAGCTAGACCCCGTCTCTACAAAAATTAGCCGCAAGTGGTGGCAGGCGCCTGTAATCCTAGCTACTCGGGAGGCTGAGGCAGGAGGATGAGGAGGATTGCTTGAGCCCAGAAGTTCCAGGCGGCAGTGAGCCATGACCTTCGGCCTGGGCAACAGAACCAGACGTCCTCAAACACAACAAAAAACAAAAAAGATACAGGAAGTCTATACAGGCCATTTAGTGAAATGATCAGCCGTCCTTTAAAAAGGGAAATAGATGGAAAGCACTTGCAAAAGTTCCCCAGCCAGTCAGCCTAGCACTGGGACCTTCATCTCCTTCCCAACCCTTGTTTACAAATAGGGAAGCTTTTCTCAAAGTGTAAGTAACCCCAAATGAAAAAAATATAGAAGAAAACAAGTTCCAGGGATTGCTCCCTCCTTCACCACAGCCCCACCCTGAAAAAAGCACAAATCAGTTAAACTGTCAGAGGCCAAGATTCATCCCAAGTAGGAAAACAAGATTGGGGCCCTGCCCCTTGCCTATCTGACCACAAAGCCCTTTAATTGAAAACTGCAGCCCAGATCGCTTCTCTCAAGTCAGGGTGTGCTGATTTCCATCTTTTCCTCTAGCAAAAAGGCAAAAGTAGAAAGGGTTGAGTGACAGGTGAGTCTTTGTCCCTCCGGGGCTTCGGACTCTGTGGGTACTTCCAGCTCTGAACACACCATACAGTTCATCTTCCCAGCTGTCTCCTGCTTCTCTGGCTTCAGAACTGTCCTAGCCAACTGCTCTCTGGCCAGGGCAGGTGTCTGTCAGGCGGCTTGGTCCCCAGCACCCCCAGGGAGCCTCCACTGTGCCTCCCTTTCTCTGATCTACACCCTGTTGTAATTATTTGCTCACTTAATGTTCCCCCTCATAGACAGGTAGCTCCCTAAGGGCCAAAGACTTGTCCCATTCATCTCTGTATCGCCAGGTTCTGCACAGACCTAGCACAACAAAAAGAAATGTTTCAAATTACTCTTACTGTTCTGTGGGTGTTCAGGTCTAGGGCAAAACATGTCTGGGCTGTTTTGGGCTCCTAAGATAACTGGCCCAGGCCCAAGGATGATAGAAGGAAACCAGTTATGGCAACTCCCTGACTAATTAGCCACTAGGGACATTCCATTCATACCATCTGCTTTACCAAATGGACGCGGAGAAGGGGTGATGGGCATCACCCCTACCTCCACCTGGCAGAGATGGTGCTAGAGGCTTCTGCTGAGGATGAGGCCATCTCCCGTGTAAATGGAGTTTCACAGTATTGTTTGTACCTGTTTGGTTTTGTATATCAATCTCGTGTAAACATTTTGCTGTGTCAACAAATGTTCTTTTTGAAAGCCTAACAGGAGAGATCTCTGAGTAGTAGGACTCAAAATGATTTTTTACTTTCTTTTCGGTACTGTGTCAGCTTTTTACATTGAGCTAGTGCCATTGGGGGTGGGGGGTAAAAGCTATTCTTATTTTTAAACTCTTCAACATTTTTTAAAGTCTTCAACATGATTTTTATCATGTTGTGATGTGACCGCCTAGATTTCCATTTTGAGGCTCTCATATAATTTACTTGACCAGTCCCTGTTGGTTGACAGGAGACCATCATGGTTCCTATGATTTCTCACAGTGTGACCCCCAACAAACACCTGTCCCAGAAACACCCAGTACACTAAGGTTTGAGAACCAATACAGGCTTTCCAGAAAGATCTCTGGCTCTGGGTACCTGATTGCTGAGTGACCATGGGGAGATAAGTGGGCTTTTATATACCTTCCTTGTTAAAGAGGTTAATAATAGGCACCTGCGGAGATGTCACAGGGAGTGACACATAATAAATGGAAGGTGAACATGGTGCAGGCACATGCAGGCCTTCAGAAGACACAGAGCTATGTGGCTGTTCTGTCCAATCAGATGCTTTCACATTTCTTTCTCTGTCCTGCAGCTCCACGGTCTCCAGTGAGCCCAGTCCCTGGGTAGGCGCAGGCAGGGGTTGGTGACACAAGTCAGACCCCTTTTGGCACTGAAAGGCATGTTAGCTGAGTGTAGGGAGTAGAACAGCTAGGTTAGTCCCAGGTCTCTACCAAACCCCAGGCTGCAGCATCCAAATCTGAGAGGAGATGCATAGATGTGGTGCCCCATCCAACCCGGAAACAGAGGCACACTCACTGTTGTTGTTTGTTGTTGTTGTTGTTGTTGTTGTTGTTTGAGACAGAGTCTTATTCTATTACTCAGGCTGGAGTGCTGTGGCATGATCTTGGCTCACTGCAACCTCCACCTCCCGGGCTCAAGTGATCCTCCCCCTCAGCACCTCCCAACTAGCTGGGACTACAGGCACATGCCACCACACCTGACTAATTTTTGTATTTTTTGTAGAGACACGGTTTTGCCATGTTGCCCAGGCTAGCACTTTTTTCTTTTACAAGGTTTCAGGAAAAGAGTAGATAGCGCTCAAGATGGGAGCCTGTGAAAGTGAGGCCAAACCAAGGGAAAGGGTTCCTAGAGTCCTGTCCTCATCTTACAGATGAGGAGACTGAGGTCCACAAGGGGCTTTCTGCGTGTCAGCAGCTCAAGGCCATGCAGCTGGTTCCTGGCAGAGCTGGGAGGCAGATCCAGGCAGTGCAGCTTTAGAGACCGTGCCCCTAACCACTAGCCTTGCTGCCTCTATTCAAACTGCAACAAAGTGAACTGAGCCTCAGAATCTCCTGAAGGGGGCTGGTTAAAAACTATGTCTTCCCTGTCTCCTGTGGCTCTGACCCTGGACTCTGATTTAGGGGCCTGAGGAGGCCCAGGAATCTGTACTTTTAATAAGGCCCTGGAGTCTAAGCAGCTGCTGCTGTCCCTCTACACTAAGCCGCTTGCCAGTGTGGAGCTCATGATTGGCTTGTGGTTTCCCAGTGATTCACCCGGGACTGACTCTGCCTCTGCGGATCCAGCTATAACAGCATCGTCATCCACACCTGTGATCCGCTCCAGTGTCCTCCCTCCCACCCTATCCTCTTTGCCTTTTCATCCTATTGTCCGCTGTCGTCCCTGGGCTCTGGTCTTACTCTCCCATCCCCAGACTGGTCCTTGTTTGTTTACTTTATTTAAGGTGCACTCTTTATGTTTCTCAGGAAATATGGGCCAGCTACTTGCTGAACATCCTTCGGGAGCTAAGCATGATTATCCTAATTGCACAGAGGCTTTTTCTTATACATTCCTTCCTCTCCCCAATTTCTTCCCATATTTTGTTCCAAAGTGGCCATATCAGTTTCTTCTGCTGTTTGCATATCTTCCTGAAATGTTAAAACAACTGAAAGACAGCACAGCCCTCATCTCTGTCTAGTATTGCACAATAAAGTGGGCTGTTTTCTGTGTTGTAGCATCTGTTTTTCTCTTGCCAAATGAGGGCCTGGTAAGAAGACCCAGGATCCAGTCCTGATGCTACCACCAACTCACAGTGTGACCCTGGGCATGTCACAACTGCCCCTCGGACTTCCAGTGCTGCCCTGAGAAGCTGCATTGAGAGCAGTTAGGAGCACAGAATCTGAAGCCAGCCCACCCAGGCAAAATTCTAGCTAGCAACTTGGCAAGTTACTTAAATTCTCTCTGCCTTAGTAGTCCCATCTATGAAATGGAGCTAAGAATAATAATTCCCCTCTTGAAATTAAGTGAGTTAAGACATATAACATTTTTAGAAGAGTGCCTGGCACAGAATAATCAGTGTCATTTCCCTCTCAGTATGAAAAAAGAGGGTTGCTCTAAATTAGCACTTCCTAGAGGATAGTCTATGAGATTCTTTCCCACAGGGCACTCAGCAAGAGAAAAAGGGGAGGAGAGAGTTCTAGGTACAGGCTTCTGGCAGTGCAGAAAGCTGTTAAACCTTATTTTGTCTAATTCCAGTCTCTCCCAAAGTCCTTTGACCATAGAATCCATTT
The DNA here is from genome assembly GCF_006542625.1 of Nomascus leucogenys. Classification (NCBI taxonomy): domain Eukaryota; kingdom Metazoa; phylum Chordata; class Mammalia; order Primates; family Hylobatidae; genus Nomascus; species Nomascus leucogenys. The sequence goes on from NC_044388.1 coordinate 89,162,361, forward strand.
TTCCTGGTACCTCCTAGCATCCTGTGCTTCTCCCATGGAACACTTCTGAGAAATACCCCTCCAGCTTTGACGTGTATGGGAAAAAAGGCACTGGGGTTATTGAGCCCTTACTGTGTGTCACTTTGTGTGGATGGATTTGCAGAGTTTTCCCCCAGCTCCCCTTGGAGGAAACTGAGGCCAGAGAGAGGCCCTGGTTAACAAATCTGTTTTGTTCCAAATCCTGGACTCAGTCTACTATTCTTTACCATCTCCTTTGGTCCTAACTATTGAGAGGGGGAGGATTGGAGACGACTAGAACATGCAAGGCCTGTGGTTTAGGGCTGTCATCTGCAAGCAGAAGTTTGTGGCTCTGGTTTCCGGGAGGCTACAAGACACCCACATGGCACAGCTTCCTGACAAAATGGCAGCTAATCAAATCTGCCTACCCTTCCACCCCTCCAATGTTTGCCTCCGCCGGAACTCCTTTTCTGTAAGAACTGATGGCCCCCACAGCCTTCACAAGAACCCACAGTCTCACTCCGTATCTCCCTCCCTTGAACACAAACTGAGAGTAACCCACTTCTAAGGAAGTGGGGCAAATCCTTTTCCCTCTTTGTACTCATTTTCCTCACCTGGAAATGAGAGGGGGTGGAGAGGGACTCAAGTTGGGCCAGATCAGCATTTTTCAAACTGAGTTTCAGCAGAGCTCATATTTCTCTCCCCTCTCCACCCTGAGCCCCGTGTTTTTATATAATGGAATTAGAAGAAAGATTTAAATTGGCTAATGTTCCCTGGCGAAGAAACCTGAAAGCCATGGGACTAAAACTCTGAGGATACCTCTAGTGCTAAGATTCAAGGATTCTAATATTTGGCCATTGTCTTAGAAGGCAAAGGCTTCCACTAGCTGATTACAGCTCAGCCAGGATCTCCTTAGCTGGGTAACGCTGACAGTGTTTGCAGAACTGCTTGTGCTAGCTGAGGGCTTACCTGGGGACCAGAGGGGGCCTTCACTTCCCTGAGAGGGTGAACTAACTGATAGATCTGTTGGGCCCTCATCTTTCCAAACAGTCATTAAGCCTGGTGTGGGCGTCTAAACTCACCATCCAGCTCCCACCGTACCTTCCTTTCTTGGAGACTGGGAGGAAGCACCATGTCCTGGAATGTCCAGGGCTTTGGAATCCAGCTAGACTCAGGTTTGAATCCCAGCTCTGCCAACTTACTAGCTTTGTGACCACCAGCAAATTACTTCTGTAAGGCTAGTTTCCCTAACTTTCCTTCCTGTAAAATGGACCTAATTGTCCCTGTCACACAGAGGACTGTTGTGACAATGAAATGAGATGATGTAGAAAAAGCCCTTGATGCCACCCTCAACACAAGGTGGAGCAAGCACCCTCTGAAAAGGCATCTAACAGGCACTGCATGGCCACTGCTTTTACCTGCAGTCTTTCCTGTAAGGCTGTGAACTCACCAAGGTCAGAGACATTAACCTACTTCCATAATGCTGGGCACACGAACTGGGCTCAGCAAATGTATAGTGAATGAGTAGACAGATGTGGAGTACAGTGAAGACAGCTGCCTCTGGGCCCCTGCACGATAAACACTGTGGGATCTGTCTAGACTGAACAGGACAAAGAGGACTCCAGGCTCCCATCACACGGGAACCTGTTCTGGAGCTGCAGCAGAATGGCTAGGGTCCTGGGGGGTAAGAAGAGGCAGTTGCACTTGGAAGGCAGGGAGGGGACATCCCCACATAGTCTGAGGACACTGTCACATCCTGAGCCAGTTGGTCCAGTGAGGATGGGCACTTCCACACCTCTATTCTCACATGGAGCAGGGCAAGCTCAATTATAGCTCTGCTGCTGACCCTACTGGGCAAGTCTCAGCTCTTTATGGCCTCAGTTGGCCCTGATGACTTCTGATGGCCCTTCCAGCATTTCCAGTGACCCCATTTTTCTGGGCTCCCAGAGGAGGTGCTGGAGAGCATTAAGGACCGTAACATCCACTGCCCTGCGCCCCTATGATGCAGATTCCCTTCTCTTTCAGATGCATTTCATCTTCTCAGACACAGCGGTGCTTCTGTTTGATTTCTGGAGTGTCCACAGTCCTGCTGGTAAGAATTGGGGAGCTCCAACTTGTAGCTTGGAAAGCCTTGTAGCACTAGGCAAGGGAGAATCTGGGTTCTCTTGATTCTCTGTGGGCATTTAAGTGAGGCTGATTCCTCTGGCATAAACACTGAGCAGGAACTTCATATTTATAATTCCATTTGTAACCACTCCCCTTCAGATCGCAAAGGGCTCCATTATCTTACTGATCTTCACAAAGGCCGAGAGGCAGGGAGGCAGCTTTTCCCTCTGTTACAGGGGAAGAAACTAAAGCCCAGAGACAGGAAGAGAGACTCATGCAGGGTCACACAGTAAGTACGCATCAGAGCCACAACCAGATCAAGGCCTCTGGGTGCCACCTGGCACCTCCCTTATCCAGGGTTCATTGTTCTGCACCAGTTCAGAAGCCCACAGCAGCTGCTGGAGATGAGACACCAATTTGAAAGGGAAGAATATTCCTTTGGTTTGAAAAGGCAGAGTTTGTCACTAATTCATGAAGAAGTTATTTTTCAACTTAAATAACTGCATCTTAAAAAGAGACTGGAAACAGCCCAAATGCCCATTATTGCGGGTGCAGATTAAATAAATTATGGTCATCCCTACAATGGGTTACCATTTCTTGTTATCTATTGCTGAATAAACAGTGGCTTAAAACAAGTCATTTTATCATTCTCTCTCAAGGTTCTGTGAGTTGACTGGACCCAGGTAAGTGGTCCTCACTGAAGGTCTCTCATGCAGTATAGTCAGACAGTGGCTGGAAGTAGGGTCATTTGGAAGAGTTCCTCACTCTCATGCCAAGTGGCTGATACCGGTTGTTAGCTAGGACCTCAGCTGGAGTTGTTGGCTGAACACCTACATGTGGCATCTCCTATGGCCTGGGCTTCCTCGTGGCAGAGTGGCTAGATTACAAGATCGAGTGTCGCAAGAGAACAAGGTAGAAGTACGTGGGATTTTCAAGACCTAGCCTTGGAAATCAGGTAGCATTACTTCTACCTTTATTGCCTGAAGCAGTCATGAAGGTCTTCCTAGGCTAAAGGAGAGGGAACAAACATAGACCCCACCGCTTGATGGCAGGAGTGTTGACATCGTAAGGAGATGTGGGGTAGGATATATTGGAGTGGCTGTCTTTGGAAAAATAATCTATCACAGATATGATGAAGCCACTGGGGAAAAGGTAAATCTGTGTGAACTGAGGTAAAACTGGATGATAAAGTCAAATGCAAAACAGTATGCCTAGATAGGATGCTGTCATTTGGACAGAGGCTGATATATACATTGAGTAACAGAGGTTGCTCTGGGGAGGAGAATTGGGGTGAAGGGAGATTGGGGTGGGAAGAAAACTGATTTTTCTCTTTTTTTGAAATGGAGTCTCTGTCGCCCAGGCTGGAATGCAGTGGCGCGATCTTGGCTCACTGCAACCTCCACCTCCCAGGTTCAAGCAATTCTCTTGCCTCAGCCTCCCGAGTAGTTGGGACTACAGGCATGCACCACAACGCCCAGCTAATTTTTCTGTATTTTCAGTAGAGACAGGGTTTCACCATGTTGGCCAGTCTGGTCTCAAACTCCTGACCTCAAGCGATCCACCCGCCTCGACCTCCCAAAGTGCTGGGATTACAGGCATGAGCTACCATGCCCGGCCGGAATTTTCATTGTATTCTTTTTTGCACTGTTTGAAGTTTCACCATGTACGTGAAATTACCTATAATTTTATATTTTAAAAACCTGCATCTGTCAGATGATTTTCTCCTGGGAGCCTGTGGGGAAAAAAAACCCAACTGTTTTTTCTTTTCTTACGCTGAACACACTTCTGTGACCAGATGTGTAGGCTTTCCCTCAGTGACAACTTTTCTGATACCAGCTGGGTGTCCTACAACTCAGTTCAAATCTGACACTAACCAGAGTTAGTGCAGATCCCACAGGTTAAGGGCACAGTCCCACAAGGCTGCCTCCTGCTTCAGGCACCAATCACAAGTCCCAGCTTGTCTCCCGTACTTCTGGCCAACTGGCTATACATCAGGGTTCCCATAACGCCTTCGTTGGGGTCAATTATTTGATAGAATGGTTCACAACACTCAAGGAAACACTTAAGAGTACAAATGGGCCAGGTGTGGTGGCTCATGCCTGTAATCCCAGCACTTTGGGAGGCCGAGGCGAGTGGATCACCTGAGGTTAGGAGTTCAAGACCAGCCTGACCAACATGGTGAAACCCTGTCTCTACTAAAAATACAAAAAAATTAGCCAGGTGTGGTGGCAGGTGCCTGTAATCCCAGCTACTTGGGAGGCTGAGGCAGGAGAACTGCTTGAACCCAGGAGGTGGAAGTTGCAGTGAGCCAAGATTGCGCCACTACACTCCAGCCTGGGCAACAGAGCAAGACTCCATCTAAAAAAAGTACAATGAGTAGCTTGGTGGAAAAGATGCATGGGGTAAGGCATGTAGGAAGGGGTTCAGAGCCTCCAGACCCTCCCTGGGCTTGCCACCTTCCAGGTACCCCCATGTGTTCAGCAGCTGGAAGCTTTTCAAATCCTGTCCTTTTAAAAAATTCATATATAATAGTTGTACATGTTTTGGGGTACATGTGATATTTTGATACCTATATACAATATGTAATGATCAAATCAGGGTAACTGGGGTGTTTATCACCTCAAACATTTATCTTTGTGTTGGGAACATTACAATTCTATTTTGAAATAGACAATAAATTATGGTTAACTACAATTTCCCTACTGTACTGTCGAATACAACAACTTATTCCTTCGATCTAAACTGCATTCTTTTGGGCTTCTATGGAGTCTTCATATAGAGGCATGATTGATGACCTCATTGGCCACTGGTGATCAATTCAACCTTCAGTCCCTCTCTCCTTCCAGAGGTAGGGACTGGCGCTGAAAGTGCCAACCTCCAAGCACAAGGTTGGCTCCCCTGGTAACCAGCCCCTATCCAGAGCCCATCCAGGAGCCTCATCCATCAGTCATCTCATTAGCATATAAAAAGACACCACTTCAGAGTTTCCAAGGGTTCTAGAAGTCGTGTGCCAGGAAACCAGGGCAGAAACAGGATATATATATCTTATTATGTCGCAGAGTCCAGTAAAATACTTTAGCTGGACCACTTATTATCCCTTTTAGTGAAACAAAAGTAGTAATTAACAGTTAATTTTACACAGCAGCTCTAATAAGCACTTGATAGTTTCTGTAAAATAATTTATTGGGTTTTCCCCTATTATAAAAGCAATATATATAAAAGAAACCTTAGAAAGTTAGGCAAGAACATAAAAACCACCTGTATCCTACTTTGCTGAGATAACTGTTACTCTTGTGCTGTTTATCTTTCCTTCCAGACATTTTTTGCATACTTACATATAAATAGGACCTTGCAGTACTCATCGCTTAACAAGAAGTCATGACAGATTTGTGCAGCCTGCCGGGGGAGTGGGTGGGGTGATGGTACATGGCTTCTTCACCCTCAGCCCCTGGATTTTTCAGGTGGCTTCTCTTCCTGATCTCAAAGCCACACTCCAGAAAGGTCTGGTGAAGACAGTGAAGAAGTTCGGAGCTCAGCAAGGGTGGGGAAGAAGATGCAAGAGAGAGGTGGATGGAGTGGATTCCATGAACAGGTGGAGGTGCTGGAAGGGAAACAGTGCTGGCCTGGCCCTGTCTCCACAACTCTGCCTCCTTTTACAGGCATGGCCCTTTCGGTGTTGGTGCTCCTGCTTCTGGCTGTACTGTATGAAGGCATCAAGGTTGGCAAAGCCAAGCTGCTCAACCAGGTGCTGGTGAACCTGCCCACCTCCATCAGCCAGCAGACCATCGCAGAGACAGAGACAGACGGGGACTCTGCATGCTCAGATTCATCCCCTGTTGGCAGAACCCACCACAGGTACAGGCAGTGGGTATGGGAAAGGGGCAGAGGCCTCACATTCACCCTGAGAGACAGGCTGGCCCAGACAGCATTAGCCCCACTTCACAGAGAGGACAGCGAGGCCCAGGGAAGGACCAGGACTTGCCAAAGTGGCTACACATAGCCAAGTGAACTAGAGCTCATGTCTCCTGATGCCCAGGCCACAGCACTCGCTGTGAACAGCCAGCCACTTGAGAGGCTAAGAAGGCTTTCTTTAGGGAACTGTGATCTTCAGATGCAGGCCCCTATCTAGCAACTGAGGTGGCCACCCACCCTCCCCCAAATCTCACCAGTTCCATGGGTCACTAGGCTCCCATATCCAGGAGGGGATCTGCAGCTGTCCTGAAGCAATGTATCCCACTTGGTGGGAGGAGGATGACAAGCTCTCCTCTCCTCCCTTCCCACTCGATTCAGGCAACCACTTAGGGTCCCTATTCTGCCCTCTGTCCAGCCCCAGCCTCACCTGTGCTTAATAAGCCTGCCCGTTCCATCACTAGCCACTCTACATGGGTGTCTCAGATCTTCGCAACTGCACTGCAAGGGAAGTATTCTCATTCCTGTTTTACTGATAAGGAATCTTACTTTCAGAGAGGTTAAGACATTTGTCTAGGCCACTTTTAGTTAGTGGCAGGTCTAGGAACTGATAATGTCACCTAAGACCATGCTTTTTCTTTCCATTGTCATACTGCCTCCCAAAGTAGATTCAGGGGGGAAATACGCCTTACTGATGATTTTCTTTTATTCCTTATCAGAAAGACAGATTATAGATACCCTCATTTTCCCCTTTGCCTAGGATGCCAGGAAGCTCGGAACCAAATGTAGTGAAGATATGTCTCTTTAAAAAGAAATCTCTTGAGTTTTTTCTGGGGGTGGGGGTTGGCGGGGGAGCAGAAAGAAATCTCTCCTGGGTTAAGCATACAAGTTATAAATAATCGGTTCATGTAACTCAACAGCTTTCTACTCCCTGATATCAACTCCCAGCTTCCTCATTACCAGCTCATTACCAGGATTAACTTGCTTCTCCTTTTTATCTAGGTGGTATTTGTGTCACTTTGGCCAGTCTCTAATCCATGTCATCCAGGTGGTCATCGGCTACTTCATCATGCTGGCCGTAATGTCCTACAACACCTGGATTTTCCTTGGTGTGGTCTTGGGCTCTGCTGTGGGCTACTACCTAGCTTACCCACTTCTCAGCACAGCTTAGCTGGTGAGGAATGTGCAGGCACTGAAGCTGGAGGGACACGGGGCCCCCTCTTCCAGACACTATACTTCCAACTGCCCTTTCTTCTGATGGCTATTCCTCCACCTTATTCCCAGCCCCTGGAAACTTTGAGCTGAAGCCAGCACTTGGTCCCTGGAGTTCGGAGGCCATTGCAGCAACCTTCCTTCTCGGCCAGCCTGCATAGGGCCCAGGCATGGTCTTGTGTCTTAAGATGGCTGCTGTGACCAAAGGGAGAATGGAGAGAACAGGGGTGGCAGGGTTACTGAGCCCATGACAATGCATCTCTGTGACTCAAACCAGGAATTTCCAAAGATTTCAAGCCAGGGAGAAGGGTTCTTGGTGATGCAGGGCATGGAACCTGGACACCCTCAGCTCTCCTGCTTTGTGCCTTATCTACAGGAGCATCACTCATTGGACTTCCTGACCTCTTCTGTCTTTGAGGGACAGAGAGAGACCAAGCTAGATCCTTTTTCTCACCTTTCTGCCTTTGGAACACATGAAGATCATATCTTCTATGGATCATGTTGACGAACTAAGTTTTTTTTATTTTTCCCATTGAACTCCTAGTTGGCAATTTTGCACATTCATACAAAAAAATTTTTAATGAAATGATTTCATTTTATTCATGATGGATGGCAGCAGCTGCTGAGACCTATTTCCCTTTCTTGTGGGGAGAATAAGTGACAGCTGATTAAAGGCAGAGACACAGGACTGCCTTCAGGCTCCTGGTTTCTTCTCTGGTAGACTGAGCTCCTTCCACCAGAAGGCACTGCCTGCAGGAAGAAGATCATCTGATGGCCGTGGATGTCTGGGAAGCTCTTCATGGCCTTAATGCCCTCCTTTATCCTCATCTTTCTTCTATGCAAAACAAAAAACTGCATCTAATAATGTTCAATACTTAATGTTCTCTATTTATTACTTACTGCTTACTTGTAATGATCTGGTGGGGAAACATGATTCATTCACTTAAAATACTGATTAAGCCACGGCAGGTACTGACTGAAGATGCAATCCAACCAAAGCCATTACATTTTTTAAGTTAGATGGGACTCTCTGGATAGTTGAACCTCTTCACTTTATAAAAAAGGAAAGAGAGAAAATCACTGCTGTATACTAAATACCTCACAGACTAGATAGAAAGATGGTTGTAAGCTTTGGGAATTAAAAACAAATACATTTTAGTAAATATGTATTTTTAAATAGTCTATGACTGTTCTGTTCTCCTAATTCCAACAGAAAGCACATGAACCCTTTTAACAACTGCAGGGGCTGAGTGGGGCTAATAGAGCTGGTAGTGCTCTTTATAAGCCTGTCTGAGGACAGAGTCCATCCATCTGCTACAAAGACAACTCTGCTCAGGGAAACCCAGCCCTGAAATGCTGCACCCAGGTAGACACTCCAGAATGCCAACTGAGGCAAGTCATTATTCATTCATATAACAAGTATTAATTGAGTACATGCTATAAGAAAAGTAACTGTCACACGGACTATAAGCACCTGTGTTGGCACAATTATTTAGCATCTTCTCTCCCTGCAGGCAGAAGCAAATGTAATAGCCACTAGCTAATTTACAATAAGAAATAACTGCCCTAGAAAGTAGAGTATGTCACACCTTTAGGACTGATCAGGGCATTCCCCCATGTTTGCAGGGAACTGGAAAGCTGCCTGGTGTCTCAATAAGTTTAAGATTTTGTAGAGCACGTGTGTTCTCGCTGATGGATCGTCAACAGTCCATCTCTTAAGTCCTGACCAGCTAATGCTCCCTCCCCTGTGGTATGCGGAGATGGGCATCTCCATGGATAATTGGCAAACTCTTCAGTTTGACAGTCTCTTTCAATGTGGTTAGACACTTGTGGTTTTTATAGTGTAGAGGACTTAATTTTTCTTTTTTTCTTTTTTTTTTTTTTTTTTTTTTTAAGAATTTATGCTTTAGAAGCCGGGCGTGGTGGCTTACACCTGTAATCCCAACACTTTGGGAGGGCGAGGCAGGAGGATCACTTGAGGCCAGGAGTTCGAGACCAGCCTGGCCAACACGGTGAAACCCCATCTCTATCAGAAACACAAAAGTTAGCTAGGCGTGGTGGCAGGCACCTGTAATCCCAGCTACTCAGGAGGCTGAGGCAGGAGAATCACTTGAACCTGGGAGCTGGAGATTGCAGTGAGCTGAGATCGTGCCACTGCACTCCAGCCTGGGTAACAGAGCAAGACTCCATCTCAAAAAAAAAAAAAAAAAAAAATCTATGCTTTAGAAACAGTGATTATATGGGTAGACCTAGTAGGCAATCCATTGCTTCACTCTTCAGAGCCCAGTCACAAAAGGTGATGTTTTTCCTAAATTCCTAATTAAAATTTTTTTTTTTTAATTTAACAAATATCTGGCTGGGCGCAGTGGCTCACACCTGTAATCCCAGCACTTTGGGAGGCAGAGGCGTGTGGATCACGAGGTCAGGAGATCGAGACCATCCTGGCTAACACAGTGAAACCCCATCTCTACTAAAAATAAAAAAATTAGCTAGGTGTGGGGGTGGGCGCCTGTAATCCCAGCTACTTGGGAGGCTGAGGCAGGAGAATGGCATGAACCCAGTGGGGCAGAGCTTGCAGGGAGCCGAGACGGTGCCACTGCACTCCAGCCTGGGTGACACAGCAAGACTCTGACTAAAAAACAAACAAACAAATATCTATATAGTGCTTATTCTGTATCAGGCAGTCTTCTAAGCACTTTGCAAAAATTAACTCATTTAATCTTCATGACAAGGCAGAAACTATTTCTGTCCTCATCTTAGAAATGAGAAGCTCAGGCCGGGCACGGTGGCTCACGCTTGTAATCCCAGCACTTTGGGAGGCCGAGGCAGGCGGATCACGAGGTCAGGAGATCGAGACCACGGTGAAACCCCGTCTCTACTAAAAATACAAAAAAATTAGCCAGGCGTGGTGGCGGGCGCCTGTAGTCCCAGCTACTCGGAGAGGCTGAGGCAGGAGAATGGTGTGAACCCGGGAGGTGGAGCTTGCAGTGAGCCAAGATCGCGCCACTGCACTCCAGCCTGGGCGACACAGCGAGACTCCGTCTCAAAAAAAAAAAAGAAATGAGAAGCTCAGGCACAGAGAAGTTAAGTAAAGTCACTAGTTAATAAGTGGCAGAGCCAGGATTCAGAGCCAGGCAGCCTGACCCCAAGTCCCTTTCTTCAAGTCAGATGAAGGGCCAAGGCTGAAAAGGTAAGTAACTTGGCTAACACCACACAGCACCCAGTGGAACAGGGATGTGAACGCAGATCATGCTCTTTCTATTTTACCATTAATGGTGGAAATTCTGTTTCAGATCTAAGGTGGAGCCCAGAAGCCTGTTTCTAAAAGCATCACTGCCCCTTCCCCCAACCAGTGACAGTCAGGCTGTGCTGGCCAAGAGCCCAGGCTCTGGAATCAGATGGCCAGGATTTGAATTCTTGTGCTGAGGCTTCCTAGATATGTAACTTTGGGCAAATTACTTCACCTCTCTAAGTCTCAGTTTTCTCTATAAAATGGTGATAGCACTGTCTTCTGCAGTGGCTGCTGGAGATAAGCCAGTCTGTGTAAAGTGCCAAACAAACAGCACTGCCTTTTGTTAAGCAACAAAGAAATAATTAGTTCTCACTGCCTCCCAGGCCCGCACACGGGAGACATATCCAAAGCCTGCAAGGATGATGCCAGGCCAGATGAAGTGGAATTTTGAGTCCTATCTTATAAACATTTAAAATCAAGAAACATTTTTATTAAAATTATTGTTTTTTTAAAGACTGATTGCATAATCTTTGGAAGATCCTGGAATCAAGAAAATGACCACAAGTATTTTCTCACTACTGTTCTCTGCATTAGTCCTGGTCCCAGGAGTTCTAAGGGAATGGAAGCTGCTCTCAAATGAAGACTCCCTCAGGTGCCATGAACAATGGAAAGAAGGGACCCTCCCACCTTCTCTGCATGGCTTCCTAGACTGCAGGACTAAGCCTGCAGGAGCAAGAGGATGACTGGACTGGTCCTCAGAGAACCATCATGCCCCAGGGATGGGCTAGGACTACAGTGGTGACTTTCTTTGAAAGCCTAAAAGTTCCAGGGTTAGGTACCAAAGGGAGTAAATATGCCACAACGTTTTGTGCACGTTAACTGACCCAGATCTGTAAGACTCCTACCCTTAGATTCCCAAAAAGGAGCACAGACAGCCCTTGGAACCAAACTCAATTTTTCTCCATGGGCTTGAGTCAAGTTTCATTATGGACATTTATTTTAGTTTTATTTTCAAAGTCATTGACCTCTTGTATCAGATTTAAGGCAGAGAAGAAGATACATGTCCCAGGACTACAGGCCAGGCTGTTAACTGCACCGAGATTTAGATGGTGTAATCTCCCTTGGTTCTACCAGGGAGACCTCAGCCCAGGTCTTGTTGCCAGGGCACAGTTGAGTGCTGGATTCAGGTAGAGGAGGGCTCCCAGGTCAGTCTGAGAGTTAAAGAAGAGATTAAAAAGTCTGGCAGAGGACAGGACTCTTACAGGTGACTGGCTGGAGGGGAACCTACCAGTCCTTCTTCCAACTTGCTGCTGAAAACCCAGTGTTTTTGAAGACAGGGTTATGATCCTCTTCACCAGGTCTGGCGGGGCTGGGGCTCAGAAGGTGGCCAACCCACCCTCTGAGCCCAAATATTGTTCCCAGAATGCTCACCTTGACCTCACCCTGTGGCTCGCCTAGACCCAGGGTTGGCTGTGCAAAATCATGCTTAGGGAAGGGTTGCAGAGAAACCTTTGCACCAGTTTCCTGGGTCTTCATCCCAGCCAGTCAATGTCATCGTCATCATCATCATCTCCAAAAAGGGGTGTTGGGGGCGGGCGTCCCTTCATGCTCTGATAAAAACAGGAAAGAGCAGTCAGTCCTCACTTGTGCCTGCACCACTGGACTTTCCACCTGTGAGTGGAAGCAATCCAACTTCTGTTCCCAGCTCTGGGTCGGAAAGGAGGTTGTACTGACAGGGCCAACTCTGAGGCCAGCAAACCTAGGCTTCCAGATAAAGCTGAGACCAGCAGGCAGAGAAGGGAGGCAATCTTTCAACAGAAACAAAAAGACGAACTTTGGCTAATCTCATCATTTATTTATGAAGCACATGTATTGATTTGACAGATTTCCTCTCATGCAGTAACTTACACATTTTGTGTGGAGAAAGAAGGGTCAAAGAGGAAACACTGGAGCAGGAGAAAGAAACAGAAGCAAAGCAGCCCTGAGAGAGTGAGAGGAAGTGGGAAGAAGGGAGGTTGGGAAGAAGACAACCACATATGGAAGAACACTGTTGTTGTGACCTAAGGTGGCCTAACTGGCTCTAGGTGTGATCCCATCATTTGAAAAAGAGTTGAATTTGAAGGCTTGGCCAACTGGAGAATCCTAAGAGGTGAAGAACACAGAGCCACAACCTCCCACACCTCTAGCCTGACTGGCACCACCCTTGCTCCTTCCAGCTGGGGTAGTGGGGGTGGAAGGGACTGATGGGCCATGAGAGACCCACTCTTTTCACAACTTGAGCTCCTGGCCTTTTGTCCTCTGGATTGGCAAGGGAACAGGACCTACCTGGCTAGCAGGGATTGATGCTAGAGACAGGCACGAACTGAATAGTCTCTACTAGGGCATTCTCTGCTCTGGTGAGCAACTGCCAACCAGAATCCATCTTCACAGGGCCAGGCAAAAGGGAAGGCAGCGTGATGTGTACACAAGTCTCTGGGCTAATCCCATGTCACTACCAATTAACCAGACCTCGTACTTCTCTCTAGACATCAATGAAGTGATCTCTAACTCTGACAGTATAGGATTTTCAAGTGTGGCTCACAGCTTCTGTTTCGTCCTGACTAAAGTTCTGGCTTTACATTTACTAGCTATATAAGCTTAGTTAAATTATTTAATCTTCCTGAGCCTCAGCCCTCTGATCTATAAAATGGGATAAAAGTACCTACCTCATTGGGATTGGTAGATTGAGAACATTTGTGAAGTCTTTTTCAGGGTACCCAAGAAATACATGTTAACTTGACAGTATTGGTACTAATACCAATAAGATACTCGCTAATTAAAAGCTTCCACCTATATTTAGGGCAGTCACTTAGAATATAGTCAATTGGGTTTTTTCCCCCTTTTATCCTTTTTTTTTTAGGGCCGAATTGGTATTCTGGATTCTCAAATGAAAATTCAACTCTTGGGAAGAAAGGCTAATGGAAGGAACTGGTACATTCCCCAAAGGAACACAAGCAAGAGGGAAGGGCTTTGGTACATACAAGCTGGAGCGTAGATCCATCACAGCTCTCTGCCCAAGGTTTTGGCAAAAGGCAAAATCCACTCTGGCTGATACATGAGGGGACAAAATTTGCCCCATTCACCCTCATATTTCTGTCCTTTGGATGGACTGAGCCTGAAGCCCACCTATGTTCTCCATATGCATTTCAGAGCAGTCAAAATGGCCTAGGGACAGCCAGAACAGTTGTAACCTGGCACACTGGGGAACAGCAGATGTGAGAACCAGGGTTCTAATTCAGTCCCTATCAGTGCCCTCCTCTCCTGGCCTTCACTCTTGTTCTCTGTTAAACGAAGCTATGCTATTGATACTGAACCCATTTTGTGCCCAGGGATATTGTGATGACAAAACAAGGCAGCAGGAAAGCAGGCTGAGTAAGTGGAAAATGCTCAGCAACAGGAAGTCTTTACAGGAGCCTGGGGATTAGTCCTAGCTTTGCCATTAACTCACTCTGTGGCTTTGGGTAAATCATCATTTTGAGCCTCAGGTTTTTTATCTATGAATAAGGAGGCCAGGCAAGATGATCTTCAAAGTCCTTTCCAATTCTAAAATATAAATAGTATCCTAGCAGATTTGGGGAAAACTAAGGCTTCAGCATTCCAGTGTGGGACTAAGCAGCTCAGCTTTCTTCCTCTGAGGGGACTAATTCCTGCATGGACAGAGACTATGATTCTTTCTCAAAAGTAAAGTGGTATGTGACTGTCCCCTACTCTGCTTACAGAGCTGCGCCCTCCCAGCCCAGCCCCAAGCCTGCTCCCACAGGGCCCTGCACACAGAGTCCAGGGAGTGGGCCACCAACAGGCTCCATTTCTCTTCTCAGAGCCAGTAGGGAAGAGCCCCCAGGTGGCTGTGTGAGGACTTGACAGTGCCTGGGATTTCCTTACCACCTCGTCTTCATCCTCCTCCTCAGGCTGTGCTTTGGGCCTCAGAGCTTTCAGAGTTGCCCCTTTAAACAGTTCATCCTCTTCATCCCCAGAGAGACTGAGGGAAAATCAAGTCATAGAAAATGTTATTGTTCCTGCTCCAGGTCACAGTACCCACCACCTACAAGGGTCGCCAGCCCTTGGGTAAGAATTCAACAGCGTTGGTGACTGCTCAGGAATTCCTCCGACCTCCGCTGCCACCATCTCTTCCCACACCCTACAGTGGCCTCCTAGTGCGGTTGGCCCCCTCCAGAACCTACAGCCAGAGTCATCTTTTCAATGTGACCTTCTCAGAATCCTTCCCTAGTCACCCTATCTAAAGTGGAACAACTCCTTTAGAATAGCACGCTGTTTCTTTTTTAAAAGGACTTATCATACTTTATAATATATAACCATGTATTTGTTTTCTCCACTTGACTGTCACTCCTTAAACTCAAGAACCAAACCTGCCTTGCCTACCACACCATCACAGGACCCGCCACACTATCACAGGGCCCACCACACTATCACAGGACCCGCCACACTATCACAGGGCCCACCACACTATCACAGGACCCGCCACACTATCACAGGGCCCACCACACTATCACAGGGCCCACCACACTATCACAGGACCCACCACACTATCACAGGGCCCACCACAGAGCCTTGTACTTCGTAGGTGTTGTTGAATTAATACATCAACTAATGAATGAAGACATGAGTAAATTAGTCTCTGAGGGATGAGTTGCCAGCCCTGGAAAAAACACAGACACTCACCACAGATAGCCACCCTGTCCCTGAAGCAGTGCTCAGAGGAACATACCTGGAATGCTGGGAATGATGGCTGGGTCTGAGGGCTGCTCCTGCAACTGTGGAACCTGTCTCTGTGCTTGACAGCTCCTCATGGGGACCAGTGGAGCTAGTGACATCATCTTTCTTGAGCTGTGGAGGCTGAGGCTCTCCTGGGCTTTCAGGCCCTAAGGCCAGTGGGTCCCCCTTCTCGGGGTCTGAAGTCAGGGACAGTCTTGTGGAGCTTTCTTGTAGCGGGCCATCTGGTGCTACTTCCCTGACACAGACCTTTCCTGGTGGGTTGTCGGGCTTAGCTGCCACTGGGCTGGCAGCAAGTGACTCCTCACACTCAGAGTCCACGGATACAGGGCCTGGGGGCTCAGGTGGAATTGAAGTCGGGGGCCCCAGAACTCTGTGGGATGGGATGCAAGACAGTTCGGGTGGAAGGGAACCATCTTTTATCTCTGAGAGTGTCTCCGCTTCTGAGTCCCCTTTCCTTCTGTGTACACCATCCTGGGAAGTGGTGAGGGCCTGAGGAGGCAACAGGACAGCTTCCTCAACCACCTGCTCTGAGGGCACCATGGGGGACTCTGGCCTCTCCCTATTCAGGGGTGCTTCAGGCTGCCCAGAACTGGCTGAGGCTGGCTGCTCCTGGGAAGGTCTCCGTGGCTGCTCTTCTGCTTTTTCTTCTTCTTCTTCACTGCTGCTCTCTTCCTTCTCTTGCTCCTGTTGGTTTAACAGCTGAAGAGTCACCATCTGTTCAAAAACCAAGGAGGAGATGGTCACTGAAAGGAACACAGTAGCCACTCCTAATTCTTATTAACACTACTGGTCATCTAGTTTAAATGACTTTGCTTCTTTCCTGTTAAAAGAGGCTGACCATATCTGTCAAGTCACTCCAGGCATCCTGATTACTAAGGAACGGTCCTGAATAATTTTCTTTTTTTTTTCTTTGGAGACAGGGTTTTGCTCTGTTATCCAGGCTGGAGTGCAGTCGGGCGCAATCATGGCTCACTGTAGTCTTGAACTCCTGGCTCAAGTGATTCTCCTGCCTCAGCCTCCCAAGTAGCTGGGACTACAGGCACACGCCACCATACCCGGCCAATGTTAAAATTTTAAATTTTAGTGGAGACAAAGTCTCATTATGTTGCCCAACCTGGGCTTGAGCTCCAGGCCTCAAGCAGTCCTCCCACCTTGGGCTCCCAAAGTGCTGGGATTACAAGCATAAGCCACTGTGCCAGCTCTGAACAATTTTTTATTCATGATCCCTTAGAAGGTACTTAAGCAACATAAATGCCCATTACGATGAAACAAACGACAGCTGGCTGGCTGTACCTTGATCGTATTCATGATGGTTCCCAGAATGGTCCTGCCATTGTAAGATTCCTCCAGCTCAAACTCTCTCCGTAAGGACTGGAACACCTGGTTCATGATCTTCTTGACCTGTGTGAACATCAAAACACATGCTGCCAAAATCAAGTCACTAAAGGATGCATTAATTCCAGAGAGGTGTATGGAAGGCCAAAATGAAGCCATCTTAGATCTCTACACTGGGATACTGCTGGTCATAAGCAGAGACACTGAAGGCTGTCACTGTGGAGAGGATGATATTAAATAATGAGCAGCACTTTGACAGAAGGGCTAGTCATGAGAGTTACCTATCAAGGGCAGGCAAGCTGTGGTCTGTGTGCCCAAGACTGCTTAAAGACCATTTCTTGATGTCCCCCTCCCACTGTGAGCACCACTAGGAGCTGCCATAGGCTCTAAGGGTCAGAAGCCAGTGGATGCTGGGCACACTCCCCAAGCCTCATTCCTCTTCTGTGGTTAGAGGCCCTTCCTATACCTGTCAAAACCTCAGAAAGATAGGGTTCTTTTGGGTTTGCCACTTAATATATAAGTATGTATTTGTTTGTTTTCCCCACTAGACTGTAAGCTCCTTAAACTCAAGAACCAAATTTGGGCCGGGCATGGTGGCTCATGCCTGTAATCCCAGCACTTTGGGAGGCCGAGGCAGGCAGATCACAAGGTCAAGAGATCGAGACCATCCTGGCCAACATGGTGAAACCCCGTCTCTACTAAAAATACAAAAATTAGCTGGGTGTGGTGGCACGTGCCTGTAGTCCCAGCTACTCAGGAGGCTGCGGCAGGAGAATCGCTTGAACCTGGGAGACAGAGGTTGCAGTGAGCCAAGATCGCGCCACTGCACTCTAGCCTGGTGACAAAGTGAGACTCCGTCTCAAACAAACACCAAATCTGGTTCATTTTAAAGTCACCAGACAAGTAAAACATCACTAAAGTTAGAAAAAGAGCAACTAACACAACATACTGGCCACGTTCTTTCTGAATGCTTGATATAAATGGCTTGCTTCTCCTTTGAAATACCAGCTCACCTTCTCTGAGGGGTCAGATGCAGCAGCTTCAACCCCAGACATCTGGGACTTGTTCTTCTCTAGTTCCTTGACGTGCTGTTCATTTTGCTTGGTGAGAGCTGTGATTTGGGCCTGGAGGGCTAAACACTGCAAAACAAACGGCCTGTGGCTGTGGCCTCAGGAACCTGGATTACCAGGTGAAGGTCAGAAAACCCAAGGGGAGGAGAACCACCCCAAACATCAAGTCTCTCTTTTTTTTTTTTGCATATAATAAAAGACAATTTTGTTTCAAATTCTTTTTTTTATTATTATACTTTGTTCTAGGGCACATGTGCACAATGTGTGGGTTTGATGCATAGGTATACATGTGCCATGTTGGTTTTCTGCACCCATCAACTCATCATTTACATTAGGTATTTCTCCTAATGCTATCCCTCCCCCAGTCCCTCACCCCTCGACAGGCCCTGGTGTGTGATGTTCCCCGCCCTGTGTCCAAGTGTTCTCATTGATCAATTCCCACCTATGAGTGAGAACATGCAGTGTTTGGTTTTCTGTCCTTGTGATAGTTTGCTGGGAATGATGGTTTCCAGCTTCATCCATGTCCCCGCAAAGGACATGAACTCATCCTTTTTTATGGCTGCATAGTATTCCATGGTGTATATGTGCCACATTTTCTTAATCCAGTCTATCATTGATGGACATTTGGGTTGGTTCCAAGTCTTTGCTTTTGTGAATAGTGCCACAATAAACATACATGTGCATGTGTCTTTATAGTAGCATGATTTATAATCCTTTGGGTATATAACCAGTAATGGGATTGCTGGGTCAAATGGTAATTCTAGTTCTAGATCCTTGAGGAATCGCCACACTGTCTTCCACAATGGTTGAACTAATTTACACTCCCACCAACAGTGTAAAAGTGTTCCTATTTCTCCACATCCTTTCCAGAATCTCTAAACATCAAGTCTTAACCTCACCTAGGTCTGCTGGTGTCCACTCCCTCAGCCCCCACCCAAGACCCTCTGCCTCAGAGAATTCTATCTCCTCATCATTCGATTTCAACTCAAAACTTCACTTTCTCTTTCCCAAGAAGGTTGCTTGCCTTGTTCCTAATCAGGTCAAAAATATAATGAAAGAAGAGCAGGAGGGTAGGTAATAACTAGTCATTTAGACATAAACATTCAGCATTAACAGCAACTCATTCGTCTGCAAGATTGCATCCAAGATCTCTAGGCCAAAAGTTTTCAACTGGACACTTTAAGGAAAGAAACTGACCTCGAATATGGACTTTCATACCATGACCCTAAGCCATGTCCCATCTCTTTCTTTTTCAGGCCTGATGATCCCACCACACCCCAGTCTCCATCCTATCTCAATGCCTTTGCCCAGGATGTTCTGCCTCCTTTGCTGCCTCACCAAAGCTATTTGTCCTTCTTGGCTCTGCTCAAATGTCACCGCCTTTGGGAAACCTTCCCAGCTGTCCTGAGTACTTCCTCTTCTGGGCCCCATAGCACTTAACGCCTATCTTTGTTTCTTTGTCTCCCTTTCTTGACTGTGAGATACATGAGGGAAGGGTTCCTTGTATGCACTTCCTTTAACACACTGGATGGAATACAACTGACTCTCAATAAATATTTGCTTAATAAATGAATGATCCAATAATAATGGAAAACATGTTCCAGAACGCTAGCGCTGTTTTCTCTTTTTCCAGGTCACTGACCTATCACCCCAAATAAGTATGTGAAAGATAACTGACAAGCTAAACAAGTGTGGTTTTGTCTTCTAGCTATTAATAACTTTTAGGCCCAGAAGGATTGACAGGACTCAAACAGCCTGCTTGCCTCAAATTAACTGGGCTGCCTCAAATTAACTGGGCTGCCTAAACTGTCTGACTCAAGAAAAATATGTACCTTTTCCTGAAGTTGGACCAGCTTCTGCTGGTAGGCGTCTCTCTGCGCGCACACCTCCTGGTATTGCTGCAGGTGCTCATCCTTGGCGGAGGCCAGCAAGTGTTCACATTTTGCTTCCCACTGGGTCTGTAGCTCAGCCTGTACTAAAGACAGCTGCCAAGAGAAAGTAATGACCATATCATCCTTGGGGGTGGGGGAGTGAGATTCCGTTGCACCTAGGGAAACCCATCTTTCAAAAGACTCTCATTACTTTTAAAGTAAATCACTTCTTAAGATGTCATTGGTTGTCAGGACTCCAAAAGGTACTCCAAGCAGACAAAAGTGTGCCTATCTAGATAGGTCCCTGGAGGGCAGGGCCATGTGATCATTGCTTTTCAGGGTCTGAACCCTAAACTTTATAGGTTCAGAAACTTTTTTTCACCAAAATTCCCAGAGGTGGTCAAACTGAGGGCACCAATGCACTCTATATGTATGCATATAAATTTTAAACTTACAATGAGAAAGATTGCTGTTGCACGAACTAGAGATCCAGCTGTGTCCTGCCACTATCCCTGGTTCCCTTCCTGATGACCTAAATCAATCCCTTCTTTTCAAGGATGATAACGTGCCTGAAGGATGGTGTCCGACAGTTGATGGCTGTGGCCTTATCATGTTTGGAATCTTTTTGTAAGGAAAATATTTTTCATTTTTACTTATGTAATTAAATATTAACTAAGCTTTAAAAAAGAAAGAAGATTCTCCATTTGATTCCTGGCTCTCCTGCACATATCTGGATTACTTTTTCTACCTTTCTCCAAAGTGAGAGTATCAGCTATGAGAAATGTCATCCTAAAGGGTAAGGAAGAAACCAGAAGCATTTCTCTCTGAGTCCTTCACACCTTCCCTCTATTTCCAAAGTGCTTCAGTTTCCCATTACCTGCTCTGCAGCTGCTTGGTCTGTGGACACTCGAGTCTTTTTCAAGAGCTGTCGAAGTTTGTCCAATTCCTCCTGGTATGACTTGCGAATTTCATCTATCTCCTCCTCGGCCTGAGAACGCTCTTGAGCTGACTTCTTTTTCCTTTCTGAGAGGTTCTTAGGAACAAGAGAACCATCATCAGCTCTAGCTTGTTAACACAGAATAAAAAGGGATGATGGCGGTGGCAGTTAATTACCTTGTGGGATCCTTACTCCATTTCTGAAAACTTCATTTTTTAGTTTAATTTTCCACATTCTTGGCTACTGGGTGAGGAAAATGGTGACAGGAGAAGGAAAACAAGAAGAGCTGTATCTACCCCTCTATTAAGAGCTAGGGAACATCCTAACTTTAATAAGGGTACAGGAAATCAGACATTCTCATACCCTGATAGTAATATGGATAGAATGGATATACTCTTTTTGGATAGTAATCCTGTGAAAAGTCTTTAAAAACATATGTATCCAGAAATTCCACAAATTGTAATTAAGGATTCAGTAAGTCACAGTCATAAAGAGTGTGTTACAAGGATGGTCACTGTAGTAGTATCTATAGTAACGACAAACTGAAAACGCCAAGAGGTTAGAAGGAATTAGTTAAAAATAAATAAATAAAATGGAAAAAATCCTAGAAAAAAACGCGATTGCAGACCAAGATTTACCCTCTTAAAAGGCACTGGGCCAAAACAGCTTTACCTAATGAGATTTACTGAAGCCTCGGGAGCAGTTTATTATTTTCATATTTAAATTATTCCAGAACAGACAAAAAGACAGAAATGTTCTCACTTTGTTCACTTAGTATTTCTTGATATCAAAATTTTAATCAACAAAAGATACTACAAATAAAGTTAAAAGACAGCAAGCTAGAAAAATATTTACAACATCTATGACTGACAGAGGATCGATACCCTTAAAAGGGTTTACAAATCAAACTAATAATAGGAAAAAGGATAAAGGACACTAAAGAGAGAATTTACATAAGAAATACAAATAGGTATTAAATATATGAAAGCTTTACTACTAATAAAAATACACATTAAAACAAGATAACATATTTCACCTGTCAGACTAATGAAGATTAGAAAAAGTGATATATGTAGAGTGGGGAAGAATGTGACAAATGAGCTCACTCACATAGTGCTGAAAGTGTAAGCACTACTATTTGAGGATAATCTGGTAATATTTATAAAAATTCAAATATGTAGCCTTCCCTTTGATCCCATGATTCTTACTCATGCAATCCATCATGCAGGAATGCTCAAACAAATGTGCAAAAACAGTTATATGAGAATGTCCATAGGAGCAATGCTTAAAATAATGAAAATATAAAAACATAAATATTCATCGATAGGCAAATAACTAAACAAATTATGGTACAGCCTCACAGTAGGCCACTATGCAGCAGTTAAATACGAGTGAGAAAGATCTCCTTCTTATGTAGTACAAGTCCACGATATTTTCCTAAAAAACATTCAACGTGATACCATTATTGTAAAAAAAGTTCTCAGTATACATACATGTATGTGTGTGAGAGTGTGAATGTATGTTTTCTACATACAGAAAACAATCTGGAAGGATTATACACTTTAGAATTGTCACCTCCAGTGTATGAGATTAGAGCGGGGAAAATTTTTTTTTAAATTTTACACTTTTCTATATTATTTGTATTTGTTACAATAAGCACATACTATTGTAATTTGTAAAAGGAAAATAAAAATGTTTATTAAACAGCTAATTCTGGCCAACTGGGTTGTGGAGCTTACCTTTTCCAAGGACTCCTTCTCAACTCGAAGGTCAGTCAGTTCCTCCTCCAGGGATGTCACCTTGAGTTCCAGTTGTTTCCGGCTCTGCTTTTCACTTTTGAATTTGGACTGTGATTGCTCAGAGGTTTCTTGGAGCTCTGGGATACAGGAGCAGAGAGACTTTGCTACAGAACCAGAGCTGTAATGGGCTATGTGTTATCCCAGCAGTTCTTTTTTCAAATTATTTTTTGGAGACAGAGTCTTGCTCCATCACTCAGGCTGGAGTGCAGTGGTGTGATCATAGCTCACTATAGCCTCCATTTCCTTTGCTCAAGCAATCCTCCTGCCTCAGCCTCCCAGAGTGCTAGGATTAAAGGCATGAGCCCCTGCGTCTGGCCCCAGTGGCTCTTTCAAAGCCGCGTGCTTTGATTTCCCAGTCCTACCACACGAGCAGCCTCTGCTCACTTCTTTCAACATCACCTCACTGACCAGCAATAAGATTTGTCAAGCCGTCAGCTGACTCCCTCATCAACCCATATTTGTCCCATAGAAAGCGATCTCTGTGTGTACATGTCACCTTCTCCACATACAAAATGGAAAAGAAATGTTCCCAGCAGTCAGAAATGACCTTTGAAACAGATAACTCCCACAATCCCATTTTGGCCACCGTCTTAACATAATGGACCAATCATTGTTTAGTATTAGTCCAGGTTCTTTCTCACTGCTTGAGTAAGATAGTCTCAACTTTCTTGGTAGCTGGGACATTCTACCAAGAATTTGCTTTCAAAGCATCCCTTCTCAAATAAAGCTCTTTGAAATAAATAAAATTTGTTTGGGAAACTTTTGAGACTCTTATGGCTCTTGAGGTAATTGTCATAAGGCACCACAAAAGCAGAAATGAGGCATCTGAACAACATTCAAATCTAAGACTGTCTAACACATTTGCCTCATGTGGGCCCAGTCATGCTCTAAAAGGGAAGAGATGGGCTGGGAGCAATGGTCCATGCCTGTTAATCCCAACATTTTGGGAGAACAGGGCAGAAAGATGGCTTGAGGTCAAGAGTTCACAACCAGCCTGGTCAATATAGTGAGACTTGTGTCTCTACAAAATATAAAAAATTTTTTAAAAAATAAAAGGGAAGGGATGTGTCTTCAAGGTAGCACCTTACCAATTGACATCATTGTTTTTTAGTTCTCTATTAGGCAAATGAACTTTGCTTCCACCCAACTCTGCTGCTGCTCCAGCTATGCCTTGCCCACTAGTCCCATCTCTGCCTTCCATATTTGTTTCCATATACCAAGGTAGAATAATCAACCGGCTGGTCTTCATAAATCTTCTATCTAATCACCATGTCTTGCCAGGCACTGAACTAACACTAATATGGAGGAGAGGACTTTACAAAGATGAGCAAAACACCATGCTTATCAAACTGTGATAAGGGTTATAATAACGCACTATGAGATAAAGGATTTTTTTTTTAAGAGATCAAATGGTCTAGAGAAAACTAGAAAAGATTCTGAAAGAGGCAGATTTTGAAGAGGACTGAAAGCGAATATTAGTAATGGTGGACATGTCAAGTCCAGAGAATAGCATGGATAAGAAGCAAGACAAGAACTACAGGATGAGCTGAAGAGCAGCCAGCAGGCTTGCTGGTATGGTCAGGGCCAGGATGAACTGGACAATATAATGGGAGACAAGCCAAGCAGGATGGGCCTCGAGTGTCAGGCTGAAGAGCTGCAATCCATCTTCTAAGAAAGAAGAAACCACACCAGGAAGCAACTCTTTTTTAAACTTCCACTGAGTCATGAGTTAGAACAACACATCAACTCTTCCAGGCATTTGAAGCCAATCATAAGTACCAAAGATTTTGAAGCCAACGCCTCCCCAGAGAAAAGGGAACTGTGGCACTGATCAATTCCACATGAATAGTCAGTTCTTTTGCTGTTCCTTCTGTAAAACAATCATGTAGGTTTTAAACTAGTCTCCTTTAATTTTTGGTGCAATCCTTCAGAAACTTCATGAGCATCATGCCAAAAAGATTGAGAGGAAGAAAACAGCTTAATTCCTTGAGTTTAAATGGCAACAATCCCAGCATCCCCCACCTAGCACATACCTGAGAGCTTTGCCTGCACTTTGGTGAGCTGGCCCCTGAGAAGATCTGTCTCCTTCAGGCTTTCTGTCAGCTGCATCTGCAGCTCTGTTTCCTTTTTTTGGTGAGCAGTCATTTTCAGCTGCAGATGAGAGACCTGTGCGGTGGCCGCTGCTAACTCCTCTGTCACCTTGGCCTGAATAATAACAAAGTATGATGTCACTTTAAACATAGGTGTTCTCCATGCAGGTGATGAACCAACCTCACATAACTCTATGTAGACTGAACTAGTAAACAGGGAGTTATGGCTGCCTTCAACCTGCATTAAACCAAATTCAAATTATGGGGGTGGACCATCTCTCCTATACAATTATATTACTGCTACTATTACGACTCCTATACTATTATACCTATACTAGTATACTTAAAATTTTTTTTTTTTAGAGATGGGGTCTCCCTCAGTCATCCAGTCTAGAGTGCAATGACACGATCATAGCTCACTGTAGCCTCGAACTCCTGGGCTCAAGCAATCCTCCCACCTCAGCCTCTGGAGTAGCTGGGACCACAGGTGCAAGCTACTATGCCTGTCTCTATTATACCTTACATGCATTTTTACAGTTGTCTATTTCCTTATTATCATTTGTCTCTTCTTATTGTGTTCCCTGTACCCACTTGTTTTAAATATATTTATTCCTTGCCTTATTCCAAAGTCTTTATCGGTTTTATAGATTGCATTTAAAATCTGATATTTTGACTCTCCTAAAAAAAGAAAATAAAGGCCGGGCGCAGTGGCTCGCGCCTGTAATCCCAGCACTTTGGGAGGTCGAAGCGGGCGGATCACGAGGTCAGGAGTTCGAGACCAGCCTGGCCAACATGGTGAAACTCGGTCTCTACTAAAAATACAAAAATTAGCCAGGCATGGTGGCTGGCGCCTGTAATCCCAGCTATTCAGAGGCTGAGGCAGGAGAATACTTGAACCCGGGAGGCAGAGGTTGCAGTGAGCTGAGATCATGCCACTGCACTCCTGCCCGGGCAACAGAGCAAGACTCCGTCTCAAAAAAAAACAAAAAACAAAAAAAGCAAGAAAATAAAATTGTATATAAAATAAAAATAACATGCCACTGCTCTGCCTATGGGGTAACCATTCTTTCATTCCTTTACTTAATAAACTTGCTTTCACTTTAAAAAATAAATAGATAAAAATAAATAGGCTATAAATGAGTATCTGAGAGTATATGTAACCTTTAGACTAAGCTTTAAGATACTTATTTTGCTATTCAGTAGCCTTAGGTTTTCACCTGCTAAATACAGATGACAATGAAATCTAGAACTTCCAGATATAGGAGTGGCTTTCATCTACTCATTGTCCTGCTTCAAATGGCCTAATGAAAACAAAACTAACTCAGAGTTCAGAGAGCTTTGCATCTATTCATAGCCCAGAGAGTTCACTAATAACAGAACATGCACCTCTCTCACAAGGACTTGCAGCAGCTAAAACACTGGAAGGGACAAATTCCAAAGGTGTGCCAATGAAATGGAGGGTCACTCTCTTGCTAAAGGTTAAGCAGAGTGGAAAATCACCCAAAAGCTCTTTTCATCTCATGTCCTTAGCTAGAAAGGCCTCTCAGAAGCATAAAAATTACTGCTGTCCCCCAAATGCACGTGTACACAGAAAATAAGGGAATGGATAAAATATTAATAATCATTATTTTTGAGTGGAAGGACTTATATTTTATGTTTGCTTATCTGTATTTCTAAATTTTCCAGACTGAACAGATGCAACTTTTATGATCAGAAAAAAATGTGTGTGCATGTGTGTGTGTGTATATGTATAGGTGTATTTATAATTTTTTTTTAAGGTCAGGGTATAATCAAGTGAGAAGGGAAAACACAAAAAAATCTACACAGTGGATGGGATGGCTCCCTGGTTCCTACCCTGGATCAAATTCTACTGCTGACATGGAGAGTGAGAAAAAGCAAGCAATGACAGGAAGAACCAACAGTTCAGAAAAACAGTGAAAAAAAGCATGCAAGGTAAAAGCAGGAAAATAGTACTCAAGAGAGATAATAATATGACACAGGAAAAGGAATATAGCTGAATGGAAGTGGGGTCCTATGCAGGTCTTTTACCCTTTCATTCTCTGAGCCTGTTTGTCCCTGTAAAATAAAAAGGTTAAACTAAGAAGGCTCTAATAGCTCTTCCAGTTTTAGCCATTATTCCATGATTTTTTGTGGTACTATTATATCACAGTGAAAAATAATTTCATTTACCAAATATTCATTGAGCCCTTAACCATACCTTTCTGAGCTGTGTCTGAAGGCAGAAAATCGCCTTCAGGGACGAAAGGACCTTGCCCATCTCCCTTTAAAAGGAGAGATCACCAGGAAAACTGTTAAGTGAGAAGTGGATCAAAAGAAAAAGAGGGGAGAGTCAAGGCTTAAAAAGTTTCACTGAAATAAAGATGATCAAGTAAAACATGTGGTACTTGGCATCCCAGTCATATGCATCAAGAGATTCCCTCAAAAATTTGTGTGAAGCACGGTATCTATAACACAGTGGGTTGTGGCAGATATTAGCTGTGATTACTATTGTTGTTATTATTACTTCTACTGTTTTGCTATTATAAATAGAGCACCTACTGGGCTCAGTGCATGATATCAGACATCTCTGGGGTTTATCAACATGAAAACATTTGGGTAGATTACTGAGCTAATTCAGGGGCTGGCAAACTATGACCTATAAGCCAAACTGACCTATTATTTTTGTAAATAAAGTTTTATTGGAACACATACACACACAAAACAGTGCTTCTCAACATGAGACTCACATGCTGAACTTCTTAAAAATGCTGCCCCTCCAGAGATTATGACAAAAGAAATCACTGACAAGAGCAGTAATTCCTACACCTGGAATCTACAGGATCTTTTTAAAAGTTCAGATTCAGGCCCCAGCTAGATATACTAAATCAGAATCTCTGGAGGTTCAGGGTTTAAGAATATCTAGTTTTAATCAAGCACCCCAAGTGAGTCTGAGGCAGCCAGTGTTTGCGGACCACTGATCTGGAACAAGTTACAGTAATCATTTCAGCCCTGAATAGTAACAGTGAGGCCAAATAATATATTTAGATGCCCCTTATAGGCCTAAAGAAAAAACAAACAAGCAAACAAAAGGAGTAAAGGAAAGGAAGAGAAGAAATAAAAGTAGACGAAGGAGAAATAGTAAAAAGTGCATTTAGTGGGTGGGGAGTGGTTAAGTGACTTCAGTACTACCTAATGATAACAATGTCACAGGCTGCTGATCTTGATCTAGGCATTAGGAGTCAGTCACATAAATAAGAAATGGTGTAAAGTAATGGGAACAGAACAGGGTCAGGATTGGACAGGGCTGTGCAGGACAAGGCACTGCTTATCTGAGAATAAGAGGTCAAACATCACTTGCCTGGGTTCTACAGCTAAGAGAAGACAAAGATTAGCATAAGACATAGTAAGGAATCCTTATTACCAGAATGTGAGAAAGTGAGTAAACTCCACAAGTTACGAGTGTGTTCAATCTAACTTTTCATGTTTTCAAGGAAAACACAAATACAAAATATAAACGATTTCTAAACCTCTGAGAAGAAAGACAGCAGATGAAAAAGTCAGGATCTCCTAGCTGATGAGTGGTAGCCTAAACAAGAAGGAATCCATTCAGGATAAAGAACGTCACTGGAGCAAGGGGAGAAGCCAGCTTCAGAATCAGCAGATCCTAACCCAAGACTTACTACTTACTGCTACTGCAGGAACAGGTCAAAATTCCTGGTTTTGAAAGGATTGAAGTCAAACAGTAGTACTTTAAAATGCTTTGGCAGACACAGATGAAGGAGCAAACAATCTTAAATTCCACTAAAAAGAACTGACACATCTGTTACCTGGCATAACGGAAATTTTCTGTTGATTTTGTCAACAGAATAAATTTAGTTTCTAATAAGCTGTGTAATTCTTACCTAATCAAATTACTAAGATCAGTGATTATTTTTGAGTCACCTTACTGCGAAGCATATTATAAAACAGAAATGTAGATGATGGATACATGAAAACCTGCTGGGAGATATCTAGTTTTTTTGCAGTGATGGCAAAAATTCTGTTGGAAAGCTGACTGGTGAGTATGTACATGGGACCATTCCTCAGCTCTACCCATCCTGACCTGGGCTTTTCTCTCCCCAGTTGCTTTACCTTCTCTTGTTCAGCATGCAATACTCTTGCCTGTGTGTTTTCTGTGGCTGTCTGAAGTGAGTTGTTCCTCTTCTCCATCATCAGGTTACTCTGCTCAACATACCTGTGAAAGAATTAGGAAAAAAGAAAACATTTATCAAGCACTGAGTGTATGGCAGGCACAACTCGGTGCCCATTCTGTCCTCACAACATTGCTGCTCTATACCTTCATCAAAAGCAATCAATCTGAAAGCATTTTCTTTTTCTTAGATCTGAAGTAGTGAGATCTAAGGAAATCAGGTTGGAAGCAGGAACCCGGGCCAGCGGTGAACTACCCTGAATAATGGAGAGGACAACAATGTGAAGGGTGTGTGATAATGGGAATGAGTAGGAAAGAGACAGGAGTAAAGAGGCTAAAAGAAAGAGGGAAGAAGAGAAAGCCACTCCCCCAGCTCTGTCATGTGGGAGACAAGAGACAGTGGAGAAGAGTAATATGGGAGAACGATTTTTTTTAAGTGAAATGCTGTGTTGTGATGTGTTCCACTCATCCTCCCCACCCACCCCTCCAAATCTTCAGAAGTATCTACAAAAAGTACAAAATCCTTAGGTTTTATATGGGAATCCGTGAAGTTTTGGCCGAGTTCTGATGGATAAAATAGGGTTAGCCCACACAGAAGAGAGAAGAGTTGATACCAGAGTTCTGTAAGTAATAATACCAGTTTTAAAGATAAAGAAACTAGGGTCAGCAGGAATAAATAACATGCCCAGAGCCACAAAATGAATGAGGGTCAGGGCAGGAATCAAACACAGGTCTGCCCTACATCACAGCCTACTGAGCTCCTTCTACTGCAATGCCTTTCAGAAAACAGGCAATAATTCACATGACAGGCAGGAAACAGAAATGGCAGGAATACATATGTACTGCCCTAAACACATACGTGTACTTAAGCTGGGCATATACACAATAAACCCTTTTGTCCATCCTAGCCAGGCCCCGTACCTGTCATTACCTCTGATTTCGTTCAATTAGTTCACTAATCTTGTCATTCTGTTCTTCTATCCGATTGCTCTTTTCAAGGATCTCTTGCTTCAATCTTTCATTTTCCTAAATTCAAAATATATGATGTACAATTTAAGTGTCTTGGGAGAAAAGTGCCAGATAGAAGAGAATCAACTTGAACTGACAGGTGACATTGTTAACATATTTTGAGACAAAACACTACAACTTATGTCCACATGTATGTTAAAACAACACATCAGATTATATCTGATGGATACAAATCACTAGGTTCAATGGATTGAGTGAATAAATGGCTAAAAAAAGAAGTGAAATTCTGAAGTATGGTCAAAAAAGCAATGTTTCCTTCAGAATATATAGTGATAAGTCACTTGGACAGAATTAAGGCATAATGGATTTTCTAGAATTGTCTAACCAAGTGTAGCATTTATCACAGGCTATTTCTGGGGTGGAGGTGTTAAAGAGTAGTAGCTCTGAGAAGAGAGGATGGGTAAGACCTTCAGCCTGAGTGGTCTGTTCTTAATCACCCTCACCTGAATGATTCGCTGGATGTTGCTCATAATCATGCTTGTTTCCATTGTAACTGACATGCTAGGAACAAGCATGGAATTGCCGGCACTATGTTTCTGTAACTCTTCAACCTACAAATGGGATACCAGAAAGACCTTGTGAGAAATTATAAAATGAAGAAATACAATTTACCCAAGATTTGACCCTGTTGTTAAGGGGGTTAATGAGTTCCTGGGACCTAACTGTAAGTTAGAGTTTTCTCCTACTAACTGGATCCCAATATAATTATAACTATCCTTGTAGGGAAATAACCTCTCACTACCACCAATACAGGAAACCAAAGAAGAGTTTACCTATAGCTCTGGCTGCTCCCTGTTTACATCCCCACTTTCAACATCACCCCAACCCTGACTCAGTCACCTTAGTCATGAGATGATCCATTTTATCAGCCACTTTGCTGACTGCCATTCGAATTTCAGTGTTATGTTGCCGGGCTTCAGTCATGAGAAATGAAGCCATATCACCTGATCCTAAACAGATATAAGCCAAAAAGAAACTTATGACACTGGAGCAGAGGAAACTGTATGAAGAAAAGCCAGTAGCTCTTCCAGTAAAGAAAGAAATTAATACTTCTATACACTAGGAAATGCTATAGGTGACTTCATCCTGTCAGGAGAAGATACATGGGAGAGAGTAGAGGCAAAAGGGCTTCAAAGTAAACAATAACTAAGCCGTGTTCCTGCAAAATGCATCAAGGGCTACATCTGGTCCAAGGGCACAAATATGCCCACTTTGCACTGCCACAGCACTGGCAGGTCAGATTGCTTTCCCGTTCATCCAACTGTATGCCAAGCATTGTACCAGGTACCAGGAATACAGCAGTAAACAAAACACGGCTTCTGCCCTTGGTGAGCTCTCAGTCTGGCTCGGAGACTGACATGTAAACAAATCATTACAAGAGAGTGTATTAAGTGCAAAACAATGGACCATATACTAGGTATAAAAGTAGCACAGAGAAAAGCACGATTAACTCTTTGGTGACACACATACACAGTTGTGTTTGTGGGAAGAGAGGAAAGAGGGACAGAGAATAGTCAGGGAAGGCTTCACAGAGGGAGATGACAGTTTTGATGGATGAAAAAGCATATCCCAGATGGAGAAGGGCGGAGCTTCCAGATAAAAGCTGCATCCAGGAAATCCTGACCAGTCCAGAACCACAAATTATGTTGCAGGACATACTGGCTTCTTCCTACCACTGTCCTAATAACAAAGCTGATTACTAAACAGAAGACTAATAGCAGAACAAGGCAGGATTCCATCATAGCAGTTTACACTTTATCTTGGTTTGATTTTTTTACATTAGATACTCACATTTGTACATGCATATAAAATATCTGAAAAGTTACCCAAGTAAACTGTTAACAACTGTTTCCCAAGGTCAGGGGGCTTATGGAGGGGAAGGACAGTAACTTTTCACTTTACACCCTTTTGTACTGCTTGACTTTTTTATAAAAGTCTCTTATTTTCATAATTTAAAAATGTTAACAGAGTAGCTTTCATTAGAGTTACTAAACACCTGTAGTATTCAACTTTCTCCCAATTTCCTCCAATGTTTTGCTCTTTTACTATTTTCTCTAAACTCTAGCTACTCTAACAGAGGAATTAAAAGGGCCAGGGGAGAAAATCCAAGGAACAAAACACAGAATGTGGACACAAGGAAACATTGGGGGATGATGGAAATGTTCTAAAATAGGACTGTAGTGATGAATGCACAACTCTGCAAATTTACTAAAAAACTTTTGAATTGTATATTTGAATGAATGTATGGAATATATATTACATCTCAACAAAGCTGTTAAAAAAGAGAAGAAACAATGAGTAGAGAGCTGTTGGCGTCAAAATGAAAGAGGAGCAAGAAGAGGGAAAGCACAGCAAGAGCAGAAGATGAGAAACTGAGGGAATTACTCCCTACCTTGGAAATGGGGAGGCTGAGAGAGCGGTGCTGGGTACAAAGGCCGAACGGGCTGCAGCTGGGAGGTGACGGCAGATGCCTGGGGATAAGCGTAGGCTTGCATACCTGCATAGGGCTGAGAAACTGACAAGTTACCACTGGTTGATAAAACATTCATGTCTTTCTTTTTTGTTCACATTTTTCTTTGGTGGAATAAAGTAGATGAGCTGGGAGGAGACTCAAACTTACTGAAGCTAGAGATGGGTGAGATCTGGTTTTGGCAGTGGGTAAGGACCGCAGCAGGAGAGTTATCTATGTATCCCAGGGGAAATCAGTCACTAAAATCCTAACCAGAAACTGAAGAAAGTGTATCTTAGGTCACTACCCAGTCATCTGGTGAGATGATTTAATTAAGCAGGGATTCACTCCCCACTATCAGGTCTATTGTCTAAGAAGTTTTTAGATTAATAAACTCTGCTTAGCTTCCACTGAGTTCAAAGAAGAAGTGCTCACTGAGATTCCAAACCAAATCTGCCAATTTCCAAGGATGCCTCTCCCCTGCTAGATTCTGAAGCTAATCCGCGAGACCAAGAGCTCTCATGTTCCTTTGAGCCTCGGTCACCTCAACTGTAAGAGGAAGATAATAATATCACTTCATAGGGCTGTTGTGTGGACTAAATGAAGTGAGATAGGTAAAGTTCTGAAAAGCTAGTAAGTTACAGGCCTGATAGAGAGTAAGCGCTCAATAAACAGCAGCTTTTATTTTAATGAGGATGGTAATTCTTCCTTGAAATAAAGAAGTCTAGCTCATTTCCAGGGATAGATACAACTACTCATCCACTTAAAAAAATTCTTAGTCTACAGGATAGTAATTCTCCATGGAGGAGAGGAGGGATGGGGAGAAAAAAGGCAACAGTGGGACTTTTTCCAGTTTCGAGACTCCCCACGTTAATGAGGCATAGCCTGTCCACCATCACTCCCACACCTCCATTAAGCATCACCAAGGAGTGAGCAGCTGTTATCAGTGACAATATGCCTTATCCACCAAGTGTGCTGAGGCAGAAGAAAGGGTCT
Organism: Nomascus leucogenys; assembly: GCF_006542625.1. Taxonomy (NCBI): domain Eukaryota; kingdom Metazoa; phylum Chordata; class Mammalia; order Primates; family Hylobatidae; genus Nomascus; species Nomascus leucogenys. Next base: position 89,195,355 of record NC_044388.1, read on the forward strand.
GCTACCCCTGGCAAACAGGTTGCTGCCATTGTCTTCTGTGATAACAGGAAAAAAGCCTTCTTTAAGAAAAGTTTACTAGATAGCAGAGTCCAGCTACATTTTCCACATGGTTCCACTTTTAAACCATACCATTCTGCTGAATATACTGCAGAATGTTAGCCTGCCAACTTTTAGTAGAAAAGAATACAGAAGAACGTGAATATACACGCTTCAACTGGATATGTGTGAAAAGAAAAGGAAACAAACATTGATTGGACCTTTACTACGTTGTACTAGGGGCTCTACTTGTTCTTCCATTTAATCTTTATGACACTGGAACGTAGGTAATCCTTTGCCTGGTTTAGAGATGAGAAAGTGGTAACCAAGGAAGGGAAAAAAATTACAAACTCTGGGGAACTGCTACTGTATGAAATGTACAGGAAGAAGAAAAGAGACTGACTAGAACCACGGCGAATTACAGGATATAATTAATACGGTTATAAAACGTTACCTGAAAGGATTGGGCATTTCCAGACAGAGTTGAGTGGGAATCAAGAGATGAAACTTGCATTAAGGCAGCAGAAGGTGCCTGGAGCCCAGAAACAGATGGCTGAGGTGCTAAGATAAAGGGAGACATTTTCATTGTTATCCACCCTTGCTTCTTGGTGTCAGTCTAGACTAGCACCTTACATACCATCATGCTTCAGACTCAACTATTTTCCTTGCCTAGTCTCCCTACACTCAGCTCTACTGCAATCTCAGGAATGAGCCAGTGGAAGGAAACTGGGTGCTCTCATGTGCTTCTGACTCAGCCCTAGGATCCCATCTGACAGGAAGTGCAGAACACACCCAGGGAGATGTCTCAATAGCTGAGTGGAGATTTCCAAAACTGACAGTGCAACACAGCAGAAGTCACAACCAGCAGCCGGATCCATCTCTGGGTGTGAAAATGCCTTACCCAGGGACAAACTGACAAGTGTCACACTCTTACATTTACACTTTAGTCCTCAGTACTGAAACAATGCAGCCTAACAGTTTAAGGAACAGTGACGATAATTTTCGTGCTGACCCAGTTCAAGGCCGCAGAGCCTCAGAGAGGTTCCTTACCCTGTGAGGTCATCTGTGGTAACGCTGGATGGGCTGGCTGAAGAGAGGGCTGGATGGACGGAGTCACCACAGGCTGCCCACCTCCTCGCAGAGCATTCACATCCTGAAACAGGAACGAGCGTTTGGGTTACTCTGTATGGGGTCCCTCATTGAAGACTGAGGCTGTCTGCCCTAAACCTGCTTCCAACACAGGATTTCTAGGCAAAGAAGAGGAAGGAAAGGCAAGCGGAAGGCCAAGAGTTGAGGGTGTGGGTTGTGGAGAAAAAGCACTCTGCTATGCAATAAAGTAAGAGTCCTTCTCCCCGTAATCATATTAAATAAGTAAATATAGGTAATTTACACAAATATTCTAAGAGGTTGATGTTCTATTGTCTGAAGCAGCTAAACTAACCACTCTTCAGAATATATCATTTTCCAAACCAGTAACTACCTTAAGACAAATCTAATCTATTCCCACAAAAAAAGTGGTCTTTTGCAAGAAATAATCCAGCCTCTTCGCTTCTTACAAATCATCCCCATGGGCCTCAAGGTACTCAATGAAAATCAGATAACGTAGCATTCACTGCACCTGATTAACATGCTGTTTTTGGACAATATAGTTTTAGGATGTTTTTCCAACATTCTTTCTTTTCATAAAACCAAAGCTTTTCATAAAATCAAAGCTATAACTCTAAACAAAGTTATTCTACATCCTCCTGCTTCATATAAGAAACAGAAAATCTTGAGGCATAATATATAGTGACTGTAATCTGCTATGCTATAGTTCAAAGACCAAAGTTTCAGACATTCTTTTACTTTAGAACTTCACCTTGTCCCCTTATATTCTCTTCTAGAAAAACATCCCAGTTTTAGATTTCTACAGCTCTTAACCAACCTAAATGTCTAACAACAGAGTGAAAGGAATTATAATAAAATGATATAATAGAACACTGGGTTTCCTTTAAACCACTTTATTTACTTAAATCATTTATGTTAACGTAAATGTTTATGATATAACATTAGGTTTAAAAATCACGTTACAAAGCAATATATAAAGATGAATGCCCTTTTTATTCAATATGTTTCTTTTCTATAATTTTAAATTATTCTAAAATGAATATGTAGCATATAAAATTTTTAATAAAAATATTCTTATTTACACTGCATTTCCAGACCAGAAAAAAATTAATCCTATAACAATAGGCCTCAGAAATCCTATCTTCCTTTAAGATGTTAAATCTACATAGAGCTTTTCCAAGGAGAAATAAAATAAAAATGTAAAATATAAAGTATATTCCAGAAAAAATTTTTTCAAGACCATCACCCTTTCCTTGTTTTCTATCAAAGTAAAAGAATACTAAAAATCAATCTAAGTTATATATTTCACTTCAATTGAGAAAGGACGATTATATTCAATAAAGAACTAACCACTAGAAAAGAATTAAGTTAAAATTAAGTTACTTCATAGCATACACCAAATTCCAAATGGATTAAAAATTTAGATCTAATTATAAAATATTGATAAATATCTTTAAAAATACATGTGATATTTATAATCTGAAAGTGGAGAGGCTTTCTAACCATAATGTCAAAAGCAAATAACAAAGGGAGAAAATTGACAGATTTGAATTCGATAAAATTATTGAACTTCTAAATAGAAAACAAACACAAGAATACCACATACAAAGTCAAAAGGCATACTAGTTGGAGCTTTAGTGATAGGCAACATCAGTGAGAAGACCAACATTTCCCAAAGGAATCTAAACATTCGCTCAATAAATATGAATTGAACACCTGCTATGGATTGGGCATCATGCTGCCCAGAGAGTGATCTTTAGTAACAACAGAGATTCTAGTAAAGAAGGCTAAATTAACTACTGAAAACTGCCCAGTTCTTGTACAAGATCTACAAAATTGCTTCCATCTCTCAGGGAAGTACTAATCACAGTAGAAACACATGTACCAATACCAATCTGTATCATTTTGCATATTAGCCCTCTAAATAATGATTCTGCCTTAGAGGCAGAAAAAACAATCACTCCAACCAAATGAAAAGAAAGATGATGGCAACATCTGTACTATTCATTCTAATACAGCCAGGGGGACATACTTCGATTTCTGAATCATTGGAATCCAGCTGTGGTGGAAGGATGGGCAGCATGGGCTGGCCCATTTTAGCCATCCGAGAGATCAACTTGGCTTTGACTGCATCGGGACTCTAAAAAGAGAGGAAAGTCACAAAAATCACTGTGATCAAGGCTCATCACCTTCAGGCAGCTCTATCCCTTTGGCTCTTGTATCAAATCCTTCAACAAATCCCCCTACCATATCTATTTAAAAACATTTCCTCTAGAAAATGAGAAAGATTTCTTGCATAGAAGTATAGATGGATCACAATTAATAGCAGTAAAAATAATTCCCTGTATCTTTGGAATGGACAAAGTGGTTTCACATATATTGCCTCATTTCAATCAAGTCTCCCCAGCAGGCATAATTAGTCTCATTTTACAGATGAAAAACTAAGGTAGAGATGTTAAGAGAGGGAAGCATTTTAGGTGACAGTACCCTCACTCAAAAGCCTGAAGCAATTCGATAGATACTCAGAAGAGATCTGTGGAGAAAAGGAAACAGGAGCTCTGTGTTTTAACTTCAGATTCATTTAACTAAGACTTGGCATTAACTACCCACTAGACCCTGTGTTAGAAGCTTCCATTAACTGATCCAAAATTTCAGAATGGCAAGTAAGTACAGCTGAAGGTGCACAACATGAGCTATTGGGTGTAGAAGGAAATGACCATAACCTCCATTTTTATTATTATTACTTTTTTTTTTTTTTGAGATGGGGTCTCTATCACCCAGGTTGGAGTGCAGTGGCGTGATCTCGGCTCACTGTAACTTCCATTTCCCAGAATTAAGAGGTCTTCCCCGCCCAGCCTCCCAGGTAGCTGGGACCATAGGCGCTAATTTTTTGTATTTTTGGTCGAGAAAGGGCTTAGCCATGTTGCCCAGGCTGCATTTTTATTATTTTTAAGCTATCAATGTAAGACATTGAGTTTGCTTACAGGGATTGGTGGTACTTTATGTACATAATTTGTCAATAAACATATACTGGGAGTGTGTGCTTATTTTTTCTTGATTGATGATGTATCCAAAAAAAGTTGGATACATCAGGAAAGGACTAGTTATATAAACCATATGCACCAATGGAATATTGTGATATGCAGATTAAAATGAGGAAGCTCTCTATACACCAACATGAAAAGATTCTGATATATATATATATATATATATATATATATATAGTTATATGGAAAAGGCAAGGTGCATTACATACAGAGTATGCTACTTTGTGTGTGTGAAAGGAAGGAGGAATAAAATATACATTTCTACTTGCGTGCACCTGCATAAAGAAACACTGAAAGAATATATAAGAAACTAATAAAAGCAGTTACCTAAGGGGTGTGAGATGGAATAGGGTAGATAAGGACAGGAAAAGGAGTGAGTCCTCACAATGTAGATCTTGTTACATTGTTTTGATAACTGTGCCATATAAATGTAATTACCTATTCAAAACAAAAGATAAAAACTAAAATGGAAAAGAAAAAGAAAAAGAAAGGTGGTTAATTTCATGTTATGTGAATTTTGCCTCCATTAAAAAAAATTTTTCTTTAAAAAAAAAAAGAAAAGAAAAATAGTTGGAGGCCATTAGTCTGCTAGAAGTTACTATAGCCTTAGAAATAGGTAACAAGAGTTGTTATGACTACAGAGTACAATGGAATCAATATTGGACCATTTTTGTGACTGTTCAAAGATTTGAGATAATAATTATTCTTAAATTTTTTCTGATTCTTTGATTTAACCTTCTGGGTTTAGGAGAGCACTTCAAAACAATTATTTGCTTAATAATTCCTGTTGGATTGAAGATAAACAAGTAAACTAGGGTTGCAGAGATATTAACACCAATTTCACTCCATGCAACTATTCTGTTTCCCAGTGCAGGAGGTGAAGGCCACAGGGCTTTAGAATTTGAAGTGCCTCAGCCGCTGTCTGGTCTACAGGCAGCAAACTCAGAAGCCTTCACAGACCAGGCAGGCCAGCAGCAAACTACCATATGCATCCTTCTTAAAGGCATTCAAATCCAGATTTTACTAAAACAGCATGCTGGCACTCTCATCTTACAATTGGGGAAACACAGAGGCTCAGTGACCTGCTCAATCAGCTGGTGAATTAGTGCAGAGCTCCTCTGTGAGAATGAAATTATAAAGATATGTAATATTAGCAATACTTATGATAATAACAAGAGCTAATGTTTACTGAGCGCTTACAATATGCCAGACACAATACTAAAAACTCCATAGGCATTATTTTATTTACAAGTGATAAAAATCTCTTTGAGATAGGCAATATCTCCATTTTACAGATGAGGAAATAAACATGAAGCTTAGAGAAGCTAAATTGTTCAAGGTCACAGAAAGCACGTAGAAGACAGCGTCTAGGATTAACCACTAACACAATCCTCTGAATAAATAATATTTCTAAAATTGAAGTGCACTTTAACTGAGAGAGGCTCCTCCCTCAGTTGAACACCAGTCTCCTAATAATAATCACAGTGACCACTTATTAAAGACACAATGAACAAAGGCTCTGAACTCAGCACTTTATAAATTATCTCTAATCCTCACAAAAGCTATAAAAAGGGACTATGAGTTCCTTTTAACTAATGAAGAAGCTGAGAATCACAGAAGTTAGACAATTTTCTCAAGGCCACGTGCTTATAAGAATCAAGATTTGAATCCCTATGCAGAAGCTGAGGCTAACTTACACTGACTCCCAAGTAAGGGAAAATGAACAAAGTAACCATTGATTTAGCCTAGAAACTTTTTAGCCTCTTAACTTTTTTTCTCTAACCTACCATATCCTAAGCACATAAAACCTCAGCACAATAGGAGTGAGGGAGAAAAACTCTTTTTTTTTTAAAGGAGAGACGAGGTCTCACTATGTTGCCTAGGCTGGTCTTAAACTCCTGCACTGTAGTGATCCTCCTGCCTCAGCTTTGCAAAGTGTTAGAATTACAGGTGTGAACCACCATACCTGGCCAAGACTCTTATACTTACTGTATTTATTGCAAGTTGTTCACTGAGGGAGTTAGATTTGGTACGAAGAGCTGGCTCCCTGAAAGCAAACAGACCATATTCCAAGATTGAAAACAAAATCCAGAATCACAAGTCCAAATTATATTGGATAAGCAAACTTTTTTTTAAACGTGTGCCAATCTAATGACTGTAAAACAGAATTTTAAATCTTTAGTTTGCATAATCTTTGAATGCTAGTAAAGATGAACAACTTTCCATCTAAATGCTTATATTTACATTTTTTCCATGAGTACATAATTTTGTATTTATGCCCTTTGCTTAGTTTTCTTCCAGAACTTTGTAAGTATTCTTCTGAGTTAGTGCTTTTGTAGCCTATGAATATTAAACCTTTGTCAGAAAAATCTGATGCAAGTATCTTCCCCATTTCCCTGATCCCATTTTTTCCAGTTATTTAAAATTATTTTATTTTAACTATATCTCTATTTCTGAACCCCTCTAAGAATCATTTTTATGAGCCATAAAAGAGCTTGATAACTGCAGTATCTTACCCTGATTTGAAAGGTATTGATGTGGGTGGTGACAAAACAGGATCAGCAGAGAGGTTGTCAGCACCAGGGATGGGAGACGGAGCTGCAGAATCGCGGGAACTAACACTGTGACCATCAGAGCCAGAATCTCTGGCAAACTTCACCTAGTGAAAGAGTCATCGCAGGTGGAATAGGCTACAAATACCCTTCCCCTTTCACCCTCCTTTCATTTTACTTATTCTTCCTTACACAAGCCATTACCTGTTCACTATAAGCAAATCAGAAAATGTAGCTCAGCCAAAAAGACAAAGGTAGTAATCACCTGCAATCCAACTACCGTTATATTATCTGTGTCTGTATATACCTTTTACAAAAATGGGCCATGCTGTTTTGTAATCTGTTTTGCTCACTCACTGACATATTAACTTATTTCCATATCATTAAATATTAATTTGCAACATTATTTTTAACTACTGAAAAGTATATTTAACTTCAAGGGTCAGCCCTTCACTGCTATTATCTATAGGAAAAAGTCTCCAAAGGATTTTAGGAACTAAAGTCATAAATATCTATGCTATTAAAAAGTATATTTCACCAATTCCTCACTGTTAGACATTCAGCTTATTTCTATCATAAGTAATGCTTCCATAAATAGCTTTGTATATGTATTTTTGTATATAATCTTAAATATTTCCAAACTATAAATTAAATTTTAGTTAAATATTTCCAAACTATAAATTAGTTAAAATTGCTGGATAAAAGGGATGCTATTTTGAAAGCTTTTAACCCATTTATGCCGAGTGTTCCATTATTGGAACGCTAAGCTTGTGGGAGTTATTTATATCCTACTGTTCAAGATCATCACCAAGGTCTGATTTTTCACAAAAAAAAAATTTGCAACCTCCAGCATAAATGGGTTAATATATACCATTAAATTTCCCACCAGAAAGAGTGAACTAGTTTATACACCACAGTAGTGTATACATCTTTCTGAACACTCTTGCCACATGGGGTATGATTCTCTACCAGCCTTGTGAATTTAATATGCATATCAATTTGTCATTCTTTGATTATTGGTAAAACAGAAAATTTTTTGTTTCATGTGCCAGTCATGATAAGACTCAAATTGGTTTGTTATCTATCACCAGCCATGATTTCTTCAAACTCAAAGGAAAATTGACAGAGAATATAAAAGCTGTAAAAAAGAAAAAGGCAGCATGGCAAATGTCATTGAAAGAGGGCTAGAGTGACCCAGCAGCATGAGAGTGTCCAGTTAGGAACAGTTAGGAAAGCGTCACTGAGAAGGGAAGCACATCCTTTCTCTGTGACAGGTATAACAGCCACAATGAAGATGACCATAATATTCCCTATTTGTATTGTATTTTAGAGTTTATAGTAACAAACCCTACCACATTTGAACCTAACAAACAGTATAAAGCCAACAGGATCATTTTGGGCAGGGAACAGGTAGTATTAAGTTGACTAAGCACAATTTGCTGCATAGAAACTATATGTATACTCATGTTAAATCTTTTACATGATACAAAAGGTACAGTGACAAAAAGTAAAACTTTCTGAACTCCATTTCCATTCTACAGAAAAAAAAATCACTTCTAATGATTTATTTTAAAGCTTCCAGGAATTTTCTATGAATATATGAGCATATATGTGTGTATTACATATGTGTGTATACACATATATGTACATATGACTATGTACATGTATATGTATATACATATACATACAGACACACACACACATGCACACACACACACATGCATGAGACCATACTATCCGCAATGCTCTGCAACTTGCTTCCTTAACAATAGATTTTTCATATTCTTTAAGAGCTACATAAAAGTCTATGAAAAAAACTTAATTTAACCAGTATCTTAATGATGGACATTTAGGTTGTTGCCAGTTTTTTGCTATTACTATGTGGCAGAGGTAGTCGTAGTAAATCATACACACACACAATCTTTGCATACTTATGTAAAGATATCAAGAGAGTAAGTTTGCAGTCATAAAATCACTAAGTAAAAAGTATATACACTGGGCAGGAGTCACTATTTTACAGACAAAATAAAAAGCTTAGTGTGAAGACGTGACTTTTTTTTTTTTTTTTTGAGACAGAGTCTTGCTCTGTCACTCAGGCTGGTGTGCAGTGGCATGATCTCAGCTCACTGCAATCTCCACCTCCCAGGTTCAAGCAATTCTCCTGCCTCAGCCTCCCAAGTAGCTGGGACTACAGGCGCATGCCCCCACACCTGGCTAATTTTTTGTATTTTTAGTAGAGATGGGGTTTCACCATGTTAGCTAGGATGGTCTCGATCTCCTCACCTCGTGATCTGCCCACCTTGGCCTCCCAAAGTGCTGGGATTACAGGCGTTAACCACCGCGCCTGGCCGAAGATGTGACTTTCTTAAAGTCACAACCACTTCTATACTCTGAATAGAGAGCCAGGAAGGACATAATATTTTGGTCCTTAGATTTCAAAGCTGTTGCTATTTCTGACTACTCCATTTCTACTTTTTCAAAGAAATCTATGCCTGCAGAACCCGGTTTTCAAATATCTTCATTTATTTATTCATTTTATGTAACTAGCAAAGAGACAGGCAAAGGACTCACCAAACAAAACACAGACAGTTTCACTCACCCGCCTAACCTCCACCTCGAACACCAGGATCGAGTCCGTTGCTTGAGTCCAGCCTATTACCCCTTCTGAGCCAACAGCACACGCTGGAGGGACAATAAGCAATCGCTTTCCTCCTTTTTTCATGCCCAGCATTCCATCCTCCCAGCCCTTTAAAAATCAGATAGGAAAAGCTCATCAAACAAGAAGCTCCTCAGAAGACAAAGTGAAGTACAGGAGCAACAGGTTTCACTTATCCACACTTTCAGGCTTACTCAGTGCCTCCAGAGGTTGGGTCTGACTACTGCCCCATGTTGGTATAAGAATATCTAGAATATATCCTCTAAACCTACTTGTAAAAGCAGGCATATCTGGGGTTGCATGAAATATACTTATCTTAGATGATCAGAGAAAATGGGAGGAATAAAAGAACAGCAGTACGAGAGAAAGAAAAGCTATCATTAAAAAGCATGTTTTCGGCTGGGCACAGTGGCTCACGGCTGTAATGCCAGCACTTTGAAGAGGCTGAGACGGATGGATCACCTGAGGTCAGGGGTTCGAGACCAGCCTGCCCAACATGGTGAAACCTCATCTCTACTAAAAATACAAAAAATTAGCCAGACGTGGTGGTGTGCACCTGTAGTCCCAGCTATTCAGGCGGCTGAGGCAGGAGAGTCGCTTGAACCCAGGAGACAGAGGTTGCAGAGAACTGAGATGGTGCCACCGCACTCCAGCCAGGGCGACAGAGCAAGACTCAGTTTCCCCCCACCAAAAAAGAATGTTTTCTAGGAAGTATGGAAAGTGCTTTACATGCATGATCTTGTTTAAGCCCCTCCAAAAACTTCATAAGGTTGTCAGGATTATCCCCATTTTACTTCAATAACTGAAGCCTGTGGAGGTTAAGTAACTAGCCCAAGATCACACAGTTAGTAAGTTGTTAAGCTAAGATTCAACATTAGATCTGTCTAGGTTTGGGGATCACGATTTAACTGCTATGATCTATGGGAAAAAGTCTCCATAGGATTCTGGGAAAAGCGGTCATGAAATGATGGAGAGAACCTTTTTGCCACACAGATGAATGAGTACAGCACGATGCATCATCACTACTATGTCCTGACACCGTAATATACCACATGTGTAAAACATTCTTTATTTTATAAAACACCTGCACAGTTAATAAAGAAAAAATTCACAACTTGAACCCAAGTTCTCGGATTCCAATCCCAGTGCTCCTCCTGCTGCTGTCACAGTTGCCTCCCACAGCGATTGGAAAGTGCTGATTCAAAGCAACCCAGACAGATGAGATTCAACCCTTTATGATAAGTTTCGAGAAGAAACTGTCTCACCTTTTCCCCTGTTAGGCTATAGGAAGGATGAAATAATATTCTCAGAGTCACAGAATGGAAAAGGAAAGGTCAGGACTACAGAAAACAATTGTAACCATCTTCAATATAGTGTCTCATAGATAAAAATCTCCCAAATGCAATGTAACACATTTTCCCCTCGTATTCTTCATCCAGGTATTTCCAGATGTCAAAAAGATAACCTGATTAGAAATTCCACAGGCCGGGCACGGTGGTTCACGCCTGTAATCTCGGCACTTTGGGAGGCTGAGGCGGGTGGATCATCTGACGTCGGGAGTCTGAGACCAGCCTGACCAACATGGAGACACTCCATCTCCACTAAAAATACAAAATTAGCTGGTTGTGGTGGCGCATGCCTGTAATCCCAGCTACTAGGGAGGCTGACGCAGGAGAATCGCTTGAACCCGGGAGGTGGAGGTTGCAATGAGACAAGATCGCGCCATTGCACTCCAGCTTGAACAAGAGCAAAACTCCGTCTCAAAAAATAAAAATAAAATAAAAAAAGAAATTCCACAAAATTTAATCTAAGTTAAACCCACTGCAACTGATAAAACCATAAAAAAACACAGTTAAGCCTTTACCTTGATGACTTTTCCTGATCCTAATTTCAAGCGAAGCAACTTATCTTTGTTAGCAGTGGAGTCGAAAACCTGCAATTTGATTGAAGGAAATTAGGCCAGCCAATTTCAAAAATAATAATAACCATTATGATATTCAACTAACTACATACCAGCACAGTACTTCTGGAACAGGGAATGTCAAATATACTGGGAAGGTAGTTTCTAAAGGATCTGAAATATTAGACCACATCATAGCTAAAGGGTATTATAATGAATATCTCTGAAACGGTGATTTTCCAGGTTTAGGAAAAAAAACACATTACTACAACTGTGTATTTAAGCATTTTTCATCCACAATACACTTTCAAATAAATTATCTCATTTTGATGCTGACACTAACCCTGCCGAGTAAGCAGAGCAAGATCATTAGCCTCCATTCACAAATGGAAAAAAATAAGAATATAAATGACTTGATCAAAGTCAAATTAGTATATAATTGGATCTCGAATTCAGATTTTTCTAAACTCATAGTCTAACGGTCTTTCTCTCATATAATATATTGCTTTTAAGGGCTTAATAATATTAAAACACAGTAAGTTCAATGTATTTACAGTGTCTACTATAAGAAAAACTATAAGGAGGGTCTAAAAAGAAGTTTTAAGACTTAATCCATTAAGAATATATTCAAGTGTAAAACTGGTATAGGAGGACAAGACATACACATGAACAACTAGCAAAAATAATAGTACTGGGGAAATTGGTTCCCACTTTCCCTAAGTAGAAGTGACACGGTGGCACTGAGGATCTTTTACACATTCACATTTCATAATATGCCCCCAAAGCAATTGCAGTGTCTGAAGTGGGGCTCCTAAAATATTTCTATTTGACAATGGCGGCAGTTCACAGTAATAGTAACTTCCCTGGGAATAGCCCTCATGCTATATAAGTTTACAAAAGAACTTGCAGGGTGCATTTTCTTACCTGGCCCAGCACATGATTCTGAAAGAGCCAGCCGGTATAGGCCACTTCCAAAGAATCTCCAACTTCTACAGCAGGGCCGTCTGCCACAATGAGGTCCTGGGAGAGCACTGCATCCAGGGAAGAGGTACTGTTGCACTTAGCAATGCACACCTGCAAGACAAAATCAAAGCAGCATAAATGTAGTTTAAGCTCAATAAGTACTCATTCCTTTATTGCTACTGCTCTTTCTCAAATAGCTTCATCCACTAACAAAACAGATTACATGTTTAGAAGTAAACTGAATGAAAGTCAGTTATCTTGCCAGGAATCAAAGTGCCTAGGAGTATGGCTTTGTAGTCAGAATGTCTGGGTACAGATCCAGGCACTGCCACTTATTAACTCTGTGACCCTGGCCAAATAATCTGTATGTACCCAAGATGGAGATGATGCTTCACAAATCTCATGGGATGGTTATGAAAATTAAATGAGCTAATATAAGTAGAGCACTTGACAAGGTACCTGGCAAATAATAGTAAGTACTTAATAAACATTAGCTATTGGTTATGATACTGATTTACTGTTTCAGTGTTTGGGAACATAGGAAAGAAAGAGGAGCTTCGAAAAAATGTCAGAAGGTACTTCTAAAGACTGCAGGAGAAAGAAGGGCATTTACAAAATCATGTTGCATTTCCAGAATCCACATCAATACCATCTATAGATTTGGCCATATTATCTTAGCACAAATCTTAGACAAAGGAGTCAGGAGCATCTTTGTGAATAATTATTCTATTCTATTTGTGAATAATTATTCTTGGGCTTGTGTTTTAATATTATTAAGCCCTCAAAAGCAATATAGTATGAAAGATCTTTTTGAGTTTAGAAAAATGTGGATTCGAGACCCAATTTTATCAGTGTTTTAACATAGTATCCATTAGGAACTTGCTGCTCATTTTCTTTTAAAGAGTTTCAGAGGCTGGGCACGGTGGCTCACACCTGTAATCTCAGCACTTTGGGAGGCCGAGGTGGGCGGATCACAAGGTGAAGAGATCGAAACCATCCTGGCCAACATGGTGAAACCCTGTCTCTACTAAAAATACAAAAATTAGCTGGGAGTGGTGGTGTGTGCCTGTAGTCCCAGCTACTTGGGAGGCTGGGGCAGGAGAATCGCTTGAACCCAGGAGGCGGAGGTTGCAGTGAGCTAAGATGGCGCCACTGCACTCCAGCCTGGCGACAGAGCAAGACTCTGTCTCAAAAAAAAAAAAAAAAAAAAAAAAAAAAAGTTTAATTATCGTAATCAAATAAAAACAATGAGGCATCTTTTTTTTTTTTTTTTTTTACCAAGTGAAGAAGATCAAAAGAGAAAAAGGATCATTCTAAATGCTGGCAAAGGTACAATGAGAAAATTGACATAAATGTGAAATAGTACAATCTTTCTGAAAAGCAGTGTGCCAAAGTGTATTAACAACCTAAAAGTATCTGGACCTTTTGACCCAATCACTCACTTACTGAAATAAAGCTTATGGAAATATGTAAGGGGGAAAAAAGGACAGACTTCTGTAAAAAATGCTCACCCCAGTATCATTTATTGCAGAGACAGAAAACAATCTAAATGCACAACATAAGGTAATGATTACATCAATTAAGAAACAAATGTTATGGGCTGAATGTTTGTGTCCCCTCTGAATACTTACACTGAAATCCTAATCCCCAGTATGACAGTATTAGGAGGTGGGGCCTTTGGGAGGTAAGTAAGCCAGGAGGGTGGAGTCCTCATGAATGGGATTAGGGACCTTATTCAAGAGATACCAGAGAACTCTCTCACCCTCTTTCTACTATGTGAGGATACAAGAAGAAGATAGTCTGCAACCCAGAAGAGAGTCTCACTAAAACCCAACTGTGCTGGCACCCTGATCTCAGACTTTCAGCCTCGAGAACCATGAGAAATAAATTTCTGTTGCTTAACCAGACTATGGTAATTTGTTAAGGTAGCTTGAACTGACAACATGCATATTATGCAGCCTTCAAAAATGTTTCCAAATAGTTTTTCATGAGGTAATAAAAGATGAGTTACACATTTTTAAATAAAATAAGCAAGATAAAGAACTATTAAAGGACTGTATCTACTTACGTATATTATGCATAGAAAAAAGGAAATATGTTAATAGTGGTTACTTTTGAGTAGTAAGATTGTGAGTGATTTTTTTTAATGCTTTTCTAAATTTTCTACAATGAGTATGAAGTAACTTAACTCTCTCTCTCTTGCTCTCTCTATCTCTTTCTCTCTCTTTCTTTTCTTGTACAGATGGGGTTTCACTGTTGCCCAGGCTGGTCTTGAACTCCTGGGCTCAAGTGATCCACCTGCCTTGGCCTCCAAAAATGCTGGGATTATAGGCGTGGCATGAACCACCACACCCGGCCTAAAACATTCTTTGAAAACACTATTTTTTAAAGATAGTTTTATTTATTCCTTAAGATAATTTATGTAGTAGAAAATTTTTTAATATAGTAAGATTACATTTAGTCTTTCTCTGTTAAAAAAGAAAAAGGCTAAATTGTCAAGCAGTTTCAGTAAGTATTCCTATTACTTTCTGAAATCATACAATAGGCTGAAGTGGCAAATTTAGTGGGTTTTTTATGCTAGTCACTAACAGAACACAGCAGATTATGGGTTTTCTACATGTTTCCCTAAAATTAAGGGAAATCCAAACAAGTATTCTAGCTTTTCACAGGGAGAGTAAGATGTTATCACCTGCTTATTGAACTCCACAGCAGCCTTTTCCGACTCAAACATGATGGACCAGTTCTGTCTCTGGTCATCATAAAAGGTGCTATAGTTATTGGGCCGAACCTGGAGAAAGGAGAAATGTTAAGATAATTCATCCACAAGCAGTATTATACCATATAAACATGACTGCCTAAGCTCATAGAGTAGGGTCGTGACTCAGGTGGACCCAAAGAGAAGTATCAGAGATCTTTCTTCTTCCCTCTCACCCTCTACGATTCACCCTTTAGTCCACATTCCCAGTAGGAGCCAAGAGACCTTTCTGAAAGGTTCTGTTAGATACTCACAAGGACATCCAGAGCTGAACCAGTGGAACTAATTTCTACTAGGTACAATCAGACCAGTCTCTCCTGTAAACCTATCCCAAAGGAGCTAATGATTCCAATATGATGAAGTCTTACCGTTAGCTCAAAGTTCACATGAATCCTAGCAACCGTAACTGGCTGTTGCTGACTGATATAAAGAAGAATCCTATACTGTAGACAAGCAACAACAGATAGAAAAAAAAGAGAGAGAACAGAAGTTAAAAAGCAATATAAAATCAGCAATAAGTATCAAGGGTTGTGCTTCATACAGCTATTAGACTCAAAATCTATTCATCCTTTAAGGCTTCAACTTTAAATTTTATCTTCGCACTATCCATGTTAATCTCTTCTGATTTTGGCCTTACTGTTTAACTGGAATTGGCAATGTCTTCATTCTGTTGGTGTTTTCATTTATACAAGGGGTGACTAAGAGAGAGTGGCTGGTTGTGTAAAAGAAAATACAAATTGTTTTTAAATTGATGAAAATCATAAAATACATGTATATTATACATATATGTGCCCACCATCAACCAGATTAAAAAAATAGCAGAGCATTTCCCACACCACAGGAAGCTCCCTCATGCCCTTCCTAGTCAGTAATCCCCACACTGAGGTAACCAATATTCTGACTTCTATCGCTGATTAATTTTGCTTTTTTTTTTTTTCTTTTTGAGACAGAGTCTCTCTGTCGCCCAGGCTGGAGTGCAGTGGTGCAATCTTGGCTCACTGCAACCTCTGCCTCCCAGGTTCAAGCAATTCTCCTGCCTCAGCCTCCCGAGTAGCTGAGACTACAGGTGCATGCCACCACACCCTACTAATTTTGTATCTTTAGTAGAGACCAGGTTTCACCACGTTGGCCAGGCTGGTCTTGAACTCCTGACCTCAGGTGATCTGCCCGCCTTGGCCTCCCAAAGTGCTGGGATTGCAGGTGTGAGCTGCCGCACCCGGACAATTTTGCTATTCTTAAATTTGTATAAATAGGATCATACAGAGTATACTCTTTTGTCTTGCTTCTTTCACTCACCGTATCTGTAAGAGTAAGCCTTGATACTTCATGTTCCAGTACTTTGTTCTCTTTTATTGTCATGTAGTATTCTATTATGTGAATATACCATAAACTCTTCATTCATTCTCCTGTTTATGAACATTTGAGTTGTTTCCAGCTAGAGGCTATTATGAATACTTCTATGAACATTCTCCATGTCATTTTTTTTTTTGAGACAGAGTTTCACTCTTGTCCAGGCTAGAGTGCAATGGCATGATCTCGGCTTATCACGACCTCCGCCTCCCAGGTTCAAGCAATTCTCCTGCTCCAGCTTCCCAAGTAGCTGGGATTACAGGCATGCGCCATCATGCCTGGCTAATTTTTTTGTATTTTTAGTAGAGATGGGGTTTCTCCATGTTGGTCAGGCTGGTCTCGAACTCTGGACCTCAGCCTTGGCCTTCCAAAGTGCTGGGATTACAGGCGTTTGTCACTGCACCCAGCCTCTCCATGTCTTTTCAAAGACATAGATGTTCATTTCCCTCAACTTAAAGAATGTCCTTTAATGTTCCTTGTAGTGCAAATCTACTACAATGAATTCTCTCACTTTTGTTTGGCTGAAAATTTATTTTGTCTTCATTTTTGAAGGATATTTTTGTTGCTATAGAATTCTGTAATAGGCAGGGTTTTGTTTTCCTTTCAGCACTTTAAAGATGTAATTCTACTGTCTTTGGATTCCAATTACATGGACGTTAGACCATGTCCCACATCAATCTTTGCCCTGGTCTCTTCCCATTATTTCTTCTCTCTGTGCTTCAGTCTGAATATTTTCCATGGAACTGCCTTTGAAGTCACTAATTCTGTCTCCTGCTGTATTCTTACTCTGTTAAACCCATCCAATATGTTCTTAATTTCAGAAACTGTATTTTCAAATCTAGAATGCCATGTGATTATTCTTATAGATTCTAATTCTTTAAATTCTCCATCTTTTCATCCCCTTTGTACTTTTCCTCTATTTTCTTTAAGGTATTATTCCTAGTTGTTTTAAGTGCTTTGTATGTTAACTGCAATATCTAGATTATTTGTGAGTCTGCTCCTCGTTTATTTGTTCCCTTGATTATCAGTTACATTTTCCCACCTCTTCACATGTCAAGTAATTTTTTACCATAGGCCCAACTTGTATATAAAACAACATGGGGGATAAAA
This sequence comes from Nomascus leucogenys, assembly GCF_006542625.1. Lineage (NCBI taxonomy): Eukaryota > Metazoa > Chordata > Mammalia > Primates > Hylobatidae > Nomascus > Nomascus leucogenys. The sequence continues at coordinate 89,212,831 of NC_044388.1, forward strand.
TCATAAAACTCTTAGAAGAAAACATAGAGGTGAATCTTCATGACCTTGGTTTTGGTAATGGATTCTCAGATAAAACACCAAAAGTACAAGTAACAAAATAAAAAAAACTGATAATAAGGACTTCACCAAAATTAAAAACTTTTGTACATCAAAGGACATTATCAAGAAAGTGAAAAGATAATCTATAAAATATCTGCAAAAAGACGAAATCCAATTTTTAAAATGGACAAAGGGCTTGAACAGACATCTCTCCACAGAAAATACATGAATGGTCAATAAGCAAATGAAAAGATACTCAACATTAGACATTGGGTAAAATGCACATTAAAACCACAATAAAGCACCATTCCACACCTACTAGAATGGCAAGAATTTAAAAATAATAATAATAACGAAATGCTGGCAAGGATGTGAAGAAACTGAAACCCTCATACATTGCTTGTGGGAATGTAAAATGGTGTGGCTGCTATGGAAAACAGTCTGGCAGTTTCTCAAAAAGTGGTACATAAAATTACCATACGAGTCAGCAATTTCCACTCTTAGTATACAGCCAAAATAGGAACTTGACCATATACTTTTATGTCAATCTTCACTATACATACTTTTTTTGTCTATTCCCAATAGACAAAAGGTATAAACAACCCAGTGTCCATCAACTGATGAACGAATGAACAAAATGTGGTATACACCTACAATGAAATATTTTTCAGCCATGAAAAGGAATGAAGTACTGATGCACGCTAAAACCTGGGTGAACCTTCAGGACATTATACAAAATGAAATACATCAGTCACCAAAGACAAATACTTTTATGATTCCACCTATATTAGGTACCTAGAAAGGGCAAATTCATAAAAACAAGAAGTAGATTTGACCTTATGGGCAGCTGGGAAAAAGGAAGAAGTAGAGTTATTGCTTAATGGTTACACTTTCTGTTTGAGAAATGGATAGTAGTGATGGTTGCTCAATCAATACTGTGAATGCAATTAATGGCACTGGATTATGCACTTAAAAATGGTTAAATGGCAAATTTTATCTTATGTATACATATGTATGTGTATATATATATGTGTGTGTTTGTGTATGTGTACACACGCACCCCACAATTAAACAACAAACACAAAAAATACCCAAATTCTTAAGCTAGGATCGTATCACAAAGGTCAAATTTAACAATTTTGAATGGTTGGATTTGCTTTAATGCACAATAGTAAGCAAAATGTGATCATTTACTATATACTTGATATTATAAATTAACATTCAATACAAACAATCATCCTTATCTTCTGATAAAACATTGGACAAGCCAGATGAAAGCCAGCTCATTGGTATTATTTGGGACATCTGAATATATATGAGATGTGGGAGCACTCTCACCTCTCTGGCTGTGTGGTTCCCCAGAACTGCAGCACCAAATTTGCCCTGCTTTACATATTGACCATTTGTGCTATAGAAGGAAGAGAAACAACAAGTATTAATACTTCCCTAAATTCTGCAGAACCAGCTTTGTTTTCTGTCATAGAGAAGTGGGAACAATAGTCATTCAGCCTCTAGACAGGGACAGAGGTGAGCAGTTTAAATTTATTTATTTATTTTTTTTTGAGACGGAGTCTCACTCTGTCGCCAGGCTGGAGTGCAGTGGCACGATCTCGGCTCACTGCAACCTCTACCTCCCAGGTTCAAGCGATTCTTCTGCCTCAGACTCCCAAAGTGCTGGGATTACAGGCATGCGCCACCGCACCCGGCCCAGCAGTTTATAATTTAAAGTTCATATACTACTTCCTTACTCTTTAAATATAAATATCTATCATTCATGCTATCTCAGCGGAGAGGCTCTCTTTGAGCATCTGACAGCTGTTGAGGGTATAAGCCCTCCCTAAAGAGAGTAGACAAGATAACGGCTTTTCAAGTTTTACCACAGAAATCTCCAATTCAGATGTTAAAAGTTCTACTGATATTTTGTCCGTGGAAGGGCTAAATAACCGTTTTGCAACAAACAGAGGTTTTTCGAGAAAAAGTAGAAGCTCAACTGCACGCCCTTCCACCAAACTTCAGAGGGTTTTCCTTCTCAGCAACTTACTATCGATATGCATGGACTGCTGTTGCGACCAGTATTGTGGGAGTGCTCATGGTGGCTGGTGCTGTTTTTGGTGTTGCCTGATTTCCTGAAGATGAACAAGAAAACAAAGTTGTCATTCACTTCTTGCTTTAAACTAATTTTTTTTTTTTTTTTTTGAGACGGAGTTTCACTCTGTCGCCCAGGCTGGAGTGCAGTGGCGCGATCTCGGTTCACTGCAACCTCCACCTCCCGGGTTCGAGCAATTCTCCTGCCTCAGCCTCCTGAGTAGCTGGGATTCCAGATGCGTGCCACCACGCCCGGCTAATTTTTGTATTTTCAGTAGAGATGGGGTTTCACCATGTTGGTCAGGCTGGTCTTGAACTCCTGACCTCGTGATCCATCTGCCTCGGCCTCCCAAAGTGCTGAAATTATAGGCATGAGCTACTGTACCTGGCCTTAAACTAATTTTTAACCATTGAACTAGCTTCAAAATTGATCTTTATACTTTACAGTTAGTGTTGTAATGCTTTTATGATTATCCTTATTTGATCCACAAAGCAGTCCTATGATCTAGTCTGGGGGTGAAGAAACTGAGAGTCTAATCACCCAAGTGCCTCACACAATTATACCATTATAGTGCCTAGGTCTGAAACCCATGACTTCAACTCCCAAACCTCACACCCCAAATAAGTCTTTGGCTAGACAAGGAGTACTGTCTAAAAAGTGAGGTCATAGTCCATCTATTTTATTTTCTCCTTCCAGTATTTTGACAGCTATAATATATGAAAATAAAGTTATTTCCCCTTCCCTGACTTCTAGGGTGGGAAATTCAGTAAGATATTTAAATCACACCCATTAATTAACTTCACAAAGTACTACAGAGTAGGCTGGGTGCAGTGGCTTGTGCCTGTAATCCCAGCGCTTTGGCAGGCCGAGGCAGGTGGATCACGAGGAGTTCGAGACCAGCCTGGCCAATATGGTGAAACCTTATCTCTACTAAAAATACAAAAATTAGCTGGGGGTGGTGGCGTGCACCTATAGTCCCAGCTACTCATGAGGCTGAAGAGGAAGAATTGCTTGAGCCTGGGAGGCAGAGGTTGCAGTGAGCCGAGATCGCGCCACTGCACTCCAGCCTGGGTGATGGAATGAGACTTTGTCTCCAAAAAAAAAAAAAAAAAAGGGACTACAGAGTAACACTAACATTTTCAAATACCATGTTAAGAGTAAATCACATTTATGCTCACTACATGAATGTGATGGAAGAGTAATGAGACAATACTGATGCGGACATGACATGCAAGAACTTATATTTCAAAAGAACTCGTCTGATTTTTTCTGTATTAACACTTTTTTTTCTGATTATAGAGTACAAGTGCATTGTAGGAAACTTAGAAAATACAGAAACACATAAATTAAAATGAAACATTTTTGTGTGTACTTCCAGTTACCTCCTTATAATAAATTCCTTAAAATGGAATTATGGGGTAAAGGAGTATAAAAAATTTAAGGTTTGGTTACATCCTGTGCAACTGTTCCTCAGGCTGGACGAGGTGGCTCACACAAGTAATCCCAGCACTTTGGGAAGCAGAGGTGGGCAGATCACTTGTGGTCAGGAGTTCGAGACCAGTCTGGCCAACATGGTGAAACCTCATCTCTACTAAAAATACAAAAATTAGCCAGGCATGGTGGTATGCACCTGGAGTCCCAGGTACTTGGGAGGCTGAGGCACAAGAATTGCTTGAAACACAGGAGGCAGAGGTTGCAATGAGCCGAGATCATGCCACTGCACTCCAGCCTGAGTGACACAGCGAGACTCCATCTCAAAAAAAAAAAAAAAAAAAAAAAATTCCCTTGAACAGAGAGGGTCTTCTGTATTGCTACTTTATTTATTTGTAAATGCCTAAAGAAAACTGTATAGGCAATCTTGCTTCTATAGCTCCCCGCTAAAAGCATAACAAACTCATAGTTGCTGTCTTCTGATTTAAATAATCAAGTTAGCCAGGTGCAGTGGCCAGGAGTTCGAGGCCGTAGTGCACTGTGATAGCACCTGTGAATAGCCACTACATTCCACCCTGGGCAGCAAAGCAAGATTCTGTTTCTAAAATTAAGTACAATAAAAAATAAAAATAAAAAATCAAGTGTTTTCATTGGGTGGGGACTAAGGTTGTTTCTTTTTCTCCCATTAACTCAGCCACTTTAACTCTGAAGCACACTGCTGATGAAGAGATGTGCCACAGGAAATATAAAAGCATAGCCTACTAGAAATCTGGCCAGGTTATGACTTGGAGAATAAGAGAAGCACCTACAGCAAAACTGCCTAAAGTAATAGGTAATATTTAAAGAAGGGGTCGGCAAACATTTTCTGTAAAGGGCCTATAGGCTGTGGTATAATATGAAATATGTTTGGTCTTTGTCCTCGGTTCCTGACACAGTGCTCCCAAATCCCTTGTAATTTCCTGACTGATAAGAGTGGTAGGAACATCTTTTGTATAATCCAATTTTAGCCAGCATGATAAGGAAGGAGGTCTCTTCTGCTTTAACGTACACAACAAAAGTAACTTTGAAATGACCAATTGTTTTTTGTTCTGTTTCTGCTTTCTTCAGCACTTTTCTGCCTATAAAGCCAACTCCTCTGCTCAGCTCATCACGACATTCCATTTTATAGAATGAAGTGTTGCCCAATTCTAGAATGTCAAATAAAAGCCAATTGAGATCTTACAACTACATGTGTTATAACTGTATCTTTTGACAGTGCTAATGAGGTGACTTATAGTGGGTCCCTAGAGGGGTGGAGCCTCAGGATGGAGCCTACAGCTAACCTATCCAGATAAAAGAAGTGAAAAGTAGGTCTTCCTTCTCTCCAAAACACTGGACAGTGCCTAGTTAGAGTGCCTTGGGCAGAGTTTGGGGGAGCAGTGTCCATATGGGGCAGAAGGCCTTGCTTTCGAACCTCTCCATTAGTTCCCAACAAAGCACACACTATCTAGCTGCTAGGAATCAGGATCCCAGATCTTAGAGAAGCACTCACCACTGGGGGTGAGCTTAGCCAGACTGGTCAAGGATACACAACCTGGCATGTCACTTTTGGAAGGCTGCTAACCCTTCCATCTAACCTGTTAAGGCACAATCCTAGTGCCAGTTGTGATGGCTAATTTTTTTTTTTTTTTTTTTTTTTTTTTTTTTTTTTTTTTTAGACAGAGTCTTGCTCTGTTGCCAGGCTGGAGTGCAGTGGCGTGATCTTGGCTCACTGCAACCTCCACCTCCCAGCTTCAAGCAATTCTGCCTCAGCCTCCCGAGTAGCTGGGACTACAGGTAAGCGCCACCACGCCCAGCTGATTTTTGTACTTTTAGTAGAGACAGGGTTTCACCATGTTGACCAGAATGGTCTCGATCTCTTGACCTCGTGATCCGCTTGCCTCAGCCTCCCCAAGTGATGGCTAATGTTGAGTGTCAACTTGATGGGATTGAAGTATACAAAGTATTGTTCCTGGGTGTGTCTGTAAGGGTGTTGCCAAAGGAGATTAACATCTGAGTCAGTGGACTGGGAGAGGCAGACCCACCCTCAATCTTGTTGGGCACCATCTAATCTAATTTTTTTTCAAACTTTTTAACTTCTTTGCCATTGGTTTGAATTTCCTCCTGTAGCTCGTAGTAGTTTGATCATCTGAAGCCTTCTTCTCTCAACTCGTCAAAGTCATTCTCCATCCAGCTTTGTTCCGTTGCTGGTGAGGAACTGCGTTCCTTTGGAGGAGGAGAGGCGCTCTGCTTTTTAGAGTTTCCCGTTTTTCTGCTCTGTTTTCTCCCCATCTTTGTAGTTTTTTCTACTTTTGGTCTTTGATGATGGTGATGTACAGATGGGTTTTTGGTGTGGGTGTCCTTTCTGTTTGTTAGTTTTCCTTCTAACAGACAGGACCCTCAGCTGCAGGTCTGTTGGAGTTTGCTAGAGGTCCACTTCAGACCCTGTATGCCTGGGTGTCAGCAGCGGAGGCTGCAGAACAGCGGATTTTCGTGAACTGCAAATTCAGCTGTCTGATCGTTCCTCTGGAGGTTTTGTCTCAGAGGAGTACCCGGCCGAGTGAGGTGTCAGTCTGTCCCTACTGGGGGATGCCTCCCCGTTAGGCTGCTCAGGGGTCAGGGACCCACTTTAGGAGGCAGTCTGCCCGTTCTCAGATCTCCAGCTGCGTGCTGGGAGAACCACTACTCTCTTCAAAGCTGTCAGACAGGGACATTTAAGTCTGCAGAGGTTACTGCTGACTTTTTGTTTGTCTGTGCCCTGCCCCCAGAGGTGCAGCCTACAGAGGCAGGCAGGCCTCCTTGAGCTGTGGTGGGCTCCACCCAGTTCCAGCTTCCTGGCTGCTTTGTTTACTTAAGCAAGCCTGGGCAATGGCAGGCACCCCTCCCCCAGCCTCGCTGCCGCCTTGCAGTTCAATCTCAGACTGCTGTGCTAGCAATCAGCGAGACTCTGTGGGCGTAGGACCCTCCGAGCCAGGTGCAGGACACAATCTCCTGGTGTGCCGTTTTCTAAGCACGTTGGAAAAGCACAGTATTAGGGTGGGAGTGACCCGATTTTCCAGGTGCCATCTGTCACCCCTTTCTTTTGCACTTCCCGAGTGAGGCAATGCCTTGCCCTGCTTCGGCTTGCACACAGTGCACTGCACTGACTGTCCTGCACCCACTGTTTGGCATTCCCCAGTGAGATGAACCCGGTACCTCAGATGGAAATGCAGAAATCACCCGTCTTCTGCGTTGCTCATGCTGGGAGCTGTAGATGGGAGCTGTTCCTATTCGGCCATCTTGGCTCCACCCCCTGCACCATCTAATCAACTGCCAGCATGGCTAGTATAAAGCAGGCAGAAGAAGGTGGAAGGGGCTGACTTGCTGAGTCTTCCGACTTTCATCTTCCTCCTGTGCTGGATGCTTTCTGCCCTCGAACATCAGACTCCAAGTTCTCTGGCTTTTGGACTCTTGGACTTCACTAGTGGTTGGCCAGAGGCTCTCAGGCCTGCAGCCACAGACTGAAGGCTGCACTGTCAGCTTCCCTACTTTTGAGGTTTTGAGACTCGGACTGATCCACTACTGGCTTCCTTGTTCTTCAACTTGCAGACAGCCTATCATGGGGCTTTACCTTGTGATCGTGTGAGTCAATTCTCCTCAATAAACTCCCTTTCATACATACATATATCCTATTGGCTCTGTCCCTCTAGAGAACCCTAATACACTCTTGTTTTTATTTTGTTTCGGTTTTGTTTTTTTTTGAGACGGAGTCTCGCTCTGTTGCCCAGGCTGGAGTACAGTGGCTCACTGCAACCTCTGCCTCCTGGGTTCAAGAGATCCTCCGGCCTCAGCCCCGCTAGTAGCTGGGATTACAGGCACACGCCACCACACCTGGCTAACTTTTGTATTTTTCGTAGAGATGGGGTTTTGCCATGTTGGGCAGGCTGGTCTCAAACTCCTGACCTCAGGTGATCCACCGGCCTCGGCCTCCCAAAGTGCTGGGATTACAGGCATGAGCCACCTCGCCCGGCTAATACACTCTTAACTTACCTGTTGCTGCCGTTCCCTGGCCTTTTTTAGGCTGTTTTGGGGCTGTGTACTGGAAAAATTCATTTCCGTGGCCAGCAGCTGCCTGATCCAGTCCAAAAAGTGAGGCCAATCTGGCACTGTTAGTAGAAAATGAAAAATGAAATTTTACTGATATATCCCAAACCTGGAATTATTATAAAAGCTGCTCATCTCCAACCTTGAACAAATACCTCCTTGACTACATCCCACCATTCAATACTAGAAGCACTTCAAGCTAGGAAAGCTGATTAAAAATTAAAAAAAATAAAAATAAAAATATTGGACACAGCAAAGTGTCTTTGAAATCAAGATTGTGTATGTGATTTGAACATCATCAGTTGACCCTGTTTATCCCCAGGACCCTGGTCGAGGCATTTCTTTTTTCTGGACCTCAGTTTTTCCACCTATAAATTGAAGTGATTAGTTCAGATGCTCTCTATGGTATCTTCAAACTGTAAATTCTTGCTTTTAGCAAATCACAGTTTCTAGTCACCCTTACTGATTACTCCCCCTCCTGCTTTTTACTAGTTTATTCAATTGAAATGAAGCTGTGATACAAACTTACCCATCAAACATGGTCCCTGCCATCCTTTCATCTAACAGAACCATTCTTTCATCATCCCTTGCAAGAAATCTTATCCCCCACCACTCCACTGAAACTGATCTTGCTAAAATCCTAACAATTTTTTTGTTTGTTTTGTTTTTGTTTTTGTTTAGATGGAGTTTCACTCTGTTGCCCAGGCTGGAGTGCAGTGGTGTGATCCCGGCTGACTGCAACCTCTGCTTCCCAGGTTCAAGTGATTCTCCTGCCTTAGCCTCCCAAGTAGCCGGGACTACATGCACGTGCCACCACACCCGGCTAATTTTTGTATTTTTAGTAGAGACAGGGTTTCACCATGTTGGCCAGGCTGGTCTCGAACTCCTGACCTCAAGTGATCCACCCGCCTCGGCCTCCCAAAGTGCTGGGATTACAGGTGTGAGCCACCAGGCCCGTCCAATCACCAACAACTTCTTTGTTACTAACCCCAGTTTACCAGTCCTTATCTTATTTGACCTCATACCACCTTTTTATACTGTCAATTAATTTGTTCTTCTTCAAATTCTTCTCTTGGGGAATTCTCTCTCTTCTGCAGGGGTTGTGGAAGGAACAGGTCCAAATAAGATATCAATAAATACTAATGCAATCCCTGGCTTGTTTTGCCCCATTTCTCTGGCTTCTCTTTAACTCCTTAGGCTCTTCTTCTTCATTTGCCCAATCTTTAAATGTCCATGTCTCCAGGGCTTCATACTTTCCCTTGGTAGGGTTTCATACTGTCTCTCCACTTATTCCTTGGTATCAAATGCTATCCAAATGCTGATGATGCTCAAATCTGTATTCTCAGCCCAGAACTTGCTCTTGAGTGCCAGAAAACATAGATATCCCACAGGCAATACAAATGTAACATGTCCAAACCAGAACTCATATCCTCCAATGTCCACTGCCCCAGCAAAACCTGTTCTTCCTTTTGTGCTCCAAGACCACTGCCAGGTTCAAGGATTCTAGAGGACTCAATGGTCTCAGCATATAGTGGTACTCATGGCTAAGATCTATTACAAAAGAATATACAGCAAAATCAGCAAAAGTAAAAAGTGCATGGGTCAGCTAGGCACAGTGGCTCATGCCTGTAATCCCAGCACTTTGGGAGGCTGAGACGGGAGGATCACTTGAGGTCAGGAGTTCGAGACCAGCCTGACCAACATGGTGAAACCCCATCTCTACTAAAAGTACAAAAATTAGCCGGGCGTGGTGGCACGCACCTGTAGTCCCAGCTACTCAGGAGGCTGAGGCAGGAGAATCGCTTGAACCCAGGAGGCAGAGGTTGCAGTGAGCCGAGATCGCGCCACTGCACTCCAGCCTAGGCAACAAGAGTGAAACTCTGTCTCCAAAAAAAAAAAAAAAAAAAAAAACAAAATATCCAGTCTTGGTGGTAAATGCCTGGAGTCCTAGCTACTTGAGAGGCTGAGGCAGGAGGCTCAACTGAGCCCAGGAGTTTGAGACTACAGTGAGCTATGATCATGCCACTGCATTACAGCCTAGGTGACAGAGCAAGACCCTGTCTCCCCCGAATCAAAAAAAAAGGATTACTAGATTATTATAAATGTCATGGGAATGAGACTGGTGGCGTTATAAGAAGAGGAAGAAAGATCTGAGCTAGTATATCCAGCATGCTTGCCATGTGATGCCCCGTGCCATCTCAGGACCCTGCAGAGAGTTCCTACCAACAAGAAGATCTTCACCACATACAGCCCTTCCAACCTTGAACTTCTCAGGCTCCATAACTGTAAAAAATAAATTCCTTTTCTTTATCGCACTTTAGGTATTTTGTTATAAGCAACAGAAAACAGACTAAGATATCAGTCAAGAGCCAACCTTGTAAGCAGGGCTTTTTAGGAATAATAGTCTCAGGCTTGCTGTGTTAACTCTTTAAAACAATTTTTTTTTAGAGACAGGGTCTCAATCTATCACCAGGCTAGAGTGCAGTGGGGTGTTCATGGCTCACTGCAGCTTTTGCCTCCAGGGCTCAACCAATCCTCCCAACTCAGCCTCCCAAATAGCTGAGACTACAGGCATGCACCACCACACTCTAGGGATTCTCCCACCTCAGCCTCCCAAGTAGCTGGGACTACAGGCATGCACCAAGAAACCTGGCTAATTTTTGTATTTTTTGTAGAGACAGGGTTTCACCATGTTGCCCAGGCTGCTCTGAACTTCTGGGCTCAAGTGATCCACCCACCTTGTCCTCCCAAAGTTCTGGGATTACAGGTGTGAGCCACTGCTCAGCCATGAAACGTATTTCTTAAATGGTAAGACCTGATCTGAGGTGCAGAATGGATGTTGTGTTAGCAGGCATGAAAACAACATTAATCTTATACCTCTCCATCAGAGTTTGTGAGTGACCAAGTACACTGTCAATGGGCAGTAATAATTTGAAAGAAGGCTTTTTTTCCTGAACAGTGGGTCTCAACAGTGCATTTAAAATATTCAGTAAACTATGCTATAAACAGATGTGCTGTCATCCAGGCTTTGTTCCATTTACAGAGCACAGGCAGAGTAAATTTAGCATAATGCCTAAGGGCCCTAGGATTTTTGGAATGGTAAATGAGCAATGGCTTCAACTTAAAGTCACCAGCTGCATTATCCCCTAATAAGAGTAAGCCTGTCCTTTGAAGTTTTGAAGCCAAGCATTGACTTCTCCTCTGTAGCCATGAAAGTCCTAGATCTTCTTCCAATAGAAAGCTGTTTTGTCTACATTGAAAATCTGTTGTTTGGTGTAGCCACCATCACCAGTTCTCTTTGCTAGAACTTCTAGATAACTTGCTGCAGCTTGCAATCACTTGCTGCTTCATCTGGCACTTTCATGCTATGAAGATGGTTTCTTTCCCTCAACCTCATGAACCAACCTCTGCTCACTTCCAACTTTTCTTCTGCAGCATCCTCACCTCTCTCAGCCTTCACAGAATTGAAAAGAGTTAGGGCCTTGCTCTGAATTAGGCTTTGGTTTAAGGAAATTTGTGACTGGTTTGATGTTCTATCAGATTCCCTTAAACTTTCTCCATGTCAGCAATAAGGCTGTTTTGCTTTCTCATCATTTGTGTGTTCACTGGAGTAGCACTTTTAATTTCCTTTAAGAATGTTTCCTTTGCATTTAAAATATGGCTAACTGGCACAAGAGGCCTAGCTTTTGGCCTATCTTTGTTTTACACGCCTTCCTCACAAAGCTTAATCATTTCTACCTTTTTTAAAGCAAGAGATGTGCAACTCTTCCTTTCACTTAAACACTTGAGGTCATTGTAGGGTTATTAATTGGCCTAATGCCAATATTGCTGAGTCATGGAGTATAGGTAGGCTCAAGAAGAGATTAAAAAAAAAATAGAGAACTGCCAGTCAGTGGAGCAGTCAGAACATACACAACATTTATCAATTAATTTCACTATTTTTATATGGGCATGGTTTGTGGCAACAACAATTACAATAACACCAAAGATCACACCGTAACAGATATAATACCACTGAAAAAGTTTGAAATATTCAGAGGATATATGTGTGTGTGTATATATATATGTGTGTGTGTGTGAATATATATGTGTGTGTATATATATGTATATATGTGTATATATATATATATATTTTTTTTTTTTTTTGAGATGCAGTCTCACTCTGTTGCCCAGGCTGGAGTACAGTGGCACAATCTCAGCTCACTGGGTTCAAGCCTCCTGGGTTCAAGCGATTCTCATGCCTCAGCCTCCCAAATTGCTAGGATTACAGGCGTGCACCACCATGCCCTGCTAATTTCTGTATTTTTTAGTAGAAACAGGGTTTTGCTATGTTGGCCAGGCTGGTCGCAAACTCCTGGCCTCAAGTGATCCACCCGCCTCAGCCTCCCAAAATGCTGGGATTATAGGTGTGAGCCACTGCAACTGACCAAGAGAACATTTTTGAATATTAAGAGAATTACCAAAATGTGACACGGAGACACGAAGGGAGCAATTTTGCTGTTGGCAAAATGATGCCAATAGACTCGCTCAACACAGGGTTGGCCACAACCTTTATTTTGTAAAAAAAAAAAAAAAAAAAAAAAAAAAAAAAAAAAAACCTGCATGGCACAATAAAGCAAACAGAAAAAAAAAAAAGAAAAAAAAAGAGGTATGCCCAGGGTCTGGTATGTAACAGGCTCAATAAATGAATTCAAAGTCTAGTCTGGCTCTGAGTGCCTCTTCTCCAAAGGCATCCTTAGTTTAGGTGAAGTAAACATTGAAACTTCCCGACAAGTTATTTTGGCTTTTCAGGTTTTTTTAAAACAAGTTTTATGTATAGAGAAATATGCACTAGCATTTTACAAAATAAATTTGATATGACTTGAAACTATTACCTTCTTTTCACAAAGTAGTCTAGTGTAAGTTTAAGTTTCCTGTAAATAGGCCAAAAATGCCTACTGTAAAGGACTAAGGGGTTTAAATGAGATTGTAAATGCAATGCTTGAGTGAGAGCAGCGCTGGCCTAAAAAGACATCAACAAATGCTTATGGAATTTAGAATAGAGCAAGATTTGTCCTTTCAGGCAGGAAATTTCGGGCAAATTGCCTAAAGGAATAAGATTCTGGAAGAGTTGGGTTTCACTGTCTTTAACACAGTGAAAAATGTACAAAGCTTAGCACCTAGTTAAGATAACACAGCTTATGCACAGATTACTGATAAGAAATGAATGTCCTTGTTAACTTCAGTAAGCCATGGGTATTGGGCTTGCTGTTTTAATTTTGCAGGTATAGCCTTTCTTAAAAGGAAAGACAAGAGTGTCACAAGTGAACTGTGTTTCCATAGATGTTCTAAAGACCAGCCAACTGAAGACTAAAGTCAATCCAAAAGCCAGGTCAACCTAATTAGTTTTCAGATTAATTCCATTTTCTTTCTTTTTCTTTTTTTTGAGACAGAATTTTGCTCTTGGCGTCCAGGCTGGAGTGCAATGGCAGGATCTCGGCTTACTGCAACCTCCACCTCCAGGGTTCAAGCGATTCTCCTGTCTCAGCCTCCTGAGCACCCGAGATTACAGGCGCCTGCCACCATGCCTGGCTAGTTTTTGTATTTTTAGTAGAGATGGGACTTCACCACGTTGGCCAGGCTGGTCTTGAACTCCTGACCTCAGGTGATCCGCCTGCCTCAGCCTCCCAAAGTGCTGGGATTACAGGTGTGAGCCACCACGCCCAGCCTTTTTTTTTTTTTTTTTTTTAATGATACGGAGTCTAGCTTTGTCGCCCAGGCTGGAGTGCAGTGGCACGACCTTGGCTCACTGCAACCTCTGCCTCCCAGATTCAAGCAATTCTCCTGCCTCAGCCTCCTGAGTAGCTGGGATTATAGGCACCTGCCACCACACCCAGTTAATTTTTGTAGTTTTGTAGAGATGGGGTTTCATTGTGTTGGCCAGGCTGGTCTCGAACTCCTGACCTCATGATCCGCCTGCCTTGGCCTCCCAAAGTGCCAGGATTACAAGCATGAACCACCATGCACGGCCCCATTTTCTATTAATATCTTTAATGGACTCTACATCAACTTGGGAGATAAGTTACTTGTAAATTTCTAGCAGAGCATGGTGGCTCACTCTCAGAGGCTGAGACAGGAGGACTGCTTGAGGCCAGGAGTTCAAGACTAGCCTGAGCAATATAGCAAGAACCCATCTGTACAAAAAATTAAAAATTAGCCAGGCGTGGTGGCATGCGTCTGTAGTCCCAGCTACTTGGGAGACTGAGGCAAGTGGATTGCTTGAGCCCAGGAGTTCGAAGCTGCAGTGAGCCATGACTGCACCAGTGCACTCCAGCCTGGGCAACAGAGCAAAACCCTGTCTCAAAAAAATAAATAAATAAACAAAAATAAATAATTAGATTTTTCCACTACTAAGGAACTCTCAAATGTACAAAATCTCCCTATGTTAGCAAGAATGAGCTTGCTGACTCTGGACTTGAGTCTATGTTTATAATTCATAGGAAAAGTCATGACAGAATTAGCTATATTAAAAAAAATGTTAGACAATGCATTTAGTCGCCAAGGACCTCACCTCACCTCAGTTTTATATTACTTTTCTTTCTCATCAAAAACAAAAACACATGCATTTATACTGTATCAATGTATTTTCATAAACAGAGATTCTTTTTGTTGTTAAAGTATTAATAGTTTTTTAAACAAACTGACATCAAACATCCATTGCAATAATAACAACAATAGCACACAGGCAGGTCTGGTGGAATCTGCCTACCTGATTTCAGATCCAGGCTCCATTACTTTCTAGCTGCATGATCTTGGGCAACTTACCTCTCTGAGCCTTTCCCATTTGTAAAATGGATATAATAGTTAATAGTATCTCATAGAGAGGAGTAAACACAATTTTATATATATATACATTTCTCATTTGTAAAATGGGCAGAGTAGGTAAAATTATTTCATAGAGTACAAGGGAGGAATAAATACAATAATGTCTATGTATTTCTTAGAACAGTGTATGGCATTAAGTAAGCACAGAGTATGTATTTATATACTTGTGAACACATCCTATTATCTCAAAATGTGGTTCAACTCAGATACCCCTGCAAGGGTGGAAGCATGCTTGATTGACATGCAAGTTGACCTGCAACCATAAACTGTTATTAGCATTAACATTAAAACTATAGAACTGGGAAAGGTCTCAAAGTTTATCTAGGTTAAACCTCATTATTGAATAGGTTGGGGTATGGAGGGACAAGGATGGAAGATAATCTGTCCAAAGTCACATTCCTAACTGGGGACAGAATCAATATTAGAAACTAGGCTTTTTCCTATCTTTTACAGAACTTAAAATGCTTTCTGACGATCAGCTAATTTATCTTTTTACCATCTTTAGACTGGTGATTTATCATTACTATGCTAATCAGATCTGCCTACGCATACCTTTATAATCTAAAACAAACATATACATAATTGGCCCCTTAAAAATGTTTTGTGATTATTATTCCTGGATTGATTTTAGTCTACTACTAAAATAAAAGTTTCTTAGGGACAGAAACTGTGCCTTATTCCTATCTGGATTAGCTGAAGCCAAGTACTATTACTTCATTACTATTACTTCCCACAGCGGTGAGGAATGGGCTAAAACAAACTAAGAAACAAAAGCAAGCCTCCTGATTACTACTTCTAGATTAATAGTAAACTCTAAGAGGCCTAGAAACTCAGAAGGCAGATTATCAGATACCCCCACTTCTATTAGGCTTGAATATCCTTAATGAAATCAAGCAAGTCATGTGTTTAAATCAAGAGACTTGGAACTTAAGCAAGTCTACTTATAGTAATATATGGCTATAAAAGAGGAAGTGAAAAGTAGCTGCAGCATTCACTGTCATATGTTCTACTTCCTTAGAGAAAACCAAAAAAGGAATAGCTAAATCAGAGAATTTTGGTGAAACTTTCTGTATTCTCAGTGTTAAATTTGATTTGGTTTTCCTGATAACCATGGGGAACAAAAATAAACTATAACTTTCCTTAGTATGTCTTTTATCATAAATTAGCTGTTGTCTATGTCTAGGAGCACAGTCACATGCCTAGAATTCAAGTGTCTCAGATCCTTGAGAAGCCTGCTCAGGAAAAAAGAATAGTTGAGCCACCAAGAATTTATCTCTGGCCCGGAATCTGGAAAAGAGCACATGACTGTCATTACCTATCCCATAATTTTCAGTCAGCTTGGACTGATTGTTGCTTGAAAATTGGGAGCCCTAACATTACAGACTTCTCCCAACTACTTTCACATAGTGAAGAATGCGAACTTAAAGTGGAATAGGGAAAAAAGGAACCAAAGCACAGCTTAACTGTAAAATAAATGAGAAACGGCAAGAACTCAAAGTGGAACTAAGTGAATGCAGGCCATCTAAAGACGGGGTAGGAAGGGAACAGAGTGGTCAGAGTGAAAAGACTTAAGGATAGGTAATATACAGCTATTCGGTGTAAATCAAAAGTTCCTATTTAAGGACAAAAGAAGGCCAGTGTCATTTTATGGTCATTCATCTACTAACTCATTTGTTTATGTATTGTCTATGACTACTCTCACTCTACAAGGCAGAATTGAGTATTTGTGGTTGCAACAGAAACCACATGGCCCAACAGATCTGGAAGCAACTTAAGGGCAGGCACAGCAGTTTAAGCATTTTTGTAACCTCTTAGCATTTAGCAGAACAAGGGGCATATGTGGTGTATTTGTCATTTTTCCAGTACATTCTTCAGCACGCACAAAACTTGTTAAGCATATGTTCAAAGAAAAGCTCTGCAATGATCAGAGCTTGGTAGCTCACAAGTTTGCAGGAAGTCAAGCTGTCCACTGGCACAACACAATGGAAAAGGCTAAACTGACTCCTAAAAGAGACAAAACCCTTCCTCTCTTTAAAGATTTCTATTCCAGGCTGGTATATATTAATATAATGCTCGGGGAAACTGGAGAATGACAGAAGTCTGTTACGTTGGTTTTAAGCTTTAAACTTTACAAAGTGCAATTTCGCAGCTATTATTCATTCAACAGCCACTTCCTGAGCACTCACTATGTGCTAGGTACCATGCTGGGTGCTAGACAGAAATGAACAACATAAGCAGTCCCTGTCCGGTGAGGAGTCATAATCTAATAGGTTCGGGGTACAAGAATAGAGACAAACACACCTAGCTGTAGGACTAAGGAAGAGAAAGCAATTCATTCTGCCTGAGGCTGCAGGAGAAGGAAAAGCATCCAAAACGTGACATCCGAGCTGGGCCTTGAAGAATGCTAGAGCTGACCCACCAAGGCCTGGTTCTAAAGTGTCATCGCCTTCTCCACAGAGAAAAGAAGTCTCATATCAGCCCCAGCTGACTCCTACAAAAATTCAGAGGCAGGAAGTCTCATCAGCAATCATTCCCATTTCACCGGAGAAATTGTGACCCAGAATGCAAAAGGCAAACCCACGGTTATCTTCCCGCCAAGAGAGATGCCGGGTCCCGAACCTCAGATCGGCAGAGTCAGCACAGTTGCAAGCTCTGCCCAGATTCTGAGGGGTGTAGAGCACCGGAATATGGCAAGGGTCTCCCCCCGGAAGTTGGGAAAAGGCCTGAGAAGAGATCGACCCCCCTCCAACAATCCGCCTGTATCTCTCAGCCACGCCCTCCAGCGCATACTTCTCAGTCACTCACCCGCCGCTGGGCGAGAGGAAATCGGTGTCGTCCTCGTCCCCCGCACCGAACATTGCGTTGGCTTTCACCGGGCTGCGGGGAGGAAGTGGGTATTCCCAGAGTCCCAGGGCCTGTCACCGCCGACGTCGTAAAATGCCGCGGCGGCGTGCTGCTTTCCGGCAGGGCGAACTCCCGTACGGTCTCTGGATCGAAAGTAGACTGGGCTCTGGAGAAGGTGGGGCAAAGGCAAATGAGAGGCTCGCGCGGGCACGCGCGCCGCGTGACGTCAGGCCCCTCCAGCCCGCAGCGGGGCGGAGCTTCACAGCCCCTTGCAGGGATTGGTCGGTAATGCTAGGGGGCGGGAGGGGGCGGGAAATCCTCGGCCTCGGTGGCGGTCGTGGACACGTCGAGCCGGGTAGAAGTGGAGGGGCCGTTCGAGGAGTCGTGAGGGGGTGACGGGTTAAGATTCGGAGAGAGAGGCGCTAGTGGCTGGACTCGACCTGGGAAGGTAAGGCTTCTCCTGGCCCCTCTCTCGCATCCCTGTGCATGGGTACCGTCCTTTCCCCAGCGGGACAAGGACCCTCCTCGCCGCTCTCCTCAGCTCCGCGGAAGGAGAAAGAGCTCGGGACTGGAGGGTTAAAGACTTGGGCTTCGGCCCGGCCCCTGCAGTGGCATAGCCAGAGTGACCTTGGGCCAGGGTGCTTGGTGCCTCAGTTTCCCCCTGTATGCAACCGGCCATTTGTCCAGTGCTTCCGTGTGCCGGCTGGTCCAGAAGCTTTTAGAGCTCAGAGGCCATCGATTTCAATCTCGGCCTCCTCGTAATCTCAGAATTTACAGACAGGGAGAGGAAGGAACTAAGCACCCGGGTGACTAGTCCGAGGTCACAAAGAGTAAAGGGCAGACTGAGACTGGTTTCCTCGTCCTTTGATTCAGGACATAGTGAGCTAGTGGGTGAACAAGAACCTTACCAGCCCTTAAGCACTGTGTGCCCTTACAGAGTCACTATTGAAAGACTGTAGCATACACCTCGAGAAAAGTCCCCTTTCTAGAGTCCACCTGTATTCTACGCGGGTGAGGTGCAGAAGAGCTAGGATATTCTGGCAGTGTGTGATGGAAAGGAGGATACTTTGGAGGCAGACACATCCCCAGCCCAACCTTGGCGTGGGATTCCCTACGACAGTCCTAAATCAACATCAATTGTGGCGGACTCCTCTGCCTCCAGTTTCCACCCTATCTGTATCTTACATAAGTATTTCTTTGGTTAACCTGGTATCATTCTCGAAGCAATCCTGGGGTAGTCCTGGCTTAGACAAGGTGTGGCTAAGGAGATAGTGTCCCAGCTTAGCGTCCACAGACTCACTGGAGTTTTTGGGCTTCCCCTCACAGTCAGGTTGGTACTACAGGTGTCCCTTACGTGAATATTTCAATCTGTCAGTATGAAATCGAAGCGAAATGATTGGTAGCTCCCTCCCAGAGAACTTTGCACCTCCTGGCAAAGATGTTAAAGCAGCGAAGGCTCACAGTTGGAATGATGCAACTGGAATCTAAGCACTAGAACCGGAACTGGAACTAGAATCTAAGGACTAGCACTAGAACTGTTGCAGTAGCTCTGTTTAGTGTGTGAACTTGGCTACCTCTTGGAGGTGTTGGGGGAATAACTGGATTAAGTACCATGGCACTTTCTAATCCCTCTCCCCAACACTGGTCACTGTGATTGCAGCACCGAAACATCTAAATGTTTAACAGAAAGAGCTTGCTAGCCCCTGGCCAACATTATCTAAGGTATTTTTAACATGGAATGAATACTTAAAGTCACTTGCAAAGCAGTCTCACTGCAGAATCTTTCTAGGTGTTTATGAAATGTCCTTCCAGCCTTTCCTTTAAAAAAAAAAAAAATGGCCAAGGGAATATTTGAACTCTTGTATTCTTGGGTGGAGCTGTTTTTATCCTGGATGTTTAAGTAGCTTTTGTAGGTACTCAGGAATCCTAAAATCAATAGCCTTTTTGGTGATTGGAACATCACGAACATGCATACTCAGATTATCACTGTAGAAACACAGCTGCTGATTCTCATTAGCAGTATGAGGAGGAGGAAGATGATGGTGAGTCTTCCCAGGCTTTGAACTGCAGGACTGGGTGCACCTAAAAAAAAAAAAAAAGAAAGCCACTGTCTTCTTAAATTCGTGTATCTTCAGATTGGTAATACTGGACTAGGAATCAGGAAATCTGAATTCCTGTCCCAGCCCTTATAACTCACTCCGAGTTTGGGCCAGGCTCCCTAAACACTGTAAAATGAGTGGATTAGACCTGTACTTCTACTGAGTAACTGCTGAGGATACAAAGGTAAGTAAGGCACAACCTTGATCTCAAGTTTAAAGTAAGCATTTTTGTTTATTTGTTTTGCTTAAGTATACAACTTTTAGAATATTCATAAAATGTATTGTCAACCCCCTGAAGATTGGCCAGGAAGCAGCAATTTTTTTTCTCCACCCTCCACCCCCCTTACTCCCTCAGGGAAGCAGCAATTTTAATAATTCTTTTCAAATTATCAGCAATTTTGCAACAGAGGTGACAGTCTTTATATACGAGTATACCCATACTAATCTGTACTGATGCATGCATTTTAAAATTAGTAGTTTAAAGTTATAAGCAAGTTATATCAGGTATAATGATAAGAATATGAATTAAATGCAGATTCTAGAGGATTTATAACATTCTATTCACTCAGTCACTGAAAGCAGACTTAGGGCCATTAGTTGGTTAACTGAAGAGGTAAGTTAAAGCAGGGAATCATACAGATAATAGTTATATTCATAACATTTTAACGAACACATAAACATTCTTTTGCCATTCTTTTAACATAAGGCCTGAGCCTTTTCTTGGAGTGTAGGACCCTGTTGCCTGTTTTTGTAAGTAAAGCTTTATTAGAACACAGCCTTGCTCATTTGTTTATGTATTGTCTATGACTACTCTCACCCTACAAGGCAGAATTGAGTATTTGTGGTTGCAACAGAAACCACATGGCCTGCAACATCTAAAATGTTTACTTTTGGTCCTTTATAGCAAGAGCTTGCTAGCCCCTGGCCTACATTATCTATGGTATTTTTAACATGGAATGAATACTTAAAGTCACTTGCAAAGCAGTCTCACTGCAGAATCTTTCTAGGTGTTTATGAAATGTCCTTCCAGCCTTTTCTGTTGTCTCCCACACCTAACAGCAAGTTTATGTGTTATCTGTATGCTCACTTTTCTTTTTTGGGGGATGGAGTTTCGCTCTTGTTGCCCAGGCTAGAATGGAATGGCACGATCTCGGCTCACCACAACCTCCACCTCCCGGGTTCAAACAATTCTCTTGCTTCAGCCTCCCGAGTAGCTGGGATTACAGGCATGCGCCACCATGCCCGGCTAATTTTGTATTTTTGGTAGAGACGGGATTTCTCCATGTTGGTCAGGCTGGTCTGGAACTACCAACCTCAGGTGATCTGCCCGTCTTGGCCTCCCGAAGTGCTAGGATTACAGGTGTGAGCCAACGCACCCAGCCTTGTATGCTCACTTTTATCTAGTCTTTCCAAAGCATTCAATGTGGTTTTTTAGAAACAACTACTAGAGAGGCTATATAGTACAGTAGTTAAGTACTTGAGCTCTGGAGCCAAATTGCTTTGCCACTTATTAGTTGTATAGGCCATAGGCAAGTTACTCAGTTTCTGCCTTTGTAAAACAGGCATAATGGTAGTATCCGTTTCTAGGTTTCTTGTGAATATTATAGGAATTAATTCATGTAAAGCATTTAGAACAATGCCTGGCAGGTAGTAAGTAGTCAGTGTTAATTGCTGCTGTCATTTTTCTCTTCTCATTTATACTTCATTGCTTTAGATTGTATTTACATACTTTCAATAATAAGCACAACTGGCATAAATTGGTTTGTGAATAAACACACTGTCACCATTGATAAGCACACTTCACAGAGGGGGAACCAGAAGTGTTGTTCCCATCACGTTGGAGAATAGCCTAGTGGTGTGATGTCAGTTAAATTGGATAAGAGAGTTCTGTGGGATAGTTTGCTAAGAGTGTAAGGCAACAGTTCACAAAAGAAAGTAATGGATTAAAATTGAAAAGGAATCCAAGACCATATTTGTCAAATACCTTGAAGGTCAAGGTGACAAGTTTGTACTTAGCTCAGTATGAAGTGGAATTTTTTATTCCAAATGGCATGATTGATGTAAAAAAGTTCAAATGGCTTAGGAGTGTATGCAGTAAAAACTTACATTTACCTAGCTCCATTCCATGTCAGTAACCACTTCATTTTCTAATGGCCCCTAGAACATGAGGTTGTTGTGAAGGCATGGTAAACACCACTTGGGGCACTGGTATTAATCTGTTAAAATTTTCAATTCAGCTTTCCTTTGGATTATAATCTCAATTTTGAATTGAGAAAAATAAAGTTTCCGTACTGAATGTGAATAAAATGAAATGACTGTTTTGAAAGTAGATACCATACTCATAAGAGTCTTTGATTCCTAAGTCTTTCTCTACCTCGTTTCCAACTTGGAAGTCTTGGTAGAGAAGGACTTAGGAATCAGAGACTCATCTCTACTGTTAATTCCTTTTTGCACCTTTCCCACCAGAAGTGCTACAAGAGAGAAAGATGATATAATTATCACTAGAAAAGCAAAGTGTTCGGCCAGGTGTGGTGGCTCCCGCCTGTAATCCCAGCACAGGCAGATCACCTGAGGTCAGGAGTTCGAGACCAGCCTGGCCAACATGGTGAAACCCCGTGTCTACTGAAAATACAAAAATTAGTCAGGCATGGTGGCGGGCACCTGTAGTCCCAGCTACTCAGGAGACTGAGGCACGAGAATTGCTTGAGCTCTGGAGAGGCGGAGGTTGCAGTGAGCTGAGGTCACGCCACTGTGTGCCAGCCTGGGCGACAGAGCGAGACTCCATCTCAAAAAAAAAGAAAGAAGGAAAGCAAAGTGTTTACAGTGACAAGTTGATTTCAACAAGCAGTTGTCAGATAAGTTAGTAACAAAGCATCACCCAAATAACTGCATTTTAAAGCGGACAGGGCAGGCCTGACTGGGGAAAAGGGAAGGAAGGGGTAAGGGGTTCCTGATGCCTGTACTCCCACATGCAGCTCTTAAAGCCATTTTAAAAACTTAAAAGTTGTATGTAGTTTTTGTGACTTAAGTATGACAAGTCATCAAAAGTCTGATACTTAATACATTACAATGAACAGTTTATGCCAAAAGAAATCTTATAGTAGGGCCTGGGAAGGAAATGCTTTTGAAGTTCCATTGCTTTGAGTAATATCATTTTATGATTTAGGTAACATCCCCAAGCAGAGGAGGGGCCCATCCTTAGGAATGCAAAGCCCTGCAGAGAAGGAAAGGGTTGAGAAGGGTCCACCCTACCTCTTTTCCTTTACACAATGGCCCTAGGCTTTTGTATACAACCTGCTTTTGTAGGCTTAGGACATTATGAAATACAGCATGGTAAGATGGAAGCCTGAATCTCAAAAGTAAATATGAGAAATGATTCGGAGGGAACATATAGAGAGCAAAATTCTAGCAACAGGTGACATATTTCCCTAGATGGAAGAGTTATTGTAGAACTATGATGAGTGTTTACATAATTTTGAAGCAGTTTAGAGCATCTAGAATGTAGTCATTTAATTTATGAAATGAAAGAGAAATGCTGTTAACTCATACACCCGCATCCTCTCTCCTACCTTTTCTGATGGCTTTTTATGAGCTCTCACACAACCCCTATGCATAATCTATACCTTAGTACATTTTACATTATTTTTAAATTATTTACATGCGTCCCTCTTTCACCAGAATGGGTTTCTTAGAGTTTCATCATGGTACCTTCATTCGATAGGTATGCAATAAATAGTGAAAGAATAATCTGAGTTCCTCAGAATTGCACAGCAAATGAGACCTAAGAGTCAGATCTAGAATGCAGATCTAGAACCTCTTTCAATTCCTAGCCCAGTACTTTTACTGCCACACCATACAGCCTCTGTCTGAGATATTGAACAATTTTTTTGTTTTTTATTTTACTTTTTCTTGAAACAGGGTCTTGCTCTGTTGCCCAGGCTGGAGTGCAGTAGCACGATCTCAGCTCACTGCAACCTCTGTCTCCCAGGCTCAAGCAATCTTCCCATCTCAGCCTTTCGAGTAGCTGGGACTACAGGCATGCACCACCATGCCCAGCTAATTTTTTGTATTTTTGATAGAGTCAGGGCTTTGCCATGTTGCCCAGGCTGGTCTCAAACTCCTGAGCTTAAGCAGTCTGCCCACCCTGGCTTCTTAGAGTGCTGGGATTACAGGCATGAGCCACCATGTCCAGCCTCATTTTCATTCTCCTACTGCATTTTCATTAAATCATTCAAGTTCCTATTATCTTGTGTAACATATTTAATTGCATTTTCCTACTGAATAAAAAGGAACAGTTCAAATGTTTTCTAGTTTCTGTCTTACACCATATTAATTCCCAATATTATTCATAGGCAAACCAACAACATTATTATCCAAACAGTTTAAATGCTATATAATATAACTAAAGCAAAGTTTAGACAAGGAGGACCATTGTCTACCTTTGATTATAACAATAAAGCAGTTAAAGCAATGCTTTGCCAATGTATATTTGTCTGACTAGCTAGTTTTGTTTAAATCAAACTGTGAAAGGCTGTATACTTCAAGAGACCTGAAAGTGAGCCTTATGTGTGACTTAGCTCCTTTCAGAGATTAATTTTGTCATCTAATGAGCAAGCAAACTATTATATTTCATATTTACTGTAACTTAAAATTGGAAAGTATTTAACATATTTTATTTGACCCTTACAATACTATGAGATTGGCAGCGTAGGTATTTTAATATCTGTTGTGCAAATTTTGGTGATTTGCTTAATGTCACATGGCTAGTATATGGCAAATGTGGGTCCAGAGCTCAGAGCCTTTGATGCCTAGTGCTGCATGCTTTCTCCACTCTAAGATGCTATCTAGAAAACACCGAAATCGTCACATAAATCATACCAAAGCACAGTTAGCAGACTGGAAGTGTGTCAAGGCTACAAAAGGATCCTGTAAGAAGAGCATGAAAGGGTGCATCTTGTGATTACATTATTCCGGGATGTGGCTTACCCAACAACAAAAGGTATCACAGAAATGGAGTAAAGTAGCTGGGAGATCCACTCCCCATTGGACTTAGGCCCTGCTATCATTACATAACTAAAAGACCTTTTCAGTTTGTTTGCTTGACATATCAAATTTGAGTTGTCCTATTAGAACCAGGCAAATAAAAGCTTTTGTAAAGGCCTTTGGAAGAATGTAGTTGTACACTTGATCTTCTTTGTACAGAAGCGTGGGAGTGGGCAAGAGAAATAGGAGCTTCTATGTTATTTGCCACCAGAACAGGATATGTAAAGCTCAGAAACCCCTCCTGCTTAGCTGCTTCCCAGCAAACCATCCGGAGAAATGGGGCTGGAGAAAGTGGTTAGTCTAGTGTTATGGAGCCTTCTATCAGAAGCAGATGTTATGGATTCACCTAACTAAAGAGTATTAGTGTCATTATTTGATAACATTAGCCTCAGTTTCCACATCTGTAAAATAAAGGAGTTGGATTTGATGATACTTTTTTTTTTTTTTTGAGTTGGAGTTTCGCTCTTGTTCCCCAGGCTGAAGTGCAATAGTGTGATCTCGGCTCATTGCAACCTCCGCCTCCCGGGTTCAAGCGATTCTCCTGCCTCAGCCTCCCTAGTAGCTGGGATTACAGGCATGTGCCACCACGCCCGGCTAATTTTGTATTTTTAGTAGAGATGGGGTTTCTCCATGTTGGTCAGGCTTGTCTTGAACTCCTGACCTCAGGTGATCTGCCCGCCTCGGCCTCCCAAAGTGCTGGGATTACAGGTGTGATCCACTGCACCTGACTGATAATTTAATTTTTTAAATAGGAAATATATTCACATGGTTTGTAATTCAAAAAGTACACAAGGATATCCAGTGAAAAGTATTTCATTTACTCCTACCCACCTCTGACCAGTTTCCCTCAGGGACCACAGTCCTATTTTGCCTCCCAGGCTCAACCAACAACTTTGTTGTTTCCCCCCAACTCCCCTGCAGATAGTATAGGTATATAAAAATAACATGTACATACTCTGTTTCCTTTTTAAGTTTTTTACAAATTATAGCATACAGTATATTCTGCTTTTATTTCATTTCATAATACATCTTGGAGATCATTCTATATCAGTATATAAGAGCGTTCTCATTCTTATTCTGCGAAGTATTCCATTGTATGAAAATATGATAACTCATTTAATCAGTGCCCTGTCAATGAACATTTAGATTGTATTTTTAATATTTTGCTATTACAGACAATCTTGTTATAAGTAACTTTGTACATATACATTTCACATATGTGTCAGTTTATCTGTAGAATGAATATTTAGAAGTGGGATTACTGTGTTAAAGAGTGTGGGCAGACTGATGACTGTTCTAGTTTTGATCTTCTATGAGACTTTAACTGAAAATGATTAGTGGAAAAGAAAAAGTATCATTTTCTTGGTAATATCTTAATTTTTATCTCTTACTATTCGGAACTAAGTCTTAAGTAAGAGCCAAGAATAGGTAATCTCACCAAAATTATGTTGAATTGCAGACTTCACTAAAGTCACCTGCATCATGGTCTTGTAGATTTTTCTAGTGCTTTTCAGTGTAGTACTATTCAAGCTAATTTGCAAGGTGAATATTATAAACTCAGAACAAAAGGAGACTGTCTCCCAACTATGTTTACTAGTATTTACCAAGTAGAGCATTCAGAAGATTTGCTGTTTATTACAATTTATGTAGGGGGTGAAAATGGAAAGATAAAACAAAGAGAGCCTAACTAATACCTGTCTCTGTGTTTTACTGTCTTCCCAAATTTTTGGATGGTTGTGAAGTGTGTGATAACTTTACAAAGTGTATGATACCGTAACAATTACTAATCTTTTGGGGATTTGTTTGTTCGTTTGTTTGCGAGACAGTCTTGGTCTGTCGCCCAGGCTGGAGTGCAGTGGCGCGATCTCAGCTCACTGCAGCCTCAACCTCCCGGGCTCAGGCGATCCTCCTGCCTCAGCCTACCAAAGTAGTACAAAAGTAGATCCTATGGCCTCAGCCTATAGCTGAGACTACAGGCATGCATCTCCACGCCTGGCTACTTTTCTTGATTTTTTGTCGAGACAAGGCCCTGGGCTGGTCTTGAACTCCTGGACTCAAGAGATCCTTCCACCTCAGCCTCCCAGAGTTCTGGGATTATAGGCATGGGCCACTATACCCTGCCTGTTTTGTTTTTAATTAATACATAATAATTGTACATATTTATGGGGTATAGTGTGATATTTTAATATGTATATAAATTGCATAATAATCAAACGATGGTATTTAGCATATATATCACCTCAAACATTTATCATTTCTTTATGGTAAGAACATTCAGAATTCTCTCTTCTAGATATTTTGAAATATCCACACTAACATTGTTTACTATAGTCACTAGTCTTTTGGGGAAGCTAGGGACCATAAAGCAGGTCAGAATTGTATCAGCCCCTCATACTTTCTTGACTATAACCTACTAACTTTTCTTTTCTCCCCATCTCACCTCCCTCATTCTCTTTCTAGGTACAATAAGCCATTTGTGAAATTTTCCCTGTTCAATAGCAAGTTTAAGCCAGAGCCTCTATCCTTTCCATCTCTGAATTCCCTATAACCTTTGGGGAAGAGGGTACTTCATAATACTTGTTGAGTTGAATTGAGGTAGATGTCAAAGTGATCTGACCTCTACTTTGCTCCCCTCTCAAGTGCCATATCCTTTCTTTTCCCTGCTCAGCCTTGACACACCTATCAAGCCATCACTTTGTGTGCTTAATTTGTTCAGGAAAGGACAAGAGACCAAGTAAATTATTTATCTTGAAGAGGAGTCTATGTCTGCCTATGTTTAAGTAAATGCACACACACACCTATCTTTCTGGCTCCCGCTGCCATTCTTTGTGTTGCACTTAAAAATTGGGGGCCGGGTACGGTGGCTTACACCTGTAATCTGAGCATTTTGGGAGACTGAGGCAGAAGAATCACTTGAAGGCTGGAGTTCAAGACCAGCCTGGGCAACATAGGGAGACCCCCTCTCTACAGAAAGTTTTAAAATTAGCTGGGCATAATGGTATGTACCTATGGTCCCAGCTACTCTGGAGGCTGAGGTGGGAGGATCACTTGAGCCCAGGAGGTGTAGGCTGCAGTGAGCTGTAATCATGCTACTGCACTCCAGCCGGGGCAACAGAATATGACTTTGTCTCAAAAAAAAAAAAAAAAAGGGGAAATTATTTATTTAGTTATGCATTAGTAGTAGCTGTGGAGTTAGGCACACTTGGTAGGAACAGCATTGGAATAGATAATTCAAAATACACATGTATCTTTTTATTCACATGAATTTCATTTTATGTATATGAAATCATCAAGTTCAAAGTGAATATTAGATGAATATGAACTGTAGCTTATTGGACATTTAGAATATAGAGTTTGATTAGTGTTAATTTTTTTGATTTTAGATTTTAAAAACTTGTCTGTGGGCCATACGTTAAGTACTCGTAGTATCTCTGTGGAAGAGTTCTGATAAACTCCGGGATGGGAGATAGCCAGGCCCACATGTGGACTATAACTCCTATAAAGTTACAGATAACAGAATTATATGGTCTAACATGCAGCTCACTTAGGCAGTCCTACCTTTCCAAATGTTTTCTTCAATGCCATATTCCCAGGGAAAATTGCTGCTGGGTAGTTGAAACTAGGTGCCTTACTGGACTTCTTCCTGTCTATTATTTGGGCAACTTGTAAAAGCTTACAAACTTTCTAGAAAGTAGCCCTGAGAACAGTTCCTTTGTTATGTTTTTAGCAATACCACAGAATACGTGGCTCTATGTTATAGCTTAGAATTGCTACTACTCTTAAAAAACTGGAACATAGAAAAGATGGACAAAAACCTAGTATAATGTATCATTATTTCCATTTCAAGATGGCGTTTTGAACTCATCCTTTTCCTTCCCAAAATCCTAGTGAAATTATCATAGGAATATGAAGAAGCATTATTTATAGTCAGAAAACAGGGAGACAGAAGCCAGAAACTTTAAAACATTTCAAAGAAAATGTGATACAGATGGGAATCAAATTAAAAAAATGACTGACCACCTGATTCAACATAGATAAAGGCCACCTCTGTTGGTAAATTTAAATGGGTAGGATTCATTTGCCCACCCCTGCAAGCTCCCAAATCAAGAACAGCAGAGATGGCCAGGCGCGGTGGCTTACACTGGTAATCTCAGCACTTTGAGAGGCTAAGGCGTGTGGATCACCTGAGGTCAGGAGTTCGAGACCAGCCTGGCCAACATGGTGAAACCCCATCTCTACTAAAAATTAAAGAAAAAAAAACTAGCCAGGTGTGGTGGTGGGCACCCGTAATCCCAGCTACTTGGTAGGCTGAGGCAGGACAATCACTTGAACCCGGGAGGCGGAGGTTGCAGTGAGCTGAGATGGTGCCACTGCACTCCAGCCTGGGTGACGAGAGTGAAACTCCATCTCAAACAAACAAACAAACAAAAGAACAGCAGACATAAGGAAGAGGTATTAGCTATGGGGTAGTTGGTGGACAAATCAAGGGTCTGGGGAATTGTACTTATACCATATATAGAGAGAACAGTAGATTGAGAAGTAAAAATGAGTATTTATCAAGAACTTCCTGTGTTTAGACACTGTGCTTAAGTAAGTGTTTAAGTGTATACTGTCAAGAGGTAGTTGCTATAAACATCCTTAGTTTAGAGGAAACTAATTTACCCTCTTAACCACTGTGCTGTTGCCTCAGTGAACTCCTGCTAATAATTCTTTAAAACAATCCTATGAAATGGGTTACTTTTATTTTCCCAATTTTAGAGCTGAGGCAAAAAGATATTAAGTAATTTGCCAAAGGGCCCACAACCAGTAGGTACAGTTTTACCGGTTAGAGAATGAGTAGATCTCTTTGCGTATTTGAATAGCTGCCATAATAAAGAAAGGGGAAATATCTTTTCTACTCACAGCTTCCTCCTTGTGTTTTTTTGTTTTTGGTGGGCTATTCAGGATCTCAGATAGAATCCCAATCTCAGAAAGACAGTTGACAAACCCTGGAGAGGTCAGCTGGGAACAAATGTAAAAGTCTCAGCAAAACGGTGTACTTCCTGTTTGAGGTCTGTCTTTCTGGTAGTTCAATCCCTGTATTTCACAACTCGTCTACAAAAATAAAACTACAAAAATATTTAATTTCCCCTCCCTCTGGGATTTAGAGATTTTACTTACACAGTACGTTAGAAAACCTCTCTCAAATCCCAAAGACGGAGTGATTTGGTATGAAATTTCAGTGTTAGCCCCCAAGGTTCTATGATTATTAGGTGGTGGTCTGTGTAAATTTTATGTGAGACTGGGCTAACTCTGTGACCTTTTTGGAATTTCAAAATAAACAAATGCATTATTTTAGTTCCTGGTTGAATCTTGGCTTTCTTTTCTTTATTACTGATACATAATAATTGCACATATTTATGGGCACAATAATTAATAATTGCACAATGTATAATGATCAAATCAGGGTATTTAGGATATCCATCACCTTCAATATTTATCATTTCTTTGTATTGGGAACATTTCAAATCTTCTAATTATTTTGAAATATACAGTGTATTGTTGTTGACTGTAGTCACCCTTTTGTGCTATCAAACACTAGAACTTACTCCTTCTATCTAAGCATCTATTTGTACTGTTAACCCATCTGTCTTCGATCCCACCCTCACCTCACCTTGAGTACACATGTATACACCCTTCCCAGCCTCTGGTGACTATTCTACTCTCTACCTCCATGGGATCAACTTTTTTGGCTCCTACATATGACTGAGAACATGCAATATTTGTCTTTTTGTTTGACTTTTTTTTTTTTTTTTTTTTTTTTGAGACTGAGTCTTGCTCTATCACCCAGGCTGGAGTACAGTGGCGTGATCTCGGCTCACTGCAACCTCTGCCTCCCAGGCTCCTGAGTAGCTGGGATTATAGGCACCTACCACTACGTCCAGCTAATTTTTGTATTTTTAGTAGAGACGGGGTTTCACCATGTTGGCCAGGCTGGTCTTGAACTCCTGACCTCAAGCGATCCACCCACCTCAGCCTCCCAAAGTGCTGGGATTACAGGCATGAGCCACCGCTCCTGGCCATTTTTTATTTTTTTTTATTTTTTTATTTTTTAGCTCTCATTTGTTGAACATCCAGTTCTTAGATTCTGTGTACTAAGTATCTATGTTGTACATCTCTGTAATTCAGAACTGTGGTTCTCAAGCTTTAGCGTGCATAACAATTGTCCATGGAACTTGATAAGCACCTAAATTTTGAGGCCCTACTCCCTGAGAGGTGATTCAGTGGTGTGGCATAGGGTCCATAATTTTTATTTTTACCCAAACTTCCCTGATGATTCTGATCCAGGCGGTCCTTGGACCACACTTTGAGAAGCACTTGAGTTAGGAGGAAAGTAATTAACATTTATTATTTACTATATATGTTATTAACATGCCAGTCTCTTCAATATGTATTTTTACATTTGATATTCATACTGTTGTGAGATTTTTATCCCAGTTTCACATGTACTTATTATGCTCACAAAGTTTTTGTAAATTGTTACGAGTTTTAAGGATGGCAGTGCCCCTTAGGATAAAAAATAAAGCATGATAAATAGACTACATTAACAGTAAAAACGTCTGTTCATCAAAAGACACAATAAAAGAAGGGAAAAGGGAAGCCACAGACTGGGGGAAGATATTTGCAATGTGTGCGATGATAGACTACTCATCCAGAATATGTAAAGAACCTTCACAAATCAATCAGAAAAAGACCTCACAGAAAAATAAGCCACAAACTTGAACAAATACTTAACAAAAGAAAGGATATCCAAAAGCCAATACATGTACGAAAAAGTTTCCTCTTCAATAGTCATTAGGAAGATGCAAATTAAAGTTCAATTTATACCCACCAGAATGTCTAAAATTAAGTAGACTGACTCTAATAAGTGCTGAGAAGAATGTCACCAATCTTGGGGAGGGGAAGTATTTGCAAATGTTCACAGCAGTATTATTAAAAACCCTGAAAACAGTTTAGATGCCAAGGGCAGACATGAAAAGTTAAGTTGCATATTCATTCAAAGGAAACTATAGAGCAATGAAAAATAACAAACTGCTGCTACACACAATATGGATGAACCTCACAAAAATTATGTTGAGCAAAGGACCCAGACACCATAGTACATTCTATCTGCTTCCATTTATATAAATTTCAAAATCACAGAAGACTGTGTATGATTTTAGAAGTCAGGAGAGAAGTTCCCTCTGGAGAGGAGGAGGAAGCATGACTGGGAGAGGCAGGAGGGGAGCTCCTGGAGTACTGGCAATAGTTACTCTTCTGGGTAACAATTAAATAAAATATACTTACTTTATGGGGGAAAAAAGATGGCAATGCCCTGCAACAGTGAGCAGCCTGACTCTGAGAACAGAGTGGGCTCTTGCCCTTGCTGTTTCTGCTTTGGCAAGGTGCCTCTCAGAGGAGATGATTGTTTAAGATTGGTTCTGGAAAGTAATACGAACAGTATGTTCTGGAATGTGTTTAATCAGTGTTAAAGCCACTGAAATGTTAGAATGGCTAAAGTATATCAATCATTATTCAGAGTGCATTTCATTTTTCTTGTTTTGTTTTGAGACAGTCTTGCTGTGTCGCCCAGGCTAGCGTGCAGTGGCACAATCTTGGCTCACTGCAACCTCTGCCTCCCAAGTTCAAGCAATTCTCGTGCCTCAGCTTCCTGAGTTGCTGGAATTACAGGTGCACGCCACCAAACCTGGCTAGTTTTTGTATTTTTAGTAGAGACAGCGTTTTGCCATGTTGGCCAGGCTGGTCTCAAACTCCTGGCCTCAAGCGATCTGCCTGTCTTGGCCTCCCAAAGTGCTGGGATTACAGGTGTGAGCCACTGCGCCCAGCCCTATTATTCAGAGTGCATTTCGAAAAGTCAAGTGTGCATTTGTTTCTCACTGAAACTGTTCTTTTTTTGTTGTTTTTGTTTGTTTGTTTGTTTGAGACAGAGTCTCGCTCTGTCGCCCAGGTTAGAGTGCAGTGGCGCGATCTCGGCTCACTGCAAGCTCCGCCTCCCAGGTTCATGCCATTCTCCTGCCTCAGCCTCCCGAGTAGCTGGGACTACAGGCGCCCGCCACCATGCCTGGCTAATTTTTGTATTTTTAGTAGAGACGAGGTTTCACCGTGTTAGCCAGGATGGTTTCAATCTCCTGACCTTGTGATCCGCCCGCCTTGGCCTCCCAAAGTGCTGGGATTACAGGCATGAGCCACCGCGCCCGGCCCTCACTGAAACTATTCTTATATGTACCTAAACTTTTCAGACCGAAATGGGCTCTGAAGATGAATTAGTCTGTTCCTTGACTCAGGAAGCTATGACCAGAAAGGCTAAATTACCTAATGTAATGGAAAACCAGGGCTAGAACAAAAATTTCTAGTCTTACATTTTTCAAATTGTAATCATTATAAAGATTAAGGTGGGCTCCAGCCCACCAATTCCCCTTGCCTGGGAATTATCCAGAACACTGTTGAGTCAGTGTTTGAGAGTGACAACCCTGTGACAACATTCAGCATATGAAAGTCCACACAAAGCCATGATAATCAGAGATGATCTGATATTTTAAAGGAGTAGAATAAATGGTGACATTTTTATGAATTCTCAAAATTTCTGTTTCTGACCCTACTATTCATACAAATAGTAGAAAGGCATTTGGGGCTTTTGTGCATTATTCACAGAATGCCAAAATGTGGCCTAGTGCTTGGGGCTGTATGGAAGTCCATTTTCACCCCACTTAGAGCCACTTAGAGGTAGAGCAGCCAAGAATACCGCAGATGACAGTTGTAGCGCATACTGTATGCCAGAAGCATGGTATAAAGCATTGCAGGACACAACTGCTCTGGAGGGGGGTAACGATTAGATTTAGCTCTTCCTGGACAACTTAATGGGCAAGGATTTCATAGACGTGTCAGAGCACTAGGATAGCTTGACATTGGTTTACCCGGAATGTACAGAATATCCAATTGTGCCTCAATAGGAATAGGTCTACACTTTTTTTTCCAAGCCTCTCTCAAAACTACAGCTGTTTCCTTGCCTCCATTTTTCTGAGTTGCCCTTAGAACGCAAAAAAAGCTTACTTGATGTTAAGAGACTAGGAACATAGAGACAGGAGATAGTTGGATAGAAGGACCATGCTACGAATAATAAAAAGAACACTGGGCTTGAGGTCAGAATCAGGCTTCTAATGACGACCACTAGACTAACTGCCCTGTGACCTTGGCTAGTCTTTTGACCTTTATACCTCAGTTTTCCATCTGAAAAATGAGTAACTATTCTTGTTTAATCTAGGCCTATTCTTTTGAGTGGAATTAAGTTTGGAAACATACTACACAATGTTGTGGCTCAGTAATTCTCAGAAAAAGCATGCATGAGAGCAAAAATAAATGAACTTACTGTTGAACCCAGACTTAGAATCAATCAATCAACAAGTATTTATTGAATAACCACCTAAAGGGTATATTAGACTGCGTATAGCCTTTACCTAAGCCTTATAGTGAATTCTGTAAACAAGATATGAATGCGTTAACCTCATTGCTGAGCTCTCACAGAGCATAATGATAATATTACCACAGAGTAATAATAAGGCTTTTATATATATGGTCTTTTCTCCCCTCTTTTTCCCCATTCATTATCTTATTTGAATCATATAGTAACCCTGAAGAAGGACAAAATAGATGTTATCTCCATGTTCCCATGAGTTTCAGATGAGACATTGAAATTCAGAGTATGAAAATTTTTATCAACGGGGTACGACAAATTGAGAAATGTCTGGAGACATTTTTGGTTGTCACAGCTGGGGCAATCCTACTGGCATTGAGTCGGTAGAGGTCAAGGATACTGTTAAACATCCAGCGATACACAAGACAGCTCAGACAACAAAGAATTATCCAGTCCAAAATGTTGTTAATGCTGAGGTTGAAACCCTGAGATAGGTGTTTCCCCAAAAGAACTCAAAGTGATAGAGTTGGGACCAGAATCCACTGACTCACTCTAGTGTGTTTTCACTATCTCTAAAGCAGGGCATTAAAATCTGGAGTTCACAGGCCAGGTGCGGTGGCACACACCTGTAATCCCAGCACTTTGGGAGGCCAACGCAGGTGGATCACCTGAGGTCGGGAGCTCAAGACCAGCCTGGCCAACATGATGAAACCCTGTCTCTACTAAAAATACAAAAATTAGCCGGGTATGGTGGCACACGCCTGTAATCCCGCCTATTTGGAAGCCTGAGGCACAAAAATTGCTTGAACCCGGGAGGCAGAGGTTGCAGAGATCGTGACACTGCACTCAAGCCTGGGCAACAGAGTGTGACTCTGTCTCAGAATTCTTTTTAAATTAAAAAATAAGTAAATAAAATCTGGAGTTCAAAAGTCTTAGATTAATCACTAATGTTTTGAAGAGGTATGAGTGACAAGTCGAGTTTGTTTAGATCACTGTTGAAGGTGTATAGTATAGATTGTGTGGTGTATAGTATACATTGTGTAGTCTATTAAACACTTGCTGTGTGTCTCACAGTCTGCTGCCCATGTCCTTCCCAGAAGCTAGTTCACCTTCATCGTATTTATTGAGCAAGTACCAAATTTGAGTCATTTTACCAAAATGCTATTGAAATCTGGACACGATCCCTGTAGCAATATCTATGCATAGGACCTGTTGCCAAACTAAAGACCCATGGGACTTTTACAGGAAATGTCACCAGGAGACTCAGCTAGAAATTAGTAGAGCTGGGATTTGAATACCTTCTGACTCCAGACTGTTTTTTTTTAACTCCTACCCCCAGACTCTTAACAATAGTCTGTAAGATCAAATCTCACCTGCACAGGGTGGCATGTGACTTTTAGAAGCTCTTAAAATCCAGGAATAAATTCTTCTTACTAGCTCTTGTAGAATATTCTTAAGTTGTGCCTCTCAAATCATTTTATGCCCAGAAATTAGATGATTCTTCTCATTTTTCTAAAGTTTTAACAGATGCCATTCTGGATCCTGGCAAATTAAACAGCTGTAGCCATAAGGATTTAATCTATAAAGATTTTTTTCCTTCTGTAAATCTGCCTCAAAGAAGAACTTAAGCAGGAAATATGAGTCCCTGCATATTACCTTTAAATAGCTTCCAATTGCCCTGGAAATAAAATTTAGAATCCTTAAAATAACCTTTAAGATTTTTTTTTTGAGACACAGTCTCGCTCTGTCACCCAGGCTGGGGTGCAGTTGTGTGATCTCGGCCTCACTACAACCTCCGCCTCCTGGGTTCAAGTGATTCTTCTGCCCCAGCCTCCCAAGTAGCTGGGACTACAGGCATGCACCACCACGCCCAGCTAACTTTTGTATTTTTAGTAGAGATGAGGTTTCACCACATTGACCAGGCTGGTCTTGAACTCCTGACCTCAAGTGATTCACCCTTCTTGGCCTCCCAAAGTGCTGGGATTACAAACGTGAGCCACCATGCCCAGACACTCTTAATTGAGTATCGCTTATGCTTCCCTCTTCAACCTCATTAGCCTCTCCTCCACTCATTCAGTATGTTCTGTTCATACTGACCTTGATCCCTTATTTCTTCTCTCGACTCAAGAAGGCTCTTCCCTTTCCTTCTACTAAACTCCAATAATTAATTTATCAGTCTGTTTAAAGTCAGCTCCTTTAAGAAAGCGCCTCTCTTTCTCTTCCCACCTGTCCTCCATCTAAATTAGTTCTTTCACCGTTATTCTCTGCCACAGTTCATTGTTGTACTTCCTTCATACCACTTACACAAATGGTAATTATACCTACCTATATGTATTTATTTGCTTACATTGTTACTGAGAGAGTCTTCTTCCTCTTGAGTAACCCCACAAAGGCAAGTACCTTGTCTTTTTGCATCAGACTCCTTATAGGTAGATATTGAAACCTACATGGATTTTGTAAGAATTAATAAATACTTTTTGAATGAATGAGTATTTGGTAAGTATTCTTCCAGATGCTGTAAGGAAGTAAAAATTAGAAAGTTCTTGCCCTCAAGAAGCTTGCTGTGTATATATGCCCTCAAGAAGCTTGCTGTGTATATATGGTATTTTAAAAACTATAAGTCAAAATAAGAGAAGATTGCTAGGTAAATTCAAAAAAGAGAGATTTCTTAGGAATTCAAGAAAAACCTCCTGGAATGAGCTAGATTATAAATCAAAAAGATCAAGGGCCATGTTTTAGCTTTATCCTTAATTCTGGCACATTTTCATGCATGATAAATGTTGAATAAATAATGGCAGGATTTGTACATATATAGAAAATGAGGGGAAAAAATAACAGGAATTCCAGGGAATTACAAAAGCCTGAAAACGCATACAAATGTCAAAATGCTGAATTTTATTGAGGGGCCAGGCACAGTGGCTCACACCTGTAATCCTAGCACTCTGGGAGGCCGAGGCGGGCAAATCACTTGAGGTCAGGAGTTTGAGACCAGCCTGGCCAACATGGTGAAACTCCGTCTCTACTAAAAATACAAAAATTAGCTGGGCATGGTGGCGCTTGCCTGTAATCCCAGCTACTCTGGAGGCTGAGGCAGGAGAATCGCTTGAACCCAGGAGGTGGAAGTTGTAGTGAGCCGAGATCGCGCCACTGTACTCCAGTCAGGGCGACAGAGCGAGACTGTCTCAAAAAAAAAAAAAAAATAATTATTGAGGAAATGTGAGTAGGTCAGTTTCAGTGGAACATATGAATGTGAAGCAAAGTAGATTGAGATAAGGCTGGAAAGATAAGTCTGTAACAGACTTAAATGCCATATAGTGAGCTTAAAAATCAGTGTATCAATATCAGAAGTTGGGGGTGAAGATACTTAGGTTTCTTTTTGCAGGCAGAAATTAGTTTTTCGGAGTGCAGCCCAAGAAGCAAATTATAGCTTGAGAAATACATGCAAATAGTATCTGCAGTACAAATACTGGTTTAGCTTGGAGTGCCGGTTCATCAGCATCATCACTGTCAAATAGCAAGATTCAGATTCCAATGGGGCATCTTCTGTATTTGGCTTGACTAGAAAGAGAATTTTGCTTCCTTATATTTCTGGAAGGGAGCAACACACTTGCCTGACAAGTCCCCAGAGGTATTTGAACAGTTATTATAGAATTTGTGTGTTACTGAGGAGCACCACGCAATGACTGCTAAGGTCCTTCCAATTCTTAGTGGGATTCTGTGACCCACAAATTAAGAGACAGAACACTCAGGTTTCAATTTCAGGTGATCTACATATAGCTAAAGAAATGGCTCATCCATCTCTTTCCAGACCGAATTGTTTGGAGCCAGACTTCTCTCCTTGGCTGACTCAAGAAAGAGTAGCATCCAAGAGGGACTAATTAAGCATCTGCAGTTGATAAAGATGAGAAGGAATTTTAGAATACTTTCATTCAACTGTTTCTCCTACCATTTCTCAATACCATTCTATAAGTGTGATATATGGGCACCGATTCAAAATATCATAAAAACATTTTCGAGTATTTTGTGAGACCTAGTTCCAGTTAGAATTATTAGGAAAGGCACAATATACTGTGGCTCTTCAGAGCTCTTAAAACTAGAGGATCACGAGGTCAGGAGATCGAGACCATCCTGGCTAACACAGTGAAACCTCGTCTCTGCTAAAAATACAAACAATTAGCCGGGCATGGTGGCGGGTGCCTGTAGTCCCAGCTACTCGGGAGGCTGAGGCAGGAGAATGGTGTGAACCCGGGAGGCGGAGCTTGCAGTGAGCCGAGATCGCGCCACTGCACTCCAGCCTGGGTGACACAGCAGGACTCCGTCTCAAAAAAAAAAAAAACTAGACGTTGGAGTATGGCGTGGATTTGTTGCACTAGAGATTGTAAGGATGGGCATTTCAGACTTAAGAAACAATGTAGGCAAAGATACCAGACAGAAAAGTGTGGGATGTGTTTCCTAGGAGTGCTGGAAACTTTTGGCCATTGAACTTGTTTGGCTGGAATACAAAGTACATATAGGCAGAAAAGGTAGGTTGGGTTCTTTTTTTTTTTTTTTTTTTTTTTTTTTTTTTTTTTTTGAGACAGAGTCTCACTCTTGCCCAGGCTAGAGTATAGTGGTATGATCATGGCACACTGCAGCTTTGACCTCCCAGGCTTAAAGCAATCCTCCCACTTCAGGGCCTCCCTCAGTAGCCGGCACTACAAGTACATGACACCGCACCCAGCTATTTTTTGCTTTTTTGTAGAGATGGGGTCTCACTGTATTTCCCAGGCTGGTCTCAAACTCCTGGGCTCAAGTGATGCTCCCACCTCAGCCTCCCAAAGCACTGGGATTACAGGCATGAGCCACCATGCCCAGCCTAAAGTCATTTTTAAGTTGATCTTATAGTTTGTTCCATTTCCCCTGATGTCATTTTATATGGCACTTGTGAAGGCTTCATGCCTTAGAGACTTAATTCACATAAAAAGTTTTGGTTTAGCATTTCAGACCACTTAAAGGTCAATAGCAGCCAGTATAATCTCTTCCCTTCTTCTACTCTTAGAAACAGGTATGAGTTTTGTTTACAGTCTCTCTCCTCATATTTGTCACAAAACACGTATTTTCCAAAAGTGTCTATGAAGGTAAATTTGGCTAGAAAATGTAAATGTTCAGATCTCCCAAGAGCTTTGTGTTTTATACGCTAGGCTTCTAAGCCTCCCAAGGGCTTTGTGTTTTTATACTCTAGGCTTTTTTTTTTTTTTAAGTTTTAGCTCTAGGTGGAACTTTATGGATTATATAATTCAGTATTCTTACAGTTAAGGAAAATGAAGGTCTAAAATATAAAATAACTTACCCAATGTAGTATATGTCACCTGTGTCCTCTCTCACATTTAAACTAGTTGTTTGCCTTTATATTTTGTTGTTTATATAGTAATTACATGGTCCATTCATGTTTACTCAGAAGACATAGGTGACCTAGGGATTGGACAATGGGCATTTTAAAAATTGAGTTTGACTTTAGCATGTTTTCTCTTGCAAATAATAGCCTTCAATGGCTGTATAATTCATCACGTAATCACTTTTTCCAGGATTTGTCTTGCCTCAACAGGTTTCTCATCTCCTTTGCTGAGTTTGAACAGCTTGATAAGCTGGAGTGATGTAGAAAGATGAAATTTATGATAGAAGGGGATGACCTTCAACCGATATCTGGAGATAAAGTGTTTCTTTGTCTTATTCCCTCTTTTTAAGAGATATGGGGGGTGGGGGGTGGGGGGTCTCACTATGTTGCCCAGGCTAGATTCAAACTCCCAGGCTCCAGTGATCCTCTTGAGTAGCTGGGACTGCAGGCACGCACCACTGCCCCCAGCTTTTTCCTGTCTTGTTCTGATTAGAATTAAATCACAGGTTTTTTGTTTTTGTTTTGTATCTTTCCATAAGTACAATTAAAGTAAGATTCACAGGGCAGCTCCTGAGTTATCGTTCCTTTTTGCTAAAATAGATATTTTTAGCCAAGAGCTTATGAGTAAAGAAGCTATTCCTACTGGCCAAGCGCAGTGGCTCACGCCTGTAATCCCAGCACTTTGGGAGGCCGAGGCAGGCAGATCACCTGAGGTCAGGAGTTTGAGACCAGGCTGGCCAACATGGTGAAACCTCGTCTCTACCAAAAATACAAAAAATTAGCCAGGCGTGGTGGTGGGCACCTGTAATCCCAGCTACTCAGGAGGCTGAGGCAGGAGAATCACTTGAACCCAGGAGGCGGAGCTTGCAGTGAGCCGAGATCGTACCACTGTACTCTAGCCTGTGTGACAAGGGCAAAACTCCGTCTCAAAAAAAAAAAGGCTATTCCTACTAATTCATAGCTTCTGTTTTATTCTTTTAAAAACTTGTCAATCCATGCAGCATTTCTTGTTTGCCTAGATCATTGGCCACTCATAAATGAAGGCACTTAAAAGTTTTAAGTGTAATTATTTGAAGTAGTTTTCTCCTTTATGTCTCTGACAGTTGGTTACTTTTTATGCAGCTTATTAGTCTGATGTATGAGTAATTCATCCACATAAATTCTGCTATTACTTGAGTATGGCATAGTTGGGCTTTTTTACATGAAAAGTGCTTCAGGGAAGGTATATGGTGAAGAAAGAGAAAATATCTGCATCTGTCAAGGTCAGAGAAAAACAAGAGTGAGAGAGAGAATAATATAAGGATTATTGAAATCTGCAGATAATCACTAAATTAATTCTTGGCCAATTCTATTAATATCCTTCTCAGGCCCAACATTGCTACGAAGAAAAGCAAGTGAGAATTTATTATAGATGATCCCTTGGAGTTATTCAACAAAGGCAAAACAGTAGCCAGGTTTTATTGGAGAAGTTTTAAAAAGATAAAATCTAAGATTTGTGTGTGGGCATGTGAGGTAATTATAATGGTGGGTTTGAGATAATTACTTTCCTGAATGCAGACTATCCTTGTAAGACTACAGTTGTAGCAAGTGCCGTATGGACTACTGTCACTTGACAGACTTAATCTGGGGAGAACAATATGTGTTTGAATGTGTATAATTGTAAGGTATTTTACATTTCTTTTTTACATTTCTTTTTTTTCTTGTTGACCTGACCTATTTTCTTAGTACCTCCAATCATCGTTTTACTTACCATTTTTAATACACTGGTATGGCACAACTTTAGGAGTCTTTAAGTTTTTGCCAGTTCTGGCCGAGACCCATAGTTTAATCAAGCCTACCCTTTATAAGAGGAATTGATCAAATTAAGTATACCTATGATCACTGCACCTCAAGAAAGACATAGGCAAGGGAAAGGCAGCTAGAATATCAAAAGGATTATATGGTTATATTCATCCAATTATGGTTACATTTCTGTTGGTTAATTTGGGTTTTTTTTTGTTTGTTTTTTTTTTTCAGTAGAGACAAGGTTTCACCATGTTGGCCAGGTGGGTCTCAAACTCCTGACCTCAAGTGATCTACCCACCTTAGCCTCCCAAAGTGCTGTATTGTAAAATGGGATTGCATTTTGTACACTTCATAATGTAATGGGATTACAGCTCACTTTGTGAGCCATCACACCCGGCCTCTGTCAGTTAATTTGGAATAGAAATATGAAGCCAGGACCCAGGGAATGAGTAGGAAACATTACAGCCTTCAAAGGGAAGAGTCTTCTCCCTAAATATTTATCAAATTGTATTTCCCCTCCCACTTACTGGGAGCTACTACGTTTTTTTCCAAGCAACTGCAGTATTTTGGCCTAGAATGCCACCAAGTTCTTTGTTTTTTTTTTTTTCTTAGACAAGGTATCATTCCTGTTGCCCAGGCTGGAGTACATGGCATGATCATGGCTCACTGCAGCCATGACCTCCCAGCATCAGGTCGATTTCCCACCTGAGCCTCTCAAGTAGTTGGGACTACAGGCACACATCACCACACCTGGCTAACTTTTTTGTATTTTTAGTAGAGATGGGGTTTCCTCATGTTGCCCAGGCGGGTCTGAAACTCCTGGGCTGAAGCGATCTGCCTGCCTCGGCCTTCCAAAGTGTTGGGATTACAGGTGTGAGCCACTGTACCCAGCTCTAAGTTCTGTTTATTGCTGTATTATATCAAGGTCTCCCCCTTTGTTTTCCTACATCTCCTTTGCCACCACTCCTCCCCAAAAGGTGTGTGGGATTTATTGAGCCATCATCAAGATAATTGTTGTTTTTTTTTTTTTTGAGACAGGACCTCACCCTGTCACCCACGCTGGAGTGCAGTGGTGCAATTACCACTCACTGCAGCCATGACTTCCCAGGCACAAGCAATCCTCCCACACCCTATCAAGCTGGGACCACAGGTGCACACCAGCATGCCCAGCAAATTTTTGTATTTTTAGTACAGACGAGGTTTCACCATGTTGCCCAGCCTGGTATCAGACTCCTGGGTTCAAGTGATCTGCCTGCCTCAGCTTCCCAAAGTGCTGGAATTACATGTGTGAGCCACCATGCCCGGCCATTAAGATTTTTTTTTCTTTTTTTGAGATGGAGTCTTGCTCTGTCGCCCAGGCTGGAGTGCAGTGGCACGATCTCAGCTCACTGCAACCTCCACCTCCCGGGTTCAAGCAATTTTCCTGCCTCAGCCTCTTGAGTAGCTGGGATTATAGGCGCATGCCACTATGCCTGGCTAATTTTTTGTATTTTTAGTAGAGACAAGGTTTCACCATGTTAGCCAGGATGGTCTTGATCTTCTGACCTCGTGATCTGCCCACCTTGGCTTCCCAAAGTGCTGGGATTACGGGCGTGAGCCACCGCACCCGGCTGATAATTTTTATTTTTATTTTATTTTATTTATTGAGAAAGAATCTTGCTCTATCGCCCAGGCTGGAGTGCGGTGGCACGATCTCAGCTCACTGCAACCTCCACTTCCTGTGTTCAAGTGATTATCGTGCCTCAGCCTCCCAAGTAGCTGGAACTACAGACACACCATCACACCCAGCTAATTTTTAGTAGAGATGGGGTTTTGCCATGTTGGCCAGGCTGGTCTCAAACTCCTAGCCTCAAGTGATTCATCTGCCTCGGCCTCCCAAAATGCTGAGATTACAGGCATGAGCCACCGCATCCGACCAAGATAATTTTAAAATTCACCTATAGGAGCAATCAAAACAAAGCCAGAGCCATTTCTCAGAGTATCTACTAACCCCATACAGGTCGTCAAAAGGCAAGATTCACCCAGTTAAACTGGTTGCTTGATCATGTGGACATAGTCCATAAGCACGCATCCTTGTTTATGGTAGTGTACTGTCTTTGACCTTGA
This sequence comes from Nomascus leucogenys, assembly GCF_006542625.1. Lineage (NCBI taxonomy): Eukaryota > Metazoa > Chordata > Mammalia > Primates > Hylobatidae > Nomascus > Nomascus leucogenys. Next base: position 89,256,054 of record NC_044388.1, read on the forward strand.
ATTTTCTGTATAAGTGCTTGCCAGAAACTTACAGTTACCAATTATAAGTAATGACTACAGAAAGCAGAAGAGAAACTAGATAGATTTCTCTTTGTTTAATGTTTTTACAAATCTAAAAAGATGACCCTAATCGTTTTAAGAAAAAAGACTTTCTTCCTTATCATGGAAGCCAGGAAAGACAGGCAGTCTCCAAAAGAATGGTCCGGGGCTCCAGATTATATCTGTCTGAGCTAGAGAAAAGAGCCCATGTGCAGATGTATGACTACTTCTGTGTAGTCTTTTTGTGCAATCTAATCTCCGTAGTCCCTATGGATTATTATATCTTATTCTTATTGTACAATAGAAATAAGGCCAATACTCAATGCTAAGACTCAGAATAGACATCAGAATTTAGCTATCTTGCTAATTTCCTAACTTCTGACCATAAATTCATATGTGTTTTTGTTAAAGATACTAGATTTTACAGATTGTGTCTGTCTTGCAGGTGATGGGGCAGGTATAGGGAAAACTTTTTTGATAATCTTCAGAGGTTGACTATGAAAGACCCTTGACTATAAGGAGGTTTTGAAAGCTGTTTGGAAAAATATCATACCATACTTATTAAATGGGGGAGAGGGGAAAGCAACAGAAGTGCTGAGCTCTTCAACAGTCAATATAGCATGTGCTGTTTCCTATACTTAATAGCATTCAGAGCAATAGAAACAAGTTGGCACATAGCCAACTTCAGGTACCTAACTGAAGGTAAATGTTCCCTAGAAACTGAATAGTTTAAAGCCTTCCTGAGAAAGAAACTCCTTTTCTTAACTATTTTATGTGAACTAAATTCCACATAAACTCTTGCTTAATTTTTTAAAATAGTCCATTCCTAGACCATTTCTCATCTTCCTTAATGATCCAAGAAGATGGCCAGGCATGGTGGCTCATGCCTGTAATCCCAGCACTTTGGGAGGCTGAGACAGGCAGATCACCTGAGGTCAGGAGTTCGAGAGCAGCCTGGCCAATATGGCAAAACCCCATTTCTGCTAAAAATACAAAAAAATTAGCCAGGTGTGGTGGTGTGCACCTGTAGTCCCGGCTACTTGGGAGGCTTAGGGAGGAGAATCGCTTGAGCTCAGGAGGCGGAGGTTGCAATGAGCTGAGATTGTGCCACTGCACTGCAGCCTGGGTGACAGAGACTCCGTCTCAAAAAAAAAAAAAAAAATCCAAGAATATTTCTGTGCTAGAAGGAAGAGCTCTTATGAACTATTCACATGAGTGTTCATAGCCACTTCATGGTCTCAGGAAATCAGGACAGGCAGAAAGAGACTTGAAAGCAGTCCTTTTTTTTTTTTTGAGACAGAGTTTTGCTCTTGTTGCCCAGGCTGGAGTGCAATGGCGCAGTCTCAGCTCACTGCAACACAGCCTCCCAGGTTCAAGTGATTCTCCTGCCTCAGCCTCCCAAGTAGCTGGGATTACAGGTGCCTGCCACCAGGCCCGGATAATTTTTGTAATTTTGTAATTTTTTAGTAGAGATGGGGTTTCACCATGTTGGCCAGGCTGGTCTCAAACTCCTGGACTCAAGTGATCCTCCCACCTCGGCCTCCCAAAGTGCTGGGATTATAGGCATGAGCCAATGTGCCCAGCCTTGAAAGTAGTCTTGACTCAAATACTTTGTAGGAGAGAAGCTAACAGACAAGTCAAGGGTTGTCTTAATAAAGTCAAGCGAGGAGAGAAACCCAGCTAATATTTTGATTGATGCCTTCTCCCACAAAGTTCACTCATTGGATTTTCCCTACTCAAGTTCTTTTATCCCCTAATATTCCACATAATGATAATAGCTGCCATTTATCAGGTACTTTGGTAGAGCTTTATGTATGTTATCTCATATAATCCTCCCAAGAATCCTCCAAGTTGTACAGGCTGGAAACCAGCTCCAGAAAGGCTAGAAGTAACTTTCCCAGGACATACAATCAGATCACCTTCTTTTTCTTTTAAAATTCACCTTCACCTTCCAAATTATTTTTACAGATGTGTTCCAGTTAGGTAGTTAAGTCCTGTCACTCCATTATTCTAATGCAAAGATGATTCTCCAATATTGCAAAGGTGATTCTCCAGTATTGAACTATTTTGAATTCTGTTAAAGAAAACTAGTGTACCTCAATTGGCAAAAAAAAAAAAAAAAAAAAAAAAATGAAAGGGCAGTACAGTAATTCTAATCTTTCTTTGTTTTTTATTTTTATTTTTTTATTTTTTTTGAGATGCAGTTTTGCTCTTATTGCCCAGGCTGGAGTGCAATGGCAGGATCTTCCCTCACTGCAACCTCCGCCTCCTGGGTTCAAGCGATTATCCTGCCTCAGCCTCCCAGGTAGCTGGGATTACAGGCATGCACCACCACGCCCAGCTAATTTTGTATTTTTAGTAGAGATGAGGTTTCACTGTGTTGGTCAGGCTGGTCTCGAACTCTTGACCTCAGGTGATCCACCTACCTTGGCCTCCCAAAGTGCTGAGATTACAGGCATGAACCACCACACCCGGCCACAGTAATTCTAATCTTTCTACCCTAGTTATAAGCTCAACTTGGTAAATAAAATATTTTAGGTAGATTTTATCATAGATTAAAGGTTAGGAATCCTAAGGGTTTTTTTATTGTTTGTTTTTCAGTTCTGTCCCTGAGTTATATATTCAGATTTTTTTGGTTTGTATTTGTAATGATGGTGAGAACTGGTAGGCATTTGGGTCATTAGGGATCCACCCTCATGAGTAAATTAATGTCCACTCTCAGGAGTGAGTGAGTTATTGCTCTCACAGGAATGGATTCGTTCCTGCAAGATTGGGTTGCTATAAAGTGAGCCCATGTCTCTTTGCACATGCCCTCTTGCCTTTCTGCTTCTCTGCCAGAAGCCCCACAGATGCTGGCACCATGCTCTTGGACTGTCCAGTCACCAGAATCATGAGGCAAATAAACCTCTTTTCTTTATAAATTACCCAGCCTGAAGTATTCTGTTATAGCCACACAAAACAGATTTAGACAGTATTCTTCTTTACAAATAATTTGTAAATTTAGCCTGGCATGGTGGTTCATGCCTGTTATCCCAGCACTTTGGGAGGCCAAGGTGGGCAGAGCATTTGAGGTCAGGAGTTCAACACCAGCCTTGCCAACATGGTGATACCCCATCTCCACTAAAAATAAAAAATTAGCTGGGCATGGTGGCACATGCCTGTAATCCCAGCTACTAGGGAGGCTGAGGCTGGAGAATCGCTTGAACCCGAGAGGTGGAGGTTGCAGTGAGCCAATATCGTACCACTGCACTCTAGCCTGGGTGACAGAGTGAGACTCTATCTAAAAAAAAAAAAAAAAAGAGCAAAGATTGTGTGACCCTGGATTTTAACTTATTCTTACGTCAGTACCCATTTTTATTTTGGAAGAAGCTGAGCTGGAGTCAGATTAAAGCTACCAAAGGAAACAGGCTAAAAAGAACCAATGCTAGTTTGCCTCCTTTAAGTTGAATTTCCATTCTAGAGAGAATGGGTTAGGTGTGTTTGATTGTTTTAGAAGATAACTTATCCAAATACATACAGCACATCACTGAAAATTTAAGTGGGAAGAGAAAAAAATATAATCACTTTTATTTGTTATGCTTTAATATTTAATTTGTTAAGTTTTTCCTTTTTTGATGTCATTTAGCTTTGGCATATTCCCATGGGATCTCTTCCTAAAATAAAGCTTTTAGTGAGCGTAAGGACTTATCAGGATTGGTTTGTGTTTGAGCCTACAGTGTATGTTTATATATTAATCTCCACCGGCTTTGTACCTTCCTATTCATACACCATTCGGTAAGCCTTGCATAGGATTCCATTACAATATATCCATTGTCTACTGACAATGAGAACAAGTAGATTCTGCTCTTGTTCTATCTCCTAGTATATTTGGATGTGAAATATATCCTGCACAAATGACACTTCAAAACAGGTGCATACTTTGAAAGGTTTTCTTGGGATTTGTATATACCTTGCCCTGGCTCACTGATATGTCTGAAGAGATTTGATAATGTGGCATCATTGAGTAGATTTCTCTAATTGTTAATGAGGGGCCTGAATAATTAAGAACCTGTGGGTCTTCAAAATTTGTTCATGGTAATAATTAATGTTATAAAGGTTCATCAAGGAAATCATCAAGGTTACAACTTTTAGGTAGTTTGTGGTACTATAGTCTTGCTTTTTTTTTGAGATGGAGTCTTGGTCTGTTGCCCAGGCTGGAGTGCAATGGCACAATCTCGGCTCACTGCAACCTCCGCCTCCTGGGTTCAAGCGATTCTCTGGCCTCAGCCTCCCAAGTAGCTGGGATTACAGGTGCCTGCCACTAGGTCCGGGTAGTTTTTGTATTTTTAGTAGAGACGGGGTTTTTAGTCAGGCTGGTCTTGAACTCCTAACCTCAGGTGATCTGCCCGCCTCGGCCTCCCAAAGTGCTGGGATTACAGGGTAAGCCACCGCACCCAGCCTAGCCTTGCTTTTTTAACAGTCCTTTACATGTTATCTTATGTCTCAAAACGAAAATTATGACTGTTCAGTTTCCCTTTCTAGCTTTTAGCCCTAAATCTCCTTGAGGAAAGACTCCATATGATGTTCATTTCTTTATTTGCTTTGGTCTTAAGAAGGCACTCTTGCAAATATTCATTCCCTCTTCCTGACCAGGATTCATATTGATAATATGGAATGAAATAATCCTTTATGGTTTTCTTATGCTATAATCATTTTTCAGACTCTCATTGGAAGAGAACAGTATTTGTGTCTTCTGCCTCTAGCTCTTTATGAGGATGTGTCAATAGTCTTCCTGGCTAGCAAAAGTCTTTTCATTCTTATTGCATTTGTTTGGTTCAATATCATAATTTATGATCACTCAGATGCCAGTGATCTCTCCATCCTACCATGATTACCTCTTTATCTGAAAACAGCTGCCCACCTGCCATTTGCCCCATCACTGACACTTTGAGCATGGTCTTTATTTTATTGTGTATTGTATTTTTTAGTGTTTAAAAACATTGTAGACAAAGACCTTGTTATATATCTTTTTATACCTCCGATGTAATCTCTTTATGGTAATGGTATCAATAATACCAGATTGTCAGGCTCTGTAATGCTGTAATGTTTGTTTTTTTTTTTTTTTTGAAATGGAGTCTTTCTCTGCTGACCAGGCTGGAGTGCAGTGGCATGATCTCTGCTCACCACAACCTCCGCCTCCCAGGTTTAAGCAATTCTCTGCCTCAGCCTCCCGAGTAGCTGGGATTACAGGTGCGTGCCACCAAGCCCAGCTAATTTTTGTATTTTTAGTAGAGATGGGGTTTCACTGTTGAGCTCTGTAATTATAAAATAATGTAGTGTCTGGCATGAAAGTGGATCTTTGATTATGGCTACCTGATGCTTTGCCTTATCCTTCACTAGAAATAAGAACCTATTTCTTAAGCCAGCTGTCATAGAACTATGGGGTAGGAGTTAACAAGGAGAAAATAGATAAATAGATGGCTCCCTGAATCTATATAAATTTCCTACCCACAGTCTTTTTTTTTTTTTTTTTTGAGACAGTCTCTTGTCACCTAGGCTGGAGTGCAGTGGTCCAACCTTGACTCACTGAAACCTCCACCTCCCAGGTTCAAGTGATTCTCATGCCTCAGCCACCCGAGTAACTGGGATTACAGGCGCATGCCACCACACCTGGCTAATTTTTTTGTTTCAGTAGAGATGGGGTTTCATCATGTTGGCCAGGCTGGTCTCGAACTCCTGGCCCCAAGTGATCTGCCTGCCTCAGCCTCCCAAAGTGCTGGGATAACAAGCATGAGCCACCACGCCTGGCCAATTTCTTCTTTACCTCTTAGTAATTGTGTCTTATTTCTCAGCTTATTTCCTTCACAGCATGAAATTGTGTTTATTGTTTCTCTCCCTATCGGGAACCTTGTTTGTCTTATTCATTGTTGAATTATTAGGAACTAGCTGAGAGTTTGGTATGTAATAGGAGCTTGATAAATATTTATTGAGTGAATGAATAATGAAAAGCATATTTGGTTTCATGAACATGAATACCTACTTGGAATTTTTAAAACCACTTTTTCTTCCACAGACTGGAGTTGAGGGACACGTAAAGAGAATCCACCAACACCTCTCCCTCCACACACACCAGCTTCCCATTCTCCCACTCCAACTCTAGCTATAGGAGTTATTGTTCGTGGGCCGGGCACGGTAGCTCAAGCGTGTAATCCCAGCACTTTGGGAGGCCGAGGCGGGCAGATCACTTGAGCTCAGGAGTTCGAGACCAGCGTGGCCAACATGGTGAAACCCCATCTCTACTAAAAATTTAAAAATTAGCCAGGTGTGGTGGCACACACCTGTAATCCCAGCTACTTGGGAAGCTGAGGCACGAGAATTGCTTGAATCCAGGAGGCAGAGGTTGCAGTGAGCCGAGATCACACCACTGCACTCCAGCCTGGGCAACAATGCAAAACTCTGTCTCAAAAATAAATAAATAAATAAAAGGAATTATTGCTCCTTGGTTTATGTCCCAGATGGACTTTTGCAGCAATACAGTGATGTGGTAGTAAAGATACAGGGCTAAATTTGCAGTTGTCTAGACTTAATTTAATATAGAGTATCCAATTTATACCTTGTTTTTCATGTTCTTCACTCTAATATCCTGGTAGGATTGAAATTGTATCTAAAGTCTGAGCACACTGCTTGCCTAGGGCCACAGTAGACCTTTCTTCAAATTTAAATTAGCTGAAGGCTGGTCGTTCTGTATGTGAAAATGTAATCCAAATATCCTGATTAGGCACAGGCCATCCCAATTAGGTGAATGATCTGAAGTCCTTGCTTTTTATCTGCTGACATTTATGATTAGAAAGCCTTAAAGCAGTTAAATTTCATTAGCGGCATTCATTTGTATCTTATTACAGATTGTCTGTTTCCTGCAACCCAAAGAAGCTGCTTTTCTTCTCCTTATCTAATATTTAAGTTTGAACATATATTAAGCATACCTATTAAAGGAACTATACTGGTGGGGCACAGTGGCTTACACCTGTAATCCCAACACTTTGGGAGGCCAAGGCAAGAGGACTGCTTGAGCTCAGGAGTTCGAGACCTACCTGGGCAACATGAGACCTCATCTGTACGATAAAACAAAAAATTAGCTGAGCTAATTTTTGGTAGTGGTGAAGGCCTGTGATTCCACCTACTCAGGAGGCTGAGGTTGAGGCTGCAGTGAGTTGCACTCCAGCCTGGGTGATGGAGCAAGACCCTGTCTCAAAAAAAAAAAAGGAACAATTCTGCAGAATAAGGAAGGGTTAGGCATCTGTAGCCCTACGTGTAAACCCTTTCTGCTACAGTCTCCAAAAGTGATCCCTATTAGCACGAGTTCCTTCTCTCTCCATCTGTAGATTATGAAAAATAATTCTGAGTAAAGATGCTAGGAGAGCATTCATTTATTAGATGAATTCCATGTAGACAAAGTATTTACCAAGAAACAAGCCCAGGAGCAGGGAACCACCAGGTTGCCTGGTGAACCAGCCCAGGTCAGAAATGGAGCAGGTCAGAACTCCTGTATTGATCAGTAGTGGGATCATGCCTGTGAATAGCCATTGCATTCCAGCCTGGGCAACATAGCAATATTCCATCTCTAAAAATAATTTAAAAAAAGAAACAAGATTTTTATATCCTTAAATTATTATATATAATTCTTTCTCTTAAAAGAATCTTCTGCTGACTCTCAACTTTTCCTGGAAAAAATGGATCATTCCCACCATATAGGGATAAGCTATATGGACTCCAACAGTACCATGCAACCTTCTCACCATCACCCAACCACTTCAGCCTCACACTCCCATGGTGGAGGAGACAGCAGCATGATGATGATGGTGAGTGCCATAGGAGGGTCAATGCAGGCCCTTTCTCACCCACTTGGGTAATAGAAATAATGGAATTTTAGTACTGGAAGCTTATTACCTTTAAAGGTCAGTTTACCAGTGAGGATAACTAAAGCAGACCCAAGCAAGTCAAGTCATTTGCTCAAGATTACGTGGCAGGCTACTTACAGAGTCACACCAGAACCAAGATTTTAGGCTTCTTTCTTTGGTAGTCCCTTCTTCTAAAATCGACTCTTTTCTGAATTAGGGGTTCTGGTCTTTATGCCTTGGGTGGAAAAGAGAAAAAGACAAAAGTTGGCCGGGCACAGTGGCTCATGCCTGTAATCCCAACACTTTGGGAGGCCGAGGCAGGTGGATCACAAGGTCAGGAGATCGAGACCATCCTGGCTAACACGGTGAAACCCCGTCTCTACTAAAAATACAAAAAATTAGCTGGGCATGATGGCATTCGCCTGTAGTCCCAGCTACTTGGGAGGCTGAGGCAGGAGAATTGCTTGAATCCAGGAGGTGGAGGTTGTAGTGAGCCGAGATCTCACCACTGCATTCCAGCCTGGGCGACAGAGCGAGAATCCGTGTCAAAAAAAAAAAGATAAAAGTTGATGGTGGGGGCCCAGGAGAAAAATTGATGGTGGGGGCCTAGTAGAGTACTCATGCTCGGTGCCTGTGGTAGTAACGCTAACATGAGGGCAAAAGCCTCACACTCACGTGAATGTCTTTTCTTATTATCCAGATCTTCTACTTTTAAATGTTCTAAGCTTCTTTGCCCCAAATTCTCATTTAGAATTTTCATTCATCTCTAACTGACTTGTTTTGGTTTTCTGGCAGCCTATGACCTTCTACTTTGGCTTTAAGAATGTGGAACTACTGTTTTCTGGTTTGGTGATCAATACAGCTGGAGGTGAGTAAGCCATTAGGTAGTGTTGGAAGGTGATAGTCACATGAGAGACAGTGACAAATAATTTGGAAGTCCAGCACCTCTTTCTGTCCTAATTACTAAGTCAACATGGTAATGATGCATAACCATCTTGTTTCCTATTTCCTACCTAGAAGGTAGGAAACACAGTACTTTTTTGGTCCTCTGGTAAACCTCTGTTAACTAACATGTATGTTTTGGAGCTCTAAAAAATAATTTAGATACTAGATAGAAGTTTTTTGCAATCCATTTTCTTTCATTCTTTTCCAGAGTGTTTAATTTTATTTATTTATTTTTTTGAGACAGAGTTTCACTCTTGTCGCCCAGGCTGGAGTGTAATGGCAGCTATCTTGGCTCACTGCAATCTCTGCCTCCCAGGTTCAAGCAATTCTCCTGCCTCAGCCTCCTGAGTAGCTGGAGTTCCAGGCACCCACCACCATGCCCGGCTAATTTTTGTATTTTTGGTAGAGACGGGGTTTCGCCATGTTTGCCAGGCTGGTCTCGAACTCCTAACCTCAAGTGATCCCACCTTGGCCTCCCAAAGTGCTGGGATTACAGGCGTGAGCCACCATGCCCGGCCTCAGAGTGTTTACTTATTTGATAAGTTATTAGTCTTGGACATAAGACTAAGTCAAGTTAAATACTACAAAATAACTCTAAGTTTAAAACTATTGCTCTAATACTTCAATTTTACGATAAATTAAGTACCACAAATTGTGAAATGACTTGCCCTCAATCATAGAGTTAATATGTCAGAGCTAGGACAAGGACCCAGACCTAGAGCTACCTAGACCAGTGTTCTTTTAGTCTACCAAACTATAGCCCACATCCTTCCTGATTCTTGGCATGGCCCATCTTAGTCACTCCTAGTTTTGAGGTAGATGACTACCCATCTCTTTGTGTCTATTATGTTGTATGGTATACTTTAAATTTAACTTGCGCAAGCTCAATAGTCAGCTGGACTGAGTTAGGTACCAGATGTCTCTTTGGAGCCATAAAATCAATTTGTTTTGGGAAGAAGGAGAGCATTTAGTTCAGGTAATGTGTTAAATTAGCAGTTTGAATACATTTATATCATTACCAACACTTCACAGTGTGAAAGACTTAGAATTGAAATGCCTATTCAGGAAATGTAGTCAGCCACTTATGAAACTAAATTGTTTTATTCCGTTTCCATATTCTACATTGTGCGTTTCAGTGTAACAAACCTAATTTAATGACATCAAGCAGTCTGACCAAAAGGTTATTGTTGTTCTGATTATTTTTCTTATCTTAATCAGAAAGTAAATATGTTCTTGGCAGAGGCAATAGTTTTCAGTTACACCATCTTAGCTGTTCTCCTGTCTGAGCAAGAGAAGAGGTAATAATAGAATGTCTTCAAAAACTGAGAGTAGCATTTTTTCTATGTGTCTTTCTAGCTGGACAGCACATTGGCTAATGATTTTGCACATGTTTGACAGTACCACCATATTTTCCTTCCATACTTAGAAATGGCTGGAGCTTTTGTGGCAGTGTTTTTACTAGCAATGTTCTATGAAGGACTCAAGATAGCCCGAGAGAGCCTGCTGCGTAAGTCACAAGTCAGCATTCGTTACAATTCCATGCCTGTCCCAGGACCAAATGGAACCATCCTTATGGAGACACACAAAACTGTTGGGTAAGAACTGAACAGATCCAGATGAAGTCCTAAAGAGCGCGATCAGTTAAGCAGCAAAGCCCAGCTATGCGATCAGCAGCAGCCCTCTTCTTGAGTTAGGAGTTCTGTATGACCTTGATCAAAACTGTCCCTGGAGGTTTGGGTTTGTAGGTCATGAGCAGGCCAAAGGAGGAATGAGAGGAGGTCTTCTGCAAATATGAATGTTTGTTTTGAGTTGTACGGATTGGCCACTTTGGAAGAAGGGAAGTGAGGAGTCCATATTTTAAAATATTTACCAAAATAATAATGAACAAGTTAAGAAATTCATATCAAGATATAAAAGAATGGCAGATTGCAGTTGATTCTATAAAGTTATACCTAGTCAGCTCTGTCGTCTTTTTGTTTACAATATAAGACTGTATTGATTTCTGTGTTCTGTCTAGGAAAGTATTTGGATGATTATTGGTTTTTCCCATAGATTGGCAAATGTTTTTTGAGATTGTTTTAATAAAAATGTAAGTCTTAAAACCAAATTGGACCTTAAGAAATCCTATAGACTGACATCCTGCTTTCAAACAAGCAGTGTTATTTATTGTACTGATGAGCTTACTGAGGCCCAGAAGGATTGTGACCTACCTAAGGTGGCACACGGGATGAGTAGCCAGGTCTCCTTATCTCTAATTAAGTAATTTCGTCTATACTACCCAACCCTCAATTCTATTTTTTTTCTTTTTTCTTTCTTTTTTTTTTTTTCTGGAGACAGGGTCTCCTTCTATTGCCCAGGCTGAAGTGCAGTGGCACAATCTTGGCTCACTGCAACCTCTGCCTTCCAGACTCAAGTGATCCTCCCACCTCAGCCTCCCAAGTAGCTGGAACTACAGGCGTGAGCCACCACACCCAGCTAATTTTTTTTATTTTTTGTAGAGACGAGGTTTCGCCATGTTGCCCAGGCTGGTCTGAAACTCCTGAGCTCAAGCAATCAGCCCACCTCGGCCTCCCAAAATGCTGGGATTAAAGGCATTAGCTACCACCCCCAGCCTCTGTTTCGGTTTTTGTAGAATGTAAACTTTGCAAAGGTGGGAAGCCTAAAAATCTTCGGGCAGATGAGCTTGAGAGGGTTTGCAGCTTCCCTTTCAGGATCTAAGGTGGAGGTAAGTCGGGATTACTCCTCATCCTTTTCTCCTCCTCCGGAAAAGGGTTCCTCCTACTGGAGGAACCACAGCCATTATCTGGCCAGTGTTTATAAGCCTGACAGCCCTGTTTCATTTCCACGGACCAGTCAAAGAACATTCAAGTACCCATGAGTTGCCAGAGTGGCTGTCCAGTTCCAGCTGAGCTCATGGGCAAGAACTCTTCCCTCTTTCTCCTGATCTGCAGAACTCCGAGGAGTCCCTGATTGTTGTGTCCCTGTTTACTCTCCAGGCAGCAGATGCTGAGCTTTCCTCACCTCCTGCAAACAGTGCTGCACATCATCCAGGTGGTCATAAGCTACTTCCTCATGCTCATCTTCATGACCTACAATGGGTACCTCTGCATTGCAGTAGCAGCAGGGGCCGGTACAGGATACTTCCTCTTCAGCTGGAAGAAGGCAGTGGTAGTGGACATCACAGAGCATTGCCATTGACATCAAACTCTATGGCATGGCCTTATCGATTGCAGTGGGAAGCTGTTGAAGACTTGAAGACGTGATTCCTGCTCCAATCATCCCTTCTTGCTCCTCTTTGTGCACGTACACACACACACACACACACACACACACACACACACACCTGCTCAACAGAGGTTAGATTGCAGTGGGAAGCTGTTGAAGACTTGAAGACGTGATTCCTGCTCCAATCATCCCTTCTTGCTCCTTTGTGCACGTACACACACACACACACACACACAGACACACACACACACCTGCTCAACAGAGGTTTAGTTTACAGTCTCTGAGCTAAAGTAGCAACCTCCCAAATTGTTTTTTCTAATAAGCTGAGATTCCCATTTCTCTTAAGGAGAAGCCACCTATGAGATGTCTTTTCCTTCTCCATCATCTTAGAGCCAAGTTATATGTTCTTGTCTAATCCATGTAGCTTTTTGTTCAATGACTTGATCATCTGCTTCCTTTTTGAATTTTTAACAGATAGTAAGTAAATTTGGTGGTTTTTTTCCCTGGGTCAGTGATGGAAAGGGGTTAACTTCAGCCAGGATTGATGGCAGCTGAGGGAAATTCTTGCTCAACTAAACCCAGAACTCAAACTTAACATTAGAAAATAAGGCCCAGGGCCAGACACAGTGGCCCATGCCTGTAATCCCAGCACTTTGGGGGGCCAAGGCAGGCTGGATCACCTGAGGACAGGAGTTCGAGACCAGCCTAGCCAACATGGTGAAACCCCGTCTCTACTAAAAATACAAAAATTAGCCGGGCATGGTGGTGGGCGCCTGTAATCCCAGCTACTCAGAAGGCTGAGGCAGGAGAATCACTTGAACCTAGGAGGCAGAGGTTGCAGTGAGCCAACATGGCGCCATTGCACTCCAACCTGGGCGACAACAGTGAAACTCCATCTCAAAAAAAAAGAAGGTCCAGCTTTTGGATTCAATGAGCGGGAAATACATTGTGCCTTTCTCTAGATGTGATATGTTATACCAAAATCTTTGTAGTGTGCAGGGGGGTGGTTTGAGACTAAATACAGGCTTAGAGCTTGCAGAGTGTATATTCTTGGATGGCTGACTCATCGACTTGCATTCCCACTTAACACTTTGATTAGCATGAACTTGCCAATCCAAAAATGACAATCAATTTGAGAAAATAGAAATAGATATTTTTAAATAAAACCATTCGCAGTTTACTTTGGCTTGATACCGTGGTTTGTCCCAGCTGAAGTGAAGCAAGAGAGTTTGAATTATTTTTCCCATTATTGTTTTTGCATGTCTGCCTCTAAAACTGTGATTTTCAAGCTTTAGCGTGCATCAGAATCACCTGTAGGGCTTGTTAAAACACTAATTGCTGGGCCTCAACCCAAAAGCCCCAAAGTGGCACTTCTGAGTTCCTGCTGATGTTACAAGGGACCACACTTTGAGAATCTCTGCTTTAAGCTAAGGAAATATTGCCTGGTGGGTTGGCTGCCTGGTATTGGGCATGGAAATTTGAATTGCTGATTGGTAGATGGTGTGTCTGGACTTAACTCATGTAGTAAATACTGCTGATCAATACCTAATCATTCCACATTTATTAAGCTCCACCTGTATGTATGTGCACCCAAGCACACATATGTGAAGGGCTATAGCCAAAGTATTTTTACTAGCCTGTATGAAATCATTAGTCCTTATTTTTAAAGGTCTATGATTGTTGAGAGAGACCTTTGATCTGCAGTGTAAATCTACCAGTCATGGGCCAGAAGGGCAAAAGCCCAGCTTTCTCTTTGGAAAGACTCAGGCTGTGGTTTGTTGATGGCCAGGTTTTCCTCAAGATCCAACAACTGTGCTTATACCAAGCAGATCCTCATCCTCCATATAATCATCTTTGTTATTCGTGGGGGTTTAATTACATTACAAGTGGCCAAAACCCCTGTTCTCAGTGAAGAATCACATTGGATTTTTATTCTGTTGTAGTCTACACTGCAGTCTTATTCCTGGTTCAAACTACCTCTTTAAATTGATTTGTCTTGTGCTGGTCTATAATCCTGTCCTCCTTGGTGCTAGATCCAGTTGTGCCTCAGGGCAGAGGAAACAAAACATAGCTATCCTGTTGGCCTGTGTTGTGGTTTTGAAGTTTGTACTTTCTCCGTGGGTGCCAGTTAAATATTGGAGAGCAAGGAATGTGGACTTGCATGGCTTTGAACCAAGAGAGGGTTGTGAGCCTACTGGATTGAGGTTAAAATCCAAGAACAATATTTAGAGCTTTGTGCTTTTCTCTCATTCCATCACCTTGTAATGACGATACTTAACATGAGCAGGGTGAATGACAGGTACTGACAAAGTCCAACACAAAGGTATAATACAGCCTGTTGTCTCAAGCCAAGGAATCATAAAACCATGAGAAATAAATAGGAATCAATAGTAGTGACATTGGTGCTCTCTAGAAATCTCAGCATGAGCTGCTATAGAATACGCTCCCAGCAACAAAACCTTAGTAAGGCCAGCTAGACCCAGTGGCTTACGCCTGTAATCCCAACACTTTGGGAGGCCAGGGTGGGAGGATGGCTTGTGTCCAGAAGTTCGAGACCAGCCTGGACAACATAGTAAGATCCTATCTATATAAAAAATCAAAAATTAGCCAGGCATGGTGGTACATACCTATAGTCCTGGCTACTTGGGAGGCTGAGGCAGGAGGATTGCTTTAGCCGTGGAGGTTGAGGCTGCAGTGAGCCATGATTGTGCCACTGCACTCAGCCCGGGTGACAAAGCAAGACCCTGTCTCAGAAAAAAAAAAAAAAATTCAAGACCAGTTAAGACAAAATGCTATGACTTTGAAATTCACAAAAAGAAATAACAGTTTAGATTAGGTCTTCAGGTATTCAGGATAGAGATAATCTCCTGAAAAACCTGAATTTCAGAGATTCTTAGACTGGCTGCCAAAGGATGAAGGTAGTGAAGGAGAAAAAGCTTAAATTTCATCTTGAGCTCTTGGATTGTGATAATACAATGATTTCATTAACTTTTCATTTCTGTATACCTGTTCATTTGGAATTTAATGCTTGACTTCTTTGTTCATTTTGGATCTAAACTTCTCTTTTCTTCCTTCCCCATTCACATCTATTAGAAGACTGCATCACCATTTCTTTGGCCCCCTTACTCTGTTGTCCTTTCCCTTTTCTTTCATTTTTTAATCTCATGTCTAGTATATTAAGTCTCCATAGCCCTCCTGATGCAGTAGACAGTACTATGCTGTGGATATAATACCAACCAGAAATTGGCATTTATAAACCTGTTAAGAGACTTTAAGCATGCTTCAAGAGGCAGTTGACGCACTGGAATTTCTATAAGGCTGGTACCCTTCCCAGAGTTACAGAATCTTAGGTGCTGTCTCTAGTCTGTGATGGAGGAACTCCCAGCATCCCCATTGCCCACAAATGGAATCCTCACTATATCCACTAGGAGATTAGAAACTAAGGTTTCTTCAATACTTCTATGTTAGGGTTGTCTGAAATTCCCTTTCAGGCTGTGGGTACTGGTCTTGGGTTCTAGTCATAAGGGGTTCCTTATAAGGAGCAGGCGGAGGGAAGTACACTTTCATGTCATTTAATTTTGATCCTGCCCTCTCCAGCTGCTCCTTCAAAAGATACAAACTCTGGGCCGGGCACAGTGGCTTACATGCTTTGGGAGGCCAAGCGGGGGCAGATTACCTGAGATCAGGAGTTTGAGACCAGCCTGGCCGATGTGCTGAAACCCCATCTCTACTAAAAATACAAAAATTAGCTGGGCGTGGTGGCGCATGCCTGTAATCCCAGCTACTCTGGAGGCTGAGGCAGGAGAATCACTTGAACCCAGGAGGCGGAGGTTGCAGTGAGCCAAGATGGCACCATTGCACTCCAGCCTGGGCGACAAGAGCAAAACTCCATCTCAAAAAAAAAAAAAAAAAAAAAAAGATACAAAGTCTGCATTTGATATTTGATATAATGCCTTAATTACTGGGTCTACAATTAATGTTGACTGTTTTAGATTGTAAGCTCCTGGAGAGCAGTATTGCTGTAGTAGGAATGTTTTAACAGTGTCATATGAAAAAGAACAAAATAAATATTTTGATTTTGATTCTATGCAAGTCTTTTTGCCCAGAGTGATAATGCAATAAGCTAGTCTGTTCATATCTGCATAGAGTCAGGCCATTACCATCAGTTTTTAAGATGTCCGTATTGTGGCTGGGCGCAGTGGCTCATGCCTCTAATCCCAGCACTTTGGGAGGCCGAGGCAGGTGGATCACGAGGTGAGGAGATTGAGACCATTCACTAACACAGTGAAACCCCATCTCTACTAAAAAAATATATAAAAAATTAGCCAGGCCTGGTGGTGGGTGCCTGTAGTCCCAGCTACTAGGGAGGCTGAGGCAGGAGAATGGTGTGAACCCAGAAGTCGGAGGTTGCAGTGAGCCAAGATTGCGCCTGGGCAACAGAGTGAGACTCCGTCTCAAAAAAAAAAAAAAAAAAAGATGTCCGTATTTTAGGTGGTATGATCCTTTTAGGTTTTCATCTCACTCTCCTCCTATTCTACTTAAAATGACATGCCTAGTACATGCCAGAAGATCCACGTGACCTTCTGCACAGGAGACAGGGTCTTCATGAAGCCACAAGTATTTTAGTATACTGAGGATTCCTCAGTTTAAAAGCCAGCTTTTGTCACATCATAATCCCTTCCCTGTTTCTGCTGTTAGGCAAGAGGCTCTGAGCTGGGCCTGTAGGAAGTTCACCGCCAAAGCTTGAGATGCACAGTGACCCTGCCAGTCCCTTTGGTAATGCCAAAATGCTGACGTCACGTGCTCTTCCCACTGGCCCCCAGTGGGCATCTTGCCATCACCACCATTCCTAGTCTCTTCCTTAGTGTAGTGTCATGAACATGGACTTAGAGGAGTCAATGAGTTTGGATTCTGGTTCCACCACTTACTAGCAGTATGACCTTAGGAAGTTAGTCTAATGATCCCTAAGCCTTAGTTTTCTTATTTAGAGATGGATCCTCACTCCGTCACCTAGGCTGGAGTGCAATGGTGCAACCTCGGCTCACTGCCACCTCCATCTCCTGGGTTCAAATGATTCCTGCCTCAGCCTCGCAAGTAGCTGGGGCTACAGGCACACACCATCGTGTCTGGCTAATTTTTGTATTTTTAGTAGAGACGAGTTTTTGCCATGTTGGCCAGGCTAGTCTTGAACTCCTGAGCTCAAGTGATCCGCCCGCCTCGGCCTCCCAAAGTGCTGGGATTGGGAAAGGTGTGAGCCACTGTGCCCGGCCATAATACCTGTTTGAATTAGGCACCTAGCATAAAATAGGCATTCAAGCCTCAGTATATTTTTTTATTATCTACAATTGTTGTTACTCCAGCTTTCAGGAGAATGAAAAGTAACACTCTTCTTGATAAGGTTAATAGGTTTGTATTTTTCTTTTTTGTTGTTTTTGTTTTTGAGAAGGAGTTTTGCCCTTGTTGCCTAGACTCGAGTGCAATGGTGCAATCTCAGCTCACTGCAACCTCTGCCTCCCGGGTTCAAGCACTTCCACCTCAGCCTCCCAAGTAGCTGGGATTGCAGGCATGCGCCACCATGCCCGGCTAATTTTGTATTTTTAGTAGAGACAGGGTTTCTCCATGTTGGTCAGGCGGGTCCTCAGGTTATCCGCCCACCTCGGCCTCCCAAAGTGCTGGGATTACGGGCATGAGCCACCATGCCCAGCCCTTCTTTTTTTTTTTTTAATTTTATAGAGTCAGGGTTTCCCTGTGTTGCCCAGGCTGGTCTAACTCCTGGACTCAAGCTATCCTCCTGCCTCAGCCTCCCGAAGTGCTGGAATTACAGGCATGAGCCACCACACCTGGCCCTCTCCCACTCGTATTACTCAGACTTAAACTACCCCCAAAAGGCTAAAGTCCTGCTAAGAGTCTCTGTAGAACTGATGATTCAAGAGGCTCTCATGATCACAGCTGGTGATTCCCTGTGTTGAATTAGTGAAAACAGGCCAGGCACAGTAATCCCAGCACTTTGAGAGGACTGCTTAATGCCAGGAGCTCAAGCCCAGCTTGGGCAACACAGATCCTTGTCTCTACATAAAACAATAAAAATTAAAAAAAAATTTTTTTTTTAATGCCCAAAACAATAGGGCATGATTCAGAATTACCCTCTGAGCTGCCTTTCTGGTTCTTTCTGGGAAAAACGCTTAGGCAAGTTGAGAAAGGAAGGAAAGTTGGAATAATGGCAAAACTGTTAGAAGCATTCCTCTTATTTCCCTTCACTGCTTGTCCTCCCAACATTATACCCAAACTAGTTACAAAGCCATTCTGTAAAGAGATCTGGTACCTACAACTTCTTCAGATTTACACAATATCACTAGAATTTAATTTCTACAAGGGCAGGGATCTTTGTTGAGTGGCACATGGTAGACATTCAATAAATACTTGTTGAATAGATGGGTTAAGTGAAAGTGGCAGGGATCAACTAGAGTGTCCTGTGCTTAGGGTCTTTTAATAAAGATGGAAAGAATGATGTTAATCTTGTAGCAATTATCTTTTAAAGTCTGGGTATTAACAGTACTGTTATACTTCATTAAGGATGCCTCACATTTTTCCAAAAATATATTTATTTTTAAAAACAAAAAATCAGATCAGTTTTATAGAGTCAAATTTTCCAGAGACAAACCAGAGTTTGGATTCCAGCTTAGAGTGCAAGTGAAGCATCAGTAATCTCATGCAGAAGGATTTGTCTCTGCAGGAGGTACATTCTGCTTGACTGCAAGCACTCAATTCTCTAAATCTGGTTTGTACTTCTGCCATCATTTTATTCCATTCCAGCGCTCTGGCATGCAAGATAATCCATCTCTAAAATTCAAGACTTCCAAATTGAGATGAACGATTATTGGGCTTGGGTTGGGGTTTATAACCAATCCGATCATTGATCATTTGTTCCCGGCTCTTGGGATCATTGCTGAGCCCAATGGCTCCTTCTCCATCACTGCCTCCTACAACTTCCACATCTTCCTTCTGTTTCTTACGGGTCTGAAAGTATAAAAGTTTTAGGATTAAGGCAACATTCTTTCAATTAGCAAATGTTTATTTAGAACACCTACCATGTACTAGGCATGGGCTAAAGGATAGAGTTAGGGTGTAAAGAACAATAAACTGAAATCCTAGGTTTGGAATACTTAGGGGCACAATGAGGATATGGTGTTAAAAGTTGTAACCCCTGATCACTTGAGGTCAAGAGTTCGAGACCAGCCTGGCAAAAATGGCGAAACCCTATCTCTACTAAAAATACAAAAATTTGGCGGGGCACAGTGGCTCACACCTGTAATCCCAGCCCTTTGGGAGGCCAAGGCGAGCGGATCACGAGGTCAGGAGATCGAGACCATCCTAGCCAACATGGTGAAACTCCATCTCTACTAAAAATACAAAAATTAGCTGGGCATGGTGGCGCATGCCTGTAATCCCAGCTACTCGGGAGGCTGAGGCAAGAGAATCGCTTGAACCAGGAAGTCAGAGGTTGCAGAGAGCCGAGATGGTGCCACTGCACTCCAGCCTGGCAACAGAGCGAGACTGTCTCAAAAAAAAAAAAAACAAAAGATGTAACCCCTACCCTCCAGGATGTCACAGTCTAATAGGGAAACAGGCAAACAGACGATTATAGGGTGATCAGGGCTATGACCTATGACAGAGAGAAGTCCACACTGCCAAAGAGACAAGAGGTAAGGAGTTGGGGTGTGGTGGTACAACAGGAAGCTACAATTGGAAAGATGTTAAGAGCAGACAAGGGGGAGCAAAGGGCATTTCAACAAATTTATTATTCTAGAGAAGAGACAGAAAAATAAATTGGTAAAGAAATAACCATCAAAAATCTATAGCCTGACTGATTCCATGAGATTAAAAGTAACTCAAGAAGGTTTTATGCTATCTTATCAAAAGGTCTGGGTTTTGTGGCTTCATTTTGTTTTCAGATAAAAGGTTTGGCTCTTAAGTCACATGTGACTGCAGAATCCACAAAGTATGTCTTAGTTTGATCATTTTCAAAAAGAGACACTTATCCCATAACTGCCACTACCTGACTATAAGGATAACAGATGATAACTTTCTCTAAGAGAGTGAAATGATGTTTTATCCAAAGTTACTTAATAATAGAAGAATGGCTCAGTAACTCAAATCACTGGAATTACCACCATTCTTCACCACTTGCTGCTGAACTGTGGGCATTTAAATGCCAAGCATCAGGCTGACCGCAGTGGCTCATGCCTGTAAATCCCAGTGCTTTGGGAGGCCAAGGCGGGAGGATTGCTTGAGCCCAGGAGTGTGACACTAGCCTGGGCAACATAATGACACTCCATCTGTCTCCACAATTTTTTTTTTTTCTTTAGACTGAGTCTCTGTCTGTCCCCAGGCTGGAGTGCAGTGGCGCCATCTCGGCTCACTGCATCCTCCGCCTCCTGGGTTCAAGCGATTCTCCTGCCTCAGCCTCCCAAGTAGTTGGGACTACAGGCGCATGCCAGCACACCCGGCTAATTTTTGTACTTTTAGTAGAGACAGGGTTTCAACATGTTAGCTAGGATGGTCTCAATCTCTTGACCTCGTGATCCACCTGCCTCGGCCTCCCAAGGTGCTGGGATTTACAGGCATGAGCCACCGCACCCGGCCCACAAAAAAATTTAAAAATTAGCCAGGCATGGTGGCGCATGCCTGTATTCCCAGTTATTCAGGGGGCCTGATGTGGTAGGATCACCTGAGCCTGGCAGGTCAAGGCTGCAGTGAGCTGTGATCATGCCACTGTACTTCAGCCAGGGCGACAGAGCAAGACCCTGTCTCAAAAATAAATAAATAAATAAATAAATAAATAAATAAATAAATAAATAAATGCCAACACTCACAAAGTATTACAGGGAATAAAATAAGGTATTGCCTTTTATGTGGCAAATGACCTTCCTGATTACTAGTAAGTGATGTTAGAAAGTTCTACCTAAATACCTTTGTGAAAACAAGTTCGAAAAGGCAAATCACTCTATCATTCTGAGAATATCCAAGTAGAATGAAATCACGGCTTCCCACTTTGAGCAACTGCTGTTTCAGAAGCTAGAGTCATAGTAGTATAATCAAACTCATGTTGGTAATAAATGAAACAGGCCAGTTTTCTACTGGTTTCACTTTAGCTTAGGGCATGACTGTCCCTGCTTCCTAAGTTACTCTAAAACAAGGCAAAACCCACTAGATAACTGCCTTTAGTGGAAAGACTAACTCAATAGTGAGCTGACTGTAGAGTCAAAGTTCAGCATGCTAGCATTTTATGAGATTCATTACAACTGAAGTTTAAGTCATACTTTAAAGCTCATCCTTAATAATATATGAGTTTTTAGAAAGCAAAAATTATGATACTTAGAGAACACTAAAGTCTCTTGGGATGAAGCAGGGGGAAAGAAATCTAAGTTATTAGTCTTAATATGAAGCATATATAATACATAATAAAGCTGTTGGTGAATACATGCAAAATGTACTGTCCTCTGCCATATAGTACAAGATATCTGATAGGACAGCAAATGAAAATAGACTTGCATTGAGCCCTCCTTTGGACCTGGTATTGCAGGGAACAGATGCAGAGAGAAATACACTAATCCCTGACTTCAAGGAGCTTATGGCCCAGTGAGGGAAAACAAAATCAAACAGACAATTACAACAGAGGGTGACAGTGCCTATGAGAGAGGTTAGCACAGGAGGATAAGGTTAAGCCTAACCCAGCTGGGGGCTGGAAGGAGTAAGAGTTATGCTGGCAAAGAAAAAGAAAGGGCTTTTCTGGCAAAGGGAACACTTGTGTATTGGCATTGAGATTAAAGATAACCCAGCAGTGAAAGTGGAGACATAAGCAAGGACCAGCGACAAAGGACCTCATATGCCATGCTAGGGAACTTGGAATTTATTCTGTAGACCACTGAAGAATTTAAGTCTTATTAATGGACATCTAATACCGTGTAGCAAGGCCACACTTAAAAATACATATGGGGCCCCTACTATGAACTAGATGGTAGGAACTCAATGGTGAAGCAAACAGACATGATTTCTGCAATCAACGTTCCTAATGTAAATGATTTTACGATAAAAAAAATTGTAAATTATAATAAATGCTATGAAAAAATGGTGCTTTGTGAGAGCTACAGAGATGGAGGCAGCATGGATGGGAATGACACATGTAACTTGGATACGGTCAAAAGTGGCCTCTTAAATTGAAGAGTTGACATTTAAACAAAGACTGGAAGAAAGGGAGCACTCCAGGCAGGGGGAAATAATACGTGGAAAGTCCATGGAAGTGATAAATAGTTTGGCATGTTCAAGGAAATGAAAGAGAGCCAGTGTGGCTAGGGTATAGAGGGCAAGGCAAAGAATGGCACAAAATGAATCTGGAGAGGCACTAGAACATACAAAATCTTGTAGGCCATGGTGAAGAATTCAGATTTTGTTATAAGTGCAGGAAACTACTGAGGAGTTTTAAACGGGAATGACAGGATTTGAAAATTTTTGAAGATCATTCTTGATACCGGATGCAGAATGCACTGAAAGAGACAAAAATGGAAGTAGAAGACCAGTTAGAATGCTACTACAATTATACAGGGAAAGACGGTTACTTAGCGCAGGACTGTAACAGTGAAGATGAAAAGGTATGGGTGGATTCTAGACATATTCCGAAGGTAGAATCAAAGGGTTTACAGACAGATCGAATATAAAGCGTAAGAGAAAGGGAGAACTCAGGAATGACTGCTAGGTTTCTGGCCTGAGGAACTGAATTGATACTGAGATGGGAAACACTGGGGAAGAATGGAAGGGACGACTGGTTCAAGGGAGAAATCAAGAGTTTTTCTCTTTTCTTTTTTTAACATGTTAAGTGTAGTAGGCTGAAAAATGGCCTCCAAAGCTAGTAGGTCCTAATCCTGGAACCTATAAATGCCTTATATGGGAAAAGGGCCTTTGCAGGTGTGACTAAGTTAAGGATCTTGAGATGGGGGGATTATCCTGGGTTAGTTAGGTGGGCCCTAAACACAATCACACATATCATTATAAGAAGGAGGCAGAGGAAGTTTTCACAGACAGAAAAGAAGACAATATGACTCTGGAGGCAGAGACTGGAGTGATACAGTCACGAGTCAAGGAATGCCAGCAGCCACCAGAAGCTAGAAGAGCCAAGGAATGGATTCTTCCCTAGATCATCCATAGGGAATGTGGCCCTCCTGACACCTTGATTTCAGCCCAGCAATATTAATTTTTGGCCTATAAAACTGTGAAATAATAAATTTCTGTTGTCTTAAGCCACGAAGTTTGTGGTACTTTGTTACAGCAGCCACAGGAGACATACATGAAGTTTGAGATGCCTGTAAAGCATCCAAACAGAGATTTCAAATAAGCTGTTGGTTTAAGAATCTGAAGTTCAGAAGTTAAAGTTATTGTGTATGTATGTGTGTGTATATACATATTTATGTATGACAGAGAGTCTCACTGTTGCCCAGTGTGGAGTACAGTGGAGCCATCATAGCACACTGTAACCTCAAACTCCTGGGCTCAAGCAATCCTCCCGCCTCCGCCTCCTGAGTAGCTCAGGCATGCGCCACCCTGCCCAACATAGAGACAAAGTCTCACTATGTTGCCCAGGCTGGTCTCAAACTCCTGGCCAGAAAATGCTGGCATTACAGATGTAAGCCACTGTGCCCACACAAGAATTATTAGCTTAAATATTCCTTAAGCTTTGAAAGTTGTATTCATGGCTGGGCACAGTGGCTCACGCGTGTAATCCCAGCAATTTGGGAGGCTGAGGTGGATGGATCACTTGAGGTCAGGAGTTGAGACCAGCCTGGCCCCAACGTGGCAAAACCCCGTCTCTACTAAAAATAAAAAAATGAGCCGGGCGTGCTGGCATGAACCTGTGGTCCCAGCTACTTGGGAGGCTGAGGCAGAGGTTGCAGTGAGCCAAGATCATGCCACTGTACTCCAGCCTGTGTGACAGAGCGAGACTCCATCTCAAAAAAACACAAAGTTGTATTCATACCTCCAGGTCCTTTCGAATGCTCTCAAACTCTTCAATGTCATCAAGCTTTAGCTCTAGGCGTGTTGGTTTTCGTCTCAGCATACTGAAGTCAACACTAAGGGCCAAACCCAGTGAACTATTAGCTGTTAAAAATGAAAGAGAGGAGGAAAATCTGATGGTGATAAAGTCTCAGATACAAAACATAAAATCAATTTGCAAGCATGTATACTAAAGTGAATGGAAGTATTAAAAATTTATTTGAATTCACACATAGACTTCGAAAGTCTTTTTTTTTTTTTTTTTTTTTTAAAGAGATAGGATCTTGCTCTTCGCCCAGGCTGGAGTGCAGTGGCATGACCTTAGCTCACTACAGCCTCAGCTTCCTGGGCTCAAGCAATCTTACTGCCTCAGCCTCCAGAGTAGCTGGGACTACAGGCGTACACCACCATACCTGGCTAATTTTTGTGTTTTTTGTAGAAATGGGATCTCTCTCTGATGCCCAGGCTGGTCTCAAACTCTTGGGCTCAAGTGTTCCTCCCTCCTCATTTTCCCAAAGTGCTGGCATTATAGGCAAGAGCTACTATACCCAGCCAGCTTCTAAAGTCTTTAGGTATGTGATTATTACATTTTTATTAGATTATGGAGATCTACAGCTCTGTAAAATCAAAAACTCTTTCTGTAAGAATTTAAAATAGCAAACTGCCTATAAGAGAGAAATTCTAGGCAACCATCACTTTAATCTCATGTTCCAGTCACATTCAAAGAAATACTCTAGCTAAAAGAATAAACTATCACATCTTAGTATAGTTATAGGAGAAAGTGGACAAACCAGTGAATTTAATCTACTCTACATGAGAATTGTCAGAGATTTGTGATCACTCCTGAATGCTAAAATAAGTTTGCTAAATCTCAGAAAAACTCCAACTCACCAATTCACAGGATTATCCTCAGCATCCAAACAGATCTTTAATGTGTACGTCATTCATTAAACAAACACTTCTTGTGCTCCAGCTACAGAGTTAAAAGGTACAGTCATAATCTGTGGGGAAAACAAAAGAGAAAACTGTGATATCATGTAATGAGAACCCTGATGAGGATACTGGCACTGGCATCACACAGGCACCTAATCCAGTCTGGGCTGAGTGTGGGGTGGACAAGGATGTCAGGCAAGCCTTCCTGGAGAAAACGATGTCTTAGTTGACTTCTGAAGGGCAGGCAGAGAGAAGAGTGCACAAGGAGGCTCAAGTACAGCTTCGGTAACATAGCAAGACCCTGTCTCTACAAAAAAGTAAAAAAAATAGCTGGGCTGGTAGTGTGGACCTGTAGTCCTAGCTACTCAGGAGGCTGAGGTGGAAGGAGATCACTTGAGCCCAGGAGTTTGAGGTTGCCACAGTGAGCCATGACCTCACCATGAGACCCCAACTCAAAAAAAAAAAAAAAAAAAAAAAAAAAAAGAAAAGAAAAGAGGCTCAAGAGAGCATTCCACAGCCTGAAATCCCAAGGTAATACTATGTTAATGAAAACCATTTTGTTTTGTTTTGTTTTTGAGAAAACACAACCCCCCCAATTGAGTTTAATATCTGTTGATGGCATCATTTGTATATTCTCCACAGCATCCCCTAGAGTGTATCTATAAAAACAGTCAGTAAATGTTTGTTGAATAAAAGGTGAGATCATTCTTGAGCACCGTGCTGTTTTTCCATTCCCATTCTTTACATTCTTATTTTAACACAAAAACCCTGTGAAGTTGATGAAATGATTCCTATTTCACACATGAAGTCATCGAAGCAAGCT
The DNA here is from genome assembly GCF_006542625.1 of Nomascus leucogenys. NCBI lineage: Eukaryota > Metazoa > Chordata > Mammalia > Primates > Hylobatidae > Nomascus > Nomascus leucogenys. The sequence goes on from NC_044388.1 coordinate 89,281,941, forward strand.
GTTCAGTTTGGTTAATAATTTTAGCCTCCTATAAAAATTATAAAGGTCAACATGATAAGCATTAAGTGAAAATGATGGAAGTGAAAACTCCTTGAAAGTATGTACAGATACAAATTATTACACGTATCTAGGATGAAACTAAGGACTGTGACGTATACAAAGGAAGAAACAGTTCCTTCTCCCATGAAGCTTAGGATACTACAGATGATATTATCAACACAAAACACTGGCACATTACATTTCAAATTGCTTTGTACTAAATCAGGCATTATCTTCTACCAGATTCCAATGCAGACAAATGGTAGAGAAAGCCAAAGTTCCAAAGAGGGAAAGAGAGGGATAGGGATACCTAAAAGAGGAAAAAAAAAAATCTATACATATTACCTTTTCTGCAAAATGCGAAAAACTGGCCACTAGGGAGCAGTATAGAGTAACAGTTAAAAGTGCTGGCTGTAGAGGTTAAAGGGCACAGGTTTTAATCCCACTACACCACTGATCTTGAACAATTCGTTTCATTTCTCACTAGACCTTAGTTCCCTCATCTGTATCCTACTCTGCTGTTGTAGGAAGTGAATAACGTAATGCAGAGTAAGCTCTTGGAATATTATTTGGCATTTAATAAATGTTCAATAAATAACATCTATTATTGCTGTAATTGTTCTACGGGGTTGGATGAGGATCTGGCCAGCTAGGGAAACGTCAATATTTTGAGGATCTCCCACCGCCCACGCGGGGATAAAAACCTTATCCTGTTCGTCTCTAACGCCCCAGCATCCAGCAGGGCAGAGAGACGTGCAAGGTTATCTGACACCTTCCTATCCATCATCTTACTCTCAATCTGATACAAAGACCGGGCTGAAGACAAATCAATAAAATCAGGCCGAAGCTCCTCCGCCGGGTCTTTCTTTGACTTTGGCACTAGCGGGCTCTTCTAGCTTAATCTCTCGCCGCAGCCCAAATCCACCGCCGAGCCATCAAGCTCAGAAGGGGCCCCTGGGAAGACTTCCGGACCATGGAGGAGAACAGTCCTCGTCCCCTAGCTCCAGGCCTGTGCCTCGGATCCCAGGCAAGGGTTTCTATGGTAACATGGTCCTCGGCTCCAAGAAGACGTAAACGCCCCCGTAGGCCCAGGGGACACAGCGGACCCCGGAAGCCCTTGACTCGCTCCAGAGTTCAGCCCCGAGCCGCGCGAGGCGACTCACCTACCTCTTTTCAAGCCGGCCTAGCCCCTTCCCGGAACCTCGGCTCCCCCCACGAAACTACTGCTAAGCCAACTGGACTACACTTCCCAGACTGCTTGGAGCCTCTCTCTCCGCAGAACCTCGTCTTCCGCGAGCTTTTCTTGGAGGTTCTAGGAGGGACGCCCCTCAATGCCACGACGCCATTTCCTACTACGACTTCCATCATGCTCCGCGCCGCTCCGGGGGCGGTGACCCCTCTTGGCCCACGTCCTGTCTGTGACGCACTTCCTGTCAGTGACGCACTTCTGCTCTACTGGGCGCGCGGTGGACGGTCTGAAACGGAGTGCTTGGATTTCGCTAGGGCCTGGCGGCTCCAGAGCCCAGTATGGCTTCCTCGCGAGCCTCCTCCACGGTACAGAGCCCGGGATCTCAGCTCACTCTGGCAGGGAGCGCTAAGGGGGAAGGGGATTTTTGTGGGAAGGGGCCGTTAAGGAGCGGGAGAAGGCGGTGGAGGGCTGAAGAGGAAGGCTGCGGGACTCAGTGGTGTCCTACACAGCGGACCACCGTTTTCCTGATTCCTAAGCGCTTTCGTGGACTGTAGCTTATTTGCACCTCTCCCACTAGAGCCCCAAAGGGCAAGCATCTCTTCCGACTCAACCAGTAACGGTGCTCTGAAATAGGGAAGTGTCTTGGCCAAGGTTTATGCCTTTGGCAGATCTCAGAATTTTAATGAGACCTACTAACTCCTACTACCTCACGTCTAGAAACGTTTGAAATGTATACACTTGTAATGTTGTAACTTGTTATCCTTTAGCACCGCGTTGGTTATTTTATCTATCCTTAGTATTTCCCCAGTGATGAGCAGTAATCCTGGAAGCATCATAAAACACGAGGTTGAACACTTCCAACGGAATGAAGTAAACAGATTCCAGAGCAAACCTTTCATAGGAAAATACCCGAGAGAACCTCACTGGTTTTATCAATCCTGTCAACCAAAGTGAAGGACTGAAACACCCTCCCCCTACCCTCACCTCAAATCAATGAAGAACGTCTTAAGTAGTGTCCAATTTGTCCTTTCAATTACGGAAGAAATAGGACTGTGAAACTCAGGGTGAGCTTCATCGTCTGGTGAAGTCCAGTAAATTGCCAAGATTAAACCTTAGTTTAATCCAGATCTTTGATTTAGCAGGCAACCAAAACTAAAGCACCCGATGACTTAGTTGCTCCGGTCGTGAAGAAACCACACATCTATTATGGAAGTTTGGAAGAGAAGGAGAGGGAGCGTCTGGCCAAAGGAGAGTCTGGGATTTTGGGGAAAGAAGGACTTAAAGCAGGGATCGAAGCTGGAAATATTAATATAACCTCTGGTAAGATGCAAATTGTGAGCCCATCTTTACCTCTTTGGGTAATGAATACCTTCCTAAACTTAAATATCACCAGTTTTATAATGTCAAAAAATTTCCTTTTTTTTTTTTTTTTTTTTAGACAGAGTCTTGCTCTGTTGCCAGGCTGGAGTGCAGTGGCGCAATCTTGGCTCACTGCAACCTCCGCCTCCCGGGTTCAAGCAGTTTTCCTGCTTCAGCCTCCCGAGTAGCTGGGATTACAGGCGCACACCACCACGCCTGGCTAATTTTTGTATATTTAGTAGATACGGGGTTTCACCATGTTGGTCTGGCTGGTCTCAAACTCCTGACCTTGTGATCTGCCCGCTTCGTCCTCCTAAAGTGCTGGGATTACAGGCGTGAGCCACTGCGCCCGGCAGGATTTCAATTCTTAAACTTGCAGCTATAAGGCTGTATTTTGCCTACCCCCTTATAATCATGCAGAGAGCCTTTTTCTTTTTTTTTTTTTTTTTTTTTTTTTGAGACGGAGTCTCGCTCTGTCGCCCAGGCTGGAGTGCAGTGGCGCAATCTCGGCTCACTGCAAGCTCCGCCTCCCGGGTTCACGCCATTCTCCTGCCTCAGCCTCTCCGAGTAGCTGGGACTACAGGCGCCTGCCACCACGCCCGGCTAATTTTTTTTGTATTTTTAGTAGAGACGGGGTTTCACCGTGGTCTCGATCTCCTGACCTCGTGGTCTGCCCGCCTCGGCCTCCCAAAGTGCTGGGTTTACAAGCGTGAGCCACCGCGCTCGGCCGAGAGCCTTTTTCTTACAATCTGTTATATAGTTTTTCTTCTATGAGTGAGCAGTCTTATCAAAAATTCAGTGTACATTTGGATTCAGATTGATTCCATTTGTCTTCTGGAGATCTAACATAGTTCTGGCATTCGTTTGCAGCTAGAGTGGTTCATGATATTCTCCCTTTTGAAGTTTTCCAATTATTTTTTACCCAAAGTGAAATCTTTTTTGTGCGTGTGTGACAGGGTCTCACTCTCTTGCCCAGGCTGGAATGCAGTGGCATAACCTTGGCTCACTGCAACCTCTGCCTTTTGTGTTCAAGTGATTCTTCTGCCTCAGCCTCCCGATTAGCTGAGATTACAGGTGCCTGCCACCACACCCAGCTAATTTTTGTATTTTTAGTAGAGACAGGGTTTCACCATGTTGCCCAGGCTGGTCTCCAACTCCTGACCTCAAATGATCCACCCACCTCGGCCTCCCAAAGTGCTGGGATTACAGGCGTGAGCCACTGCACCTGGCTGAGTTATCTTTTTTTATTATAAAAGTAATAGTGGCCAAGCCTGGTGGCTCACACCTGTAATCCCAGCACTTTGGGAGGCTGAGAAGCGGGAGTCTGGCTTGAGCCCAGGAATCCAAGACCAGCCTGGGCAAATAGTGATACCCCATCTCTACAAAAAGTAGAAAATTAGCCGGGCATGGTGACATGTGCCTGTATTCCCAGCTAACTGGGGTTCTGAGGTGGGAGTTCAAGGCTGCAGTGAGTCATGACTGTGCCACTGCACTCCAGCCTGAACAACAGAGCGAGACTCTGTCTCAAAAAAAGTTAGTTATTTTTCTTTTAAAAGATCAATGTATAAATGTGTGAAGTAGAAAATCCTATATTTTTTAAATTAATTGATTGTATATCTTTCTGAGAATTTTAATACAGGTATAAAAATATGTAATTTTTTCCATAAATGAAAACATGATATAAATTGTTGTATAACCCCCATTTTTCATTTTATATACCATTGAGGATATCTTTCCATGTCAGTAATGAGAGGTCTACTATATTTTTAAAATAAAATTATGCATATTTGTCCTAAGAAGTTCAGACAATACCAAAGGGCATAAAATGAAGACTCCTCTGCAGTAGGGACATCTGTCAGGTTTCTCATTGATCCTCCCACACATTTTCTAAACACATGCACTGTAGCCTAGTGACTTTTTAAACTTTTTATACTATCTTAAATATAACGTCACCACTGTACCTCTCATTTTTTATCACACTTACATTTTGGTATGGGTTTCAAAACTATTGCTAGATTATCCAGAAATCCTTATAGTTGTGGAACTCTCATTTTCATGGTAATTATTTGCAGTTTACCAGTTAATTATTTGTTAAGTATCCCTATACTGGGTCTCCTTTAGAGAATAAATAGCTTTGGCCGTTGTTACAATAATGTTTCTGTTACATCTTCTGGATAGACAGCCTAGTTAACTCTTTGCAAAAGATGTTCTGTACTCTTACTTGCTGGTCTCAGCCAAAGTGTGTGTTTATATAGGCGTAAAGTTAATAAATGAAACAAGAGGTGGCTTGAACCATTTTCTTGCCTTTTGAAGCTGTGTCATTTAGGTTTATGTGTTTGGCATAATTTAATAAACTGAAAAACAGTAAACTATAAAATGTGTAATAGACAGTTACTTTTCCCTCAGGGCATACACAGACTGCAGTTACTAGAAATTATTTCTCTCTATTTGAAGAAGATCTGCTGATGTTGCCTGTTTTCTTTTTAATAGGAGAAGTGTTTGAAATTGAAGAGCATATCAGCGAGCGACAGGCAGAAGTATTGGCTGAGTTTGAGAGAAGGAAGCGAGCCCGGCAGATCAATGTTTCCACAGATGACTCAGAGGTCAAAGCTTGCCTTAGAGCCTTGGGGGAACCCATCACACTTTTTGGAGAGGGTCCTGCTGAAAGAAGAGAAAGGTTGCCTTTCTAAATATTTACTTTTTTTCTTTATTATAATCACAGGGTTCTATTCCAAATTTTGGTTGATCATTTAGTTGAACTTTAATAGAATGTCTCAAATCATGTTAACAATATCTTACTGTGTTTATATGAGTTAGCCCATAATCTGTCTTAGGCCAATTTTTACTCCACTATTAATTTTTCTTTTTTGTGTTTGTTTGTTTTTGTTTTGTTTTGTGTTTTGAGACGGAGTCTTGCTCTGTCACCCAGGCTTGAGTGCAGTGTCGTGATCTCAGCTCACTGCAGCCTCCACCTCCCGGGTTCAAGCGATTTTCCTGCCTCAGCCTCCCAAGTGGCTGGGATTACAGGCACCTGCCACCATATTTTTTTTTTTTGTATTTTCAGTTATTTTTTATATTTTTGTATTTTTAGTAGAGACAGGGTTTCACCATGTTGGCCAGGCTGGTCTTGAACTCCTAACCTCAAATGATATACCCACCTTGGCCTCCCAAAATGGTGGGATTACAAGCGTGAGCCTTCATGCCTGGCCCGTTTTTCTTTATAGACTGGGAAGAGGGTGCTAACGTGCCCCCTTGCCTCCCCTCCCTAGTGCGAGTTTTGAATTGGATAAACATTTGTCGTTGGGCTTGAAAATTGAGACATCAAATGCATTCTATATCAATGACATAAAACAATGATAAATGTTTTTTGGATTTTATTGAAGAGGGGTACCGTCCTCGGATAATGCCCTCTTGTTATTTTCAGGTTGCGAAGTCTTTTAGTTGTGGTCTAGTCACACACAATTATGAGGAGCCCCTCTGGTCTCTCTGTCCACTGTCTCATCTCCCCTTCATCATCCAGCTTGTTGGAAGGGTTTTTTCTATTACTCCCTTGAGGTCTTTACCCTTATTTACTCTTCAACCTGCTGCAAACTGACCAACCCCTACCACATTAAAATTGCTCTTTATTAAGATCACCAATCCACCTTTACTAAGAATAGCCCTAGTATACTGCCAGCCACTCCCTCCTTGAAATACTCCCTCCTTGAACTACTCCCTTTCCTTCACTCTCCTAAGACCAAATCCTCTTGATTTTCCTCTTCTCTCACTAGCTAATTCTTCTCACTTACCTTCTAAACCTCTTTTTCTCTGCCTGCCCTTTACAGGCTGTCTTTTCCTCTACTTGCCCTTGGTGATCAGCTCTACTCCCATGGCATCATTCACTGTGTGTTCTGATGATTCCCAAATCTCTCATTGCAGCTCAGGTATCCCACAGGTACTTCAAACTTGAGACATCTGAATTGAAATATTTCCCCACCTCTCTCCTATACTCATACAATTCTTAGTTGAAAATCTGCCTAGCCTCCTTTATAATCCATTAGCAAAATCTAGTCTGTTGTACTTGTGAGATGCAACTCCAGCTATCTTCTTTGCTCTATCTTTACTGCTTTCAAATCTGCACTGTTGTGATAGCCCCAAACATGTTGTGTTAATTGCTTGCTTAAAATCCTAGATTGTCTTCTCATACTTGGAGTAAAAAACTCTTACCATGGTCTGTAAGGTCTTCAGCCTTACCCATATCACCCTTCCCCAATTTATTAGAATAGCCACATTGGTCCTTATGGAATATGCTAGTTCTTTTCATGTCTTTCATGTCTTTCCACATGATTGGTCTATTTTTATTCTTCTCTCTTGGCTTTTAGAGGCTTTTCTTCTTCCTTTTTTTTTCCTTTGAGACGGAGTTTCGCTCTGTCACCCAGGCTGGAGTGCAATGGTGCAATCTCGGCTCACTGCAACCTCCACCTCCCAGGTGCAAGCCATTCTCCTGCCTCAGCCTCCCAAGTACCTGGGACTACAGGCATGTGCCACCATGCCTGGCTAACTTTTGTATTTTTAGTAGAGACGGGGTTTCAACACGTTGGCCAGGCTGATCTCAAACTCCTTAAGTGATCCGCCTGCCTGGGCCTCCCAAAGTGCTGGGATTACAGACATGAGCCACCACGCCCAGCCTTCTTCATTTTTTATTAACCTGGATCCCTGTCAAACTTCTTATTCTTTTGTTTCAGCATAGATGCCACCTATTCAAAGAAGCCTTTCGTCACACCTAACCCCTCCGTTCCCTGTCATCGTATGTTATTTTATTAGCCTTTTCAAAGGGTATGCTTTTTTAATTATTGTTTAGTTTGTTTTTTCCACCAGCAAAGTCTATCTTATTCATTATTATGTTCCTTAAATGAATCCTTTGAGTCACTACTGCTACTATCTGAATTTCAGTCCACCGTTGTGACTCAGAGCGTCACTACAACAGTACTGTCTGATTTCCCTGCCATTATTCTTCCCTTTTAATCCATTCTTTGTACTGTTTCAGGGATCTTTCTCACCTGTAAATCCTCCTGAGCGTGGCATTAGCAATTCTTTGTGACCTGACTCCTCCTTGCATTTGCAGCCCTGTTCTTCACCAGTCCTCTTCTATGTTCCACGCTCCAGCCGTATTCAATTATTTGTGACTGCAAGCTCAACATGTTTTTCTTACCTCCAGGCCTTATTTGTTTAACCCTTTGCCTGACATTTTCTTATTCTTGACCCCCTTGACCTGATTAATTGAGGACTCAATTTACATATTACCTTTTTTTAATGAAGCTTTCCCTGATCCTCTAAGCTTAGTTAGATGCCCGTTACAAAGTCCCCTCTAGCACTCTGTGCTGACTGCTGTAGTGATAGGTAATATAATGAATTATAGTTTGCCAGCACTCTCTGTTGTTTCCCCAGGACTAAGCTACTTGAAATCAAGAACCGATTCTTAGTCATCACTGTATAGTTAGCACCTGAGTCAGTTTCCAGTACATTGTGGCACTGAGTGAAAGTTGGCAGTCTCCACAGACCAAGTGGTAGCAGTGTAGGGGCTCATTGACTCTAAACTGAATAGAGTAATTGCTTATAGTTGAATTTTGGGAATTTCCAAATAGAGAAGACTGAGTGGGAGAAACCCCACTGGGAGTTTAGCCATCCCCACTTGACTCTTAAAGAAGGTTCCTGGAGGGCTGGGCATAGTGGCTCATGCCCGTAATCCCAGCACTTTGGGAGGCTGAGGCAGGAGGATCACTTGAGCCCAGAAGTTCAAGATTTGCCTGGGCAACATAGCAAGCCCTTCTCTCTACAGAAAAATTTAAAAATTAGCCAGTTGTAGCAGTGTACCTGTAGTCCCAGCCACTCGGGAGGCTGGGGTGGGAGGATCGCTTGAGCCTAGGAGGTTGAGGCTGCAGTGATCCTTGATCATGCCACTGCACTCCATCCTGGGCAACAACAAGACCTCATCTCTTAAAAAGAGAAAAAAAAAAAAAGGTTGCTAGGTGGTTTGAACAGTGAGAGAATAGTAAAGGCTTGCTCCCATCTTAGGGGAGCTTTAATAACAGTGTTTAAAACTGTGTTAAAGTGTACTTTAAAAACAGTGTTATCTCAACCATGTTTAAATTCTGATCTTTTTTTTTTTTTTTAACAGGTTAAGAAACATCCTCTCAGTCGTCGGTACTGATGCCTTGAAAAAGACCAAAAAAGATGATGAGAAGTCTAAGAAGTCCAAAGAAGAGGTAGAACATGTCTTTAACTTCACAGTATAAACATGAAGGAAATGAGGGGATAGGTCTCTCGTTTTCTGCTTTCAATGGTTTGCTTTGCTAAGATGTTGGGGGGAAATGTCTTTGAAGGCTCTACCATTCAAGAATAGTTGCTGGTAGTAGTTTTGGTTCCTTTGTAAGTATGAATGGAGCTAAGTGAGTTTTCCAGTCAGGAAAGAATCATAGCATTCCTGGTATAACCATCTAATTACATATCATAGAAAAAAATACAGTAGAAAGTCCTATGCCTGATTTCATCCTATTACCGAACAAATTCACCTTCTGGGCAGTTAAAATGGAGAAATGACAGTTATAAGAGGAGTAGAATGCTTCAGACTTGACCTTTCTGCTCTTAATTTGCCTTTCAGTATCAGCAAACCTGGTATCATGAAGGACCAAATAGCTTGAAGGTGGCAAGACTATGGATTGCTAATTATTCGTTGCCCAGGTAAGGGGAGCCTCCAGTAGAAGAAAGAAGCATATTTTTTGTGTGTGTTTCCTCTCAGGAACTGAGGGCTTGATAAAGACTATGGTTGTTAAATGAAATTGAGGGGTAGAGTAGAGATACATGTGGGTCCTTGTTTACAACCCTGTTGCTCCTGGTGATGGTGTTTCTGTGTCGCAGGGCAATGAAACGCTTGGAAGAGGCCCGACTCCATAAGGAGATTCCTGAGACAACAAGGACCTCCCAGATGCAAGAGCTGCACAAGTCTCTCCGGGTAAGATGCTCCCAGCGATTGTCCCACATCTTAAAGGTTCTTCATGTTTATTTGATTTTTCTACTTTGGCTCACCTCTGGGAAGGTAGAGGCAACTAGAATGATTCCTCCCTGCTTGAGTTGAGCTGCTGTGACATGGGAGGAGCCATCAGTTAACGTGGCAGGAGCTTACTGTGCTTTGTACTCAGCAGAGGCCTATGGTTCTGTTCTTTATTTCTCCCTGTTAATATGCCAAAGTTTCTCTGGGGTTTTCTGTTTGTATTTAGCTGACTCAGAAGTTGTGATACTAAGACTGTAGAAAACAGCCGGGCACAATGGCTCAGTCCTGTAATCCCAGCATTTTGGGAGGCAGAGGCAGGCGGATCACTTGAGCCTCAGGAGTTTGAGACCAGCCGGGTCAACATGGTGAAACCCTGTCTCTACTAAAAATACAAAAATTTGCCAGGTGTGGTGGCATGCGCCTGTAATCCCAGGTACTTGGGAGGCTGAGATGGGAGGATTGCTTGAACTCGGGAGGCGGAGGTTGCGGTGAGCCAAGATCACGCCACCACACTCCACCCTGAGCAACACAGCAAGACTCTGTCTCAAAAAAAAAAAAAAATAGACTATAGAAAACAGCATGCTGGAGTTTCATATAACTTCATATATCAACGTATGTGTCTTCTAACAGCAGCAACAAAACCATAGAAGAATCTTGGGATGGGTTAAAACTGAAAAGCTGCTTTGTTGTTCTTTTTATGGTGGAAAAGCAAAGGAACTCTTAGATTAACCTATTACTGATCACCGTGTGTGTGTTTTTTTTCTTTTTAAGTCTTTGAATAATTTTTGCAGTCAGATTGGGGATGATCGGCCTATCTCCTACTGTCACTTTAGTCCCAATTCCAAGATGCTGGCCACAGCTTGTTGGTAAGTTCCATTTTACAATGACATTTTTTCCTAAATGGGGAACAGGCTCAGGAAAAAAATTAGCATTTGTGTTAGACGTCTGTTTCTACGTCCTCTTTCTCTGCTTCTCATGATCACACCAAACTACAGATGTCAGTCAGTGCTCTGCCTGTTGTATAATACAATGTAGCCTTGGTTTAGCCGTTCTCACTCTTCACCAGTGACCCCAGAGATCCACTACATAAAGCTCTCTGTCACATTCTTGACACTAGTGTTTTGGAACAGGTCCTGTAGTCAGTTTATAGACCAACTAGTATCCATAACTCAGTCTGGCTTTTCTTTTCCAGTTATGTGACCTCGCTAAGATACTTAATTTCTGTAAGCTTCAGTGTCCTCATCTGTAAAGTGGAATGAGGTAGTGTTTGTAAAGCATTTTGCCTTGACAGTGCCTGGTATGTAGTAAGGACTCGTTAAACGTTAATTATTGGTTTATCTTTGTTTTATTTTCTTATCACCACATATGCAGAAAACTCAGGATGTGGTAACTTTGTTGTTTTGTTTGAGTTTGGTTGTGTTTTTTTGTGGGACATGGCTATCTAATGAGAAAGGAAACTTAGATTGAATACACAGGAGCTACTTGACTAGACCGACCTTGAGACGGGTTCAGGAGAAAGCCAAGGGACTACACAAATGAGTCCACCTCTCCAAGCCTCATTACCTTCACTATAATGTTTGGTTGTTCCTGCCGTACCTACTTCACAGGTCTGTTAGAAAGATCATCCGAGATAATAGATATAAAAGTAATTTGTTGAAAAATTTCCAAAATAAGAAGTCTCTAAAAAGTTTAAGGCCAGCAAGGCACGGTGGCTTACACTTGTAATCCCAGCACTTTGGAAGGCCACAGCAGGAGGATCACTTGAGCCCAGGAGTTTGAGAACAGGCTGGGCAACAATAGTGAGACCCTGTCTCTACAAATTTTTTTTTTTTTTTTTGAGATGGAGTGTCACACTTTCGCCCAGGCTGGAGTGCAGTGGCGCAATCTCGGCTCACTGCAAGTTCCGCCTCCTGGGTTCATGCCATTCTCCTGTCTCAGCCTCCCAAGTAGCTGGGACTACAGGCGGCTGCCACCATGCCCAGCTAATTTTTGGTATTTTTAGTAGAGACAGGGTTTCACCGTGTTAGCCAGGATGGGCTCGATCTCCTGACCTTGTGATCTGCCTGCCTCGGCCTCCCAAAGTGCTGGGATTACAGGCGTGAGCCACGGCGCCTGGCCCAAAAACTTTTAAAAAATTTATTTAATTTTTTTAAATGTTAGCCAGGTGTGGTGGCATGCACCTATTAGTCCCAGCTATTCAGGAGGCTGGGTGATAGAATTGCTTGAGCCTGGGAGGTTGAGGCTGCAGTGAACTGTGATTACGTTACTGCACTCCAGCCTAGGTGACAGAGTGACACTCTTTCTCAAAAAAAAAAATTTAAATACTTTGTAATCAGCAAAATACTATTCATATTTAAGGATAGTATCACTATTAATATTAGTATTATTGGATAGTTTAATTTGCCCCACCTTCCCTCACAAGCGGATGCAAAAGTTAAGGAGAATGGCTACTGGTGTAGTGTTGATTATAGTCCAGTAAAAGCCTCTGGTTGCGTGCGGGCTGGAGGTAGCTTTTTCTTCTATAACCCTTCCAACTATAAGGCTTTTATTTTTCTGTCAGCCATTGTAAAGTTTACTGGGGGTGAGAAGAGATCGTCCTTTAGTAATATTACCAAGGTACCTTTTCCTTCCCAGACCAACCCTGGCTGAGATGCTTTCCTTTGTATTTGATAGGAGTGGGCTTTGCAAGCTCTGGTCTGTTCCTGATTGCAACCTCCTTCACACTCTTCGAGGTAAGTTAGAGTCTTATCCAAATCTCAGTCTTTTTCCCAGTGTGAACTCAGTTAAGCCTTAAATTCTGCTTGACACTCAGACCCCATATACACAGCATTAATTCTTGATTTGATTTGACTTGGTTTCCTCTGGCTTCAAGACTGGACTATCACAACTTCCTACACATCTGCTTTTCTCTCATGTCCAGTCACACTCTGGCATTTTATAATCTCTAAACCAAAAACCACAATGGGTTTTTTTGTGTTTTGCTTTTTTAAAAAATATAATTTAAATATTAGCTTAAATTAAAATAGTTGATGTTTTAATAGTTGAATAGTCACTTTAATATTCTGTATGTCCACATGTTCCCTAGTATATACTTACCTGTGATGTTCATCATAGTCTGTATTTGTACATGGGTTATATCGAGAGGCAGGAACCTTTTAACTTGCATCTCTTACACTCCTTTAGGGCATAACACAAATGTAGGAGCAATTGTATTCCATCCCAAATCTACTGTCTCCTTGGACCAAAAAGATGTCAACCTGGCCTCTTGTGCGGCTGATGGCTCTGTGAAGCTTTGGAGTCTGGACAGGTGAATATCACTGTTCTGTGGCCCATACTGCCATCACTAAAGTAGATGTTTGATTGGTTGGACCCCAGGACCTCAGGTTAAAAATCTGGCATTTAGGCCATGCGCAGTGGCTCACACCTTAAGGCTGAGGCAGGAGAATTGCTTAAACCCGGGAGGTGGAGGTTGTGGTGAGCCGAGATTGCACCACTGCACTCCAGCTTGGGTGACAGAGCAAGACTACATCTTGAAAGAAAAAAAAATCTGGCATTTAACCCCCAAGATGGTTTAAGAGTCAAGGTAACTTAGTATGAAAATGAAGTAAGTGGAAGACTGAAATTATTAGGCCTTTTCTTACTAAAGGAGTTATGTCAGTTTTTTCTTACCTGTTAACTTTGGATCTTGATTTTTGCCTATAGCCTAGTGACCACTATTTCCTAGCTCCATTTATTCCAGAAAGATTCAGCCTACCTCCTACATGATAGATTAACAACGAACTAAAGATAATATTCTTGGCAGTTCATTGGTTCTTAGCAAACAGCCACAGGGGAGAGGAAAGTGAGGTTCTGTCTAGCAGTATTACCAAGGAGATGTCTCCTCCCAACAGCATCATCCTTTACCTGGAATGTATTTTCCAACTACAACAGTTTTTAAAAATGTGTTTATATGATTGTTTTCCAAAAAAAAAAAATTTGGAAGCACCCTGTTGGCCAAAAGCCATCTGAATTTAATTGTTAATTTTCTTTCTTTGGGAAAACACATGAAGGTTTTTACTTGAGAATTTTTATAAGAGCTAATTAGTGTCTTCACTCCTCACCAGACAGGGTCTCACTTATGAGCACAGCAGGTTTTAATTGGCTTTGGTAATACTTAGCAATATTTATTCCCCTCGGGCTTTGGCTTGTTCTGTGTATGCACATTGACAAAGTTCCCTTTTTAATTGCCCTCCTTAGAGTTCATGTTTATTTCCTTTTGCTGATGTTCAGATCTTTTGGTGGTTGCTGGGTAGCAGAATTTAATGGCCACCAAAAGGAGACTAAGCCTCGTCTCTATTTAGGAGTTCCTTTTTCATTTGGATCTTGGAACAGGCCTAAATTTGAAAAAGGTTTGTCTGTAATCCACTTGTGCCAAAACTGTGTGATTTCTGTGTCCTTATATCTCTTCCAAAGCATGTTTTCTTTCTAGAATCCAGGTACTCCTTTGGTGCAGAATGACTATTTTGCTTATTGGGCCAAAGCATTTTACAAGTGTAGTTACAATTTAGCCTCTCGTGTTGTACAGAATGGGTATATCTGCACAAAAGGTAATCAGTTTTGTGAATATTTATATGTCTATAAAATTGTTTATATGTTTGGTTCCTTTCCAGTGATGAACCAGTGGCAGATATTGAAGGCCATACAGTGCGTGTGGCCCGGGTAATGTGGCATCCATCAGGACGTTTCCTGGGCACCACCTGGTGAGCCGTCCTGTTATTGTTTTATCCATACAGGCCTGTGGCATCTTCTTAACCCTTTATGGCTATCTGCCAGGTAAATTTTTAGAGCAGAGATCTTCAGGTAGGATTTTCTTAGGCTGCAGGGAATTGGAATCAGAGGAGAATGTTTAATATAGTGAGGGCTAAGTATATTTGCCTTTTTTTTTTTTTTGAGGTGGAGTCTCACTCTGTCACCCAGGCTGGAGTGCAGTGGCACGATCTCGGCTCACTGCAACCTCCGCCTCCCGGGTTCAAGTGATTCTCCTGCCTCAACCTCCTGAGTAGCTGGGACTACAGGCACGTGCCACCATGCCCAGCTAATTTTTTTATTTTTAGTAGAGACAGGGTTTCACCATGTTGGCCAGGCTGGTCTTGAACTCCTGACCTCAGGTGATCTTCCCGCCTCAGCCTCCCGAAGTGCTGGGATTATAGGTATGAGGTAACCCGCCCAGCCATATTTGCCTTTAAATTACAATTAATCTGAAATTTCAGAGTTACAAATTACCAGAAAACAAGGATTTTCACTCTTGTCCAATGCTACAGGTATATAAGTCTCCCTTCCTGGTTCTGTAAGTTGAGGGAGGCTAGAATCTGTTAGAGAACTTTTCCATTAAGCTATAATTAACATACAATGGAATGGATTTATTTTAAGTGTACAGTGCTGTCAGTCTTTACAAATGCGTACCATTCCTGTGACCCACACCCCTGTCAATATAGAGAACAGTCCATCACCCCAGAAAGGTCCCTCATGCCCTTTTCCAGCGAACTCCCCCTTCTAAAGCAACTGCTGATCTGACTTCTATCACCAGAAATTAATTATGTCTATTCATACTGTGAATTCATTTGTGGCAGGCTTCTTTCATTCAGCATAACATTGTTAAGAGTCATTCATGTTGTTGCATGTATCAGTAATTCCTTGTTACTGCTGGGGGTTATTCATTTTTATGGCTGTGCCATAGTTTATCCATTCTCCTGTTGATGGACACTTGGGCTGTTTCCAGGTTTGGGCCAGTCAGAATGAAGCTGCTATAAATATTCTTGTACCAGGCTTTTTGTGGACATGAGTACAATTGTTGGGTCATAGGGTAGAGGTATTAGATGTATATTTAACTTTTTCTAAACTCCCCACCAGTTTTCCAAAATGGTTACACCATTTTACATTCCTGGAATTCTGGTTACTTCACATCCCTGTTAACATTTGGTGTTGTCAGTCTTACCATTTTGCCCAATCTAGCAGGTGTGTAGTGATTTCCCATGATTTTCATTCTTATTACCCTGATCACTATTGCTCTTGAGTGCTCTGTCATATGCTTTGCTTGTTTTTTTTTAATTGAGTTTGTCTCTTTTGTCTTTATTTCCATGTGCATAGTCAGTTATACCACCTTGTATTGAAGAGACTTTCCTTTCTCTGTTGGAATTGTTTCAGTACCCTTGTTGAAAATCATCTGACCATATATGTGTGGTTATTTCTGTACTTCCTATTCTCTTCCATTGATCTATTTGTGTATGAGTGATTTTTGTATCCCCAACATCCAATTTAGGGCCTAGTAAATGTATAAATGCTTGATGAATGAAAGAATGTAACAGTGGAGGCAGAAAGAAGGCAACAGAGTCTTTGCGGGGCCATTCTTGGGGAATCCTGTTATTAAAATAGCCACTAGGTTGAGCGTGGTGGTTCACACCTATAATCCCAGCACTTTGGGAGGCCAAGGTGGGTGAATCACCTGAGCTCAGGAGTTCGAGACCAGCCTGGCCAACATAGTGAAACCCCATCTCTATGAAAAATACAAAAATTAGCTGGGCATGGTGGCGCACACCTGTAGTCCCAGCTACTCAGAAGGCTGAGGCAGGAGAATGGCTTGAACCCGGGAGGTGGAGGTTGCAGTGACCCAAGATTGCGCCACTGTGCTCCAGGCTGGGCAACAGAGTGAGACGCTGTCTCAAAAAAAAAAAAAAAAAAAAAAGCCCTAGAGGTTTACAGCGATTCCATGGTTTTCAGCTAGCACCTAAGGCAGATAAGCTTAGTTGTCGAGTCATCGTTTATGTCAGAAAGGAGCTTCCTGTTAATATGGTTATATGAATAGTTTCAGAAGCATTAATAACTTAAGCTATAATGACTTATAATACTTTATGTGTTGTAGAAACTGAATAAATACCAGCTGGTTGATTGTTAGTGTGATTTGGTTTTAGCTATGACCGTTCATGGCGCTTATGGGATTTGGAGGCTCAAGAAGAGATCCTGCATCAGGAAGGCCACAGCATGGGTGTGTATGACATTGCCTTCCATCAAGATGGCTCTTTGGCTGGCACTGGGTAAGGCTTCTCCCATGTAGCCAGGGGCAGCTCAGTACTCTCACCTCTTACGTATACCTGCTTCCACAGAGAACTGGATTCAAAGTGTTCATTTATAAATTATTTTTTCAGGGGACTGGATGCATTTGGTCGAGTTTGGGACCTACGCACAGGACGTTGTATCATGTTCTTAGAAGGCCACCTGAAAGAAATCTATGGAATAAATTTCTCCCCCAATGGGTAAAATAAACACTGAATGAGGGGTGAAAAAGGGTTCTGGGTCAGCAGGTACTCTATTTCTAACTTCAATACTGCATCCAATCCACAGCTATCACATTGCAACCGGCAGTGGTGACAACACCTGCAAAGTGTGGGACCTTCGACAGCGGCGTTGCGTCTACACCATCCCTGCTCATCAGAACTTAGTGACTGGCGTCAAGTTTGAGCGTAAGCTTTCCTCCTATTTTAGGTCTAAATGACACAGACAAACAGCATTGTGTTCCTGTGGAATGCAGGCCAGGCTTTAGCTTAACTGAGAAGTAGAACAGGAGAGAATTTGACCTACTGGTAAAGGAGCAAATTATAATTTCCTTCCCCCTGCCATACCCTTAGATCTGTGGGAAAGCATGCTTCTCATTGCAGGAAGTAAAGACGACTTTCATGAGTGCTTTGCTTCATTCTTTCTTCCATGGATGCTCTGAGCACTGAATCCTTAATATTATTCTGAACAGATTCTCGGTCAGGGAATGAGCCAAAAGACCTTACTGTTATTTGTTCCCTTAAGTCTGTAGAAATAGGTTTTTTTAAAAATAGTATGTTTTTTTAAAATAGTATGTTTTTGCAGACTTTTGTGCTTTTGTCTTCTCTTTTGAATACTTGAATTCCTCTAGCAATTCCCCTTCTCTTCTGCTGTAGCTATCCATGGGAACTTCTTGCTTACTGGTGCCTATGATAACACAGCCAAGATCTGGACGCACCCAGGCTGGTCCCCGCTGAAGACTCTGGCTGGCCATGAAGGCAAAGTGATGGGCCTAGATATTTCTTCCGATGGGCAGCTCATAGCCACTTGCTCATATGACAGGACCTTCAAGCTCTGGATGGCTGAATAGATGACAATGGAAAAAGGACTTGAACCTCAAGCTCTCTCTAAGGAGCCGTTTTCCGCAAAAGAGAAGAATTGAAGTGTTTAGTTCTATCATGTTTTCTGCAATTACGATGCGTAGACCCTCAGTAGAATTGGACTTCATGTCAGCCCCCACTCCAGGCAGGCAGCCCAATCCCTAGGTGATGGTGAGCCCCTCTCATGGTTGAAAATTTATTACTTTTTTACGCCCTGCCACGAACTGTGTAGACATTGTTTTTATTAATCTTTTGTTTGGCCAGGCATGGTGGCTCACGCCTGTAATCCTAGCACTTTGGGAGGCCGAGGTGGGTAGATCGCTTGAGCTCAGGAGTTCAAGACTAGCCTGGGCAACATGGCAAATGCTGTCTCTACAAAAAAATACTAAAATTAGCTGGTCGCAGTGGCTTGTGCCTGTGATTCCGGCTACTTGGGAGGCTGCGGTGGGAGGGATGCTTAAGCCTGGGAGGCGGAGGTTGCAGTGAGCCGAGATTGCACCATTGCACTCTAGCCTGTGTGACAGAGCAAGACCCTGTCTCAAAAAAAAAAAAAAAAATTTGTTCGAATGCCTTATAGCCTTCCTCGCAGCACCCAGGATTGTGACTGACTCTGCATTTTTAATTCTTGAAACTTGGCTTTCCATAACATGGTACATGCTTCAGGACTACATGTGACCCAGAGAGCAAGGTGGCTGAACTATAGTCTGGAAGCCCTCAGGTAAAGAGGCACATCTCACCACTCATTGGTTAAACAGTGCATCATAGGGAGCACTTTTCCTTTCCCTGGAGAATGGGATATGAAGCAGTAGACCGCAGCCACGCCGATGGTCATGCAGTGAAGAAGATTTCACCTCTTCCTGTTGAGTTTGCTTGGAATGCTGACTGCATCAGGCAACTCTGAACTGAACATTTGCTTTGTCAGAAAATATCTTTTATTTTACTTTGAAATTTGGCAACGTTCATGTTACCCCAAAGCAAAACCATTGTGTCAGGAGTCAAACAAATGTTTAGAAAGCAAACATGTCTCTATTGTACAACCTCCTTTCTGTTGGCTATTTAAAGGATGTACTTCGTGTATTAAAGGGTACTTTAACGAAAAAAACCCTAATGGGTATTCCTAAACCTAAACCTTTTCTTTATTCCACATTTGCTACGGTAAAATCCTGTTACAAAACTACCCTGTAAAGAATTATTTTCTATAGTTAAGCATTTTTTGAATCATAGCCATTGGTCCATAGAGGTCTCCTTTTTTTGGTTTGGGATATAATGGATGATCTCAAATATGGATTACTCTGATTTGTGTCTCCCTTAGCACCTTGTCAACAATTTTTTTAAAAATAGAGGGCTGTTTGCATTGTGGGCCAGACTACCAGTAAGCCAGGCCTGGACTCAGTTACAATTCTTACTTGTCTGTCATGCACCTCTTTTCACCTCAACTATACAACCTCTGAACTCTCAAATTACACAGTAAATTCAAAAACATATATAGGAATTTGGAAGAAGAAAAGGTTGTCTATGGAGGAGAGTTATTAAAGAAGGGCTCCTTGGCCGGGCACGGTGGCTCACACATGTAATCGCTTGAACCTGGGAGGCGGAGGTTGCAGTGAGCCAAGATCATGCCGTTGTACTCCAGCCTGGGCAACAGAGCAAGACTCCATCTCAAAAAAAAAAAAAACTTAATTTGCTGTTGCAGAGAGGTTGACAATGGCTTTGGTCAGCTCTATTCTGTGGACTCTGAATGTGTGATATATAGCCAAACAACTGGGTTGTTTTGTTTCATTTTGAGACAGGGTCTCCCTTTGTCACCCAGACTGGTGTGCAGTAGTGCGAACACAGCTCACCACAGCCTTGACTTCCTGTGCTCAAATTATTCTCCTGCCTCATCCCCTCGTCCTCCTGTGTAACTGGGATCACAGGAGGATGCCACCATGCCTAGCTAATTTTTTTGATTTTTTTGTAGAGACACGATTTCACTTTGTTGCCCAGGCCGGTCTCATATTTCTGGGCTCATGTGATCCTTCTGCCTTGGCCTCCCAAAATGCTGGGATTACAGGCATGAGCCACTGTGCCTGACCTAAACATACTGTTTTTAATCTGATTTCAATTATAACCAAACGGTTGCATTTTCTATGTAGTTGTTCGGCTTCTGAATTCTCAGGACTACCCTCTGTTGCTCACTTCACTATTGTTCAAGTATTAATGAATTCTATTTCATAGATTGCGATAAAGAGAAATTTTTTCCTTACCTTCTGTGTAGTATGTGTAAAATAATGAACACTGGTGAATTAGCATGCAATTGGATATAATGTGCTAACAAAAGATTTTTAGTTTCTCAGGTTTAAATTTTACTATTAGTTCCCTTCGACTTGTTTTTCTTTGTTTTTTGGTTGTTCCAAGAGGTAGCAGTTGGGTGAAAACATTTCATCTAAGCCTTTGACAGAACAAATACCTTGTGGGCTATTTCTTCACAGGAATTAAAACATCATTGTAAGAAAGTGGTTAAGAAGCACAAAGCCAGGCGTGGCATTTGTGAAAATGGCAAGATAAACATAGCCACCGTTTCACACAACACTTAGTCCCTACCTAGATGGTGTACCAGGCACATTCAGATACCTTGTTTAATCCCCACAATCTTTTGAGTTTATTATTCCCTTTTTATGGACAAAACAGGCTCCAAGAAACACTTGCTCAAGTTTACCCAGCCAGCAAGTGATGGAGCCTGAATTTGAACTGTCATCTGACCATTGGTGACCTTACGAAGGTTTCACAGGTTCCCCACACTGGCCAGACAAAAGGACCGGTACAGCCAGCATGGCCTGTTTCCTATACAAAGTCTGAGCTTTTTAAGGACTGTCCACTTTGTATAATGCCCCCCACCCTTTTTTTTTTTTTTTTTTTTAAGAGATGGGATCTCAGCCGGGTGCAGTGGCTCATGCCTGTAATCCCAGCACTTTGGTCAGGAGTTTGAGACCAGCCTGGCCAACATGGTGAAACCCCATCTCTACTAAATATACCAAAAATTAGTTGGGGGTAGTGGTGGGCACCTGTAATCCCAGCTACTCAGGAGGCTGAGACAGGAGAATCGCTTGAACCCGGGAGGCGGAGGTTGCACTTAGCCGGGATCGTGCCGTTGCACTCCAGCCTGGGCGACAAGAGCAAAACTCCATCTCAAAAAAAGAAAAAAGATGAGACGAACTCCTAGGTTCAAACGATCGTCCTGCTTCAGCCTCCTGAGATACAGACATGGGCCACTGCCCAGCTTGTATACTGCACTTTTGACAAGTCACTTCGATCTCTGAGCTCATGCCCAGTGGAGTTAAAGTAACTCCCCCACATCCTGAACGGATGAGGAGCCTATTGTTATCAACAAGATAGCTATTTGCATTTGTGGTTAGATGATCTTTCATCCTGTGGAACTGTGGCAACATAAGCATTGCAGCAGGTGTTAGTATCCCAGACCTCTGAGCCCTAAATAGCAGCAGCGCTATTCACCCCCTCCACTGCCTGCAAAAGATGCTCCCATGCATTCCAGATACATTCGAAGAGGATGGGACTGCCCCAAGGCTACAGCTACCGAATGTGAAAACAAGAGACACCATAATGTTTAGGCAGCCCTCCATCTCTATCAGCGGGTTCCACACCAAGGATTCAACCAACCATAGGTCGGAAATATACTACTGACCATATACAGACTCTTTTTTTCTTGTTATTATCCCCATACACAGTACAGTATAGCAACTTCACATGGCATTTACATTGTATTAGGTATTGTAAGTAATCAACAGATGAATTAAAGTATGCAGGAGGATGTGTGTAGGTTATATGCAAACACCACATCATTTTATATCAGGGACTTGAGCATCCTCAGATTCAGGTGTCTTCAGGAGGTCCTGGGACCATTTCCCCCTGAATATCAATGGATGACTGTATATACTCACCTATCAGAAAAACCCTCAAACTTACATCTTGTCTTATTTGGGTGGTGTATCAACCACTCCAAGGGTCTAAGTTCTTTTTTGACTGAAAAGATGATCTACCACCTACTAGCTGGGTGGCCTTGAACAAGGTAGCTAAACTCATGGAGCCTCAGTTCCATCTGTAAACTGGGGATTAAGCTTGCTGAGGTTAGTAGGCCCTAGTGCAGAGGCCGGTGTTCCTTCCTGGGCTTTCCTCAGTTCCTCCTGTCCTGAGCTGCCCTCGCCTGTCTGCTTAGCTCAGAGGACATTGTGAGATTATTATTTTTACTATTTTTTGTTTTTGTTTTTGTTTTTTGTTTTTTTGAGACAGAGTCTCGCTGTGTCACCCAGGCTGGAGTGCAGTGGCGCAATCTCGGCTCACTGCGAGCTCCGCCTCCCGGGTTCACGCCATTCTCCTGCCTCAGCCTCTCCGAGTAGCTGGGACTACAGGCGCCCGCCACCACGCCCGGCTAATTTTTTTGTATTTTTAGTAGAGACGGGGTTTCACCGTGGTCTCGATCTCCTGACCTCGTGATCCACCCGCCTCGGCCTCCCAAAGTGCTGGGATTACAAGCGTGAGCCACCGTGCCCAGCCTGAGATTATTGCCTAACTTACCTGCCGCAAGTTTAAGGAGCAACGCTGTGTAAAGAAATGAAGTCAATGGGGAAAGGTGGAGACCCAGCTTTAGTGTAATTATCTTTGATGGCACAAATGGAGAGAGAGTTGCTAGTCCCCTAGAGGAATATGTAGGCAGTTTTCCAACTTTGTAATGGAGAATTTTTCTTCATATTGGAGCTTAAACCGTTTGGTTTTTCTAAATGTGAAATATATGTCTTGGATATTTTGGAGTATTTTGTACATTAGAACTCCTAGGGGTACTCTAACATTATTTGGAGCAAATCAACTCAAATTCTGGCCTCTGAACGCTTATTCCACATATCAAAAAACCCCCAAAACCTCAGAATATTATCCTTACATATTTGTGATGGTATCTTTTTTGTGTGATGGTTGAGAGGTGACAGCATGCTGGCAGTCCTCACAGCCCTCACTCGCTCTCGGCACCTCCTCTGCCTGGGCTCCCACTTTGGTGGCACTTGAGGAGCCCTTCAGCCCACCGCTGCACTGTGGGAGCCCCTTTCTGGGCTGGCCAAGGCGGCAGCCGGCTCCCTCAGCTTGCAGGGAGGTGTGGAGGGAGAGGCGCGAGCGGGAATTGGGGCTGCGCGCGGCGCTTGCGGGCCGGCTGGAGTTCAGGGTGGGCGTGGGCTTGGCGGGCCCGTCACTCGGAGCAGCCGGCCGGCCCTGCTGGCCCCGGGCAATGAGGGGCTTAGCACCTGGGCCAGCGGCTGCGGAGGGTGTACTGGGTCCCCCAGCAGTGCCAGCCCACCAGCGCTGCGCTCAATTTCTCACCAGACCTTAGCTGCCTTCCTGCGGGGCAGGGCTTGGGACCTGCAGCCCGCCATGCCTGAGCCTCCCACCCCCTCCATGGGCTCCTGTGCCGCCCGAGCCTCCCCGACGAGCGCCACCCCCTGCTCCACAGCACCCAGTCCCATCGACCACCCAAGGGCTGAGGAGTGCGAGCGCAGGCGTGGGACTGGCAGGCAGCTCCACCTGCAGCCCCAGTGCAGGATCCACTGGGTGAAGCCAGCTGGGCTCCTGAGTCTGGTGGAGATGTGGAGAACCTTTATGTCTAGCTCAGGGATTGTAAATACACCAATCGGCACTCTATCTAGCTCAAGGTTTGTAAACACACCAATCAGCACCCTGTGTCTAGCTCAGGGTTTGTGAGTGCACCAATCGACACTCTGTATCTAGCTGCTCTGGTGGGGCCTTGGAGAACCTTTATGTCCATACTCTGTATCTAACTGATCTGATGGGGATGTGGAGAACCTTTATGTCTAGCTCAGGGATTGTAAAGGCACCAATCAGCGCCCTGTCAAAACAGACCACTCGGCTCTACCAATCAGCAGGACGTGGGTGGGGCCAAATAAGAGAATAAAAGCAGGCTGCCCGAGCCAGCAGTGGTAACCCTGTCCCCTTCCACAGTGTGCAAGCTTTGTTCTTTTGCTCTTTGCAATAAATTTTGCTACTGCTCACTCTTTGGGTCCACACTGCTTTTATGAGCTGTAACACTCACCGCAAAGGTCTGCAGCTTCGCTCCTGAAGCCAGCGAGACCATGAGCCCACCGGGAGGAACGAACAAACTCCAGACACGCCACCTTAAGAGCTGTAACACTCACCGCGAAGGTCTGCAGCTTCACTCCTGAGCCAGCGAGACCACGAACCCACCAGAAGGAAGAAACTCCGAACACATCCGAACATCAGAAGGAACAAACACCAGACGCGCCATCTTAAGAGCTGTAACACTCACCGCGAGGGTCCACGGCGTCATTCTTAAAGTCAGTGAAACCAAGAACCCACCAATTTCAGACACAATGGTATCCTTTTTTTTTTTTTTTTTTTTTTTCCTGAGACAGTGTCACTCTGCCGCCCAGGCTGGAGGGCAGTGGCGCAGTCTTAGCTCACTGCAACCTCCGTCTCCTGGGTTCAAGCAATTCTTCTGCCTCAGCCTCCCCAGTAGCTGGGATTACAGCCACGCATCACCACGCCCAGCTAGTCTTTGTTGGGGATTACAGGCGTGAGCCACTGCGCCCAGGCTGTGATGGTATCTTAACCGCTTTAAAATTGTTTCAGAGCCTTGAGCCACCAGACAAGGTTAAAACTGGGGAAACAGAAATCAGGGTTTTAGACACTGCAAGGTTGCAACTTATCAGGCAACAGCCTGAGCCCCCAGATTATGTCTGATTGGTTCCTGGATTCTATCATGTAAAGTGAAACCTAGGGTTCCCCCGCTGCCTGCCTCCTATGGCCTGGGATGGGAGTTAACCTTTGCCTGTGTCCAGCGTTTCCATCTTCTTGAAGCCAGAATTATGGAGCTTGGGGGAGGGGAATCAGAACTCTACCCCGTGTCCATTTTAATCAGGGCCTCTGTATCTGCTGGGAGGAAGAAAGACCTATTCCTCCAAATCCCAGACTTCCCCTAGTCTACTGATCTAACATCTTTCACCTGTAGATCTCACCTAACACTCCATGAACTACATGCTGGCAAGAGGTGGTCTCATAGAAGCAGCAGCTGAATGAGCACACCCCTTCCTGCTAGCAAGGGCCATCTTCCACCCCTGGATAATCCTACTCCTCCCTTCCCTCAGTTCTGGCACTCAGCACCAGCCCAGTAAATGGTCGTGGAATGAATAAGTGAATGAATTAATGAATGCAGAACACTTTTACTGCAACCGGTGGCAAGACATCCAAAGAGAAGCAAACACACATTTACCCACAGAATTGAAGCTCACTTCCCAATTTTTTTTTTTCAGCAACCCATAGTAAAAAGAGCAACTCAAAAAAATGTGCACTGATTTTGAAGCAGCTCCAGTGAGAAATGCAACTTGTTATTTGGGCTAGGCAGGTTCCTGGACACCATTGTGCAGCCCTTTGGCACAACTTGCTGTGGAGCTCTGTGGTCAGAAGCACTTGTCTGCCCTTCCATGACGCCACACTCACACCTGGAGGTTGCTCCACATCTCCCAGTCCTTCAAGCTTTTCGTTTTTTGTGTGTGTTTTTTTTTTAAATTATTCCCAGAAGCAAACACCTGGCCTAAACAATCCCTGGATTGTAAAATAAACAACACTATAAAGGAAGACAGTACCAAATGAGGCTCCGCAGTCACCCTACCCAGCAGCAACCGAAAAAGGTTTGGTTTCTTGTCTAGGAACAGCACTCACCCCACACCCCGAAGGAACTGCTTGGTCCAAAAGATGGAGAATATGAGCAACAGAGTGACACTGAAGATGACGGCCATCAGGTAGGCAAAGATGCGGAACTGAGGGTTGCGGAAACACTCCCTCAGAGAGTAGTGGCTGGGGATGGGGATGGGCGTAGGCACGGTGGCAGAGGCTGTGTCTGGGGGCGGCCCAGTCTGGCCCCCAGCCTGGGGGCCAAGGTCCAGTGTGTAGACTCGAGGCTGGCGCAGGAAGTAGCGGCTCTTGGGCTGGTCCTTGAGGCACAGCTGATGGCCTTCCAGGATGACGTGGTGGGGCTCCAGGCGGAGCAGGGTGAGCATGGCAGTGTCCGTGGGCAAGTCAGTGACAGGCTGCCCTGAGGCCAGCACTGTGGGCTGGCGACAGAGTGGGCACAGCAGGCGGCGCCGGGCTGGAGTCACCAGGCTGAGGTGGGCCAGACATTCCACGCAGAAGGAGTGGCAGCAATCCAGCATTTTGGGGGTATGGAACGTGTTGTTGAAGGGGTTCCAACAGACGGGGCACTCGGCCTCAAGCTCCTGGCCCTGCTGCTCAGCCATCCTCAGGCACACACGGGGAGGTCTCGTGGGAGAAGTCCTGGCAGAAAGGGGAAAGGAGCAAAGGAACAGTCATGAAGCCCCATCCCTGTGCTTGGCCTGGGGCAAAGTGTTCTGTGGGTGTTGAAAGGTGTAATTACCACGTTTTACTTAGGTTCAAAAGCGTTTTGTTCTTGATCACCAGTTCCTAAGCCATCGAGTTGAGTCAAATGCTCCTGCAGCCTCCCCTCTGTCAAGGTGAAGGCCTGGGCCACCCCTACCAAGAGCCCCCAAGTGAGCCGCATTGGAGCAGACAGCACCCTGGGCTTTGGAGCTGGACACAAATGCTCCTTATGGTCAGTGTCTGTGCCCTTGGCTGCCCTGAATCCAGGGAGCTGGGGGTAAGCCGCAGTCTGCGGGTTTTGCTACAGGACAAATGTTTCCTTCCCTGCTACCTCAAATCCCTGACTAGCGCAGAGATGGGTTTTGTGAATTCCCTGGTCTGTCCCTCCTATGGGGACAAATGCCAGCCCTCTTTCCCTCCTCCCCTTGAGCTAGAGGGCCAACCCTCCACATCCTACTCACCCAGTCCGTGGCCTGGCAAGGGGGCCCCTGGAAAGGCCTTTCTCCTTACCTGGAAGCCTTGCAGAAGCTCCCCTGCCCCAATCCCCAGATCAGCCCTTCCAGAGCCTCTTCCCCTTCCAGAGCCTCTTCCCCTTCCAGAGCCTCTTCCCCATCCTCTGCCTACCCTGGCTCCTCCTCCCTCCCTTTGTCCTGGGAAACCTTCAGGGCACGCACCTGGGCTTCTGTGGGCTCCAGGGTGGTCAGGCAGACTATTATGGAGGGCCTGAGGCTCCAGTCGCTCCCTCCCCTGAATTGGCAAAGCTTTGGGAGACTGCCTTCTTGCCACCAACCCAGGGGCCTGTCTCCATGGCAGCATGCACGCAGCACCTGGGGCTGCCAGGTGGCCCAGTCTGCAGCCTCTTGAGCACACCTGCTTGGAGCCGAGGCCAGAGAGCTTCCTGGGGGGTGGGGTGGGGAGGAAGATGGGGGACCTGAGTTCCCCCCAGGGCATGGCAACTAATTGAACCTGGAAACCAAGCACCTGTGAGATTGTGGGCAGTCCCTTCAAGACCTGGAGTCCCTGATCTGGAAAGGTAGGGTGGCAATTTCTTCTTTCTAGATGTGAAGAGGGTAAGTGAGTCTTCTGGGCTTCCTCTCTCTGGGGCCCTCATTTCTCTACGAAAGTGGCTGGAACCTCCTCCTTGCACAAAGGGGCTGCCTGCTCAGCACTTCAGTTGCTGTGAAAGTCACCTACTTCGAAGCTTAAAAGCTCCGACTATCAGATTCAGTCCAGTCACCCGCTGATCTTTTAATGTGCCTAAGTAACTGCAAGCAGCGTGTCCAAACCTCGCTGCCTTCTGCTTTGTTCTTAGCACACAGCCGGTCAGCCTTCTGTGATCTTAGAGCTGGCCATCCCACCAACCTTAGGGAGTTAAAGCGGGGAGCAGGAGGGAGGCGCACCCCAGCTCGGCTTCTCCGTTTCAACCAGAAATACTTGGCTTTTCTCTGTTTCTCATATGGGTCATTTGAATAATTTGAAGAGTTGATCTGCTGGGGAAAAGAAAAAGTTTAAAAACCAATTCTCCATCTGAACTACTCACTTTGCAGATGAGAGACAAGAAGTGACTCACCCAAAGTCACCCAGCTAGTTAATGGTGACATGGGACCCATGTCTTCAGACGCATGGTTTTCGTAAAGACAGAAGGCTGCATCCATGCCGTCCACCTACTCAGCGCGTGTTACTAGCTAGATAATAAGTGTTTGCATGTGATCGGGAATCCCTCACAGCCAGAAGACTCATGGTAGAAATCCAGGAACTGTGCAAGAGGGGATCCGGGAGAAGGAAGTCTCCCTAGAGCCCCTGATATGACATCATCTACCCCGACTGAGCCGATGTCTGAAGCAAAACCTGCTTATACTCTCTGACCTGTGGCTTCCTGGTTTTCTTCTAGACCTCTGGCACTGCTCCAAATAGGGAAGGAGGAAATGAAGATATGCAGTGGGAGATGGAGCCCTAAGCGAAACTAGGGTAGTTTAGCAGGGCTCTGCACCAGTGCTTTATTCTGCAGTCCATTCATCCACTCGGACATTATTGAGTGCTTACTGTAGCCCAGGTGCTGTGCAAAGTATCATGGTGAACAAAATAGACATTGTCTTTGACCTCATGGCATTTAGAGTGTAGTGAGGCAAAGAGACATTTAATGAGTAATGGGCAATAAATAAATACACAATTTTAATGGTTGTTAATAAACGGCAAAAAGGAAAATGGGCTTTGGGTGCTTGGTGGCTGCCCCCGCTGAGACCACCAGAGAAGGTTTCTGCAAAGGGTGACAGAAGAGCTGAGACCAAAGTATATAAGAATCCAGCCACGCAGAGTGGAGGAAGAGTGTTGCAGGCCCAGGGAACAGCATGTGTGGCCCCGAGGAGAGGAAAGCTCTTCCAATTTGAGAAAGTGAAAGGAGTCCAGGGTGATCAAGGTGTGGTGGCTGGAGTAGGCAAGGTGGAGGGGGGATAGGACGCGGGACCTGTGAGCTCGGGAGCTCATCTGGATTTTATTCCAGGGGTAAGCGGTAGGGTAAGGTACCTGATCCTATTTTCATTTTTAAAACACCATTCTAGCTGCAGAGCAGAGGACAGGCTGAGAGGGACAAGATCGGGAAGGGAACACCCGTTCGGGCTGCGGCAGTGTGGCTCAGGCGTGCGATGGTGGTGCAGGTTAGGCAGTGGCGGAGAAGATAAAAGGGGATGGGATAAGTGATATCTTTGGGGACAGAATCAAAGCCACTTCCCAAGAAGCAGTGGAGTTCTAGGGATCCAGCTGTAGTTTCTGTCAAGGTTCATGATGCCAGATCCATGGCTATTTAGGGCTGTGATTCCAGTTGAATTGCTTGACCTCTCTGTGCCTCTATTTCTCCTTGTGAAAAGGAAGCCAAAACTAGTAAAGCTTTTAGTTAGAGCCCAGCACCCAGTAAAGACCACAAAGCGACACATCACCTAACAATGGGGATATGTTCTGAGAAATGCATCGTTGTGTGAACAGCGCAGAGTATTTACACAAACCTAGATGGTAGAGCCTGCTACATGCCTAGGCTATGCGGTCTAGCCTGTTGCTGCTAGGCTACAAACCCATACAGCTTATTATGTTCTGAATACTGTAGGCAATTGTAACACAATGATAATTATGTGTGTATTTCAACATAAACTTAGAAAAGGCAAGGTAAATATAAGGTATTATAATCTAATGTGGCCACCATCACATATGTAATCCACTGTTGACCAAAACATTGTTATGGATATATGAGGCAGTTGCAATTATTAATGCAAATGGATTTGAGAGAAAGAAAGGGTCAAGGGTGACTTCAAAGACATGACTAAGTTCTCTGCATCAAGCTTTGAGAAGCCCCTCAATCCCAGAATGTGTTAAAAGCAGACCTTTAATACTTATCAGAAGCCTTAAACTGTATGTAACCTTGACTCATCATTTCCCCTACTGGGAATTGATTCCACGGAAACCATCAAGGACTTCTGCAAAGATGTGAGTACAGAGATGCCCATCCAGGCGCTGGTTTAACAGTGACATATGGAGACCTACATCATCATCCAGTAATAGGACATTGATTAAGTAGATTCTGCTCCATCCATAGGAAGAGATATTATGCAGCCTTTAATATGATGTGGTAAAACTATTAATATGGATATATGCCTAGGATATAATGTCATTAAGCAAAAAAAAACCAGCAACAAAACCATATTACCACATAATCCAATTTTCAGAAGTGTGTGCGCAATGGAAAAAATGTCTGGAAAGATAAACAACCAAATATTAGCAGTGGTTATCTCTGGGGGCAAGATTATAAGTTTTTTTTTTTTTTAATTCTCTTACCTGAAAATTCTAACTTTACTCCAGTAAGCTTGTGTTACTACACGTCAAGATCTCCTGTTTCCCCCCAGATAAGACCTACATTCTCTGAAGTCCCATGGCCAGAGCTGTAAAAGGCTGTCCAAGAGGAGGAAGGATCATTATTGCCTGGATCTGTATCTGTGCTGCTCTCCCACTGTTGTTTCAGGATCAGCTGGGGAGAGACTCTGGCCATGTATCACCTCCACTCCAAGCCAGGACATCTCAGCTACAGTAAATCCTAAACACTGCCCCAAAGTCATCTCCTTGGTCTATGAACAAGTCATCGCATCGCCAAATATCAATTGTCTCCAGCATCACTCCATTGTTTTCAACCAAGAACTGGCATTTCCATAGCACTTCACAGTTTACAAAGGGCCCTGGCCCTTGCTAAGATCTAAGTGTGGTGATCCATCTAGATAGGTTACTTGCCTTTTAGGATTTTTTGTTGTTTGCAGAAAGCCATTTGATACTCTAAAACCACCCTGTGAGAGAGGCTGAATGGGGAGTAGAAAGGTGCCGGCTTTGGAACCAGATTTGGAACCATTTGTCTTGGACAAATGGCTTAACTTCTCTGAACTTCATTTTCCTCTGTAAAAAAGGCTAATCATCCCACTCCTATAGGGTTGCTCTGGGGAAGGAATAGTCTATAAGGTGCCCAGTAGAATACAGAAGGTGCTCAATACAGAGTTAGCATGATTATTTTTAGACTCATTTTCTAGATGGGGAAGCCAAGGCTCAGAAGGGTGAAGCGACTTGCCGATGTCTTCCCAGCTAAAGAGTAGCTGAGTTTGAAAGATGAACCCAGTAGCCTGCCCTCCCAGGCCAGAGTTCGCCTGCCGCGCGCTGCAGGGCTGCTGCCTCTCTGGACTCTGGGGCCCTGTGACCCGTCCCTCCGCGACCCTGTCTGTCTCCTTACCTGCTCCCTCGGAGCCGCCTCCTCCGCCTGCCTTCCGTGCAGCCCTGCACGCATGTGCTTTGTTTTCTGACTTCCCAGGCCCGATTTCCAGGAAGCGTGGGTGGGTCTCATTTGCATAGGTCTTAGCAGCGCTTGGCCAGCTCTCCCTGTTTCAGGTTTTCTTCTTCCTTCTGGTGACTTTGGACTTCCTGTACACCCGGGAAGCTTTGGTTGCTTTGTCTTTCTCCTGTGAGTCATCTGGCTTTTTCTCTGAGGGGGTCAAATGCACTCATCCTTGCAGGCCTCTGTTCTGGGTCCGGTTGATGTCCTGCCATCCCCTCGGATTCCACTGTCCTCTGTGCGCTGACCCGCCTTGACTCCTGGCTTCTAGCCGAGATGGATCCTTCCCTGTGCTGAGCCCCTGCAACCAAAATACAAATAGCTCTTGCAAAATACTGACAAAAGCGGCCACTAATTCAGCAGAAAGATAGTCTGGAGACGGTTGAGCGTCTGCCTGAAGAGCCAAGGTTCTCAAGCAAGGCACACTTCTAGGTCAGAGTTCAGTCCTCACTGAGAATCCAAACTCCGTTTAACTAGTGATGGAGACTTGAGCAAATTAGTTAACTTCTGCCAGCCTCAGTTTCCTCACCTGAAATGGCCATAATAACCTACCTACTTGATCTGTAGATTAAACGAGGTAATACGTGTCGAGATCGCGTAATAACACAGGGCCTGACATACAGTAACTCGGTAAATGTTAACCAGAACTATTATTGTTATACGACCGGTCTGTTCACGTGGCCCATCTTTTGTTCCCGCTCAAATTCTTTTTGTACCTACGGTCCTCCTTTCTTTCTTTCTTTTTTTTTTTTTTTAAGATGTAGTCTTGCTCTGTCGCCCAGGCTAGAGTGCAGTGGGGCGATATTGGCTCACTGTAACCCCCACCTCCCTGGTTCCAGCAATTCTCCTGCCTCAGCCTCTCGAGTAGCTGGGACTATGGGTGCGCGCTACCATGCACGGCTAATTTTTACATTCTTAGTAGATACAGGATTTCGCCTTGCTGGCCAGGCTGGTCTCAAACTCCTGACCTCAGGTGATCCACCTGCCTCGACCTCCCAAAGTGCTGAGATTACAGGCGTGGGCCACCGTGCCTGGCCCCTTATTTCTTTACTGACATTTTCAGCAGTACTTGAGAAATAAACAAGTAAATAAATGTATCTGCGTGGTGATGTAATCACATGCCCTAGTCCCCTCATTTGTGTTTTTTTACATTAATTTTTATGTATTTATTTATTTTGAGACAGAGTCTCACTCTATCATCCAGGCTGGGGTGCAGTGGCACGATCACAGCTCACTGCAGCCTCAACCTCTTGGGGTCAAGCAGTCTTCCCACCTCCGCCTCCTAAGTACCTAGGACTACAGGTGCATGCCACTGTGGCTGGCTAATTTTTGTATTTCTTGTAGAGATGGGATTTCTCCATGTTGCCTAGGCTGGTCTTAAACTCCTGGGTTCCAGCCATCCACCTGCCAAAAGTGCTAGGATTACACTTGAGCCACCGTGCCCACATTTGATTTTTAAATAGGTAATATATTTACATGGTTGAGCATGTGAATGGTTTGATTTCACAGTGAAAACTTTCTCTTCACAGCTACCTAGTTTCCCTGGAAATCAAAGTATTATACTATCAGTTTGTTGTGTATCTTTCCAAAGATATTTTTTGCATACACAAACAGCATGTCCATGGCAAAACATCTATGTGTTCCTTTACCTTCTTTTTACATAAATGTGCATATTATGTACTATTCTGCATTTTTCTTTTTTCATTTGATGATGTATTTGAGATATCATTCTGTATTAGTACATAAAGACCTTCTTCAATTTTTGGCCCAGGGCAGTGACTCACACCTGTAATCCCAGCACTTTGGGAGGCCAAAGCGGGTGGATCACTTGAGGTCAGGAGTTCAAGACCAGCCTGGCCAACATGGTGAAACCCCGTTTCTACTAAAAATACAAAAATTAGGTGGCGTCATGGTGCACACCTGTAGTCCCAGCTACTCAGGAGGCTGAGGCAGGAGAATCGCTTGAACCTGGGAGGCAGAGGTTGCAGTGAGCTGAGATCGTACCACTGTACTCCAGCCTGGGCGAGAGAGCAAGACTCTGTCTCAAAAAAAAAAAAAAAAAAAAAAAAAAAAAAGACCTTCTTTGGTTTTTTAATGGTTGTATCAGATTTCATTGAATGGCTGTACCATAAATCACTTCACCAATCCCCTATTGATCTAATCCCCTCATTATATAAATATTGAATGAAAGACTAATGCAAAAATGCTGATTTTAAGTTAGCCTAGAATTGTGTGAAAATAAAACTGTGGACTTTGGGAAGTTTTAGATCTCTAAAGAAAATGTCTAAGTAATTCTCCTCTTTCTGAGCTGGAGACAAGAGGTATATGATCACTGATGGCCTCAAAGTTCCTCTCAGCTCTGGAATTCCTTGCTTTTCGGTGTCACTACTGGTTAACTGAGGTTACTGGGGATTCGAGATACTGATTTAGTCCAAAGAACCTGGTTTGTATTTGAGAGTTTGGAAGTTGTGCTTTCTGGCTTGGCAACATAAGACAACATAAAGTTCATCTACTTTGACCTAATCATGTAATTCCCCAGAAGTATCAAAAAGATATATTTTGGTTGAGTGAGGATATTCATTGTGGTTTTATTTTAATCACAAATGATTGAAAACACTCCAAAACCCCATCAATTAAGTGAAAAACTACATAATCATTTAAAATGATGATATAGAAAGATTTTCATTGACTTGTAAAAATGGTCACAGTATACTGTAAATGGAGGGGGAAAGCAGCTTGAAAATGGTGCATGTTGGCCGGGTGCGGTGGCTTACGCCTGTAATCCCAGCACTTTGGGAGGCCAAGGCAGGTAGATCACAAGGTCAGGACTTCGAGACCAGCCTGGCCAATTTGGTGAAACCTCGTCTCTACTAAAAAACACACAAAGAAATTAGCCAGGCGTGGTGGCAGGTGCCTGTAATCCCAGCTACTTGGGAAGCTAAGGAGGCAGGAGAATCGCTTGAACCTGGGAGGCGGAGGTTGCAGTGAGCCAAGATCGCACCACTGCATTCCAGCCTGGGCAACAGAGAGAGACTCCGTTTCAAAAAAAAAAAAACACAAACAAACAAACAACAAAACAAAACAACAACAACAAAAAATGGTGCATGTTGGCTGGGCACACGCCTATAATCCCAGCACTTTGGGAGGCTGAGGTTGGAGGATTGCTTGAGCCCAGGAGCTAAGACTAGCGACCCCATTCCTACAAAAAATAAAAAAATAAAAAATTAGCTGGGCATTGTGGCACATGCCTGTTGTCTCAGATAATCAGGAGGCTGAAGTGAGAGGATCACTTGAGCCCAGAAAGTCAAGGCTGCAGTGAACCCAGATCGCACCACTGCACTCTAGCCTGGGCAACAGAGCAAAGACCCTATGAAAGATAGAAAAGAAAAAAAGAAAGAAAAGAAAAGAGAGGGAGAAGGAAGGAAGGAAAGAAGGAAGGAAGGAAAGAAGGAAGGAAGGGAGGAAGAAAGGAAGGGAGGAAAGGAGGAAGGAAGGAAAGAGGGAGGAAGGAGAAGGAAAAGAGAATGTAGCATAAGCCAGATTTTGTAAAGCATAATTTATGTACGAAGACTGCAAGGCCATGAGGCAAAATGTCACAATTTTATCTCTGGGTGATGGCCGCTCATGTTTTCGCTTTCTTCTTGCTTATATTTTCTAAGTTCTCAAATATGTATTACTTTTGTAGTAAGAAAGTTCACTTAGAAAGTAAAGACTGAGTTTTCTGCAACCAGGGTATCCAGAACTTAAAAAGATAAGCAGGTAGGGCAGGTAAGAAGTCAGTCATGACATTGTAAGCATTGAAATAAAAATTAAGTCATACCCAGGCGTGACCTGTAATCCCAGCACTTTGGGAGGCCGAGGCAGGCAGATCACTTGAGGTTAGGAGTTTGAGACTAGCCCGGCCAACATGGTGAAACCCCATCTCTACTAAAAATACAAAAATTAGCCAGACGTGGTGGTGGGTGCCTGTAACCCCAGCTACTCGGTAGGCTGAGGCAGGAGAATCACTTGAACCCAGGAGGCAGAGGTTGCAGTGAGCCGAGATCGCGCCATTGCACTCCAGCCTGGGCAACAAGAATGAAACTCTGTCTCAAAAAAACAAAATAAAATTTAAAAAGTCATGGCCTTTTTCCAGGCCACTAATTGTCTAATGAGTCAATGCATTATCATAATGTCTGTGGGTGGTCAGGCTAAGGAGTGCTTTGCCAACAGTGAAAAATTTTTCCAGGGAGATACCCGGGAGAGAGAGTGAGGCATCTCAGGAACTTGAGAGTTAAACTAATTTATAAAGTTCATGCTTGTGGGGACAAGGTCAGCCATCTGGAAAAGCACCTCACCTAAGCAGTACCTTAGACCCGGGTGAGTGAAGAGTCATGAGACTTGGTGGAGCCCAGCCAAGGTCTGGAGCAGAGGCGTGGGGTGGTTTTAACCCATCTGGGAAGGAAGAGGTGGCAGAGGGCAGAAGGATGGAGAAAAGGTGATGAGTGCAGCAGGTTTAGAATCTGGGATGATCAGTGTTTAGCAGGCCCCAGTCAAGGGCAGAGGGCAACTCTCCCTAGGGGGCCACCATGTCATCATTACTCAGAGCCTTGCCTGAGGCTTGTCTAGCATTTAGGACAGTTCCAGCAGCATAGGCATCACTTAGAGATTGTTAGAAACGCAAAATCTGGCCAGGCGTGGTGGCTAACACCTGTAATCCTGGCTCTTTGGGAAGCCGAGGCAGGCAGATCCATTGGGGTCACGCGTTCGAGACCAGCCTGGGCAACATGGCGAAACTCCGTCTGTACTAAAAATACAAAAATTAGCTGGGTGTGGTAATGGGCACCTGTAATCCCAGCTACTCGGGAGGCTGAAACAGAATAGCTTGAACCTGGGAGGTGGAGATTGCAGTGAGCCAAAATTGTGCCATTGCACTCCAGCCTGGGCAACAGAGCGAGACTATGTCTCAAAAAAAAAAAAAAAAAAAAAAGAAATGCAAAATCTCAGACCCCCTCTAGACCTACAGAGGCAGAATTTGCATTTTTACGAGATCCCTGGGAGATTCAGAGACACATTACAAGTGAAGAGTACTGATTTAGGAGACATACCTCCAATATATACTCCTTGATGCCTTCTGATTATATTCAGCTTCAGATTTAGAAAGGTTCCCAAGGACCTGACACCCTAGGCAGGGCAACGTGAATCCCAACCTGGGGATGGGCACCCCCGGCCTCTGCTGTGTGCAGCATCTGAATTTGCTTTCCAAGTCACAATCCCTTATTCAAAACCTTTGGTTCCAAGTGTATTTCAGAATTCCGAATTTTTCATATTTTAGGAAGGTAAGATGATGCATTTGCCAACTCTCCCAATTCTCCCAGTGGGATCGGGGGCAGTACCCTATATTCAAACATTAATATCCTGCAGCTTATTATGAATATTGACACCAAAAAGAATAAACATCACAAGATCAGGTAAGTTTGGCACGAAATTTAATGAAAAACCTTAGTTTTCAGGCTGGGCGCGGTGGCTCACACCTGTAATCCCAGCACTTTGGGAGGCTGAGGCAGGTGGATAACAGGGTCGGGAGTGCGAGACCAGCCTGGCCAACATGATGAAACCCTGTCTCTACTAAAAATACAAAAATTAGCCAGGCATGGTGGCACGTGCCTGTAATCCCAGCTACTCAGGGAGCTGAGGCAGGAGAATTGCTTGAATCTGGGAGGTGGAGGTTGCAGTGAGCCGAGATCGTGTTACTGTACTCCCGCCTGGGCAACAGGGCGAGGCTCTGTTGCAAAAAAAAAAAAGACAGCAAATAAACTCACCTAAAACTTTAGACACAGAGATAATTGCCCACACATTTGGATTATAGCTTTTCTCTCCCTTTGTATTTTAAATATATATTATATATATTTTAAAATAATATAATTATTCTATATAATTTCATATAAAATGTCACACTGTATGTAGTTTTCTAGCCTGTTTTTCACTTTTCATCTTTTTATATAATCAAAGAGTCTTCTACAGCCTTTTCTTCAAAATCAATGTAGTTTTATTGTATTTTGGTTGTAAAAGTGATAATAGGAAAAAACAAACATATTTGCTTATACGTGTATAAAGTCTCTAAAAGGATACACTAGTTGCTGGTCACACTGTTTACCTCTGGAGGGAGCCAGATGGAAGGCAGACACGGATGAGAGAAGGAATTTTTATTGTATAATCTTTTAGACTCTTGATTATTACTTTGTGAATATATTCTCTATTTCAAAAATAAAATTAAAAAAACTGATACATCCTCACTGCAAAAGAAATCAAGCAATATAGAAAGGAACAAAGAAGAAAATAAATTCATCTTTAAACTCAATACCCAGGTACAACACTGTTAATATTTTTGCCATATTTCTTCCAAGCCTTTATCTATGAATGTACAGACATGTGTATGGAGATACTTTTTACCAAAACAGGATGATGCTGTACAATGGTTTTTGTTATGTGTGTTTTTCATGTAGGGTGAATCACAGACAGCTTCCATGCAGCCTCATTTTAAACATCTGCATTGTTATTGCATGAAGTTAGCCAGTTACCAAAAAATTAATCCAGGTGAACTGAGTCCAGCATCCGAACATGCAGTGCCAGGTAACACCAACCCCCGATCCAAAGCTGGGATTTTCTTTTCTTTTCTCTTTTTTCTTTTTTTTTTTTTTTGAGACAGAGTCTTGCTCTGTGGCCCAGGCTGGAGTGCAGTGGCACGATCTCAGCTCACTGCAATCTCTGCCTCCCAGGTTCAAGCAATTCTTCTGCCTCAGCCTCCTGAGTAGCTGGGATTACAGGCATGCACCACCATGCCTGGCTAATTTTTGTATTTTTAGTAGAGACGGGGCCTCACCATGTTGGCCAGGCTGGTCTCAAATTCCTGACCTCAAGTGATCCTCCCACCTTGGCCTCCCAAAGTGCTGAGATTACAGGCGTGAGCCACCGCACCCAGCCCAAAGCTGGGATTTTCAATTTGCTGTCTGTAGGATCTTGGATAGGCAGGATGTTATGTTCCAGAACCTGGAGAGATAACATCTGGAAATGGGCTGGATGTTCCTTCTGTCCATGGTGTTTAAACCCATGTCGCTTATTCCATAGGTGCAAACACCTCTACCTGCCCCCTTGCCCTCAGCCTTTATGCCCACTACCACCAGGATGATGCCAGAGAGGGCCTTGGTGGCCAGAGCCAGTCCGCATGTCAAAGACCCGAGCTCCCATATGGGCTCCGCCACACGCTGAGTGACCCTGGGCAAGTCACTTTTTTCTTCTCTGTAGAACAGAGGTAATAATCTCCATGCTGCCTTTCTCAGAGTGTTGTTTTGTTAGAAGAATCAGATGAGGTTATGACTGTGAAAGTAGTATGTAAAATACAGGGCACTGTACACATAGAAGGTTTTATTGTTAAAGTCTGGCCTCTTCCCTGGAGCTGTCAGGGAGAAGGTAGATGCCAAAACTAGCTGGCCCAGCTTCCTTCTGTGATTGGCTCATGGAGCAAACATTCCCCTCATGCACTTTTCAACATCTACACACTCATCTTTAAAATGGAGGGTTGTAAAGGTCAAGAGCACAAAGCGTTGACAAGGGCTTGGAACAACGACACTCTACTAATGCTTCTGCACATTAGTAGAAGTAAATTGGTACAATCTCTTTGGAAAATTGACAGTATATACTAAAACTGATCATGTGAATTCCCCTATGTATGGCCCAGCAAGTCCTCTGCTATTTATGTATTAAACACAGGTATTGTGGATGTTCACCAGAAGACATGTTATTAAGATGGTCATAGCAGAACTATTTGTAAGAGTCCCAAACTAGAAACTACCCCAAATGTCCATCAGTAATTAAATGGATAAATTACAATATTTTCATGCAATGGAATAGGATACAGCAATGAGAGTGAATGGTATTCAACTACATGCAGCAATATGGAACAATCTTATAAACGTGTTGAGCAAGAGAAGCCTGACCAAACATAAGAGTACATACTTGTTTCATTAATCTATACTTGTTTCATTAATCTATACTTGTTTCACTGCATAACAAGTATAGATCCCAAAACTTAATGTCTTAAAACAACAGATAGATTACTTCTCATGAGAAGGTGGGATAGCTGTGCAATTTCTCTTCTGATTTCACCTTAGTTGAATCATAAGGCTGCACTCAGCTGCAGATTTGGCTGGGTGGGAAGGTCTGAGGTACCCTCACGTGACCTCATTCTGGCAATGCTCAGTTCTTTCCCAGGTGGCCTAGACCACCTTCCTTACACGGCAGTCTGAGGGCAGCATTTCAAGAGAGTGAAAGTAGAAGCTGCAAAGTTTTAAAACTAAGGGTTGTAACTGTCAAGAGTTGTAAGGGCCCAGCCTCAGGAGCTGCATCATGTCTGTTCCTCTGCATTCTATTGGTCATCCCATAAGTCAAAAGGCCAGCCCAGATTCAAGGGTGTGAAAATACACCCTACCTCTCCATGAGTAGAAGTCACATTGCAAAGGGTCACGCATACAGGAACAGAAGAAATCTGTGGTCCATCTACCACAATACACTGTGATTCCATTTACAGAAAGTAGAAAAGCAGGTAAAATCCACTGATGCTGTTACAAATTCTTTGACGAATGGGCCTGGAGAGGAGTATGAGAGACCATCTGTGTTCCTGATGTGTTCTGCTTCTTCATCTAGGTACTGATGACCAGAATGTCCAGTTTATGAAATTCAGCAAGCTATGAACTTAAGACATCTAAAACTTTTTACATGATTACTGTACTTGAATTGAAAGTCTAAAAGTTACATAGTGGTTTTAAAAGAATGCAGTTCATTTCCCTTTCCAGTTACAGTTCCATCCATCAGGCTAGTGGAGCTGCTCATCTCCTCAATATTCCTCAGGGCCCCTGCTTCCTTCTTTCTTGCCATGCCATCATCTTGTCCTCATCGAGAGTTGAAGCTGTTGCTGGCGGTCTGCATTCCAGCTAGTGGAGAGGATGCAGAGGGGTAGCCCTGGACAAGCACATTCTTTGCAAGCTAATAAGGTGGAAGTTACACACATTACTTCCACTCACAATCCACTGGCAAGCACTGATTCTCATGGCCTGCCTAGCTGGGAATGTAGTTTTAGCTGGGCAGCCTGTGCCAAGGATATGTGCCAATTTCAGGCAAACAACTAGCAGTCTACTGCATTTTTTTTTTAAATGGAGTCTTGCTCTGTCGCCCAGGCTGGAGTGCAGTGGTGGGATCTTGGCTCACTGCAGCCTCCGTCTCCTAGGTTCAAGGGATTCTCTTGCCTCAGCCTCCCCAGTAGCTGGGACCACAGGCATGCACCACCACATCTGGCTAATTTTTGTATTTTTAGCAGAGATGAGATTTCACCATGTTGGTCTGGCTGGTCTCAAATTCCTGGCCTCGAGTGATCCGCCCGCTTCGGCCTCCCAAAGTGCTGGAATTACAGGCATGAGCCACCTCACCTGCCACAGTCTACTACATTACTAATAATAAAGCTGCTCTTTAATAATTATGTTTTCAGAAGGCCATTTGGAAATAGTTTTTTTCTCACTGTTGGATTATAAAAACACCAAGTGACCCAAGTTCTACACTTTTCTGTGCCAAAATGAAGAACATTAATAATAAGCATCCATTTCCCCTTAAGTATATATATTTAAATCATAAATATGTAAGTAAATGTATACATTTATTTAAATTTTAAATATGCAATTGGCTGGGTTCCAAGGGCTTATCCACCTTCCTGGAAAAAAAGTCAATTGTCTTTGGAAACTTCCTTGATATGATTTTAGAGGGGCAGCCTCTAAAATGAAGTGTTCAATGAATGTTCAAGGAATGAATGAATTTTAGCAATCTGTATCTTAGGTGCTGAGAGTATCTGATTAGGGCATATCAGAATAAAAAAAGTCCTCTACAAACACTAGAATTTACTAATCTATTTTCTACTTAAAATGCATAGATAATTTGACATCAAGCACAAGTACAGTTTATGGAAACAATTTAATTGGTAACAAAACCCTACTAACTCATCAGAGCCCCACTATTTTCTCATGTGTACTTTCCTTCTCCTGGCAGCCTGTCCCCCTTCCCTGGGACCCCCTCCCAACTCATTCCCGTGAACTTTCTGACTTGCTGCCTCTCTCCCTTCTGGGAAAAAGTGTCAGCTGCTGCACTAATAATCCAGTACATGCTAGGACTGTCCCTGAGACAGCTGTCTACTGCCCCTAGGCACTTGGGCAGGGGATCTCCTTGGAGCCAGAAAGTTAATAACTGGTCTTGAAGATACAAACAATGTCATGGTCTGTGACTTTGTGACATGATGCAAAGGAAAGTGTTTGGGCTTTGAGTCAGGCAGACCCAGATTCATACCTCAGCTTTCCTTAATATGTGTGTAACTTTGGGCAAACTACTGCATGTTTCTAGCCCTCAGCTTCCTCATCTGTGAAATGGAAATCACAATAGAGGGAATATTGGGAATGACAAATGAGAATAAATGTATTTAGCGCTCTGTAGATGCTCAGTGACCGAGCTTCATCTCCCACTACCTCTTTGTCTTTCCAGAGTTGAAAGACCCATAACAAGGAATCAAAGGAGAGTGAAACAATGACTAAAGGGTTAGAGTATAAGATCTAAGAATGGATGAAGGAGGCCAGGCGCGGTGGCTCACACCTGTAATCCCAGCACTTTGGGAGGCTGAGGTGGGCAGATCACGAGGTCAGGAGATTGAGACCATCCTGGCTAACACGGTGAAACCCCGTCTCTACCAAAAATACAAAAAAAATTAGCCGGGCCAGATGGCGGGCGCCTGTAATCCCAGCTACTCGGGAGGCTGAGGCAGGAGAATGGTGTGAACCTGGGAGGCGGAGCTTGCAGTGAACAGAGATTGCGCCACTGCACTCCAGCCTGGGTGACACAGCGAGACTCCGTCTCAAAAAAAAAAAAAAAAAAGGATGAAGGAATGGTAAACGTTTATTTTTATTTTATTTTATTTTATTTTGAGACAG
Source organism: Nomascus leucogenys (assembly GCF_006542625.1). NCBI lineage: Eukaryota > Metazoa > Chordata > Mammalia > Primates > Hylobatidae > Nomascus > Nomascus leucogenys. The sequence goes on from NC_044388.1 coordinate 89,323,993, forward strand.
AGTCTCTCTCTGTTGCCTAGGCTGGAGTGCAATGGCACAATCTCAGCTCACTGCAACCTCTTCCTCCCGGGTTGAAGCGATTCTCCTGCCTCAGCATCCTGTGTAGCTGGGACTACAGGCGCGCACCACCTCACCCACCTAATTTTTGTATTTGTAGTAGAGACGGGGTTTCACCATGTTGGCCAGGATGGTCTCGATCTCTTGACCTTGTGATCTGCCCGCCTAGGCCTCACAAAGTGCTGGGATTACAAGCATGAGCCAACGCATCTGGCAGAATGGTAAATGTTTAATATGGAAAATGGAACATTTAGTCTGGACAGAGAGGACAATAAATAATTATGCATACCATTTGTCACCACCTTTCCTGGAATTTACTTACTTATTTATTGAGACGGAGTTGCGCTCTTGTTGCCCAGGCTGGAGTGCAATGGCGCGATCTCGGCTCATCGCAACCTCCGCCTCCTGGGTTCAAGCGATTCTCCCGCCTCAGGCTCCCAGGTAGCTGGGATTACAGGCATGCACCACCATGCCTGGCTAATTTTTGTATTTTTAGTAGAGACGGGGTTTCTCCATGTTGGTCACGCTGGTCTCGAACTCCTGACCTCAGGTGATCCTCCCGCCTCGGCCTCCCAAAGTGCTGGGATTACAGGTTTGAGCCACTGCGCCTGGCCTTTCCTGGCATTTAAAATAGCTATGTCCAGTCTTCAGAACAGCCCTGTGATGAGGTATGATCATGAACCCCATGTTATAAAGTGAAGAGGAAACAGATTTTATAACTTGCCCAAGATCATCCAGCTAAATGGAGAAGTGGAGATTCAAAGTCGGGTCTGACTCTTTGTACTAGCTTAAGAACAGACTCTCAGCTGGATGCGGTGGTTCATACCTGTAATCTCAACACTTAAGGAGGCCGAGGCAGATGGATCACTTGAACCCAGGAGTTTCAGACCACACAAATACACAAAAAATTAGCCAGGTGTGGTGGTGCATGCCTGCAGTCCCAGCTACTCAGGAGGGTAAGGAGGGAGGATTGATTGAGCCCTGGTGATTGAGGCTGCAGTTAGCCATGATCACACCAAGAGAGGGAACAAGGAAGGTGGCTGTCAGCCACTGGTATCAGAGACAATCAGAGGCCAGAGAAGACAAATGCAAAATCTTTCTTTGGCTGGGACTTGTCAGAAAGGGAATCTCCAGTGTTGGTGATGGCGTCACCAACAGCCTCATGTGCCTTATGTGTGGGTGTCTCTGAAGGCAGAAAGAACTCCATTTTCCCTGGAGGAAAATGGACCTGTGAGCACGAGGCTGAGGTCTCACTCCTGGGGGCCACACAGGCAGGCCTGAGCACCTTGCCCCTCCTCACTGAAGGGAGCTTAATGTCTAGGGCACAGTTGACTCCATCCCTCTTTTTTCCTGTATGTTTTTTTTTTTTTTTTCCAAGACAAGGTCTCATTCTGTCACACAGACCGGAGTGCAGTGGCACAATCTCAGCTCACTGCAAACTCCGCCTCCCAGGTTCAAGTGATTCTCCCCCCTCAGCCTCTCGAGTAGCTGAGACTACAGGCACGCACGTATGGGCTGGTCTTGAACTCCTGACCTAAAGTGATCCGCCTACTCATTTTTCCTGTATGTTCTAATGTTATTTCAGGGATCTCCTTTGCCTCACTCTGGCCATTCCAAAACATATATATATTCCAAAACATATATATGTTTCATTTATACAAATCCAAATAAAAATATTAAAATTGCAAGTGAGATATTTTTGGCCTTAATCTTTGAATTTCAATGTTTTCTTATCTGTAGAGCAGGTGTGCTAACTCCTATAATTCTGGGCAATGCCCATGTGGTTCTTGGCTGCTTCAAGCCATCTCAGGTCTGATTTTCACACAAGCTCAACAGCATTGGGCTAGAAGGATACCACCCTCCCACTCTGCGCCACTTTGAATAGAAGTCCAAGCTTTCGCTTTCTTGCCCTGACTTTGATTCTTCACATTGCTGAGGAGCAGTGATTGAAGCTTAATCTCATTGTCTACAGTCTGTCTCCTCTATGGAGCTGCACTATTCTTTCCCATCTCAATTATTTCTGATGTAACCAAAACACTCTCTCTCCCCACTACCTTTTTTCTTTTGTAAAGACTTGGAAAGGGTCAGTTCCAGAGGCTCGAGCCCTGTGTTCTGACTTCCACAGACAGAGGCCTGCCACTCTTACATTTACAGGTCATCATTCTGAGCAATAAATGTTTTTGAAGAGTAGTCCTAAAAGCTCACTAAAAAGTTGCATTTGTATTTAACTTAAATAGATAACCTTATGTGTAGTCCATGTTTCTGGACTCTATACCTGATTTTGAATCACTGGACTTAAATTATTGGACTTACAATACTGATACATCTTGTAAGTGAACCTAAGCAAAGAATACCAGGCCTACATCCCACTCCCCGCAAGATAACTGGGAAAGACACAAAGCCACGCTGAGGAGGAGCCATGGTCTGATATTGTCCAGTGAGTGTCTCTTGGCCTCAGAATGCTGCCACTTCCTGCAGTTCCAGCCCTCGGCTGTGGTCCATTCTGAGTAAGTGAATTCCTCTGTTAAAACTTGCACACAATAAGGAGATGGCGTCACCAACAGCCAGAGAAGTCAAGGGTCCTGATCCATCCAGAGACAAGGTGAAAAGGCAGGCTGGTGGGGAAAGGGGAACCAGCAGATTAGGCCAAGAGTGTAGCATCATGAAACGTGATGTCTTCGTGAGAAATGCGAGGAAATAAAGCATTTGCTGTACATATCTAACCCGTATGAGAGAGACCCCACTTCTTCAGAGGAAAGTATACCAAGGAGGTCAGAACTTCGGCCACCTCCATGACTTCAATGGTAAAGAATGACGCACAGGCCAAACAGGATGCATACCATCACCAAGCAGTATCGGGGTCTCACTGGCTAAAGACATGTTACAAAGGTGCCCTCAGTCACCTGCCCAGAGAATAAAGCAGGGCCGAGGCAGGGAAAAACACACAAGGATACTGATCTTTAGCTGCTGGCTTCCTGGGGTCTTGATGCCTTGGAGATGAAGGATAATGGGGGAGCCTGAAAGGCAGTCTTTGGGGGTTTCAGCTGACCCATCTCCCTCCATTTGCATCCTAGAGGCCACTCTTCTAAAAACTACAGGTGCATACCTGGTGGGCAGGGAATCTGTGCCACTTGGTCACATCAACACTTTCAGACCTCATTCTCCCTGGTCAGGTTTATGATCATTAAGTCTAAAACATCTGCTCTTTTTCCTCAAGCAACAGTTACACCTGGGTGGCTGGAGAAGCCACTCCAGGTAATGGTACAGCAGGCTGTCCTTACTATGGAAGTTTGGCTTTGGCCACAGCTGTTGGCAGAGTGCCCACAAGACATGGTCCTGCCTCTATTCTCTGAGGGAACTACCCTGTCTCCCTTGAGAGGAGCTGAGTTCTAGAAGACTGCTGTAGGAGAGATTTGGTTTAAAGTTCTTTAAGTCAATGCTATTTCTGTCTGTGGCAGAACCCTGTGTCCAGGACAGAATAGATGGAGGCAGTGGGGTGCTGGTAAACCAGCTTTCTGGAAGAAAAATCACCACCACCACCGATTCATAGCACTTGTCAATTTTCATGGTGTAAATACCTCCACCATGATCAGATTTCAGGCTACCAAAGGTTTAAAAACCAGTTCACAAAAAATCCTGAATATTTAACAATCGGCCAGCAGGGGCTGGCTCCAGCAGATCCAGGGCTCTGGGGAGCTGGGTTGCGTAAGACATCTTTTTTTTTTTTTTTTTTTTTTGGAAATTCAAGAATATTTCCTTTATTAATCCTCTCTTTTAGAGGAGTGCAGTCTTCTTAAGGATCCATATGCTTGGAGTGTCATGTTAGACAAAACATAAAATAACTTAGTGATTGCTCTCTAGAAATGTATAAACTGATAAAATTGAATGAAGAAAAAAATACATACTTTTTAAAGTGAAAAAGATGCTTTTTTTATTCAATCTGGAAGTTATTTTCATATAAGGTAAGAAGTACATTTTATCTGCAGAGAAACTCTTTTCATCTGAACTTGATCCATGTTAACCTCATTGGTTATAGGGGGTCACAAGAATATGAAACCTCCCCATATTGTTCTTTGGAATAGTTTCAACTTTAGTTTCATTTTTTAAAAGTTGTTCTTCTTTGTTCTTTTACTTCCTTTTAATATTCTTCCTGCTGCTATTTCCAAGTAGTTAATACATCCACAATTTGTTCACAATGAAACATCTTTCCTAAAAGCTTAAAAATTAAGGTTTTAAATAATATACTTTTAATACTTATTCCAAAGATTTTCCTGATAATATCACACAATACAAATAATCATTTGAGGAAAGTTTAAATATAAAATTCACAATCAAATGAATGATAATTAGTAATCTGCATTCTTTTAGCCTAAATAGGCAATGCACCTTTTCTTATGCTTACTGTCCCAATTCCTTTCTCTTCCCTTCCTCTCTTTTCATATTACTTAATAATAAAAATTCTAAGTACAAGAATAGCAATGATGACTTCCTACAGTCTCAGAAAACTCTTGAAAATCAAATAAAAATAAATTATAACAAGGTAGAATTAACAAAATTCTTGCTGGATTTTAGAATCCAGGTTGTGACACACATACAAGGATGTATTTTATGAATTGCAGTTTAATAAGTTCAGCTTCCTTACTTATTCCAGTTTGCCATATGTACAACCACACACACACACACACAGAGGAATAAATAAACACTGTGTTAAATTTTTCATTGTTCCATTGCTAGCCAAGTGAGTTAATCCATTGCCAATTAAAAAAAAAAAAAAGACATCTTTTTTCTCTGATGCTTTGAAATGTTATGAGCTTACTGTGTTCTTAAACTTCAGCTACAGAATCAAAACAGGGCAGAGACTTTCTGAAACTATCCTTACTCCCCCTTACCCTCACCAAGAGCTGAGGCTTTCATTTTAGTCCTTGAAAGAAGACTTCAAAAGTCGCAATTCTTGTTCTCTTTTCCAGATATTTTGAGTGTCACAAGTTAGAATCTGATGAAGAACTTCAGGTAGAAAGAATGTAAGAGCCAAATCTATGTGAGTTCTCAGGAATGAGTCTATACAACATGGTACCAGGGGATACATAGGGATAGCATCTTGACATCACCTTTTTTTTTTTTTTTTTTTTGAGATGGAGTCTCGCTCTGTCTCCCAGGCTGGAGTGCAGTGGCGCAATCTTGGCTCACTGCAAGCTCCGCCTCCCGGGTTCATGCCATTCTCCTGCCTCAGCCTCTCCGAGTAGCTGGGACTACAGGCGCCCGCCACCACGCCTGGCTAATTTTTTTGTATTTTTAGTAGAGACGGGGTTTCACCGTGGTCTCGATCCCCTGACCTCATGATCCGCCTGCCTCGGCCTCCCAAAGTGCTGGGATTACAAGTGTGAGCCACCGCGCCCGGCCAACATCACCTCTTAACCATGGGACTGAACAGTGGCAGAAGATGGGTGGCTTTGTAATGCTGAGCAATGGGAAGAAGGAGTTTTAAAGAAGGTTTTAGGACTTCATGTATCTTTTGAGGAGAACTAACAGCAGGCTGCTTACCTCCAGTATCTTGATTCCAAATCTTCACCTTGCAATCATGTGATGAGGTAGCAATTAAAGGCATCAAGGCCAATGCTCTTGGTAGAAAGACGCAGGATGCGACAGTCTGGAAATGCCCCTTATACTCACATATTCTGTTTCGAGTCTGTCTTAGGTCCCACAACTGCAAAGTAATGACATGGACCAGCTCATACTCACTTGTCTAGCTTCATCCATGAATATCCATCTCCCCCCACTCCCACGATGCACCTATTCCCTCCACTTACCTGCTCACGTAGCTACCCCTCATCTTCATCCATCCACAGACCCAACAACCCATCCATCCACAGACCCAACGACCCATCCATCCAGTGATTATTTTAAGCCTCAACTATGTCTCAAACAACCCTGGTTAAGAATGTATCATAAGAGTTTTTGCCTTTTTAATGGTTAGGGAAGTAAAAGCTCCCAGTCCTACAGCATGATGGTGTTCCATCATGGAGAACCCATGGGGAGCCCCAAACAACAGTATGGGGTTGTTTGCTTTCATGGCAACTCAAGAGCTGCCTTATTTCAACCTCTTGGCATCTGTGGGTCCTGTGGGGACTCCTTGGTTAGAAGTACCCCATAGGTATAAGTACATCTAGGTGCAGACATTCTGATTTAATGCCTAGATGCTGAACCTTGATGTGTGAAGACTAGTGTCTACAAGAGGGAAGTGCCAGTCAGTGCTGCCAGTCCCTCTCATTGATACAGATCAGATCACAGCTGGAGAATAATGTTCAGAGAGGAGAGCAAATTGAATTATGTCCAAAAAGATAATGAAGTTATTGGACAGCATGTTATCCAGGGAATAGCTGTAGGAGCTGGAAATGTTTCACTTAGAAAAGAGATGCTACATTCAAAGGCTGTAACACCCCAATCTACCATTTCCTAGGGATGTGGTCTTGTGCAAGAGATGTCAACTTGCCATGCCTCTATTTCCTTGTCTGTGAAATGGGAATTATAATAGTACCTAAATCATGGGGTTGTTTTTAAGGATTAAATGAGATATTACATGTAACGTGCTCATCCCAGTGCCCAGCACACAAGAAATGTTCAATAAAATAGGAGGCATAATTGTTCTGTTTGAATACTAGATAACCCTTTTAATGGATATTCTACAATTACGAATCTAAGGTGCTTTGGAGGAACCTAGGCAATCTATTCCAAAATTAACTGCAAGGAAAGTATATGAGTAAGGGATGGAGTAGGCCCTGGAACAACACTAGAGCTCCAAATTTCCTAAAAAGCTTGAGCTTCTTTTACTATGGCCATGCCTATAATGGGAATAGATCTGGTTCTTCAAACAGTCCCTCCCCTCTCTAAGCTCTACTGGGAGTAAAGACATCAGCAGGCTGGTTCTGTGTTTAGCTCCTCCCCATCTTGACTCTCATCCCATTCCTCTTTCCTACTACCAATTCAGAGAGCCCTAAGTTGATGAATGTTTCTTTTCTTTTCTTTCTTTATTTTTTTGAGATGGGGTCTCCCTTGTTGCCCAGGCTGGCCTCAAACTCCTAGGCTCAGTTGATCCTCCCACCTCAGCCTCTGAATAGCTTGGACTACAGGCACATGCCACCATGCCTAGCTAACTTTGTATGTTTTTTATAGATACAGGGTCTTGCTCTGTTGCCCAAGCTAGTCTCAAACTCCTGGGCTCAAGTAATCCTCCCGCCTCGGCCTCCCCTATGAATGTTTCTTAAATGAAGCAACTGGAATGCAAAGGATCACTCACAGTATGCTTTTGAAAGAGGCCTGAGCTATTAGCAAAGCCCGCCTATGTAGCACAGCTACAGGCATGAGGCCAGAGTAAGTGATCTGTTCATCAGCAACCAGATACCTGGACCTCACACAGTCTCCTACCGTGGCTTCACAGCCTTCTCCTCCAAAGCCATTGCTGCAGGAGATACACTTGTGTCCATCCACACTGACTTCACAGTAGGTCTGAATGTGCTGCTTTGCAGGAAACATATGAGCTACCTGCAGCCCCCGACTGTCCCATAATCTGAAAGAGATTAGGGCAGGAAATTAGCTTGTAGTAAATGTGGCTGAAATATATCCGTATTGTGCCACTACCATAGAAGTCTTGGCTCTTTGCTGTGTAGGCCAGTCACATTGGAATGGCATGAATTACCTAAAAACAGCAGCATGAACCAGATCAATCTCTGAGACTCTAAAGTTGGCAGGAAGTAACCAAATTGAATGACATCTGAATTCTTTCTATTTTGAGATCAGTTAATAGAAATTGAGACCAAGCATCTTAATTGTACAAGTTAATTTGTTAATCTGGTCCTTTGAGACAATGCTTTCCGTGGACGAAAGGATATTTCTGTGCCTGTGACTTAAATTTTTAAAAAGATACTTATTATGATATGGGAGATCAGTCACCATTCAGAATTAGTTAAAAGGATTTACATATAGGTCATGGCCAACCTTGGCTATGGGGTCCACTGGGGAGTGTTTCGTTTTGCTTCTTATTTCATTTTTACCTCTTTACCCCATTCCTACCATTTTCTAAGGAGAATCTCTTCTGAGATCCAAAGTTTCTAGTTATCCTCTCCGGTCTAAGAACTATTGGCTTTACTGACTCCCCTGATGCTGATTTCGACCCTGCTTCCACAGGGAGGGCTTCAGCTGAAGGCTGGGTGACTGAGAACACCAGGAGCCATGCAGGGGTAGCAATGAGAGCTAGGCAGCCCGACAGGGTGGGACAAGCAAGTGACTGATTCTGGGGTTAATCTGAACACGTTCACACAGCAGGAGCTGGCTGAATCAGATGCTTTGAAACCATCCAAAACAGGGGCTTTTACCTGGCTGATCTCATGGCATACAATCTCTACCTTAATGATCCATGGGGCCAGAGCAGAGAGGCCCCAGCACCAGTGAAGGGCAGAGGAACAGAAGGCTCTGGAAAGGGCAGAGCAATGTGGAGAATCAGAGTTGGAATGGAGCCATGTATGCATGGGAGCCACAAACCTCACAAGAAACACTTTCACAGCTGCTCAGTAAGCCCACCTGAGGGTTTTATCTTCAGAGGTCTGTAGTATGTATGGTTCTCTGGGGACCCAGCACAGGTGAGTGACCTAGAAAAAGCAAAATGTTCAGAACTTCTCCACACCAAGTCATTCCTCTGTTGTAATTCCTGTCAAATGTGCTAACTAGCATCACTGTGCCTCTTCTCAAGGATTCTGAACTAGCAAATTCATTTACAGGCATCTTAGGTTTTGCAGATACCTGTCAGTCATGTTCTACCTGCAACTCCTAGGTTATCAGCAGCAAGGTAATAGCTGGGCCAGTTGTGATCACCAAAATACATGCAGGCACCCTTAGAGTGCCTGAAACCCCAGCTGTGTGGCAGATAGAACAGCCCCTGTTGTAAGGTGGGTTCACTGAAACTCTAGCCCCAACACCTCATGGGGATCGGGAAGAGCATTCATGTTTCTCTTTATCCCTGCTGGACAGGCATAAAACACTTTCCAAAATAACCCAAAATAACAGGACTTTCTTTTCTTCCAGGGCATGGGGCAAGCACATCTGACCATTGGCAGTCATCTTCAAAATTAGAAAAGATGACTGGGACTGAAATTTGACAACCACTAAAAGAACATCTACTATGGATCAGGCACAATGACAGGTATTTCACATCTAGTATCTGAATTCATCCTCTGAAGAACCTTAGCAGGTGATAGAATTCTCCCCATTTTATAAATGAAGACACAGACACTCTAAGAGCTTAAGTAACTTCCTTGAGATAACATAACTGGTAAGTAATAGATTCATGATTTTAACCTGAGTATGACTGACTCCAAAGGCTCTGCAGTTTATACCAGTCTGCTACTAGCAAACAACTGGTCCTTCAAAAGCAATGCGAATTCTACATAAAGCAAAAGGTAATGCTTATTTCTCCACATGATGTTACACATATGAACATACAATAAGCATAAGCTGTGAGGTCCTGGAAGACAGGAACTATGTTCTTGGTCACTAACCCTGTTCCTAGCACAGTGTCTGGCCCACAGAAGAAATGGAATAACAAAAGAAATAATGAAGACACCATTTTAAATTCCAATATAAGTGAGTAAAATCATTGTCTGGAGCAGCAGACTCAAGGGACCATCTAATCTAATAATCCTGAGAGGCCGGGGTCTCACAGCAGGTTAGGGGACAGCAATTGGGACCCAAGCTCTAATTTCTGTTCATGGGCCTCCTGATTTCTCTCCCGAGCCTTTCCTTCACCCCATGCTCCTTTCTGCTGCCCTGTTCTGTACCAAGTTTGAGTTCATACCACGTTCCTGGAAACAGATGCTCTTTCCACACTCTGTCCTGTCACCACATCCCACAGAAGCAGGGTGTTGTCCCGAGAGCCAGTGCACAGCTGTGATGAGTCTTTGGAAACAATGGTGAGAAGACAGCCTGTGAGTGGGGACCTGAACAGGGCTTTTCAGAAAGCACAAAGGCATTGGGAAGAGGTCCACTTTGTTTTACCTGGACTCACAGCCAATCCGGTGACCACCATGGCATGGCCACACAATTGCTGCCTTGGTTGTGAGGAACCATGCAAGTCCCACATCATGACCATCCTGTCACGAGAGGCGCTGAAGAACTGGCTGGATTCGGGAATACAGGCTACCTGCTCAGGGAAAAAACAACAACACTGAAATAGCTCTGGTGTGCTAGTTGGACTGGACTTTAAATTGGGGGAAAGATGAGTCTGCATAACTCCCTCCCCACACACACTTCTTTTTTTTTTTTTTTTTTTTTTTTGAGACGGAGTCTCACTTTGTCACCCAGGCTGGAGTGCAGTGGTGTGATCTTGGCTCACTGCAACCTCCACCTCCCAGGTTCAAGCGATTCTCCTGTCTCAGCCTCCCAGGTGGCTAGGATTACAGGCACCAGCCACCACGCCCAGCTAATTTTTGTATTTTTAGTAGAGACAGCGTTTCACCATGTTGGCCAGGCTGGTCTCCAACTCGTGACCTCAGGTGAGCTACCCACCTCGGCCTCCCAAAGTACTGGGATTACAGGCGTGAGCCACCGTGCCCAGCCCCCACACACACTTCTCAAAAGAGTAATACATAAGCTTGAAATCTATGAATGCACAGCATGGGCCAGTCTGAATTTCCACCTTTTTCAATGTTGTGCTACCTTTTCCTTTATGTAGCAGATTTCCTCCAGTCCTTCAGGGTAAGATTAAAAATCTCACCTCCTCAGATCATGTCACCTTGGTGAGGATGTTTCCCCTCTTGGGCTTCCTATAGAACTTCCTCCTGTGGGATTCCTTTTGCACTTGATCATCACCACACCCCAAAAATGGATGCTGTACTGTTATGCCAGGTGATTCTGTTATACTTACGATGAATTTGAAGTGAATCTCTGTTCCATTTTATGCTTTTTACCTTGAATACAACTTTGCTTGATATTATTATCACCCCAACTCCTGCTCTGTTTGTTTACATTTGACTGATATATCTTTGCTGACCTGTTCTTACTGTTCTGATCTCTTCCATCGTGTTTCTTTGTTTTTGTAATTGTGGTAAATATACATAAAACTTACCATTTTAACCATTTTTAAGTGTACAACTCAGTGGCAACAAGTACATTCATTGTTGTGTAACCATCACCACTATCATCTCTAGAACTTTTTCATCATTCCAAACTGAAACTCTACAACCTTTAAACAATTACTCTCCATTTTCCTCTCCCCGCAGCCGCTGGCACCCACCATTATTCTACTTTCTGTCTCTATGGACTTGACTATTCTAGGTACCTCATATAAGTGGAATCATACCATATTTGTCCTTTTGTGTCCGGCTCTTACTTAGCATAATGTTTTCAGGGTTCAGCCATGTTGTAACATGTATCAGAATTTCATTCCTTTTTTTTTTTTTTTTTTTTTTTTTTTTTTTTGAGACAGGGTCTTGCTCTGTCACCCAGACTGCAGTGCAGTGACCTGGTCTCGGTTCACTGCAACCTTCCCTTCCCGGGCTCAAGCAATCCACTTGCCTCAGCCTCCTGAATAGCTGGGACTGTAAGTGTGTGCCACCATACCTGACTAATTTTTGTATTTTCTGTAGAGACAGGGTTATGCCATGTTGCTCAGGCTGGCCTCGAACTCCCGGGCTCAAGTGATCTACCTGCCTGGGCCTCCCACAATGCTGAGTTTACAAGCATGAGCCACTGTGCCTGGCCTATTTCGTTCCTTTTTAAGGCTGAAAAATAGCCCACTGTATGTATATTGCCGCATTTTGTTTATCCATGCATCTGTCAAAGGACATTTGGGTTGTTTCCCGCTTTTGGCTATTATAAACAATGCTGCTATGTGTGTGTGTGTGTGTGTGTGTGTGTGTGTGTGTGTGTGTGTGTGTGTACAAATATCTGTTCTATATTTACTGTTTTACTTTCAATCTTAATGCTGTTTTGCATTAGATATGTCTTATTTTTTAATTATTTATTGAGACACAGTCTCACTCTGTCACCCAGGCTGGAGTGCAATGGTGTGATCTCTGCTCACTGCAACCTCTGCCACCCAGGTTCAAGTGATTCTCCTGTCTCAGCCTCCCACATAGCTGGGATTACAGGTGTGTGCCACCATGCCTGGCTAATTATTTTTTTTTTTTTTTTTTTAATTTTTAGTAGACATGGAGTTTTGCCATGTTGGCCAGGCTGGTCTTGAACTTCTGACCTCAAGTGATCCATCCGCCTTGGCCTCCTAAAGTGCTGGGATTACAGGCATGAGCCATCGTGCCTGGCCTATATATGTCTCTTTTAAACAATGTATAGGTGGCTTTAGTTTTTAACTCAGTAAGAGTACTGCCTTTCAATAAGTGAATTTATCCCAATTACATTTACTGCTATCATATATATGTTTGATCTTGTTTCTTCCATCTTTTCTGTTGGTTTTTGAAAAACACTTTGTCATATTTTCATTGTCTTCTTTTTCTATCAAATTGTATACTTGTTTTTAGAGTTATTTTTCCCTTTATATTTTTAATTTAAATAATATGGAACTTAAGTTCTTCTCATGATACCTCTGTATATATATTAATATCCTTAAACTCATATTCTCAATGTATTAATTTCAGAAAGAAAACAGAATCTCCTGTAAGGAAAATTTTTTTTTCTTTAATTAGCACAATTATATTACTTCTGGCTCATTCCCACTTTTGTAGGTACTCTCTTGGATTTTTATCCAGTCTATTATCATATTATTAATATTTTGTATTTTATACATATAAATTTTTAAAGGAATTAAAACAATTACATTTCTTCCCATAGCCCTAGTTTTGACAATTCTTTAGACATAATTCTGTGTTTAATTGGATTGAAGGCTCATACAGTGAATTCAGTTTGGAACTTCTTTAATATTCATTGGCTTGATTATTCATCATTCATTCACATTCTTTTTTTTTTTTTTTGAGATGGAGTTTCTCTCTTGTTGCCCAGGCTGGAGTGCAATGGTGTGATCTCGGCTCACCACAACCTCTGCCTCCTGGGTTCAAGTGATTCTCCTGCCTCAGCCTCTCGAGTAGCTGGGATTACAGGCATGCGCCACCACACCTGGCTAATTTTGTATTTTTAGTAGAGACGGGGTTTCTCCATGTTGGTCAGGCTGGTCTTGAACTCCCGACCTCAGGTGATCCACCCACCTTGGCCTCCCAAAATGCTGGGATTACAGGCGTGAGCCACCGCACCCGGCCCATTCACATTCTTTAATAATATACCTTCAACTATATTATTGAGGAATGCTTTGCATATGGCAAGATTTTACAAATTTCAGAATGTCTTTCCATTGCCTTTACATATGAACAACACTCCGCATATAAAGGTTCTTTTGCTTTCTTCCTTTCCTTTCTCTTTCTTTCTTTCTCTTTTTCTTTTTCTCTCTTCTTTCTCTCTTTCTCTTTCTCTCTCTTCCCTCCCTCCCTCTTTCTTTCTGACTGGGTCTCGCTATGTCACCCAGGCTGGGGTGCAATGGCACAACTATAGCTCACTGCAGCCTCCATCTCCCTGGCTTAAACGATCCTCTTGCCTTAGCCTCCCAAGTAGCTTAGACTATACGCATGCACCACTATGACCACCGAATGTATTTGTATTTTTATTTGTAGTAGAGACAGGTCTTGCTATGTTGCCCAGGCTGGTCTTGAACTCCTGAGCTCAAGCAATCCTACTACCTCAGCTTCCCAAAGTGTTGGGATTTTAGAATGAGCTACCCTGCCTGGCCAATTTTTAGTTTTTAATAATATTTTTCCTCAAATCTTTTCTCTCCCAGATAATTCTTCTATTGTCTTACTTTTTTTTGAGACAAAGATCTTGCTCTGTCACCAAGGCTGGAGTGCAGTAAAATCATCACGGCTCACTATAGCTTCAACCTCATGGACTCAAGTGATCCTCCCACATCAGCTTCCTGAGTAGCTGGCTGGGACTATAGGCGCGCACAACTACATCCAACTAATTTTTTAATTTTTTGTGAAGATGGGGTCTCATTATGTTGCCCAGGCTGGTCTCAAATTCTTGGGCTCAAGCAATCCCCCTGCCTTGCCTTGCCAAAGTGCCAGCATTATAGGCATGAGCCACTGCACCTGGCTTGTCTTATTTTTTCAATTTCTTGTTTCATAGAGTACATGTTCTCTTAATTTATAGAGAGTAAAAAGCATTAATCAAATTTTATCTTTGCTTCTTGAGTAGTTCTTCCTTCAAAGTGTGTTTTCATCTGACATTAGCTTGTTATATGTGTATTTTTTAAAAATCTACGCATATAGGCCTCACTTTGGATCCTTCCTGGTTATTAATCTTTTCATACTTTGAATGAGGGTAAGTCCAATTTTTGGCAGTAAATCCAATAAGGCTTGATACATGCTCAAGTGTTACATGCACACACACACACACGCATGTGCACACACACACAAGTGCACACACATACACACACTCACACACAGTCAATTCTCTCTCACTTTCTTTCCTTTTAGTCCAAGGTCTACTATAACTTGACTTGTCATGCTGAATATTGATGGTTGATTATGTCTTGATTTGCCATCCTGAATATTGATGGCTGATTATGTCTTGTCTAAATAGCTGAGACTACAGATGTGCACCACCATGCCTGGCTAATTTTTTTTATTTTTGGTCAAGATGGGGTCTTGCTATGTCCCAGGCTGGTTTTAAACTCCCAGCCTCGGGTGAATCACTTGAGGCCAGGAGTTGGGAGACCAGCCTGGCCAACATAGCAAAACCCCATCTCTACTAAAAATATAAAAATTAGCCAGGTGTGGTGGCACATGTCTGTAATTCCAGTTACTTGGGCGGCCAAGGCAGAAGAATAGCTTGAACCCGTGAGATGGAGGTTGCAGTGAGCTTTGATCACACGACGGGGAGAGTGAGACTCTATCTCAAATCCAAAACAAAAAATTCCTGGCCTCAAATGATCCTCCTGCCTCAGCCTCCCAAAGCACTGGGATTACAGGTATGAGCCACCATGCCTGGCCAGTCCTTCGGCATTTTAGGGTGACCAGAAGAAGGAGAAGCAAGCTGGCAGCAGCCTCAATTTTGTTACATTGTCTTGTTTTACTGGTAAACAATCTATATCTTTAGTCCTCATCTTTCTAAATAAAGGGCTGTTGGGAGGACCACTCAGGACCAGCTCTTTTAGTGAAATCTGCACTCTGCCAAATATCTGGTGGTAAGTGCATTAGTTCATGGTGTTCTCTATCAGTCTAGTTCAGAACACAACGTATCTGACAAGCAAATATCATATTCTGTGCTATGGGATTGTGGCTGATGCCTAGTTTCATTATAAATGAAGTGTATATCTTAATTTTTGGTTCATTTAGGTGATCTTCAGAGCGGGGAATTATATAAATTAGCATTCTCTATCATTTTTGCTGGAAGCTCACTCTGGTCTGTAATGCTATCTAACAAATTAATTTTTATTTCATTGTTATTGAATGTTCATTAAATGTCCCCAACTAGACTAGAAGGTTGCTGAGCACAGGAATTTTGTCATTTTCCTAGCTATGGTAAGCACAGGGTAAGCCTAAGCCTTCAGTACTGTACCTGTTGAGTCAGGATAGGTCAGGGAGAGTTGTTATCAGCTGTGTTCTGTTTACTACCTGTGCTATTAAGGGCTTAATGACAAAAGAAAAATTGTGTTCGATATGCCAGTAACAACAACTAAGTGAATGGTTTGCTCTGTTTCTCCTGAAGTAGGACTTCACAGCATCAAACAAAGCCTTTGCATTTTTCCTTAAGACCAAAGATTCAATCACTCTTAATATCTAGAACTATTAGCTATCCTTTATTCAGTTCCAGATTGCCTTCATAATAATCATTTGAAAATTACCTTGGTGATCTCATGTTCATGTCCTTTGAACCTTTTCACCACATTTCCAGTTTTCCAATTATAGGCCACAACTGTCTGAAGAGAGTGAAGATTGTAGTTTCATTACTCAATTCTTGTTAAAGTGACACTAGCCTCTACTGCATTCTCACCTTACTTTCTCCCACCTCACTCACTCCCTCTCTGTTCAGGAACTTGCTCAAAGCATTAGGGGTTCCCTGTTGTGGCCGTCCCTCCTCACGTGCCCCTCCCTTGATTTTCTTTTCTTTCCTCCTCGTTGTTCTCTGTCTCTCCCTCCGACACTGGACCACTGCTCTAAACTTACTGATGGGTTTGGGCTAACATTCCCCAAGGAGAACTGATTCTACTGGCTATAGATGGTGAAGGAGAATTCCACGTAGGGTTAGATTTGTTTTCCCTACTGTACTGTATTTTTTTGTCATGGTGTTTTTTTAAAAATTTATCATCAAGCTGGGCATGGTGGCTCATGCCTGTAATCCCAGCACTTTGGGAGGCCGAGGCGGGCAGATCACCTGAGGTCGGGAGTTTGAGACCAGACTGACCAACATGGAGAAACCCCATCTCTACTAAAAATATAAAATAAGCCAGGCCTGGTGGCACGTGCCCATAATCCCAGCTACTAAGGAGGCTGAGGCAGGAGAATCGCTTGAACCTGGGAGGTGGAGATTGCAGTGAGCTACCCCCTTCCTGGCCTATATTTTAAGACAAAATACTGCCAATTAAACTATGATACTTCGATGCATCCTGATTTCAGAAGTGTTAAAATGTAAAAAGTGAAAACAGGGCCAGGCACAGTGGCTCATGCCTGTAATCCCAGCACTTTGGGAGGCCAAGGCGGGCGGATCACCTGAAGTCAGGAGTTCGAGACCAGCCTGACCAACATGGAGGAACCCCATCTCTACCAAAAAAAAAAAAAATACAAAATTAGCCGAGTGTGGTGGCACATGCCTATAACCCCAGCTACTTGGGAAGCTGAGGCTGGAGAATTGCTTGAACCCAGGAGGCAGAGGTTGCGGTGAGCCGAGATGGCACCATTGCACTCCAGCCTGGGCAACAAGAGCAAAACTCTGTCTCAAATAATAATAATAATAATAATAATAATAATAATAAAATGTGAAAATATGCATCTTAGAACCACTGGAATACAGCATGCAAATGGAATTTGAAGATTCTAAAAGGCTATTGAAAATGAGAGACAGAGTCTCACTCTGTCACCCAGGCTGGAGGACAGTGGCCCGATCTCGGATTACTGCAACCTCCACCTCCCAGGTTCAAGCAATTCTTGAGCCTCAGCCTCCCAAGTAGCTGGGATTATAGGCAAGCGCCACCATGCCCAGCTAATTTTTGTAGTTTTAGTAGAGACGGGGTTTTGCCATGTTGTCCATGCTGGTCTTTAGCTCCTGTCCTCAAGTGATCCACCTGCCTTGGCCTCCCAAAGTGCTGGGATTATAGGTGTGAGCCACCACTCTTGGCCCATTATTAGTATTATTCACTACAAAAAGAATTAGCAGTTTTGCTACCAGTATCCCAGTTGTGAGGGCTATGATAGATCCAAATATGAAGGAGAGAAATGTGAGAATGGGAGGAAGGAGGACAAAAACACAGGGAGGAATCATGATGCATACCAGTGTAGAGAGCATAAAAGAAGAGATTAGACAGTTCCTTTTGCTGACAATTAACTCCTGTGTCTCCGTGTAGGTGTAACATGGGATTGGTGGGAAGTATAATCTTTGCCATTTATAGAAAGCATGTGGGTGGTCAGGCATAGTGTTAAGGATCTCACCTACGTTCTTTGATTTAATCTTTATAACCACCTGTGAGGTGGCATTATTATTCCCACTTAACAGATAAGACTGAAGCTCCAAAAAATTTAAAGACTTGTCCAAACGAATGGGAAGCGGCCAAGCAGGGATTTAAATCCAGTCTTTCTAACTCTAAAGCCCATATTTTTACACTCATCAACCCTGCTCCAGAAATGCAAATCCTAGACTTCCTTTCAAAATATCTTCCTTTCCCTGCAATAAAGTTGGTTTCCCGGGAAACACTGCAAACCCCACCTTATCTTTCCCTCCAGAGACACAAAGGTCTGAGTTCAAAGCAGCCACGACAGAGACGGTATCCATGTGAGCTGGGCTATACTCTTGAAAAGCTTTAGTTTGAATTCTCTCTTCTATAATTTCATCAGGCCTGCTAAAAAGAGTATAGAAAATGAGAGACCCAGTGGCATGGGAGTGGATGGGGGGGAGGGTGGTGGGGTGGGGTAGGGAGAAGAATGTGGGTTAAGAAGGCAATTCAGGCCAGACTAAGGAGAAATATTTAAAAAGAAGAAGAGAAGGGAGACCCATTTACATTGTCAGCAATGGTATTATTTACTCTGAAAATGTGCAGAATGACTGAAGGATTGGAATCTGATAAAGGGGGATCCTGAAGCCAAGAAGCCAGGAGTCTTTCTTTGCTCACACTAGCAATTAATCCTAAAGATTTAGGGCCCCTCTGTGTATGGGTGCAGACACTAGCTAATAAACTGACTGTTTCTTTCTTTTGAGACAGAGTCTCACCCTGTTGCCCAGGCTGGAGTGCAGTGGTACACATGGCTCACTGCAGCCTTGACTTCCTGGGCTCAAGCAATCCTCCCACCTCAGCCTCCCAAGTATCTGGGACTACAGGCTCATGCCATTATGCCCAGCTAATTTTTGTATTTTTTGTAGAGATGGGGTTTCGCCATGTTGCCAAGGCTAGTCTCAAACTACTGAGCTCAAGCAATCTGTCCACCTCGGGCTCCCAAGGCGCTGGGATTACAGGTGTGAGACAGCACACCCAGCCCTGACTGTTTCTTATCCAAAAGAAAACACACTAAACTATTCAGGGAAGGCCAACTATTCAAGGAAGGCCATCAACATTCGCCCTGGGCCTTCTCCTTCTTTAGTGGAGAGTTTTAATGGGGCATGATAAAACCTGGGCTCCCAGGGGAGGATTGCAGTACCTGTATTTATAAGTGCTGTGTTTGAGTTTGCTTTGCAGTTTCCCCATCACGACACAAAACCTACACGAAACCTTCTGTGGAGGAGCTTGTTTCAGTTGGCACCTGAGTAGCAGCATCCCTTGTGGCTGCTGGAAGTTGTGTTCCCTGTTTAATAAAAAGAATACATAGTTAGTTTTGTTAGGCACAATAGTATGATGTTGAAAATAAATCCTTTTTTAGACTAATTAATTGTATGCTTTTGCTTTTCCTCCTCACCCTGCCTCACCCTTACGGCCCTGAGGTTATAGACACACAAAAACAAAACTGATTTTAAAAAAGACTAAGAAGTCCTGTAATAAGTAAAACACAGAATTGCCATATGGTCCAGCCATTCTAATCCTGGGTTTAAGGCCAAAAACACAGAAACAGATGTTCAAACAAAAATTTGTGCACAAATGTTCACAGCAGCACTGTTCACAGTGGCCAAAAAGTGAAAACAACTCAAATATTCATCAACAGATGAGTGGAGAAACATCATGTGGTCAATCCACACAATGAAATATTACTCGGCCATTAAAAGGAATGAAGTACTCGTACATACTACAACATGGGTGAATCTTGAGAACATCATGCTAAGCAAAAGAAACCAGACACGAAAGGCTACATAGTTCATATTCTATATATGTGAAATATCCATAGCTGGAAAATCTATAGAGACAAAAAGCAGATTAGTGGTTGCCAAGAGCTGGAATAAAGAAGAGACTGGGGAGCAACTACTTAATAGATACAGATAGAATGTAACACAGAATATCTTAATAGGCTAGATATAGTTTGGATATGTGTCCCCTCCAAATCTCATGTTGAAATTTGATCCCCAATGTTGGAGGTAGGGCTTAGTTGGAGGTGTTTCGGTCATGTGGCCAGATCCCTCATGAATACTTGGTGACATCTCCCTGGTAATTAGTGAGTTCTCACTCTATTAGTTCCCACAAGAACTAATTGTTTTAAAAAAGCCTGGCACCTCCCTCCTCACCTGATTCCTTCCTCTCTTGCCAAGGGTTGCCTGCTCTCCTTTGCCTACTGCCACGGTGGAAGCTTCCTGAGCCCTCACCAGAAACAGAACCCTGCGTCATGCTTTTTATACAGCCTGCAGAACCGTGAGCCAAATAAACTGCTTTTCTTTATAAACTACTTAGCCTCAGTTATTTTTTTTATAGTAACACAAACAAACTAAGAGGCAGAGTTTCCTTTTGGAGTGATGAAAATGTTCTAGAACTAGATAGTGATGATGGTTGCACAACAATGTCTCTATATACTAAATGTTACTAATCATAAATTTTATGTTATGTGCACTCTGCCACAATAAAATAAATACTGAGAAGATGTAATCAAAAGTAAAAAATAATTTACACTACTGAAGCTTCTTGAAAAAGAAAAGCCTCAGTTATTCTAAAAGGTTATAACCTTCCTTGGTTGTTGGATTTTTTTTTTTTAATAATTTCACTATGGCACCTCTCATTGTGCCAGAATCATGAAATAGATGTTCTGAGATGCTAGAAATAATGGCACTAAATGAGACAATGTAGGTAATGACCTAGACTAGCAGTTCTTAAAGTGTGATCCATGGAACATGGGGGATTCCTGGGAGCCTTTCAGGAAGTTTGGGAGGACTTCCCTTTTCCAACTACATCTCTCAGGCCCTTCCCTCCCTCCCTCCCTTCCTTCCTCTCCTTTTCTCTCCTCCTTCTTTTCCTTCCTTCTCCTTCTCCTTCTTCTTTCTTCTTTTTTCCTTCTCCTTCTCCTTTCTTTTTTTTTTGAGACAGCGTCTCACTCTATCGCCCAGGCTGGAGTGCAGTGGCGTGATCTCACTGTACCCTCAACCTCCCAGGCTTAGGTGATCCTCCCACCTCAGCCTCCCAGGGAGCTGCGACTACAGGCTTGCACCATCATGCCCAGCTAATTTTTTTGTGTTTTTTGTAGAGACGGGGTTTCGCCAACTCCTGGGCTCAAGCAATCCACGTGCCTTGGCCTCCCAAAGTGGGGCCTTCTTTTCTTTTAATACCTCAACATAAACAATAGATTATGATAGACTGAATGCAGAAGCAGATATCAGAGTCCAATTGTCTCCTTTTTAAGGCAAACATTAGAAATTTGCAAAAACATAAAGCAATATCATTTTTTCTAAATATTTTGGTTTTGGAAAGTATATTTATTTTTCATAAAATGATGTTTTATGTTAATATGCAATAGGTTTATTGCTATTTCAAAATTAATAAGTAAATGTCTTTAAAATTTCTGTTTTTTAAAATTAATTAATTAATTTTAATTTTCTTATTTATTTAATTTATTTTTTTGAGACGGAGTTTCACCCTTGTCACCCAGGCTGGAGTGCAATGGTGTGATCTCAGCCCACTGCAACCTCTGCCTCCTGGGTTCAAGCGATTCTCCTGTCTCAGCCTCCCGAGTAGCTGGGACTACAGGCATGCGCCACTACATCAGGCTTTTTTTTTTTTTTTTTTTTTTTTTTTTTATTTTTAGTAGAGACAGGGTTTCACCATTTTTTGGCAAGGCTAGTCTCAAACTCCTGACCTCAGGTGATCCACCCACCTCGGCTTCCCAAAGTGCTGGGATTACAGGTGTGAGCCACCGCACCTGGCCTCATTTATTTATTTTTAAATTTAACAAACCCTGCATGTGGCATTCAATCTCAGTTTTAATGTCAAATGATGGTATCAGAGCAGGATTCGAATCCAATCTACAACCTACATAAGCAAAACCTCTTTGGGGGTTCTTAATTTTTAAGAGTGAAAAGAAGTTGTGAGACCAAAAAGTTTGAGAGCCAGTGACTTAGAATTTAAATAATGTTAATATTGGATTATATATTAGAATTAAAAGAATAATGAAACATTTTCCAGATTTACTTGTATCATCCCCCTCAACTAACAAGGCTAGAACTGAAAAGAAAGAGAATGAATTATGCATTCAAAGGTGCTCCTCCACTCATTCAGAGAACACCTCCTAAGCACCTTATTTGTGTACGTCCTATACCAGTTGCTGGCGAAACTGAAAAAAAGAGAAACCTGAAGATGTGACCAGCATGAATATTTGCTGGGACCGAAGGAACCTAACGAAGGACCAGTCTCAACTACTCCAGGTCATGTGTCCCCTGTGACTGGCTGTGATATCAGATAGCTGAGGGAAGTATGGGGGGCAGTGGGAGCACCCAGTCCCCATTTCTTCTGAGGTTCTGCCTAAAAGTTCTAGGAAATGAGTTTCTTATGGGCATGACCAACCTAATTCTAGGAAGAACTGTCTACAGGAAGAACTGTTTACAGAAGAGAACAATAGCTAAAACGCACCAACTTAATATTCTCATTCATACCATTAGCATTAAAAAAATAGAGCTTTCCAGAAGAATTTCAGCCTACATTTTGAGAAGCTGCCAGAACTGACCTCCTGACGAGAACAGGTAACCAATACAGAAAAGCACAATGCAATGGAAACAATGCGAGTGGCATCAAGAGGCCTAGGATCTACCCCAGCCCTGCCTCATCCCATTATATGTCCTTGAGCAGCTCCATTCCCCACTCTGGCCTCAGCCTTCCCAGCTAGAAAATTAGGACACTATACGAAATGATTTTTAGTAGACTATGTGTATAATGAGAGAAGGTCTCTCATTATTCATCTTTGTACTCCGAGTGGCTTGCACAGTACTGTACAACAAAAATACTTGTGAAGTGGCGAATCTAAGGTCCCTTCCACTTCAGATATTCCCAGATTTTCTATAAGAGGCCACAAGATGTGCTGAGAGGCAAAATTCAGGATAGTTTTCAAAAAGTTTGGGATGTGGTATTGTTTATAGATAGAGGGTGCAGAGCTTCTTATCTGCCAGCCTAACCTATTTTTCAACATTGTCATCAAACTAATGACAGATGCCATCCATAGATCTAGGTCACTGGAAATTGGTTCATTATAGGTTCTATAAATGGATTAGCTCTGCTCAAAACTGATTGGTATAGTCAGAGAGCCATACTTCCCAAGTAAAGCATATTCATGGGACATTCTAAGGAAAAGATAACTTTTAGAATTACTTACCCCCAAACCAACAGGATCTTCTTGGTGAGCTGCCCTATTCAATAATTTGTAATGTGTATCCTTTGGAAAATAGTTCAGGCAGCCACTTCTTAATCTCTGTAATTAGTGGGAAGCCACTGAAGTTAATCTCTTCTCTGTCTAAGCATGTTTGCACTGAGAAGAGATTTACAAGGTAAATAAAGACCTTGTTTATTAAAGAGATGGTTAGGTGTGGTTTTCCCTCACAAAGAAAGAAATATTTTACAAAATTCCAAGATTATCTCTCTCACATTTCCACAATTCAGGAAAGTGTACTATAGTGTTAATTATATATCTATTTTTAAATATGCAAAATATATTTAAATACATTGTTAAACATTTTGATTTTGCTCATAACATAGTACTTCTATTCATCAAAAATCTTGAGTTGACTGCTTATTTCAGAGTTTACTGCTTTTGTGAAAAAGGCAATTTCTCCTGTTTTAAATAATTCTCCTAGAATTTGAGATGGAAGAGCTTTTCAAAATCGCCATATATAAACCATTCATTTATTTCAAGATCTGCAGAGTAAGGGTAGAAATATTATTTGCTCAAAATTATAACTAAGATCATTTACTTAAAGATCTGCAGAATAAGGATAGAAATATTATTTGCTCAAAATTATAACTAAGTAATCTCTTGACTTCTAGTCCAGAATTTCCATTATAAATGTCTACAAAGAATAAACAGTTTTATTGCATTTTAATAACTCAATTTTGAGAATTCAATTAAATTCTAAATATTGATTGACAGTGCTGCTTATTCTGAGAATTAAGGGGAGCACAGAATAGTCAGAACAACATTTGATTACATGCATTAGTGTCTGCATTAGATAGGACTAGTTGTGAATTATAGCTCAACTGTGGCCTTGGGCAAGTTGCTGAACCTCTCTAAGTCTCACTTTCCTATGTTTAAAATAGGATAATAACTCTATCATTGACTTCTGCGAAGATTAAAAATAGCACTTAAAATGTACCAGGAACTGCTCTATGTTTTATATTTATTAACTCATTTTATCTATTCCACAAGCCTCTGAGATACTGTTACTACAGGTTGAGCATCTAATCCAAAAATCCAAAATCCAAAATTCTCCAAAATCTAAAACTTTTTGAGCACTGACATGACATTCGAAGGAAATATTCATTGGAGCATTTTGGATTTTTTTTTTTTTTTTTAGACAGAATCTTGCTATATTGCCCAGACTGGTGTGCAGTGGCACAACCTGGGCTCACTGCAACCTCCACCTCCCAGGTTCAAGCAATTCTCCTGCCTCAGCCTCCTGAGTAGCTGTGATCACAGGTGTGTGCCACCATGCCCGGCTAAGTTTTGTATTTTTAGTAGAGACGGGGTTTCACCATGTTGGCCAGGCTGGTCTCGAACTCCTGACTTCAAGTGATCTGCCCACCTAGGCTTCCCAAAGTGCTGGGATTACAGGCATGAGCCACATTGGAGGCTTTTGGACTTCAGGTTTTCCATTAGGGATGCTCAACCCTTAAGTATATAATGCAAATATTCTAAAATCTGAAATTTGAAACACTTCTGGTCCCAAACATTTCAGATAAGGGATACTCAACCTGTATGGCCATTTTGCAGATGTGAAAAGTGAGGCACAGAGATATCAAATAGCTTGCTCAAGTTTATACTGCAAATAAGTGGCAGAGCTGAAACTTGAATCTAGGCAGTCCAACTCCAGAGGCCCTGTTCTTGACCAGCATATTATACTGCATCTCTACAAAAGCTGGTGCATATAAAGCTTTTGGTTCAATCTGGCAAGTTGTTAACAATAAATTACAGTTACTAGCATGATTGCAAGATTAACAGTGATCATACTGGAAGCAGCATTTTCACCCTTATTAATACTGTTCATAATGCACAAATATTAATGCACAAATATACACAGAGAACACACACAAATGGATATATGAATCTAGAGGATATTAAAGCTGAAGCAAATTATGGCCTCTGATTAGAGTGATTGGACCCAATAAAGCTAAGAATTCATTATGTTACATAGCAAGGCAATTAAAAAGTCTCAAGAACAAAGTATATGAATTTGGGTTATGTCTACATTGTTGTAACTTATCATGAGTAGACTAAGAAAAGTACTACTAAGTTATCTTCCACTATTTTTATTAGGAACATGTAATATACTTGAGAGGAGGCATAATTTCTGGTTCATTTTTGTATCTATGATTTGACCTTAGCCTAGGAGAATGAATGCAAGGCAAATAAATACCTGTTGAATGAATGAATGGAATACTAAAATGAAGAGTTGGCTTGGTGGTATGCTATTTTTTTTTTTTTCTGAGATGGAGTTTCTCTCTTGTTTTCCAGGCTGAAGTGCAGTGGTACGATCTCAGCTCACCACAACCTCCACCTCCCAGGTTCAAGCGATTCTCCAGCCTCGGCTTCCTGAGTAGCTGGGATTACAGGCACCTGCCACCACGCCCAGCTAATTTTGTGTTTTTAGTAGAGACGGAGTTTCTCCATATTAGTCAGGCTGGTCTTGAACTCCCGACCTCAGGTGATCCGCCCGCCTTGGCCTCCCAAAATGTTGGGATTACAGGTGTGAGCCACCGTGCCCGGCCCAGTGGTACACTTTTTAAAGACCCAACAACATAAGCGCCCTTTTAACCTGCCCAACAACATATCCTTTAGAGAGCAGTCACCCTGTTTCATCCCAGACTCCAGACCCAGAAAGGCTGGAGAGAACATGGGAAAATCTATAGATTCAATTATGGCTCAGGATGTCCCCGTTGGTTCCGGTTGGAACCAGGCCTCAGTCTGAATCCCAGCACTTATTTCTATTCCGATCTGCTTTCCAAAGGCCTTGGGATATCCAGTAGTCACTCTAAACCACCCTAAACAGAAAGCAGAGAATTCTCTTTTAACTCTCCAGTGCAATATTCCTTGATATACACCAGTACCTATCCAACTGTTCTATTCCATGAAGAAACTGGGACTCAGAGGGCTGTGACTTGCTGAAGGTCACAGGGGCAGAGCTAGGTGGACTGGACCTTATTTCCCTGGTTCCCTGTTAATGCAAATGCTGATATCTTATCTCCCCAAATCTCCCTCTGCACACTTCTATCTTACACTCTGGGAGACTAAGGCATTTTTAGTCGCCAAAACAACGCTCAAAGAAAGAAAAGTATGAGTAGAAACACCTGGAAGCTGGTCTGGTTCAGCCCTCTAATGGTACAGATAGGGAAAACCGAGGCCCAGAGAATAAGAAGGTCTTGCATAGAGTCACACAGGGAACCAGTTCTAGGCCACCACTCTCAAGGTTGCCTCAAATTTTGGGGACGACTTGTGTGCAGTTTTTCCTTTCTGTCGCTTCAGACAGCAAATACTCCTCTCCCTGCCCATTATATGAACAACTAAAGCTTATTTTGTTTTTGTTTTTAAGAGACGGAGTCTCGAGTCTCGCTCTGTCACCCAGGCTGGAGTGCAGTGGCGCGATCTCGGCTCACTGCAACCTCCGCCTCCCGGGTTCTAGCAGTTCTCCTGCTTCAGCTTCCCAAGTAGCTAGGACTACAGGGGCACGCCACCACTCCCGGCTAATTTTTTGTATTTTAGTAGAGACAGGGTTTCACCGTGTTGCGCAGGCTGGTCTCGAACTCCTGAGTTCAGGCAATCCACCCGCCTCGGCCTCCCACAGTGCTAGGATTCCAGGCGTGAGCCACCGCGCCCGGCCTAAAGCTTATTTTTTATGTGTATGTGGAAAGCGGGGAGAGGAGTCCCCGAAGATGGGAACCTAGCGCCACCCAGCCCAAGGTTGGCCCTCATAACCGCTCTCCGCTTCGACCAAAGGGCGAGGGTAGCCCGCTCCTAGTCTGCCGCTACGCCCCTTTCTCCCACCTCAGGCTCAGTACCCACCGGTGGGCTGGGGGGCTGGAGCTGGGGCCGGCGGGAACGTGGAGCCTGGGGGTGTGAACAGCCTCCGAGCCCTCCCGCGCCTCCGCCCCTAGCAGCAGGCGCACGTTGCTAGGGCGGGAGTGCGGGAGAAAAGCCTCCGGGCACCCTCGCAGGCCGCCGAACGGCAGTTCCGCTCGCCTAAAGCTGGGACGGAACTGAGCGCCCGGCGGTACTCTCTTCGTGTAGCAATGCACTGATGAGGTCAAGAGAAGAGGACGCTTGTGCCCAGGACCCCGCTGCCAGAAGAATCTGGACAATTCAAGGAAAACAGGTACCTTTGTAATAGCTATGGAGAAGGCACTTAATAAAGGTCATCTTTTAAATTATTAGTCGCTCAGATATACGTGTTGCCGTATTTCTTTGGAGTTTCCCTGATTTCGACTAGAAATTCCTCCTTTGGACACTCCCCCAGCTCCCCACTCCTCTATTCCTTTCATTATTTTTTTCATTGAACCATTACAGCCTAGTACCATAGCAAGAAGAGACCCCTCAGTACCTTCTTGAGATCCGAATGGGAAGACAGTTGGAGAAACTAACAGTTTTTACAGCTGCGGTCGCATTGCTTCCAGACTAGTCTATTCATCTCTGTATTCCTGGTGTACAGTATGGGGCTTGGTATATAGTAGGGGTTTGTTGAATGTTTGTTGAATGAATGAATGAATGAATGAGTGAATAGCAGGGATTCTAGCCAACATTCATTTATTTATTTATTTTTAAGACGGAGTCTTGCCCTGTCCAGGTTGAAGTGCAGTGGCGCGATCTCGGCTCACTGCAACCTCTGCCTCCCAGGTTCAAGCGATTCTCCTGCCTCAGCCCCCCAAGTACCTGGGACTACAAGTGCGCACCTCCATGCCCAGCTAATTCTTGTATTTTTAGTAGAGATGGGGTTTCATCATGTTGGCCAGGCTGGTCTTGAACTCCTGACCTCAGGTGATCCACCCGCCACGGCCTCCCAGAGTGCTGGGATTACAGGCATGAGCCTCCGTGGCTAGCCCCAACATTTATTTTGAACCCTAGTAGGTGCCTCTGCAGTGTTGATCTGGCAAAACAGCCTTCAATGAAGATTTGTGGAGTTTCTGAAAATTGGGTGCCTTTGAGGGGCTGGGAATGGTGAAAGAAGTTTGCCTCCACATACTGGCTATTGGGTCTGTTTTCCAATCCAGGGAAGGGATCCCCTTCATGGCATCCCTGATGAGGTATCTGTAGCCCTAGTTGGTGCTCGCTCTGTAATGATGGACTCATTACTTTCTAAGTTAGTGACCTATTATTGAGAGATTTCCTTCTGGCAAGAGAAAGTATCTACCCCTATGCCACTTGAAACTCTGATCTTCGTTCAGAGCCGATGGCTCTCCTTACAGACTTAATCCCTTTTTCCCACAACAGCCTGGGAAGCCACAACCAGGATAAACTTACTGCTTCGTCCTGGGACACTGGGCTAGGCTCAGTGCAGCTACAGAGTTGAGTTACTAGATCTCTGCACCAAAGATGTTCCTGCTCTGGGGATGTTTTTCCCTCTGAGACAGGCTTTAGGCTTAAGGCATGAAAGACTCCCAAACTGGTACCTGTAGCCAGGCCTCTCCCTCCACCTGCCACCTGCCCATCTGCAACTGGCTGTTTAAAAGACACCTCATTCTTGACATGACTCATACCAGAAACATCATCTTCCCCCCAAACCTGTTCCCCCTCTTTTCCCTCTAAGTGCTGGGCACTACCATTCACCAATCACCCAAGCCAAGGATCTAGGAGTCATTTGTAACTTTACCCTCGCTTCCTCGTTCAAGAACAATCCCCAAGACTTCTCAATTCTGCCTCCCAAACATTATAAAAATAAAAATCTGTTCACTTCTCTCTACCTACCACCTGGATTCAGGCCAACATCAGGGTGTGACAGATTAAAAATGACCACAACTTCTTTGTAGCTCTTTCCGTCAAGGCTGGCTTTGTAACTTGTTTTGACCAATAGAATGCAGCAGGAGTGACATTGTGGGACTTCTGAGTTTAAGCTTCAAAAGGCCATGCGGTTTCTGCTCCCATCCTCTTGGAACATTGCCAGCATGGGAAGAGGACCAAGCTAGTCTGTTTGAGAGACATGGCCCATCCAGTAGCTAGCACCAAATACCAGCCATATGAGTGACTGTTGCCCAGGCTGGAGTGCCGTGGTGCGATCTTGGCTCACTGCAACCTCCGCCTCCTTGGTTCAAGCAATTCTCCTGCCTCAGCCTCCTAAGTAGCTGGGATTACAGGTGTGCGCCCCCACGCCCGGCTGATTCTTGTATTTTTAGTAGAGACAGGGTTTCACCATGTTGGTCAGGCTGGTCTCAAACTCCTGACCTCATGATCCACCCGCCTCAGCCTCCCAAAGTGCTGGGATTACAGGTGTGAGCCACTGTGCCCGCCTCAGTGTTATAATCTTATGGGACCTCCAGGTACACGCAGTCCATCATTGATCAAAATGTTATTATGCAGCATACGACTTTATCCTCAGCTTAGAGGCCATCTCCCTCTCTGCCCCCCAAGTCTTCCCTAACCATTCCTCCCCTTCTCCAGACTGGGTTAACTATTCTTCTCCTGTGCTTCCAAAGCCCCCATACTTTCCACCACATAGTATAACTTTTCATTTATTTCTCTCTCTCACTCAACTGCAAGCAACAGAGGCAGTGACCGAGTCTCATTTACACTTGTATTGTTGGTATCTAACCCAGGGTCTGGCATAGCACTACAACAGAACTTTCTACAATTATGGAAAATGTTCTATACCTGCATTGTCTAATACTTTAGCCACTAGCCCTACTAGCTGTTGAGCACTTGAAATGTAGCTAGTGCAACTGAAGAACTGAATTTTAAATGTTATTTATTTTTAATTAATTTAAATTTAAATAGCCACATGGGGCTAGTGGTTATGGTATTGAATGAACAGTGTAGGGCTAGCACATAGTAGATGGCCATTGAACATTTTTGAACAAAGATTAAAAGGGAAAGACAGTCATGACAGACAGGACAGGATAGAATGCTATGGGTATAAGCAACATAATTTCATGTCGACCTCTTCTGGCTCCTCACTTCACATCCCCTCAACTTTACACTACCAGTGCCTTTGTCTTAGTCCATTTTGTGCTGCTGTAACAGAATACTACAGACTGGGTAATTTATTATGAGCAGAAATGTATTTGGCTCATGGTTCTGGAGACTGGGAAGTCCTCGAGAGGCTGCATCTGGTGAGAGCCTTCTTGCTGCATTATGACATGGTGGAAGACATCACATGGTGAGAGTGCAGGAGTAGTGAGGGAAGGGAACAAACTTATCCTTCTATCAGGAACCCACTCCCACAATAACATCATTAATCCGTGCATGAGGTCAGAGCCCTATGATCTAATCACCTCTTAAAGGTCCCACCTCTCAACACTGTCACAAGGGGAATTCAGTTTCCAGCACATGAACTTTGGGGGACATGTTCAAACCACAGCAGCCTGTGGCTCTGCCTTATTTAAATATAATCCTAGTTTTTTGGCTCTGTATGGCCTGAGTTGGTTGTTCTCTCCTGGACTTGCCCAGATTGATAACACCCCTCCTGTGAAGTGGGCTGGTCTGAAGAGCCCTCTGGAGAAGAGAGCTGTTCTGATCTAGTTTAGTCTGGCCTGAGCAGAGAGGACTCTGTCATTGGGAGACTTGGACTTCATCATAGAGGACCCATGTGATCTGAATTTTTCTGCATGGCAGGCTGCCAAATCCCTCTTAAAAGTGACGGTTAAAGCTGGCTGTACTGTGAAAACACCCCAGGAGGAAAAGAAGCCACAGTGTTGGTAGTCTTATTGCTATTCCTGGAAACCATGCAAACCCCAGTCAGATGACTTCCAGCCCTGGCACCACAGATATTGAATCAGTGTCTGAGAAGGAAGGAGGAATGGACACAGGCCCAGGCAGAAGGGGGCTGGGCTGGCCAGGCCACGGCCCCACCAGGCAGGCAGAAAAGGCTGGGCCTGACACCAAGGAGCAGGCCTGAGGGAAAGTAAAGGCTAGGGAAGAATAGGCCTTTCCAAAAGACTTTCCAAAATGTTCATTAAAATAAAAAAGTTTAGGCCAGGCCTGGTGGCTCACACCTGTAATCTCAACAATTTGGGTGGTTGAGGTGGAAGGATCACTTGAGGCCAGGAATTTGAGACCAGTCTGGGCAACATAGCAAGACTCAGGTCTCTACAGAAGTTTTTTTTGTTTTATGTTTTTTTTTTTTTTTTTTTTTTGAGATGGAGTCTCGCTCTGTCGTCCAGGCTGGAGTGCAGTGGTGCAATCTCGGCTCACTGCAAGCTCTGCCTCCTGGGTTGACGCCATTCTCCTGCCTCAGCCTCCCGAGTAGCTGGGACTACAGGCGCCCGCCACCACACCCAGCTAATTTCTTTCTTTTTTTGTATTTTTGGTAGAGACGGAGTTTCACTGTGTTAGCCAGGATGGTCTCGATCTCCTGACCTTGCGATCCACCCGTCTCGACCTCCCAAAGTGCTGGGATTACAGGTGTGAGCCACCGTGCCCGGTCCAGAAGTTATTTTTTTTTAAGTTTTTTAAAAAAGATCCAAACCAAATGTTATAAATGAGCAAGTGAAAGGGAAGGTTAGAGAGCAGGTTGTACACATAATCCCAATTTTGTAGAATAAATATGTTCCAGCTTGTATCATATAGTGGGAGCTAATGAATGATTTAACCTATGTGTGAGGAAATGTAAGTATATTTGTAGCAGTTTTTCACACATTGTAAATCGTGTGAGGTTCTTTGAAGATTGGGAGCCGAGTTCATGGTACAGAAAGACGTCTTGCACTTGCTAGTCCTCTGTCTGGAAATCTCCTCCCCAGATGTTTTCATGCCTTGTTTTTTCCAGTGCCACTTACCTGAGAGGACTTCTACGCCATCCTTTCTACACCAGCACCTCCATCATGCTCTTTTTCTTGTAATACTTGAATCTTTTTCATAGCCCTTATCATTACTGACATTATATTACATATCCATTTGTTGCATTTTATTTGTTCATGAAAGTAGACTTTGTTCTTCTTGACTGTTGTATCCCCAGTGTCTAAGGCCTGGCACACAGGCAGGGGCTCAATAAATCTGTTGAATGACTAAAATGTAACAATGGTGTCCATTCTTCTCTCCCCAGCTCAAAGTGCCTGAAGTTCAAGTACAGCCCTGCCCATGCCCATGAAGCCTCCAGAGGTCCCCTAAGAGCTCTAAGCAGCTTTCAAATTTTTTTGACCTGATAAAGAAGTACATTCATTCTCCACGGTGCATATATATGTATATATAGGCCAAAGACAAAATTACAACAAATGTAGTTAAGTGATCTTATTGGCTTTTATTAGCACTTCTAGAATCAGGCAACACCTCATTCTATAAAACAGAATGTTCCAATGAGCTGAACAGAGGACATGGGCTTTATAGGTAGAAAAGAGCTAAAAAAAAAAACAGAAAAAAGAAAAAAAAGAGGACTGCTCATTTCAAAGTTACTTTCCTCTTAGGGTTAAAACAGAGAGGACTTCCTTATCATGCCAGCTAATTCTGTACTGTTTGGGGATTTTAATATGCTCTCTCTCTTTTTCTCTCCCAATTTCTTGGAAGTTCAGATAAACTACTTAGTTTTGGTTTGGTGAAGTGGCAATTTAGCATGAGTAACTCCATTTTGTTTTGGTCTGGTCTGGTAGGGCCTAGTTTGGAAGCCCAGTCCAAAACAATGACCTTCCATTCATTTTGTTTAACTATTATATGTAATTGAAACAACAACGAAAACCTTACTAAGAGCATGTTTTCTGTTTTGTTCTTTATTCTTTTCTTTTTTTCTTTTTTGGAGACAGAGCCTCACTCTGTCGCCCACCACCCCGGCTGGAGTGCAGTGGTGTAATCTCGGCTCACTGCAACCTCTGCCTCCTGGGTTCAAATGATTCTTCTGCCTCAACCTCCCGAGTAGCTGGGACTACAGGCATGTGCCATCACGCCTGGCTAGTTTTTGTATTTTTAGTAGAGATGGAGTTTTGCCATGTTGGCCAAGCTGGTCTCGAACTCCTGACCTCAGGTGATCCACCCTCCTCAGCCTCCCAAAATGCTGAGATTACAGGCATGAGCCATTGTGCCCAGCCTTTTTTTCTTTCTTTTTATAAAAGATGCTGATCTCCATCCCTTGAATTTACTGATATGCCACCTAATAAAGGGTTGCCACTGCCTTAGGGCAGTGTTTCTAGAAATAGTCAAGGGGCTCCTTTGCATCCTAGTCAAGGAGTGACTGCCACAAATGCAGCTTCTTGGCTTCATCTCAGACTTAATGGATGAAAATCTTACCGGAAAGTCTGTGTGTTTTACAACTCCTCCTCTTTCCCCTCCTGACCATCCCCTGTCCTCTGATTCTGAAGCCTAATAAAGCTTAAGAGCTATAACCGGGGAGTTTATGAGTATCCCAAACGTGTCCTGCAGGGCTTGATGAACAGATAGGGAAAGGGCGATTCTCCAGTTCCAGTCCAACTTGGCTCATAAGTGGTCAAACAGAGGAACCCGACTTGATAAAAGTAAATCCACTCCTACCTTAGCCCTTTGCATTTGCTGATGCCTCTGCCCGAAAGCAACTCTGGTGACTTAGGGGCTGTTTTCCAGATCCTGGACCTGGTAGGGCCAATGACGCTCTAGGGCCACACCCAGTGAAGGCCCCTCTCCCCCGCCCCAACTTTCCCTAAAGATTTTAACCCTTGTTCCTCCCCCCTGCCCTCCACAACCTCTTTTCTTTCTTTTCTTTTTTTTTTTTTGAAACAGAGTCTTGCTCTGTTGCCCAGACTGGAGTGCAGTGGCGCATCTCAGCTCACTGCAACCTCCGCCTCCCGGGTTCAAGCAATTCTCGTGCCTCAGCCTCCCCAGTAGCTAGGATTACAGGTGCACACTACCACGCCCGGCTCATTTTTGTGCTTTTAGTAGAGACGGTGTTTCACCATGTTGGCCAGACTGGTCTCGAACTCCTCAAGTGATCTGCTTACCTCAGCCTTCCAAAGTGCTGGGATTACAGGCATGAGCCACTGCTCCTGGCCACACAACCTCTTTTCTTTTTAGCCTTCACACAAAAAGCACCTCCTGTTTTCTTTGTTTTCACCATAGGGTTGAATAATTCCCCATCCCCAGTCCTTAGAAGGAACAAATTCTAACCACAATCTCTAATTACCGTGGCCTATTTCCCTCCCCACCCTCAGAGGACTGTAGATGCTGTTATGAGGCCATCACCCTCCCACTGGGATGCACTGGAAACTTCTTTTGACACACAATTTACATTCTGAAACCTGCTACAACTATATTTACAGATCCTCACACATATAATAAAAACTTTTATTATCCCCTACTGTATATCAGACACCCAAAGTAAACACTTTGTAGACAAGATCTCATTTCATTCTTGAAGTAGCCCTCTAAGGTAGATAGTATTATTATCTACCTCTGTTGTAGAGCTAAGAAAACAGACACAGAAGCTGTGAGTAACCTGACCAAGATCCCATAGCTGTAAGCTGCATAGCTGGGATGAAACCAATGACTATATTTCACTCAGTGCTCTCTCTAGTCATATGGTGTAATATTGTCTATCTGGGGTGACAATGTGTCCCCACTGGATGATTACACCACTGTGTACTTCTCTGGGTAGCTCTGGGGCTGTTAGCTGCCCTTACCCCTCAGGTGCTAAAGCAGTAGTGGCTGAGAAGGAAAGGATTCTATCTCCTTTGTGTAGCCATTGCTTAGAGAAGCCTCAGAGTAGAGGTGCTAGAGCCCCTGTGAGCTATGGGATATAATGTTTTTCGGTTTAGCTCCCGCCTGTGTTCAGTTCTGATGCACTCAGAGTACTCTCTGACACCTGAAGGCCTGGGCCCTTCCCCTTTTGAGAGAGTGCCCAGCTTTCTGCCAAGACCCATAAGAAAGAATTTGGAGTTGGTGGCCGGGCGCGGTGGCTCACACCTGTAATCCCAGCACTTTGGGAGGCTGAAGGGGGAGGATGGCTTGAGCCCAGGAGTTTGAGATCAGCCTGAGCAACATGGCAAAACCCTGTCTCTACGAAAAATACAAAACTTAGCTGGGCACGGTGGCACGTGCCTGTAGTCCCAGCTACTCAGGAGGCTGAGGTGGGAGGATCACTTGAGCTGGGGAGGTCGAGGCTGCAGTGAGCTATGATTACACCACTGCACTCCAGCCAGGGTGACACAGTGAGACCCTATCTCAAAAAAACAAAAAAACAAAGAAGAAGAAGAAGAAGAATTTAGAGTTGGAGAGCAGCGTTCTCCTTGTATGCCCAGACAGACTAGACTGGATCCCCAGCAGAGGGCTCAATCTGGGCTCAGACTAATATATAAGATCCGGGGGGGGGGAAGCCCTAAACAGCTCAGGTACATGTTAGCAGTTTTGCTTTCTGGGGTGGGGGTGGGTGGATTTTTCTTCCACATGCTTATTTGCATATTTTGTTTCTTCAAAATAAAAAGGCATTACTTTTTTTCAATGCTAGTTTAAAAAGAAAACTCAAATATTCAAATTCAAAAAGTTTGGATATAAATTCTTTGGGAAAATCAGCCTAATACAGATGTTTCTCACTGGGCCTCAATGTTCAATTTAAAAAATTATTAATTATAGTAACCTTAAGTCACACTGCCTAGGTTCC
The DNA here is from genome assembly GCF_006542625.1 of Nomascus leucogenys. Lineage (NCBI taxonomy): Eukaryota > Metazoa > Chordata > Mammalia > Primates > Hylobatidae > Nomascus > Nomascus leucogenys. The sequence continues at coordinate 89,359,609 of NC_044388.1, forward strand.
AATCTCATGGCTACCAATTAGTAACTGTGACCCGTGGCAAGCCACTTAACTTCCATAAAAATGGGATCCTAATAGTACTTTCCTCGCACTATTAGTAGACACTTAGCGATTGCAGCTGCTATGTTCCAGATATTGTTTTATGTATTTAGCGTATTTACTCCTCAGCCGTCTGGGAGGCAGGTACTCTCACCCCATTTTACAGCTGGAGTTCCCACCCAGTGAGCAGCCAAACGGGATTTGAGCCAGGAAGTTTGTCAGCAGAGCCTTGCTTGAAGCTACGCATCTAAAGCTGCCTCTCAAAAAGGGCAGTGGTCGGGATTACATAACAGAACGCTTGCAAAGCTCTCGGCGAAAGCCTGGCACTTAATAAGTGCTCAATAAAGTTTCCTACGGTCACAGTAATATTTGGAGTTTTATGTTTGTTGTAGAACAAATACGCATACAATCGCGATTTCATTCAACAAGGAATTTAAAGAGACCTGCTGCCCCAGGCGGGATGAGAGCGCGGGTGGGGTGGGAGGAGGCGCAGCGGCGGGGCGCGCTGGCGCACCGGGAGGGCCGGGGGCGTGGTCAGCCAGGCCCCGCCCGCCGCCACCTGCGACAGGTGGAGCGCACGGGGCGGGCGCAAGGCCATGTCCGCCGAGGGCGCGGAGCCGGGGCCGGGGTCCGGGCCCGGGCCGGGGCCACTCTGCCCCGAACACGGCCAGGCTCTGAGCTGGTTCTGCGGCTCCGAGCGACGGCCCGTGTGCGCCGCCTGCGCGGGGCTGGGCGGTCGCTGCCGGGGGCACCGCATCTGCCGGGCGGAGGAGCGCGCCGAGGAGCTGCGGGTGAGCGGGTGTGGGCGCCGGAAGGCGAGGGCTCCGGAGGCCCCGGGCGCGCCTGGCGGGACCCGGCAGGGACTGGGGAGCATGGGGCTGGGCGGACTCGACAGCCGGCCCCGGAGCCCAGGCTCCTTGGTGGCTTTGGCTGTAGGACTAGGCGGTTAAGGGTGTGGTCTCTGAAGTCAGGCTGGCCTGAGTTCGAATCTACTGCCTGTGAGTCACGTAACTCTCTGAGCCTCAGTGTCTTCATCTGTAGTTTGGGGACAACAACAATAATAATAGCGCGTACTTATTAGAGTTGTGAGATATAAATAAGATAGTGGGTGAAATGCTTAGCGATAAGGGGATCCAGGCTCTCCAAGCCCCTTCCATTGCTCTGTTGAAGCTGGGGTTGGCATGAAAGGCTCAGCTGCTCCAGTTCTCAGCGCAAGGTGTGCCCCAGCTCCCGCCCCTGTGGAAACTGACACTGATAAAATCCAGCGCGTCCTTATCCCTTAACCCCTGTACTCAAAGCCCCCCTCCTCCTTTCGCCTCTTCCCCCTGCTCCTACCTCCTTCTGGCTTCTGGTGCGGTGATCTCTTTTTCGCTTTCAGGATTGGCCTTGACTGTACTTCAAGCTGGTTTAAGGGCTTCAGCTGGATAAACGGTGGGGGTAGGGAGAATATCAGGAGATTCCCCTTCACCCAGGCTTTCTCGCCACCTCCACTTCCAGCTCGGCTCCAGGGTGGCCACCTCTTTGTCATCACCATTCTCCTGAGCTGCTGAGATTGGGAGAGTCGAAGTCACCTTGGCGCTTCTCTGTGGCCCCTGGGGATTTCCTTGCAATTTGATTAAACAGCTTGTTTCTCCCAACCCGACTCTGGAGTTCACCCCTGCTGTGAAGCCTGAGGGCTCTCGCTGGGGACTTCACCTACTCAGAGTGACCTGTAATAAACACATCTTATATAGGGTGCTGGGCTCGGGAGGGGTTCAGTTTTTCAGCAACACCCAAAAGCTCCTGGTTCGTCCTACCTGTTACCTCTATCAACAATAATGATGACAAAAATAAACCTGGATAACGCGGTGTAATCAACTTGCATAATGGACAAAAACTTTGCAAACTCCAAAGTACTTAAATGTCTGTTATCTCATTCTGTCTTGACCACGCCTTTGAAGGGGTCCTACCTACATTTTACAAATGAGGCACCAGAGGCCCAGAACAAGGCAGTAACTCCTCCGAGCTTCCTAATGTTCAGGGGTGGGACCCAGGGAGTCATCGACTAGGCAAGAGGAAACTGCTGCTTTGCTTCGGCGGTTGGAGGGAGGAAGTGATGCTAATGGGGGTGAGAATGTCATGGAAACCTTAAAAGTAGCTATCAGGACTGGATTTGAGTGGTGGAAAGAGTGAAGCCTCGGGCAGGTGGCAGGCCTGGTGCTAGTTTCGGTACTACTCCAGGGAGCCTTCTTTGAACCCCTCTGAGGCCCTGTGCATATTTATCTCCTTTGCCTGAAGGGAGGTGGATCTTACCCTGTCTTCCTCCAAATTAGAGTAGATTTCTTTTGCACATTCCTTCCTCTATCCATTCAGTCAGCAAATGAATCTCACCCTAGGGCAAGTTTGTTACCAAAACCAGCACCAGTTCTACTGCTCTCCTACCTCTGGATTCCTGCCCTGTGGTTTTTCAGAAGCCTTCTCGGTGCTCTTAGTCCATGGTGCATGGTGATCACAGCTTCCTCCTAGTCAACTCAATTCTGTAACTTTGTATTTGGACCTGTGAAATGTAAGACTAATTTCTACTTCTGGGTGGAAAGATTTACAAGGGCTTCCTAGAAGAGGTAGCTAAGTTGCCTTTTGGCAGATGGAACTGAGGCAGAACTCTTAGGGGAAACAGTGGAGGGACTGCTGCTTGGACAGGCTCTAGGTATCACCTGAAGAAACGGAGAGCAAAAGCAGGGCCCTGGCCCATACCTTCTCGGGGGAAGTCACTTCTCTTTGGGCCTCAGCTTTCCCGTTTCTTTCTCTTTCCTTTTTTTTTAAATTTATGTGTATTTATTTGTTTATTTATTTATTTATTTTTGAGACAGTCTCACTCTGTCGCCCAGGCTGGAGTGTGGAGTACAGTGGCGCTATTTCAGCTCACTGCAACCTCTGCTTCCTAGATTCAAGAGATTCTCCTACCTCAGCCTCCCAAGTAGCTGGGACTACAGGCGCATGCCATTATGCCTGGCTAATTTTTGTATTTTTTGGTAGAGATGGGGTTTTACCACGTTGGCCAAGCTGGTCTCGAACTCCTGATCTCAGGTGATCTGCCCACCTCAGCCTCCCAAAGTGTTGGGATTACAGGTGTGAGCCACCGTGCCCGGCCAGCTTTCCCATTTCTAAAACTCCCCTGAGTTCATGGATGATGCTCATAGCTTTGAGAGCCATGAACTGCTGAACCTCTTGTGGTCAAGGCAGTGGGTGTTCATTCATTCAACAAATGTTTATTCAGGGCCTTCTATGTTCAGAAACTCTCTTTGAGGTACTAGGACATAGAGAAGTCAGACTTATGGTGCTTCTGTTCCAGTGGTGGGGGAGAGAGATACCCCAAAAGGTAAACAAACACATAATATATAGTCAGAGAGTTATAAGTGCAAGGGAGAAAAATAAAGCAAAGGAAGAGATTGGGTGAGGAGGGAGATGGTCAGGGAAGACTTCTCTGAAGAGATGACATCTGAATGCAGTTGGGGAGTGAGACACACACACACACACACAGAGAGAGACTGGTGGAAACGGAACTACAGGAGTGCAAAGGCACTGAGGTCAGGACAAGTTTGGTACATTTAAGGAACAGAAAGAAGGCCATCGTGGAGAGAGGTAGAAAGTGATGTTGGAGAAATAAGCTGAGTCATATCAGGTAGGGCTAGGTTGGCTAAGCTAAGAAGCCTGATGTCATTGTGAGTGTACTAAAAGCCATTGGAAGGTTTTGAGTAGGGGCATGACCTGGTCTGATTTCCTTACAAAGGTGGCTCTGGCTACCTGGGGGGTTGGGGGTGCAGGTTACCCAGTTAAGAGGTTCTAACAGTGGTTCCTGTGACAGATCATGGCAATCTGGATAGAATAACTGGAGTAGAGGTGACCAGAGGAGAGAGAGAGACTTTGGAGATGGGGTTGATAGGACTCACTAATGGAAGTGATGTGGGATTGGAGACAAACTCCTGGGTTTTTGGTCTGGGTAACAGGTGAATGATTGATGGTGCTGCTTAATGAATGGGGATAACTTGGGGGAGAGTAGTTCTGGACAGAACAGAAGGTATGGACAGTCAGGCAGCTGGGTATGACGGAGGACCAAGAGTGTGTGCGCCAGAAAGTGATTATAATGGGCTGAGCGTGGTGGCTCACACCTGTAACATCCCAGCACTTTGTGGGGCTGAGGCTGGAGGATTGCTTGAGCCCAGGAGTTGGAGACCAACCTAGGCAACGTGGCAAAAGTCCATCTCTACAAAAAATGCAAAAATTAGCCAGGTGTGGTGGCACGTGCCTGTAGTTCTAGCTACTCAGGAAGGACATGGGAGGATCACTTGAGCCCGGAAGGTCAAGGCTGCAGTGAGTCTTGATCATGCCACTGCACTCAGCCTGGACGACAAGCAAGACTATCTCAAAATAAATACATAAATAAATTTAAAAAGAAACAAATGGCTGGGTGCGGTGGCTCACACCTGTAATCCCAGCAATTTGAGAGGTCAAGGCGGGCAGATCACCTGAGGTCCGGAGTTCAAAACCAGCCTGGCCAACATGGTGAAACCCTGTCTCTACTAAAAATACAAAAATTAGCTGGGCGTGGTGACACGCACTTGTAATCCCAGCTACTTGGGAGGCTGAAGCAGGAGAATCGCTTGAACCTGGGAGGTGGAAGTTACAGCGAGCCGACATCGCGCCACTGCACTTCAGCCTGGGCAACCAAGTGAGACTCTGCCTCAAAAAATAAATAAATAAAAATAAAAATAAACACAAGACAAAATGGACTTTAAGGCAAACTTGCTACTAAAGATAAAGTCACTTAGAGAATGTGCAGTTCACCAGCAACATATAATGATTCCAATCTTAAATGTTTCTAGATAATATAGCCTGAGAATATTCATAAAGCAAAAATTTGTTTTAAAGTTATTATAATGATAGGCTGGGGTTCTGGGGTAAAGACGGAAGTGAGGTCACAGAAGGGGATGATGGACAGTGAAAGGTGGTCCCACTAACATGTTGGTGGCCTCAACTGAGCTGTTGCTGGAATAGGGATCCTAGAATTAGGGAGTGAGAAGGATAGGGCATGGTGGGGAGAGTGTGGATCCTTGACATGGAGATTTAGGAGGTGGTGCAGTTTTTGATAATGATGAGATCTGGGCTATGAACATGGGGGTGGGTGGCTGACATGTGGTAACAGGAGAAAATCACTGGGATGGAGTGAATGGCTCAGGTACATGGACCTAGATGCCACAAGCTTTGTTTGTGTTGCAGAACAAGATTGTGGACCAGTGTGAGAGGCTGCAGTTACAGAGTGCTGCCATCACCAAGTATGTGGCGGACGTCCTGCTGGGGAAGAACCAAAGAGCAGTGGTAATTCCTCTTCTTTCCTCTCTACTCAGCCCCCTCCTAGGATAAAGCCTTAGACTTAGGGACTTGGGCAAGTCTAGGGTCCCTTACCAACCTCACAGACTCATTGTGCTACTAGCAAAGCTTCCGATCCCTCAGAGACTCAATTTTACCATCTGGGCAGGGTGGGCTTGTTCCTGTACCATACTTGGTGCAAAGACTCTGCTAGCAAATGACTTTCTTGGGTATCTTGGCATAGGGGATCAAGAAGGGTCGTATTCTTCTACCAACTGGTCATTTTCTGCCCAGCTCCAGAATTATAAAATAACCTTTTACATTGAATATTCTCTGTGACAATCTTATGAAGTAGGTAGCAGTAACATCTCCATTTACAAATAGGAAAATGGGTCCTTATAGAGGTTAAAGAGGTTAACTGACCTGCCCAAGGCCCCCACAGCCTCCTGGCAGTTGGTTCTATGACCTGGATCTTCTGTCTCCTAGGCTAGTGCTCCTTCTGCTACATCCCACTGCTGATTCTTTTTTTTTTTTTCTTTTTGAGATGGGGCCTCACTCTGTTGCCCAGGCTGGAGTGCAGTGGCGCGATCTTGGCCCACAGTAACCTCTGCCTCCCTGGTTTAGGCGATTCTCCTGCCTCAGCCTCCCAAAGTGCTGGGATTACAGGTGCCTGCCACAATGACTGGCTAATTTTGTAAATTTTTAGTAGAGACGGGGTTTTACCATATTGACCAGGCTGGTCTCGAACTCCTGGGCTCAAGCCATCCTCCCTCCTTGGCCTTCCAAAGTGCTAGGATTACAGGTGTGAGCTGCCATGCCTGGTCTCCACTGCAGATTTTTTATTCAGTGGACTCATTACCACTGCTGTGTCATCACTTTCAAGTATGCCTATCAGGGGCAGAGCCTATGAATTTCTTTCTGCATATCCCCTCCCTCCCTTCCCTATAGTACATGGAGCAGACTTGGTACCACATTAGTCAGAGTTCTTTTAATTGCATGGAACAGAACCCAGTTGAACAAGTATAAGCAAAATGGGGCGTTTCCTGACGGGACACTAGGGGGGTCCTCTTAGGACCTAAAAGGGGCTAGACCAGGAACCAGAAAGCTGCTAGGAGTCCAGGCAGCTACTTGGTGCCCATCTATGCTTCGCTTTGCATGATGGTCTCCATCTCCCTCCCCTGCCCTCTTCCCCTCTTCTTTATCTTTTTTATTTTCTTGTCTTACTGCATTGGTTATGACCTTAGTACTGTGTTAAATAGAAGCTAGTGTGGCAAATCCTGGCTTTTTTTTTTTTTTTTTTTTTGAGACGGAGTTTCACTCTTGTTGCTTGGACTGGAGTACAATGGCGCGATCTCGGCTCACTGAAACCTCTGTCTCCTGGGTTCAAGCGATTCTCCTGCATCAGCCTCCCATGTAGCTCGGATTACAAGTGCCCAACCACCACACCCAGCTAATGTTTTATATTTTTAGTAGAGATGGAGTTTCACCATGTTGGCCAGACTGGTCTTGAACTCCTGACCTCGGGTGATCTGCCCACCTCGGCCTCCCAAAGTGCTGGGATTACAGGCGTGAGCCACTGTGCCTGGCCTGACAAATCCTGACTTTAAGAGGAAAGCTACCAATATTTCACCAGTTATTTATTTAACAAACCTTTACTGAGCACCTACCATGTGCCAGATACTGTTGTTCAATGGATTAGGCATTCCCCAGTGAACAAAACAGAAATTCCTATTTTCGTGAAGCCTACATTCTTGTCACAGAAGAGGGACAGTAACAAATAAAATATATTTTATGTCCGAAGGTGATACGTGCTATGGGGAAATATAAAACAGAAAGGGGAATAGTACAGGTTGCAGTTACATGTGCTGTGACCAGGAATGACTTCATTAAGAAGATTGAGGCTGGGCGCAGTGGCTCTTGCCTGTAATCCCAGCATTTTAGGAGGCCGAGGCAGGCAGATCACGAGGTCAGGAGTTCGACACCATCCTGGCTAACGGGGCGAAACCCCATCTGTACTAAAAATACAAAAAATTAGCAGGGCATGGTGGCAGGCACCTGTATTCTCAGCTACTCGGGAGGCTGAGGCAGGAGAATCACTTGAACCCGGGAGGCGGAGGTTGCAATGAGCTGAGATTGCGCACTGCACTCCAGCCTGGGCAACAGTGCGAGACTCTGTCTCCAAAAAGAAAAGAAAGAAACACTTTGGCTGCTATGTTTAGAAGTGATTATAGGCCGCAAAGGTTAAAGCAGGGAGACCAGTTAGGAAGCCATTGTAATAATCCAGGTGGGAAGCAAGTGTGGTCTGGACCCAAGCAATGGTGGCAAAGCTTGTGAGAAGTGGCTGGATTCTGCATATATTTTGAAGAGGCAACAGGATTTGCTGATGGACTAGATGTAGGCTCTGAAAGAAAGAGAGGAGGTGTCAGGATAACACTTAAGTTTTTTTATTTGAGCAACTGGCAGGATGGAGCAGCCATGAACTGGGGTGGGGAAGGACTGCATGTGGAGTTGGTTGGCGGAGGCAGGGAGGGGAGTGGGGGAGACCAGGCATGCTAAGTTGTTGTGGGCATGTTACGTTTGAGATACCTATTTGACATCCAAGTGAAGGTGCTGAGTGGGTAGCTGCATATATGAATTGGGAGAGGGCTGGGTTGGAGATATAAATTTGGGATTTATCAGTGTATAAATAGTATTGAAAGCTGTGGGAGAGGAAAGCTGTGGGAGAGGGAATGAGTGTAGACACGAAAGAGCAGCGGTCCAAAGACTGAGCCCTAGGGCACTTCACCTCCTATTGAGAAGACAGAAGGAACTAGCAAAGGGGACCAAGAAATCAGCTAATGAAATAGAAGTAAACCAAGAGAGCAGAGTGTCCCAGCATGGGTTCCAAGGAGGTGGGAGATATCGCTGCTCTCAAATGGTGTATATTTATTTAACTGTCTTATCACAGGCATAGATTGACGTGATTACCGCCACAATTAAAATACAGAACAGTTCCATCACTAGGACTGCTTGTGCTACCCTTTTATAGCCACATGTACCCTTTCCTATCCCCTTGTATTATTGTTAATACAAAATTTCTGAATTTGGATTGCTAATCTCAGTAAAGCATTTTTTATTTTTGTTTTAGGATTTTTGCATGTATGCTCAGGAGTGAGATTAGTCTATGAATTTCATTTCTTGTACAGTCCTCATCAGATTTGGTATCAAGATTATGTGAGCCTTATTCAATGGATTGGGAAACAGAACTCTTTTTTCTTAAGGGTTTACTTAAGATAAAGTTGTTCTTAGTTTTGATCAAAGTTGTCACAGGTTTGACTATTAGTCTTTAGAACCAGCTTCTAGTATTTTTGATCTGCTCTTTTGTATCTTTGTCTTAATTTCATTATTCTTTCTTTTTTTTTAGACAAAGTCTCACTGCGTTGCCCAGACTGAAATGCAGTGGCACAGTCATAGCTCACTGCAGCCTTGAACTCCTGGGCTCAAGTGATCCTGCTGCCTTGGCCTCCCAAAGTGCTTGGATTACCAGCATGACTCGGTACTGTGCCTGGCCTGTAGAGTTGTATATATATATCTCTCTCTTAAGCTTATTCATTGGGCTGAGCATGGTGGCTCATGCCTATAATCCCAGCACTTTGGGAGGCCAAGGCAGGATGATCACTTGAACCCAGGAGTTCGAGACTTTTTTGGGCAACATAGCAAGACGCTGTCTCTACAAAAAATTAAAAAATTAGCCAGACATGATGGCATGGGCCTATAGTCCCAACTACTTGGGAGGGTGAGGTGAGAGGATCACTTGAGCCTAGGAGTTTGAGGCTGCAGTGAGCTATGATTGCACCACTGCATTCTAGGCTGGGTGACAGAATGAGACCCTGTCTCAAAAAAACAAAAAATAAAAACCTTTTTTTTTTCTTTTTTTGGGACAGAGTCTCGCCCTGTCACCCAGGCTGGAGTGCAGTGGTGCGATCTCAGCTCACTGTGGCCTCCACCTCCCAGGTTCAAGCAATTCTTCTGCCTCAGCCTCCTGAGTAACTGGGATTACAGGCTCCCACCACCAGGCCCAGCTAATTTTTGTATTTCAGTAGAGGCGGGGTTTCACCATATTGGCCAGGCTGGTCTCAAACTCCTGACCTCGGGTGATCCACCTGCCTCAGCCTCCCAAAGTGCTGGGATTACAGGTATGAGCCACTGTGTCCAGCCACAACTACACTTTTAAAAGGATACTTGGGCTATTTTTCTGGCATTTCTCTACTTTATTCTGAGAGGGTTTTCGGTTTGTCTACTCTCATGTGTTGAAAAAGGGAATTTTTTCTTTTCTTTGCTCTCCTTTTCTGGGAATGGCTCAACAAACTTGTTGAGAATGACTAGACTCTTTTAGGCAGGAATCAGAATCTGATTCATCTTGGGTGAGGATCTGTTTTGATCCAGGATCACACAGTACAACCATGGTTTCAGGGGCCTACCCTGTGGGTAAGGCATTAAGGTGGGATAAACAGGAGAATAATAGTGGGCTGGATGCAGTTGCTCATGACTGTAATCCCAGCACTTTGGAAGACTGAGGCAGGAGGATCGCTTGAGCCCAGGAGTTCAAAGCTGCAGTGAGCTATGATTGTGCCACTGCATTTCAGCCTGGGCATCAGAGCAAGACTCCGTCTCTTAAAGAAAAGAAAAGAAAAGAAAAAAAAAGATGAAGAAGAGCAATAGTGAATGAATGTTATTGAACACATAATGTAGCAGGCTTTGTTCTACTTACTTTATATATATTAACACATTTAACCCTCACCATAGCCTTATGAGGTAGGTACTATTATTATTCTCATTTTACAGATTAGAAAATAGAGGCATAAGGAAGATAAGGAATATGTTCCAAGTTCCACAGCTAATGAGCAGAGCAGTTAAGATTTAAATCTAGACACTATCTCTAAAGCTTAATTTCCTGACCACTATGTTATGTTGCCTCAAGAGCACACTATAAACTTGGAGTCTTACCTTCTGGGTTCACTTGCCATTCACTTAGCTACTCTCTCCTCCCTGTAAGGCAAACTGTGGGTCTCAATGTTTTCTGTAAAATAGGAATGATTGTCCTGTGCACTGTACAAAGCAAGTCTTCAGGGACAGGGCATAGGGAAAGCTGCTGGCTATCCTTGACTTTCTGACATGAAGGAGGCAGTTCTATTCCCACTTGTCTGGCAAGAGTACAAGTGCAGCTGCCTTATGCAACAGGTGCCTTTGGGGAGGATTGGTTGCCAGGTGGCATCTGGTATAGGGGAATGGGACTGGACTGAGAGTCAAGAGAATTGGGTTCCAGTCTCAGCTTTGCTACTGAATTGCCATGTGAGCGCTACCAAGAGATCTTTTACTAAGTCAGAAAAAATTTCCTGGGTGGGCACAGTGGCTCATGCCTATAATCCCAGTGCTTCGTGGGGCTGAGTTGGGCTTATTTATTGAGCCTAGGAGTTTGAGACCAGCTTGGGCAACATGGTGAAACTCCATCTCTATTACAAAAAATTTTTAAAAAGAAAAAGTTTCCCATTCAGTCAATATTTGTGTACCTACTTCATGCCAGGCCCTGTGCTAAGAATTATAAGAAGACACCTGTTAACTTAATTGTCTGAGAATTGATTTCAGGCCTCTTCTGTGGCAGATAAAAATTCTACCACATAACCAGTTGAAATGGACAGCTTTAGGAAGTCATCAGTTTTTTCCCTCAAACATGGTGAAATATCAACTGTACCACTGCTGGTATGGATCCTGCTGATGGGGATGACTTTTTAGGGCCTCTGCTCTGCAATTCTGTGATTCTCTGACCTTGATCCTTTGACCTTGTATTCCCAACTGTGATTAAGCAGAGTATTCTAGTTGGGCTCTAAGTCCTGCCCAGGTCTTCCATTATTTGATCGTGGCTCCCTGAGATATGGCCTACATGTCTGCATCTCAGATTTCTTTACCCTAAACCGTATTTGGGAAGTCTTAGGGCAGAGATGTCAAAGTAAAAGGCTTACCTGCTATTATTTCCATTACTAAGCCCATGGCAGACATTGCTAATCAATCTCAACACTCCTTTCCACTGAGCCTAAACCCTCTTAAATCCTAACTGGGGCTTTGCACAGACCACCCAACTCCTCATTTTATCCCTCATCAGAGCATGGCCAGTGCAGCGAGGGAACTGGTTATCCAGCGGTTGAGTCTGGTGAGGAGTCTTTGTGAGAGCGAGGAGCAGCGGTTACTGGAACAGGTGCATGGTGAAGAGGAGCGGGCCCACCAGAGCATCCTGACACAGCGGGTGCACTGGGCCGAGGCGCTGCAGAAGCTTGACACCATCCGCACCGGCCTGGTGGACATGCTGACCCACCTGGATGACCTCCAGCTGATTGTAAGTCAGGCAAGGGTGAGGGCATGACCAGTTGGCCAGGCTCCCCAAAAGTCTGAAAATATCGAGAATGTTTGTCGGTATGAGGAGGGTGGAAATGAGAATTTGGCGCAGGGATGAGTGACAACGATTCTTTGCTTGACCAAACTTTAGTCAGGCTTCTGAGCCTTCTCCCAGGCCCATCTGTGCACTTCATTATAAAATCCAGTTTTTGCAAAAGAACCCTGCTAAGTCAGTGTAGCCAGAAACCCCCATCCTTGATATCTGATCATCCTTGATATCTGATCAGGTTCCTCATCCACCACCATCCCCTAGGTGATGTCTGATCACTGTGTTCTGTCTGCAGCAAGAATCCTGTTAGGTAGGTTTAGCCATAATCCCCCTTACCCCCAATGTTTCCTCTTAGTAATTTTCCATCCACTAACCCCCCACCCTGCTCCTTAGCTATAAATTCCTGCCTGCCCACGCTGAATTCAGAGTTGAACCCAGTCTCTCTCCCATTGCAAGACTCCATTGCAATGAGGTCTTGAATAAAGTCTGCCTTACTGTGCTCTAACAGGTATCATTGAATAATTTCTTCTCTGACATGAGGCAAGGGAATAAAACTATGTTTCTTTGGCACTGATAATAGTTTTCTTTTGATAGTCAATGTGTACTGAGTGCCTATTATATGTGAAGCACTGTGCTGTGGGGCAGAGTAACGAGATGCAGCTGTCAGCTGCTCCCAGCCTTACAAAGGAGACAAATACACTAACTGACAATTAGGATATGGAAGGATATGTGCTATGGTAGAGGAACTCACCCATGCTAGAGACGGACAATCCAGGCTAGGAGAAAGAGGGGTCAGGGAAGGTTCCCAGATGAAGCGACTTAGAAGGTGATACCTGAAAAATAAGAAGACTAGCTGTGTCAAAGGAAGTGAGGAGGTGGAAAGAGTTCAGGAGCATGTAGAGGGAACACTGTGCTCCGGGGAGCTGACAAGGTCTTCGATATGAAAACACAGAGCTCATCCTTAATCCTACCACCCAGAAATCACCATGATTCATATTTGGTACATAGCCTTTCAAAGTATTTTATATAGATAAGCAGCTGCCTGCAGTTTTGAGGGGAGAAGGTGGCATCTGAGTCACAAGCAGGGGAAGGAGAATGTGGAACACCTGAGCTGTCCCACTGCCTCTGCGAGTAGGGCAGTTTCTATGACTGCTCGAAACTGTGCATTCATTTAGTCACAGTATCCATGGACAGAGTATGCTCTTTCACAGACACTGGGACAGTCACAATAGAAGACTCAGAAAGAGTCGCAGCCACCCAGGAGCTGACAGTCTTCATGGGGGATGCTGTCAGGTGAACAGGTGATGGTCCTGAGTGGAGTTGAGGGGAATCCAGGATGCCCTGGACATGGGGTAGAGTGATTCATTCTGAGCATGTATTATGGGGGGGTGTATGTGTGTGTGTGTGTGTGTATGTGTATGTGTGTGTGTGCGTGTGTGTGTAGAACAGCTTAGCTTTATGCTGGTCTTAAAGAGTAGAAGTTTTTATTCTAGAGTCCACATGGAGCCCTTTCTGGTAGTTAAATCTGTCCTAGCATTGACTCCCTGCTGGGTATCTGGTGCCAAGCTTGACTTTGTTTTCTTTTCTCACAGCAGAAGGAGCAAGAGATTTTCGAGAGGTGAGTATAGACCCTATGATTTGACTGGGTAGTCTTGGAGACCCTTAGGCCTCTTCACACTCCACTGCCTTCAGCCCTGCTGCTCTTGGGAGAATGCACAGGGTGTGCAGCTGAGTGGCTTTCCTGGAGCCTGGCTCTGTGGACAGGGAGTGTCTCTGCCCTTGGCTTAGAGAACTGCTTTAAAACACATGGAAAGGCAGTGGAATACTTAGTAATCCAAGGCTTGCCACTGCTTTCTTAAACTTCCTCTGTAAAAAGGTAGTCACCCTGCTGGAGGGCTTTACCACCGCCATCTGCAGATGAAAATGTTGAGACTCTAAAAGAGGAAGGGATCTCCCTAAGCCTGGAACCAGGGGTTGGACCCATCTAACACTTGCCCCGGTACTGTCGCCTCTGCCTCACTCCTCCTTTCCCTGATGGAGGAATCTTTGAAACTTAAGTCTGCCTTACCACTCAAATTTTGCATTTTAGCTCTTAAGTAATAAAAGAATTTCACCAGGTCCTGCCTGAGTTCTAAAAGAGCTGAGGGCCTGAGGAAGTTGCCAAGAGGACATAATTTGCCAGGCAGAGTAATTCACAAACCTTCTGTGTGAAATTTCAGAGCTATACTTAGGGAACACAGTCCATTCTTCTTATTTATTTACTTATTTTTCTATACTTCAATGAGTATAAATTATTTTTATATTTAAGTTTCAATAGCAATACATATGTGCATGAGAGGAAAAAATCCAATATAAAGCCATTTAAAATGAAAAATGAATCTTGCTGGGCATGCTGTCTTACACCTGTAATTCCAGCACTTTGGGAGGCCAAGGCAGGAGGGTAGCTTGAAGCTAGGAGTTTGAGACCAGCCTGGGCAATACAATAAGACCTGATATCTACAAAAAAATAAAAAATTAGCCATGCTTCGTGCTGAGAGCCTATAGTCCCAGCTTCTCAGAAGGCTGAGACAGGAGGATCACTTGAACCTGGGTGGTTGAGGCTACAGTGAGCTGTGCTCACACCACTACACTCAGCCTGGGCAACAGAGTAAGACCCTGTCTCAAAGAAAAAGAAAAATGAGTCTGCATTACCCTTTCCCAATGCCATTCCCTGACAGCGATGGGTTTGAATAGATGTGCGTTTGTGGACTTATATATAGTCATAGGAGGGTATGTGGTGGTTTTTTGGTTGTTGTCTTAAAAATGTTTTTTAGGCCCGGTGGCTCATGCCTATAATCCCAGCACTTTGGGAGGCTGAGGAAGATGGATCACTTGAGGTCAGGAGTTCAAAACCAGCCTGGGCCAAGATGGTGAAATCCTGTCTCTACTAAAAATACAAAAATTAGTCAGGTGTGGTGGCGTGCGCCTGTAGTCCCAGCTACTCAGGAGGCTGAGGCAGGAGAATCACTTGAACCCAGGAGGTGGAGGTTGCAGTGAGCTGAGATGCGCCAATGCATTCCAGCTTGGGCGACAGATTGAGACTCCACCTCAAAAAAAAAAAAAAAAAAAAAAGCTGGGCGTGATGACTCATGCCTGTAATCCCATCACTTAGGGAGGCCTAGGCAGGCAGATCACTTGAGGTCAGGAGTTCACAACCAGCCTGGCCAATATGGCAAAACCTATTAAAAATACAAAAATTAGCTAGGTGCGGTGGCGTACCCCTGTAATCTCAGTTACTGGGGAAACTGAGGCAAAAGGATCACTTGAGCCCAGGAGGCGGAGGTTATAGTGAGCTGAGAGCCTGCCACTGCACTCCAGACTGGGTGATGGGAGTGAAACCCTGTCTCAAAAAAAACAAAAAAATTAAAACACAGATAGGACCATTTTATAGCTGTTGTGAAATTTGTTAGGCTATCTGGGACATCTTTCCACGTCAGTACATTTACATTCACGTCACTTTTTTGAAAGTTTGTGAAGTATTGCAGTGTAGTGGATCATATTTATTTTACCGTCTCGTAATGCATGCTTGGCTTGTTCCCACTTCTCCCCTTTTACAATCTTTTCACACTTCTGCCCATCTTCTCTATCTCCTTTATCTTCGTCATCTTCCTTTAATACAGTGTGTCCTTAATATCAAGCTGATCTGATTTTTTAATTGATCTTTAATTTTTTTAAATGATTCATTTATTCAAATGATTTCAAACTTAGAAAAAAGTTGCAAAGGTAGTATAATGAGCTTCACCTAGAAAATATCAATTGTTGACATTTTGCCACATTCATTGTCGCTTGTTCTCTCTGTCTTCTTATTTATCTATCTAGTGTATATGTTAGAAACTTATTTTTTTATGGTCTATTTGAGGGTAAATTCCAGAAAACATGAACTTTTCTTTCAAGATACTTCAGCATGTTTCTCCTAGAAACAAAGACATTCCCTTACATAACCCCAGTGTAAATTAAGGAAATTTAACATTGATATAATACTATAATCTAATACACAGTCCATATCCAACTGTTGTCAATTGTGCAAATGTTCTTCATAGTGTTTTATTTTGTTTTCCTAATTCAGCTGGTCTTTTCAAGTCTAGAATTATTCCTTAGCTTTTTTTTTTTTTTTAACATTTTTAAAGAGTCAAGGCCAGTTTTATAGGATCTCCCTCAGTTGGGTTTATCTGATGTTATCTTATGATTAGATTCAAGTTATACATTTTTAGCAGGAATACCTCATAAGTGATCTGTCTTCAGTTCATCATATCTGGGGGCACATGATGTCCCTTTGTCCGTTATCAAAGATGTTAATTTTGAGCACTTGGATAAGGTGATGTCTGCCAGGTTTCCTCATTATAAAGCTGCACTTTTCCTTTTATAATTAATAAGCAGTCTGTGAGGAGACACTTTCTGCATATATATCCTGTGTCCCTTCAGACTTTCTCCCAATAGTTTTAGCATCCATTGGTCACTCCTGCCTGAATTATTCCTTTTATTTGCTTGTTTGTTTGTTCTCTTATTCAATATTAATACAGACTCATGGATTCTTATTTTATTCAATGCATTATAATCTGTCACTGTTATTACTAATTTTGACATTCAGACTGTCCCAGATTTGGCCAGTAGAAGCCCCTTCAAGCTGGACCCTGTGTCCTTTTGAAAAGTTCCCATCATTCTTTGAGCACTTTCTTGCTCTCTGGCACAAGAAGCACAAGAAGAAAACCCCAGCTCAACTTGTGCTTTTCCTGCCCCTGAATCAGCTGCTTTTCCAGGGGACCTGGTTGTTTTTAGTGGAGAATGATATTTAGAAACCAAGATCTGAGCATTAAGGGTACTCAGTGACCTTGCTTCCAGGCCTCACTCAGCTCACTCAATGTATAGCAGATGGAACTAGGAAGAGAGAGGCAGAGAGAGTGAGAGTGTGTGTGTGTGTAGCTGTTTGATGCATGAGTTTGTCTCACAGCTTTTTTTTTTTTTTTTTTTTTTTTGAGACGGAGTCTTGCTCTGTCACTCAGGCTGGAGTGCAGTGGCGCAATCTTGCCTCACTGCAACTTCCACCTCCTGGGTCCAAGCGATTCTCCTGCCTCAGCCTGCCAAGTAGCTGGGATTACAAGCATGTGTCACCACACCCAGCTAATTTTTGTAATTTTAGTGGAGACAAGGTTTCACCATATTAGCCAGGCTGGTCTCGAACTCCTGACCTTAAGTGATCCTTCTGCCTCAGTCTCCCAAAGTGCTGGGATTACAGGCATAAGCCACCATGCCCAGCCTGTATCACAACTTCTAATTCCAATGTAACACCTCAAGGTTTTTCCTTTGCCCTCTCCTTTTCTACATTTGTACCTTTTGTTATTTTACAGTGAGGACTCCAGCCCCCAACAACATCAATATTTGCTCAATCCTACAATACATACAAAGTTGTCTGAGCATTGCTAAGCCCATACTACTGACAGGCCTATCCATAGAGTTCCAGATTTGTCTGTAGTTCTTTATGCCCCCAGGCTGAGGGAATATACTCTCAAAGTAGTGTTCAAAAGTTGTGAAGCCCCATCTAGCCGGAAACTCACTTATCTTAGAAGTGCCTTGTTGGCTCTGGTGTTTCCATGCTTGTGGCTGGGCTCAACTCTGACTGGACACTGCAGCAGCAGATCCTGCCGCACCATCTGGGCGTTCTGATCCTGGCCAGGGCCTGCTGTGTTCAGGCCCTTTTTCATTTCCACCCCTTTGGGGCCATGAGTTTTGTCTTCGATACCATAGGGCAGCTAGCCCAGGTGGTTCGCTGTAGACTTTACTATGTTCAGCCTCACATTTGCCCTGGGATGACAGCTTAGCACCGCTGACATCAGCTCCTCTTTCTTCCCCACCTGTTGGCGGGAGCTCCTTTGTTCTGAGAAGATGGCAATAGACCCTCTGTTGTCCTGACCACAAAGAGCCTTTGTTACTAGAGCTTGCTCCCAGTATTTCTAAGGTTCTGTTCACCTTATGCCTCCCAAGACAGAACAGTCAGTGACAGTCTTGCAAAGAGCCATCAGGGCACATGCCTCACCCCTGTGCCCACTCCATTTATGGACAGAGCCATGAGATATGGGGAGAGAGCGTGTGTACTCAGAACCACTGCCTGATCTCAACGCCATCTTCAGGATTGGAGGCAGTAGGAAAGGTCTTTCTCAGCACCCGGGTGAAAAGGCTGCAAAGCTCCATGGTAAACCTCTACTTTGCCCTATATTCCTTTGAGATTTCACTTCAGGTCAAGGAAAAAATTATGTTGAATGCTGCCTGGGCTTCATCCCAGTTTTGTTCTATTTTTGCATGGAGGCAGGACTTGAATCCGCTCCCCCTTTTAGCTCTGAATCTGTTCTGTCCTGTTAAATCAGATAACCACTACTTCCCAGGTTAAAGCAAAGTTGAGGTGTGATTCTGTAGAGAAAACAGCAAGCCCGGGGCCTCGCTGCTGATACGTGGCAGTTTTCAACTCCTAGGCATCATATTGTCCCAAATTACCTCTCCAGCAAAACCCACGCCCCATTGTGAGCTGAGGAGAGAGTTATTGAGAGCACACAGTGCCATGATTCATTTGTGGCTGGGGTGATAACTGATGGCCCTTTCCTCTGTGGACCCCTCAGGTGTTTGCATTTTTAAAGTAGAGGAGTAGCTGAACCTTCTGACAAAACCCAGGGAAACATGACTGCCTCAATAGGTCTGAGTGGGAGGTGAGATATTTTCCAGGCAAGGGCAAGATGTTGGAGTAGAAAGACTATCGTGCAGGGGCTCCAGAGGCCCAGGAGGTCTTAGCCCCAGCTCTGCATTAACTTACTGAGGGACTCTGGCAAGTTGCTTCCTCTGCAGAGCACACCACCTTCAATTTCTAATACTGGCACCAAGAACACATCTTCCTGTAAACTGTCCACCAGCTTTGCTAAAATTAAGGTTTCTGGGGGGCACAGGGGAAATGGCCACCTTCCCTTTTGGCCCAAGCCCCTGTGTGGGGACTGGATGCCACTCTTTTTTTTTTTTTTTTTTTTTGAGACAGGGTCTCACTCTGTCACCCAGGCTGGAGTGCAGTGGCATGATCTCGGCTCACTGCAGCCTCGAACTCCTGGGCTCGAGCAATCCTCCCACCTCAGCCTCCCAAGTAGCTGGGACTACAGGTGCATGCCACCACACCCAGCTAATCTTTAAATTTTTTGTAGAGATGGAGTCTTATTATGTTGCCCATGCTGGTCTCAAACTCCTGGGCTCAAGCGATCCTCTCCCACCTCAGGCCTCCCAAAGTGCTAGGGTCACAGGGGTGAGCCACTGCACCTGGCCCTGGCTGCCAATCTTGGTGTCACCTGATAGGAGGATTTTACTTCTGTTCTTCTCTTCACCCCATATTGATCCAGATATATTTCCAGGACCATCCTGAATCTCTGTCTCTGTTTTTCCCCATATAAGGACCGAAGAAGCAGAGGGCATTTTGGATCCCCAGGAGTCGGAAATGTTAAACTTTAATGAGAAGTGCACTCGGAGCCCACTACTGACCCAGCTCTGGGCAACGGCAGTTCTTGGGTCCCTTTCAGGTTAGGAGCAGTAGAGCCCAGGACCATTAGGACAACTGGGCTTCTGTCTGTCTGTCTGGGGTTCACTCCTGGTTCACACTGGGTACCCGTGCTTCTGAGATGATAGCTTAAACAAGTCATGCTGGATGCAGGCTGGTCAGTAGGGTCAAGGTTCCAGACAGGCCTGGGGCAGCTGGGCCAAGTCCTTCCCATTTCCAGACTAACATGTTCTGTGGTTGGGTCAAAGATAAATCTCATTCCTATAAGTCATGTCTTCCTTATATCCTGACCTACTAGGGCAGCTCAGTATTATTTATTGGAAACCTGGGGTTTCTCTTTAAGAAAATATAATTGATGGCCAACTGAAGAACATCTGGACCAAGAATCAAACTGCCTGATTTGCCTCACTTATTCACTTTACACACACTGACTCAGGCCAGCTGTGGGCCCCACCCTGTGCCACATGCTGGGGCCACAGAGGTAAACTGACATGGTCTTCTGCCTCCAGGAATTCCCATTTAGCACGGAGGTTCTCCAGAGCAGGCCTCCTCCAAGTTAGATGGAAGCTTCCATTCTCCCAATGGTAGTCTTTGCACAATTCATGAAACAGGTTAATAGACTGATTTTTTTTTTCAGTTTTAATCCTCCCTTCTCATATTATCCTTACAATTTTGGTACAAGCTGTAGCTTGTCTACTCTAGATTCTCGTATCAAATGATGCCTGATTTACCAGCAGTTTAGATATTTGCTAGAAATTGGGTATCTCATGCTTCCTAGCTCCCAGAGGCTGTGTTTCTAGGACAAGTCCAATCTGGAGGCCACAGATATGACCAAGTAGAAAGAGTATAATCAGTGCTAGGTATAGGAACAAAATGCTTTGTCTTCATTTTGCCCCTGCCACCAACTCAGTGTGTAAACTTGGGCAACTCCCTTTTCCTCTCTGGGCCTTATTTCTATCAGAGTTTACAGTTGAGGGTCTTGACTGATAGTAACTATTGTTATAAAGGCTACAGTTTATAGAGCACTTACATGCTGGGCACTTTACATGTATGATTCTGTTTAATTCTTGTGATCACCCAGTGAGAAGTCCTATTTTGACCCACCTTTTGCAGACAAGGCTCAGAGAGAGTAAATGGCTTATATGAGGTCACCATGCTAGTGAGTGGTGAGGAACATTTTGCTACCTGGCAGGGGTTAGGGCAGGGGTGGGCCCTCAGCAACTCTGAGAATTCTTTCTGGCAGGCACAGAGGACGTACGGATCGATGAGAGGACAGTCAGCCCTTTCCTGCAATTGTCAGATGATCGAAAGACCCTGACCTTCAGCACCAAGAAGTCAAAGGCCTGTGCAGATGGCCCAGAGCGGTTTGACCACTGGCCCAATGCCCTGGCTGCCACCTCCTTCCAGAATGGGCTCCATGCCTGGATGGTGAATGTCCAGAACAGTTGTGCCTATAAGGTGGGCGTGGCCTCAGGCCACCTGCCCCGCAAGGGTTCTGGCAGTGACTGCCGTCTGGGCCACAATGCCTTCTCCTGGGTCTTCTCTCGCTATGATCAGGAGTTTCGTTTCTCACACAATGGGCAGCACGAGCCCCTGGGGCTGCTGCGGGGCCCAGCCCAGCTGGGTGTAGTGCTGGACTTGCAGGCTCGGGAGCTGCTCTTCTATGAGCCAGCCTCCGGCACAGTGCTCTATACCCATCATGGGTCCTTCCCGGGGCCCCTCTTCCCAGTCTTTGCTGTGGCTGATCAGACCATTTCCATCGTCCGCTGACCTCTGGCCACAGGAAGCCAGGTCCACCACCCCCCACCCTTTCAGGCCATGTTTCTACTCAGTGTCCTTTTCCCAAATGATGTGTGTGGTGTTTCTAAGAGAAACAGGGCCCATAACCAGTGGGCAGCTTTAGGAGGGATGGGGATCTGTTTCAGATCTAGGCACAACCTGTAAATCACAGGTGTCCAAACTTTTGGCTTTCCTGGGCCACATTTGAAGAAGAATTTTCTTGGGCCACGTAAGATACACTAACAATAGCTGATGAGCTAAAAAAAAAAAAAAGTGTGTATAATTTTTGTGATATCTGCCACCACAGATAAGCAAAAAAGTCCTTGCATTCAAAGGGTTGGAGATTGCTGCTTTGAGTGCTGGGTACCTGTGGGGAACCTACTACTCTCTGGGCCTTAGTCTCCCAAATCCACCACGCATCTGTCCCTCTGAGGGTGTCTTCACTTTGTCTCTGGCATCTAGCATGGTGTCTGGTGCATAGTGAGCATGCAATAAATATTTGGCAGGTGAGTGGATGGATAGATGGATAGGTGAATGTAGGTGGATAGGTGA
The DNA here is from genome assembly GCF_006542625.1 of Nomascus leucogenys. Classification (NCBI taxonomy): domain Eukaryota; kingdom Metazoa; phylum Chordata; class Mammalia; order Primates; family Hylobatidae; genus Nomascus; species Nomascus leucogenys. The sequence goes on from NC_044388.1 coordinate 89,381,301, forward strand.
CTGGGTGGATGTTGTGGTCTCTGGAGAAGCACTGCCATTCAGCCTCCTGCTCCAGCTTTTCACATGCAGAAGTGCTCTCTTCACAGGCAGAGAAGCCTGTGGCTAAAGTTTCCGCATCCCGTTAATTCAGTGCTTCTGTCTTTTTCATGACGTGGCACATAGAGAAAATATTTTTTCTAGCACACAAGAGCAACCTGAAAGGCTGCTCCTGGCCAGAGGACTCTGTCCTGGGGGACCATGTCCTCCCCCATGTCCTGCCTACGCCCTCAGGACCAGGGGATCATGTCTCCAGGTAACCCAACTGTAGCCCCTGCCGGCTGAGCTCCAGCCTGTGCCCACTGGTAATAGCAGGGACGGCGTTTTCCCTTAGAGCAGCTGTTAAGTCCCTACCTGATGGCCCCCTCTGACATAAACTGCACACCTGGGGTGATGGCTTAAAGCCAGAAAGAGCTGAGGGAGTAAGAGGGCCAACCTTAGGGCACGTGGGCAATATTAAAGGTCTTAAAAGCATTAAAGATTTATTCCATGTTCTTCGTTGATAATTGGGTGTATACTGTACGCTGGCCTGTCTTCATACACTTATTGCATTCTCGGAAATAAGTGGGTCGCAGCTCAGTGTAGCAGAAAGAGCCTGGAGACATTACCAAGACCCAAGGCAAGTCCCTTTATGTTTGTCTCCATGAGGAGTTCACCCTAGAACAGTGGTCTTCAAACTTTTGTCCAAGAACTCTCTTCTAAAGTAATCTTACAACTTTAGGCTCCTGCATCCAAAGAAGATGAAAGGCAGAGCCCTCCCCTTTCTTTGGGAGCCACAGAGCAGTTTGAAAACCACTGTTTATTAATTTTTTTTTTTAAGACAGAGTCTCAAAGGAGGCTGAGGCGGGTGGATCACCTGAGGTCAGGAGTTCGAGACCAGCCTGGCCAACATGGTGAAACCCCATCTCTACTAAAAATACAAAAAATTAGCTGGGCATAATGGTGCACACCTGTGATCTCAGCTACTCGGGAGACTGAGGCAGAAGAATTGCTTGAACCTGGGAGGCGGAGGTTGTAGTGAGCCGAGATCACAACACTGCACTCTAGGCTGGGCAACAGAGCTGGACTCCATCTCAAAAAAAAAAAAAAAAAAAAAGGGAAATTACTGTTGCCTGGCCTTGGGGCCAGTCCCAAGGAAAACAGACCAAAAGGGGTTTGGTCAAGTCCCAAAGAGATCTTCCCTGCCTTTGCCTGGGCACAGCCCCTGCTCAAAAATCTGGGTCAAAGCCAAGGCTCTTCTTGGCACCTGAAGGCCCCCATGCCGTTTCTGTCAATCCACCAATCCAGCTCCTCACAGCAGCCTTCATTCCAGTTCATGGGCCTGCTGCAGCAATGTCCTCCTCGTCCCCCTGCTCATCTAAAGCCACCCCCAATGCCACCACTCAATTCAGCATCCACTCTAGAGCCCTCCCTAGCTGCTGGCACCAGAACACACTGCCAGGAGTGTGCCTATGTTTTTAATGTGTGGTATCCCCTGGCACTGGGCAAGGAACAGAGATGTCCAGCAAATACCAAGTAGAAAGGTGTGGGAAGGTGGGGAGGCAGGAGGAGAACTTTGTTGTTTTTAGAGACAGGGTTTTGCTCTGTTGCCCAGGCTGGAGTGCAGTGGCACGTAGCTTACTGTAACAGGACTTGTGGGCTCAAGCGATCCCCCTGCCTCAGCCTTCCGAGTGGCTGGGATTAAATGTGCGTGCCAGCTAGTTTTTACATTTTTTGAAGAGATAGGGTTTCACCATGTTGCCCAGGCTAGTCTTGAACTCCTGGGCTCAAGTGATCCTCCTGCCTCAGCCTCCTAAAGTGAAAAAAGGAATTGAAAAACCCAACCTACTTCAACCTCCAGTTGTTCCCCCCTCTCCCCAAACCTATTCCCTACACTGCAGTCCTTGTTCCCCATACTTTCCTACCTCCACACTGGTCTCTGCGACTGAGGTGCCCTTTGAGATTGATACTCTTTAGGACACCTCCCCTATTCTCCCAGAATCTCCACTGCACCACATTTCACATGACAAGCATCCTCATCTACTTACAACCTAGTGGTCAAGCCAATGGGCTTTGGATTCAGATGTGCCTAAGTTGGAATCCTGGCATCTTTGCATGCTAGCTGTGACCTCGGGCAGGCTGCTTAACCTCTGAATTTCAGTTTCCTCATTTGTAAAGTTGTGGAGGGGGTCAAACCACCTAGGCCCAACGAGGTAGCTTTGAGGGTTATATGTGCATGTAAGTAACTCAGCACCTTACCTAACACGGGCAGGCATATGTCAACAGGATTTCTTCTCATGACTGTCATGGGATTCCTTGTTTAAATTCTCCCCTTCATACTATGTGGTGCTAATGGACAGTGTCCCTACAGAACGGCTTAGCATCCTGCTTTTAAAACTAAGCACTGACCCCAGGCTTCCAGAGGGTGTTTCAGAAGCTGAAAGAGAGACCTTAGGACCTCTGCTTCAACTCCAGCAGTTTTTCAGGGTCTGTTTTTAGTTTTGCATAATGGGGTTTCAGATCTCTCATGACAAAAGGCCCCTGCTGCTAAAACCAAGTTTGAAAAGTGCCTGGTTTTGAAGCTGGTGGGGCCCTCTGTGAATCCTGTTGGATGTGAAGGCGACTCCTAGTGGAAAAGGGACACAGGTGTGAATGAGAATGAGGGAGGGCAGAGGCTAGGAGCTGGTTGGTGGGGGAAGGCTGAGAGCTCAGCACTCACTGCTTTATTATCACAATAGGTGACAAAGGCCCCAGGGAGAGGGGAAAAGTCCAGAGCTGTGGGGAAAGAAGGGGCTCCCTGTCTCCAGGGTTTGTTTAGGGTTTTCTCCATGGCCTAGGGCCCAGCCACTTCCCTCACCGGCCTCAAAGCCCTGAAGTTGAGCCCTCTAGGCAGTCAAGGGCAGGCAGGAGATGGGCCAGAGAGGGAAGGATGTGTTCTTTAGGTACAGAATCCCTGACCACGGGGTCCAGTGCCTGTGGGCCAACCACCAGGAAGCTGTGCATGCCCACAGCCCGAGGCCCCTGGTAATCGCAGAGGTAATTATCTCCAACATGGGCTGCCACTACCGGTTCCATATGAGCAAGCCGCAAAGCCTCTTGGAAAATGCGGGGGTCTGGCTTGGGCCAGCCAGCAGCCTCAGAGGTCAGCACAAAGTCGAAGTGTTCAAGCAGGCCAAGGCCTCCCAGGATGCCCTCTAGCCGTCGGTCAAAGTTGGAGATCACTGCCAACCTCAGACCCCGTGTGCGGCACTCCCTCAGGGTGTCCTCAGCCCCATCCAACACCTGCCAGGTGCAGGGGCGGCTGAAGTCTTTATAAAGCTGTTCAGCGATGGGGGCTACAGCCTGAGCATCCTGGACACCCGCCAGGTGGAAGGTCTGCAGGACCACGTCCAGCCACCACTGGCGGGAGGTGAGGCCGTGGCTCAGGCCGTAGTTGGGGAAGCTGTGGCTCTGAGCCCTGTACGCCTGCCTGAAGCCTTGTTCCAGGGCTGAGGGCTCCACCTCCAGCCCATAGGCCTGGGCCTTGGTGGCATATTCCTCCCCTAAGGGGTGGCGGAGCCTGAGCAGCGTGTCCTTCACATCCCACGTCAGCAGTCGTATCTGCAGCCGGTGTGCCATGGAGGAGGCCAAGTCCACCCCAGTTCTGCCTCAGGTCCCATGGTGGATCCCAGGGGAAGCTGAGCTGGATAAGACCGCCTCCGCACAACCTAACAATCACCTCTTTCCAGGCCTTGTGGGTCAGATTTGCTGGCTAACATGAACCACTTGGGAAATGTCTTCACAGCACAAGATCCTAGAATGAAAAATAGCAGGTAAGGGTGAAAGCTCAGGCCCTGACATCAGACAGACTGGGTTCAAATTCTGGTGCTGCCAACGGTGTGACCCTAGGAAAGTCACTCTGAATCCACAACAAATTTCTGAGCACCTTTTTGAGCTAGCTGCTAGCATATGGGACAGATTTCCAGCCCTTAGGGCATTTACAGGCACTGAAGAACAGGGATACGGATATTAGGCAAAGAACTATACAAACACTTAAATACAATGAAGTCAATAGATAGCATAAGAATATAAATCCAGGGCCCGCATCTAGTCTGTGTAGTTAGGGAATGTCATAAGCAAGTGAAGTTTCTTTTTATTTCTTTTTAATTTTTAAATTTTTTTTTGAGACAGGGTCTCTCTCTGTCTCCCAGGCTGGAGTGCATGGCTCATTGCTGCCTCGATCTCCCAGGCTCAGTCAATCCTCCTGCTTCAGCCTCCCTAGTAGTTGGGGCTACAGGCACGTGCCACCATGCCCGGCTAATTTTTGAACTTTTTGTAGAGATGGGGGGGTGGGGCGGGGTGGGTCTCACTACGTTGCCCAGGCTGCTCTCCAACCCCTGGACTCAAGTGATCCCCCAGCCTTGGCCACTCAAAGTACTGGGATTACAGGCGTGAGCCACCACTCCTGGCCCTGCAAATCAAGTTTCAATGGAGATCAGAAGAATGAATGTGCAAGAAGCAGAGGTAGGTGAGTGCTCCTGTCAGTGGAAATAGCAAGTGCAAAGGCCCTGAGGCAGGGCAAGGAGTCTGGTGCTTTGGGTAGACAGAGGCCAGCTGTCTGACACACAGGATGCAATTATTATGATTGCTATTATCATTATTAGGGATGTCAAAGACAGAAGGGGCCTTGCAGAGCATCTGAACAATATCCTGGCTGCTGGGTAGAGTAGACTGAGCCAGCAAGGGGCAGGTACTTAACTAAGGTCACAGTGAGCCAGTGGCACAGCCAGGACCAGAACCCAAACTTCCAGACTCTCTGGCCAGTTCTTCCACTGTACCATGAGATATATATGGATTTTAAAAATCGGTGAACCTGTACAGCACAGGAGCAAAGACAGGACACAGCAGGCTGTCTCTGGCCTTCTCTGAACCCCAACTTTTCCATCTTTACTGGAGGTAATAACACTGGCCTAGGAGGAGAGCTGATGAGAGAACTGACTCAAGGCACAAGAAACAAATGACTCAGCCTGCTATCCAGAGGCTGGTGCAGCTTCTTTCCCCAGACAGAGCTGATCCCAGACAAGGCCGTCCCCTTGAAACCTGAGGGGCCAGAGTTCAAAATACGGCCAAGTTGATACTTAGGGAAGGGCATTGCTGGTAAATCTGGGGGAGCCTTGGAGGAAGTTTGTCCAGGAAATGAATTAAGGAGACTCATCCAAAGATCCTCTCATTTTGCAGGTGGGTAGACAGAGACCCAGTGAGGGGCAGTAATTTACCCCCAAATCACACTGGCACAGCTAAGACTAGAGCAGAGGGCTCTAGCTCCTGACCCATGGCTTTTTCTTTTTTTTGAGGCGGAGTCTCACTCTGTCACCCAGGCTGGAGTGCAGTGATGCGATCTGGGGTCACTGCAACCTCCGCCTCCCAGGTTCAAGCGATTCTCCTGCCTCAGCCTCCCAAGTAGCTGGGATTACAGGCATGCGCCACCATGCCCGGCTTTTTTTTTTTTTTTTTTTTTTGTATTTTTAGTAGACGGGGTTTCTCCATGTTGGTCAGGCTGGTCAGGCTGGTCTCGAACTCCCGACCTCAGCCTCCCAAAGTGCTAGGATTACAGGCGTGAGCCACTATACCCGGCTGGCTTTTTCTTTTTCTTTTTTTTTGATACAGAGTCTCACTCTGTCACCCAGGTGTACAGTGGTGCGATCTCGGCTCACTGCAACTTCCGCCTCCCACATTCAAGCGATTCTCCTTCCTCAGCCTCCTGAGTAGCTGGGACTACAGGCGCGCGCCACCACACCTGGCTAATTTTTGTATTTCTGGTAGAGACGGGGTTTCACTATGATGGCCAGGCTGGTCTCGAACTCCCGAACTCGTGATCTTCCCCACCCCCCCCCCTCCGCCACCCCCCCGGCCTCCCAAAGTGCTGGGATTACGGTAAAGGCGTGAGCCACCGCGCCCGGCAGGGCTTTTTCGATTTCCAAAAGCGCGGGTTTGGGGCTTTGCGCTGCAGGCACGAACTGCTCACCTTTTCTCCCCACCTCCAGGGCTCGGGAAAGGCGAAGTCCAGGAGCCCGGACCTCACGCAGAATCTCTATAGCTGCCGTCGGCAGCGTGAGCTGGGGCGGCGGTCCTAGGGGCCTTGGCCGCGGCCGACCCCTTGGGTCCCCTTCTCAGCTGTAGCGCGTCCACAGCTCCGGGCCCGTTCCTGGGCCCAGGACCCACCTGACTCACAAGGAAGCCGGTTGTAAACGCAGCCGCAAGGCCCGCGGGCTCGGGCGGAGGTGCGCAAGCGCCGGGAGGCGGGGCGGGGATCGCGCAGGCCGCCCCTCCCTCCCATCCCGACGCGCCTCTGTCCCCGCCCTTATCCCCCCTCACCTTCGCCCTCTCCCACCCCATCGCCCGTCGCCCTCGCCGTCCCCTCTCCTTCCTTCCTCTCACTGTGCACCTCTCTGCGCCCGTCACCCGCCTTCACTGCGCGCTTCCGTTACCCTGCACCAACTACGCCCCTTAGTCCCTTCCCGCACCCTCTCGGTTTCCCAGCCCGCACCCTTCCGCTCCCCAGCACCTTCTCCGCCCTGTCTGCGCACCCCCTGCCCGCCACACCGCCGCTCCTCACCGCGCTCTCTCCGCTCCCCATCCCCCACCCTGTTCCTGGCCTCCTTTGGATCGGGATACCACCGAGAAGTACCCAGGTTGACTGGGAGGAGGGGAGTTGGGACCCAGCCTGGCTTGCTTAGTGTTGTGTGAACCTGGGCAAGGCCCTGCCCCTCTCTGGTCTCAGGGTCCTCAGTAGGTATTGGAGGGAATTACTTTCAGATGGAAACTTGTTAAATCCAAGATAACTTGGTGAGGGTGGAGTCCGCTGCAGTAACCTGCTTTTTTATTCTTTCTTTTTCCTTTTCTTTTTCTTTCTTTTTTTTTTTTTTTGAGACGGAGTCTCGCTGTGTCCCCCAGGCTGGAGTGCAGTGGCGCGATCTCAGCCCACTGCAACCCCCGCCTCCCAGTTTCGTGCGATTCTCCTGCCTCAGACTCCCCAGTAGCTGGGATTACAGGCGTGTGCCACCACACCCAGCTAATTTTTGTATTTTTTGTAGAGACGGGGCTTCACCATGTTGGCCAGAGTGGTCTCAAACTCCTGACCTCAACTGATTCACCCGCCTCGGCCTCCCAAAGTGCTGGGGTTACAGGCCTGAGCCACTGCGACCGGCCTATTCTTTTTTTTTTTTTTTTGAGACAGAGTTTCACTCTTGTTGCACAGGCTGGAGTGTAATGGTGCAATCTCGGCTCACTGCAACCTCCGCCTCCTGGGTTCAAGCATTTCTCCTGCCTCAGCCTCCCAAGTAGCTGGGATTACAGGTGTGTGCCACCACACCCAACTAATTTTTGTATTTTTAGTGGGGACAGGGTTTTGCCGTGTTGGCCAGGCTAGTCTTGAACTCCTGACCTCAGGTGATCCGCCCACCTCAGCCTTCCAAAGTGCTGGGATTACAGGCATGAGCCACCGCACCTGGCCTCTTTGTTTTTAAGAACCTTGTGGTACCATCCTGGCTAACACGGTGAAACCCCGTCTCTACTAAAAATACAAAAAATTAGCTGGGCATGGTGGCAGGTGCCTGTAGTCCCAGCTACTGGGGAGGCTGAGGCAGGAGAATGGCATGAACCCGGGAGGTGGAGCTTACAATGAGCCAAGATTGTGCCACTGCACAATCTTTGCCTGGGCAAAGAGCGAGACTCCGTCCCCCCCCAAAAAAGAACCCTGTGGTAAGAGCCTGGAATCCTAACCACTAGACAACCAGGGAGCTTTTTTATTCTTTTGAAGAATAAAAAAAGAATTTTATTTTTGTTTGCAAAAGTAATGCGTGTCGGCCAGGCGCGGTGGCTCACGCCTGTAATCGCAGCACTTTGGGAGGCCGAGGTGGGTGGATCACCTGAGGTCAGGAGTTCAAGACCAGCCTGTCCAACATAGTGAAACCCCATGTCTACTAAAAATACGAAATTAGGCGTGGTGGTGCATGCCTGTAATCCCAGCTACTTGGGAGGCTGAGGCAGGAGAATCGCTTGAACCCGGGAGGGGGAGGTTGCAGTAAGCCAAGATCAGGCTACTGTATTCCAGCCTGGGTAACAAGAGCAAAACTCCATCTCAAAAAAAAAAAAAAAAAAAAAAGTAATGCAGGTAATGCATGTTAGTCTCAAAAAACTTTAAAAAATACAAACATATGAGAGTTGGCTAGGCAGAGGGGGAGGATCCGAGTGATGGTTAAGGGACGCCCTGATACAAAGGCCTCCAGGCACAAAGTTTTTCTTCGAACCAAAGAGACACTGAGGAACTACAGGAATGTTGCTAGCCAGGGGATTTGGGCCAAAGAGGCTGGGGAGGTACCGGAGGGGAAGCTTTGAGATACTTCTGTGCCTGTGCTCTGTTCTTTAGTCTTATCACCTTGCACTATGACTTCAGGCAAGACAGGTCATAAGACAGCCCCCACCACTCAGGCCCCTTTGAGAGGGTCTTGCCCCATACCCTGGAGGAAGGGAGACCGCACAGAGAGGCCAAGAAGAATTTACACAGATGGGTCTTGGTGGGTTTCTCTATTCAGTCTATTAGCGTTTTGTGCAGTCCTGTTTCTACACCGGAAGGGGTGGCCTGCCCCTCCACACCTGTGGGTATTTCTCATCAGGTGGGACGAGAAACTGAGAAAAGAAATAAGACACGGAGACAAAGTCTAGAGAAAGAACAGTGGGCCCAGGAGACCGGCGCTCAGCATGCGGAGGGCCTGCACCGGCACTGGTCTCTGAGTTCCCTCAGTATTTATTGATTACTATTTTCACTATCTCAGCAAGAGGAATGCGGTAGGAGAGCAGGGTGATAGTGAGGAGAAGGTCAGCAAGAAAACATGTGAGCAAAGGAATCTGTGTCACAAATAAGTTCAAGGGAAGGTACTATGCCTGGATTTGCACACAGGCCAGATTTATGCTTCTCTCCACCGAAAATCTCAGTGGAGGAAAGAATAACAAAGCAGCATTGCTGCCAATATATCTCGCCTCCCGCCACAGGGCGGTTTATCTCCTATCTCAGAATTGAACAAATGTACTATCGGGTTTTATACCGAGACCTTCAGTTTCAGGGGCAGGCAGGAGACAGAGGCCTTCCTCTATCTCAACTTCAAGAGGCCTTCCTCTTGGTTTACTAATCCTCCTCAGCACAGACCCTTCACGGGTGTCAGGCTGGGGGACGGTCAGGTCTTTCCCATCCCACGAGGCCATATCTCAGGCTACCACATGGGGAGAAACCTTGGACAATACCCGGCTTTCCAGGGCAGAGGTCCCTGCGGCTTTCCGCAGTGCATTGTGCCCCTGGTTTATCGAGAATGGAGAATGGCGATGACTTTTACCGAGCATACTGCCTGTAAACATTTTGCTAACAAGGCACATCCTGTACAGCCCTAGATCCCTTAAACCTTGATTCCATACAACACGTTTTTGTGAGCTCAAGTTTGGGGCAAAGTTACAGATTAACAGCATCTCAGGGCAAAGCAATTGTTCAGGGTACAAGTCAAAATGGAGTTTCTTATGTCTTCTTTTTCTACATAGACACAATAACAGTCTGATCTCTCTTTCTTTTCCCTACATATACGGCCATTCACACTTTGTTGAACCTAAGCATAAAAATGGACAGTTTCCTCTGTATCTGTGGCTCTTCATTCTGAAAGCTCCCGTGTCACAAAAAACTGTGATCAAATAAATGTATATGCTTTTTCTCCTTGTTAAAAAAAAAATACAAACATATTCAGGGCTGGGCATAGTGGCTCATGCCTGAAATCCTAGCACTTTGGAAGGCTAAGGTGGAAGAATCCCTTGAGCTCAGGGGTATGAGACCAGCCTAGGAAACAAAGTGAGACCCCATCTTGTTAAAAAATAATAACAGGCCGGGTGTGGTGGCTCACGTCTGTAATTCCAGCACTTTGGGAGGCCGAGACCGGTGGATCACTTGAAATCAGGAGTTTGAGACCAGCCTGACCAACATGGTGAAACCCCCTCTCTACTAAAAATACAAAAATTAGCGGGGCATGGTGGCAGGCGCCTGTAATTCCAGCTACTCGGGAGGCTGAGGCACGAGAATTGCTTGAACCCGGGAGGCAGAGGTTGTAGTGAGCTGACATCACAGCACTGCACTCCAGTCTAGGTGACAGAGCAAGACTCTGTCTCGAAAAATAATAATAATAATGCAAAATACAAAAGTGTACAAAGTAAAAAGCCAGGCACCCCCTCCCCACACCCAACCTCATTCATTGACCACCTAACATCTGTGGCCCTGTGTCCGCTGTCCTTCTCTGAGGATTCGGTGGGAAACAAGGTGGTTCCTGCCTGCATGGGACATGGGAGGGGCAGACAACCATTGAGTAGATAAATAAACAAGGTGATTTCAGAGAGAGAAGTGGAAGCGGTAAAAAAAAGAATCATTTTATGAACAGTGACAGGGTATCTCTTTGGATGAGGTGGTCAAGGGAGGAACAAAGATCTGAATGGTGAGAAGGAGGTTGTCAGGTTAAGATCAAGGAAAGTACTCCAGGTGAGGAACTGGCAAGGAGAAGGGTGTGGGGCCTCAGCCTGCTTACTGAACAAGGGCAGTAGCCTTGGGGCAGGGAGAGAAGGGCTTCCCCACCCCATCTCACTCCCCAGGGATTGCTGAGGTGACAGTTTTGGTTATGCTATGACACAGTTTTCTAGCAGCACACAAACGTTTATCTAATTTTCTTTCTTTCCTCTTTTTCTTTCTTTTCTTTTCTTTCTTTCTTCTCTTCCTCCCTCCCTCCTTTCCTTCTGTCTCTCTCTCCCTCCCTCCTTTCCTTCTTTCTCTCTCTCCCTCCCTCCCTCTTCTTTCTTTCTTTCTTTTTCTTTCTTTCTTCTTTCTCTTTCTTTCTTTTTCTTTCTCCTCCTCCCTCCCTCCTTTCTTTTTCTTTCTTTCTCTCTCTCTTTCTCTCCCTCCCTCCCTCTTCTCTCTCTGTCTTTCTTTGTCTTTCTCTTTCTCCTTCCTTCCTTCCTCCCTCCCTCCTCCCTTCCCTTCCCTTCGTTTCCTTCTTTCTTTCCTTTCTTCTTCCCTCCCTCCCTTCCTCCCTTCTTCCCTCCCTCCCTCTCTCCCTCTCTCCCTCCGTCCCTCTTTCCTTCCCTCCCTCTCTCTCTCCCTCTCTCTCTCCCTCGCTCTCTCTCTGTCTCTCTCTCTTTCTTCCATTTTTGAGATGGAGTTTCACTCTTGTTGCCTCAGGCTGGAGTGCAATGGTGCCATGTCAGCTCACTGCAACCTCCACCTCCCGGGTTCCAGCAATTCTCCTGCCTCAGCCTCCCGAGTAGCTGGGATTACAGGTGCCTGCCACCACGCCCAGATAATTTGTGTATTTTAGTAGAGACAGGATTTCATCATGTTGGCCAGGCTGGTCTTGAACTCCTGACCTCAGGTGATCCGCCTGCCTCGGCCTCCCAAAGTGCTGAGATTACAGGCATGAGCCACCGCGCCTGGCCTATTTCTTTTTTTTCTTTTCTTTTCTTTTTTTTTTGTGAGACAGAGTCTCACTCTGTCACCCAGGCTGGAGTGCAGTGATGCGATCTGGGGTCACTGCAACCTCTGCCTTCCAGGTTCAAGCAATTCTCCTGCCTCAGCCTCCTGAGTAGCTGGGATTACAGGCGTGCGCCACTGTGCCCGGGTAATTTTTTGTATTTTTAGTAGAGACGAGGTTTCGCCATGTAGCCAGGCTGGTCTAGAACTCCTGACCTCGAGTGATCCACCCACCTTGGCCTCCCAAAATGCCGGGATTATAGGCATGAGCCACTGTGCCTGGCCTAATTTTCTTCCTTTCAACTCTTAAAAACAAAAAAACAAGACTTTCTCCTGTGTTCCAAGTTGGTCTGTTCACTGGGTTCAGGCCTAGGAAGAAACACTAAGTGCAGAGTCACAGACTTTGGCCCTGCAAGAGAGAGCCGGACTCACTTGCAAAACTGGTTTTGTGTTATAAGCATGAAGCAGAAGTGGGGGTGGGAAGGGCAACTGGGAGACCAGAGGTTCAACTGCATTTCACAGAATCCAGAATGTCTGATACTGTCTACTTCTCAGGGTCACGAAAACCTAACCCCTTAGGTTCTGGTCCCAGCTCTGCCATCTGTCTGTCTGTGAGCTCTCCATTCAATTATTTTTCTCTCTGGTCCTCAGTCTCCCAATATGCAAAATGTGAATTTTCACAAAGTGAACATACCCATGCAGCCAGCACGCAGACCAAGAAAAAGAACAATTTCCAGAACCCTCCACAGCCTGTCCACTTCCAGTCACTTACCACCAAAAAGGTAACTATCTTGACTTCAAATTGCATAGTTTTACTTGTTTTTGAACTGTATATAAACAGAATAATATAGCATGCACTCTTTTATACCTTGCTTCTTTTGCTCAAAATTGTATTTGATACATCTATGTTGCTATGTGTAGTTGTAGTTAATCCATTCTCACACCTTTAGTATTCTATTATATAAATAGACCACATTTTACTGTTGATGAACATTTGGGTTATCTCCAATTTTGTTTATTACACTTCTTTTTTCTTTTTTTTTGGAGACAGAGTCTCGCTCTGTCGCCTAGGTTGGAGTGCAGTGGCGCCATCTTGGCTCACTGCAACCTCCCACCTCCCAGGTTCAAGCGATTCTCCTGCCTCAGCGTCTCAAGTAGCTGGGATTACAGGTGCCTGCCACCACGCCCGGATAATTTGTGTATTTTAGTAGAGATGGGATTTCATCATGTTGACCAGGCTGGTCTTGAACTCCTGAGCTCAGGTGATCCACCCACCTCGGCCTCCCAAAGTGCTGGGATTACAGGCATGAGCCACCATGCCCGGCCTTATTACATATATTATAAAATGCTGCTATGAACGCTGTTGAACATGTCTCTTATGAACATAGGTACTGTTGGGTAAATACTGTTGGGTAAATACCTAGGTGTGGAATCACAGGGTCATAAGGTATGCATATGTTCAGCTTTAGTAGATAGGGCCAGACCTTTTTTTTTCTTTTTTGGAGATAGGATCTCCCTCTGTAGCCCAGGCTGGAGTGCAGGCCAAACATGGCTCACTGCAGCCTCCACCTCCTGGACTCAGGCAATCCTCCTGCCTCAGCCTCCCAAGTAGCTGGGACCACGAGGTGTGTCACCACGCCCTGCTAATTTTATTTTTATTTTTTGGTAGAGACATGGTCTCACTGTGTTGCCTAGGCTGGAGCTAGACATTTTGTTTTCTTTCTTTCTTTCTTTTTTTTGTTCTTGTGGAGCCAGGCATTTTGAAAGGGTGTACCAGTAATATCTGGAGAGTTCCAGTTGTTCTACATTCTCAATACTTGACATTGTCCCATTGTCCTTGTAGTATTAGGCATTTTTAGGCATTTTTTTTTTCGAGATGGAGTCTTGCTCTGTTGCCCAGGCTGGAGTGCAGTGGCATGATCTCAGCTAACTGCAACCTCCGCCTCCTGGGTTCAAGCAATTCTCCTGCCTCAACCTCCTGAGTAGCTGGAATTACAAGCGCGCACCACCACACCTGGCTATTTTTTTGTCTGTGTGTTTTTAGTAGAGACAGGGTTTCACCATGTTGGCCAGGCTGGTCTCGAACTCCTGATCTCGTGATCCACCCACCTCGGCCTCCCAAAGTGCTGGGATTACAGGCATGAGCCACTGCCCCCAGCCAGTATTAGGCACTTTTGTGGATGTATTGTGGTATCTCATTGTGGTTTTAAGTTGAATTTCTCCACTAATGAAGATAACACTTTTTCATATATGTATTGGTTTTCATTTTTTATTTACATAGCCACACATGAATATATCCTTGTTACATATAATACATGAATAGAAATAATACATATAAAGCTAAAGTCCCTCTAAAATGAATCCCTTCACTAGTTTTATTTTTAATTGAAAAAAAATTTTTTTGTAGCAATGGGGTCTTGCTTTGTTGCCCAGGCTGGTCTTGAACTCCTGGTCTCAAGCAATCCTGCCACCTTGGCCTCCTAAAGCACTGGGATTACAGATGTGAGCCACCATGCCCAGCTCCTTCCCGAGTTTTGAGCACTGGGCTTGGAGTTAAGAGACCTGAATTCCAGCCTTGGTCTGCCACTGACTAGATTGCTGTCTGATTTTGGACGGGTCACCTCTCTGGGTCTGTCTCCCCATCTGTAAAATCAGAGTGTTTAACTAGATAGTCTCTAAGGATCTTTTTTCTTTAATATTCTGATCACTGTTTCTGTGATCCTAAGAACCTCCATTAGGTAAAAATGGCCATTTGCCTTACTATCCATTCTTTCCATCTTCCTTAGTAACTGAACTCCCGAGTTTTAGTTGAGCATATGGCTGGCCCACTAGACTATTTCCAGCCTCCCTTACAACTGGGCATGACCATGTGACTAATTTGAGACAAGGGTGTGTAGACAGAAATGATGTGTGCAACTTTTGGGTCATGACTTTATAAAGAAGGGTCATGCCCTCCACTTGCTCTTCTCTTCCTGCTGGCTGGAAAGAGGACCTGATGATGGGAACTGGCCCAGCCATTTGGTTTGTTTTGTTTTTCAGATAGGGTCTCACACTGTTTCCCATGCTACAGTGCAGGGGCGCAATCACGACTCACTGCATCCTTGACCTCTTGGGCTCGCTCCTCCCTCAGCCTCCTGAGTAACTGGGACCACAGGCATGCGCCACCACACCCAGATAATTCTGTATTTTTTGTAGAGACGTGGTTTCCTCATGTTGCCTAAGCTAGTCTCAAACTCTTGGACTCGAGTGACCCACCCATCTCAGCCTCCCAAAGTGTTGGGATTACAGATGTGAGCCAGTGTGCCCAGCACCAGCCATCTTTGTTCATGAGATGGAGGCCAAGATATGTTGACGATGACAGAACAAGGCAAGAGCTGAGACCCCTCACAACATATCGCTGACATATCAGCCCTGGATTGCTTAGAAGTAAATTTTCATCTCAAGCTATCATTATTTCGGCTTTTGTTATATCCACTGAACCTGAATCCTGATTAATACAGAGTGACTGAAGAATGACTTTTTTTTTTTGAGACAAAGTCTGACTCTGTTGCCCAGGATGGGGTGTAGCGGCACGATCTCGGCTCACTGCAACCTCTGCATCCCGGGTTCAAGTGATTCTCCTGCCTCAGCCTCCCAAGTAGGTGGGACTACAGGCGCCTGCCACCATGCCCGGCTAATTTTTTGTAGTTTTAGTAGAGATGGGGTTTTGCCATGTTGGCCAGGCTGGTCTTGAACTCCTGACCTCAAGTGATCCGCCTGCCTTGGCCTCCCAAAGTGCTGGGATTACAGGTGTGAGCCACCACGCCCAGCTTCAAGAATGACTTTAGATTGGGTGTTGGGTCAGGTTTCTCGGAGGAAGGGACGCTTTGAGCTAGATCTTAACAAGAGAGACAGCCATATAGATTTAGGGGAAAAGCATTCCAAGCCAAGGAGGCCACAGGTGCAAAAGCTCAGTCCAAGACAGCATTCTGTGTAATGAGGCCTACCTGGTCAATCGTGGCGCCCCCATCTCCCATCCCATTGTTTACAGTGACTGAGCCAAGAGTGGACCATGTGGCCTGAACAGGCCCAATCAGACACCTCCAGAGATTTGCTGTGTGAGTGATGGGACAGAAAGGCTCCTTCTCTGGGATTACAAATCTTAATGACTAAGCCTAGAATTATTGAGGATCATGTTGCTGGCAAGTGGCAAAAACCCACCTGAATATAAAGCTGGGGCAAACACAGACGAGTTAGAAAGGGACAGAGTCCTCCATGGGGTTTGACCCTGGGTCCAACCACACTTGTCCTTATTTCAATCCAGTTATGAAAACCCATTATGTCCTTCTTCGCTATTGAACTGGATTTCCATCACTTGCAACCAAGTAGGTGCCTGGTCTCCCCCTATAACTGGGGCTAATTGTAGATGGTCCCCGAACTATGATCATTCAACTCACAATTTTTGACTTTACAACAGTATGAAACAAGACATTCAGTAGAAACTGTACTTCAGATATTGAATTTTGATTCAAAATTCTTTATAACTTTATTACAATATAGATTTTGTGTTGGAAAGTTTTGCCCACTGTAGGCTAATGTAAGTGTTCTGAGCATGTTTAAGGCAGGCTAGGCTAAGCTATGTTTGGTAGGTTAGGTATATTAAATACATTTTTGACTTATGATCATATTTTCCACTTATGATGGGTTTATCAGGATGCAAACCCATCACATAAATGGAGGGATATCTGTAAAACATTGTTAGACCTATAATTTTACTGCTGATTATTGGGAGGTGGTATGGCACAGTGGTTAGGGGCAGAGGCCTTAGAGTTGGACTACATGGGTTCAAATCCCAGCTTGGCTGTTTTCTGTGTGGTTCTAACCCAGTTCTGCCAAAACTTGTTGAGTGGCCTTAGGTGAGTCACATAAACTCTCTAGATATAGCTTCCTCATTGCAAAATGTCTCAAGCTAAGTTTAGTATTCTCCCTCCACCCTGACCCTGCTTCTGTTCCTCTTTCAGGCTGTCCCATCTCAGTAAATGGCCCATCAGCCACCCAGAAGGTCAAGCCAGATTCATCCTTCACATCTAATCTACCTTCTAAACACATCCACAATCCATTCCCCTTTCTCCATCCCCACTGTCCCCGCTCCAGTCCATGCCATCAAGACTTTTCATTTGCACTTTGCCACAGAGCTGTTAAAATACTTTTACAAACTGCAAATTTGATTGAGTCACTCTGAAAAGGTGAATGTGGCCCTTGACCTCTGCATGGTTTGGTCCTGGTCTGTCTCTCTCCACTCAGTTCAGGCCATCCTCTCAGTGCTCCAGACAGGCTAGCCTTGCATTCCTCCAGCTAGAAGGAGCCCCAGGGCCTTTGCACAACTCCTCCCTCTCCCTGGAATGCTCTTCCCCAATTGTCTTAGCTTGATGGCTCACCCTTCAGGTCTAGGCTCAAATGTCAGTCCTTCAGGGAAGTATTTTCTGATCCTTCAAAGCAGGTCAGGTCCTGGTGACCTCCTTCACAGCACCTGTCACCACATCACTGGTGCATGTCTGCCTCCTTCCCAACTACCGTTTCAAGAGAGGCCCCTTCCCTGTTGTTCTTTGTCTCAGACCCCTTCTTTCCTTCAAAGCACTTATCACAATTTGTAACTGCTTTATTTCTTTGTTTTCTTCTTAGCTGTCTCCCCTATTCTCTTTGTATAATCTCTATGAAGAGACAAGCTGAGGTCTGTCCTGCTGTATTCCCAGGACCCAGCACTGAACCTACGAACAGAGCAGAGATTCTCAAAAAGTATCTCTTGAATAAAAAGTGTTTGTGGTGGTGGCATCTCTAGCAGTCAGGAACTCCCTCTTTGCCTCTGAGTTTTGATCCTCAGGCAGTATTTCTGCTGGTTAATGAGTAATTCTTCTCTGGGTTTATGGTTCAGAGTAGAATAGGAGACCTCAGGCAGCCTGGCAACCTCCGGCCTTGTGGGAAATGCCTTCCAGTGGAATTGCAGCAAATTTCAACTCTAACCCAGGGATATCGATCTAGGCCTCATTCCCACACCCAGCTCTGCTGCCAGAAGCGTTCCAAGGCTTCTCATGCCCCAAGATCTCACTGCTCTCTTCTTCCCCTAATGCTCCAAGACCCTCTCCCAGCCAGGCCCCAAAGGCTGTGCCCCCGACGCCAGGTTGCTTTCAAGCTGAAGCCACACCAGAGGAAAAAGCTGAGGGTGGCAAAGGTGAGCCTCACGGCTGACCGAGGGGAGGGGTGGGGAAGCTTGGGAGAGCTCATAGGATGCAGCTGCGAGTTACAAGAGTTAGCATGCTGGCAAAACCACCCAGGGCTGCTGGGCCCCGCTAGCATGTGAGCAGGAAGAGGGCATGAGGGCACAGTTCTAAAAGCAGCATTTACTTTGGTTTTCACTTCTCTGAGGCCCCGGGAACATTTTAAAGTTCTAGTTCTTGGGCCTGGCATGGTCTCCATCATTCCTCCTTCAGCCACTGCAGCAGCTGCGGTGTGTAGTAGGTGATGATGATGTCAGCACCTGTGTTGGGAGAGATGCAGAAAGTTGCTGGGGGGACGGTGATCAGCTCTGAGCACACCTTCTGCGATGCGAAGGCCAGGCGGGGAAGAAGGCTACCATGAAGAGGCATAGCCTGTGGGCACACCACATGAGACAGAGCCCGGCTTTGGGCAATTCTATTTCTTGGGCAAGTCATTTTCTCTTTTGGGGCCTCAGTTTACCAAAGAATAAAATGCACAGTAAAGGAAATAGGTAAGAGGCAAGTTCCTTCCCATGCTGGTGTGCAATTCTAACAAAATGAGCCCCCTTTATGGAGTGATATTACCTCATTTAATCCTCAGGACAACCATGCACCAGGTATCTTATCCCCAGTTATCCAGTTATGGGTGAGGACACTGAGGTTCAGAGAAGTGGCTTGCCCACGTTCTCACAACCAAAAATGAATGAAGGGCTCTGCTTGCTTCACCGGGCCGTGTTCTATGCTGCAGTTCCATATCTCTTCCTCAATGTGTGTCTGTTTAGATCACTAGTAATTCCTGGAATAAGACTCCAAGCTCTTAGGACTTCGTTCCCCGATCTAGGCAGAGTGCTTATCAGTCCCTGTGGTGCAGGTCAAAACACCCCACCCCTGCCTGCCTACCTGCTCTGCGGAAGGCAGTCATGGCCTCCAGTACGGCAGCCTTGAGATCAAATGCCCCAGCCTGGGCTCCATGCCACAGCATGGCAAACTCTCCAGAGACGTGGTACACGGCGAGAGGGAGGTCGGGGTGCTGCAGGGAAGCAGACAGGGAGACAGGCTGAAATGGAGGGTGGATGTGGCTCTGGGGGCGTCCCTTCCCCCCTGCTCAATCTGTGACCATCTTGAGCCCCGTGTCCTGGGTTACTGCGGCTGGCAGCCTGGCCCACTCTTGAACTGTTAGAGCAGGGCTGTTTGAGGCTCCTGCAAGCCCTGACACAGAAGGCCATGATGGTTCCTGGGCAGGGAGGGGGAGGAGAGGATGCGTGCTCAAGGGCAAACTGCTTCCAACTCTGAGATTCCAGAGTCTGTGAAAAACTCTGTCCCAGCCCCCTGAGCCCCCTTTGCCTCGGACCTGTGCTCACCTTGTCCTTTACCTCCCGCACGATGTCCAGGTAGGGCATTCCCGGCTTCACCATGAGCATGTCTGCTCCTTCCCGTACATCCCGGTCCTAAGGGATGAGGGTAGAGTGTGGGTGGTGCCTGGGAAGGGGCTGAGGGTGGGGCTCAAGTCCTAGTCACTCACCACAGCTCGGAGAGCCAGGCCTCGTGCTCCAGGGGGCAGCTGGTAGCAGCGGCGGTCCCCAAAAGCTGGGCTTGACTTAGCCGCATCCCTGCAAAGCAGAGTCATCAGGGTGGGCTCCAGCTTTGGGCCAAAGGGCCAGGGCTTTAATAGCAGACCCCTGCCCACCCCTGCTCACCGGAAAGGGCCATAGAAACAGGAAGCAAACTTGGCACTGTAGCTCATCACTGACACCTATGGGGAGACAATGGGGGTCTTGGCTTATTCGGCCCTTGCCAGGTGTCCCAGGGTGATGTGGCAGGGAGAGAAAGAACCTAGGCTGGGAAGGACACTGCCTGTGTTCTGGTCCTGTTGGAGTGCTGGGCTTGATTTCCCCGTCAGAGGCCTAGAGGTTGACATGGTTCCCCAAAGCCTCATCCAGCACTGTCTTCAGTTCTGTGATTCTTTTTTTTTTTTGAGATGGAGTCTAGCTCTGTCGCCCAGGCTGGAGTGCAGTGGCATGATCTCAGCTCACTGCCTCCTGGGTTCAAGCGATTCTCCTGCCTCAGCCTCCCCAGTAGCTGGGATTACAGGCGCCTGAAACCACGCCCAGCTAATTTTGGTGTTTTTAGTAGAGATGGGGTTTCACCATGTTGGCCAGGCTGGTCTTGAACTCCTGACCTTAAGTGATCCACCCGCCTCAGCCTCCCGAAGTGCTGGGATTACAGGTGTGAGCCACCACGCCCGACAGTTCTGTGATTCTTAGCAGACACGGGGGCAGGGCTAGTGCAGACTATCTCCTGCTGGCCCCGTGCTGCATTCCCTGCCCTTACCCTGTTGCCAAGTCCATGTGCCATCAGGGCCTCTTTGATGGCTTCCACGCGTCCATCCATCATGTCCGACGGGGCTACCACCTGACATCCTGGGGGGCAGAGGGTGGCCTTCAGAACTCTGGGACCTCCTAGCCACTCTGCCACCTCCCTGACCCAGAGGTGCCCATCCCTGCTGGTGGTTCACTCACCTGCCTTGGCATACGCCAATGCCACCTCAGCCAGCCGCTGGCGGCTCTCCTCAGCCCGGAATGCTCCATTTTCACTCAGGAGCCCTGCAGGACAGATGACTGGGTTTTGGGGAGCACCTTGGGCCCTGGCCTGTCCCCACCCTGGTGAGAAGTGGGCAGTAGGAGTGTGGGTGGCAGCAGGGCTGGTGGGAGGAAGGGAACTCACCGCAGTGACCATGGGAGGTGTAGGGACACAGGCAGACGTCACAGGCCACCAGGAGGCTGGGGAAGGTCTTCCTCAACAGATGGATCGCCTCAATAGCTGGGGACTCCTCGGAGTCAGCTGCGGAACCCCGCTCGTCCTAGGGGCAGGGGAGGGACAAAGCAGTGTGTCTGTTACATGTAGCTTTGGAAGGCAGGACGGCAGCCATCACAGAGCATAGCTCTGGCCTTCTCCTTCATCATCACAGCCCCTGGATAAGGAAGCACAGAGGACTAACCCTACATGGGTGCTGACTTAAGGGCAAGGACCATGTCCATTCACCTGTGGCCCCAGGGCCAGCACAATGTGGGAGTGAGGATGTAGTCAGTGTGGACCCTCAGTCCACCCTCACCCAACCTCCCTTCCTTTTTCTGTTTTTATTGGAGACAGGGTCTTGCTCTGTCGCCCAGGCTAGAGTGCACTGGCGTGATTTTGGCTCACTGCAGCCTCGACTTTTTGGGCTCCAGCGATCCACCTCTCCACCTCCCGAGTAGCTGGGACTACAGGCACATACCACCACACCCAGCTAACTTTTGTATTTTTTGTAGAGATGGGTTTTGCCATGTTGTCCAGGCTGGTCTCAAAATCCTGGGCTCAAGTGATCCACCCACTTTGGCCTCCCAAAGTGCTGGGATTACGGGCGTGAGCGCGACCTCCCTTCTTAGCCCTTCCTTTGATTCTTCACCTTGGGAACTCTGCTGGGGACGCCAAAGATCAAGACACAGCGTAGGCCCTCTTCCACCAAGGGCCTCAGCATCTCTTCCAGCCTGTTCACACCATACCTGTGTGGGTGTGGGTAGAGGGGTTGAAGGAAGGCAGGTCCCAGGCAAAGGTCCTCCGGACCCCACCACACTGTGCCTCTGTTAGAAACCAAGCTGCATATGGCACCAGGAGGGCTCAAGCCCCCAGGACAGGAAGGGGCAGGGATGCATCCACTAAATAGGAGGGAAGACCGAGGCCTTGAGTAGCAGAGCTCTGGAATTTGGCTGTGGAAGGCTCCTTCGAGGCCCTCTTTTTGAACTCCCATCTGCAGTTCAGCTCCCTTCTGCAACAGCCTCTGCCACGACGCCTTGGGTGATGGGTAGCTCTTTACTTTATGGGGCTGCCCCTTCCACTGTGGAACAGCTCTGGCCCCGGGGAAACCCTTTCCTCTACTGAGCTAATGTCTGCCTGTCCGCATCTTCTACTTCCTAGGTCTGCTTCTGCCTCCCAGCACTTCCACCTGTGGAATCTCTCCCTCCACCACTCCCTGGCCCCCTAACTCCACGTCTCCTACCTGGCCACTCCTGGGAGGCTGGCGATAGGCTGTATGTCATCAGGAACATCCCTGCAAGAGCGGGGGTGGGATATGGATTGGTGGCTGTGGGAAGGGCCAGTGGTGAGGGGGCGACTGAGAGGGATGGTTGGGAAGCAGGGAAGAAATATGGAAGTAAGGATGGTGGGAGAAGGATGGGATCCAGTGTCTGGCTTCCCTGCCTGGCCAAGCCCAGGGCCTGAAATAATAATAGGAACAACAAGAATAACAGTGACAACACTAGCTAAAAGAACGGTAATTACAGGAAGGAATTAAGTGGTTAAGAACTTGGACTCTGAATTCGGCAGGTCTTTGCTTTCTATCCCAGCCACTTACTGCTTGGGTGACCGTGGCCAAGTTCTATCATCTCTTTGAGCCTTAGGCCTTCATCTGTATCATGCGTGGTTAATTCATTCATTCAACAAATATTTATTGAGTACTTATTATGTGCCAAGTACTGTTCTAGGCCCTGATGATACAACAGTGAACAAAATAGACAAACATCCCCGCCCTCATGGAGCCGATGTTCTAGAGAATAGCTACTCCTTCTTCATACAAATGCTCTCAGAATTGAATGAGATAATGTGTGTAGGTGCTTAGCATAGTACCTCGTACATAGTAAGTACTCAGTAAATGTCTGCGTTATTATTAACAATCACGATTGCCATCTCTTACAGGTACATAGCACTTTACAACCTACAGAGCACCTTCTCAGCTTCTGTCTTATTGCAAGAGCTCAGGAATGGCAGGCAAGGGTTATTCTTCTAATTTTCCAAATGGGATGAATGAGTTCTTTCAAAGTTTGTTTTGTTCCTAAGATTCCTGTCCTTAATCCAAATAGGCTGCTTCCAGTACCTTGAATTTCAAGCTGACAGCTCACTTTGCCACCCCCAGCAATAGTGATGCCCGCTCCAGTCAACACTCCCTCCCCAACCCCAACCAGCAGAGCAGAGGCCTGGCCCATTCTTGGAGACTCACGTGACAAAGATGGGGTAGATGAGGTTGGAGGCATTGAGCGTGGTGGTGGCTGTCTGCCAGGCCCGAAGCAGTGGGTGGAAGTAGCCGCTGTGCAGAACAGACTGGGGCTGCATGGCGTGGGCCAGTGGGCACAGGGGCATCAGTTGGTTGGAACTGAGGGCTCCTGGGGCATTGGCTGCAGGCTGTCTGTGGGGGTGATGGGTGGCACATGAGACATAGTCCCTGTCCTCAGGAGATGGTCACATCTGGAAGACAGGTCTTCCAGATTCCTGCCTCCCCTCTCTCTAGCCCAATGCTACTCACAGCATGGTTCACCAATCCCTGCTGGTCAACAAGGTAAGTTGAGAAATGAAAGTAAGTCTTCAGAAACTTTCATGACAATCAGAATCCAATGATATAAAATTTGGGCTTGTATTTTATGTGACTGCTTTTTGTTCATTATTATCTTTTAAAGTAAACATCTGAGCAAGCAATGACTGTTTAAAAAAAATTATTTTCTTTCTTTTTTTTTTCAGACAGGGTCTCTGTCGCCCAGGCTGCAGTGCAGTGGTGCAATCTCGACTCACTGCAGCCTTGACCTCCCGGGCTCAACTGTTTCTCCCAACTCAGCCTCCCAAGTAGCTGGGACTACAGGTGTGCACCACAACACCCAGCTAATTTTTGCATTTTTTGTAGAGATGGAGGTCTTGCCATGCTGCCCAGGCTGGTCTCGAACTCCTGGGCTCAAGCAATCTGCCCGCCTCGGCCTCCCAAAGTGCTGGGATTACAGGCGTGAGCCATGGTGCTTGGCCAAAAAAATAATTTTCTAGCGGGGCATGGTGGCTCACGCCTGTAATCCCAGCACTTTGGGAGGCTGAGGTGGCAGGACTCCTTGAGCCCAGGAGTTCGTGACCAGCCTGGGCAACATGGCAAGACCCTATATCTACAAAAAGTTTAAAAATCAGCCAGGTGTGGTGGTCCACACCTGTAGTCCCAGCTACTCAGGAGGCTAAAGCAAGAGGATCGCTTGAGCCCAGGAGTTCAAGGTTGCAGTAAACTATGATTGCACCACTGCACTCCAGCCTGGGCGAGAGAGGGAGACCTGTCTCTAAAAAATAATAATAATTTTATTTTGTTGCATTTTATCAAAGAATCAATAAATTGGAAATAGAAAGAAAAAAAAGAACTAATCTTACCTTATGCATAGTTTAAGAAGCACTGATCTAGCCAACATTTAAACTTTGTTTATTCCACAAAAAATGCCCGTGTTCATGGCAGAACTTTTAGAAAAGTGCAGATAAGCAAAAAGAGAAAAATCCCCTGCAATTCTACCTCTAGAGAAAAGTACTGTTGGCCACGGATGGCGGCTCATGCCTATAATCTCAGCACTTTGGGAAGCTGAGGTGGGCAGATCACTTGAGGTCAGGAGTTTGAGACCAGCCTGGCCAACATGGTGAAACCCCACCTCTACTAAAAATACAAAAAAAATTAGCTGGGCTGGGCGTGGTGGCACGTGCCTCTAATCCCAGCTAGTGGGGAGGCTGAGGCAGGAGAACCGCTTGAACCCAGGAGGAGGAGGTTGCAGTAAGCCAAGGTCACGCCACTGCACTCCAGCCTGGGTGACAGAGCAAGACTTCATTCAAAAAAAAAAAAAGAAAGAAAGAAAGAAAAGAGAAAAGTACTTGGGACATGGACTTCTTGTTAGGTACAATGCACACCAATAGGAGAAAATAATACCATTCATGTTAGATAGACAGACACATACACTATGTATAGAGTGCCACCAAATCTTTTCTAGCCCAAGGAGTTTCCTGGGCTCCACGAGCACAAGCTACACCTTCTTGCTTTCCTCACCTTGTCCCTTTACCTGAAAGGCTGTGCTCTCCCCACAGCCTCCGCATACCCAAATCTACAGGGTTCTCCTTCCCTCTCCCACTGAGGCTTTCTTGTCCAGATTGCAGTCTCTCTTATGTAAGTTATTTGTGGACCTGTCTTATCTCGTGCCAGTAGACAGAGCTTCTGCAGGGCAAGGTCCAGAGTTGGTTCATTTTTGCCTCCCCCACAGTGCTCTGTCACACACTGACCTTGGCACACAGTAAATATTTAATTATGTGAAGTACAAAAATATGTCCCAAATGCCAAATTAGTGGATACAAGACAGAAGGAAGCTGGGGCATTAACATTTGTTTCTTGAGCACCTACTGTGTGCCAGACCACGCCTGGCATTTTCACAGGTGATTTCTCATCGAGTGGGCACTACAGTCCTGGGAGGCAGGGCTGATTGAGTGCATGGAGCCTGACCAGAAGTGAGCCATGGCTCCACTGGGAGTGAGGAGGTCAGAAGAGGCATATTAGAAGAAGACAGGGGCCGGGCGTGGTGGCTCACACCTGTAACCCCAGCACTTTGGGAGGCCGAGGCGGGTAGATCACTTGAGGTCAGGAGTTTGAGACCAGGCTGGCCAATCTGGTGAAACACCGTCTCTACTAAAAATACAAAAATTATGCCAGGCACGGTGGCTCACGCCTGTAATCCCAGCACTTTGGGAGGCCGAGGCGGGTGGATCACTTGAGGTTAGGAGTTTGAGACCAGCCTGACCAACACGGTGAAACCCCATCTCTACTAAAAATAAAAAAAATTAGCCAGGTGTGGTGGCACATACCTGTAATCCCAGCTACTTCAGAAGCTGAGACAGGAGAATCCTTTGAACTTGGGAGGTGGAGGTTGCAGTGAGCCAAGATCGTGCCATTGCACTCCAGCATGGGCAACAAGAGAGAAACTCCATCTCACAATAAATAAATAAATAGAAATAAAAATAAAAATACAAAAATTGGCTGGGTGTGGTGGTGTGCACCAGTAGTCAGAGTTCCTCTGGAGGCTGAGGCAGGAGAATCGATTGAACCTAGGAGGCAGAGGTTGCAGTGAGCCGAGAGTGCACCATTGCACTCTAGCCTGGGCGACAGTGTGAGACTCCATCTCAAAAAAAAAAAAAAAAAAAAAAAGAAAATGCCAGGGCGTTGAACTTGGTTTTGCAGGATGAGTGGGTTCAGCCTGGTGGAGAGAAGGGGGCCAATATTTCCTTAGGAAGGGAAGAAAGGGGCAAAGGTGCAGAAGGAGGATGGCTGTGGACTGTTCTGAGGAGCTGAGGAGGCAATCAAGGCAAGTGTGTATGGAGGGGGTGGATGAGAGGGGGCCAGGCTGAGGCTGTGGGAAGATTTCTGAGCAGTGGGTAGGGTTAGTGGCCTGGTTGACACCTGGCTTTAGGAAGATCAATCCTGCAGGCTGAGCAAGGCAGACGGGAAGCAGAGGAATGCAGAGGCTGGGGAGGCTGCGGGCAGAGAAGGAAGGGGCGTCTTAAGGCAGCCAACAGGCAGTGTCTTAGGGTGGATGCTCTAGGCCTGCCTGCCTGACCTGAAGGGCAGCAGAGACAGGGACAGGGCAGGAAGAGGGCAGTGGGGAGCTGGGCTTGGAGAGGAGGTGGAGAGCTCTGTTTTAGACACTTCCTTTTGGAGGTGCCTGGGAGACTATCCCATAGCCAAAGGATGGGGAGGGGCGGGGAAGAGCCACAAAAATGGGGGCTGGCAGGCCTGAGTCCAACTGCTTTTTGTACGAATGGGACCTCAAGGTCCAGAGAGGGGCAAGGACTTACCCAAAGCCACACAGTGAGTAGAAGGACTAGAACCCTGGTGTGTTAACTCCTAGGTGAACTGGGAGATCCTTTGGTAGGTTGGAGTCAAGTCAGATGTTGAAGCCAGGTCTAATCCCTCTGATTTGCTTCCCAGAAAACCACCTTTGTAACAGGTCCTTGGCTTCTGGAATCCAAAGCTGCATTCCCATGGCCTCAACTCCTCATTGCTTTCAGGAGGCTGAGGCAACAACTGCCTCCTGCTTATCAGAAACAGTGGGGCAGGGCTGCCTAGGAACTGGCTGCCCTTCTCCCCATAGTCTCTTAGGCCCCTTTAGCTGCCCCCAGTCATCTCAGGGGCCCATTTTATCCAGTCTTCCTCCTTGGTAGGATGGGGTTATCACAAGTCACACAGGGGCCAGCCCTGCTGCCACACCCCTGGGTGGGCCAGCCCCATCACCTGACACAGGGCCAGGCCAGGCCTCCCCAATCATGTCTCAACCTCCAAACAGACAATTATTCAGTAGATAGGAGGTCCCAGCTGCCCATTTCGTACTTGATTTTGCTCTCATGTCTGCCAGGAGTTTTTTTTCCTTTCCTTTTCTTTTTTTTTTTTGAGACAGAGGCTGGCTCTGTCACCCAGGCTGGAGTGCAGTGGTTCGATCTCAGCTCACTGCAACCTCCACCTCCTGGGTTCAAGCGATTCTCCTGCCTCAGCCTCCCAAGTAGATGGGACTACAGGCACGCATGACCGTGCTTGGCTAATTTTTGTATTTTTAGTAGAGACAGAGTTTCACCATGTTGGCCAGGCTGGTCTCAACTCCTGACTTCAAGTGAACAACTGGCTCCTGCTTAACAGAAACCCTGGGGCAGGGCTGCCTAGGAGCCTGAGACCGGGGCAGGGTTAGAGTAAAGGGAACAGTCTCACTACAGCAGTCCACTTTGATCTGTTTTTGAATTTTAAGATTCAGAGACAGATTTGATTTGAGAAATGGGTGTTAGTGCTGAAAATATTAAAAGCTTGAAAATTGCCAATCCTGTTTAATCCCTTACACTTTAATGTGGAAAATGGGGTATAGAGAGGCAACGGGACTTTTGGAGATCACAGCGAGTGACATACAGAGCTATAAACTGACCCTGCAGCTCCTGGCTTCTCTTTCAGTGCCCTGATACCTACACCATAGAGTCATTCCATTGTAAGAGGTGCTTAATAAGTGGAGTTTCCCACTCCACTCTGAGTGGGAAAACACCCCCTGAATCACATATTGGCAGAGCCAAATGCAGGATGGGTTTTGCTTTGCAAAAAGGCCCTTAGAGTTTGGGAGAATTTCACAGACTGGGAGGGCACTTCTCCCAAATCAAGCGAGCTTGCAAACCACAACTTAAATCCCTGTGACATCACCACACTGAAGACAGGAGCGAGCCACCAGGAGGTCCAGCACCTCTGCCCACCCACATCAGACAGGTTAGCTTTGCTGGGACGCAGAGTATAGGGCGGTGCAGAAAGAACCATGTTTCAGGGTCAGACAGTCCCAGGTTTGGTCTATGCTCTGCTGTGTAATTCTGGGCAAAGTCATTGACTTTTCAGTGTTCATTTCATAATCTACAAAATAGGCATGATATCTCTAACTTGCAAGGCTGTGGAGATTATTGATAGGGATGAGGTAGGTGTCTGGCACCACGTAGCTGCACAGTAAACATGTAGCTAATTTTATTACTCTTAGGAGTGCGGCTGGGTTTCCAGATGTCCTGGCACAGCTCTGTGCCTTCTGCGCCTCACCAGATGGGAATATGCACTCAAACCCTTGTGGGCCACAGAGTTTTCCAAGATTTCTGAAGTGGAGTCCCTGCCTTCCAGCAGGTTATGTGGTGGAGGAAAAACAAAATAATCACCACCTGGCTGCCAGAGTAGGGGGTGGACCAGGTGCTGTCAGAGGGACTGTGTCTCTGAGTCAAGGGTGGTTTCATGGAAGAGGGGACAGTGAAGGATAAGAAGTGTTTCAGATTTAGGCCGGGCGCGATGGCTCACGCCTGTAATCCCAGCACTTTGGGAGGCCGAGGCGGGTGGATCACGAGGTCAGGAGATCGAGACCACGGTGAAACCCCGTCTCTACTAAAAATACAAAAAAAAATTAACCGGGCGTGGTGGCGGGCGCCTGTAGTCCCAGCTACTCCGGAGGCTGAGGCAGGAGAATGGCGTGAACCTGGGAGGCGGAGCTTGCGGCGAGCCAAGATTGTGCCACTGCACTCCAGCCTGGGCGACAGAGCGAGACTCCGTCTCAAAAAAAAAAAAAAAAAAAAAAGTGTTTCAGATTTAATATGAAAGTATCTCCTCCTATGGAAGGCAACATCCCCAAACTGGGAGTAACTGAAGTTGGGCCCTGAGCGCTGCCACCAGGAGGGGCTAAAAGACTCATGTGCCACCCCCAACCCCCCCAAGTTATACTATGCTGAGGATTCCAGAGGCT